>NW_027094097.1:8446666-9763333 GCF_029207755.1 Chamaea fasciata
ACGTGTGTGGGGAGGACAGGAACAAGACTGGGGCTGAGTAGTGCTGAGCAGGATCTGGCAGGTGCCTGTTCCCCCCTCCCACACAGTGCCCCTCACCTTCCTCTTGATGTGCTCCAGGAGGTGCTCGTGGCCCTGCAGGAAGCAGAGGTGCTGGAACTCAGTGTCGTCCCGCTCAGGCTTGACGAGCCCCCCCTGCTCGATGTTCACCACCTTCCTGAAGCCGTCTGCACAGAGAGGATGCGGCTGATGGACCAACAGGACCCAGTGCTCCCTCCACCTCCCACCCTCATCACTCTTGAGGACATTTCTGACCACCCTCCACACTTTTTTGAGCTGCCAGTGCTCACACCTGGACATGCCTTTGGGCCATATCCACCAGAAACCCAGGGCAAGGGAGAGCCCTGTGCATCCCACTGGCCACCCCTGCTGCAGCCTATGCCATGAAAGCCTTTCTGCCAAGGGCACGTTGGTCTGCCAGGAGCTGAAATGTCAGCTCTTAGGCAATTCCTGTCACAGTTTGCAAGCCACAGGGATTCAGGGGAAGGTTTTTCAAAGGCACAGACCATCAACAGGTGCCACTTTTTGAAAAAAAGGGTCACATGCACATTTGGAAATCTGCTTTGAGTACTTCTCTGAAGTCCTCAAAAGGTTTCTAAGGTGTATTTAAGCACTGGCCTAAAATATACAAAAATGCTACTACATAGTGAAATAGCAAAGTTAAAACTTGACTAAGGAACTTAATTACTCATTGAAAAAATTCCAAGAACTATCAGACCAGTTATGTTGAAGTGGCTGAAAATTACACCTAAACCTCCTTTAAGGAGTAAAAATGTCTGATCAGCAAGGCAAGGTTTGCAGGGAGAAGAACTGTCTGTTACTAGTTCAGTGATATGGCTGGTGAAAGGGATAAGGCACAAGACCTACAGGAGCAGCACATTCTGGGGGAGGTGTCACAGCTGGCAGCTGGATAAATGGAATATAAATAAAATGGAAAATGAATAATAATAGGTCATCAAATCAATGCAAGAGAAGTAGAACACCTGGTGGGTGAAAGTTCTTAGCTCACATCCTGAAATGTAATCTAACAGAAATTCCATGCTGGAATTTAAGGTAAACAAGGAGATCACTACTTGGGGATCTGAGAAGCAGATCCCCTTCGTCAAAACCAATAATGTCACAACGAGTCATACACATGAGACCCCAAACTCTTCTCTGAACAATTCTCTCCCATGTCTCCTGGCCCACTGGGACCTCCTGTCCCCCCCATATGTGTGGGGCCCCCGTGTCCTGGGCCCTGGGAGCTGCACTCACACATGTTCAGCTGCCGGACGAAGCTGGCCATGTTGTTGTGCTTGAAATACTTGGGCAGCACCTCTTTGGCAAAGCGGCCTTGGTCGAACACATGGAAGCTGGTGCCATTCTGCAAAGGAGATAAGGACAAAGGTCAGGGGAGTGTCCCTGACCACAGGAGGGGCCCAGGAGGAGTCCTGCAGCAGGGCAAGTCTTGTTCTCCAAATTGTCAGCTTGAAGCTAAGAAGAGTGACAACAGCCCTCAATAACAGATGTGCTCCTTTCAGTTCAGTGCTGTCAGGCCTCTGTGGCTGCAGGTTTGATCCTTCTCTTTTTGTCACTGCTTAGTTGAGAGTCTTGGACATGGGAAAGAAACCACTGACTTTTGTGCCCGAATAGCTGGTAGGTAGTCTGTGATCATCCCCTCTTGCATGGACTTCACAGAAACACTCGAGTCTTAAGAAGGCCCTGAAAGTGGGAATTGCCATTATAACCCCTGCCATTATAACCTACTTGTTCAGATCGAACCCCAGTCTGTCTGCTCCAGAGCACAGCAGTCCTGCAGGGAGCACTGCCTGGAGACATGGCACAAGAAACACAGCAAGGCAAGAAGCAAATCATCCCTGGAGACACCACACTTGCCCAGAAGCTCTACGCACCTTTTATTGATTATTTTTAATAGTAAACAGCCACAAGGGCAACCCACAAAATGTTGACAGTCACGCTTTGCAGTCCAAACTAACAACACACATGTTAATCAGATAAATCTTCCATTTCTGGAGTTGCATTGCAAAGATCCATGAATGCCAAACAAGGCAAACTGCCTGGGATTGCTGGCAGAGAACATGCACTGCAGGCCATGTGCTTTCCCTGCCTGGCCTTCTACCTGCTGACAGCTACATCAGTGCAATGACATCAGCAGATATTAGAGACTTCCCTCAGCTGCAGCTGAGTTTCAAGGGACAGGAGCTAAAGACACCAGAGCCTGGACCATGTTGGCAGGGAGGCGTCTGAGACCGGCACACCACAGTCATCCTCCTGCCCTGTTCCGTGCTATCACCAGCAGTCAGAGGTGTGTCAGCCTGGCTGGGTATTCCACAGGGGCTGGTTTGTGACACAGGACAGTAAAAGTCCTCAGGCTCTGCGTGCAGTAGGAGGGTACCAGTGGTGAGTCCCACCTGACACCCATCAGGGGGTCTGCAGCTGCAAGAGTGCACTCAGGGAAGTCCGGAAGTCTCTGAAACAGGGAGTGCAATCAGGACCATGAGATAGCTCAGTGACTAAACGGGCTGGTGTGTGCCTGCAGCCTGCCCACAGCCACCAGAAACTCGCCAGCTGGAAAACCCTGCTGCCCTACACTACATTTCCATCACCAAATGGTGCCAGTAGCCTCTGTGCTCAGGGTCATTTGGCAGCTCTAACAATTAACACCCACTAACACGGTCAGCTGCATTTCTTGCTCCTTGCTTACTGCTGCAAATACTGAACATGACTGTGCCTCAACAGTGCCCTTTGACCATTTTGGGGGTCTTTCCCACCATTCCTTACCCCCTGCAGCAGAAGCAAAGGCTGATCAAGTACTTAAGAAATTCACTGACAACCTGCATGCTGGAATTTTCCTCATGGACAGAGTTTGCAGACAGGACATCAGGGACCAGAGCTTCCCAACACTGCAGACACTGTCCTGGGGACAGAGCTGGTTTATTCTGCTTCCCTTGTGCCTCTGCCCCCTTACTCTGTGATACAGCTGTGTGTCCCAGGCTGGACCCACTGATGGAAAATGAGAAGCACAAGAGTTTTGTATACCTCAACAACTCCTTATGGCCTCTCATGAGAGGCCAATCCTTTGAATTCAGGGCCACAATGTTCTCATAAGCTGGCACACTCAGAAAGGTTCCTATAGACACATGAGACTTGGAGGTTACTGTGTGTTCATGATGAATTGTGCATGTGTCAGTTTGTTCCCACTCTGCAGCTGTGCCTTGGCTGTTTCACACCACGGGAGCATAAGCTGGGAGAACCTCTGGAAGTCTTCTCTGCCCAAAGCAAAACTGACTCTGCAGCAAGACAATCGTGGCAGATGCTGATCTTAACTGCTTTTGACAGAATCACCAGGACAGACATGTGCTCTGAGAAGACAAGTCCTAGTCCAGGAATTTTACAGTTCTCCCTTACTGCATCTTCCATTTAAAAATTTAATTGAATTATTTCTTGCCCAATCTACCACAGATATAGAGAGCAGACTTTTCCTTTCCACTTTACAACAGACTTTAGTGTATATATAAACCATTACTGCATTTCCTCTCCATCTCTTCTTCATGCTAAGAAACACTTCACAGGTCC
Organism: Chamaea fasciata; assembly: GCF_029207755.1. Lineage (NCBI taxonomy): Eukaryota > Metazoa > Chordata > Aves > Passeriformes > Sylviidae > Chamaea > Chamaea fasciata. The sequence continues at coordinate 8,450,300 of NW_027094097.1, forward strand.
TTATGGGTCCTGTTTTCTAAAAGTACTGATTAGACCCAGAAATCTTAGGTATGCACACAATCTCTCAGCTCCAGCATCACCAATGTATAGAAGCTGAAGTATATGAGAAATATGGACACCTGCAACAACAGGAAAATTAGACACCTAAAAGCCTTACCAAAACCTCCAAGGATGTAGTTGCAGCCTATGTTAGTTTGCAGGAAAGCAGAGCATGGTGGTGGTCAGTCAAAAATAACAGTGTTCCAAGTGTAACAGAGAGGAGACTATTTACACAGGATAGAAAATAATTTCTAGCTTTAAAATCCTTATTTGAAACACACGATACCAAAACTTGGTGGTTCTCAGAGGTATGGCCATGTAATACCAGCATCAAACAACCATGGTCACAGATATCAATGCAGCTCAAATCCTGTCTCAGATTTTGAATGAAAACTCTACTGGACACAAAGTATATATAAGAAAGGCTGCTTTAGACTTTTTTTACCACCCTCCTTTAAATTTGCTTGTGTTAGAGATCCTTGATTTTCAAGAGCAAGTTTATGCACACAGCTTATCTAATAACTCCCTGCTGAAAGCAAATCATGTTATTTGCAGTAAGTCTTAGGTCAAAAGTGAAATGTGGTATCAAAGTGCTGTATAAAGGGGACAAATCATTTTATTTCTGTATTTGAACTTAGTATATTAATACCTCTGTGACAAATAGGAAGCCAAAGCAAAGCAATCTATCCCTGTAAAGCTGTACAGACAATATATACCCACATCACCATGATCATCACACAGACTCGTTGAAAAATCAAGTAAAGCTCTTCCAAAACGATTTAGGATGCCAGTCTGAGACCTGTTTAAATTATAGGTTTGAGTCTGAGTTCTGAGTGTTGTTTATCTGCTGCCTTCTACCTAGGCATTTGTGAGAGGCTACTAAGAAACACACGTGAGATAATACCAAGCAGCAGTGAAACTTTTTAAGGGCTCTGCACATTTCCTAGAAAATGTTAGGGAGCTGCAGATTGCACCTTCAAGCAAGGTGAAAAACATTTCTCTCAAAGCATGTGGAATTCTTAGAATTAGAACATTAAACACTTTTTAGAATGTTTCAAGTGAAATGTGTAAATATTATAATTAAAACACCCACTAAACAGTTGCCCCTCTGAAACAGAAAAGCCACAATATTTCAGATAAATAATACCAAGTATATCCAAAAGTGCCTGTACTTGAATCCCCGTTTTTGCACCCTGCCACTGACTGGGCAGCACCTGCCAAGCGAAGGGCAGCTCCTGTGCCATGCAGTCCCCAGGCCTCACACCTGGGTTTTCCCTGTTGCAGCAGGCATGAGTGACACCCAATATCCGTTGTACTTACAGAACTCCAGCAGATGAGATGGTTCGTTTCAGGGTCTTCCACCAGCGTCCAGAGTTTTGTTAGGAAGGCTGGGACATTGCTGGAGTATCCATCCATCACCAGAGAGCTGGGTGAATCCTGCATAGCTTTGCAGTGTCCCAGCTAAACTGACCCCATTGCCCTGGGCGCGCCTGCTTCCCTGCACGCGCCTGCGTCCCACAGAGAATGAACCACTCAATTTTATCCCAGGCCAGTGGAAAGTAGGCGTCCAGGGAGTCACATCAGCAGTGCTGCTCGCACTCTTAAAAACTCAGCACAATGGGATGGCATCACCAGCCCCAGAGAACAATGCACAGAATGAAAATGCACTGCAGCCGATCTCGCAGAGCTGTGAATAAATACGCAGCGTCATGCAAAGGGAACACGTGCTGCCCACCTTATGCTGGGAGGTGAGCAAGTCACCAGAGCAAACCCACCTGCCCAGAGCCTGTGGGACACCCAGGCACAGAAATCCCAGGTTTGTGAAGGCACCTCAGTTGTTATTTTGGAATTGTCCTAAACTTTGGCTGGCACAGACGAATGAAAGCCGGCCAGACTCAGGGCTGTACATCTTCAGCAAGACTTTGAAATGTCAAATCTGTAAGCAGGTTTAGCTACTATGTTATTTGGTTTTTATTTGTTTTTTTATTTGTACTATTATTTAGTTCTTGCATGAGAAAAGAGGATGCTAAAAAACAGCTACACAGAGAATCTACTAGACAATATGGTTTTATCATTAATATAAAAGCTTTAGATAGCTCTAAATGCATGTGTGGCTTAATGCCAGGGTCATTTCAACTCAGAAACTGCTCTTTAAATAACATAATAAAACATAAAATCAACATTAAATTTTCCTGAGGTCCTTAGCAAAAACTTGCAAAGCTCAACTCTCCTGCTAAAAAAGGAAACAGAGGTCTCACCTGATGCTTACAGAGTGCTTTAAGGCCAAACACTGAAAGAGTCATAAGGTGAGAAGAGACAAGATAAATAAGTGTCACGATAAGGATAACAATGCATTAATTTTTTCTTGCCCTTTTTAAAGGGCAACTTAGAACAGTGTACCTAAAAATGTGGTCTTTCCCCTAAAACCCAAATCACCATTAGCAACTGACAAAACCCAGCAAGCAACACAAATTTTATATAAGCAGGTGCCAGTCGTGCCAGAAAAATCATCACACACAGAAGTCACAAGGTCAATAGTGCCACAGCAGAGTGGAGTAGATGTTTGAAATGCACTGGAAACAACCATCAGGTTATTCCTGCTTGGGCAGAGAATCCCATTCCTCTTATCTGTGAAGTGCCAAACAGAGCTGGAAGGAACAGCTGCAGCCCCTTGTCTGCATACCTGGAGGACTCTGTGTCCATCTCAAAAAGAAAGATAATGCAATATTCAGACAAGGATTTCTTCTGGGATGTAATGCCACAGCTCTGGCACTGGAGCAGACATTTTGCCAATTCAGTCAGGTTTAAACATGGGAAAACTTCCAAAACTGCAATTAATTCTCAAGAGTCCCTGTTGAGAAGAATAAAACAGCAACAAAAAAAGGGACAGAGACACACATTAGGATTTAACTAACAAATCAAACTGGACTACAGCGGAGGTTAAAAAAAATCAAACTTGAAATTTCACCACATTTTGAATTTGAACTTTAAAAATTTTGAAAATCTCTTGGTCAGCTGTTTCACAGGTTTATTCAATCAATCCTAAGAAGCTGAGTGATACTTTTCAAGAGTTAAAAATGTCAGATCAAAGCTTTTCTGGGAAAAAAAAAAGGTCTTTTTTCCTACAGTGAGGTTTTGCTTCTCTGAGTAATAAAAATGCAAGGGAATTTTCTAGTACTGCTGCACTGGTATTCAAAAAGCTGAGACAGATTTCTCAAACTGTGGGGGGGAAAACCTCTTTGCAAGCAGAAGCTCTGCACAGAAAACAGCCTCACATATCCATTTTTTACTGATAGTGCAACAGAAGGCCTAGAGTAGAAACCAGCAGCTTAATGACAGTGATCCTTGCCTATGATGAGATGTTGCAGCTTGGAAAAAAACCCTTTTTTGACTTTAACTCCAGTTCGCAGAAACTGCACTTACAATGCCTGACATAGTAAGGGAAAAGTGTATTTTAACCAACCTTTCCTGTTGGAACTACAATGCAGAAAAGTAAGTGCTTAGGAAGAAGGTTTAGAGCATCAGATCATTAGCTAACTTTTCCATTTGCCTACTTCCAAAATGTGTTGCATCACTCTTCTAGATTTCTACACAAACAAAACTACCACCATGACATGTTTTTTCAGCCCTCTCATAACCAAGCAAGAGACTTTTAAAAGCAAACATTCCCCTTCCCAGGCCAGCACTGGAGTGTGGGCCAAGTCTCACAATCTCACCCTGAATTTTATGGCATGCCTTGTTGCTGTGGAAGCCCCAGGTCCCAGAGTGACAGCACTACCTCAGCAGTGCAGGTTTCACTTAAATGAAAACCTGTGCACCAAGAGAGCCTCAAAGTAGGGTCACAGGTGAAGCCCATGAAGCAAGCATGGAGCAGCAATGCCAAAAGCGTAATGCAGAGGGGAACACAACTGCACCTTTTTCTAGACTGTACTGCTTTGACGTTGACTCCTTATTTTGAGTGTGAGGTGGCAGCAGCACAGCAGCTGTGCTATCTTATCTACCATCATATCAGCAACAACCCCCTTCCCACCCAGGCCTGCTACAGCAGCCAAGTGACACGGTCCTGCTTCCTTCCTGGGACCTCAGCAGCTTCTGCCATTTTCTCTGACAATCACCCCGACAGCTCGGACATTGCTTTTCTACTTTTAGCTGCTTTTAGTACTGTCTCTAACAGTCTATCTGCCAAAGTGTTAAGGCAAAATGAGATCTCATGTGTTCAGCTCCTTTTGTTTTATGATTTCCTTAAAGCCTTTAGAGCCATTAAGAAGGATCTGTGAGTCTCACAGACAGTAAGAGTGTGCTTTTAGCCTTACGACTGCTGCCAGCTCAGGACAGCCTGTCCTATCCCAGCCCCCCAGGCAGACTGGCCATTGAACCCTGACGCCCCAATTTTGTGTCAGCTGCACCCCACTGAGCCACAGCCTCCCCTCTCACTGCCATCTTTACTTGCCAAGTGGGAAACAAGATGATGAAACTCCAGGTGCTCATCAAGAACTTTGATTTTGCCCCATGGGATGCTCCCAGAAGGCACACAGGCAGCAAGGGTCAGCAGAGGAGAAACTTGTGGCTCAGCTACCCATTACTTTTATTACCCCCACAATATACAGCAGGCAGATTGGCTTCAAGGAGAAAACATTTCCAGGACACGGGTGGGTGATGCTCTCCACAGTAATGACGCTGTGGTTCCCACCTGGTTCTGGGAGCCAGCACTGCTTCAGGTTTGGCTTTTGTAGGGAAATGTTGGGATGTCCAGGTTCAGTTTTCCCCATCAGACCTTAAATGTATGAACTCACTTGCTTTAACTGTTAGCAAGTAAATGCTTTGTTTCCAGAAGCATAGGCACCATCAGGCCTGCTGACCCTGAAGGGGTCTGTGGGCACTGCCTGCGCCCCTAGATCTGACCCTGTGAACCAGAGCACCCAGGAGATCCCGATCAGATTAACCCCTTTATGGATCTTTTTGAATCACATCTTCCCTTTAGCAAACAAATTAAGTTTCTATTGTTAAAATACTGTTGTTTTAAAATAACATCAGATATATAGGCATTTTTAGTGTTTGAAAACGCTTCCTGCTTTTCTTGCAGTTCAGTCCCCCAGTTTGCACAAACCACTGCCAAGCCAGAGTGACTGCAGCTAGCACGAGTCCAAAATCTGGCCCCGGGCCCATGCCAGCTTTTCACCAGCTGGAGACAAACAAGGGAGCTGCTGTTCTCCTTCAGCTCACAGGGCACCTATGCAAGGCAGATGCAGCCTAGGCAGGAGGCTGCTACCTGAGGTTGAGCAATGGAGACCCAAATCATGCTTTGATTGGCACAGAATCTCTCGTGGTCTCAGGAAATGCTGCTTCGTTCTCTCTTTCTACCGAAGCTCTCACTGGCAGCACCACGGGGAAAAGCTGACGAGCGCCAGCCGGGACCCACCAGGCTCGCCACAAGCCATGCAGGGGCTCCAAGCCACCGCGCTCGCCTCCATCCCTAATGGTCCAGAAATACACATGGCCACCCTCAGGCAGCTCTGGAGCCGCCTGAACAGAGCATTTCTGACATATCCTCACCTACACCAGACACCAAGGGAGCGAGCTGGGTGGGCGGCCTTGCGGCGGGGACACCTGGAGGTGTCAAGGCCCGATAAGCCCCGGCCGGGGCTCCCCCCCGGCGGCCGCCGCGCCGCGCAGGCCTCGGGGCCGGCTCCGGCAGGCCTGCACAAACAGAAGGGATGACAGGGAAGGGCGATGCCGCCGACCATTCCAGGGGGCTGTTTGGATTATTTTCACCTTCCCGTTTCCCCGCCCGCAGAGCGGTGCCGAGCGGCGCCGCGCCAGGGCGGAAGTGTCGGGGCCGAGGCCGGCGGTGAGGAGGTAACGGCGGCGGGGCCGCCGGGCCGGGGCTGCCGCGGGCGGGGGGCCGGGGGCGCGGGGCCGGGGCCGGGCGGTCCCGCCGGGACAGCGCAGGGCCGGGCCGGGCCGGGCCGGAGGGGCCGCGCTCCGGGCCCCGCGGTGCCGGGCTGGGGGGACACCCGGGCACCGAGCGGACACACCCGGGCACCGAGCGGACAGCCGGACAGCCGCCGGCCCGGCGGGCGGCACAGCGCGGCGGGACGGGGCTGGCGGCCGCTGCTGCGCTTTTCCCTTAGGGACAGCCCCCTCCCAGCCAGGCTGTGACGGGAATTGAGCAGCAGCGGCCTAACGCCCGCAGAAGTCAGCGAAAAGGCAATAACCATGATCACAAATGTGACTTAACGTCTGGGGATGGTTTTTAAAGCAACCCCACAGCGGTTTGACCGCGGAGCAGGGACTGGGATGGGGCAGTGCGCACTGAACGGGAAGGTTCACCCGCTGGGTTAACACTGCAGAGGCGCGAGAACAAAGGGCGTGAACGAAGTACCCCCGAGTCACAGAATCACCGAATGGTTTGGGTTGGAAGGGACCTTTCCAAGGCCATCTAGTTCAGCTCCTCTGTGGTGATCAGGGACATCTTCAACTAGGTCAGGTCTCTCAGAGCCCAGTCCAACCTGGCCTTGAATATTTTCATAGATGGGGCATCCACCACCTCTCTGTGCCAGTGCCTTGCCACCCTCGTTGTAAAAAATTTCTTCCTGATATCTAATCTACATCTACCCTCTTTTAGTTTAAAACTATTACCCTTGTCCTGCCCGTATCCTGTTACAAGAGCTCTGGGCCCTGTGAGTAACCAGGAGAGTGTCTTGAGGAGACTGTCTCTAGTTGCAATAGGTCTTCAGACCATGGGAGCATGCCAGAGCCAGGACTGCTGGGTGGTCCCTGGAGCACTTCAGTCATTTCACATTTTGCCAGCTTGGCTAGTCAGTCAGAGGAATAGGGACTGAAACTCAGCTTCAGGGTATCTTTGGACTATAAAATGAATGGACTCCAGTGGAAAATGAAAGCAAAGCTTTGTGAGCTGCTGTTTTTGGGATAAGGTGTCCCACTGTGGTTTGCTTTACAGAGTAACAGTAAACTCCTCAAAGGTGTAACATCAGCACTCCTGTAAGAAATAAGAGTAAATCCCTATAAATGTGTTGTGCTTGTGCTGTAGCACTCCCCTGGCATCAGGCCAATTTCCCTCCTGAGCTTGCCTGTGTGATTTTGTAGGGTGCTGAAGATGGCAGGCAGCTCCGCTCCCTGGATTGGCAGCGCTTATCTCTTCCTTCAGTCGACCTGCAAGACCGTCACTCTGCCGGCCCTCTACGAGAGCTCCCAGAAGAAGCCTTGTGTGTTCAAGGCCCTGAAGCTGGCATTAGCAGGTACCCATCCTCTGGTGTCTTGGTGTGCAGTCCCACGCCTTTCTTTAGTCTCCCCCTCATAAGGGAAGTTCATGCTCACTCTGTTTAGGAAAGGCAATAACAAAGTGGAGCAAGCTCAGCAGAGGATCACCAGGATGGCTGGGGGCTGGAGGAGAGGCTGTGAGGACAGGCTGAGGGACTTGGACCTGTTGAGCCTGGGGAAGAGAAGGTTTCAGGGGACCTACCAACAGCCTGCTGATACCTGTGGGAGGGAGAGATGGAGCCACATTGTTCATAGTGGTGCATGGGGAATGAGAGGCAACAGGTACAAATTGAAATGAGAGGTAGACATCAGATAGAAGGACAAAAGTTTTCCCCATTAAGACGGTTGGGCAGATTCCCAGAGTGACTCTGTATTCTCCATCTCCAAGGGCTTTTAAACTGGGACTGGATAAAGCCCTGAGCAACTGGTTCTGACCTCAGAGCTGACCCTGCTTTGCATGGGAGGTTGGGCTAGACACTGCCTGGGCTTCCTTCCAACTTGAACCATCCTATGAATTATCCAACTTTATGAATGTTTGTTTAAACCCATTTTTGTAAGAGGGGACAAGATTGCAATTGCAATGAAAGAAGATTTAATTGCTGTCTTTATACCACCACAGAAACATGATTTCTGCTTTGAGAAGCTGGTTTTTAAATCAAGAGATAGCCAGTGTAAATTCATTTCTGTTCAAATTCTGATATAGTTCAAATTCTGATATAAACAGACACGCATTAGCTTGAGGTGTATGTAACCCTATTTACATCAAAAAATGACTTGAGATGCAAATAGCCATAAAACTGTCTTTCTCTATTCACCCTCGCACCAAGCACACTGCAGGGTATTAGTAATTTGAAGAGTTTATCACACTTACCTAGAAAGACTCTCATGGTGTTCTTTACCTGTCACACAGCTGCGACTCTATTGTTTAATTGGGCTTGTCTAACTATTCTGCAGTTTCTTCTGGAAATGATGCCAAGTCAGTTTATCCAAAACAGGCCTGCTCATCTTGCAGCTCATTCCAAATATGGGAAACAGGAAGCAGGCTTGACTTATGGCTGTTTTGTGGCACTGGAATGTGAATCTGCTCACACATTTAAAGGACAGCTCACAAAACTGAAATCCTACCATGCTTATTCAGACCTGAAAAGAACATGAAATCCTAAGCTGTCTGAGGTTTCATGCAGAAATGCCTGCAAAGTCCTGTCTTTTGAGGCAGTTTTACAGCTGTCTCGTACACTCTTCATAAAGGTTTCCATGCCTGTGCAGCTTTCCCTCCCCAGCCACCTTGCCCTATTATTGAAATTTTGTTTAATAAGTACTCATAGAAAGCAAAGCATGAAGGAAGTGATTAAAAAAACATCCACAGTGAATTAAAATGTCTTTTCTAGGTGCCTAAACCCACATGTCAGTTACACATCTGATCCAAACTAGACTTCATGCAAACAGGGTATAGTAAACGTGTAAGGCCACTGTTAGATGCTATACTTTAGATGCAAGGTCACTTGTCCTGCTTAATGTGGAACACACAAGTCTGCCTTGCCTTAGGATTGTCCTCCGTGCCATGATGTGGTTTAGAAATAACTGATGCAGTGCCAGTGTGAGCTGGTGCCTCCATACAGCCCTATGCAGTGACAGCCCACGAGGTTCAGTCAGGTCTGGGAGCAGTACAGCAGCCTCACATAGGCCTCTGCTCCAAAAAAAGAGAAAAACACATACTTAGAACTCATCATCAGCATATAAAATCCTGTGGAGACAAGGATAATGAGCATAGCTAATAAAAATTAAATTCTGCTGGGGGAAGGAAAAATGAAGCCCTGGCATTTTCTGTTTGCACATGGCTCGTGCTCCTCCTACACTAATGTTAGAGGGTACATCCCTGGCTTCTCCTTGTTAGATTTTACCATGAATTAATTCTCTGTGCAAAATAACAAGTCAAGGCCCAATCTCAAGCAGCTTAATCCCTCAAGGCCCAATCTCAAGTGGCTGAATGTGTCATTTGCCATTTGTGAGATGTTTTAAAGGCTCAGAGAGACAAAAGTTACCTCTGGGCACAGGCTGGAGAGGAAACACTGGGTTTTTTCCCAGGACCTTCATCACTGTATAAAACTTCAGTCACAAGGACTGAAGGCTGACTGAGCTGAACTGAGCATTCATCTATAAAACTTTGCTGTGCTACCAGTTTATCATAACCATCTCTCCTCTGGAAATGGAACCTCAAATTTAAAACTTGCCCTTATAAGCAGTGTTGACATAATTATCTGGAATGTAGATACATTCCATACCTCTTCAGTTGGACACCGTACTTCATGGAGATCAGTGGTGGCAGGGCAACATGAACTTAATCCTTCCCTCTTGGTTTAACACACTTTTCCATCCCAGAGGACTTTATCACAAGGAGAATTGCAGGGAGATGTTGGATGGAGGCTTGTTGTGGATCAGTGTGGGTCTGGGTGGGCTGGCTCACGCCTGAATTGTGACTGTGCTCCCTCCTCCCTGCCAGACTCCACGGGCAGCGTGAATGGTGTGGACATGCTCAAAGTGCACTGCAGCCACCCACACCTGATAGTGCAGCTCAAGTTCTGCAAGCAGGAGAACTGCCGTCGCTTCCTGCGCAGTTACCGGGAAGGAGCGCTCCAGAAGTCCCTGCAGAGTCACCTCCAGCTCTCCTTGGCCACAACCACGGTGCCTCTCCAAGTGGAGCTGAAGGCTGGCAGTGAGCACCTTGACAAGGTGCTGAAGGATGAGGATCACTGCCTGGAGTGCATCTACAGAGAAAAGGTGAGCAGGAGAGGGAGGGAGGCTGGACAGCAATGAGGAGGGGTGGGACAGGGCTTGCAAAGGTGGGTGCAAGTCTTGCTCTGATGCAGCATGTTGGGTTAACAAACGTCTCTGTCCTTCAGCTCCTAACTCTGATGTGGAGAAACAGCTCTGCTGTGCATTTTCCTGGAAGGGCAATAGAGTTCCCTAAAGCAGCCTGCAAAGATCCTGCTAACTCATTATGGCTTCTGTGTATAACAGCTACTGTGGCTGTTAGCCCCACTAAGACAAGGAGTTCTAGACAGTGAAGTTGACACCACCAGTGTGCCTCAGTACAGCTGTGAGGCAGACAGAGAGAAACAGTCCTGGGTGGAACCATCACTTGCTCTACACCTCCCTCCCCTGCCTTACACACCACCTCCTCCCAGAGTGGCAAAGGTAACTGCACCTGGAAATGAGCAATGGAAGTGAGTGCAAACACTGCACATCACACCAAAACCTTGTGTCAGAGTGGGGACACACAGCATCTGCTGCCAGCAGGAGTCGGCTGCCCTTCCCTTCTGAAGGCAAAGTCTCTCTCGTCTGACATCTGCCTCATTACACACTTTGGCACTGGCACTCTAATCCTGCTTGCAAGAACAGTGAGATCTTGTCATCTCACTACAAGGCACTTGACATGATTAAACTCACTGACTTGTTCCCCTCCTCCTTTTTTCCATCTGGAACTTCAGCTCTGGTTCCTCTAAGTGGTCCTGGAAAGAGGCACTCATTATCTACTCAGGAATATTAGGCACAAGAGCATGTTTTGGCCAGGTTGCTTTTCTGTAAGCAGAGAGAATGAAACTCAAACCTTTCACCCCCAAATTAAACAACCCATGATATGCCATACCCTGTGACCTGTGGCTTGCTGCTCCCTCCCTGTGCTGAACTGGCTGATCAGAGAAAAGAAATGGGCTTATTCTGAGTTCCCCAAAAGTGACTCAGACTGACTGCTGCCTAACAGTGCAACAGGCAGAAAGATGGCACTGGGGAACAGCCTTCAGCAGCTGAGAGCAGTGCTGGGTACCTGCTGTAAGTGAGCTAAACTAGTGTTTGCCTCTGATTGAGGCACAGCACTGCCAGGTTTGACTCTTCCCGTGTGCTTTGCCTTCTTCACTCCTTTTCTCATTACCTGCTTTTTGGAGGTCAGACTAACCTTTTCTTGGCTAGTGAAAAAAAACTGGCTTGGTGAGGATCCAGGAGGAACAAACCTTAGAGAGCAGAGGGGCAGAGACAGAGAGAGAGGGAGAAGATGGGTAACAAGAGCTGCCTGCTTGGGTGGGCATGAACTGTTGGATCAGGTCACCCGGTTGTGTGGGTCTGACCCTCATGGGGAGTTGGGAGAAGCTTTGCTGCCTGCAGTGCACCCTAATTCTTGCAGAGGGCTGCTGGAAATGAACGTGGGCCAGTAGCAGTTTTGTGCAACTTGTAAGCACTCACTGCTGCAGGTGAGAAACCCAGGGGTGAGGGATTGTCTATTTCATATCACATTATAGATTCAAATCCACACATTTACAGCCAGAACTCCATTAGACCACCTTGTCTGGCTGGTTGACAGCTCATGCTCTATCTCTTTGCTCCTCTCTTGACACCAGCAACTACAGCTTTGCAGGGTGGTGGCCCTGGCAGGAGTCACTGATGCTGTTTGCATTACAGCCTGACCGCCTGCCAGATGAGGAGATCAGGGAGCTGGAGGAAGACCTCAAGAGCCTGATGCTTCACCAGAGCACCAACAACAATGTGGCTGGAAAAGACTGCTCATCTCTGAAGTCCCTGCCTCGGCCTTACCCTCCCCAAGGCAGCTCCCTTCCCACACAGCTCACCTTCATCTTTCAGGGACAACAGTTTGGTGAGTAGCTAGAGTTGACCAACAGAGCCCTTGGTCTGCCTCACAGCCCAGGAGGGAGAATTATCATGCCTGCATATTGGGTTCTACCTCAGATAAACCAAGGATTTCCCAGCATTCCATAAGAAAGGAATTACAGTACTCCTTACATATTGCCGTGGTGCTTCAGATCAGGCCTTAACCTGTTTTCTTTTCTGGGGTGGCACAGAACCAGATGTTTCAGAGTCTGTGTCTCTCCCAGGTTCCTCACATTTTAAATTAATAGTGAAAGGAAGAATACAGAGTATTTTTCTCTTCTTCCATGTCACTTGGCTGAGGTGAGTTAACAGTGTAGGTTGGATCAGACTGGGGAAGTTACTGTGGGCACACTCAGCCCTGCTTTCAGACAGGACCGATTTGTCCAGGCTCCCTCAGTTCACCACCTGGCTTTGGGGTCTGTCCCTGCAGAGAGCTTTCAGAGAGTCTCACATAGCAATATCAGATCAGCTAGATCATTTCTGAGCTTGCTTAAGCTGTGTACAGTCTCCAGTGCTAAACAGCTGAATCTGTCAGCATTTCAGTGTTTTGAGGATGTTTAGGTAGGGAACAGGTAGGGCTTTGTCAGAAAGGCCTTACCAAGTTGCCGTTGAAAGGCTAAAACAAATTAAGAGGGTGGCCATCCAAAAAAAAAAGAAAAACAGCTCTGGCAAACCACAGGGCAGTTCTGATGGAGAAAAAAAAGGAAATAGGCATTGCCAAGCTTGCAGGGTAAGGGCAAGTCCAGATGCTTTGTTATTGTGGAGAATTTCTGTAAGGGAACAGCAGGCAAGGCAGGGAGCTCAGACTCACTGCTCCACAGAATATTGATCAGACCTTGAACTGGCCCAAGCTGTATCACATCAGCCATGAAACTTCTGTGTCTTACCTGGCCTCTGCCCCTTTCAGACAACAGAACAATCACACCAGACGACCACCAGAAGTTTGCCAAGTCTGTGTCCAAGAAGTGGAAGCAAGTGGGTCGCTCTCTGCAGAAATCCTGCCGGGCCCTGCGGGACCCGGCCATCGACAACCTGGCGCTGGAGTACGACCGGGAGGGACTCTATGAACAGGCCTATCAGATGCTCCTCAGGTTCATCCAGTCCGAGGGCAAGAGGGCCACAATAGCACGGCTGATTGCAGCCCTGGAAGAGAACGGGCTCATCAGCTTGGCCGAGGAGCTCCTGGGCCTCCATTCCAGTGAGGACTGCTCCTAGAGCCCAAAGGACAGTGTATTGCTAAGGGCTTTCCTGCTTTAGCTACTGTATGAAATGGCTGCCAGTGTCTGGGAGTGTAAAGTCCTGAATGTCACCACAGGTTTCCATCTAGGTGGAAGTACTCAGGGGAGAGGTTCTGTGTTTGCAGAAGCCAGCATGGACCTCTGACTTTGCTTATTTCATTGTGTTTCCAGAAATAGAGCACTACCTTCCTGTGAACTGGTGAGAGGCTTTCACCCTGACTTCCTTCAGGACTGTGACAGGGAAGCAGCCAGAGAGCCCTAGGGGAGAATGAGGGAGAGGAGAAGAGCAAGCACAGCTTCCCATAAAATTCCTCTGGGAAGCAGACAGTGCCACTGCTTCTCAGGCTATGTCCAGGGCCATCACCTGGAGAGCTGCAATATATTTTTATACTGAAAACATTTTTGCCCTCAGCCAATACATCAAGTAAAGACAAAGGGGAAAGTGTCAATTTTACATTATTTTCCTTCTTTCTTTGAAGAACAAAGAACATCCATGCAAGAGTATCTGTTCTACCCTGCTCTATTATAGCTCCTTCCCACTTCTCACCACCTGAAGGATTTCCTTCTACCTGGGACAGCCATAATCTCCCACAGGGCAAAATATTGCTGCTGTACAACAAATGGCAGGCACTGAACAAACAATATGGACAAACTCAAATTCAGACAATGATTGTCAACATTTTCTCATCTGTGGTAGACAGTAATACATTAATTAGCTCTTGCCTGCCAGCCTGAGGGAGCCTGCAGCTACGGAAAGCAAAACAAAGTGCTGGAAGGAAAAGAGTCTCCTCATCAGCAAGTTACCTGTGGAGCATGGATTGGAACTGCTGCCCTCAGGTGCACTGCAGCATCAAATGCTGTCCTCAGACCACAGAGCTGAGCAATCACCAGACCCAGCTGGCTGCTCGTGCCTCCACTCACTCCCTAACCACCCACCCTCAGCCTGCTGGGCCCCTGGAGGGGACAGCTCACCCTGCTGTGTCCCACAGGTGTCAGGATCTACAGAGAGCCTTTCCCTGGCACTGCTTTCACTGTGACAATCAAGCATCAGCTGCCATTGTTCCTAGATTTACCTGCACTGATTTTTAGCTTTAAAAGACAAATCTCCCAAACCCCAGGGCTGACTCCTCCTTTCAGTTCTCCTGGGAGAAGCTGAGTGTCTCCTGGTATGGCTGATGCAGACTGCACCAGAGCAACTGCACTTTTGCCATAGCAAAGCACAGAGCAATGAGTGTCTGGCATGACACGGGTCAATTACCTTTGACATATTCCCAATGCCTTCCTGATAGGTTTTTACTAATACTTTTCCACTGATTCTATCCTTTTTTGCCCTTCCCATCTGTGGGAATAGCCAGTGGGCCATGGAAATGTTTTCAGGTGCAGAGCGGGGCTCTGGCCACACACACAAAGTCTGTGCATGTGAATATCGGGCTGCTAGCAGTCATGGTAGGAACAACTCTGAGTCAGGGCCTGATGGCCTTTTAAACCACAACTCACATCTTACTCCTTCCCTGGGGTCAAAGCTCTAATTTGTAAGGGGGAACATAACCTCAGATTCAGGTGTTGGCTCAGATCCAAGTTCCTGAGGCTGGAGACATTCCTGTACCTTCTGCTGGAACACCTGAGCATCAGTCACTGGAGACCTGGATGGGCAGGATTTAGATGTCCTGCTTCGAGCCAGCTGGGACCCACATGCCTCAGATGAGCTGAGTATCACATCCTTAATGTAAACCAGAGAAACATGACTTGTTTTCTACAGACTTTGAACACCTGAGGTTACATACAGAGTCAGAAAAGGAAAAGAAAGGAAGGGGGATAAGTATGGAGAGAAGGTTTTCAGGGGGAGAGTGAATCTGCTTCCATCTTGCCCCTGGGTTCCAGGGAAGCAGGACTTCATGCAGGCACCATCTCTGCAAAGGCTGTAGCTCCATTACCTTTTATTAAGCCATTTTATATCAGTGCCATTGCAGTTTCTTCTTCTCCATTCCTGCTCCACATCCTCTCCCTTCCAGTAGTACCAGTGCTCTCCCCAAAATGAAGCAATTACCTCTGATAGTTTTGCTTTTGGGACCAACACAGTGGTGCTGATCTTAGCTAATTTAGGCTGCTGTGGAACCATACCTCAAAGCATTTAGCTTTCCTGCCAAATTCCAGATAGGGGACTCTGTTTGGCAGAAATCCACTTGACAAATTGCATTTTAAAAAATTAAAAAATCAGAAACTTGAAAATTACTTTAGGAGCAAGAGAGTTTGCTCTTGATTTTGCCTTTGAAAAGAAATGACTTTTTTAAGAAAACAAGGTCCTATGCATAGCCTGCTGTCTCATTTGCAATGAATATTTCTAAGCCTTCAGACCAGCTATTCATGTGCCCAACTTGCACATATAGTTATAAGGCAGCCACTGAGTAGTGAGAATTACTAGTTTTTGTAGCAGCTGTTAATGCTTAAAATGAGAATGTCTTATTATTCAGCATTAACTTCAAGTCCAGAGAACTTTCTTGCTGCTGTTACTCTTTTACTGAGGACTAACCATGAATGCTTTCTTCTGAATGCAAGCCTTGTGCATTTTCTTTCTGCCAGTAACTGGCACATGTATTTCCTCTTACTCACATATTCCCTGTCAGAAGTGCCATTAAGTGTTGGAGCCCCTGGCAACCCTTCTGGAAATCATAATCTCTGACAGCATTCACAGGTGCCTTCATTGCAGAGACTTGA
The DNA here is from genome assembly GCF_029207755.1 of Chamaea fasciata. Lineage (NCBI taxonomy): Eukaryota > Metazoa > Chordata > Aves > Passeriformes > Sylviidae > Chamaea > Chamaea fasciata. Next base: position 8,466,232 of record NW_027094097.1, read on the forward strand.
AGGAGAAGGCTTTTTCCGCGATATTCCATGGTGAAATTGTCTTGAGCACATGGCATGGTTTAGGACATAGCAGTGGCTGTTTCATACCTCCTTTCCCTTGACCAATCATCATCATGGTGGGAGATAAGCCATGGGCAGTGCTGCTGCTGGAGAAATTTGCCTTATACGAGTAACTGCTCTTCTCCATATACTGAGATATATCTGTGAAAAAGAAAAATTCAGGGGTGGTGGTACTGTTTCAGAATCAAACACAATATTAAAAGCAAATAAAGGTGCTAATCAGTTGCATATAAAATCTAAAACAGAAAAAACATAAAACAAGCAGCAAAAATCAGGCCAAAATGTGCTTACAGGAAGGATCCAAGAGGGCTTTTTTTTCTGGTACAGATTGTTTTTTGTAGTTTTAACCGTGTTTCAGATTTGAAGGAGTCTCCATTCAGTCTGCCAGAAGGAATAAAAGATGCATCCAAATGAGAATCTGAATGATTTGTTTTGGCATAGCTGACCTACAGTGGTCAAACAGATGATAACAAAAAGGAGAGTGAAGTTAAAATGCTCAGCAGATACCCTTTGACATGAGGCATCTGATAGAAGCAAACCTGACAGGATACCCTCATACAAAATTGTCTCAAAGGAAAAGATCTGTTTATTTTGCCCTTCATTTCAAAGCCAGGTTCAGCATTGAGGAGCTGTCCTGCTGTCTGGGTCACTGTCTCCCCTCTGCTGTTCCCAAAGAAACCACACCCCAGCAGCTGCCCAGACTGAAACCAGAAGTGAGCACGGGCAAAAAGAGGAGCCTCAAATTCACTTAAACTGCTGATTTAGTTTAACTGAAAATTCAGGTGAACCTCTGGTATTGTATGTGGTATCCTTAAACCAAGGAGGTACAAGAAGAGGAATCAAGAGGGTTTGTTGAGTCTAACCCACATATTGGACTGTGTGCACGACACTGGTGCTTTACACTGGACAGGAGACTGGCCATGTGTCTTTTGTATGGAGATGGACTCAAACAGTGAAGCATTTTAAGGCCTAGAGTCAAAAAATATGTATTTTTTCTTTTCTGGATTGAATTTTAAACCCATTGAAGGGAGCTGGCTGTACACCTCTAACAGAAATCTGTGAGATGTGTGGTTAATGTCTCCGTTTTCAGTGGAAAAATCCCTTGCTGACCTTCTAATTCCAAATTCCCATGATATTCAGCATCAGATCTGGATCAGCCATCTACAGCTATGGACTGCAATGCCAGGCATACTTGGGTCTAGGACATTCAGCCTCCGAGGAATTGTCTTTTAAAGAAAAAGCTCTTTAGTATATTTTTTCTCCCATTCTTTTTTTATAAATAAATACATACTTTTGATGAAAACTGCCTCAGAGACTCATTGAACACTTAGTTGGAATAGTAAGAACAGGGGTCACTGCAGTGCTGGCCACATTTGGTGATCACCAGCTCCAGAGGAGCATCCAGCCTGAGGGAGGATGCACAGCAGGGTTCTGCCCACAGTCACACGTTTCTCCTGACATGCCCAGGCTGGTGTCCCACCTGCAAGGGAACGGCTCTGATAACAAAACCCAGCCAAGCCTCCGTGTTTGTGCAGTTTCCGGTTGCTGCTTTGATGAGCCTTTTTCAGCCAGCATGGCCAGAAGGGGAGGTTTGTCTCACCCTTGGCACCTGGAGGGGCTCACTGTGTTTCTTTCAGTGCTGTTGGATATCTAGGACTCCTCTAAGGTCACAGCACCACTGTAATGCCAAGTGCCTCACCACCAGTGAGCTCTCTCCCAAGGCTGCCTCACAGGTGGGGAGCCAAGGAGCTAGGATGTAAAATCTCCAGCAGCTTTGCACAGGAAACCAGTGGCTGACCTGACAGCTGAATCCAGGGTAATTCCTTTTGCCATGAAATTGAGCAGAGATGTATCTTACCCTGAATCTCTTAAATCTCGAACACTGTTTGAAAATCACAAGATCAGCCCTTCTTTATCTACCACAAAGCTGTTTTCCCAACTGCATGGCTTGATGCCTGCAGGAGCACAGTGAGGAGAGCAGGGCTCTGCCCTACAGCAGCTGGGAGGGCACACCAACCTGGGGTGAACAGGGCTGACCTGAGGAGGGTCAGTGATCTCACTGACCCAGTCTTCTAAGTGACACAGCACAGGATGGACCAAGGGCACCTTTGCTGGCAGTGAGAAGAATAAACCAGCCATGGATCAGTGCCCAGGGAGCAAGGTCCACATCAGACAACCACCAAGTAGAAGCACCCATGGAGAAACTCCTCCACCTCCAAGCTCCCTGCGTGACTCTCCAAGCCACGGCAGCCACAAAGGCACCACACATCAATGAAAGCCTCTGTTCTCACTCTCACCCCATGGCAGCAAGCAAAAAGGGAGGCAGGGTGACAGGTCCCAAAATTTGGGTGAGGGATTGTGGTGGAAATAACTGCTGTGAGTCCCTGGTGGTTTCAGGGAGCAGTCCCCCTCCCTCCACAGCCAGCCCCACTGAGCAAAGGCAGACAGGAGCTGGTCTCTGCCCCTGTGACCATCAACAGCCTCCTTACAGAGCAGGGATGATAAATAACCTGGGCTGCAGAAGAAAAGGACAGAGGTGCCTTGGGCTGGCACAGGAAAAGCTGAAGCCACGTTTATGGCTGAGGTATCTGATCAGCTGTGCTGTTCAGCAGGGACCTGCTGTGGCTCAGGCAGCTGCCAGTCATGAGGAAAGCACTCTGCCAGCCTGCTGCACCTGAGTGCGCGATCCAAGGGTGGCCCATCAAGAACCCACTCTTCATGAGGCAGTGTGTTCAGTAAAGCACAATATTTGAGCTGAAATAAAACAATACATCAAAAAAAGCACAGATGCTTACAAAAAGGGATTTTCATATTATGTTTTAAAAAGAGGTGTTTGTGAAAACAACAGAGTCGATCAAAACCTGCTTTTATGACAAGTAAATGAAAAGCTTTGCTTCCTAAAGTGGCCGTGGTCTGCGCACTCTCCATACACTTGGCCTCTGTTAGAGGAATAAGGGTCATTGTTTACAATGGAGAGACAAAGAAACAGCCGCAGGGGTGGGAAGTGCTGTGGCTGCACTCAGCTGGCAGATCAGTAGTGATGGCACGTTAGATATGCCTCCAAATAAAAAATTGAAGTATTTCAAATTAAATTTTTTAAAAAAAGGTGGGGTTTGGGGTTTTTTGTTTGTTTGTTTCAGGTTTTGGAGGGACCCTTGAATCTGTCTGCACCGCTAGGCTCACACTTCCTCCCATCATTTTCCTACTAGGAAAAAAAAAAAAAAAAAACAACAACCAGAAACAAAAACCAAGTGGATTTAACTTCTGAGCTGAACATAACCTCTATTTTTCAATTTGACTCTCTGCAGAGGTAAATGCAAGGGAATTAAAAGAAAAAAACGAGGTATAAAAGGAAAACAAAAAAAAAATTAGTACATTTCCTATTGAAAAAAGTTACGGGGGGGCGGGAAAGAGAAAACCCAGCCTTTTTGCAGAACTGGTGAAAGTCCCCGACCTGGCTGAGCGTTGTCTCTCTCGACACCTCCGCCCTGTCCCGCTGGAGCCATGGGCGCTCCCCGGCCCCATCACGTGTCGGGGCTTGGACGGGACGCGGCTCTTTCCCCGGCCCGCCGTGCTCCCCTGGCTGCGGGGCTGGGGCTGTGCACGGGGACCGGCCCGCATCCAGCCGCTCCCAGCCCCGTTCCGGCCCGCATCCAGCCGCTCCCAGCCCCGTTCCAGCCTGCACCCAGCCCCGTTCCGGCCCGCATACAGCCTGCACCCAGCCGCTCCCAGTCCGCTCCAGCCCCGCTCCCAGTCCCGCTCCAGCCCCGCTCCCAGTCCCGTTGCAGCCCCGCTCCCAGTCCCGTTCCAGCCCCGCTCCCAGTCCGCTCCAGCCCCGCTCCCAGTCCCGTTCCAGCCCCGCTCCCAGTCCCGTTCCAGCCCCGCTCCCAGTCCGCTCCAGCCCCGCTCCCAGTCCCGTTCCAGCCCCGCTCCCAGTCCGCTCCAGCCCCGCTCCCAGTCCCGTTCCAGCCCCGGCGGGGCCGGCGCGGGCAGCTCCGCTCGCTGCCATTGGGGAAGGGCCCCGAGCCGCCGGCGCTGCTCCGCGCCCCCAGGGTTTCCTCGGCTTCGCTGGAAAGCTGAGGAATGTCTCTCACTAACTACATCCAGATGTGCCTACTTGGCAGCCCGCTGCACAGACATTACCGAGGGGACACAGGATCAGCGCTATCAAATGGGATGTAAGTATCTTTTAAGTGTGTTTGATCTGGGTGGGTTGGGGAGAGTTGTGCAGCGAGCAGGGTGGACTGGAGTCTGTCCTTACTGCTTCCCTTTTCTCCCAGCTTTTCTTTTTGCCTTGTTGCTCTTGAATGTCATTACATGCAGCAGCCTGGACCGTGATGGTTAACACGCAGCAGGGGCGGCTGCAGGCTCTGAACACGCAGGCTCCAGCCCTGAAACATCTACTTTACTTTCCGAAGAACTTTCTTTGAATGTTTAGGTTGTTTTTACAGAAGTGTGGGGCTTCTTCAGACAATGCCTGCAGTGCTCTGAGACGGGGTTTCCTCCCAACCACAAACATGTTCCAGTGGTGGGACGTTACATTTACAAGCTATTCTTCATCAGTAAAAGGACATGAATGTTCCCCATGTTACACTGTGGTATGTTTTGAGCAAAACATTGGAATTTTCAAGCTCTCTAGCATCACAAAGATTGAAAATAATTTAGCCCCTGTGAAACAGGCAGTTACTGACCATATTTTTTATAGCTTTTGGGCAGATTCTGAGAAACTTAGGTGTTGGGCATAATCTTGAAATTAGTGAGGCGCATCAGCGTGTACTTCCTCTCACACCTGAGCCTGGGTGTAACAATACATCCATGCTACTGCACTGCAATTGCTTGAGTTTGGGGTGCATTGGGCAAATTATTTATCAGAAGAGGGTCTGGGAGCTGAAAAGGTGGCAAGTGCTGCAGCCTGGGGAGGGCTGGGAAGGGAAGATTTTCGTTTCAGTGTTTCTTACCCCCTCACAAGCCTGCAAGGCTTTATTCCCCTCCTGGGGCCCAGAGAAATTAATGTTTGGAAGAGAGATGGCAGGCTCCTCACCTTGGCTACTCAGGAGGGGCCTGTCTCCCCAAAGCACTCAGAGTGTGAGTTGAGCTGCTGAGCCCTCTGCTATTCTGAAAATCAGATTACCAATGACCAAGACTGCATCTTGATAGGAAAGCACCTCTGGAGGCTTTTGAGCCTGCAGGTCATTGGGCATTACCTTCTCCTACCTTGCAGGTGGCTGAGCACTCTGGTTAGAGCTGTGGTGCTGTGCTCAGGGGGAGCTGGAGTTTTCCCAGTTTGCTGGGGCCCAGCCTGGGTGCCTGGCACAGCACAGTCCTGTGCAGGCACTGCCCCCACGGCTGCTGCCCCGAAAGGGACAGAAGGCATCGCCCACTGCTTAAATGAGCTGCAGCCCCCAAACTGTGCCTGCGTGACTTACACTGGGCCAGCAGGGCAAGGGGAGCAGGGTGCTGGCAGCCAGTCTTTCCTGGAGCTCAGTCCTGCAGGCAGCTGCTCCTGCCCAGCACCAGTGGGACTCCCACGGTCAGCTGCCATGGGACCAGTCCCCAGCGAGGAGGGGCAAGTTCCTTTCTGGGACCTGTGCACATGGGAACAGCCATCTCAGCAGCCTTCCCACAGCAGCTCTGCAGTTCCTCTGTGCTTAAGTTTGTACATTTCATAAAAGCTTTGTGACTGGGGTAGAAGGTGAAAGGAGGGAACCACAGCAGCCATTTGCAAGCAGTTCTCCAACGTGACTGGCATTGCAAAAGGAAAGCTGGCAGTGCCAACAGAAGAAACTGCAATAAAATGGAACCAGCCAGCTGGGAAGCTGATCAAACCATGTATTTGAGTACTGGGGCAAGCAGATAAATAAGGCACCCTGTCGTGTAACAGCATGGATCTCATCCATTCGTTTGCTCTGGCCTGGAAAAAAATTTAAAAATGCCCTGAAAAGCAGCTGTGGCAGGAAAGTTGGAAATTGTCTTTGGAGCAGGGCCTGCATTTTTGTTACCTGCTTCCTCAGTATTTGACTCAACAGAGCTTTTGCCCCCAGGTGCTAGAGCATATAACAGCAGCAGTGATGCTGCAGTGCTGTGACTGTGGCACTGGCCAGCCATGGCCGAGCTGTGCCATCATGTGCTGCTGAGCACTGAGCCTCTGCCTCTCTCACCGTGCTCCCTTGGTTCTGGTTCATGAACCCAATTCCTGGGATAGCTCTCAAGACACTCAGCTAATTAAATCCTACAGCCTGCTCTCAGTTTGTTTATGGACTTCAGAACTTTTAAGCAGCTGAATAGGATGAGGTCTTTACCTGGTAAGGCAGCACAGCAAGTGTTTTTGTTACTTCATTTTTCCAGGGCTCACTTATCAACATGCCAAAAGGGGTCTTTCTATTTCAGCCACCTCTGAATTCTAATCACGATGATCAAATAATTCAGCATCGCTTTAGAATCCTGTAACTCCAAATGAGACCTCTTCATAAATACCCTGAAATGCAGAGAGGAGTTGTTCCACACCAGGGCCACTTAAAGCAGTAACTTTGGTGAGGTTATTGACTTGCCTAGAGGGGGCAGGTGGAAGAACAAAGAAAGAAAGAAAGAAACAAACTGGAAACCTCAAAATCATGCAGGAATAAAAGCTACATGACACCCAAACATAGAAATAGAACATGGCTCTTTCCCCTGCTCCAACACATAGAGCTACTTTTCCCTTTCAAACACTTCAAACCCAGCTTAAATAATTAAACTCAAGTTGTTTCATGGGAGTTTTTGTATGTGTGTGGGGCAGAACAAACCCCACCTACATGACCCCACTTGTCAGTGCTGGAAGCTGACACATTTCCCTGGGTATCCCAAAGGGCCCAGATGAGGTTTTGCCAGCACAAGATTGAGAACTTGAAGCTTTGCCTTTGCGCTTCACTTCAGGTTCCTGTAGAAGGGTAGGAGAAGAATGGCAGCTCAGTGCAGATTGAAGAGGGCAAAACGTGTGATTCCTCACCCAAAACAACACTTCCCATGTCCACGTGTTCAGCAAGACATTTAAACTAAACTGGTGCAGACACAAGTAGTCAAACACACCCAGCCCTCAGGGGCTCAGAGGATGGGACCAAGGGTGTCAGGGAGAAAATGCAGCCTCCAGTGCTTCAGGCAGTGCAGGCTTCTTGGAGTCAGCATCCTGCTCTGCTGAAATAAAGCTCACCTGCACATGGATATTTCACACAGCCCCAGCTGCAGGATGGGCATAGGGTATATCATTATTGTTTCTTGAACAGTGTCAGGGCTCTTCCTGAGGCAGAGAAACCAGGTGAGGAGGGTCCTGGGAGCTTTTTTTGCTCTTGCCGAGGGAATCTATGTGGAAAAATTCCTGTAAACAAGGCAGGAGAGGAACACGTGCACAGACTTTTCCCCTTGCAGGCCAGAGCCCAGGCAGGTCTCAGTATCCAGCACCGGCTGCTACAAGATGACTTTGTTCTTGTGAAATGCATTCAGCCAACATGAAATGAAAACAATATCCCAGACCTGAGGCATTGCCTCAAAGCATCGCCACCATCCAGAATCAGTCTTCTCTGATGATTACAAAAAAACCTCATCAAACTCATCAGTGCTGGATCCCACACACTTTCCTTAGGCCATTTTACGGAGAGACTGATAAGACACCTCCATCAGCAACCACAGCCCCACATGCTGCATGGCCACACAGTGTCCCTCTGCCGCCCAACCCAAACCTACCAGTGGCAGCTCCAGCGTCGGAAGTGAGGAGGGGTGTCAGGAGGGAGCTGGAAGCATTTCCCATGCAGCAGGGAGCAAGCTGAGTTGAGGACACCCCATAGCTGTGTTTGGTGGGGTGGGTGTTTCTGTGAGCTGGGCTGGGATGAGTGGGCAGCAGAGCTCTCTGCTGATTTTGTGCCCCCATGCTCAGTGCATCATGTTTTCAACTTGATTATCTCAGCTGCTTTTCCCAGGGCTGGCTGGATTAAATAACCATTCCTGAAGGCACAGAGTAGCGTGCCAGAATCACCGAGGCTTCTTGACTGAATCTGGGGACAGAATCCAGAGGACTTTTCCCACTTTGGCCCTGAGCAGAGGTGCCAAGTGATGGAGATGTGATGAGTACTGCAAAAGAAGATTTCCAGGGTGAGCTCAAGGCTTCACATCATTCAACTGGGAATGAAGGACTAGCAATTTATTTTTTTGTAATCGTCATTTGACTGCTTTTATTGCAGTTGTTCTTGGCCTTATTTCAGAATCCTCCTCTCAAATAAATGAAAACCAGGCAGAGGACTAGGCCCTCTGCCCGAGTGTGCAACAGCACAGGTCAGATTCCCTGCCTGGATGCTCATCAGGCTGCCATGGCCAGCTCTGGCCACTTCCAGCTCTCCAGCCTTTTGTTTTCTCTCAGGCTGTGCAGGCTGTGCCCCCTTGGTTCCTCCAACTCATTCCTTATTTTTGGGCTCCTCATCTTGCCACCTCATGGATATGGGACCTGTCAGCCTCTTCCTACTGCCCAGCTCAGCCCTCTAACATTGCTGGTGCTCAGCCCAGGATGCAACATCCCCAGCCTTCACCAGGACCCTGCTGTCCTAGGGAAACAAACCCCATTATCCCATTCAGATCCCATCAAGCCAGACTTAACACCCCTCTGTATCCATCCCCAGACAGCCAACACAAAGAGGGAGAGCTGCCTGATTTTCCAAGCTTGGAGGACACAAGAGGCAGTGCTGGCAGCCAGGCCATTCCTCAAGGCACTGAGTGATGCAGCAGTTTGTAAGCCCAGCTCCATTTCACAGGCTGGATGGAGGCTTCCCACAGCAGTGTAGGAAGCAGAGGTGCCTCAGATGCAGACACTCAGGGATGTGCTGTCCTGAGAAACACTGCTGTGCTCTCATCTCTTTCGTTTGGCATCAAATATTTCCTGCTCACTTTGATAGCCCTGTAATTCTTTTCCCCTGGTGTCAAGGTGGATGAATAATCCTTTTGGCTCTAGGACATACCAGAGAGTCTGCCAGAATCATCAGTCCCTCTGTAGAACAGCTTTTCCCACACTGACATCCATGGATAGAGCCCACACCACTGTAAAAATCAAGGGTATTTTCCTTCCAAAGAAGGAAATACCTAACAAAGACTGGAAAATCCATATAATTAGGTCAAGGAATCACTTCAAGGGCTGGCAACTTCTTTTGAAAATGGGAGGTCTATATTCAGCACTAAACTGTTTTATTTCAGCATGCAAATCACTCTTTCAGATCCTTTACTTTCAATGAAGGAAAACACAGAGGAAAATCTGGGCTATCAGCCCGGGCTTGTAACAGTTCAGGGTTTTTCTTGGCTTTTTCAAGGGCACTTATTGCCAAATTCTGAGATGCTGGCAGTATAAATCTGCAAGCCATGGAAATTACGAGTTTCATGACACACGCATTTTATTCCAAACCCTTGTTGATAACATTAAACACAGAAAAAAGCCAGGATTTTCATCCAGCTCCTTAATTACCATCTGGAGCCTGGCAGCTGAAATGTGATCAAACTTTTTCATAGAAAAGGAAAAAAGAAATTTGCTATTACTGTGAAGAGATGGGACTTCAGATGTAAAATGCAGACCAACATCCTATACATGTCAGGAGGGACTGTCTCATGAGGCTGAACATAGTTATGAGCCAAGCCACGTGGCAGAAAGAACATAAACAGAAAACAGATCCTGAATGTTCTAAACATTTGAACAACAATTTATATGAGATCTAAGAAAATTGTTCAACCCTGCTATTAGTATCAAAGTTATGCCAGTGAAAACATCTGCCTCACCTAGGAGAGGAGTGAAAGGTAAACAAAAAAAGCTGACAAATTAAGAAAAGTCTCTATCAGAGGACAGAAAAAGGCAAGAAACGGGGCCTGAGGAAAAAAAACCATGGTCATCAGGACAGGGCCAAAGTGATTTTAAATCTACCAGGAATGCAAAGAGCCTTACACAAAAGCATGGATATGCTGTTTTCCAAAATAACGATTTCATAAATAATGGAGACAAAGCAGAAGAGGTCAGTAAACATTTTGGAGCTGTACTTGGGAAAAAGATACGCAGTAGCATATGATGATGAAATACTCTCAACAGTAACTTGGAGGTGAAGTTAACCAGTAATGAAAAAGCACAGTATTTAAATAATGATGTCCAAATAACGCGCATCTAAGAATTTTAAAGGGTCTGGTCAAGAAATCAACTGGTAATAATTCAAGTAATAACTTTTCTTCCTCATAAGTCTTGAAGTATTGCTTAGATACCACAGGTGCCACTGGTTTATTACTTCGTAGTTACAGACTCATCAATCTAATTTTGAGTTCAAAAGCTTAACATTATGGCAGATGCAGAATTGATGGTTAATGAACAATTAGCAGGTGATACAATCCAGGACAATAAAATGAGATTTGCTGAAAACAGATACCACCAAATTCTTACCAAGCATTTGCACCTTGTCCTACCACTTATGCCCTTGTCAAAAGCTCCTCTCCAGCTGTTTTTATCCCAGAAGTCATCTTGGGATATGATTCAGCTAATTCAAGACAGAGAACTGTATTACTTCACAGGTAGCTTCTATTAGTACAGCACAAGCAAGAGAGAGCCACAAATCACACAGGAAGATGACACATTTTTAGTGGGTGACAAAATACTTATGTGCACTTGTGGGAAAATTTTTGGGCGGGGCTCAACTTCCTTCTTGCCGAGGGCAGTAGGAATGGTGATGGTCACTCACCTCCTCCTGCAGCAGCTGTGGGGTCCCTCTGTCCAGCTCTGCTGCAGGGGGTGGCTGCACCTGCAGGGTGATGGGAGGACCTGCCTTTGCTGCAGCTGCAGACACCCGACCAGCTCTTTCCCTGAACTATGGTTACCTGCTGCTTGCTGCCTTCTTACTACTCTTTCATTCTCATTTTGTTTGCAGTTGAAGAACTGATCAAATAAGACAGAGGATCTCCAGGAAAAGTGTAAGTGAGGAAAAATCCTGTATTTCAAAAGGCAACTTCATCTATCATACATGAACAATATTTTCCTAACACCATGCTCTGTTTTGTTTCTGCATATTGGGATTTATTTCCCTACCTCTCACTTACGGATTAGGGTGATTTGGCAGAGGAAGAAACACCCATGGCTCCTTCTAACCTTATTAATGGAAGTTACTTACAATGGTTTAATATTTTATAAAGAATGCTGGCAGGGGAAAGGTCCTGTGTGAATTCTAGATTGTACCCAATGTATTCATTTGAATACAAATCACAGTTGATTTAACAAAAGCTGGCTCCATGTGCAGGGAAATACCAGCAATGCACTGCCATGAAGGGTCTGCCCTTCAGCAGTCAGCTCTGGGCCTGCCTGGTTTGAGTCAAAAAGGGTAAAAGCAGCAAGTAATGGTTGTCAAGCTAGAAAAAAAAAAAGGTAATTATTTATTGGGGAACAGCATCATTCCTCATTTTCCACTTTGCTTTCCCCAGTGAAATCTCTGAAATGACAAAACACATCCAACAGTAAGGGATGCAGGATTTTGGGTTGTGCTTAGAGAGAGAGGGGTTTTCAGGATGATGGATGACTGCTTAGTGACTGAACTAACCAAGTCACAGAGCTGGCACTGGGATCAGCAGTAAGTTTGCAACCCTGTGTGCCTTTGACAAGTTCCTCAACATCTCTGTGCTTGTGTGAGTAAAATGTGCTTTTGCTGCTGGGTTTTTAAATGCTGTTTCAGTTAGCCTTGCCTGCTTGCTTCAGACCTGCCAAATCCTCACTTCTGACACACTCTGTGTTTATTTACAGATGGACAGTGGTGCCAGGCAGCTCAAACACAGCTTTTAACAGTCCCAGGGACACCGGAGAGACAATGAGAGTTCGCCTCAAAGGGGATGTGATCTGTACCCTCTTCTTGCTGGTAGCGCTTTGTTCTTTGCTCTACTCCCAACTGGAACATTTAGTCCCGGCAGGAAAGAAGGAGCCAACACAGAACAAGCCTCAAGTAGCACCAAAAATAATCTCTAGTCCCAGAGCACCTCGGAGGCTGATGCCAGCAGAGGCAACTGCACCCAGACCCCAAGTTACCCCTGTCATGAGACAAACAGAAGTGGCCAAAACCAGGGTCCTCACTACAACTCCACCCCCACTGACTGATTCTACCTTCAACTTCAAGCTCTACCTCCTAAACAAGGATAACAGGAACTTCAATCTCCTCATTAACCAGCCCAGGAAATGCCAAAAAACACCAGGAGGTCCCTTTCTGCTCATTGCTATCAAATCAGTAGTTGAAGACTTTGACAGGCGTGAGATTGTCCGGAAGACTTGGGGCCGGGAGGGTTTGGTGAATGGGGAGCAGATCCAGCGAGTGTTCCTCCTAGGAACACCAAAGAATAGGACAGCGCTGGCAACATGGGAGACCCTGATGCACCAGGAGAGTCAGACATACCGGGACATTTTACTCTGGGACTTCATGGACACTTTCTTCAACCTGACCCTGAAGGAGGTCCACTTCCTGAGCTGGGCTGCCGAATTCTGCCGCAACGTGAAATTTATTTTTAAAGGTGACGCCGATGTTTTTGTCAATGTCGAGAACATTGTTGATTTCCTCAAGAGACACGATCCCACTGAAGACCTCTTTGTTGGGGACATCATCTACAATGCCCGTCCCATCCGTGTGCAGAAGAGCAAATACTACATCCCAGAGACCATGTATGGGCTGAGCATCTACCCTGCCTACGCTGGAGGAGGAGGGTTTTTGCTGTCCAGCTGCACCATGAGGAAGCTCTCTAGGGCTTGCAGAGAGGTGGAGCTGTTCCCCATTGATGATGTCTTTTTGGGCATGTGCTTACAGAGAATCAACCTCAAGCCCATTTTACACGAAGGATTCAAGACCTTTGGCATCGTTAAGCCTTCTGCTGCCCCACACCTACAGACATTTGATCCCTGTTTTTACAAAGATCTCATGGTAGTTCACAGCCTGAAAGTTGCTGAGATCTGGCTAATGTGGAACCTGCTCCACAGCCCACGGCTTTCCTGTACTCAGAAGAAGCAGGTGAAGAAGCCCTTCCAATGGAAGAGGAAAGCTCAGATAACACCACCAGCATCACCCCTCAGATAATGCAGGCAGAGTGCAGCACACACAGCAAACCAGCCAAGAAAGGGAGCCTGGAACTGAAGCAGCCCAACAAACCAACTTCCCGAGTATTTTAGCACATCTTATTTACAATGTTAAGAGAGGACAACAAACAATTTCAGGAATTTGCCCAAATTCCACATTTGCCCAGACATATCATGTGGGCCCTTCTGTACTAATGAGTCCAAATAATCATAACGTATATGTAATTTATTATTATTTATTAGGATTATAGTAGTGCTTAGAGGGACAATGTGTAAACGCACATTGAAAAATGCAGTCCTTGGAGATTTTTCAGCATTGTTTGAAGAGTGAGATATGAAAGAAGACATAGGGTAAGAACAGACACCAAGGAGCACAGGGATCATTGTCAACTTGCTGCTTTACTTGGACTCATTGAAAAATGACCAAACAGTAACTAGAGTACAGGAAATCAAGTCCCCTTTGTGTCTGCCCAGGTCACATCACTGCTGCCTGGTTGGTTTTCTGCAGAAAAAGTTGCTAAGTAGAGAACAACAAACAGCTGTTGAAACGAGGTCCTAGAGTTGCAGTTCAGGTGGATTACAAGAAATCAAACTGAATGCTGAGGCTGGCGTGGCTGGTGGAACAAAGGACAGGTAAGTAGAAAACTAGAAAGGAGCAGACTAACAAAGGGCCTTTAGAGAAAGGACAAGAACTTCGAGTCGATCACTTTGAGTCTTAATTTTTCATCATTCTTCTCAGTTCAAATATCTGCTCTATTGACATGCTCAAGATTCAGGGGACCAATGGAGGAGGTTTTGGCACTTCCCTGAGCTCAGGCTCTCTGCACTATGCTGACTAACATTCAGGGAAAATTCAGAAGTCGTCAACAGTGTTTGATCACTCTGACGATCTGACCCAGATTTTCAGAAAGTTTGCATCTGGAGAGATCCTTTGGCCTTTGTGTAACCCCACACAGAGCTGCTGCTTGCCTCACACTTGAGAGCTGCTTCAAACCAAAGAGTGGACTGAGCTGGTTTCTACAGACCTTGGTGCTCTTGCTTAGCACAGTCAGCTGCAGAGAGCAGCCAGGACTTTCATACTGCTGTGGGTGTCATGTGAAGGGAGAAAGTTTTCAGACAAAAGGACTTCAGAATAAAAGTCCATCTAAACTTACTGCAAGAAATCAAAACCACACAGCAGTCTTACTGTTGGGCCTTCCAAGGTTCATTTGGGAACTTTGTAAGTATTTTAAGCATAAGACAAGAACACCGAACCAACTCAATTTTTCAAAGTATAGTCCAGACTTTGATGCATTTTGTTTTCCCCAACAGCAGACTACCTTAGAAGAATACACTTTTATCAGACATCAAAGCAGAAGTGAATTCCTCTAAATCAAGGTTAAAAAGCTATGAAATTCATGGAGCAAAGAACCTGATTTCACCTCTGATACTGTGTTTGTTAAATCTTTTACAAGCTTTTACCCCCTCAACAAAACTCCTGTCCTTCAGAGAACCCCTTGGGATGGCATATCCACACAGCTTCAAAGGAAACTACAATCAGTCATAAAAGCTCAAAGTTCCTTTCTCTTGCACAGAGCCTGCAGCACAGCTGCATTTCATATCCGTGTGTAAGCTCCCTCCACCCTGCAGCAGTTTGGGCTCAGTATTTGTACTAAGGACACACAGAGAGAACTCTGCAGGCTGAGAGTGTCTGTGGCAGACTACGAACAACAGCTTTACACATCAGTAATCTTCATCATCAGCTCAAGCCCTACAATAATGTATTTCCAAGAAAAGGTCAGCTATATAGAAATTGAAAGATTTCTACGTTTGGGATATTTTCAGGATGCAGTCCTGAAATACAAAATGTTCACGTGAGCTTCACAAGGAGCTTTGCAGGGTGTGGAACTAAGCCAAAGCCTCACTGGTAGGACAGTCACCCCCACCCCTGCCTGCTAACATGTGTGATACTTGTGTATTTATGAGATTGTACAGAAATGTATTACCTGTGAGTAGTTCACAGTATGGGAAATTATTTATACCATCATTAAAAGACAGCATGCAGATGTGCCTCTAGTTGTCAGAGTGAGTTTGTCAACTACACCTGCACACATGTTGTAAGTCTAAAACCACAGGAATTTTTCATGAAGACAGTAACATGAAAAATACATTATTCATTATTTTGCATAACTTGGTAAGTCTTTCCTCATGCTGGACTTAATTTAATAGCAATGACAGAAAAACAGTTTACCTTGCATTTCTCTGTAAGGCAGCTACTCAGGTTCAGCAGTCCTTGTGTTTCCTTTTACACTTGAAGATGCAGAGATTGGCTCCTCCCTCTATAATGTCTTCAGATCTGCAGTCTACCACAACATAGCATTAATGAGCGTGTTTTGTCCCAGATCAAAGTTGTTGTTCAACATCTGTGTTGACACAGTCTGTGCCAGCACATACCCCGATGGCAGAAAAAGAACTAGAGTAAACTGTTTACTCCATTATCTCAGTCTATAGAATAGCTCATTTCTTTTATCCAGTGAATAGCAGAGTCTCTCTTGATGAAAGATCCATCTGTTTTTGTTCTCCAGCCTCTGCTGCATGGCCTGTTTGACCTGGCTTTAAGTTTCCATTTGCCTCTGCAGTTGAGCTGGAAGTTCACAGATGCCATATGTGAGCATAATGCTCTGGGGGAAATGCTGAGGAGCTGTACTGCAACCCCCTGCAGTTTATTGAATTCTACTTACTACCATAGTAGGCAAAGGCTTTGACTTCACCCAAGCTGAAGATTGTTTCCTTAAGGATGAGGGTCTTTTCAGAAAATCCTAAAGTCCCAGGTATGTATGAGAACTGGCAAGAAGGACCCTCTACCGACCTTTCAGATGCACTGCAGAAACCCAAACCCATCCTTTTCAGAATGACATTCTGAGTAGGTTTTATTAACTGGCTAATTGAGTGCACCAATCATACTTGCTCTCAATCTTTGCTTGGCAATTTTTTTCATGACTAACCCAGGACAAGAAAAGAAAACATAAAAACATCCTAAGTGGGTTCTACCAGTAGCAAACAAGGCAAGCAGACTTTCATGGTATAAACTTCTGAAACTAATACAGTACAGTAAGTTTTATTGAGTCCCAAGGATCCACACACAGTCAAGTTTTGTTCCTGCTGTACGTAAGTAGCCAGATTTGGTCACTATAATGAGCAGAGCTGGCTTGAGCCTCGCATTCAGCACCTCCAAGTGCATCTCTGGACATATGAACTGGTAGTGAATGCCAAGATCCGTTATTCGGTCAAGCCACTGCAGACTCAGACATCATAAAAAAGAAAGCCAAAGAGGACTCTGAAGGAATTCAGTATTAACATCTTGTGCTTCCTGTCTGCAGCTTAATTATTCATCTTTCTACAGCAGGTTCTCAGAAGCAAACCTCAACTGCAAACTCAAACAGTACTAAATAATCAAACGGCTCAGAGAACCTTCACTAAATATCAGCACTGAGAACATTCCCTGGGGAATGCTGAAAGACCATTAGATCAGAGAGAAAACAATTCTATCCCAAAGCCCAGCATGAAAAATGGCTGACCTCCTGAGTTGTACCTCTTCCAGCTGGACTTGCAGGTCTCAGCACCCAGCAGCCCAGAAAATCAGCCCACCACATTTCCCCTAATAATGCTACTAACTGCAGTGACAGTTTTAAAAACCAGTAAAACTTTAAAATACAATTTTTCATTACTTTCTACATTTATGATCAGTAAGAAAACCATACTGAAGAAGAAGAAGGGAAAGTAAACCCGAAGGAGGAGGACAGCTGAGTTCCTCCAGGAGTGGCTACCAGCTCCCCCACCATTCCTGGCCAGCCCAATGCTCTCTCCAAACCATTCAGACTCAGCTCATGGATCTTCTCCTCCCTTTCCCAGCCCACCTGTTGACAATCCATGTGCTAAAACCTTGGAAAAAACATAAAACAGGTTTGCAGTGACAGCCTTGTCCCAGGGGGGCTGCCTGAGCTGGGTGGGAATCAAGGTGTGATAGTAAGACAAATGCTGTCTACAGTCACAGAAGCAGAAAAGGGTGGAATAATCTCTGTAGTCTCCCTACTTGTGGATGCAGCAGAGCTACCCAGCAAGGGACAGGGTAAATTCAGAATTTCAGGGCTGCAGTTCTTCTGAGATGAGCAGAGGGGGAAAGGGAATACAGCAAATTAGGCTGGTTTGATTATTTAGCTGATTAGACTGCACATTACATAATCATGCAGGGATTTTTGTGATTGGTATTTAAACTAAATGTCTCTGTGGAGGATAATATGAGAATGAAACTTATGCACTCAGTGGAATATAGATATAGATATAGTGTAGGTGTAAAGCATAAAGGCACTTAAAACAGGCTTCCAGAATTGCAATATGCAGTATTTTAAAATAACTAAAGGAGTAAAATTTAAAGGGGAACTCATTAATGTATGAAATAGAAAAGACTACATTAAACCATTACAGCTAGTCCAGAACAAAAGTTACTGTAATAATGGTATCTTACACCACAGAGAGTGCCCTACTCTGCAAACTCCAGCTTACCTTTCCTGCTGTTTCAAGCACTCATTTTTTCCAGATCATGAAGAGAAATGATTTTACCTGCTGGAAAAACAGACATCCCCACGAACACTACAAGAGATGGGATATAAGCTTTGGCAGATAAACATTTTAACAGTGACTGTATTAGTCACAGCAATAATTCACATAGGCAAAGAATATGGTATTTAAGTTGCACCTGAGCCCTCCATCACATACACTCCCCACAAAATCAAATCCTTCATGAGCTCTGCTTCACTGAGCCTACTTTTAATGCTTAAGAGTTGTATCTCCAGTAAGCTCTATCTTTCATTTCCCCTTGTTTTACTTCAGCCTTACCTTCTCTCTGAAACAACGTAGTTCACTTCACACTTTACATGAAAAGAACCAGCCAGAACTAACCAGTATTTGACCTCCTCAGACACAGAGTGAGGTATTTATTTGGCTACATGCGCTGTGTCAGATTGTGTCTGACAGAGTCAGGCAGAGAGGAGGGGGCTTTGCACTGGTGTAATCAAGATTTTTTTAAAAAGGTGTTTATCGGGCAAAAGTTGACACGGAACAATTGTAACTAGCACGGAATAATGTTTCTTGCATCATAACATCAAAAATTATTATGAACACAATCACTCCATGTGAAATTGTGCCAAATCTGACAACTTGGTCTTTGCCCAAATACTCTGGAGAAAGCAAGCAGAGAGACTTGGACATAACATTTCTTTCAAAGTAAGAGCAGATTTACTCTCAATGTACATTTAGAGCCATCAAACACAAAAACCTAATAGAAGTTCTGGCTTAGAGTAATTAAGTGACTAACAAGTTCTAACAGCAGGTAGAAAGTCAGTGTGAAGGGGGCAACACACTTCTGGGGCCCTCTGGAAAACAGCAGCTGGCCCCTAACCTCCAGCCAGCCCCAAAGCAATGATCAATCACCATCTTCTTGTAGTGCTGAAAGATTTTGTTTTAAACAGGTTGGATGAGAGCTCTGGAATATGAATGATCATGATCACATGAATCAGTTCTCACACACCATACGATTACTCTCTCAGAAAAAAAAAAAAAAAATCTGTTTAGAATTAAAAATGTGACTGTTCCTGGCAACAGGAGATTGCTTTTTCTTGTCAGGAACTGTATTTTGGGGAACAGAGGGTTCTAGTATTACACAGCAGCACTCATCTATACAGCACTGCCTGGAGCCATCACAGGAGCCCAGGGACTGCTTGAAGGCCTGAAGAATATGGGAAGAAACATCAGCTTCACCTCCTTAAAGAAGGGCACAACAATCAGTTTTATTAAGTGTAAACAAATGAAATACTGTGGACAGTACTGCAATATTCAAGTTAAGCAGACACACACACAAACTTCTCACTTCTTTACAAAGGAAAACGGCACACATCAGAAGGGGATCATATGCACTACATGTTTTATTAAAAATGCAATTGTACTTAACTTTGTATCAAACAGTTTTATCATATGAAACCAAAATGAAGGACCAATGCACATGTTGCCAACATGCAGGACCTGCATCAAACCACACAGGATTATTACAAGAACAAGGCCACCTGGCAAAATGGGATCTGACGCTAGCCAAATCTCTCAGTTCCCTTGGGGGCGGGGGGTGGCAGAGCTGGCCCCTTGCTCCCCCTGAGCAGCCCTTTGCACAGAACAGCTCTTGGTTCAGATGAACTGCCTCGTCCCAGCCTCCCTTCCTGCCACACTGCCATCCTTGCCTTGTCCCCCAGAGCTCCTCTACTCCTTTCCTCTCTTCTTTCTGATTCAAACCCACCAGCAGTCCCCTCTACCTGTTCCTAAACTCCTCATGCCAGCAAGTCTTTAAATGCTCCACACCGCTTCTCTAATGCATCAGCTCAGGAACAGCTTGGCTTGGTCTGAATAGGAGCAAACAAATCAAAACATCTCAGACAAGAGATGCATTCACAAAGGGTGAGTGAGGAAACGCGTAAGAGCACCTCCACATTCTCTCTCCTGGTGCTTCTTCAGATTTGCCTCTCCCAAAAGTCATATGCTTTGAGCTCAGTCCAGCAGCAACAGCCAAGATGCAAAATTGCCTTTAACGTTTTGCCTGTGCAGAGAATTTTTCACTATCAAGGGGCTGACCTAGAGAAGTGCATACATTGTTAAGAGAGAACTGTTAATTACCAATACTATTTTAGTCACTTGGACTCACGAGATCTTTACAAGTCAAGCTAGGAGTCACTGTAGCTATTAAATATCTTTGGTTAGCTGCTGCTCCTGTCCTAAGTCTCTGGGTTCATGGTACAGGAGCAGGACTGACCTCACTCTTCTGAAGAAATTCAGCTCAATATGCTTGAGAGCAGGATATTGGTGGCATCTGCATAGCCATTACTCAAATCATCCCATCAAGGATTTATCTCCTCTTGCAGCTTGTCTGGAGCCTTTATTAGAAAAGGATGAATTAAAATTAATTGAAGTTAGCATCAGGATTGCTGTCACATTTTAGTACCAAGAATCAGCACGAAAAGCATCTCAGTTCAGAGACCATAAAATTGTGCAAGAGCACACTGAGCCAAGCAGCAGGCAGGGTCAGTCTGTACTCCAGCACTGAGGGATGCTGCAGGAGGGCTGAGTGCTCTGCCTGCCCCACACAGCCAGTGCAGGGTTTAGAAACTCCAATGGAGTCCCATTCCTTGTGCCCTGCATTAACCTTTGAGCTGCTTCAGGGCAGGGAGACTCCCAAAGCTTTTCTGTAAAGTCCCTTGGGGCACACAAATGCAGTAGAGAATTGACATTTGCTGCTTTCACTGCAGGCATTTCCTCCCTGCTGCAGTGCCATATTCTCCCTCTTTGAAGTTCCATCGATTTCCATGATCCCCAAGGGCCCACAGGAGCATAACAATCTCATTTCTGAGCACAATGCAGAGCCCATGGTGCTATCCACTACAGCTTAAAGATTTCCCTTCTTCACTTCAGGGCAAAACCTTACAAAATGCTTTAATGTTAAAACCAAGCTATGTCAGTTACTGTTTCTTTGGAGAACATACTGAACTGGCTATAAAGTCACTATAGACTAGTCAGGCACTTCAAATACAATGCCTGAAAACCAGTAAAATAAAAAGAACTAATTGATAAGAAAAGAAAAAGCAAGAACATCCATGATTTTATTACAAAAACACCCAGCAACTGTATAACACAAAAACAGTAACTGAGAGTCTCTTTTTATTTTTCTTTCAGTGTACATGCTCATTATTATTCCATTTAATTTACAGAAGGGCTATGTAAAATGAAATTAAAATTAGAGAGGAAACAAAAAGGAAGATTGAGGCATAGAATTTTCTTAGCAAGCAACGATCACAGGAGACAGCACAGATTGAACAGGGATTCAACAGGAGTGACACCTAGGGATAAAGGTAAACAGTAACTTTTTCCTTATCCATTAGATTCTCCATGGGGCTTTTTTGTTTGTTTTAGCAAAACAGTTGAGAGTATCACAGTATACAGGAAGACTAAATGGCAAAGAACGTCTCACACACACACACACATTTATCCCTGCTACTGGTCCAGAATCCAAAACTTCAGTTAACATTCGATTTCCTATCTCTCATTCATTGATAAACTATACAGGATTACACTGTACATGGAGTTAAAATTACAAAAATGTCATATTTACAAAAATCTGTACACACATAGTAAAACTCACAAAATTGTCATCTATGTATCACAAGTTGCGACACCAAAATATTAAAAATGGGATAAAATTATACATTTCTCTTGTCCATTTTTAAAAAGGGTTCATTATTTCAAAGACAGACCACCTATTTCTCCCAAATAAGACTGGTAAGAGAACTAGAAACCTAAAGTATCCTCCTGGGATAAAATGTCGCGAGCAGCATCTCCCAACTAGAAAGAAGCCTATATCCTGTCTGCTGGGGTGGGGTGTGCAGTTAGCATGTATGTACAGAAATGGTGAAACTACAACGAGGATGTCTTTGGCTAAACCTTTGGCATAAATTAAAATCACACATCAAAAGTTACAGAAAAGGTTATCTTGGTGATGGCGGAATTCCAGAATTTCTTTCTGAGATACCATTATATACAGCTTTTCTTTCTCTGAGGAAACAGAGTAGGAATAAAGGATTTTGGAACAGAGGCAAATGAGGCAACATTGTTTCTTCGTTAAATTTTTCACTAGTATGAAAAATTGTATCAAATCTTTTCATTAAAACATAATTCAGTCATAGAAATAACCCCTTCCAGAATTTTTTTTTTCTTTCGAAATTGCATATGAAAAGAATTAGTAAACCAGCCATGACAGAAAAAAACTGTATCAGCATATCAAGTACATATTAGTGCAGGAAGGTGGATAAATTTGATCCACTGTATAAATAAGCTTTATGCGCAGTGTACATTAAATAACCACCACACCCCACTCACACCCAGTACACAGATGCTCCTCAGTGAAGATAAACGTTTATCAAGTAATTAAAGTGTATGTAGTGCAAATGTTACAACCAAGTATTATGCACATGCTACTTGCTTGGTTTAAAGTTACACAAAGATGTGGTGCCTGAAATCATGGACATATATACATCCTTGTCACACTTGGTACAATGTCCTAAGCCACAGAAATACCGAGGTGTTTAGATCTATATATATATACACACACGTTTTCTTAAAATGTGACCACCACATCAATACAGTAACACAAACAGACTAAAATCAATACCTGCTTCCAGATGCTCCAAGGCTCAGAAAGTTTGTGCTTCTAATTCTTGCAGTCATTACGTGCCCCTCTTCCATTTCCCCCTTCTGCCAGCTGAGAAGGAGGGACAGTCTCTTCAGGTCTGTGCTGCATAGGATGAGGGCAACGGAGAGGAATAAATGACGGCACAGGCACCTAAGCTGCTTTCCTCCATCAACAGTTCCATGCCCCATGATGAAGGGTTGAGAGAATTTCCTCTCCACACCGCTCCTGGGTGGAAAGGCTTATTGGAAAAAAAAAAAAAATCATAACGTGCTTTCCATATTATAAGTGGCAGCAAATCAAGGCACGCTGTACTAATTCTGTAGCATTGAGATTAGCTGACTTTGCAGGGGATGCTCACTGGGGAAGGTCCGACGTTCTCAACTGGCTGCTGGGCCGTGTGGGGCCATAGAGAGTAACAGAAGCTATGTGATTATTCTGCATCACCTGCAAAAGCACAGCAGGGAAAAGGGAAATTAAAAGAAGCGCTACGCTAAACAGAAAATCAGAAGTATTAAAATGGTGAATACAGAAGTAATCTGCCTGAAGAAAAAAATCCCAACAACAAACGACAGCAACAAGCTCTTGGCTAGTTCCTAAAAACAGTCTTAGATTTCCATGACACAACACCATCTGCCCCAACCAGCCATGTGAGTGTATCTCCTGCTAGCATGAGTTGCAGGTGACAAACTTGAAGTTTCAGCTTTAACATGCAAATGTACAACTTCAGAGAAGAGATTGCAAAGTTCCCTCTTTCTGCCAACAGGCACTAAAACTATACCACTCCCAAGCACTGGCTTTTATTGCAACAGGAAGTAAGAAGCCACTCATAGTAATGGCAAACTCTAATCTTCCCATGCTCAGATAAAAATAAAAGGTTTTTTTCCTAACCTCAAAGATCATTCTCTGCAGTCCAAAGCAAAAGGTTGACCCAAATGGGTTAGTGTTGTTCGGAGATGATGACCTGAACAGAAAAGAGTGGAAAAAATTTTAAATGGATATGTGAGGATCAGGAACATCTTAAGGAGGAATAACTATTCAGCAACATAAGGTGAATTACACCATCTTTATCATGGCTTTCATCAAAAGAAAATACCTCTATATTATGCAACACCATTGCTAGACTCCAAGTGAGCCAAAGGAAACTCTGCTTGATGCAGCAGAGCCATTAATAACACTTGGGAATAAAGTAATCAAAAAGCCACTAGTGACCTCTACAGGAAAACTCTCCTGCACTTCACTTGAACAGGAAGAACCCTAAAAAAAATCCAGATACACAGGAAGAGAGAACCATCATGTTACTTACTTCACATTACTTTTTTGCAAGATCCTTCCTTTTATGTCTCAACCTCGACCATATGTATTTACTATATATAGTCTATTATTTATATTTACTATATACTGTCTATTAATCAACTGGATTTAGCATGTTAGGAAGATTAACATGTATGATGCTAAAATAGAACAATCTAAGTTTTATTAAACGATATTTTTCAAGACCTACGTACCACTTTTCTTCCAGTTATTTCTGGTATTTTTGGCTTGTACATTGCCAATTTCTGTTGACTGCAATGAATTTTAGATTACAGCCAAAAAAACCCTTAATGAATATTTACCTTTAGTCCTTTCTTGTAAACTGGTCAGTTTTTCAAATTGCATGTCTGAGCCATTTGAGATGTGCTCAGTAAAGCGCTCTCTGGTTGAACTACTCTCTATAATACAGATGGAAAAAATAGAAGGGCTCTATGTCATCACTATTTCACCTTAGCTTTACTTCATTCACATGGCTTCTGCTCTAATCATCTCACTGGTATAACACAGGAGTAAAGAGAAACATAGGGCACAATGATTAAGGGGGGGGAAAAAAAAAATCAAAGCCAAAATTAATGTGAAAGTCCATTAAAAATACATTAATTTAACTGAAATTGCTGTGGTATTTGCAAAGTACCTGTCACTTACACTTGTTCTGAGATAAAAATCATGGTTTCACATCATAAAATGATAACTCTGCAAACAGATAATGCCCATTTAACCCAGTATCCAGCTCAATGCCTGCAGAAACACAGCAAATTTAAGGGCTCTTCTATCTTCAGTCAGCCTAAAGGAACTGTAGAACCATGTATGATCATAAAAGACAAGCTTGATCAGACAGACTGCTGCTATATATGTTATCATATACATATTTACTGTGCTGTATAGTGTCATGTTATTGAAATACTTTTAAAAAGTATAAAAATTCTGCACTACTTATTACTCATAATAAAAGAGACCTTTTAATGCACTGTTTTCTCTGAGATCTCTGGATTTTGCATTTCAAGGAATTTTGGAAAAGCTTTCACTCAGCATGTCAGTTTATTTCCTCTGAGAGCAGCTATCTTGTCTTGTTAGTGGCCAAAAAACCTTGAAACTTTAACCAGCAAAGCAGTACAAAAGTAACCACTGCCATAAACACTCTTCCTCGTCCCCTGTTGTCAGCACAATCCTTGCCAAGCAAAATAAAGAGAAATTTTTACCTGTGAAGTACCACTGGCTTCTCTACAGGGTGCCCCAGCAGATCCTGAATACTGTCCCACTGTAAGTACATCAATGAATTTGTGTTAAAATGAGGCAGAAGAAAACTCTCATTTTATCTACAAAGAGCGCCATGCACATTTGTTTGTGATAAACCTATTTGTCACGTAAACCTGAGGTTGTATTTACAGAAGTATTTTGTGACTGGAGCCATACTCAGTAATAGAACTATCCATTGCTAGGGCTAGTAAATTCTCTTAAGGCATATTCTCATTTTTGTCTAAAAACAGTTCAGAATTAGAATTATTAATATAAATATTTCTATGGGTCTTACGGATAAAATGTAGCTGGAAAGTCTTGTGTATTTTAGGGACACCTCAAAGACCAAAGCAGCTTCAACAAAATATCCTCTTACATACCTTTGCAGAGAGGAAAAATAGCCCCACTGCCACCTCCCCCCAAAGTCTTTCTTTGATTTAAGCAACAATACTGGAGAAGAGGAAAGCTGCACTATTTAATGATTGGGAAATGTCCAACAGTTTTCCTCACTTTAACAAGACTCCAAGAAGCTGCAGTTTCACACACAAGACTGAAATAAGTCAAAGCACTGAAGGGAGTAAGTTAATTCAAATCAAAAAGTATAGAATGGCATCTTCCAGATTGCTGACTCCAATTTTTCTTCCCAGTGTGGGACTCCAAATTCACCAAGGAAAGGCTTCATTTGGCACCCCAGGAACCAAGAGAGCAGCACCGACACTGACTGAATGTTGACTGCAGAGACGCAGAGGAACAGTTTTTGAGAAGTTTTTCAACTTAATGCAGGTGTCAAATATGCAGCAGCAACTGCCCAGCTGGGAAGTTCATTTAGGTGGTAAGGCTGTAGAGTCTTTAAGGAGCCTGCTGTCATCAGGTGGTGTCACACTGGCAGTGACATTTTTGAAAGGCTGCTGCCTAAGAAACATCCCATTACTGGTGCCCTTCAGAAGAAAGTGGAAGGGCACTGGACTCTCTTGTTAAATAGTACATGTCTTCAAGAGCTATGTTTAGTACAACAGCTCTGTGAGAATTTTGTTTAGGAACATGTCTCCAGCTAACATTCAGGCACCACTGCTGTTGTTTTACCCTATCATTTATTTCACTATTCCTACCTGCAGCAGTGTTAAAATGCAAGCCATGCCATAAAGTACTAATTTAATTTATTTGAAATGTGCTACTACCAATGAATTCAATCTTTTAACACACCAAAATATTTAAAACACAAGATACACACTACTGTTGGCCACCTACTATTCCACTTTACAACAACATGATAGCACTGCTGTAATTTCTTTGAAGTATATTGTAAGTTGGCATGAATTACTGAGATGGTTTAAGAAAATTAGGAAAACAGTTCTGCACAGGCTTACCTTGCTGTATGTTGTACATGTTTCTGTCTGTGAGTCAGCACTATCTATGAAACAAAAACAGAAAAGCTTTTATAGCTTTAAGCTTGAACAGTCCCCTACATAGTCCTTTATTTTGGCATGTTAATTCAGATAGCAGGAGACACAGGAGCATTAGAACAGGCCAGATACAAATTCATCAGCATTCACTAGCAATCAGAATTGTCAGTAAACACTGACTAAATGCCAGTTAAGGTGATAAAGCAAACATCCCTATTTACAGGAACTCCCAACTTTAAGATTAGAAAAGCTTAAAACCTTTAACCTTAGATGGAAGAACACCACTGTAAAAGAAACTCCATCTCTGCACTAAGCTAACACGCCTAGCACAGCCACTTGAGGAGGTAACATGATGTGCCACTCATTAAGTCCAAAACACTTCACTGCACTTGGAAGGAAAGCTGGTTAAAACAGACATCTGGAGACTCAGGAGCTGGCAGGCCTGAAATCAGTTACATCACTTCCAAAATAAAGATGGCAGAGAGCTTGGGAATCACAGCCTACCTATTAAATAATAAAAGGACAGCATTGCATGTACAATTACAGCCTTGAAACAGAAACTGTTTGCTGGTGGTTTCAAGTACTTTCATACATACCTTACATACATATATTTGGGTACTCTTAAATACTGAAAGCAGTGGGAATGGACCTTGACACTAAACATGTCAAACATAGCTTTCAGTCAAGTTAAAGACCATTTGCTTCTCTGTATTTCTTCTCTCTAAACATGCTCTCTTTGTGCTGAGAGTTCAGTGTCTGTGCAACTTGAACTCTGGCTCTCAATTTATCATCTGAACTTGAACTACAAAAGGGAACTAATAAAACTGCATCAGGCGCTGCCACCAGAGGGAAGAAGACAGGCTATTCAAATCTGTTATAACATCTGTTCATAACTTGTTACATGTCCTGGACATAAGCCAGCAGCCAGAAAAGCTGGTTAGAAATGCCAAATAAACAAAAAAACAGACACATTAAGAATAAATTCATGATGCTACTTGAGGTAAATAAAATTAATCATAAATTAATGTTTTGAAGTACAATTACCTAAGGGAAAAAAATTTTAGAAGTGAGAATTTTCATGCTCATTCCCTTGGTTGAAGTACAAATCAACTTTCATATAAGCCTGTATACCCAAACACTGTTTTTCCAGGTTTTTAATCCTCCATATGCTCAAACTGCTGTGACAGCCACAGGAGGATTGCACTCCACACAGCAAAGTGCTTGCAGTAAGTACCAATCAGAATGAGGAAAACATCCCTGGCCAAAACCTAGGCAGCATCTGGCATTCCCAGGATAATCTAAATCCAGTACACATTTTTTCTTATGTTGAAGAAGTCTACTTCAATCGCTGTGATCTTCAGACAAACCCCACTTTGCTGAGATTAGTTACATGCACAGAGCTGGGAATATCTTAGTATTTACCTTGCCAAATCAGCACTCCTGATTATAGATTTTTTTTTTCAAGTAGAGGTTTTCAGGTGAACACAGACAGACATACTTTGTCTGTAGCACACAGAGCCAACATATCCTGGATGTTTATTTTCATTCCCAGATAAACCAGATTATATTACATACCAGTGGACTGGACAGATGAGCTCAGACTTAACACTGTCTTAGAGATTTTGAGCCTCCAGGTACAAGGTGATTGACTTCAGCAGAGCAGTAGCATTACAGGATATTGTGATGTTGCAGCTAAATATTTGTGTGATCCAAATAAGAGGTAGTGCAAGTAAAATCAGAGAACTGCTACCTTGCCCTGAAGTGCCTTTTCCACTTAAATAGAAACCTAATCCCAAAATTTCTTCTCTGTCTCAATGACTGTCACTGTTAGCATCCTCTGATATTGAAGGACAGAGACAAGAACTGCTCCCAGTTCCCCCTGGAGCACTCTGTGACCCCTGAAGCAGGACAGCAGGGAAAGGCTCACCTCTCTTAATGACGAGTGGAATCTTGAATTCACAGCGATGGTAACTAGAAAGTGCAAATCATAAAGCTATTAGAAAACAGAGAAACCAAGATAAACTGCACAGCCACAGACTGACAGCTCCTAATAATCCCTTTAATGAAAAGTCACATCAGTAATAAAATGAAAGCGAGAATCTATGATAGCAGATTAAGTTCTTACTTAGATTTTTCATATCAAAGAAGGCAGCAGCCTGGGAATGTCCTAATAAAATTTTCTAGAGGACACAAGAAGTCCTTCAGCATGAATTACTCTTTTGTTACACAAGGTGAATGGAGAAATATTTAGCTACAAAATAGCACTATAGACTTCTCTGTTACTAACTGCTTTAATCAGACATCCAATCACTAACTCATACTCCTCTTCTAAAGAGTTTACACTTCGAAAGTATTGGAAACATGGTCATAAGCATGAGTTTTTTAATCACTGAGATCACGTTAGGAAAAAAACAGCAACATAGCTACCAGTAAATGAGCACTCTTGCTAATACGAAGTTTGCCTCTGTCAAGAGTTTGCACATCGTACCTGGACCAAGAACGACCTTACCTCATACACTGCTTTTAGACATGTTTGCGAGTATATATAAAGGCATTTAAAAGTAAAAAGAAAATACTACTAAAAAGATGTTACTAATGATGTCTGAAACTTCCATAGGTTACTAGATACACCAAAGAGACTCATGAAGAAATACTGTAAATCTATGAAGAGAGCATAAGATTTCCTTTTCAGTTGTTTTAACGTACTCCTTAATAGATGAGTTCTGTACACTCACATGTTGAAGTTGTAATGACCGGGATAATTTGTATGCAGGACAAATTTCTTCACCTTGTGAGTGTTTGCATCAAAGAGAATATCCTGTTGAAGACAAAAAAGACAGATGAAGCAATCTGGATAGAGGAAGGTGGCTTTCCCCAAACCAACTCTAGATTACTTAAAATAGCACTTAAAATATCTCTGGAACTAAATCAAACTATGAAAAGTAATATTTGAAAATAGGACTATTTGTAAATTCAGATAACACATTTCCTCCAGCACTCAATGACAACTGCAGCTTCATTTGCTAATGTTGGCAAGATTTCTAAGGAGGTCTTGTTTTTCTGCATATTATTTACAGTAATGCAGACTACAGCAAAACAGCTGCAAGAAGGAACATGAAGATTTAACTACACCCCACAGCTCAGCAAACTTTCACAACTAATGTTATGGCACACCTGCCTCAGTTCTGTGGGACAGGGCCATGGATCTCAGGAACAAGAAGTAGTTACCTATGCATCACAACAGGAAAAGGAGAAAACCTGAGACTGCAAAGGTGCAAAGAGCCCTCCATCCACTGGCGGAGATAAAACACCGCTGATTAAATTTGTAAGTGTTTAAGTAAAGTCAAGTGCAGCTTTTCATATCCAGGGATTCCTAAGGCAGCAATCAAGAATTTTCTAGCCTCTCATTTCCCATAGCCTTTAGCCTCCTGAAAGGATTGCTGTGTAACTAAATCAGAAGTTTACGTGAATTGTTTAGGGAAGCTTTCTACTCACCACTCCAAGTGTGAAATAATTGAAGAAGTAGTCATTGCACTTTGATGGGACCTGCTTATGGGGCGAGGGCGAATGGATTTTCATCTGCAAGAAACACACTTTTCAGATGCATTCAATAATGCTCAAAGATAAATGCCTTTAATAACATCTCTACATTCAAACAAATTGCTAGAATCTCATTTGAAGCCTTTGTTCAACTATGTAAGATAGTGTGCTTCATGACAGGACCATCACCTGCTTGCAGCAGCAGTGACACATCAGCTTTTTCAGTAACTGGAATTAAAAAGTTTACTTAGATGATGCTATGTAAAAACATTAGGAAAACATCAAAGTATATGCTAAGGTTATTTTACATATACTCTAAGTGGAAAAAAAATAGGCAGCACATTTGGATACAAAAGTGTTCCCATTTGTAACAATTCTTAAAACAGTTAACATTATGCAGAATGATTTTTTTAAATAAATTTAAACAGATTTGTATCAACTTAGAATTTTTAAAAGCTTCTGAAAAGCTATTATATAATGGGTCAGCCTTGTCTTTTATGTCAAGTA
Organism: Chamaea fasciata; assembly: GCF_029207755.1. Taxonomy (NCBI): domain Eukaryota; kingdom Metazoa; phylum Chordata; class Aves; order Passeriformes; family Sylviidae; genus Chamaea; species Chamaea fasciata. The sequence continues at coordinate 8,496,635 of NW_027094097.1, forward strand.
ATACATCAAGCACTTGTAATTTGTGCTATGTGGCAGTTCAGCTTCACTGACCTTGCCAAACACAAGCACTATGATGAGATTGAGACACCACTGAACAGTGTCTGTGCCTGAATGAATTCCCTCACCTTGTCTTCAGACTTGTAGAAGACTTTGTGTGGAGAGCCCAAGGTGCTGAGCACATCCTGGCAGGAATCACCAAAGTACACACAGCGCTCAAATACCCGCATCTTGGCATCGGCTAAAACACCTGGGCCACAGCCTGAGGAATGGAAAACAACTCTATAGGTATCCTTCCTGATCACAGAATACATCAGTAAACCAACACCAAAAGGTTAGCATTCCTTTATTTATCACAAACCAAACAGCTGCATTCCCCAGACAACAGTGCCAAACTAAATTTAACCATTTACTTTGCAGCAGTGTAAACATTTCTTATCAGAGCGGTGCATGTGCTGATTGCTGCATGGTTCCCCATTCTAACCTCCAGTTTCAGCCATACTACCTTCACTCCCTTGCCATTCACTTGGTTTCCCAGCCCATCTCAGTTTTATCAGGTGGCTACTAGCAATGAATACCACAACTTATTTCTATCCCTAGCATATTCTACCTTAGCAGCTAGCGATTTATGTCCAGCTAAAAACGTCAAGCGCATAAAGTAAAATCCCTCATCCACACGAACTGTATCACAAAACACACATTCTTTACTCAAGATTCCCATAACTTACTAAATCAATAGCAAGTACATCCCTGTGCAAACAAGGTTAAAACTAGATCTTATTGAACAGCAGTTACACAGATGAATTGCTGACACATGTTACCAGACATCAGGAAGTGGAAAGATGTTGCAGTGTGTGAGTCCATTTGCTTTCAGGAATGCAGCATCTTACATTTACCAGAATGCAAGTACACACATGGAGCAGTTACTGCGAAACACAGGATGCGCTCTAAATACACACTTAGCTTTCCTCACTATGCATTATTTATGTAGCTAGTTACCCACGAAAATAAATCACAAAAATCCAATTGAGTCAGCCTTGATTTCTTAAGCAACAGTAACTTCAAATTAATACATGGGCAGAGAAATGTGAGCTAGAACAGGTGTGTAATATGTTCTACAAGAGTTTCTACAAACTCTGCAAGATAAGAATAGCACGTGTCCAGATTGCCTCCCTGCAAGTTTTTCTGAACATCCGTGATATTTTAATAACTATTTTACTCACTGACATTTCCTTTAAGCAGCATGCATATTGCATATACATTTTTAATAAAACTTGACACGCTAAGTGTCCAATCTCTCAAAATCATTTACATAACTATGATGCTATAGATAAGTCCTTCCCCAGTACATGAGGATATATGTTCTCTGCACTAGATAGCTCTACCTTATCTTCCTCTGTAATAAGAGAAGCAAAGCAGCTTGAAAATATCTGCTCCATTTTTATTCGTATTTTTTTATTCTTCATCTAGAATTTTCTTTTCTTTTTTTCAACTTTTGCATATTGTGAACGTATTCCAAGCGTTTTGTCAATATACAAAGAACTAGCAATCAGGACACGTCGAAAGCTGAGCCTCCTAATGAAAATTATTAAAAACAACTCAGTATTATTTCATAAAAAACATTGTCAAGTCTCACATTATGGAGACTGAAAAATACCCCTTTGCAGTTGTTACATCTTTCCCTAATTTCTAAGCACCTGCCCATCTCTGAAAGCACATACAAAAAGAGAGACTCATCAGCCTCTCTTCGCTTTCACCACTGTCTCCTACAGTAAATGAAAACAGAACTGAAGTGGAAGCACAGTTTAAGGCTGCAGCATTAATGTAGTCACTTGCCGGCATTTTTAAAAGCCTTTCAGATTTAATCACAAGAATATCAACATCATATAGCTCTCTGGAATCTCAGAAAATGCTCACATACATGAGGTTGCTTGGTTTGTCATGGGTTTTTTAGTGATGTACTGAAAATAGTGATCTGTTTTCTTCTACACATACACCTGGAGACAAATTCCATTTCTGCAAATAGATTCTTAAGACTTGGAACATGTGAGGGCTCCAGTTCTCAGTGATTTCTCCAGGGTTAGGAAAATGCAGTAACAAGCAGGTTCACCTTCAAAAGGATTTAACTGGGTTTTGTTCCCAGTAGTTCAAAGTAAGGTATATAGAACACTTTGAAATCACTTATTAAATCATCACATAGAACCTGTGCTTAATTTACACAGGTTTACCCCTGAGGAGGACAAGCAGTGCAATGCTGTGAGTGTCTCCAATACCTGCAGTGAGTAGGCGAAGCCGTAAACCTGAGGGTCCAGTTCCATCTCGCAGAACGTCGACGTTCTCAGCGTACACATTCCCAAGGAAACAGCTGAGAGGCATCAAGGGAGCCCTGAAACAAATTTAAAAAAGGTGCATAGGATTTGCTTCACCTTCGAATTTTCCTGTTATAAGCTGGTACCAGTTCACTGGAACAGAGCACATTAATTTTGACAAAGCTGCATGTTACTGTGACTGAAGATTAGAAGTTGTATTAAACAGAAGGATCAGAAAGTATGGGGGAAAAGGAAGAGGAACAAGACAGCATTCAAATGCAAGATCTTTACCATTAATGAAAAAAACCCAGCAAGTTTCAAAGACTCCAGGAATTAAGGAATTACAGAAACTGTACCTAGCCTTTGGATATCTCATATGAGGTCATGTCAGCTCAGATTTCTCCCAGGGAAAATGGAAGTTGTAGAGTTTTTAGAGTTAACTAAATCTGTGAAGTAGGCATATCACCCAAATGCAGCAGAAGAGCTTTCTCTGTGACGCTTTCACTGCTCTTGGGAAGGTACTTTGTAGCCCAGAACACGAAATCAGCACGTGCAGGTACGCCAAAGGCAACTGTGCTGCTTTACTGGGGAAGTTCTCAATTTAATTCAAAAACAATATTATTTTAGAAAATAATAACAATTCCAAGTGAGATATTTTTCATGGAAAGGCATATTTTCTGTGTATCAGCTTGTATATGCTCCCTAAAATTCCCTGTTCTTATGTTATTATGCTCATCCTCTGGGTGAATAACAAGCTAAAGGCTGGGCTTTGAGCTCTCTCTCACACACACAACAGAGCCCCATGCAACAATCAGTGCTTTCACTAAAGCTCACCATGTCACAGATGGGGACAGACAACAGCACTTTTCTCAAGTGCACTTATTTCTAATTAGGAGACAACGTCTGCATAAACAAGGCTCCCTTCCCTTCTGAGCAGTAATCCAAGGATGTGTTTATCTCCTGGCCTTAAAACTCAACTGTCTCTGCAAAAAATACCATCTTATCAGTTTGGGTATTTCAAAGATTAGGTATCTCAGAATCCTAGAATGATTTGGCTTGGAAGGGACCTTAAAGATCACCAAATTCCAGCCCCTCTGCCATGAGCAGGGACTCCTTCCACTAGGCCAGGTTGCCAAAAGCCCTATCCAGCCTGGCTTTGAAGATAGTAAGTTCAGTCAGGTATCTGCAAATACACTGAACATATGGTAGATTATGCATATGGCATATTTTATTAGTTTTGTTGAGCAAGAGAGTTTAAGACCCTTAATAGGGCCCTGCCATGACATACATATTATCAGTATGCTACAAGCTTACTGACTGCCTACACCAAGCTCGATTTGCTTAGGAAGCGGTCATCAGCACAAACAACATTTAGAGGAAGAACAGCCTAAACATGTGTTATTAAATTCACAATGTTCCCTACTTTAATTAATTCATTTTCAGGTCAACTGGAACTTGCCTACTACAGCTGAACCAAGCTCATTTCACAGCAACATGAATCACACCAACATTTGATTAATAACATCTGAGGACAACACCTACAGAAATCTGACTGAGGTTGGTATCAAGGCATTGTGCACATTACCAAATTAATAGAAAACCCAAACCGAACTAAAAAATACACAGTTCTATTTAACAATGGCAAAGCACTAAATGAATGATGGAAGAGCATGAGCAGCCGTACATACTTGGTGTCCTGCAGACTGTTTCCGTTGTAGATGTACATGCGTTTCACAGTCGCGCCATGCGGAATTTGAAGAGAGGCCAGACCATGGGCAAAGTTAGGCTGTGGAAACACAAAATCCTTCTTGTTACACAACACAGCAGACACTTCAGCTTAAGGTCAGAAACTGCTTTAGAGATGCAGTCTATGCTTACCAATTCAAGTAAGCCTCCAGCAAAAGACAAGGGGGCAAAATAACAGAAAAACCCAACCTTGAAGGTGGTGTTTCTTTATATCCCACCACTCCTGGATTCCTGAGCTGGGGTGAAACACCCACTAAGCTTATTCATCAAAAGATGCCATCAGTCTGACAATTAGCCATTGTGCGTACTGAGAATTCAAGTTTTTCCTTGGTTTGATCACTGGCAGCTAGCAATTCCCAAGTATTTGTATTGATACATTGTATTTAAGGTCTAAGAAATTATCTGTCTTCCCTTTTTTGTCTCCCACTGCTTTAATTTCAGGCTTTTAAAATTTTTGCTGGTTTCCAAGATGCTTTATCTGATGAACAGAAACTTGTTCATTAAAGAGATTTTCCACTCTTCTTATCACCACATTCTTACACATACTGTTTTGACAAGGATTTGAGCACACTCATCAAATAGAAAGCATGCTAAGGAAGTCAGATTGACTCTTACTGCACGAGAAGAAGGAATTTCTTTCAATTCTAAATGTGACAGGACATTCAAGACAAATAATATATTTTGCTGTCAGACAGAAAAAAACCTCTATTTGTCACAAGCAGTCAACAAAAACAAGATGCACAATATGCAAACTATTACCCGGTCTACGTTAGCAGGACATCACATAAGCTAAACATCCCCACACACAAAATTCTTAGGAAAAAAATTAACCTGAACAACAACTTTCACTGCTGTAGGTATTAAGAAGGGAACCTCTACTACTTAGCAAATCTAGAGATGACCCGATTTCAATTCTCTTCCTGAATTTGCTTAGAACATTAATACCTTTTGCTTCTTAAAGTAGTCAGACTTCAGATTAGTGAGAAAAAGTTTTCATGTTCTCCTCACTTGCAGCTTGTTTCCAGCTATACAATAAACCCCGAAGTTGTCTTCATAGTTTTTCCATTTCCATAAGCAGAAGATTATACTGCTTTGCTAAGTCACTTAGCATTCCTATACAATCTTCCCTGAACTTGACAGATTTTGACAGATTCAAATTTGACTTCACTCTGCAATCTTTTCTCATGTTCCTCTCTAAAAATCTCCACAAACACTTGTCTTCCCTGTGGACTGTTTCATACTACTCTATTTTCAAAACGATCCTCCTTCTACCTGTTCCTGGGGACCCTCTGGCATTATACAGTGTGCAAAGAACATCTTACTAACCTCACTAGAGCGACTGAGTGAGACACTTAAAGAATGCAAAATTACTTTCTCCACTGTTCTGGCAGTTTTATTTTAACATCTTTTAGGTAGTCCTGCAAGGAGCAGGGAGTTGGTCTCAATGATCTCGACAGGTTCCTTCCAACTTGAGATATTTTATGATCTTTTTAAATCTTTGGTAAAACAATTGACTTCCTCAGTAGTTTGGCTATGTCATTCATCAATGCCCTGGGAACTCTTACATGAAAAGAAACTATTCTTTGTTGGGGCATTCTTTTTCTTTGGTTTGTTAGGTTTCTATTCACCTTCCAATCTGAAACTCAACTGACGTTCACTACTGCTAAACAATAACTTCCCCTGGTTACCCCCTGTGACACGTCAACCACAACCACTAGAGCACTAGGCTGTGACAAAGAACATGTGTCATCATGTTGGCTGATTTCTTGTTTTGGCTCTCAATATGCTCCTTTATTTTAATGCTTTTTAACTGGTAAAGACAGATTATACAACTGAGAGTATTTCCATCCTCACACAAAACAAGTTACACATACATTTTTGTCAGTACAGAAGGAAACCACAGAGGACCTGATCTAGTTTACACTTTAGATGGGGATTTCCAAAGATTTCAGAGAATGCAGTAATGCATTTAATTATTCAGTAACTCATCCAAACATTTGGTGAATATGCAAACAGGCATTACAAATGAAACTCATTCATTTGGCTTGCTAAAAGCACTCATACTGAAGGACACTTAAGATGAAAATGTATTTTATGAAATCTATCCTACTTTAGTTGCATAATCACTTTGATGAGATTCAAAAATATCTGATAAAAGAACAGCCTCCCAGTAGATTGCTTAATATTTATGTATTTGCATAGACAGCACTGATATTTTTAGAAGACTTCTTTCACCAACAGAATTGCTAGCCCCAGCTCATGATGCAAGCAAAACCCCTAAGCACACACCTTTTGTCAACAGGAAGTAAATTTTTAACTTTGACATGGTTACATAGCATTAACAAGAACACAACTGAGGAGTTCAATTCCTTCCGAATTACTGGTTTCTTTTGCTTGCAGAAGACAGCAAGACACAATGGAAGTGAAACTTTGCAAGTACCATAGAGGCAAAAAGACCATCCAATTAACTAAGAATGATTGCTGACCTCGTACTTCGGGGTTTCAGTCCAGGAGTCTAACTGAAAAGAAAACGACAGTCCTCTGAAATTGAGGTGAAAGAGTTGCTCAGCTGAGTTATACACTAAAAGGGAAAAGAAAGTAAAAACAGAGTTATCAAAATAATCTAAGAATTCTCCAGTTCATATCTAACAGCACCTTCATCACCTCAATGAATTTGTTACATCTCAGAATGCAGGAGGGGAACACAGTTACACTGGACTGTAACAGCTTTGCTTTTAATTTAATGCAGTTAAAACACACCAATAAGAGAAACCATAGATTCATTACAGTTACCTCTGCAAGCCTGCAGGTACTAACCCATCCCTAACAATACAATTATACAACATGACACAATCAATTACACCTTAATATCTCTAAAGTAGTTTAAATAGCCACTACTACTACAAAACAATTCTGTTCATTGTTAGGCAAAACATTGTACAGTATTAACCAGAAAGTCTTTGAGAAAGATGTGCACAGAACACTGTGATAATTCTCTCCTTCACACCATGGAGCAGCCTCAACAGGAGTTCAAAGGAGAGCTCACCCTGCGACCTGCACTTCCACCTCTCCTTCCAAGAGGAGCTCCCATGCCTGGATCAGCTCCGTGTGTTCCCGGGTAACACAGCCCAAGGAGGAAATGCTTCAGACACACAGGTCCTGGGCCATTTACAATGCTAATTAAAAATAGCATCACCAGAAACAGCAGCCAACCAGTCAACTCCCACAAAGAGCACTAATAAATTAGAGCACGCACAGACTTCCAGCTGTCACCACATCACGAGATGTCCTGATTCATTGCAAACAATTGCACAACATCAACTACAAACAACAGTAAATGTCGTCCCAGTACTTACTCTAACAAGACATACTGTTTTCTGAGACTCTGGAAAGATTAAAAAAACAATCCCAGAAGACTGAGAGCTTGGGAACTGCTTTGGGATTGATTTTACAAACTTCAACCTGTGCCCGGTAACCACTGGGGGAACAGAGTGTTCTAGTAACACACAGGAGCTGACAGCTTGAAAACACCAGAGGCTAAAAACAATAAAGAAAACCTCTAACAGGAGAAGCTGCTTTCTTCCACTTTACCAAAGGAATACCAAAGGCTCAATATTCCCTTTTTTCTTACCATGTTATATTTAAAATTACACAGCACAGAGAGAAAATGCACATAAAGAAATATTTTATTCCTTCCCTCCCATAGTGTCTTTCAAATGTTCAGTTTGAAAGACATTATCACAAGGTATCTGGACAATGCCAGGCCACCCAGGATAGAAAAATAATAGTTGAGCAGTAAGCATGAAGCTTTCAAAAGTCATCATTTGCCTTTTCTACAGAATGTGCTGGCTAAGAGTCTTTTCCACGCTTGTCACTGAAAGGAAAATGTGTGGAGAGAGGGAAATGTTTTGATCGGCAGGAAAATTACACAAATCTCTCTCATGTGATAAATTATGATACATCTTTTCCAAAGCCCACAGCCAGCTGGAGAACTATTTTTCCCCTAGTCATGCCAAGTGTGATATCTGATTATACAAATCACATCAGTTCCCATCCCCTGCAATGTTTGTTGATGCTTAGGTTTAAAGGGCAAGAAATTTTTTTATTCTTGGGAAGTTCTCTCACGTCTCTCTCAAAACCATAGATCACAACGACATGACTGAACAAAGTAAGGATTTTTTAATTATAATTTAAATTTATTCTTTTTTTTAATCACACAGGTACCTTGCTAATTCCATTCAAAATTGCTGATAGAAGCAAAAAGGCTGCTTCTTTGCTGCTGCACTCTGGGAGGAGGTTCACCTTCCAGGAAGGCAGCAGAGTGTGACCAGCTGGGAAAATATTTTTGTAGAGCTGACATGACAAAGCCAGCAACACCAGCAAGGCTGCAAAATGGATACAGTTTTGGTAAAAAGCAGAGGCAGGTCCAAAAGTCAATTCTTACTGGTACCAAGCACAAGACTTTTCTGGCACCTTAGGGGAGTCTAGGCCCCTGCTGAAGTCCAAGAGTTGGGAGAGCCAGAACACAGCAACCCCATCCATCCTTGCAAGGCCACTGTGGTAGGAGGGAAGGAGGACTTTTTCTTCTACCTTATAACTTGAGTTCAACCCCACGGCCCTGATCCTCACTGAATGGCACTTCGGCACAAAGCCACATCTGTGAGGACTCAGGACAGGATGTGGTTCCAATAGAGCCACTGGCAAAAGCAAGCCCTTCCCAGCAGGAGGTCAGGTCAGAGAATCATGGAAATGTGGGATAAAAATCTTGGCTTCAATGAAGCTGCTGACCTCCAAAGTGGTTGTATTTCAATAAGCCCCGTGACAAAGGTACTGCAGTTTCAAAACTAACATTAGCCAAAAAGTAATGAAGCTGGTTGATTTTTCTGATGACTCTTCTTTTTTAAAACCACTGATCTGGCAAAACCAAAAATGCTCACTGAAGGTTGGTTACAACACAAAACTGTTGCTAACCTTTTGAAATTTATTTTGAAACTACCACTGTATCCCATTGCAGGAAAGTTCTGCAACCACCTTGGTTTTAAGTGAAAGACATTTTGAGGGAAATCGTAGTGGAGGTTAAAGGAGATAGAAAACAAAGTACATTTAAAGGGCTTGCACCGGGGGTTTGGAGGAGTATTAGCACAGAGAAGTAAAAGGATAGTTATGTTCCTTTCCTCATGAAAACTAGCACTTGGTCACATTAAGAGGAAGGTTTCTCCTCCCACCCCAGCTCCAATTTCTGTGGGACATGAAAACACCATCACCATCCCCCACCTCCACATGATGAAAAAACCATTCTGGTTCTTCACCTTTTCTGTTTCAGGAAACACAAAGGGAAAAAAAAGAGTTATCAGAAACTTGTGTTGCACAATTCAAGCTGTTTGTGACAGGCAGCTTAATACAGAGCACTTACTTCTGCTAAGTAAATGCTGTTAATGGAAGTAGTAATTTTCCAATGAGGAAACTTGAATAAGCAAATGCAGCAGTGAAACAATAATAGAGGCCAACATTTTAATAAATACATTTTCTTATCTACATGTCACTAGATGAAAAGATGTTATAAAAACTATCACCAGATGAAGCAACTGTGCAAGTTTTCTTAATTGAATATGACAGGTGCACAGGATCTGCAAATTCAGCACAAGGACACGTGGTGCCAAATTATGTTTTTAAGTGCTTGCATATGATTTTATGCAGTAATAAAATATGCTATCACTTCCACAGGCAATGCTTATGGCTAGGTATGTATTTTTACAGTTCATATTATCACAATTTTGGAAGTGCTCCACCTCTAAATATTTGCAAATAAACCATCATCACAGAACAAATAAAAATGATAATCCACCCAGGACACCCACTTTTATTCTTCTTTACTTCTCCAGTCTCTTGTACATACCATTTCCGTAATAGATCTAACCACAGATTTCAGAGCTTCTGTCTAACAGGAACTGTTAATGTTAGGACCAAAATTTAAAAAGGCTAATTCTAGTCCTTGGAGTATTACAGCTAGAAATGCTCCAAGCTTCATTTATCTCAATCTGATATTCATCTACTACTGCAGGCTTTTATGCAATGATACTGCTCTACCCACATGGCCCTCCCTGGTTAATAAATCCTGTTCTGTAATGTGCAAGAGATTGTCTGCAGAGAACAGAGACAAAGGCTGGATATGCAATCACCATCCATCACAAAGAACACTCACCTGTTTGGGATCAGCCTGACTACTGCAAATGGACTGCCTTAATTTAAAAATAGAAAATGAGGCTCTGAAAATGGTATCTTGACTACATGGAGTTAATGTTCTTCCTTGTTGTGCCAGCTTGTGGCTCCATTTCTTGAACATTCCCGGGCAGTTTAATTATAAATATCTTCTTCAAAGTTCCACCTCTGGTTTATTTTCATAGCCTAACAACTCCCTGAAATACACTTTTCATTTTCATACATAAACAAGGAGCTTAAAGACAGTCTTTTTCCTGCTGTAGAGATGGTGAACAGCCAAGTGGCTGTGCAAGAGTCAGAGTGGGTTCAGCCAGGTCAAACAAACTTGTCCTGGTTCTGCTCATGCTGCACGCAGACTGACTTCACACCTCCCCAGTGCTCCCAGTACAGGAGGGGGGCTCAGGGAGGTGTAAGGCAGTTATTCGATCCTGCCTAGCAGGGGTACAGCCACATTCACAGAGCACAGAGATTGGGCAGACAGCCCTGGCTGACTCTGCAGAGAGCAGCTCAAACCTCTGTGCTCATGGTATACACAATCCCTAAGGATGCTTGAGAGCCGGCCCTGCATAAGGACTTACAACAACAACAGCATCAACAACAAAGCTCACAGTTTTCCGGTACTGGCAGTTCAAAACAGATCATTAATGACATCTGAACACACCACTCTGTGCCAGTGACTCTCTGCCTCACCATTTCACTTCCAAGAAAGAGTCACAATTGAACTGACAATACATTTGACATGATTTCCCAGCTGTAAGAATATGACCATTCTGGAACACCGCTCCAGATCATATGACAACAGAACTGCCTACACATTGCTCTAGGCAGACATACTGGAAAGCTTTCCTAGAAAGAAGTCTGTCAGGCTAGGTGTGCTTCTCAGAAATTTTCTGGCTTACCTCCTGGATGTGTTGCTCCAAATGACTGATCAATTTGTTCTATGGTTGGAGCAATTGCCTGAGAGTTAAAATGGACACCACTGAAAAAGAAAATAAAATTAATCTGCCTGAAGGAAACAGAACAGAGTCTACAAACATTTACTAATGGCAATATCACATCTAAATTGTAAGAAGTCTCCAAGACCAAAGAGTAAACTGGTAATCTGAATGCCATGATCAAGAAAGGATGATTATGCACACTCCTTTATGACAGCTATTTTTGATTTTTAACACAAATAACTGAAAAAACAAATTCAGGATTTAAAAAAATGAGCAAAACCAGCCACTCCAACCAAGAGGAAATCATGGGAGGTCTTAAATCACTTACCAATATTTTAACTTCACCTTAGTCAAGTCATAAACTTCAATCACCTGAAACACCAGAAACAGAAACATTGCCACAGTTCAGATAATTGCAAGTCATTACAGAGGTAAATCCTTATCAAAAGGCAAGACTAGCTAGTGCTGCTTGCTCCCCTCTTACAGAACTCTGCCGAGACAAACCACAGCGTCAGAGATCAAACTCCAAAAACTGACTCGGCAACTGCACATCTGAAATAAGGACTGAACAACTCTGGGTTCAGGAGAGAAGCCCCATATCCCATGTACCTCAATACTGCCCGCAGGAAGAAATACTTTCACTGACACATCAGCATCTTCATTTCTACAAAGGTTACTCTCAAACAAATTCAATGGAAAGCAACAGCAAGGATTAGCTAATTAGGGAATCCTCTGATGAATGTCAATGGATCATTCCTTGGGTTGCTCCTATTATCCTGAAGAATGCCTGTGCAGGGCACAAAGGCCTAACACTGACTGCACTGCTGTAACTTTCCAGCTCTTCTAAAGCAAAAGATGAACACAGGAAGACTTAGCAGTAATACTCCGTTTCAATTATACACAAGGTATCTCACAACCAAGCATTACAGAAGACAATGAGAAGAGCAGCCCACAAGGAATCAGGGCAAGCCATAACCCCCAGTTCTGATATTCAGTAAATGTTTTAGACTTTACTGAATATTCCAAGGAGCTTTCCACTCTGCAGAAAATATTAGATACGGATCCTTTGCTCTGAATACATTACTGCAAACATGCATCTGAGACTGATGTCATATGATTTTTATGACTGTCACTGGATTTTGAGGCAATACTGGGCTTTAGGCAGATGATTTTTGGCAACTAGCCATGGACAAACACAAGCTTCTTCCACTCTACATAAGTGCTTCTCTGTCAGCAGGAAAAGAAAACACATACAGCTCATAACCACTGTAAAGCAAAGGTAAAGGCAATTTTTGCTTTGTATAATCCTCCAACGAACCATTGGCAGATTCTGACAGGACCCACTCTTCAGCAAGAGAATAAAGCAGAGTTTCCCAGGGAGCTTGCTAGCAAGTGTGGCTTTAAAGCCTAAAAATATCGCCAGCTGAGAAGGAAATTTTGGTTTTGGGAGATGCCCAGCAAATAACCCTAAATAAAACAACTTGCAATGTTTAAACCACTACCTCTGTATATATTTAGAAAAAAAAATTAAATCAACATTTAATGGCATTTCAGAATACAAGCAACAAGTAGGGCACAAAGCAAGTAACAAATCAACATTCTGGCAGAACCGACAAGAGAACAAACATTAATAAAACATATTAATAAAATACACTTGGAATTACGCTTCTTGGAAAAATCTAGTTATCTAGTATTTTAATTCAAGTGCAGTTGACATGTCCAGATTTCCTTTAATGTTAAAGCCTATTAAAAAACAAAGGCTACTTTTATGAAAAGCTAGAACTGATTTTACTTTTTTTTTTTTCATGCTTTTGCACATCTTTTCCCTCCACAAAATTTTTTCTGCAAATAGAGAGAACCAGCCCCAGCCCAGATCTTGTTTTGCAGCCACTACTGTGTGCACTGGGCACCTCCTGAAGTTCTGCTGAAACTGCACAGTACAAGACAAAAGGATGAGCTGAACGACCAGGGGCAGTGCACAAAGAATTGCAGTGGCACAAATGTGGTTCCCCCCAAGAGAAACACCCTGACAGCAGCCAACAGTTTGCCAACAGCCCTCTTTCCATGACTCAAGCAGATCAACATCTCCTCCTACCAAGCGCAGAGGAACGAGTACAACTTAGCAAAAATTAATGGCAGTCAAAGGCTCTCATAAGTGATCAAAGTCATAACGAAAAATAGGCCAGGGCACTTTAATTTTTTTTTCCTAAATTCCAGCAGCTCCACTGACAAAAGGATCAGTGTGATTCTATCTGCAGAGAACATAAACTGAGAAGACCAAGGACTGCTCAGTGATAGGTTTACTATATAGTCAGAAGACAGTTATTTTAAATGAGCAAAAGCTAATGTTTCCTCACACTCACTGTTTTGATAACTACTATTAAGACTTTAAAAAATGTTCACATGTCTATTACCAGCAGTAACAGACTAATGCTGTGAAACACAACTCTTTCTCCACCTCAGAGGGAGCACACATACTTAATGCTCCCTTAATGAGGCTTTAATGCTAAAATTGCTTTCAGAACCTGGCCCAGGATCTACCAATTCACATCAGCAACATCTCCTGCAATGTTTTGGCTACTGAAGGTCTTTCCCTCTTCTCCCTGAAAAGAGGGAGGCAACCTCTTATGATTATTGCTGACTTTATTCCTGCACCAGCTTCCTTGGAATTGTCAAGATTTTCCATCTTAGTAGCTTGTATTTCAATCTCTTTCACAGTCAAATTTATTAGCAAGTGTGTATTAAAAAAGAAAAACACACAAAGAGAATAAAGGCCTCCTGATTTTTCCAATTTTGCTGCTGCTGAGCAACAGTCACACCATCTTAAAAACAGGCATCACTTTACACCTACTATATCCTTTAACAACTCCTGTTGCTCACTTCTGAATTGATCCCATCTAATTTCTTCTAGAAAGCTTTTGAACATTTTTACAAGTGTAAGTTTTCATAGCACTGAATGCATTTACACAGCTTAACTATTCATAGCTCAAACAAACAAACAGAAGTATCACCAGATCACTGAACCACACCGAAACAGAAGAGGTTGTTTTTCCTGTATTTTTCTTACTTTTGAAACAAACCTAGAAACACATACCAGAAGAGTTTGGGGTTTCTGTTTTTCTTCTTTAAAACTAATTTTGAAATATAGAAAAGCAAGAAAAGAAAGGCAAGAAATACAGAAAAGCAAGAAAAACTCTTGCTTGGTTCTTGGCACACTGGCTGTGACAAAATCAGACCCTCAGAAACCAGAGGTGAAGAAACAGGGTATACACTACTTACAGCACCTCAAAAACACTACAGGATTGCAACATTCCCCAAAAAAGTCAGTCAGCAAGCTATGTACTTGAAATGATTATGCCAATTTTGAATTCAGTCTCCTGCAGAATTACATACAGTTTGAAAGATTTCATACAGCTGACAAAGAACTTTCAAGATATCCTCTTAAAAATTGTAAATCCACATGCACAGTCTGAATGGGTAAATTCAAAAACTTGCCAAAAACAAGAATTCCATTATTATAGAACGACTTCATGAACAGAAACTCCCACAAGCCAACTACAAACAGAAATCTGGGAAAAAAAGTGCTCAGTTGTCCCTCAGATGAGCTCAATTTGAACTGAAAATTTTCTTCAAAAGGTGTATTTTTATAATATAACTTTTAAAAAATACTAGTATACCATGGTGTTACAGGCTATTCTTAGAGAAATAAGTACTTCCAACAACTAATCTGGGTTGCTATTCAGCAATTTCATATATATGAAGTACACAAAGAGCTTGAATTTCAGCTGATAGCACATGCTTCTCTCCTACAGTAATTTTTGGGATAAAGTAATGGCTGAACTTTGGAGAGTGGTATTTTTCTGCTGGTTTTATTTTAGATGTGAGTAAAGGGCAGAGGGCTCCACCTACCACTCTTGCAAACCCTGCAAGTATGGATGTGAGCACCATATTCCAGACTTACCTAAACTGTAAGCATTCCATTTTTTAGTAACACATTTAACTCCACACTTCTGCTTTCAATTGTTAAGCAGCACGGCAGTTGGAGCAGTTCACTCTCACCCAATTAGCCAAATCAACACCTATAAACACTTCCGTCACAGAGAAATTTACACCCACCAGGTGAGAATCAGTGACAATTGTTCAGCACAGCTGGTCTGGCTGAAAGGACCATTCTGAACAACTAAGAAGTTACACACAGATATTTTAAAGGTGTCAGTTAAGAGATTTTCAAAATTTTATACTCATGTAGTCCTACCTCTACAGCCTCACAGTTGCCCACTTTGTATGAATAAAAAAAATACCACTCCCATTACAGATACTTTGCAAAGATTAAATGCCATGGGAAGGCAGTGGCTGCCTTTTATTTTGCATCTTAATTACACTAAGCATCCTTGAGAGATGCAGATCAGCTCTTGGTCACCTAAAAGCACAACAGCAAAACTGAATACATCAATTGCAAGAATCAAAACTCATCCAGAACAAACTGAAGTCAGTGCAGGAGCCAGCTGCTCCTGAAGCCTTGGATGTGGCTTTCTGGGGGGAATCACTCACAGCCACACAAGCACTCTGCAAAGCTAGCTTAAATGAAGACTATGAATAGGAGGATGTTTAAGTTCATAAATAAAATGGCAGCACAGATAAAGGAACAACCTGGGCAGAAAACACTGTCTAGTTTGCACTAATGATGAGCTGATTTCAAACCCAAGGCTTAGCTTTGGTAAGGGCCTTGTGCACTTTCTCTGCTGCTCAGGACAAGATGGGCAAGTGAGACCACACTGCACCATCACACTCCTGTGGCACTTGTGTGTCCCCAGAACAAAAGTAAGGTGTCTTCCTTCCACAAACAAAGATTTAAATCCCAGACTGAAGAAATGCAGCTCATAATCACAAGAGAGCACTCCACCTAAGACAAATTAAATGTCTAAAGGAGCCACATATTATGCTCTGTTAAGTATCAATACCTCCCAGGGTTCTGGTGTGCATTGTCTGTTTGCAGGAGGGGTGTTTTATTACCTTAAGTCTCTGATTGAAAGCATCAAACAGCAGTTTGATTCCATCCTGAGTCAGGTTAAGGATGAGGTCATGGCTAAGAGGTGACTGTAAAAGCAAAAAAAAAACCCTGTCAGGCTTTTAATTTCAACACTACTTTGTTAAGATATACATCACTGTAAAAGTATAAATTGGTTACTTTAGGAAAGCAAAACTACCTCAGAAAACAATCACTTGTTAAATGAATAAGCGTAACTAAAATGCATTTGGCCAAACCGCTCAATCCCTTCAGTTTCCTTATGGGGGAAAAAAAAAAAAAAGCGTGCCTGCATGGTACTTGTGCCCTGCAAAAACTCCTAAAAGGGTTCTTTGTCCATTACTGCAAGTGGGGGAGAAAAACAGAAAACAAAACTCAAAACAACATAACCTCCAACCCCATTAAAAAAAAAAAAAAGAAAAAAAACCTAACAAAAAACCCCAACAAAACAGAAACCAACAAAACCCCACCCTGGAAATTAACATTCCCAGTTTAGCATCAGAGACATCTAGGGACAGCCTCTGTTGCATTCCTGGTGCACAAAAATACCAAGTCTCACATCAGAACCAGGCATGTGCTTGACAAAGAGATGGCTTTCCACTTCAAAAATCAAACTGTCACAGTCTTTTTTAGGCCTCAAAAGGAAGGCTTCAGACTCTGATGTTGTGAATTTAGGTTTCCTTAGTTACTGTGAATCATAACAACTAAAGGCTTAATTTGCAGTCTGCTGGAGTCAATAGGAGACATTCCACTGGCTTTCCTGGTGTCTGTATAGGCTCCATGCCCTCTCTGTCTGCTGGGCCACTGAGGGCTGCTCTCTGCTCCACCAGTGCAATCCACACAGTCACTTGGCCCCGGTTCAGCTTTTTGATCATGTACCATCTAAAGCACATTGGCCTCAAAATGCTCTATCCCCCCCCCAGCTGTCTCCTCAGAGGAGAAAAAAAGGTTGAATGGCAGGCAGGCAGCAAGATTCATGCCTTAGAACTGCACCAGGCAGTTTTCTAGCCAAAGACAGAATGGGAATGGACAACTGGGGCAAATAAAGGCTTTTAAAGTGGACAGCCACACCATACGGCCCTTTCATGAATTAAGCATAAGCTTTCTTACTTTGCTCTGCTGAGAGGAGCTCTGGGGTTTGACTATGAAAAGCCTAATTCTCATCCTCAATTTTCTCACATCAGCACTGTCTTCTAGCCTTGATACTTTCTGAGCACTTTCATGTGCATGTCCCACCCCTTCCCAACCATACAGTCAAGTAATCAGATCCCAGACCTCACATCACTGGGTTAAAACAAGCCATGGGGCTTTCCATCCCCTGTAATGCAGATTTCCTGCTCCTCTGGATCACTGCAGTAGCTTTTCCTAAAGTTGGTCCAGTTTGAGCTCATCTTTCCTGAACACCAGTGATCTGGTGTGTCAACTCTCTCCTAAATTAAACTTTCACAACATTTCACACAATGCCATCACTCTTGCTGACAAATTTTACGGCTCTGCATAGAACTGAAGCAGCATTGCAACAGAACTATAAGCTCGAGACAAAAAGGCCTAATGTTGATCAGTCCTTTTCTAATCCCTTATAAATCTAATTTAGAAAGGCTACAGATAGAGCAAAAAAAACCTTTGTAATTTGGCATTCAAATATACCAGCAGAGCTGTACTGCTATGGGATATGCTCTGCATTTCATTGGTTTCTAAACAGTTTTCATAAGGTTATTTCAAAATTAATGAGAGCATTACAAGTACTTTTGAGTGGGTGGAAAAAAAACCCCAAACATCTGAGGAAAAGCTTAATAATTAGTACAGCAAATAGCTTCTGTTCTATGCTGGCATATTTTCTAATACATGGAAAGATTCAAGGGCACAAATTTAGCTCATGTGACTTTCAATACACAAAATAGAACATCAAGTATGAAAGATGATGCCAAGAAGCAACAGGAGAGATCCTCCTGAAGGAAGCACCACAGACATGCAGTAATATTGCTAATTTACATAAAGATGCAGGAAAAACTTATCACTGAACAATCCCATCACCCAAAATCCAGAGGAAGAAATTCAGGAAAACAAAGGCAATTAGTACCCCACTTAAACTGACCAAAAATGAGTTAAAGTTCTTTTATTCACAGAAAAGAATTCATCAAGCTTTTTTGGCACAGTTTGGGCATCCCATTTATGTCAAGTTAAAGAGAGCACCATGGGCAGATCTAATTGCATTTAATTGCCATATAAATTTTTGAAAGGAAATACTCACTGCTGGAGCTCCAGGATCAGAAATTCAGCACTTTAGACGCAACAGCTTTAAATAACATTTGATCACTGTGCTCAAAGGCATTCTTTTACAAGGCAAAGAGGAAAAACATGAAGGCTGTTCATGTACAGTTTTTCTAGATGGAAATTGTGCACGGCAAAGTTAATTTAAAGCTTTGCATCTTCTAAAAACTGAGTTCTTTGTGCTCGGCTGCTAATGAAATGCATGACACTCTGCACGAGGGTGAGGACAGAGCCAGACAGTCAAATGTAGGCCCTGAGTGGTGTGTGAAAAAAAGTATCAGGCATTGAATTGCAATAATATACAGGGAAAAAATAATCATCAGAACCATTCCAGAAAGTTGGGAAGAACTATTTTGTTGGATTATGCAGATGCTAAAACATCTTTACATTTATTACATTTTGGGGAAAAAAGAAACCAAACCACGAAGCCTGCCCTCTGCAGCCAGAATAGAACTTCAGTGTACACAGTCAAAAACAATGTGACTTTGCAAGAAGTGTAAAAAATCAGAGTGTGTTACACCTCTGCTCACTAGCACTGAACCACTAATCCTTCTGTGATTCTACAATCTGAGTGGAACAGGAATCTCATCATTTATCTAAACAACCCTAGAAATAACTCAAATGCACCGTGCTAAGAAAAACTAAAAATCTCCAAAGAATAATAATAAAAAAAAAGGAATGTGTTCGCTGCCAGACGGGCGCTCCCATGCATTAATGACAAGAAGCCAGATTTGCAATTCAGTC
This sequence comes from Chamaea fasciata, assembly GCF_029207755.1. Classification (NCBI taxonomy): domain Eukaryota; kingdom Metazoa; phylum Chordata; class Aves; order Passeriformes; family Sylviidae; genus Chamaea; species Chamaea fasciata. Next base: position 8,515,885 of record NW_027094097.1, read on the forward strand.
ATCATAAAACCCATAAATCCACATATAGTGAAAAGGAAAAAAAAAAAGATAATTCATTTGATGACATGAAATACGTACCCAGCACTGGACACCAAAGTCAAGGTTGTTCTTAGACACTCAATATTCACTACAAATGCACAAGGCCTGAATCCTTATTTTGATACAAACTAACATTCTTTTTCCTAATGCAAAGAGCTGTAATTTGCACCATATGAATATCGTCTTCTTACTAACATGCATTGTACATAAAACATCTGCAGAGTCCTTTGAGACATCTGAGACTCTTTTGTCCTATCTCCCCTTGCACTTCCATCAGAAAAACACATTTTACTTGATCTAGCAGAAGGGTTTTACTGCTAGTCCCCTTTTTGATGGAAGCCAAACACATCGGGAATTTAATGCCGAGTTATGAAGAATGGTTAAAACATTTATAGCTGGATTTAATGACAGCACCCACTTTCTGCAGACAAACTTGCAGATTCAGAGAAAAGATGCAGAAGGTTTTTTTGCGGGGTTCATCACCACTGGACAAAATACAAAAGCAGAAAGTAATGAGCGATTCAGTTCTTTAAATTGCAGCACCACTTCACAATGATAAAGTAAATCGACTAGAATTAAATTGCCCAGCTAATTGCATAACATTTCACTTCTTAAAGGAAAAACAATGCCACTCCTCCACTGCATATACCAAACTGATAGCTGTTAAATCACTGTGCTGCTGTGCTGAGGGTTATTACATCTGACATGAAACTTACAAAAGCTGCATCTCTCATGCAGTGGCAAAAATTTGGTGTAGCTCAATCTCAAGTAATCCCACAACTCACACAACATGTACACGAGCACAAAGCAATGTCTTAATTCACCATGAGAGGCATTTCCTGGCCAGCCCATGCACGACTCACCTGCTCACTGTAGAGAACCTGGACGTTTTTGATAATGCGACAGTGTTTCTGAAGAATTGCTACAGCCTGAGCCAACGGCATTCCTGGAAATAAAAACAGATGGATTTCTTCAGTGCACAGACCAGCTAACAAAGGTTTTGAACAGCAAGGTTACACATGAGGTAACCAAACCACCCTCAGCAAACACTGCGTTACAACAGAAAGGTATGTGGTCAACAAACAAGCTGACTTGACTCATGGTATCAGCACAGACCTGGTGTTTGGAAACAAAAAAGTCTTTGTTTATCTACCAGTTGTTAGGCAGATATGAAAAAAGTATCTCTAGACACAAAACTAAACAGCAAAGTTCAAGAAGAAAAAGCAAAGAGCTTGCCACAGCCTATGCACAAAATTTTCTGATTTGGGGGTCATCAGTCCAATAACTGATAAAACAGCCCATATCCAACTCCACTAGAGCTGGCCAGAGCACTCCTATACACATTCAGTGGGCTCCTGAAACGCTTCTTTAATAACCTTGACGAAGTACTGGGTATTCATACCAGACACATACAAATACTAACACACAGCAATGATTCTCCTCAGACCTAAGAGGCCACATTAGCTGCTGATACGGTTCTATTTGTGCCAAGGAAGAAACTTTGTCTTCTTAGTTTACAGACAAGATACACACACTAAAAATTTGGTTCAACTGAGGCAATACACTTACAGTCACTCAGCTTCTCACACAATTTCAAGGGCTTTTTCTCTTTCCTTAGTGTATATCTTATCTTTACAACTATATATTTTTGAAAGCAGAATGGGACAGCTGATTCTGCAGAAAAAACAGCACCACAGCAACTCATCATTTATCACATTAAAAACCTTTGTTGCCTTTCCAAATGAAATGTGATCACATTCCTGGATTCAAAGCAGGCATTTATAAAGCAAGGTTATGAGCTCATAATTGTGAAGTTTTATTTTCCTACTAACTGCTGCAAGTCAATTTAGATTAGTTATCTGACATTTTATTTCCATTCCTTGCCCTGTCCTTTTCTATTTCTAGTTTTTAAACGTTAAGAAAGTTGGCCTGATTAGTGATAATTTACCTCAGAACCTACACTTTTCAAAACTTTTAGTTACTAGCTACACCTCTCAAATTCAGACAGTATGTCATGTCTTAAGGCACCTTTTAGACATTATCTACAGTACCAAAGTGAGAAAACTCTCTCTCTCTCTTTCCATATATATTTATCTATAACATATACACCCAGCTCAGCATGGGTACTGCTTTAAAGTAATAACGGCATAACACTAAAAAAAAACCAACCCAAAAATACCATTCTCATTGCCGTGCCCATATATTGCAGCTCTGCTGAAATGATGAAATCAAGTTTTGGCAAAACAGATGTACAGATTAGAACTGCAGTGATTCAATTTGCAAATACCACATACAAACATGTCTGTGAAACTGGTTTTCACCTTAGCCCATAATCCTGGGGACAATGGATAATTTGGTTTGCAGCTAGAAATTATACATCAGTAGATGATATTGAGTAAAAAAGAAGAGTTATTATTTTAATAACGGTAATGAAATTAAAATGCAGAGCCACACAGTAAAGCAGCACTGTTTCCTATTATCTAGGAAATAGCAGTTGCCTTGTAGTCTAGGCAGCAGAGTTGGAAGATGACAGTTATTATGTATTAGATAATATTTTCAAAATGGAACAGAAATATGAATAGCAGCAAGAAGCTAAGATCAAAGATGCTGCTATAAAAGTTCCACATTTCTCAACCTAGTAAAAAGAAGGTTGACTGAAGAATATAAACCCGATGTCCTAAGTCAGTATTGATAAAAGACTTGCAGAGCTAAGACCATGAGCTGATTTAAAACCTAAAGCAGCGGCACAGGCTGAAGGCCAGCCAGCCCAGCTGCCAGTGCCCATACATTCGCTCGTGGTGCCTGTGGGGACTCAGGCAAACAGCGCCTGCAGAAGGGCAGGAGCCCAGGAGCCCGAGCTGGGGCTGCAGCTCCGTGTGAACTGCTGCAATCCTGGGATGGGAAGTGAGCACACACACGGCTCATGTGACTCTCTTACTCACAGCTCTCCCAGGCTGCAGGCAAATGGACATGGACTGGCTTGGTGCAGCTCTCAGCAACTGAGAATCAAACAGATTTGGCCATGCAGCTGCTTGGCAGAGCGACAGTGAGCAACCCAAATTCTCCAAGAACTGCTTACAGGGCCCAAAATGTGTTGAACAGCCAGGATCCTCCCTTTGCCTCCATTTGCAGAAAGTCAAAGGAGGAATAAAAAAATGGGTTCTTTTTCTCCAGTCTCCTCACACACAACATCCCCTTTTTCCTCAACATTCGTCAGCCTTTGCAGTCAAAGAGGAAAACAAAGAATTCTTTTTCCCTTGCTCATCAGCCAGGGGGAACAGGGAAGCAAACATGGTTTCCAGCACATCAGACAGTCAAACTGAGCCATGGCAGTAATGCCCACAAAGATCAGTGCCGGGGCCCTTCTGTCACAGAGCTTGCCCTCCTCTAAGTGCTGGAGTGATACAAGCAGCACAAGTCAGTTCTCTCACACACACTGGTCAGGAACACCATGGCTTGAAGCATCAGCCTGTGCTAAGACTGTGTGGTTTGAAGGGATGGGGATAGATAAGTGAATAAAGATTAGGAGAAAAATACAAGAAAATCTAAGATGAATCATAAAGTATTAAATAAAAATATGTGAAACTTGGTAGGAAAACATAAAGCTCAAGAGAAATGCAAGCATGCCTTAGAAATTACACATCTCAAACACCAATAATATAGCTATAGGCAGTACAGAATTAGTATTTAATTGCTCTCCTTTAAAACAGCAGGAACGTAGCCCGAGAGGTGCAGTGGCACAGGTATCTGAACTCAGTCTCAGTTAAATTTTTTATGCTCTAGTCACATAGTGAGTCAACACCAGAGCCAGAAACAGAATCCAAAAAGTCATGTACAAAATTTTCCTGGCATTTCCCCTCAGTCATCTCCATTGTGGGCACAGGAATGGAAGCCAGAGTCAGCAGCAGCTCAGGACTACTGCCATTAGTTCTGCTAAGAGCACAGCTAAACAAATAATGAGTAGAACAGTGCTGGCAGTGAGAGTCCCATTTCCAGCAGCACTACCAACCCTGCTGCCACTACCACAGCTGAAGCAGCTTTGTCAGCAGGGATAACCTCCACACAACACTGCTGGAGCACGACAAAGTTCAGGCTCCTCATACCTCACCAGCCTCCTGCTCCGCACCAGCAGGTCATGCTAATTATATATGAGACACATCACGTGGTGGCTGTGTTTACTCCGAGAAATACAGCTGAGTTTCCTCCCTCTCACAGCTCTGCACGTCTGTTGCACACAGACAGAGACACTAAAACTTTAGCCATGAGACTGCTTTAACAGGCTTTCCTTGGGAAAAGGAAACACGTTTTCTCTTTCCTTTTCTTGTTTTTGATACGGGGAATGGAGGGGGGCTGCCACTCTGTATTTATGAAGACAGTCAGTGTATGCAGCTGGAGGTTGCTTTTCCCCAGGTAACACAGGCACTAAAAGGATGGCAGGAGGTCACACAAAGCTGAGAACATTTAGGATACAAGGAGTAGACCAAAACTTCAAAGGGTGGGACCTGAGGTGCTATAATTAGCCTCCAGAAGCCATTTAGCCCTGTCGGTAACCATCAAGTTGTACTTGTCTGAAGTCAGAGCAGCATAAACAGCCCTTTGTGTTTGATGGTTTCGTATAAATAACTCCAGGGCACAGCACCACTCCTTAGGTCCAGCCTGTGTAACAGTGTCTTTAGGAACAGTCTGTCCCTGGCTGTCACAGGTGACAAGAGCAGCAGCCCGAGTGTCACTCAAGTTCAGGCAGACACCGAGGGCTGACACACAGTGCCTTGTTTACATCCACCAAACTCCATTAAGTCCGCACGGAGCTACAGCAATGACTGAGAACGGAATAAGAGGCCAACACTGACAGGTCCCACAACCACCCAGAAAAGGTGACACGGACGGTGTTTGCTGAGAGTTTTCAAGACTATCAATATCTGCTTGAAGGCACAGGTCACCCCAAGAAGCCACATCTCACGTCAACTGCACATTCAAGTGTCCTGCCTGAGCACCAGCCACATTTGTATCAGCTGGGGGAAAGCTCTTTCTCATCACAGTAAGTAGAGCGGTAACTGGTAAGGAAGGACTACTCAGAGAGATGAAAAATATAAATGATTGGGCGAAAAAAACCCACTTGTTATCTAACCCTGAGAAAATATCTCCAAAGTTTACTTTCTCCACTATTTCGCAACCCAAGAGCAACACAAAGAAATTGTGAAACTCGACTCACAATTATGAAGGGTTTGTGGAGAAAAGCGCAGCATTTATAGTAAGTATCAGCGCACAGCTGAAGCTGCCAATATCACCTGACACGCATTCAGGTGACAATCAGCACATTCACGCTTCCTCTTTTCGGAGTTACTTAAAAGAATGACTAGTCTTGGATGGCAAGACAAAAGAAAGCAAACGAGCAGACGAAAGCACACAATCAGATAAACAAAGCACAAGCTGGCACGCAAAGGCTAAAGAGAAACTATAAACTACAAGGAAACGCTTAAAGCTTCTACTTTAGTATTAGCGACAGCGAAAGGTGAGCTTGGCTCCCATCCCTTCCCCTCTCCAGCTCCCGAAAGCGCTGGGAGAGCCCTTCTGGACGGCGGCTGCCGAGCGGACCCACACCGGCCCCCGGGCCGGGGGAAGGCGCACACACACTCACCTAAGGTGAACTCCCATTGCTCGTTCCCCAGAGACCGCTCGGGCACCACCTCCAGATCTAGCATTGGCTCAGGTAGCGCGGGGGCCGCGGGCTGGCACGGCGGGTCACCGGGTCGCTGCGCCGGACCCCTGCGGGAGGGAAGCGGGAGGGAAGCTGGCAGCCCGAGCCCGGCCCCGCCACCGCCCCCTGAGGGGACCGGCCGCCCCCAAGCCCCGGGGGCAGCGCTGCCTCACGGCGGGGCCCCCGCGCCGGGCTGCCGGGGGGAGGCGCGGGCTCCGCCGCCGCGGCAGCCGGCCGCCCTCCCCGCCCCGCGGCCCCGCCGCCCGCGCCCCCCGCCCGCTCGGCCCGCCCGGTGGCGGAGCGCGGGCGGCGCGGCCCCGGCGGGGCGGGGGAGCGGGCGCGGCCCCGCCGCCGGTCCCGGCCCGGCCCGAGGGGACGGGGGGGCCCCGACCCCCCCCGCGCCGCGGGGCCGCGACTCACCTCACTTGCGGCTGCTGAAAAAGTGCTTTGCAGCTGTCGTCAGGCGCGCCCGCGCGGGGGCGGGGCGAGGGCGGGGCCGGGGAGGTACGCCCCGCCCTCCGGCCGTGGGCGAGGGGGGAAGGCGTCGGCTCGGCAAGGGGGGGACCGGGGTTCGAGTCCCGGCCCGGCCTTGTCGGCAGACGCGGTTCAGACCTACAGCCGCAGCCCCAGTTACAGCCGACACGATAACCTCGGGATGCAAAACAAAATAACCAGCCCAAACCACAGCCCAGGGCCATCCAGTTTTTCCAGTTGAAAGGCCAGAGTGGAGGAAAGAAGAGCTAAGGAGAAATTAGTCAGTGGCACGAGCAAAGTTACATGAACGAGCTCGGGAGTGACTCAATAAGGAAGAAAGGAGTAACGAGGTCATTGGCTTTGCTGTGTTGTCTGAGCAAACAGGGCTACTGCCACCCAAGAGTTCTGACCCCAGGAAAGCCCACGTTTCCCTTGGGTCAGGGCTCACCACGCAGGAACCTGCTTTGGTTACACCCAAAGACCCCAAGTGCCAGAAATACCCACAGAGCTGAGGAGGAAGCTGAACTCTCCCAGTATGCCAGGATGTGCCACCACCTGGGACAACCCACATCAGAGCAGCCCTCGTTTTTATGGTGGAAACTCGATCCAAAATGAAAGGCACCAGGTCAAGCATTGCCCAAATAAGCAGAGAACTAAAAAAGAAAAACCAAGGATATGGACCCTTGCCATGCTCACACCTCCTCTGGAGCAGGGCTGCACAAGTGATGGAAATTCAAGAGGGTGCAGAGGATGTGGAAGCAGCTGTAAGTCCTTCGGTTGGCAGGTTGAGGCTCCAGGAGGGGCAGAGAGTGGGGGGGGAGATGCATTTTTTTTCCATATTTGTTTGAGGGTGGCAGTAGGAAAACATCTCCTTGGGTGATACCCATCTTCTGTCCCTTCTCCTCAGCTGCATCCCTCCAGGTGGTGATGCTCAGTCCTAGCCTGACCCCCGGCCCCATCCCTGTGCCCACCATGTCCCAGCAAGGTCTGCGGCAGGGCAGCCCCATCGCATGGACTGTCCCACTGCAGGACAGAAAACATCAGTAAAGCACACCCTTCAGGCAGCCCAACACAGAAATTGGAGGGTGCGTATTTTGAAAAAAACAAAGTCAAACATAATTTCAGCTAGGTTTGCACTGTGGCTCCTTCCCACAGGCAGAGCAAGTCGTCACTGGCAGGGGGGATCAAAGCATTAAATAGAAATCCCAGTCATGTTTGGGAGCAGGACCTCAGCCAGGCTCTGCTCTGAACACCACATTTCTCAGCATCTCTCTTCAGGTCACAGAGCTGTCAAAGCAGGTGAGATTTTAATGTATATGGTGTGGAGCAAGCCCCAGGGAAATCAGTTTTCCCTTGAAGTCAGCTGCATGTTGCTGTACTTATTATTCATGCCTTGCTTTTTTTTTTTTTTTTGCTTTTTTTTTTTAAAATCCAAGCATAGTGACATCTTAATATGCTGAAAAGCACAGAGGTGCTGCCAATGTTTCCCCTTCACTCCAGCCCTCTGACACATCTTTATTGGCTCCAAAACAGAAATTAGCCTTTCCTTTCCTGGGAGCAGGGCTAATCCTTATGAGTCACTTGCCTCTCTCCAGCTCACTATAGATGTATGAAATAGATATAGATATAGATATCGATATAGATACAGATATACAGTATTTGTGTATTATTTATGTGTAAGTTCATATTGTGACACCCATAAAGAAGGTACTTGAGGGAATAAATATGTCACTAGAAAATTTGCACACCTCATTCACTTAACAGAACACAAAGCACAGCCCCTACTTTTAAGCAGGGCCATGGCATGTGCAGCCCTCACGTTAAGGTGCTGGGTAGAAAACAGGTGGGTAGAGATGATTTTGGGCTTTGCAGAAACCCTTCTCCACCTCATTCTTGTGTTTGGTGGTGCCCTTTGAATGCCAGTGCTGCAAACTGGGGGATACAACAGTCTGGGCTTTCATTAAAAAAGATTCAGCATCCCTTGTAAAAGAGTATCACAAGTACAAGCCAAATTCACCAAGGAGAGTAAAAGTCAAATACAATGGCAGAAAAAAAGAAATTATTTCTGAGTGTGCCTCTCCACTGCCACCCATTTTCACACATCAACCCAAACTCCAGGCTAAGTGGAGAAGGGCTGGTGGTTTGCACAGGTGATCACCAGCAACTGCCAGTAACTTGGCAACTGCTCGCGACAGGCAAAACTTAGATTTTAAAATAATAAAATTACCCTTCTTACTCTCCAGATTATGGAGCACTTCTTGGAAAATTCAGCCCCAGGGCTCAGGAAGCAATGCACAGCTTTCTGAAAATCATAATCAATTTTTAAAGCCTGTCTCTGTTGTTAAGGTTTCTGACTGAATGAATGGCAGTGGGTGCATCCATCAGAGATGCTGCTACCAAAGCTTTGTGATGCCATCACGTTTTGGGGTGAGATCAGCAGCTGTAGGGGATTAGTGGATTTTTACCGATTTTTTTCTAAAGTTTTTCTGATTTTTTTTTTTAACCTTAAGTTTTTTTCTAAACTCTACACGTCTGCGGGGACATATTGGCTGAGAAGAGCTGGGCTTTTCAATCCAGCCGGTTAAAAGAAAGCAGAATACTGCAAAAGCCACCGGGAGGGACGGAAACTCCCCAGGGCTCGCAGGCGTGGGATGCAGCCGTGCGCAGAGCGGAGGAGAGCTGCCCTCTCCCGATCGGATTCAAGAGCAGCACAGATCACGTCTGCAAGGAAATCTGCCCTGTGGCTGCTCGTAAAAATGGGTTGGAAGCAGATCCCAGCCTTGGCAGCACCGATTCAGTTGGAGGAAAGATATTTGCTGTAAAGCTCTGAAGTTGCTCTGATTTTATGGAGGCGCATTTCCTGCTGCGGGGCTCTGGGTTGGCACTTAGGAATGGATCCAAACGGGTAGCAGCTCCGAGAGGGAACCTTGCGCTCTCCAGTGGGGGGATTATCGCACCTCTTCGCGGGGATTTATCCCACAGCCAAGGGCTCTGGGTCCCAGGGAGCTGGGCAGTGCCCCATCAGTGCCAGGCTGGGGTGCATGGCGGGCAGGAGCTGCTCCAGCACCGACCCCGGCCCTTTCCAGGGGAGACCGCTGGCTCCGTTCTCCCCTGGCTCAGCGCTTCTCCCCTCCTCGCCTGCGCTGAGCACGTCCTGCCCTGCCCCGTCGGGATGGTTTTCCATCACCCCGAGCCCCGCTGGAGCGGCGGCCAGGGTTAACACGGGCAGGATGTGCAGCATCAGCGCCCAGCGTGGGGCGAGGAGCGGCACCCGCGGGGCTGGTGGGGCACAAAGTGCCTTTTTCTACGGGGCCGGCTGCCTGCACACACACAGCCTCCAGCCTGTCCTGAGCCTTGTCCAGAGCCTCCCTGGGCTGCGGTTCACATGCTCCAGGACAGCATCTTCCTCCCTGCCGGCTGTGCAGCCCACCGACAATAAAGGTTTTGGAGGTGATTCTGTGTTTGCTCGGGGGTAGGGAGGTGATGTGTGCCTGGCATGGGCTGTGGGGAGCATGACGACGCTACAGCTCGTCTTCAGTCAGGACCACGGTGATTACCAGCATCACTTCTCACATCCCACATCTGGGTTTCTGGCAGCTGCAAAAGCTCTCCTGAATTTTTACACCGTGCTTAGTGGCTTGAGGTGGGCACAAACGTGGGGTCCCAGCGCTCACCCGAGGGTGCTGAGATGGTACCTTAAACACTGACGAAGCAGAGGCACAACCCCTGCCCCACCTCACAGGGCATTTCACAGGGCTGGGGCTGAGCAGGAGGGCCAGGTGGATGGGCATGGAGCACTCCCGGGAAGGAAAGGGAGCAGCACTAAACGCTGCCCACGGGAGGAGCTGCTCATCGCAAGGCGGCAGCTCCCTGCATCGCCCCAGGGCAGCGCCCCGCGCCCGGCCGCCGGCGCACTTTATGTGCATTGCGCACAACTCCAGATATTTTTTACAAGCTCTCATTCGTGCTAGATCTAAACTGGCTTCGGCTTCATTAGAAACAGATGCGCTGGTTTCTCTCTCTGCCGGGCGTGGGCAGGGTGCGAAGCCCGGCTCGCCGCGGTGCCGGGTCGGGAGCCGGGCTGCGGCAGGACAGGGGCACCGGCACAGGGGACGGTCACCGTGGTCACCCGTCCCTTCCCGGATCGGTCAGCACGGAGCCAGCGGCGGGGACCATCCGTCTGTCCTTCCAGCAGCCACTGGCCACTGCATCCTGCCTTTGGCTGCTGCCCAGCCGGGCACTTGGGGTTTTAATCATGGGTTGAAAACTGGTGGGAAAATTTACCCTGGGGAAAAGCATAGGGGTTCTGTAAAAATAAAGTGATTTAAAGGACAAGCTTTATGAAAAAAAGAAGAAAAAAGAAGGAAAAAAAAGGTGAAAGATTGATTTGGGGATTCTGTACTCCCTATTGCAAGGGTTTATGGATCCAGGAGTGCTGCACATGTGGCTGGGCTCTCACCTGGGCTCAGTTTCATCTCCAGATATATTCCCAAAAGGAACATTTGATTGTCACAGCTAATGATGAGGAAAAGCCATGGGGCACGGTGTGAGAAGGAGGGAGGGGGGTCAGCCCCCTACACCAGCCTGCTCCAGCCCTGATGCTTGAAGTTTCATCATTTAAAGGGAGATGAGTCAGAGCTGCAGGGGCCCTCAAAGCCCCTGAAGATCTCTGCCCATTTTGCCACTGACTTCTGGTGAACGAGCAGTGAGGGGTTGACCTGAATCTTACTCACGGGCTGTGATGGGTAGAACCAACAACAGAGATGCTCTTTGAGCCTTGCTCCCACTGTGGTGCCCCGTGGTCCCACTGGCACATCCTGCCCCAAATGCAGAGCTCTGGATGCGGAGAGGGTTTGAAGGAGCTGCTGAGGAGGCACCTTGTTGGGGTTGGTGGTTTCAGAAAGTCACGCAGCCCACTGGACCACCAGCACCAGGTCCCGGGAGTCATACACCAGATGTGCTCTGCAGAGCAGAACTGAAAGCAGAACCAAAAAGAGGATCTGTCCTCTCATCTGTGTGGGAGCATCCGCCAAGTGGCTCTGGGCCAGGGCTGTCACTGCCAAGGAAGTGCTTGGGGTTCCTCAGCAGCAGCTCTGACCTGAGCAGAAGCAATCACCGGGCAGCTCAGGGACATTGTGTGCTTGCAACTCTGCCTGTTCCCCCCTTCCCTCCTCACCCTGGCCCCTAGACTTCAAACACAGCCAGAGCAAATGACCTGGAAGGTTCTCTGCCCTTCACAGGGGGGCTGGACTAAATGCTCTCTAAGATTTCTTCCAGCCCCGAGCATTGTGTGAGCACAGCTGGTTCTCCTGCAGGGCTGAGCATCCCCAAATATCCTTCTCCTCCTGGGCAGCAGCAGCTGTGGGCACCTGGACAGGTGGCAACCTGACAGCTCCTGGCACCATGAGCAGGCTACTCAGGTGTCTGCAGGCTGGTGGCAACCCTCTCTTTGCCTGGGGCAGCTGGGGAAGGCCAGTGAGGGGCTGGATGGGGCTGGCAGGGGATTGCAGTATCTCAGCTCTAGAGCAGGTGTCTCACCATGGTGCTGCCCCTTTGCAGGGGCCATTGGGGAGCAGGGGCTGGAGTGCTGTGAAGGACAGGGCTCCTCAGCTCTTGGTGGGGTGGGAGGGGACCTGATGCTTCCTCGGGGTAGGTGGCACATCATTCTGGGAAGTCAGATACTCAGCTGCTTTCCTGGCTCTGAGGTGATGGCCAGTCTGGTGTTTCTGGGTAGAGCTGCCTCTTTATTAATAGTCTTCTGGTAAGAGCTGTCCCCCCAAGCTTTGTTTGCAATCCAGCAGCAAACCCACATTCCCTCCGACCTCTCTGCTCTCCTCCAAGTTTAGAGCTCCCAGGGTTTTACTAGGAGGTCATTGCCCCTGTGCACCACTGCTGTGAGAGGCCAAAGCCCTGAAATTCTTCCAAAATCCTGCAAGAGCAGCAGAACTATCCCAGTCATCTGCTTCAGTGACAGTCACATGGGAAGTGATCAGGGACAAGTGCATCCCACAGACAAAAAGCTTTGGTTCCCTTACACTGCTTCTTTCTCTGTGTCTAGACTTTGCTGGGTTTTTGTAAGGTATGAATAACAAATACTGAAAGGGTTGGGCATGCAGGTGGGAAAGGCTCAGAGGGAAAGACTCTCCCAGCAAGCCAGTGGATAACAGCTGGAAAAGTCAGGAGCTTTCAGGTGTAAAATTGGTCCATCCCTAGAAGGTCTTTCTCTTTTCAAGTTAAACCCATCACCTGCTCCAAGGAAAAAAAGAAGATTGCAAAGGGGGAAAGGTGGCAAAGCCACCAGTTCCTATGAAAAGCAGAGAGTCACAGCCTCTAGAACACGAGAAAGTGGAGCCAAAGGAAAACCTATGTCCTCCATCATGTCAGGGTAGAAAACAGTTACATATCAGAAGAGTTGTGGGAAGCAACAAAGGCTTGGCAGAAGTCTCACCAGCTGTGATAAACTGTGGACCAGGCTCAGTAAGAGGCACAAAACTGAGCAAGAAGCATTCTGGTTTCCCACTCCTTGCCCCAGCCATCCACTGTGCCAGGTGACAGCACCAGAGAGGCAGCACTCAGCTCTTCTGTGCTACTTTCCCCCTCTCTCACATCTGATTTTTAAGAAATGAGCCCAAGGCAATTCTGAAAATTCACTTATCTCAACCTGTAATTGAGAAACCTGTTTAATAGTTACTTAAACCTTGAGCAGCTCTGAGCAGTGCAGCAGCTGATGAATATGCATGACCTGGGATTTGCATTTGGTGGCAGTGTGAAGACAGGATGTCAGGCAAATGAGCTATGAGAAATGTTGCCCATGCAAATGTTCACTCTGCTCTAACTTCTCACTGCAATTCCCATCCTTGAAGCCATTTCTGTCATTCTCTTATTTGCATTGGAAATACAGTAACAAAATAATGCAACTTCACAGAAATTGGTTCTATTTCTGTGCGGACAGGATGAATTCTTCAATACATCTATGACAGATCGAAGTCCTGGACTAACAGCAAACAAAAAAAAGTCCTGCCAAGATCATCCCAGGGCATGCAGTTCTAGACTTCTCTGAAACCACATCTTCATCTAACTTCCCAGCCCTTACCTGAACAAGGCTTGTTATTAGACAAACCATTGTAGATATGCAGGAACAGAAAAGGTGCTGTTTTCACTCACAGTTCATTTTCTCTGTTTTCTGCTTTCAGAAAGGGAACCATGAGCCCAGGACAGCTGCTGTTGCCCTCAGGAGAAACTAGGAAACCTGCTTATCCATGTTTTGAGGACTTCAGTAAAGGGACTAAACACTGAGAACCCCACCTGCAATGCTGCATCCAGCTCTGGGGTTCTTAACAAAAGGACACGGACCTGCTGGAGCAAGCCCAGAGGAGACCAGAAAGAAGCTCTGAGGGATGGCTGGAGCAACTCTCCTGTAGATAAAAATTCAGCCTGCAGAAGGCTCCAGGGAGACCTTAGAGCCCTTCCAGTAAGCAAAGAGGCTGAAGAGAGACTTTCAACAAGACTGACAGGACAAGGGGAAATGCCCTTCAAACTTAGAGAGGTTTAAATTAGGTATCAGGAAGAAATTCTTCCCTGTGAGGGTGGTGAGGCCCTGGCACAGATTGCCCAGAGAAGCATGCCCCATCCCATCCTTGAATGCTTCAAGGCCAAGTTGGATGGGGCTCTGAGCAACCTGGTCTAGTGGGAGGTTGGAACCAGATAAGCTTTAAGCTCCCTTTCAACCCAAACTATTTCAGAATTCTGAGAAACAGTTAATACTTTGTGTTCTCTTGGGTTCAGAAGAGGTCATGGAAGAGCAGGAGGTTAAAAAACCCAGCTGCAAGTGACCATACTTCACCTGGTGTGGTTGGCCTCCAGGTCCTGACATCCTTCTCAGTTCAAATAACCTCCAGCATTTCCAGTGGTCTTTCACTCCCCCATCAAGGACAACCATCCCTAAGCCATGCTAGTTAAGGCACTAGCATGTAATGCTTTTAAAATTCTTTTCTGCTGTATGTGCCTCATGCAGGGAGATTTTCAGATTCCCTTTGCTAGTCACACACTTGAGAGGCAAATGCCATCTAGGAAGAGCCACAGGACAAAGTGCCTCTGTCCTTTGCCTTCAGCCAAGAAATGGCTGTACAAGTACTGTACTCAGCCACTTGTGATGTACCTTGGGCAGAAAAGTGAATTTTTCCATGAGCTGGCAGGTAAATGGACAAATCACCCAATGGCTTTATGACCAGCTGTCTACAGATGTCTTTAAAACACTGCCTGGACAGCACAGCCTGCAGCAGCTGACAGACACCATTTGCCCTCAGCAAGAGAAGCAGAGCAACATGGTTTGTCGTTGGTCTCTTTTGAAAGTTACCTCCCTTTCCCACTGAAGAACATCTCCAGGAAAGCCACAGGTCACAGCTGTGCTGTTTTTCTTTGGTGCTTTTCTGGTTTGTTCACAGCCAGATCATAAAAGTCTAAAATAAGGTCATTGATTATCCTTTTGCACATAAGTGTTCCTAAAGCATTGTTATGAAACAAGCAATCCTCTACCTGATTTCAGTACTTAACCACTGTCATTCAGTCAGTGTTAGCTATTTGAAGTTATACCACCTAAAATTTTAGCAGCTTCGGGAGGTTTTTAGGTGTAGCATACAACATTCTTATTTTCCCCACAGAACTTTACCACATGTCCCCATTTCTTGAACTTACACATGGAATTCCCCTGCTTCTCACCTCGCCCAAAGCAGCACAATTAACAAGGTTTGGTGGCTGCTCTCACAATGTGCCCACAAACAGCACTCTGTGCACACACAGCCCCTTGCTTGGGGCCCCTGGAGCAGATCAGTGTTTTCCGAGTAAGCAGGGCATTTCAGTTGTAAGAAACAAGAGCTTTAGGGCAGCAAAATCCACATTTTCCCCAGTGCAGACCCTTTAATTAAAGCAGCAGCTCCTAGACAGCAGCTGAACACGGTGGAGGAAAGGGGTCAGTTAGAAAAGTGACCACTGGATGTCACCACTGCTTTAGCCACGGGCATCAAGGCAGCCTTGCACCTAAACAAAACAAGTCAGCAGGGACTACGAGGGAGTCAAATAAAACTCACAGCACCTTGTTTTCACTACACAGAAGTTTATTATGAAAGTTAAACATACAACACAAAAAGTAGCAAAAGCAATCCTGTAGCTTAAGGCAACTCTTACAGGAGATGAATTCAAGAAAGATGATGCAACTTCAGTTTAAATAGAAATTATGAAAAATATCAAATTGCATCAATAACTTAAAATGCACTTTAAAAAGTCTGCACTAACCAGCAGAGGGTAAGGGCTGTGATCTTAATGCCAGCATTAAGATACGGAAAGCAGCAGAATGCTAAATGATGATAGGGAAGGTTCAGTATTTACACAGAGATAGCAACGTTAATATCTGATAGCATCATTTCCTGTGTACTTATGGTTTAAAACCACTGTCTGAAACGTTAGGAAAACCTTTTAAAATAAATCTTCAGACTATTCCATCAAAAATACACAGATGGCAGAGAAGATCCAAGGCTAGGGATGCGTGCGGATGCATGCGTGTGTCCCTTAAATAACTCTTTGAAGAAACACTTTAGAAAAATTATTTCTTTGGGGGAAGAAGAGCAAGAAGAATATGTGGCCACAGAGTGAAAAAGATTATCTTTCAGGTGAATCACATTTAAATTGAAGTATCAAAATATTTCTATTTGATGACATTCTCACAGTTTACAGTTAATGACATTTTTAAGTGAATGTTAAATATTCATATTATTAACATACAAAGATTCTCCTTCACATTGACATCTGCTTACATTTTTGCAAGACCTCTTTTGCATCAATTGTTTTGCCATTAATGAGGAATGTATAATTGTCTTAATTATAGAATTTAACGATGATTTAACTGTTCTAACCATATTGGACCTTTAAAATAATTGTTAAAATACTGGATTCAGATCCCTTATTTTAAAAAGGTATTTAAGTGACATTTTTAATCAATCAGGCTGTACAGGAAGCACCACATTTTAACAAAGCCAAATGACATCACATTTGTAATCGATTTTCTTCAAATCTTGGATGCAATGAAACCTTTGGAGCAAGTCCATTCACCATCACCCCAAATAAAACAAGATTAATTCATACATTAATTCATCCCAAATCTTACCCTGTTAGAAAATGCAATATATACTGCAAGGGTCTTAATTTGCATAAGATTTAATAGAAAGGGCCTATGTGCAGTACGAGACTCCTGCACACAAGCTCATCTCAGCTTTTCACCATTCAGCACAACTTTACAAAAAGCCTAAGATATAAAATATACTTAAAGCAGTTATCTTAAACATGATTTAATATATTTCACCTTGGCAGCTGATCACTTTTGTTCCCAGTTTAAACGCTGTTGAATCTGATTGTGGAGTTGCAGTATCCCTCTGAAGAACTAGTTAAAAAAATCCCTGAATAAAACAGAAGCCAGCCTGCGACTTCCTCTGAGTTTCAGTAATGCACTATATACAGGGTATAACAGCCACTCAAACTCACTTGGAACAGAATAAAATCTAAGACAGGTAACAGGGCAGAATGCATTAATGCATGAAAATATACATTTTAAGATTTTTCTCGTTTTAAAAGTGGAACCAATGAATTGTTAGCAGTTAAACTAATACTGCAACTGTAACATTTACAAACCCACAAAGTTTGAAAACTGATTCCAACAGCTCTGATTCACTGGGTTTAGCTTGGAAATAATGCAAAATAATGTCAGCAGTTTTAGGAAGGTCTTGCAAATTTAGAAAAAAGAAAACTGAAAGAAAGGTAAGAATGCATTATCTAAAATAAAGCAGGAACATAATAAAGACAATCAAAATTCCAAAAGCCCATATTAAAAAATTAAGCTTGGAATGCATTGGCTTCCAGCAGTTTACAAAAAAAAACAAACCAAAAAACAAAAAAAACCAACCCAAAAACAAAAACATAAGTTGTTCTAAATCTGTAATATCTTGACCTATTTTTAAGTGACAATTTTTATTACTGTTGAGAAAAAATGGTTTTATAGCTGCATAAGTTTCCATTTCACTAAAATAGTGCCAACAAAAATAAGTTTGCATAGAAAAACAAAATTTTGAATTGCCACTGGCTACATGCTTAAAATGGGAAATGCAGGTATTGTAACATAAACATAGTGCAAACCATGGCAGTTCATGGTGACTTCGACTGCCGCAGGTCAGGAAACAGACCATAATATACCCAGTTATCACAGTTTCTGGTCTTTTATTCAATCCTTTGCCAAGTAGAAGCAATGCATGTGTGCAGACCCGTGGGACGCCTGCTGCCGCTGATTAACGTAGTTTGAGATCATCACCACTCCCCAGGTTAGATCCAGGACTAGGGTCTTGCTGTCTTCTTGCCTGCATTAACAAACACACACTGAGCATAAGCAACCATGAAATGATCAGTTACTTATCCAGCACATTAACACAGCTAAGATCACAACCAATTGAAGGCAGAAACGTTACAATTCAAGCAGTAAGCAAAGCAGTAATTTTTAACATCAAAATCATTCTTTCCACCCTCCCCCCCTCCGCCCACCCCATTCAGTTTACCCCCCGAAGCAGGCGGGCTCTCAGGAGGGCTCTGGGTCTGGCAGCCCAGCACTGCCCAGTCCCTGAGGGGCTCAGAGCCTGCTGTGCTCCCCACCCAGCCTGGAGCCCCCAGCAGGGACTCTCTGCTCGTGCCCACACACATGCACACAACACTGCCAGGCTTCAAACATAGCTCTGGCAATCAGCAAGAGACTCCCACAATAGTTAGGTAACAATTTTGTGTCTCTTCTTCCAAAAATAATTTTCTTTCCTATGAAATTCCCTTCTGTTAACCTTTTCTGTCAGTTCTAGGGAGAAAGGCTACAATATGAGATAGAGTACATCACATCATCTCCAGATAATGTTATGAGGAAAACATTTACTTTAGCTTCTTCTAGAACCAAGAGACTTATAGTAACATATGAGCAAAATTTAATCTATAGATGGACACACATTTTTACACTTTGTAAAAGCTGGGGTTTTACTACTTTCTTCTTCTGTGCACATGCAAAGTTAACAAACTGAGAAAACTCAGTAACATATGACTGCACCCCTGTATTAAAAGAAAAGTAATGTAAGTTCTTTTTTAAACAAATTATTTTGTTAAACAGTTTGAGTTAATGACATTGCACAGAGGGAATTAAGTATGGTCAGTCACAGTAAAAGACAAGGCTATCTACTTTCTCTACCTGTACACAGGTACAGCACACACAAATGCTGCACCTAAATACTTAAAAACAGATTTCCTTGAATTTTTAAAGCCATACTTCGACTCTGAGAACATCTCTAATACATGCTAGCTGGTTTTTAAGACATTTTAGTACCAGCACTTTTATTTAAGGTTTACAGAGTGAATAGCTGGCACCATGGCCTGTAACTACCACATGACCCAAACAGCCTCAGGCCACATTCTCAGCTGGTGGAAGGTATCACTACACAGACTTTATTCCGAGTGACTCCATCAGCTTTATCAGCTGCAGTAACCTGCCATATTCAGGGCTTTAAAAAAATGCAAACCAGTAACAACTTCCCTGTTCTGAAAGACTTTTGCTATGTTCTTGAAAGACTGGGGAACAGCCTTAACACAGGCATTGTGCCACTGAAATACCCTTCAAGCAATTACAGTGTTTGAACCACCACACTGAACAACAACGCTTCTGTTGAGCCCTTCAACAGAACTGTGACTAACAGGGGCACAAGTGCTGCTCTTTGGTGCTCCCTGGGCTCTTCTGAGTCACATTTACTGTCAGAGAGGAAGCCTCCCCACCAGCACAGCAGCTGCCCCAGCTCACAGCATGCTGCTGCTGCACTCCCATTCCAAAGGGTGAGCGAGCAGAGCCTGCTCACTCCCAGACCCTCTGGCATGCACTGCTGACACTTTTTCCAACTTAGATTTTTCTTTCTCTGTTCACTTCTTCCTCCGTTATCTACCATTCTCCTTGTCTGCCTAACTGCATGCTCCCAGTGCACTAGGTTAGCTGCACCCAAACAGAGAACTGCTGCTTCCTTCTCCTATTTAAAAGCCAATTTAAAGTTACATTTTCTTTTCATGTGCAATGGTCCCTTTCTGATGCATATGGAGTTCATTCAATGAATCCCTCTAGTAATCAGCATGTTTCCAGAGCAGACAGCTCCCTCCTGCACTGTCCTTAGTGGTCACACTGCCACTATTGCTTTGAAACACCTCCATTAACTTAAATATCACAGTTGCTACCCTACTACATTTATGTATTCAGTGTTGGTTGCACTTTAGACAATTAGGAGTGAGCCAATCTATTTGCTCTGTTTTATCTGCACTAGTTGTACTTTGAAGGAACAATCTGCTTCTCCTGCTTGCAGAAGAAATCTGAAGGTGTCAACCAACATCACTGCTGGTGCACAAACCCACAGATTTCTCAGTAATCTTTCTGAGGAATCATATTAAAGCAAACTCCTTTAATCACCTACAGCACTGATGATTCTAAGTGTTCAAGGGCATATTCCTTCAGGCCCTTGAAACAACTTCTGCACATAGTCCTCTTTGTAGAGATACAAAGTATTAAAAGATTGCATTGAATTAAACTTTTTACATTATTTCCAAAAGCCAAATCATTCAGCTTTGCCTATCAAAATCACTGAGAGAAAGCCCACACTTCCTTGTTCCTTCAAAAGAAAAGTCATCTGTACTGTAAAGGTTTTCTTAATATGAAATGGTTGTTCATCAAGTCTGAATAGAAACTTCCAGGCTAATTCAAGAGTTGTACCAAGATTAACAAAACAGCAACAGTTCTACTTTGCATGCCCTTCTATTGAACAGACTAACAAGATTTCTTCTGGTTTTACTGCTGCCTCCTTCTTCTAAAAGGAAACAAATACAGGCACTGTCTTTAAGAATTAGCAAAATCTTACTTCTACCAATTTTGTACTCGATAAACATTTTTACATTTAACTAGAAAAGACCAGCAAGTTAATTGCTGCTATACTACTGCTCTAGAAACAACAGTGTTTCTTCTTCAGAAAACAAATCATACGCACAGCAATTTTATTGTCAAATTTCAGTGAAGGCTCCAAGATATGAGCATATGGTTGCATTTATGCTTTGCTTAAAGTGGCCTTTTCTTTCAAAGCATATGAAAGAATTTGCATGATTCGTGACCTCATTGCTACTTGTAGAGTTTGCAGAAGCCACTAGTGAACAACTACCAGATTTGCCCTTTCAAGTGATATGCAAAAGGCATGACAAATGACCCTCAAATGTACCAAAAGCAGTCATTACAATATCTTACAACAGTGTGTGTGGATAAAGGTGTAATTTTGCAATTCAGTAAGTGGGGATTTACACAAGCAACTGCAACATGTTGGAATGACAGCTCTGACTCAGGCACCCTCCTTTCCTTGTGCTACTACTGTGCAAAAAGACAAATGTGTGAAGCAGGCTTGTTCTAGCACTCACAACCATTCTGCCAGGGCCCTACATGCACAGTATACAACTACAACTGTGCTTTGCATGCTGGAAGAAAAATACAAAAAATAAAAGATGCTTGGTAAAGACAAGAAAAATCACTTTGCATGAAGACAGGAAGCACATTGTGGAGCAAGAAGCACTGGGTGCTATTTTTGTCCACTGACAATTGGCAAATTACAAGTTCCATAAGAAATACCGTGAGAGCCTTAACACTCCCTTGTAGGAAGAGTATGACTATCAAGTAGGGTAGTATCTGCTACTTCTCCTCAGGCTATTACAGGAAGCTTAAACTTCCCTTTTAGAGATGTAAACCAGCAATTTCCAGACTTCTCACCACTGGGGGTGCTATACTCCCCAGCATAGCTAATCAATCCTCTAAATTGCAATTTTTTGCTGTAATTTTTGAAATGCATACCTTTCGCTGCCATGCAAAAGCACCAGTATTACTCTCAGTGAATAATGAGCTCAGCTTCTCAAGGATTAAGGAGACTTGCTTCAATTAAGAAAGATGCATCTATCTTTGCCACTAGGAAATGGAATACACTGCTATGAGTCATGCTTAATGAGCCATGAGAAAACAGCAGTTATTCATCTTTTCTCTGTGTATTTCATTTTTTCAGTCAAACGTTGATGTTAAGTTTGAAGAAGCACTACTTCACATGCTCTTCATCTGTTATTTGGTGAAAGGATAACAAATATTTGCCTGTGAGAAACTTGTAATTAGTATAGAGATCCCACCAGAATTGGAATTATCCTAAAAATGAATGTATTTTAGCCAGCATTGCCAGTTTTCTTCCAAATATCCAGAAACAGAAGAGTTAATGCGATGGACACATCAGGAGTTTCAACACCGAAAAATACTTTGCACTCAGCTTTCAGCACATGAAGCCATGCAAATCTTCTGCAATGCAGAAGGAATTGTAACTGGCCACAAGCCATTGAAAACCTCTAACCCTGGAGAGAGTGTGATGACCAGCTGAAAGAATTGCAGGAATGTATCTGGCAAAAAATAATTTCAAAGCCTCCTATCACATGCCACTCTAGACTTACTCATGCTGAACTCATAGTGCTGGCACCATGGGGGGGGTAATGACTGACAAAAAAAGAGAAGAGTTACTAACAAAAGCATTTTGACTTGAGAGTAAACAAACACAAAAAGTGTGCCCTGTAGTACCTCTTACACCTAAGCTCTCTTTAATCTCTGATGTCTGAGCTTTTCCCAAGCCTAAATATAGGCTAAGGGGAACACACTGAAAGTCCTATCAAGAGTATGATGCAGTAATACCTGTACCATATTATTTTTCTTCTTCATAAACTAGATGGCTTGGAATCATTAAATCAGTAACTTTCATCATTGATTTTCTGAACAAGAACCACATTGAAGGCTTTACATCTGTTACTGGGGTACAAAGGAGAAACAATTGGGCAACAAGGAAGATGGCACATAAGCAGTTCCTCCAGCAGCCGAGACAGTCAGAACCCATCCTCCTCCTCCGGGCACTCAATCCTGCCCCATGCTGCAGCCTATTTTGCTTTCAGCTGTGCCAACAAAACTCCTTAAACTGCCTTTAAGAAAGCATCTCTAACTACCTCCTTCCTGTGCATGTTCTGAGGCCTCAAACATACCTAAGGAAACCAACTCCTCTTACCACATGAGCTCATTGGGAAAAGATAATGCAGTTCCACTGTGTGGTTTACATGATAGCTCTGAGAAAGCAGAACTGAGAAAGTTGGAAGCAAATTTAGTAAGGATGGACAGGGCTGCCATGAAGACGGCCCTCCCTTTCTATGAATCACTTTAAAAAATCAGCAGGGAAAACTGGGACCTTTGAACACCACACAGCAAAATGACAAATACAACCATATCCACTGCCTATACAACTTGGGACACTGGTGAAGATGAGGGAAGGAAGAGGGAGCTAATTTGAAGAAGGGATGTCACAAAAAGAATAGCCAAAATAAAGTCTCTCCATGGACAACTCCACTGCAATTCTTTAATTGGATTCTGGCAGCTCTGTCCTGTTGAAACAGACAGAGCAGATGCATTATGTGCCTTGGCATCTGCCATCTATAATTTACTAAATAAGTGAAAAATCAGGCTATGCCATGAAAAACTAAACAGTGCACATTTGGATTCTCTTAGGACTGCCAACCTCCTGAAAAGGGATTTAAAAAAATCCCAACCAACCAAACCTGAGAATACTTTGCAGATACTTTTCTAAAAAGTATACAACCACAGGATAAAAACCACCCAAATTAAAAAAACCCTGAAATACAAACAACAATACTCAGAAAAATGACCAGTTACAATCAAGCACACCTTCACATTAGTCCTGGTATCTGAGACAGACCCACAGCAAGAAAAGCAATGAACTGAAAACTCTTTGAGTTGCTGGTTAATAACAGTCCCTCCCAGAGAGATCTGAACATGGTTCAAAATGCTGGCCCTGCCTCCAGTAACCCTTACTGGATAGAAGGGCAGGAGAAACTCTGCCTTCTCTGAATTGGAGTCAGCAAAACTGGGGCCCTACAGCATAGTGAGAATGTCAACTTATATATAATAGAACTTCTTTGGTCACAGCTTGATGAAGCAGCCCATGTGCTTTCTGGTCTCTGGGGGCCTTGCAAAGAGACTCTCCATCTTCACTTCTCAGAACTTTAGCCACAGCAGCACCACTACATACTGCATCCATGAGCCACTGGCAGACAGAGGGGATATGATCTTTACCGCATTCCTAGCAGGCACAGCTATCAGCATTAGACTTCATGGCCTGGATCCAGTCTCTGCAGTTGCTTTGTTTGCTGCCCATAACATCCATTTTGCTATCAGCTCGCATTTTCACTGAACCTGGGAAGAAGTAGCCTTGATCTTTCTTAATTATAATGTCATGCACCACTTAAATTATGCAAATAATGGAAAACAGTCTCTCAAACTTGGCAAGAGATCTGGATGTTAGACTGAAGTAACTGTAGAACTATTAATGCCATGAAGTCTACGCAGTGCTGTTTTTTATTCCTACTTCCATTCCGATTGTCTTTCAAGCTCACTGAAAGTCCAAATAAAAAAAATTTCCTGACAAAGGCCACTGCTAAGAGTTATTTAGCACTTACCTCCATCAAGAGTTCATTTCAAACTCCTATCTACTTCCTAGAAACAGACTGAAAACACACATGAACTGTGTTACCTGCAGAGCCTGCTCTCCTCCCACAGGCTGTAAGAGCTCCAGAGCATGACCAGGCCAAGCTGCACATCTGCCTCCTGACCCCCATGCACCCCCTCACCTGAAATCTTTGCAATGGTTGCATCTTTGTTTAAAAGCTATTATCAAGGTGACAATTCTGCTGCCCCAAACTGGTAACTGGACCAAGGTCACTGCAAGCCAAGGAAGGAAAAAGCACAGCAGGAACAGGTAGCTCTGAAGAGCTTTGAGTAGAGATTGAAATTTTTACTTTCATATTAGAATTTCTTTTATAAGAGAAAAAAAAAAAAAGCTTGAAGTGCTCCCTTTTAGAAAGTATTGTTTGAAAGCTGGTCTAAAGGTTATAAATTTATAATTAATATTGATTGCCTCCAGACAGTATTCCTCTGTTGCTCAGCCCCTTTCTAACCTTCATTGACTGAAAGAAGACGCTTATATTACAGTACTCCCTGATTTGCAAGATTGATCTCCTCTGTCCTACAGTCAGCATTGATCCTGTACAGCACAAATTGTTTTTCTGATCTATGCATTCCATAGCACTTTTGCACAACCACCAGCTATTTAAGTTCTTGTGAAACAAACCAGTCATAACTTAACTGGCCTACTTGGACTGGACTGGCATTGCAGAACCTTTTGAGGCAGCACACTCCCAACTCTAATGCCTCTTTCTAAGTTATGCTGTATCCATCCTGCATCTAAACAAATTTTTTATGGTTGTATACAAGCATATACCAAGTCTACACTACCCACTGCATATGAAAAAATTAATTTTTTCATATGCAGTGGGTAGTGTAGACTTGGTACATGCTTTTTTGGGTTTCTTTCATATCCAAAAAGCTGTGTTAAAAGTTATACTATTTTTCTATTATTGTCAGTTTGGAGAGTACATACAATAAACACTAATTAAATTAATTGCAGATTAATAAGGGAAAAAAAGCCTTTAAAATCTGGAAGTCTGATGAGAAATTAAAAAAAAAAAAGAAAAACAAACCCAAGCCAAAATTAAAAGCAAAAAAGTCCCCACATACTTATTGTAATACTATACTTTCTTCTGAAGCCAGTTACATTCGAGAAAAATATAATTAGCAAGAGCATTTATTTACACTAGGAGTTTCATCTTAGAAAAAAATTTTAAAAAGGAGAATAATTTCACTATTTCACTGTCTAGAACCTTGGGAAGAACATGAAAGTCAGTACTACTACTTTGGTTTTTTTCAACTGTAACCTGTTTACACTACTGTAACAAAATCCTGTTTGTTTTTTAGAGTTCCCAGTTTCAGCACAATTAAATGAAACCTATCTTGCCCATTTCAACTGGTAATTCCCAACAAACAACAAGAATATGTAAAAACCTAGAGCAGGACACAGTATTTAAAATTTAGGTAAATTTTTAGTTCAGCACCTTTTAAAGGGTGGGGTTGGTGGGGGGTTTTGGTGCTTTGTATTGAGAGGAATTGCTTCTGGAAGAAACAAAAATTCCAAAACAGGGGAGTCTTTTTCAGCAAAATAAAGGTTTTTAAAATGGGAATTTCATGCAGTTTCCCAAAATGGCTCTGCTTAGCCATTAATGTAATTTATATTTAGCACAAGACCACAAACAGACATTGCTAGAATAGACTGTTTTAGGGACAGCAAACCACTCTGTCTCTACTCACTGTGTTGCTAAAATAAAGAGCATGGCAGTAACATAGGAAATGAACACAAAGTAGAAAAATACAGCATTTCAAAAATACTGGGTGAAGAAATTGCGTTGGAAGACTGAGAACAGATCCAACCCATCCCCAAGTAAAGCCATGGGGACATCCTCAGCCCAGCTCTGCAGGAACACAGCTGGACAAACTGCACACTCACACAGATCACTGCAAGTCTGAAATTCCAGTTTGTCTGTACAAAACAAACCTTCACAAAATACCCCCAACCTGCACACAGCAACACACCAGAGGGCCTCTTCTCTTTGCCCACCCCTTGAAAATCCACCATTCTGTGCCATCTGCTCCAGCAAAGAGCTGGCAGGAAGCACCTGCTTGTGGCTTTTCCGCACTGAACATGGGCCATTACTTCCAATAGATTCTAATTTCACAAACTAGAGGTTGTTTAAATCTCCCCTAGCCATTCTGGACAGTGTAACACATTTTTGCATCATGCCACTGTGCCAGAAGACTGAAAAACAAGCAAAAGCTTTCCTGGAAATTCACGTCTAGACAGCAACTTCACAGTAATTTCTACAGAACACTTCTTATCCTGACACTGAACTCTGATCATTCATAGTGAAACCACACCAGAGACACTCATACTGACTCTCTCAACCACGACACAAGGAGATAAAGACAGTGAAAATTAAACATCTGCCTCACCAACGTACCTTTAGTCTCCTCACTCTTCTATTATGGCAAAGGGGAACATACAAATATTTCAAGTTAATACACCTCTTTTTTTTTTAACTATAATCTTTAAATGGGGATAAGGTCATTCTTAATGTGTATTATTAAATTCTGTTTAAACTGTCTCAGCATTCCAACATTTTTGTAAAAGCCATTGAGATACCTTA
This sequence comes from Chamaea fasciata, assembly GCF_029207755.1. Lineage (NCBI taxonomy): Eukaryota > Metazoa > Chordata > Aves > Passeriformes > Sylviidae > Chamaea > Chamaea fasciata. The sequence continues at coordinate 8,542,361 of NW_027094097.1, forward strand.
TTAATTCTGAAGGCACTAAGAACACTCACTGACTTCAAAAACATCTTTGAAACTAAAGAATCCTGGACAGTGGGGCTGGATTTGCAGTATCTGATGTAACCGAGCTATACAAGTTGATATAAAAACTCAAAAGCATCTTGTATTCAAAACAAACTATGTTAAAAATGTAACAGAATACAGTTCAACTCCGAGGTGCTTAAAAACTTCAATGAAAATTCCTAAATCCAGTCCCACCCTATTTACATCAGAGTGCTGTAATTGCACAAAAACATAACCACCTTTGAAAATTCAAGCACAACCCACTTCAGATGCCCTCAGATGCAAAGAATATGTGCATTACAATAAAGATCTGGTGTGCTAAACCAGAATGGAAGGGATTCTACATGATGAAAAGACAGTAAACAAACTTTACAGCACCCTGAAGGGGTTCTTTTACCTTTTTTCTTTTAGGAGGGAGAATTTTTTTAAATTGGTTGGGGTTTTTTAGGATACTTAAAAATGAAAATTAGCAGTGTGATAATTTCTAATTTGTTACTGCACTTGCAATTTCTTCCCCTTGCAAAGTGTCGCCATTCTAAAATCCAGCTGCCACACGTAAGACACTTTAACATTGTTTTCAATGAGTTATCACTGATCACTCTTATGTAGGGAGTTTTAAGTCTACAGACTTCATTTTAAGTCCACAGAAAGACACAGAATAGGGAATATTTTCTACCCAGAAAGCTGTATAAATAAAGAATTGAATCTGATCATTTTCATATGCTGCCAGGCTTTGGATGGATAAATATTTCCAAAGAGCTGGCGCCTCTGTTTTGGGTAGGAGTGAGTGGAATAGTGCAGGATTCCCTTTCCCTCCCCCACTGAAGCAGAATCTGGTCTCTATTAAAGGCATTTCAGCTGTAATTCTACTGTCAGAAATATCCTGATTTTCTACAGTGTTGCAATTCTTAAAACCGTCATTAACACTGATGAGATCCTGTTCCACATCTGCCAATTCTGAGTTTTACTGTCCATGCCAAGCATGGCAGAAAAGAAAAATCTAAAACTTTAGTAAGGATGAAAGCTGCATAGAAATCAAATTAAACCGATTACAAGGAAAGTATCTTCATTTGTGTGTAGCATAACATACATAAAAATTCACTCAGCACACTTTTCCATACAAAAGCCTTCAAGTACCATCTCTGTAGTGAAACCAAAGATACTGTTGGCCCCACTGAAATTACAGAAACAGAACACAAGGCAGTCTGGATTAAGGTTTCTGCAGCTGTCAGCAATGCAATCATCAGAAAGGTGCCACTGACAAACTGCATTTCCAAGCTGACTGAGCACGTCAGCATCAGAAAATGCAATACAGGCCACAAATACAACAAGCACGGGAATGCACTTTTATGCAGCACTTTCTATTGAGAACTCAGTACAAGGATCATGAACACCAAGTGCTTACTGATTAAAGCTCATTTGATTCTGCCCAAATGCAGCATTAGATTGAAAGTAAGGGTAACAACAAATGATTTGGAAAGCTGATTCCTCCTTAGGAATGCATTATAAGCCTATTTCTGCTGTCTACCATCTCATCCCAAAACATCCCAATTTTTATGCAGTCCTAAGATCAAGAGTACAAAAGCTTGTCTGTAAACATTTCAGATATACATTCAGAACATCCTATCCCAACACAGGAATGAAAACTGAAATGTAAAAACCAATTATAGACCTATGAGTACTGGAGGAAAAAAATCTCTCGGTTAGACATATTAAACATGCACAGTAAAATAAACAGGAAATCATGCAAAACTATGTATTGCAATTATTAAAGATTTCTTTTTGACGGAATAAATTTGAAACAACCTTTGATAATAACTTTTCATTCTGCTTAAACATATTTCAAGTCAGTAATTTTTTCTGTTCTTCCTTTCTGTAGGTGATCTATACCAGTGCTTCAGAGCTGGAACAACTATAGTTGTTTCAAGAGAAAATGAGTACTAACAGCTAATAAGGACATCACTTAACAGCAGCTGCCTTCTGCCTTATTAAAAAAAAGCAAGAGTGTTTTCAGAAGTTACTGAATCCAGCTCCTGCAGACAGTCAAGCACGTTGCCTTTTGTGTCTCAGTGTCATGAGTTTTGATGTCTGTCACAAAGCCCCACATGCTCAATATTACCTCAATCTCACTGTTATTTGAAATAGTGGTTTTGCACAGCCTAGCTGCAAGTGTTTTCTACACTTGGAAGAAAATTAAGTCTCTCAGAACTCCAGAAGTTATTTCAGGAAGCCTCATTCTTTTTTAACCTTCAGCATGCACATGGCTTCTCTGTAATAAGAGGAGTGGAGATGAAGAGCCCAGTGCAAGGAGAATATATAAGAAAAGTTTTAAGTACATTGAGGTCCAAGACATAAGATTGGACCTAAAGTTCCTACTGTATTGTTAAGACTAAAACAGGCTGGCGCAGGTTTTCATGAACAGCTTAAAGCTAATTCTACCTTCCTTCTGAAATGAACAGGCAAGCAGGTTCATTCTACTGGGATGGTCTGCCTGGGGAGGTGCTGGAGCCAACCATCCCTGGATGTCTTAAAAAAAGACTGGATGTGGCACTTGGTGCTGTGGTTTAGTTGAGGTGTTAGGGCTGGGTTGGACTTGATTATCTTAAAGGTCTCTTCCAAACTAGTGATTCTGTGACAGAATTATTCAGGCAATCCAGTTGCTGCTCCAAGAATCCAGTGGTAGAAGGCCTCCAAGGCCAGAATTTTACCTTTGTTACAGCGAACATCTGACCTGGCTGCAGCAGTGTTTGGAAGGAGACATACTCCAGCCACTTCAAAGGGAGAGATATTATCCTCTGTGCCTATCTGTTCCCTCTCATTCTCATGCTCTGTGCCTTCCAGTTGTAGTTGGAAGGGAAGAAAGTCTGTCTGATCATCCCAATTATCAGAAAGGATGCCAAAAGAAAAGTACTATAACAATAATCAAATTTTCTAAAAACCATAGAACCAGCAGATTGATCATATTTGATTACAGTTAAGTCAGGCTGTACTGATGAAGCAGGAAGTAAGAAACAGCATTAGTAAGGGAAAGAAATTGAAAGCCTTTCTGTGTTCTCCCTATTCTCTCCTGACCTGCAGCCTGACTTAAGTTGCCAACTCCCCTTACGTATTATTACTTGTCCTGTTACAGCTCTTGCCTTTCTGACATCTCAGAGCAGCTGGTTTCCATTCCCTTTCCTGGCTCTTCTTTTCTCAATCCCAGTAATTTCTGCTTTCATCAAGAAAGAACAAGATTCAAGACTGTGGGGCCCTGAAGAAGCGAAAAACAAGACAGAGAAACTAAACCAGTGAAAAAAAGGAGTCAGACTTCCCACCAGTAAGAAAAAGGTGAGAAGACAATAAAACTAGCCTGTACAAGAAAGCAGACTGTGGTATCTGATTAAATTGGCTGGTAATTTTTCCCACAACACGGGATAACAAGCTCCAAAATTATGCCCCCGCAGCTCCCAAAGCCTTTTCTGTGTTCATGAGAAATGCACGAGGCAAAAGATCCCTCTCTCAGCTATCAAAGTATCATTTCAGAAAGAAACGGCAACTCTGTGAATAAATGTCTTTACAGCTTAAGTACCCACAGAAAAGACCATCTACAGAAAGGAAAAAAGTACATGATCAGAGAATTCTTATCAAAACTTTAAAAACTTGAAATCCATTTTACAAGAGTAAAAAACAATGCATTTTGCAATTTTTATGTAACAGCACCGAACAAACAAAACACACAACATTGTACAAACAGACAAATAAATGGAAACAATCTTAAGTTTTGGGAAAGTACTAACCAGTTACTGACAGCAGCTGTGAAACCCTCACCTCCATTTCCTCCCGATGGGACCTGTCTCTATCCTCAAATTCACGAGTTCTTCGTCGAGCCTCCTCAAAGGCTTGTTGTGCCAATGCATCCTCCTGCTACCAAAGCAAATGACACAGAGTGACACAAAAGGTGACCCTCATTTCCACCAAATCACATTTCTTTTGAATATTAACTATCCCTTGGCAGCAAAGTCAAGTATGTCCTGCGGAACCTGCAAGAACACAGGCGAGTTCCAGCAAATGTCAATAGAGGTTAATGAAATATTACTCACCTTCACTACAGCAGTAGAGATAACCAAAGCTGGAATGCAGCTACTACTAAAATGCATTTTCAAAGGAGAGCTGCTGTTCCAAAGTAGTTTAAGTGCTTCTGGGGGTTTTTTTAGGCTAGGCATTCTCAGAAGTTCTATGTAAAAGGCAACACATTTTATTCTTCTTATAAAAGCCATTTTGAAGATAGTATTCGCAGGTCCAGCTAGACAGAGTCCACTAGCATCACTACACAAACAGTGGTAATTTAATTCTTTTGCATTTAAACCTAAGTATTATTGAAGTTACAAACCAAATAAATCCTTTACTGTATCAAAAGCTGCTGCAGGTCCATCAGTATGAACATTCTTAACACTTGTGTATCATTTATATTATTTAAATTTAGATGCATAGGAAAGTGCAAAGCAGACATTATTCCTCCACCAACTTGCACACGTCCCCATACAATGGAGGAGAAACCAGCAGGTCTTCAACAGCCCTTTTGCTTATTTTAAATAATGGCTTATGCACAGAAACAGATCTAATAAACTAACACTCAAAAAACTTCCTTCAAACTTTATTTTCTATTAGAAAATATTTTAGATAAAGTGTTAGTAAAATGTGAAGCCATTATTAATTTGGTTGGAAGTTATTTTTTTTAAAGAGACCTTTTAACACATTTACTGTTCCCCATCAGAATTTTAAAATTTTCAGAATAGAAGAGTCCCATCTGAAGATACTCCACAAACCAGGAAGGGATAAACTGTATTGGTTCTCCCTCCTTCTAGCTCTTTAACTGTAATTACCACTAACTCTGCTTACAATTCCCACATACATGCAAATGTTATTTTAAACTTGATAATTTTTTAAAAAGCTGACCTTGACTGTTAAGAGGACATAAACATGTAGAAAGCACAACTAAGTTTTAATATACCTGGGGACTAAGTGCATAAATTTTTCAATTAAGATAAAGCATCCCCAGCCTGAGAAAATGTTAAATTGCCTTTTTTGCCGTGGGCACAATCGGGGCCCTGGAGCTGCTCTGTGAAATGATGTGAAGGGGCTCCCTGGTGGCCCAAGGCAGGGAAATACAAACAGCTGCCAATCCCAGACTCTGCCTTTCACCGTCGCTTTCTGGGGACGCGTGTGCGATGTTTAAAGCTGCCAACAAGATCATACTTTAACACCATGGATTTTTTTAAGATTAGAATTTTGCCCTTTACAGCCATTTTAATGTTCGTACAAGGCACAGAAGCCAGGGTCAGAGAGTGGAAAGTAAATTTGTTCTTAATAATGCAGAAGGTTAGAGAGAAAACAGATAAGCTCCTCTCCCAGATGACTCCAGAAAAGCTGCCTTAGTTCTAGTTTACAAAAGATATGTATGTCTTTATTACCTTCCTTTTTAAATCAGACTTAAATAGAAGAAAATTCTTTTTTTAATCAAAGGTTTTTGCATTTCGCCATCATTTAGAGTGGTCATGAAATAAAAAGGCTGACATACAGCCTTGGGTGGAATATTTTAAAGAAATTGTCATAACCAAAAGAAACTAAATTAGAAATTCATGGGAAAAAGTCAGTATGTTGACATCCAGAATGAAGACTTGTTGACAGCTGAAACACTGGTTTGCTCATGTCTGAGAAAGGGGATAAAAGCATCAGAACTTTTTTTTAGTAAAACAAAATTCTGCTCTACTCTTGGTGATACATCATAACAAATCAACCAACAACTCAACCCTATAAAACAGGAATTTAACAAAGATTTTTTTAAAATGTCACTTAATTCTAGTAATAACAGCCTAGCAAATTCAGCTGTATGAGACCAAATAATTTATACATCTTAGTTTTATTCTGTAAAAATGTTCCTGGTATGAATTTACAAAGAAAAATAAGAATAAGCAAAACATGAGCAACAGAATGAGCAATCAACATGACAACAGAAAAAAACCAAACCTCCCAGTCCAGAAAACAAAATTTAAAAAAAATAAATAAAAAATGAGAAGCTTACACACACCCACACTTAAACACAAATCCTCACAGCAGCCCAGTAGGAAAAGACTTGGTGAGATAGCAAGATGCTCTACTAGAGAAGAGGTGCAAAAGTACTAAAGACAGAAACACTCTCTTAAAACACACTCAAATATCAAATTCAGGGAAATTTCAGCCCTAAAGAGGGAAGATATCAAGCATGTATGTGCAACTTCGTGTGTGTTGGTCCAAAGTCTGAGCAAGCAGTGGAACCAGGGCTTTCAGTAACAAAAAGTGAGACCACTTAGTAGCAAGACTTAGACAGGCTGTGGATTAAATGGAAAAAAACAGTAGCTTAACAGGTACAATTAAAATACTTCAATATTAACACATGAATTCTCTTCCTAAAGTATTTGTTGACCTGGTGAAGGGTTGTATGTTTTCCAAAGTATGACAGCAAAGAAAAATTTTATTTGATCCCAGCATTAGTATGAAGTGGCAAGAGACAGGAAGACGCAAGAGCACTACATTTGCTTAAGTTTCCAAAAAATGAGGGGAGTGTGAAGAGCAGCTGGACCTCTTGCATAGGACAGTGGGTGCACAGGCAATACTGTATGAGGCACTTAAGCCCCCTCTGACACCCGTGTTATTTTGGGATCAAAGTCAGCAGTTCAGTCAGCTGCTACCAGCAATATTACAACAGTTTTAAACAAGGAAGCAGAGTGACAGATGCAGGAAAAAGGAAACTGAAGAATGTGAAAGATTGCCCAAATGTTTACAATACTAACATATATAAGGGTGCAGCTACTCCTGTGTCTATATAGCTCTTTATGACACTGGGCACCCTTAGGTACTACTACTATAGCAAATAGAATGACCATTGACAACCTCATGGTCGCCAAGAATCACAAACTAAAAACAAGTTACACACCTGTAACTGAGTGCAAACATCTCTGTAGACCCACACAGATCTACGAGTGCAATACCTCCAGCTCAGCACCCTGTGCTCACAACTCAGGAAAGCGCTGACACCTGAGAGCACGCACACATCCCCTCACATACACAAAGAGTAAATCACAACTTCAGTGCACAAACACTTTCTGAAGACAGCAAAAGGGAACCGTTAAGTGTTGTTAAAACAGCACATACACATTGGGAAACTAAAGTAATCCAAGCACTTGCAAAAAACATTTACTGGGAAATTAAGAAGAGAAAAATTAAACCCACAGGTCACCTGACCCCTCTCCTTTTTGGAAGGGTGCCCACTTTCTTCAGGCACCCTCCAGTGAGAGAAAGGGTAACACTGTTTCCTCCTGAGTGCATGTTCCCATCAGCTCTCAGTTTGACTCAGCATTATGTATCAAACTTAGTAACTACAAATCAAGAACCCTGGGATTTATATTACATTCCTCAGGGCCATACACTTGTCCTGGCTGTGTAAGGCACTACAGCCTGAAGGCCTCCTAGGCCATGGAGTCTACAGCACTGACTCTGCTGCAGCTGGAACTGAGCTCACTCGAGCCACTGACACAGCTTTGCAAGAAGTGAATGCACAGCAAAGAGTGGATTTTGAGTAAAAGTTTTGGTCTGTGGCTTTTCTCATGGATTCCCAAAGCGTGGCAGGACTATTCTCTCTTTCTAGGCCTCATGAAGGAAGTGTTCAGGGCCGCAACTGCTTCAAAGACATTTTGACACAAAGTGTTTCTATTTAATCCCAAACATAGTCACATTAACATCACCTCATTAATGTGCAAATTAGTTCCTTAAGTTATGGAGAGGCAAGGCACAACAGAGGAGTGTTCCTGGTATTTTGAAGGAATCAAAGTTTTAAAAAACTTTATTATTTATTACTCTGTAGCATAGTAACAGTGCAAAATCACTCCAAGTTGTAACTTACAAATGATTTCTGCCCCTAACACTTTGACCTAATGTAGCTAAAGTAGTGTTTTTACAACCACATGTTTCTGAATGTCCATACTGCAAGTTTTCTTTGGAGTTTGTACTCAAAGTGAAGGCAAAAACTGTGTTTCCCTCCAGAGGAGCAAACAAATATATAAGTAGCCAAGGGCAGACTGCCTTACCTGTGCTCTCTCTTCATCAAATTCCAGGCAGCCCATACCATCCAGTCTCTGTAGATCTATCCAGCCTTTCCAGATTACACAGACACCATTGAGAATCATAGGTGCCTTCAAGTACACCTGGGATAAAAGCAAAACACATGCCATGAATTTGCAAGCTCTTACACATGTGCCTGCACAATGAAAATACTGATCCGGGAAGCTTCTATATGTATTCTTAGAAGAACATTCAAACCAGCTGGTAACATGAGACTCCATTTAACAGCTTCTACTGCTTCCTTTCCAAGAACTCATTTTAATCAAGTGAGCGCTTTAACTTTTGCCTACCGTACTGGATGGAATAAATTTAAGCTGTGTTCTCATTTTATAAGCTGGCGTGCACCAGGATTTAGTTAGAATTCTTACTGCTTGCAGTTAAACTAAGAGTTTTTCTCGTCAGCTTACCTTTGTGTCACAAAGGAAGTGGCATGCTGCCAGTCAGGGAGGATCCTACAGCCCATCTAAATAGCTAAATGAGGACACTCCTTCCTACTCCCAAGAAACACTGTATTTTATCCCAATAAATGAGTGATTTCAGCAGAGACCAAGCATTGGTTTCAGTCCTCCTCAAATTTACAAACTACTCAGAGTTCAGTAAAATACACCACATACCCATCGTGCTAAAAATAAATAAGTCTTCCTGTGTCAATTCTAGCATGTGTGCAAGGCTCTTCAAAAGAAGCAACATCAGCTGATGAAAACCCAAGTACAGCACCAATGTGCACTGTGCCTTGTGCTGCAGCGTGGAATAATGCATGATCTTGAGGCCCTACACCTTGATAACAGTGGATCATACAGTGATATCACAAGGGAACTTAAAAAGAAGCAAATACAATGCTAAGTGAGTTTGACGTGTTATACTTAATGACAGTCAGTCATTTCAAGACTTAATCAGTCTTAAAACAAAATAGAGTCACAGCAAAATTACCTGAGTTGTACAGAAGAGGAAAAAAAAAATTAAAAATCAACTTTCAGTAATTATTTCAGCCTACATGGCAAGTCAAAACCTCTCATGAAACAGGAGTTTGTCTATGTTGAATCACCAGAGAGGCAAACCTGCACACATGCCTGCACCCACTTCAGACTGAAAGACTGCTTAAACATTCCAAATCCATTTGAGTTTTTTAGCCTTCAGGAGCAGCTCAGGCTCAGCTAGGTAGGGGAACTTTCAGACAGCCTCCTCTAACAGCTCTAAATTAATCCTCTGGCAAATCCTCATCAAAGCCTAATTGATGTTTAGCACTATAACGCATTTCAAAGCGCCCCCACTGTGCCTACTTGCTCAGTTCCACTCTTACCAGCTAAGGTCACTCAACCAAAAAAAGAAAGGGCTCGAGAAGCAGGAGGCACAGAGGAAGGGAAGCCCCCCCATGCAAAGGCTGTGCTGGCAGAATTAAGCACTGAACAACACGAAAGGCAACCCATTAGTGGAAAAAAGGGAACAAATAACATGAATCGAACTGACAAACAAATAATGTTATTTGCCAAAGAAAACAAACATTTGATCTCCAAGCCTGATTTTTACAACTTACCACACTTCGGTATGAAGTGACACAGCTTTAGACCTTTTAATTAGTACAACATGCAGCAGCTCAATAATGGAGCAAAAAAGGTTATCTGTTTGAGTCTATCTTCTTCCCACCAGCACTTCTACTGCTGGGTCACGGCTAAGAGCACAGCCTGGTTTTCTGTGCCTGCATTCACAGCCCATGAGAAAGTCCTGACACCCCAGCCTTGGGAGGGGACAACAGCACACCAGGCACATCTACCGGCCAACAGCCTCTGCGAGCAGAGGTGTCAGAACCAGCATGAGTAAGATGTGGACTACCAGGAAACCACCTCCCACAGCCCTCATTTCAAGATTAAACATTTCAAGATTAAACATTTCAAACATACAAAACACATTGCAGCCCTTCAGTGCAGTCTTTACCCATTCATCTCACAAGAAACAAATGAAGGATGCAGCATACATTTAACAGATGCATTTAATTAGTTGAGAAGTTAAAGACAGTTAAAAGAGGCTATTAGAACTGTCATTCCCTTTTAATGCAAATGGAGAATAATTCAAGATGGGAAATAAGGCAGCATAAGCTATGCTTATGGGTCTATAAAGCCAAAAAAAGCCCATTCTCTAATGCTGGTTATGTTTTGCAGGAGCAAACAAGCACTTTGCTGATCTTCATTTAGAGTTTACCTCTCACTCAACCTCCCCTATCCTTCTGGCCCACAACAGCAGCCTGGGACATCAGAAGTTACATCGACCTTCCCACAGGTGACAAAACCCAGCTTTCCAAGGAAAGGAAATATTTGTCCAGAAATACTTTTTGTCTGTTTCTTTGATAAGGAATGTTATGCTGCCACTAACCCATTTGAGCGGCCGTTCAGCTGCCTTGGTCACTGCAGCTGCCAGTGCCTTACACACAAACTTCCTGCCTCAGAGCAAACTGCAGGTAGCTCAGACACAGCTGCTGAGGGCTCAATACTTCAAATGCCTCACGCACCACCTGGAAGCCCAAGCAGTGCTGCAGATTCTGTGGAAATCTTCAGAAGTCAAAGGGGAAACAATCTGACAGAGCCGATGCGATTCCTGATTCCTACAATCTGCCCTGAGCACGCCGGCCAACAGCTGAGCTGCTGACACAGCAGCTCGGGAACCTCTGGCACACAGCCTGACCTTTCCAGATGAAGTAGTCTGCCCTTGCTCCTGAATCAGAGCCCTGGAAGCCTTACACCACCGGATTCAGGAGGTCTTCAAAACTCAGATAAACAAACATTTTTCACTTCTGAAAGCATGAACTCCTTCTCAAGATATTCCAAGTTTTGAAATTACCACATAATCATTCAAACATAGTAATCATTCATCTTGAAACCCCACGAGTTTATGCAGGAACTTTTCTCTCATTAAAACACAATAATGTGTACTGGTACTTTTTAATTTCTTTTAGAGAAAGGAATTTAAACTCCTTTTTCCCCCTTTTTCCTTTTCAGGAATATGGAAACCACCTAAGATTATAGCCAAAAACGTTTAACCACATATTTCCTTCTTTTCAGATAAAGCCATGTTGGTTCCCTTTCAACTTCTGAACTTAACAGAATTATTAATAAATTACTGCTCTTTCTGTGAACACATTATCTATGATGGCAACTCAAAATCCAGCAAAGTGGTCTTCCAAAAAATTTCTGAATTGTCTGCTCTGAAAATTGCCTCAAGACAGCCATGGTAGGAGACCAAGGGCAAAAGGTGTATTATTTCTAAAAAGACCCAAAATTCCACCCCCCACAATATTATAGAAGTAGATAAAAGCATGTCTTTGTTAGAACAACTCTTTCAAGGTTTTACTGCTAACCCCAGACTACCTGCATTTAAATCATTTTACAAATCCTCCACGCACCTCTGGGTACTTTTCATAATAGTGCCTGGCAGTCAGTGCTGTAAAATTCAAGAGAGGTGAAAAGCACTATAGAACAGAAGGAAGGAGCAGAGGTTGGAAGTCAGGCAATTACCAAATTCACATTCACTGGACAAATTTAATGCTACATAAAGAAACACCATTATAGGGACATACAAGAGGAAAAGCTAAATTATGCAGCAGCCTCTTTTCAGAATACAGTCCATCCTATAAACCAAAGGAAGCATGGCTTTTCTGCCACTGACAGTGGACAGTTGTGTAACTAAGTTAAGAACCTTTGTACACAAGTTGAAGGATGAGAGCAAGTTCTGTCTCATTCTGCACCCTCATTTTCCACACACTGTCACAGCCAAAGCTTTGTTAGACTAGGAGACCGAGGTAAACTGTCACATACTGAAATATGCAATTTTTACTAGTTTATAGTAGCTGAATTTTTGCTTGGGTGGCTATTACAGAACTAATTTCATCTCAAATTACATCTTCCATTTCAAACTCCTACTACAGCTCAAAGCAACATTAGAATTTTTAAATGAGAAACACAGACACGTTACTTTTACATTGGAAACAGGCTTTTAGTATTAGAACAAATATTCTGCTTGCTGACTGAACAAGCAGCAAGAGCAAACACTCTTATCTTCTGGCAGATTATCTCAATAGAGGACAAACAGCACCATAAACACACAAAAACTTGAGAAGGTGCTTCATGAATAGGCTTCGTTGGGCTCTAAGTTGTTGAGCTGTGTTTGTGCTTCCTCAGCCTCCCCGCTGGCTTGTTCTCAAAGACCTCTGTGCCACACCTTTAACATATAATGTATCTCACCTTTCTTTTGTATTCTTTTGACTAATCTGTAATTTCTTTTCATCTGCATTTATATGAGAAACCTTCTCCTCCAGCTCCAAGAAACCGAGAGTTATCTCTGTTGTTAAGAACAGGAATGGGCCATGGCTCCTGTAACACTATTCATTCATATTTTAAAATCCAAACCATTTAAATAGAGGACAATTCTCAATTACTTTTTAAAAAGTTACTGCATTTTAGCACAAGACAAAACCCCTCGGTTTCACATCCTATTTCAGTCATCTAGTAAACCCTTATCTCACAACAGCAGGGTATTTAACTGATCTGCTGGAGGTATGCTATCTGTGTGCTCCATCCACACATCCTGCAGTTACAGAAAATGCTCCTTCTCCCTACAGCAACCAAGCCATTTCCTCCCCAGCGATTGCACACAGTTCTCACCACCCACCAACTAATGAATCAGCAGGCTCACAACAGCCAGCGCCACCGAGATCAACTTCACCCCCCAGGAAACACCAGTCCCCAGTGAAGTGGCGCAGTCCCCTCCCTTCTGTTTTCATTTTCCCAGCACACTGGAGCAAAACGCATTCTTTCAGAAGAGGCTCAGTTCTGACTCACCCTCTGCCTCATCACGCACACATCTTGCCCATTCATAACGAGCCACATCCATCCATCCATCCCACTGCTGATCCCACCTTCCCCTGAATCATACCCCACTTTTAAATACTGAAACAGCAGTCTCCCTGGTAATTGCACACAAAACACTGACCACTAAGAAACAAACAAGCTTTGAACACTTACTCCAAGAAAGAAAGGTGTTAAATTGGGTAAGGCTAACCTCATCATTTCAGCTTCTCTTAACATTATCTGTATACACTAGCAAGCAAAAGGAAACAACCTGTACTAAATGTTCAAATGAGAAAGTATGTATTCAACTGTTCCCTTTAACAGCAACAGCATATGACCATATATACAGTTTCATCAATAAAATGCTTCAATCTTGCCACAGAGATGTGCCACGACTGCTCTGAAATATAAAGTTGCATCAGTTCCATCCCTGTGTTTCCCCCAAAATACAAAGACTCGCTTTCATATCACAGAGAAGGGTCTCTAGTATGGTTTCAAAAAGAGGGCAGAGCATGAGAGGAAGCAATCTATGAAATGGGGAAAAAAAAAAAAAGCTTTTCTAAAACTTTGCAACAGAACTCGTACACAAAAATCCTCAACTAATGGGGGAACAAAACAGAAGAGTAACTTCATTAGTGTAACAACTGAAGTTACAGCAAAAGCTAATAACTTCATGCAAGGCTTCACACAACTCTTTCAGATATTGATCATTAGTTTAGAAGAAACTAATGACAAGCAACCAAGTCATGGACAGAGTTTACAGCATTTATCTAACTCCATAAGTTTAATTCCAAACACTAACCTTGTGACATAATTTAAACCGGAATGAAGCATAAATAAAAACAGCTGAAAAGAATCTCATTTACAAAGTGACTATGAGTGAAATAAAGACTTTTTAGTGCTTTTGATTTGGACCAATCCTTCTGTTTCATCCCTCAAAACATATTATTCTTTCTTCAAACATACAAAGAAAATGTGTCCTATCTTAAAAGCCACACCTTGGAATTTCTTCCATTATATGAAAACGCGGTATTGTTAAAATTCAAACCTTACACTCTTCTGCAAAAATGTAAGGGAATTGATACTTTCTGACCAAACAAGAGCCTTTCCTAAACACTTATGCATGGATGACCCAGTTGTGGCTTTGAAGATGAGTACACCTTCAAGTTCTTTAAGGGTGGCCCCCATGGCACAGCTGTACCACACCACAACCAAGAGGCCCTCGCTGTCTCCTGAGCAGGGGCCAAGATGGGACTCCTGGGACAGCACCGGCCAGGGACACCTCCTTGGGCCCAGCACCACCATTTCTCTGCCTAGGACCTGTTCCTCCAGCTCTCCTTCCTTGTGATCACAGAGACATCACTTGCAGCTGAGGAAAGAAAGCACTCCACAACTAGAAAAACACCTCAGAACATTCTACGATTTTCAACTTCAAAACCCAATGGTCAGATGTTATTAATTTGCTTATGTACATAAGCATACTTTAAAATTGGTTAGTAAAACATAAGGTTTTACTACAAATATCAGTAAACACTGAGATGCAACATAATCCATTTTTACAATTCTATGCAGCAGAAATACCCATGTACAGACTCATTTCGAAAGTATCTTTGTAATATCAGAGCTGTGACAAAACCTCCCTCAACGTGTTTTGTGTATTACTGAAATACTACAGTGATGGGGTTTGGTTTCTAAAACATCAAAAAAAGGAATAGCTGAAGAATTTTCCTAACCTTACTGGAGAGTCAGAATTAAAAAGTCCCTTGTCGAAAACCTGGTATTTTTCTGGTTTTTTGGCTGGTTGCATTTGTTAGTTTTTTTCTGTGTAGCTAGCTCAACTATGTAATCACGACTCCTTTTCAAAAGCAGATCAATGTTTCATTAAATTATGCAGATTGCTATTTCACTTAACTAAAAACCAAGTCTATAACTAAGAACAGATATGAAGCAGTAAGGATGTCAGAACAAATGTGATTAAAATCTGTGCAGCATTTTATTCCTGGATTAAGATCACCGGTCAGTACTTATGCTTAGAAGCTCCCATAGAAAAATACTAAAACACTGCTGCACAGAAATTATACTCATCATCCAATAACCGAGTCTCCAGATACAGTTCATCATTGCAAAATACTGCAATTTCTAGACTAAGCAGAAAACACAAACCAGACTTCACCAAAACCACCAAAAAAAACCCCAATAGAAAGCACAAAGTAGACGGCTTCTAGTTTTCACATTGTCACTGCAGAAGGGACTAATTCCTCCCAAAGAGAAATGCATCTCATGCTCAAGCTATATCCATTTGCCTTCAAAACACAAAACCAACCACAGAGCTAGAACTGAAAATCAACAAAAATGCAAGGAGCATAACAAGAAAAATCTGAAAGGCAAATACATGCTGGGGTTTTCCCCTGCAAAACTCTACAGGGTCTTTATCAGCCTATCTTTACGCTAGATTCCACATGAGAAAGATGGCTGGATTTTAAACCTACGCTCCCTCTTAATGGAGAGGGGATGCATTTAAAAAAGACACATTTTTTCTTGCAACAATTCAAAAGAACAATGCTTTTGCAGCAAAATATCGCCAGGAGATAGCTGTTGGTTTTGCTGCTCCAAGTACACACGCACGCTTCTGCTCACAAACCCAGTAACTAACAAGACACACAGTTTTCTGCCAGCTTGACAGAATATTTTCCAGACAAATTTCAAAACTGGTTGTGAAATTTGTTCTTTTCAAGCTTGCAGAAAATCACATAGCAACTGCAACAGAGGATTAGAAAGAGAGGTTTATCTAAAACACATCACTTGCACACCACACTACCTGGGTGCAAATACACAGCCTTCTAATCCTCTACTTTTGGACTGAAAATTCAAATCATATAATGCAAGCATACTCAACTATACAAAAAAAAAATTACCTGATTTTGACAACATGGACAAGCAACTAATAAAAAAATCCAGGAACTGACCCAGGCAAGAGAGGGGCAAGAAAAACTGCTTCTTCTACCCTTTGGCTTTCATTGCCTTCTTGGGCACTCCAACAGCCTCACCCTTTCCCTTAAGCAGGATTCAAGTCTGGAAAAACTGTTCAAACATTTCCTCAACAAGTAGTGCTGCATCGAGACTTAAAATAATGTGTATTTTTTTGT
Organism: Chamaea fasciata; assembly: GCF_029207755.1. NCBI lineage: Eukaryota > Metazoa > Chordata > Aves > Passeriformes > Sylviidae > Chamaea > Chamaea fasciata. Next base: position 8,558,520 of record NW_027094097.1, read on the forward strand.
CTTTTGTATAGTATAACAACTATTCAGCTTTCATCATTCAATAAAATTTCATAGTGTCATAATTATTCTGTAGAAAACTATCAGCTTCTGCAGAGAACATCCTCAGCAATGACTCGAAATTTTCTTTAACAGAGTAACATAAAACTTGCAATTATGCAAGCTAATGAGCTCATTTTGTTACTTGTGCTTTGGACAATAAAGCTTGAAGAACGATTTCAGTAACTTTCAGAAAAATGACAGTTTCTTGAAGCAAATGTTTCATCATCTTATTGAATTTTTCTTATTTTTAATATGAATTATTAAGTGATTTTCAGAAAGACGCAGACATTCTCAACAATGACTCTGTTACTTTTCTCATTCATTTATAAGAAGAGGAGAGAAGCATAATATTAGCAACTTTGCTCAGTAAGTGGAGACTGATATGCAAACAAGAGAATTCAACAAACCAAGTGTCTGGATTTCTTCCAGCATCTATGCTGCAGAGATCTCAAGTACTGCTTTCATCCACACAGCACTCATCTGTCCTTATATATAGCTGCAAAATTTAGCTCACTAACTCCAATTTTGTTCCTCTTCTGGGAAACTTTAGGATGATGACACGGGTATATTTGAAATCTTGTCTATACAACTCTAATGAGTGCATTTAAGCCACTGGAAAGAGTTCAAGGTAGTATGACTGAGTAACTGCTTTTAGAATACATAATAAAAGCTAAGCAGAAGCAAGTTTACTGACAGCAGACCTTAAGTACTTCCACAGCCATGCTGCAAGTACTGCTCCCAAGCATTGTTTCAAAATGGCATCGTCACTGCCTGCACCGTAAGGCAGGGACGAAGCCGTGGGCAGCCGCAGAAGGGTCTGGAGGATGAGGGGTGAAAGGATTCCAGGGGAAAGGCTGTGGATCCTCATCACATGAGAGGTGCCAGGGGTGACTCACGCTCCAGCGGCCGAGGGCACCCGATGATAAATCACTCAGCAGGAACAACTGCCCAAACCCAGCCAGTGGCTGCCTGCCAGCACAACGTGTCCAGTCCACATCCTCTAAAGATTTCTCGTCCCAAAATCCAAGTTCCTAACTGTTCATAGCATATAAAACTGTATGCACATCGAGACATCTCCTAATTGTGAGGTAACTAAGCACAGGTACGCTATGACTGTGGCTTCAAACGGAGTTTGGATTAGACAGCTCTCCTCTATGCAACAGCAGGTCATTATGAAGAACACTTCTAAGTATCTAAACAAAAAAAAAGTTTCACTCCCCTCTAAAGCAAAAAAATGGGTTTAGGAGCATAAACAAAGGATGTTGCTGGGAAAAAGAAAAAATATTAGAAAGAAAAAAACTGAGAAGTCTCTGCCAGCTAAAGAACTCTTAAGCACAAACACAACAGTAAATTCTAGAATCACAAGCATCTATAGAAAGCCAGTATTTTACTCAAACCATATAGATGATCCTGGATGAAAACTGATCAAGGGGATCATCAAGAAAGTGAAGTCTTCTCATCTACCAAGCCTTTACAGGACTCCCACCAAGCAACTCCAAGAGGGAAAAAAAAAAAATCAAGCTGTTTAGCCAGGCTGGGTACAAAGTGGATACACCACCAAACCCATTTGTCTGCTGTGAGAATAACCACACACTGACCTCCATATTTAAAGCTCACAGAAAAGTCTGAGAAAGATCAAAAGCAACAACAGTAATGTGGGTTTCATCAGGACACCACTTCCCTTGGCTGGAGCAGGCAAAAGTACCTCAAAGGCTCTGAGCACACAGACAGTCCACCAGCTGATGTCCCTTCACTGACCACCAGCTGAACCTCACAGAACAATCTCTCCCAGCTACCACAAGGTTTTGGGGTCATCACAACCCCAGAAAGGGGTTGAGTAAGAGGACAGCAATTGTTTAAGGCTGCTCAGGAAAAGTGGAGAGGTGGTTCTATAGGTTGTCGCTTGAATAGGTGCTATATTTTAATAAAAACTACTTCTCATTAACTTCTGTTTCTGCCGTAACACCCGCAGCATAACAAAGACTTGTTTTCTTTTAATATTCATCCAAACAGTAAACATCAACTTAGAGCAAAATAAAATCTAGTTATGACAAAAAAACTGTCCGAGTAGAAACTTGTCATCTTTAGAAAGAAAACTGAAAATCTTTAGTTATGGCTAGAACAAAGTCAATGGTTAATGAGTGGAAATCCTAGCTACATCACATGTGGCACAGCAGGCACTCTGAATCAATTTAAATCATGTCTGATGTGCTTTCCTCCAAAGCTGCAGAGTTCACAGCGTATTAGAGCAAAATAAACCCGTGTGGAAGACTCTGGTTTACGAGCAGCTGCCACCAAAGAACAGACAGGAAGTAAAGCTGCATTAAAATGAGATGGAGAAGTGTATTATAAAGGGGAGGAGAAGTAAAACAACTTCACAGACTTCATCAATGACTGGTATTTAAACAGTAAAAAAGAATATCTGAGAACTAATGTCCTTGAAAGAAAGAAAGAGTGGAGCACCTTGAGTGAGAAATGAAAGCTGGAGACATTATCTTACTCTAAGAAGTATACAAAATGAATCATGTAAAGAAAGTTGACCAGGCAGTTCTTAACAAAACAATTTTAAGAAGCACTGAAGTCCATACACAGATCAGGCTTAAGTTCATTTGTCACAGTACGAAATTGAAATAAAAATTACAGACCTTCATTAATCACAATAAAACTAGCCTAAGTCATTAATGATCCCAGAAAACCAAGGCGAAAATAAAGCTCTCCATTTAATTGCAAGGTTTAATTAACCAATATTACAGGCAATACATTAGACTACTACACTGCCTATCTTTCAACTTCTTAACATCTACTCATTTACTCTTTACCAAAAAACAACTAAAACCCCCTGGACATTCGCTGACAACATAGAGGATCAGAAAGCCTTGGTATGGTTCAGCTCCCCAGAAACAGGACACACACTGTGTCTGACGCACCCCACACACACCCACAATCACAATGAAATACAATGTTCTATTATTTTTATGATCTAGGGACCTATTTTTAGTGCTGCTTTTTCTTCTGCTATGACAAACCTGAAAAATTGCTCAAATAGACAATTAAATTTGCTGCAGGTCAAAGACAGCAGAGAATGTTAAAGCTATCTCAAAAAAAAAAAAAGTTAAACTTGAGTTTAAAATGAGTAGAAACATTAAGTGTGCACAGAGCCATCCAATTCTTGGATTAATGAAGACAGGGTATCCACCAGAGGCCTACCCACCCATTGTGAACATCAGATGCATCAAATTAAAAGGCAAATTAAGCATATAAAAAAAATCCCCTCAGTTAAGAAATACCAGATTGAAAAACCTCAAGCCTATGAAGTATGTATTTGCAGAATCCCAACTTTCACAAGAGTGTTGCTTTTTCTAAAATTCAATCATTTAAGCAGCAATTCTAGCAGATCCTGCCTTGGTAGCTTTGTCAATCTGTGTACAAAACTGTTTTAGCACAATAGTGACATACTTCAAAGCTGTATAAACTATTTTGGGCCATCATTGTTTAGCCAAACACCGAATTCCAGAATAAAAATATTCTAATGTTGGTAAGTTTATCTAAATTCTAGATCTCAAACTAATGCCTAAGATAATTATTAACTGACAGCTTCCCCCATAGCCTTTTTTTATTCATATAATTAAAAACATGCCTTGCTGGCATAAATCCAGTGATGAACAAACACATAATGCACTGCCTCAAGAATCAAAGCTCATAAAACAATGTTGCACAGAGCTACAAAAATCACATGGTTTTAAGAGAGTGCTGAAGCCTATGAAAGAAATTCTTAATTAAACCAAATGACAAAAATCTAGAGAGACCAAAATCTCAGACAGTTCATATGAAACTCTTAACTGTTTCCGTTGATAACATAAAACACTCTCCCACTCTGCTCATTCCTCTGCTCCAATCATGGGAGTGGCTTAATTTCAGAGAAGTTTAATTCTGTGCAGAGCAAGCCTGCATTCAAGTGTGATTTACACAAGTAAGGGCTGATTACAGCAGTGAATTTGTGATTTGTTCATACCAGAACATCACATTATTCCCATTTATCTGTTTGTCCACCTCTAGCCTCACTCAGAGGAATTCTTTTAACATTTCAGTGAAGCAGTCTAGAATTTACTGTAAACACACATAAAAGAAGGAGTGGCATTCATTAATGAGGCTCATGTTCTATTTTAATACACAGCATACCTACCATGCTCTTACATGATTAAGACAACACAAGAAAATGGATGAAGTAGTTCAGTACTTTAAGAATTCATTCAGAGAAAACAAAGTTAAAAAAAAATCATAGGAGTAAATAAAATTAGTTTTGAACTGGCAAGAAGAGAGACTTCAGTCTTCTTACACATTACAAGAAAAATTCCTCATTCAATTGTGAGCCAGAATCAATATTTTTCAGTAAGAGCCAGATTCAATTCAGTTTCCTTAGCAAAGCAGTCAGTACCCAGACAGCCAACTTCACTTCTCCCCCAATTTGTCAAACTTCTGCAAGCCTCACAGGACTAAATGGAAAACAATTTTTTCCAAAAAAACTCATTAACTTGAATTCCACATACCATAACTGCCCTCAGGAATTTTTTTTTCTTCCAATCAAGTTTTCCCACTATAGGAAATATTTATCTTCCACCTAGCAGCATTTAAAAGACCCAATATGCCATTAAACCTGAATATGCTTCAAGTATTTCCTCCAGCCTGGTAGGTTTGGTAGCATTAGCTGTTTCTTGTTATAAGGGTAGGTAAAAAAACTTAGACAAAAGAAAGGACTTTGTAGTCCATTAAAAGTTTTTAAAAATAATAAAAAAAATACACAAAATTTAGCCTGAAACAGAAAAACTAGGAGAGCTTAAGTGCTGGTCTAAACCCACGGAGTTCTGAAGAAAGTCTCCAATTGAATTCAGTGATCTTTGGATCAGTCCCAAAGCACCTACAGGAGCACAGATAAGAGACAGCATGTATTTTTTAAAGGTATGTTTTTCCTGTAAAACAAAACCAGCTGTAGGTGATTTCAGTAACTTTATTCTGATGAGACTAAGCAAGGTTTCTGGCTTTAAATCTAATACAGCTTCACAGTAACCATCACTGTCACTAGGGAATTTGAGCTTTCAATAACAGTCTATGGGACAACCACCTCAGAAAAAAGAGACTCAGAAATCAATTCTGAAAGTGACGCTGCTTCTGTATTATAGCTGATGGTGAAACTGAGAGAAAGCTTCATTCCTCTTAGAGCACACTGACTGCTTGCTGTACCAACTGGCAGCCAAAGATGCAATGAAATAACCTGTTGAAAGTGCAAATTTTCATTAGTCTGTCACGATTCATTGGCCAAAGTCTAATTTCTGAACCACTTCAGAAGCACCAACACAACACCAAATTTAGACTGTTCCCCAAAATTTTATCATAGCATGACAGTAGAAATAGTTTTGCTCTTCAAAATAACACAAAGCCACCAGTACCGCCCATGTTTCCCAATTCTTCCATTTGCCTAAACATTAGCACACTTTAAAACAAAGCAATATTTTATCTTCCCAGCTTTCACTTGTTCTCACAGCACTACCTACCTGCATGGAGATGTGAGATATTAGAAATCTCACATCATACACAGCAGTCCATACCAGTAAGACCATAAGCACAAAAAACAACAACAAAAAATTCTTTCAGTTTCAACAATTTCCTCCTTACCTTGCCTCCTTCTCTTTCAAAGTCGACATATTCCCGGGTCGGTGTCTGTCGCTGCTCCCCCTGCCAGCTGGCCGGAAAAAACTGGAGAGACAGATTGGTTCCTGTGGCCACAAAAGCCTTTTAGAAAAATCAATACAAACAGGATCAGGGAGCAAGACATTACATAAATTATGCAGGCAGTCATTTATTTTTACATCAGTTTATGTCTTAAGCCAGGCAGCATAGAGAATACTTAAAGTCAAAAACATGCACTCATCATTTTTCTTAAGTATTAAGTTACAAACATCTGATTCCATTTTGACAACATTTGCCATTGGCTGCTTCGGATATAAAATACAACATGGAATCAATACTTCTTTCAAATCAGTTTTGCTGACATTAGAATCTGTCCTTTCAGTTCTGTCTGGATACCCTGCACCAACTTAGTAGCTGCAACATTAAAAACTGCCCATGCTTTTCAAAGAAGTTGCATATCTCTGAAAGAACTACTGCTGAAGGAAAATTAACTCCTTAGACCCATTACTAAGAAGAACTTTTTTCAAAATAAAGGGATTTTTTTCCTTTCAAAATCTACTTATACCTAGACAGACACTTCACTGAAGCATAAATATTCCTATTTTATCACCTACTGGCATGCAGCATCAATACACAGTTCAATCCAGCTTCACAGGAAAAAGTCCTCATGCCACATTAAGACACCAGTGACACCCCGATCAGCAGATGCTGTGTCAGTGAGAAAAAGCAACTGTAGGAATTCTTCTCAGCTGCAGCCCTTTGTAAAATCATTAAAGGGTCTGGCTTAAACCCATTAGAAAAAGCATGCATTGCTTTCAAGCAAACGAATTTCTACAATTTCAAATGAAAATGGGATTCAGCTGTCTTTAGAAACTCCCTGTATTTGCACGCATATCTTAACTCCAAGCCAGGATGAGTACAGCACTTCCTAGATATGAAATAAAAAATTATTTTTGCAAGCAGAAGTCAGATTCACAGTATTTATACTCTTCTTGGGTACAGGTGAGCATGCTGTCCTGTAAGCATGTGAATATTCACAGAGACTCACAGCATATCATTCCCATCACAATCCCAGGGTTAAACATAATTTGTTGCGATCAAATGGCTGTATTTATTACCATGATCACTTAGATTTAAATGGTTATTAATCTAGAACATCATTTTCCTTAAAAGCTATACAACTACTACTTTTACAGTTGGAATTTCCTGACAAGCATATTTCTTTCGAGCAACCCAGAATTTAGCCACTTCGTGGTATAACTTTACTGCTACCTGTGACACTATAGCTACATGTTATTTAAGATAGTTCTAGTCATGGACTGCAACACTTTCATAGGATTAATATCTCCCATTTTGAAAGTAGAAGTGCTTAGTCTTGGCTATTTCCCCTCTTCCAAGGGAGACTAATGCTCTGCAATCAGTTTTGGTTCCAGGCTATCCTTAAAAACACATTTTTAAATTTCTGTTTTTGTTGTTTGCTTGTTTTTTCTCCTGTAAGCACATCCTCAATGTCATTAAAATTTAAAAAATCGGTCCTAGTAATGCCAGAAGAATACTGTATCAGTGTGTTAATATTTGTTTGCAAAGTTAAACATTTCAATTGATGTAACAAAAGTTGCACCAAGGATACACTTGCACAAATAGGAGACATCAAATCTGCAGACCACCACTATCAGACTCACTGCCTTCTATTAACCCTTTGCTTTTGCAAGGGATGCTATTTACATATCAACAAAAAAAATATACCTATCTCCAAATATTTGTGACACTGAGTCGTCACCACTTAGTCTGCTCAAGAACTGTTTTCCTACCTCTGAGCATCTTTAGTAAACATGTGTTTTATACTCCTTAATTTATACATTTAAAATATCAAGGAGTGAGATCATTGAGAGTAAACCAGCTGACCACTGAAGCCCTACAGACTAGTCCAGTTCTGGTACCGGGTCAAAAGGACTGAACTTGCTTTCTGGGAAACCCAGCAAGACAGTGAAGTGTCTATGCCTTCCTGCTTCCACCCTCAATGTGTGCTAGAGGGCAATGGAAAACGGGGAAAACAGCAGAAAAAAGAAGATAAAAGTACACAAATTCCACATCCTCAGAGTCAGGCAGGCACCATTTAAACCATGAAAAGCTACGTAGATATTTGTTCTCTGGATTTTTGAAGCTGTTCCCTCCCTTCGAAGAGACAAAACCATACAGTTAGAGTTCCCATATGCCTCTCAAATCAAATAATAGGTCAATACTAAAAAACTCGAGAACAGTCCTGCTAATAACCACACAATACTATTAAGCCATTAATTTCCATCAAAGAACAAACAAATTAAATAAAATAATAATAATGATGATTTAAAAAAATCACACCACTAGTTTGGTTTTAAACTTGAAAGTAAGAAAACTCTAGTTTTGTCTGCAGAGCCTTTTAAAGCCCAGTCGGAAAAGCTATCAGACATTTATGCTGCAAATTTTGTGAAAAGCTTATCAGGTAGTACAAGGGCGACCTGACCTACACACAGACAACATAAATACAAGTACCTTCCAAAGCAAACCAAACACATGAGGTTATTTAAGTTATCAAAGCATTACCAGTAAATGTGAAATCCTAGTTAATACACTTCACAGTTACTTCTCAGTAATACTGGTAATTATTTCCTTTATTCAGTCAAGAGCTATTTGACAACATAACCAACAACCTACTGCCGGTTCTATATTCAATCTCTGAGCTGTTCTCTGGGGCTTTTTTTCTGCTTCAAAATATGTAAGGTCATTTGCAAAGACTCCCTTTGGAGATAAAAGAATAAATCCTTGATGTCTGGAAAAACATTCAAGACTGAAAAAAAAAAAGGTAAAATTACTAGCTCTTTTTAACATCAGTCATTACACACACTACATTTCTAAATAAACCTGACTACTCATGCCCTGTTCACAAAACAAAACCAGATGTTTCAGATGAAGAAATATAGAGCCTGTTTTATAATTAAGTAGAGTGAAAATATGTAGAACATGCATCACTGGTAGCTTCCAAGGGAAGAAGTTCTGGCAAAAAAAGGCAGCAGGAGGTTCAGAAGGTGAAACTACAGCGATTTCCCAATTATATAATAACTGTACAGGCTACATTAGAAAGCTAGTTATAAGCTGCATGGCCTTTTTTTTTTAGGGAGGGATTCAGGTATATTATGCACTTTCACCTGTACAGGTACTTCCAATGCTAGCAAACTATGTCTTCCAAACCTATCCATTGTTTCCCTGGTGTTTTCTTAAAAGAAGCAAACATACACAAAGAAAAATGAATGTAAAAAGATAGTAAAATTAAGAACCTGTCTACAGGGGGTCTCTTGTAAAATAATATTACAGGTTCTAAAACAAGAGATAATAAGATAAGATTCAGCTAAAATAAAGTTATTCAGTAAAAAGTAACCGTGTCCTTGAATGTGTATCCTTTTACTGACAAACACAAATGAACAAGATCAGTTATAGTAAGTGGTGTTCAAGTATTTTGGGATGTGCATAAGAATAATTCCATTGTGAACTGTCTAGCAGTATGTATACCACGTGAAATTAAAGAATGCTCATAAACCAAACTTGGTGGAAGTGGGGTTTATTTTCTGCTTTATCTTGTCTTTCACTATATACTCGAAATGGAAAAGAGGTTACTTCTGCATTTTAATAGTGGAGTTACAATACGAAATACTAATCCTATAGAAGCAACCTGGAGCAGAAATCAAACCAGGAAACAAGGAGTCAGTTCTTGACCTCTCTGAGCCATCCTTCATTTCACTTCTTATTTCAGAGGGTGACAGTAGTTTGTAACTAGCCTTAATGAATGAAAAAAACGGAGCTGAAGTTGCAAGTTTCTAAGCCTAATTTTAAAAGCATTTGATTTAGTTCACAAATACATCAAACAGCGATAGCGCCTTCTGAACAATGTTACTCATTTCTCAAAGCTACTGTTTCCGGAAAGAAAAAAAAAAAAAAAAAAAAAAAAAAGAAAAAAAAATAGCTAAATATTGAAAAAAGCAGCTCACAGCTGCAGCACGTGCCCAGGGAAGGAGCGCAGTGCGTTCTCACTGCCGGGGGTTTTCCTTCCTCCCGTCACCCCGGCACTCCAGACAACCACTCTCCGCGCTCGGGAGCGAGCTGACACCTTCGAGTGAATAAGCGCTACTCCTAAGGCAGACAGAAGTGCTGCCTGCTCACCAGAACCACCTTTCCTCGGCGTTTGCAAGGCAGCCCATGTCATGCCGCTCCTTAAGGAAAACTCCTTCACGGAGCGGCCCCGACCGGCTCCAGGCACCGTCCCGGCACGGCCGGCCCCGAGCTTTGGGCACCGCGCAGCGTTCGCCGCCCCGACAGCTTCCCCCAAACTTTTATTTCACGAGCCAAGCGCGGCCCGGCCCGGCCCGGTCCCGGCGGGCCCCGAGGGGAGCGCGGCGCCACTTACGATCTCGGAGCGGCCGTCGCGGCAGGCGTTCTGGAAGCGGGCCTGCCTCTCCTCGTGCGGCCGGTCCCTGAAGCCGGTGTATTTAATCTGCGGGGAACAGGGCGCGCAATCAGGAGGGGCCAATGCCGGCGATAAGGGGGCAGCGGAGCGCACTGACTGCGGCTCCCCGCGCCGCCGGCTGGGCTCCCGCCGCAGCTGAGAGGAGGTGCGGGGCTGCCCCGGCCCCTCCGCGGCCCGCGGAAACTTTCCCTACGGCGGGCGGAGGGAGGGAGGGAGAGAAGGGGGAGCCCCGCCGCCACCGCCGCCTCACCTCGCACTCGCGGCTCAGCTTCCTGAAGAACTCCTCGTTCTCGAACTTGCTCCGCTGGTCGGGGACAACCCGCGGCATGGTGGTGGGGCCGCCGCCGCCGGCTGCCCTCCTTCCTTCCCTCCCTCCCTCCCGCCCGCCCCGTGCTGTCCCAGCCCCAGCGCTCGCCTCGCCCTTTGTTAGCCCCCGCCGGCGGCGCCCCCCCTTCCCTCCTCCCGTCCCTCCTCCTCCCGCGGCGCACGCAGAGCAGCCGCAGCCGCCGCCGGAGCTCGATGCTGCCGCCGCCGCCGCCGCCCGCTCCCGCCCCCAGCCCGCTCCCTCCCCTCCGACTTCCTCCCGGCTCGTAAACTCGGCCCGAACAGCCGCGCCATTCACAACTCCGCCGCCGCCGCCGCGCATGCGCCCCGCCGGGCGGGAAGCGGGCGAGGGGTGACTCAGAGCCCCCTCCGCGTCCCTCGGCCGGGGCTGTCTCGCCCGCAGCGGGGCCGCTCCGCTCGCTGCCCCCGTCACCGCTCCCCCGTCGCCGCGGCTCGGCGCTTTCCGCCTCCCCGCTGCGAGGGGAGCAGCCCCAGCACTGCGGCGGGCGGGGAGCGGCCGCCCCCCGCGCCGCGGCGGCGACGGGGAGCGCTCCCCTCACAGCACGGAGCCCGCACCTGCCACGCCGGCCCGTTCGGGTGGGGAGCGGGCGGTGGCCGCGCCGTGTCCCCCCGCCTCCGGGGTGCCGGTGAGGATGGGGCAGGTAGGAAGGGACAGCGCTGACCTCGCACCTCCCCGCCTGGCTCCCTCCCCCAGGCCGGCGTGAAGGCTGGAGGAGCCCAAGGGTGGTCCCAGAGCCCGCCGCTGACGGGAGCCGGCCCGCTGTCTGGCTGCTGCCCCAAAGGCGGTGCATCCATCAGTCGGTCCCTCCGCCTGCCCAGCCGCACTGACCGAGGCGGGGGCCTGTTCCCGAGGGGAGCAGGAGCACCCATCACCACCTCAGGATGTGGCTCGGTGTCTTTTGAAGTCGTGGTGTCAGTCTGGGGCAAAACCAAAACCCAGCACTTCGCTGCACCAGTGCTTGAAGAAGCTTGACTGCTTCTTCATTGCAGTCTACCACTTCCTCATGAAGGGAAGTGGAAGGGCAAGCACCTATCTGTTGTCTCTGGCAGTTAATGACAGGACCCAAGTAATGGCCTGAAGTTGTTTCAGGGGAAGTGTAAGTTTGATATCAGAAAAAGGTTCTTCACACGGAGGGTTATTGAGCACTGGAACAGGTTGCCCGAGAAAGTGATCACAGCACCAAGTGACAGAGTTCAAGAAGCATTTGGACAATGTTCTCAGGCACCTAGTGTGTCTCTTGGGGATGTCCTGTGCAGTTATAAGAGTTGGATTCCATGTTCCAAGTGGGTGCCTTCCAATTCAATATTCTGGGATTTTTTTTTCCCTACAACTACTCCCCCAGGTTTTTAGCAGCTCTGGAGCATTGTAAGGATGGCAGCATGAGCCAAAAAACATCTTACGATACCTATTGCCAACATTAAAATATTAGAGCATATTAGATCTTTTGATAAAGAAATGAGGTTTTCTAATCTCTCAGTATTACAATCTTAACTTTACACAGAGTCATGCAAATCAAAGGCAGCTATGCTAAGGTTAGCCAGAAGACATAATGTGAATCAAGTATGAGCAAAATAATAAATTAGTGAAGTAACTGTAACCCTTAACTAATTGTATACAGACTTCACAGAAAAAAAACCTTAGACTTTTTTTCGAAATACAGAAAATATGCTATGATCAATAGGAAAACTGAAGATAACTGTGTAAGCTGTATGTTCTAATTTTTGGTATGTTGCTGTATTGCAGACGTAAAGGTAAATTCAGAAGTTAAAAGCCTTAAAAGAACTGTTTTAAAAGGATATTTTCAACCTGGAAAGAAAATACACTGAGCTTGAAAACATAAAATATTGTGTATTGTCTTGATTCATTTAGATTAATATCAACCCTTAAGTGAAATTTTCGTGAATGTCAGCCACATTTAAAAGGTCCCAAAATAAGACATTTAAAAAAAAAATCTATATCACTATTCATCTTACAGTGAGATCAATACCAGGAGCGCAGGCCTGCAGGAGAGCTGCCAAGTTCATAAGCTAGAAATCTGCTCTCTTGACCTCCAATAATCTTTCACTACTTGCTACTACCTCCCCCAGTTCTACCTCCTCAGCCCCGAAACTGACTGTACCTTCTTCCAAACAACAGTTTGTAAAAAAAAAAAAAAAAAATTACCAAGGTCAAAAGTAAGATGAGTGGTTGTAAAGTCCTAAAATAAGAAACAGGAGATGTAATCACCTAGCAAGTTTTGTGTTTTGACCTTGGCATATATTTTTCAAGACTTTGGAAACAATATCAAGTTTGTCTGCTTTCCCCCAAGCAGCTCTTTGTTTAACATTTGTCATCCTGCAGTTTTCATCTTTGCAAAGTTTTTATTTTAAATAAAGTGAGTCAATATTATCAGAAAGTTTGTAAGAGATCAGACACTGCCCATGCTTGTTGCCTCAGTCAGTTGATGCAGAAACAGGATAGCAGGAAGGGGTGAGATACAGCATAGTGGCACAGGATCACATTATTCATCTGAATTTATCCAGTCTCTTGACACTAAGCTAGCTAAGAGCTTTTGCTCTGAATTATGAATACCTTCTTAGCAAAGGGAACCAATTATTTCATATTCATATGAGGAAAACAATTATTTTAGACATGTTTTGTCATCAAGAAAAGCTATAAAATTGCACCAGTTCTTCCTTTCTCTACCTCGCTCAGCCCCCAACTTTTAACAAGACAATTAGGGTCTTAAAGACAGTGAAGTTCTTTTTTTTTTTTTTGTTCCTAACTAGGTGGAAGAGAGGCACACAAACTAATAATGTCTTTGCTGCAAGAAAGGCTGGAGCATAATTTGCAGTTATTTACCCTGTTTGGCCAGAGTCACTGGCCACCAGCCAGACAGTCAACATAGATCACAGGCAGCTTCGCAGGTGGTAGCTGGGAGACATGAGAGGCAGAACTGAGGTTATCGTGTGAGAGATGGGATACAACCTCATGGGAATTCTGAATTCTGCAGCTCACCAAACTTTTTTTTTACTTTTTTTTTTCTTTTTTTTTTCTTTTAGCACAACACACCAAAACAAGCTAGAACCTTTTTCCCTGTGCATAAGCAAATGCAACTGCTTCCCAAAGGCATCTTAGGGATATCTCCGTAAACCATTTCACCGTGGTTCAGGCTGCTCAGATTTTAGTAGGCTTAGCTCTGTCTGCAAATCCCTGGCTTGTTGATTCACAAGAACTTAAGCTGTTCATCAGTCCTCCGGGTGAGTCACCTTCAGAAAACAGAAATGGTCAAGCTTGTAGGCATGCTGCTTTCCGAGTGAATTCTCAGAACAGATCCCTTTCCAAAATAAGACCTAACATGTTTACAGTGCATTGATAATTGAGACGGAACACCACTGAAGGATTTACAGATGGAATGTTTTTGAGAAAGGGAGCTTTCTTCAAGTTCCAAGTCCTGTTATGTACTGTTCTTTCTCCAACCCTTCTTTACCACGTCTTTAAAACCTCTGTTTTCCCCTAGGTAGCAGCATTTGATGAACAACTGCATGGCACTGGTGTTATATTGTTCTCTAGACTTCACACGTGTGAGACACTATTAAGCCAGACTCCTGTGTATCCATTGATCTATGGCAGCTGCAGTATAATCAAACACCAGCATTATGTATGTACAAGCTACTCTGTGATTATAGATCCATTAATAAACTGTTTGCGAGATATAATTATGCACATTAGGTGTGAAATGCAATCCACTTACGCAAGGTCTGTGCTTATGGGTACTACAAAACAAGGGACGGGGGGGAGAAGGGGGAGAAATTGAGCAAATTAATTGACTTCTTTCGCCCAGACTAATTTTCATTTCCCTGCTACTACAACTGATGTTCCCAGCCAGAACAGCTTCACGGGAGTCACCCCACCAGTGGGGGGATATTGCTGATCAGTTCATGGACGCACAGTCACATGCAGAAATCATCCTGAAATACTGTAGCTCACCCCCAGAACAGCCTTTCATGTTTAGCCTGCATACATCAGCATAAAGATCTATCTTATCTGAGGATAAATCAGATAATCATCCAAAACAACCCAAATGAAGGATATGGGCAATGAAAAGGACCATGAGCTATGAGAATCAGTTTGTGTCTGTGGAAGCACTTTATGAAGAGATGGATGTAGGGACTCCAGAGGCAACAATGTGCAGCTTTCAGGACTTGGCCAAGTCCAAAGTTGATAGCTAAACATCTTACCTAGCACACAGAGATAAGAGCCATACCACAACAGTTAAACAAAACAATCCAATTTTGCATTATGAGTGGGAAGTTGCCTACCACTTAAAAAACACCAAGCACGGCAGGTATGAGGGAGGAAACAGCACCTCATGTCTCTTCTCTCTAAGCCAGGCTATGAGACAGATGCATCTTTTCATTCCAGATTCCAAATCTGGAGCCTTTTTCCTAAAACAAGATGCCTACAGGTGCTACTCAAAATAACTCAAAGCATTTTGAGTATTCAGCCAGGAGACAAGAGACCCTTCCCTCACTGAGGCTGTTGATGCCCAAGTTCCCAGCCTCCACAGGGAGCATCCCAGTCACAATTATTCTCACACTGGAGAAGCTGTATCCACATCTCTGCTTCACCCTGGGTTACTACCACAGTGCAACAAAATACCTAAGTCTTCATGGGCAGGCCTACATGAAAAGCCAGTAGTTACAGCCATCCTTTCCTGGCTGTGTGATTTGGACACTCTGGGCTGCCTCTGGTTGTAAGGACTGGCAGTTTAACAGTGCTCTTCATACAGGAACAGCCTTTGTTTCAATAACATACATGTGCAGCTTCTCCCCCAGAAGCATGGCCTGTACAGCCTGGGACATCTGCCTGAATACACCCTTCTGACACCTGATAGCCACTTTTTAATCATAAAAAGGTCACAAATGTGCAAATATGAAAGTGCAGTGTGATACCAGGTTCAGGAGTCTGGTGTAGCAAAGGTTGTCTCTGATCAATGACCTTGGTACACAACATCTTAATGAATTGAAAATCTGTTTAAATTCTTTCCATGAACCAGAGGAATACAGTTGGGTTTTGTTGGGTTTTTTTTTTCCTAGGAAAAACAATATGAAATGAAACTTGAGAACATCAGAACAAATTATTCCTCCAAATGATGCGATGGAGCCCGAGTTACACAATTGTTAGAGAATTAAAACAGATTATCCCAGAAGGCTATTTGATTTTCATACTGGTTATTTGGAACAGGGATGATGATTGCAGTAGGTATACATTTCTATGATTCTGTGCTATCTATACATGTTTTGGCAATGAAAGGATGCAGTTTTTATTTTAACCCCCTTTTTTCTCATTTTACCAATCGCAGCACAAACTGTTAGAAGAAATTTTATCTGAACTCAGAGTCTCCCTGGTCTGGCAAGCAGAAGCCAGGACTGGGTGCCTCTTCCAGCTTTGCCTTTGGCCTTCTAAGTGATGATTTCGAGCATATGGCTTCGCCTCTAATGCCTTTATTCGCCCACCTATAAAGTGACTTGAGATTTCCAGATGAAGATCTTGAGATATCTATGTAAAGAGCCAGGCGCTGTCATTATCCCAGATGTTGAGCAATGAGGAGAAAGTTTAACTGAGCACAAAATGTGACTCACACAAGCCTAAATACATAAAAGGAAGTGTTTAAAAACTGCCTTTGTGAAAATAGCTCTGAAGATGCTCTTTTCAGTATACAGACAGTGCTAATGGCACTCAATTGTATGTTGTTCAGACATAGCTTTTTCTGTGTTATCTACTGTGCTGCCATCAGCCACACTGTCTCCTTACATTGCATTTTATAATCCATTAAAAACTTATAATCCTAGAATAGTTTGGGTTGGAAGGGACCTTTAAAGGCTATCTGGTCTAATCCCCCTGTAACAAGCAGGGACATCTTCAACTAGACCAGGTTGCTCAGAGTCCTGGCAAGCCTGACTTTGAATGTTTCTAGGAATTTGGAATCCCATCAGTCTGATCATCCCATCAGTTGCCCATCAGTCTGGGCAACCTGTGCCAATGCCTTGCCACCCTCGCTGTAAAAAATTTCTTCCTTATATCTAATCTAAATTGACCTTCTCTTTTTTTAAAACCATTACCTCTTGTCCTATTGCAACAGGCCCTGCTAAAACATTTGTCCCCACCTTTCTTACAAGCTCTCTTTAAGTACTGAAAACCTGCAATAAGGTTTCCCTGGAGCCTTTTCTTCTTCAGGCTGAACACTCCTAGCTCTCAGCCTGTCTTCATAGGGGGAGGTGCTGCAGCCTCTGATCATCTTCACAGTCTTCTCTGAACCAACCCCAACAGGTTTATGTCCTTCCTGTTCTGGGATCCCCTGAGACGAATGTAGTATTCCAGATGGGGTCTCAGCAAACCAGAGTAAAAGGACAGAATCACATCCCTTGACCTTCTTCAAAAGCATATACATGATTTTGGGGAGTGGCATGTGATGGTAGAGAGCCTTTTATAAATTTTAAAAACATTAAGCACAATCAGACATAAAAGGGCCAGACAAGATGTGTAATCCTGGAGTTATTCTGAAAGTGCCTGCAGATTTTCATATCTCAAGGGCTCCCAGACATGAGAATGGACAATGCAGACAGTTTCAGTTCCTCAGGCCTAGCACAAGCCAGCTGTACTATTCAGGCAGCTCAGAGTGGATGTGAATTTGCCCACCCAGGACATCTGAAGTTTCCTTCCAAATGAAAGAATCACGGTGACAATGGTCACAAGCAGAGACCCTGTATAAAAGGTAGTCAGAATACTCACATGCTCTAGTAGCCTCCACTACCTGAATTGATCTAATAAATTAAATAAACCATCATCACTCTGGATTAATTCTAATTTTTCCACTCTTCAGGGGGTCTTGGGCTTTGGTTTTGTTTTGGGATTTTCCCCTCCTGTTTGCATACACAGCGCTGTAAGACATTGGTTGACACAAACTAAATTGGTGTCTGATGTGAGAGAGGAGCTTGTTTCCTGCATCAGTGCCTGCTCCTGCCTGAGCAGCACAGGGTATGTTAGGATTGAAAGCATGGAAGCAAAGCCCTTGTAGGGATAGCTCTTCATGGGTTTAATTTGAGATCATGGGGAAGAAAGCTAAACAGTGACTCAAAGCTCTGTTCTTTCACATGTGAATGTTTATTACTGAGCAATCTGTCCTACAGTCTGTTACACTTTTGATTACACTTAGTAAAACAGCTAGAGGTGATTCAGTCTTGGTACAGATAAAGTCCAAGTGAGTTTTCAGTTTCTAAAGAGATTATTCTTGTAAGCTTTGAGATATAATTCTTTCCTCTCAGAGATCCAGTGGTGGAAAGAAATTGCATTTGTGAAGATTTTTTTCCTTCTCTTTCTAAGGAGTTTTCCTGAAGATACTGTAAGTTAGTCTCCTGCCATTCAGTCATCTTGATCACTGATATTTATCCATATGCCCAACTTTAAATTTGCCTCATAGAAGGCAGGAAAATGTTGACTTTTTGAACCATCAGATTATTCTAAAAATATTGTTCTTACTAAAGGATGAATTTCATTTTCAAGGTGAACATTTCAGAAGTGAGCTGAGTTCTGCTGGTTTGTTACACAGTAACCACATCAAAACCTTCTATTTCCATACACCTAACACACTAGACTGCCGTGTCTCATTGTAACAAATGGATTGTTGGCTGTTTTATTGTGCTTTCAGAGAAAACAGTGATCCACTTAGGAGAACCAAGAGACTGGGAGACAAAGTCATGAAACGTGTTGTCTAATTAAACATTCAAGGCTAGAAAGAGCTGCCACCATTTACAGATGGATCACCATGAGGTGAAGTCTCTGCTGAGGCTGATACTGGAAATTAGCAATATTTAAATTTATGTCTCCAACTAAGTCCACAAGGAAATATTCCTCCTTATCAGCACATTCCATCATGGGCAGGTTTGGAGTGCTCTGGCACAGGGGGTGCCGACCGCTGCTTTCATTACAGAGCTCGTAAAGTTAAAAAAAAATACCTGGCTGATGCTTTGGGGTGCTACCAAATGGTGCCAGCCTCATGTCAGCTCCAAGAAGGCAAAGCAAAGCCCATTTCTTGGGTGTGTGCTGCTGAGGGAGCTGCCTTTTCACCTTCACTTCACACAGAGCTGTTATTGTTTTTGTTCGCATTGATCTTATCCTTGGAGAATTTGGAAGGGATTTCAAAAAGGCAGAGTGTTGATAGTAACTTTGTTTTCATGCTTCTCCTCTGTTGCTAGAGCTATTTGGTTTTTACTGACTAGGAATTGGGATGGCCCCAGCCCTCCACCTTGATCCAAACAGGCGTGCCCTGGGTCAGAACGAAGCCTCATAGACTTTGCCTTGACTTTGTAAGGGCACAAGAATTTCCCCGTGCAGATTTGGTTGCACGTTCCAGGTTGAAGGGTTTATTTACAACAGCCCCTCTGCCTTCTTTATGTCCCAAGACGGATTCCTGAGCACACTCTACCACAGGATTTTCCTATTAGATGTGGATTTTCCCTCTTTTCAAGTGCTTAGTGTTGTAATTTGCTGCAGTTTTGTGCCTTTCCCCCTCTGCCTGGACCTGTGCTTTCCAAGAGGAAGGAGATCAGCAAGACATCCAGGAGCCAACACTACAACAGCAGTAAAAGAAGCAAGGCATGAGAGTGGCAGACGTTGCTCTTCACCCCTCAGTCACCTTTGTGGTCTCTGTTAGCAGCTGCAGCCTTTGTAGATGTCCAGTTAAGCTTGAGACTGACCCAGAGAACAAGAAGAAACAAAGGTCACTTCCAGTTTCACCAGAAAGAAATTCCAGTGGCTACTCCAACCCCATAATCCAGCCATGATTAATGTGTATCGAAGGCAGATCTGGTTTCATCAGAGATCCTGGATTTTAAACAGTCTTAACTGTTTGGGGGAAGGAAAAAAAAAAAAAAAAAAAAACACCACAAAAAAACACCAAAACAAAACAAAAAAAACCACCCTGGAAAGCTGAAGGAGGAAAAATACATCTTAAACACAAAGTTGGATCTTGTCACAGGGACATTAACAAATGACAATGTTCTCCACAAAGACAGTCTGCTCTGCAGAGCACTAAAGCAAAGGTACTCTGGCTTCCTCAGAATTTGCACCTCAGTTCTCCCCTTTCACTCATACCACATAATCTAAAGGCTTTTGAAGGAAATTCTGAAGCCTGCTTTCCCTCCTACGCTCAAATTTACTTGAGTTTTTCCTGCAGACTCAACAATTTGTGGTGTAATAGGACAGAAAAGAGGGGGAAAATGCATACAAGTGTAGTGAGCTCCCACACCTTGCTTTACTCTAAGTTCTGTGTCCAAATGAGTTTGTGCTGGGGAAGAAAAGTCCTTTCAGGACAAGAAGAGTAACTCATGAAAGTCTCACAAGGAACATCTCAGTATGAACTGAGATTTTCAGGCCAACCAACTTATGCCCACCATGGGGAGCTATCATTTGTGGGGGGTTAGCACCTGACTGGTTGATCTTCAAGTCACAGCCCCTCTCTGAGATTTCAGATCAGAGCACCCGAGGTTTCCAAATATAGTCCCCATTCTAGTTCTCCTGTTCAGCCATAATGCAGCAGTATCATTCCTTAACCTTGTTCTCAGAAACAGCTGAGATTTTTGGCTGCATTTTAAAACAAAAAGGCAGAGATGAAGAAAAAAAAGCAGGGGGTGGAAAAGAGCTTGAGGGAAATGCCTGGCATGGAAAGGCTTTAGCCTAAATAGCTGAGCTTTGGCAAAGCTGTAAGTAGTCAGACTGCTTCTTAAGAGTGAAAACCACACGACACACTTGATGGGTACAAACCCACTCATAAAAACCCAGACACCTCTCATATCTACAAAAACCTGCACTCCACAGCAGATAGGGTGAGCAGTAATGAATGGGTTCAAGTCGCAGCAGCAAGATCAAGATTAGGTAACAGCAGAACATTTAACTGTAAAGATAACTTGAGTCGTGGGATAGGTTTCCCAGGAGAACTGAACTTCCATCACAGGAGGTTGTCAGAAGCAGATGGAATGAAATCATCCCTGATATAGCAAAGAGCACTTCAAGACTCTATTTACTCTATACACAATCATCTACACATGCTAATAATGAGCAATAATTCTCTTCCCTTAGTGAAAGGATTCTATACCTGTTGAAATTATCTATTTTTTTACACCTATGTTTTAACAGAGACAATATCTTTACCCCAGTCTGAAACGAGTGGTGAAGCAGAGGCCCAACCTCTCCATGCTCATAGTAAACTAGTTGGGGTAGGGCCAGTGACCAGTATTTAGATTTCTGCATTCATCACTTCATCACCCAAATTGTTCTTCTCCCTGGGAATTTCTTAAAAGTTCACATGCACATTTTTATGGCCACTGATTGATGGAGTTCCTTTTTTTGACTGCTTCTTCTTCTGCTCTAGGGTTTATTTGAGCCCATTACCCTAGGATCTCCTTAGAGCTACCTCATCCTCTCTTCTCCAGCCAGGGGATTTCCACTCTGCTGCCAGATCCAAGGTTGCTTATGTCCCTTTCATCTAGCAGTCTGCTGTGCTTCATCTTTCTGAGGAAAGATCCTAAATGGGAGTTTTCCCACCCTATTTCCATCATCTACTTTTCAACTGTACTGCTTCACTTCCAACCTGGCAGGTCTTCACTGTATATCTAACTACTTCATAAAATGTGAATCCTGTTTATTTGATGTTTCTGTTCTTTCTTGTTCAAGGCTTTGTTTTAATTGTAGGAAGTCAAAGAGGCATTCTTTGGGAATCAAAGGAAGCCACTTGAGCATGTCAGAAGATTCCACAGAGAACATCCCACTGCTGCCTAGCTGAATATGTCTGGTGGGCAGCTCATGACCTTGGCTGGTTTCATCACCACTTCTCTTTTGCTCTTAGCAGCAGCTTCCTTGATGTTATTGTGTAATAACAAATTATGAGCATCAATTTTGAGTATCACAGATCTTCTGGGATCCAGAGGTTTTTGTTTTGCACTCTGCAGACTGTTTTCACAGAGTGTTGAATCCTGGCCCCATCACATCTGCTCTCATTCAGTTTGGCAACAAACTCATTTTCCAGCGTGCCATCCTAATGGTTCTTTTCTGCTCTTATAAGGAGCCTACTGCCATTGCAGAGCTTTGCCCTTTAGTGTGTTCTTACCTGGCAGGAACCTGAAGCATGCACTTCCAAAGATGAAAGCCTGGTGTGCTCTTCATGCTCCTGTTTTAGGGTCAAGACAGGGTATGTTTGGCCACCCACCTTAGGCTTCTGTCCCTGGGAAATGCCAAGTACAGATTCAAGGGATTCACACCTCAGGCTTCACCAGTAACAATCTGGATGAAAGTGTGCCAGAGACAACCTGCAATGGCACTCAGGGATTACCTTCCTGAGAGCTCTGCCTGCAGGCAGCATAGTCCTTCATCACCTCCAAGGCAAAGCTGGCATGTTGCTATGAAGGAGAAACCAAGCCTAACTAACTGTTACTTTGCAGCTCCTTCACCGTTAGTAAATTGTCAGAGCAGGCCTGTTCTCTCTGGGCAGCACTCATCTGAGAAGGGATTAGACAGTGACCAAGAAAATTGTTCTTAGCAGAAGATACAGATTTAAGCACTTTAACATTCATGTAAGAGTACCAACAAAGAATTTCAAAGCAGAGTCCTAGGGTCCAGCTTGCCCTGTTTCAAGGTCTGTCACTCACCACATTGTGCATCTTGGTTGCTAAAGGCTGAATTTCAGTGGGTTTTCTCCCCTGGCTGGAATTTTATCTCCCACAGAAGAAGGCATAGACACCTAAAAGTGTCACCCAGGACGCAAATTCCCCCTGACAACCACAAAGCTGGGAAAAGCCTCCACTTTCTGTCCACTAAAAATACACCTTAGTCACTTTGAGTTCAAGTAGTTGCAGTCCCTGAATTCATTTGGCACATGCTGAAATTGAAGCCGGTTGAGTCATTCTGGTCTTTAGGTAACTAGAGCTCAACGTCAAAGCCACACACCACTGCGGTCCCCACCCAGGCACAGGAGTACAGAGAGTCCTAGCTGTGCTCTCAGTGGGTCTGTTTCCCAGCATTTATCACTAACACTGCATTTAGGATTAGTGTGATTGTCAGCAAACATCTAACAAAAGCCCAGGAGCACCATGCAGTGATTGAACTCACTGCCTGGGAGCTTCTTGCTCCCACGGCTCCTGTCTGCGCACCAGCTTTCCCTCTGCTTTATGTGAAGGGCGTGCAAAGTGCTTTGAAAGTCAGGTCTGCACGTTTTCCTCTGAAGCTGCCTGTAATCCACTTCTTTTTTTTTATGTTTACGTAGGCAAAACTGAGTACCTCGGGTAACTAGCTGCAGTCCCAAGCACGGAGGCAGGCTGTTAAAAACATGCTGATGCCCTTTGTTTGGAAGTACCATCCTCCTCCGCTTTGTTTCTCAAACACCGGTATTTAATCACAAACAAGAACTTTTCTCCAAGGAAAGCGACATTGCCACAACACAGAAGTGAGAAAACAGGATCACGAGTTGCTAAGTGCAAGATGCCACATTTGAAAGAGAGTCAAAGCAGAGGTGGGCATGAATATGGACATGAAGATGGGTCTCTCCATCTCGATCCCTCTGCACTGCCTTTGAACTGAAGAGGAAGTGCTCGTGGCAATGCAGGATGTAAAGCTGATTATGCTTTGCTCTGTAAGAAAACACATGTATCCAGGGAGCACATGACTGCTGAAAGATTAAAAGGAGCCTAAAATTCAGCACTTTGTCTTTATCAGCAGTTGGACTAAGTACTTGTTCTTTTCATCCTGCTTTCTCTTCAAATACTTCAGAAAATACTTTACAGACAGCTAAATGAACACCCCAAATCCTGAGAGCAGAGGTAGAGAAAGTGAGGTGTAGTTTATTTTCCAGCTCAGCTGCATAAAATGAACTAGAGCAAAGCAGCAACTGCTATTCCAAGACCTCAAGTCACAGCCTCTATCTGCAGTAGCAGCTAGTTATATTCTCAAGCATTCACTTACTGGTTTGTGAATGGTGCCCACCATTGAACTCTCCCTTGCTTTATCCTCTCCCTTGATCCCCAAGTGTTTCAGAAACTCTTGGACCCTTGCAGAGGCAATGTTCACATTCTTACTTTCCTGCATTTTCCATTAATCTGCTCAGAAACTATATGAATAGTTTCTTTGTCTTTTTGATTTCCTAATTTCCATTTTGAGCACGTGAAGCCTTTGCTGTGACAAGCGTTCCCCAGAAGAGCTCCTGTTTCTCTGCTGATGAACCTGTAACTTAAATATAGTGCCAAGCACCTGTGAGATGCACGTGTTCAAAGAGACAATTACAGTTCCTTGGGGTACTAAGCCAGCAGCAGCTATTAAAAGTCATCTGGGCCAGAGAAGGTGCTCCAGCTGCTGATGGCTTGAGAGGCGAGGAAGGGACCACTTCTCCATTTCTGGTACTCCTGGTGCAGGCAAGGCACACACACCTGGCACAGAGCTCAGGGGTGCTTCAATTGCAGTGGAATATAAGCTTCAGCCTAATTTTTCTTCCAAAGCTTCATTACTCTTGTGGGCTTTTCGAGCAAGATGTATTGTCCTAACCCCAAGGGGTTGGCTTGTCAGGCACAGCTTTATCCTGACTTGTAAAGGCAGAAATACGAGACCAAGAGCAGCTGCTTTCTGTACATTGCCAATGTGTTTCCAATGACTTGTGCTCTCGCCGTGCTCATGGGTACGGCCCCAGCTCAGGAAGACATTTATTCAGCACATGCCTAAAAGCCATTGACCTCAATGAGCCTCAGGCTTGTGCCTCAGATTTGTTCTGAATCAAGGCCTGATAGACGGGATATTTTTTCCTGCTCGTTTAAACATTGAAACCCAAGACTGTAACACAGTATATTGAAATGTCCCTCTGGCTGCTGTTCCATCAGCTCGTGAATCTTGTGGAAAGGCCATCAGTTACAGGTTGCTGCAACTGTGGTAAAAACTGAACCTTACATTTATCTTTTCATAGTGTACATTAATGACTAAGATGTACGATGTTTTCTTGCTATCAGATTCAGAAAATTTGAAAGCTTGTGGCATATGATGGACTCCTTGAAATGTTTTCCTTGGATTGAATATCGGGTTGCATTTTGATTAGGAGAAAAATATAGCAGCGGAAGGCAAGCAGTGATGAATTAACAATTTCCTATTGCTTTCTCAGACTTACCATTCATTTTAGGTGGAACAAATTTGTGTCAATTGAAAATTCCACAGAGGCATTGATTCATTTGGAATTTAAAGATACAGTAAAGAAAACATTCAAAGAGTCTTAATCATGAAGAGTATGGTTTTGATTAACTCTAGGATTTTTAAAAAAGAACTAATTATTTTCCAAGCTATGGCAATTTCCAAAAAGCTTTCTCTTTATACCAACACTTCAGATAGAGGCACCTTGTTTCTAAAAGAAAAAACAGCACCGTTTAGGTATCTGCCATACAGCACTAACACCAAACTAGCCTCATCTGTCATATCGAGCTGCCATTTGCCTTTGGGTATTTCTAATTAAAATAATAACAAAGGGACCAACAATGGACCCCACCCACACCAAAGAGGGGAAGCTTAAAACAAATCCAAGATTACCCACTGAAGCCAGTACTTGCTTTTCTGATAGCCTTACCCTTTTGAGAAGGTTTTGGAAAATGCAGCTCACAATAAAATTCTCCATCACTCTAAGGGAAAAACAATTGGTCTATATTTAGGTCAAAAAATTAAACAGTAATAAACCCAGTGAATTCTAAGCAAGGCTGACAGTTGTGCTCAGAGCAACACAATCACAGAGGAAGGGTCACACCAGTGGTCTGCCTGTGCAGCTGCTGTCATGAAGGTGTCCCCGAGCAGGCTGGTGCCCACAGCTGCATTTCCAGCACCAGAAAGGCACAAGTAACAGTCCCAGTGCTGTTGGCACTGTCTTGCTCTTCAGAGGCACTGATCCAGCTGCAGCCATGCATTCAGGGCATGGATGGGATGATTTACAGCCTGAGCTGGTTTAGGGGCTGGCTGCTGGAGACCATCTCCTGCAGAGTGGGGAGCAGAGAGGAGGGAGCTGCAACCCCTCAGAGGGGCAAGGAAATGCTCCCTCGGATGATGCTCCAGCCTGGACTTCATGTCTTACAGGTCTTTCCCAACCTAAATGATTCTCTGTATCTGTGTTCCCAAGCCCATACAATGAGACATCTAAACACCACCCACCACACCTGTACAGCAACATCCACACATGCCAGAAAAATCTGGAAACTTGGAGCAGTTCTCCCACATGGTCTAAAACCTACTGGAGCCTCCCAGGCATCCTGTAGTTATTCAAAGTTGGGACTAATGCTGTTTCAAAGGGCTCCCCATACACTATCAGAAAACAGATATGCAAGAACACATACATTTAAATGAGGGAAGGGGCTGTGGATCTTTTAGATTTAAATGAAGAATTGTATCATGTGTGATAATTACAGCCTTTGCAGGCAGCAAATGCTTCAGTCAAGTTCATGCTCCTTTAATTAAAAGAGCTGTATCTCCTTCCACGTTACATGTCCTCATCTAAATAATGAACTTCCAAAGCACATGACCAGATAAATATTGCCTCCGGATTGCACATTCAGTATCTTCAATAAATAACGCCATACTTGCAACTACTAACCAGTTATGAATAGCAGTTTAAAATAACAAAGCAACCATTCAAATGGAAAGCTAAAATGGAATTTCAAGTGGTAAAATTGTTTGAAATTGTCACTAATGGGAGCCATTCTGCTCCAGTCAGCAGCCTGTTGTCACAGAGCTGGACACCCCAGAGACTCCTACCTCTCCATCACACTGAGCTCAACTTGGCCCTTGGGTTCAAGCTAATTGGAGCAGGAGATGGACGGCCAGAGCACGACCTCCTCGGCTTTGTTTACGGAGGAAGCTCTTCTCATTAGATAGCTGGATGAGTCTGCACATTGCTGGGAGACAAATATACGGACTTTCACTTGTAGGTCAGCAGTTCAGATCTGATGGGGATGAGTAATGACAAGCTAATTGATCTCAGATGGCCGTTTGGTGGTCTCTGCAAAATGAATTTGGTGATCTGGGTTCACGTCTCAGGGGATGAGCATCGTGTCATAGAAAATCGGCACTGCAGAAACCCTCTGCAAGGGCAAGGGCTGGAAGGAGATATGGAAAACACCCTCTCTTCTTATTCTTAGAGAGAGTCCCTTGGTGGCAGGGCTGCAGCACACTGGCAGCTGGAGCCAGCTCTTTCTGAGAAACTTCACAGCAGCTCTGAAGAGCTGGGCTGTGTTTCCTCAGTGGCTCCTCTGCTCCCAGCAGAGGAGCCAAAGGTTTGCTAGCAGCCCCTCTGCTTGCCGGGGAACTTGATGCCCACGCCTAATTGGAGAAATGCTGACGATGTCCTCTTCTAATCAGAAACTACCGTTTGCATTCTGGCTCTCTAATAATATATCCCCTGTCCTTCCAGCATACGAGTTAAAACATGACCCTATGCAATTCATCTTCTGGCTAAAATTAGTGATTTTTAGCGGCAATGTGTTTCTTAAATTGTGTCCAGTGGGGCAGAAAGAGCCTGGAAAACTCCTTCTCTCAGGAGGGTCATTTATTCTGACAGCAATGCTGAAGCATATATCTTTCTGTCACAGCTCTGGCCCTCAGAAGAATTTCTAGATACAGTCTTGCTTTTATTATTTCTTTTGTTTAAACATTATTAATTGCCTCCTCAGCCCTCTTCACTGAAAACAATTGTCTGGGGTCAGACTTGAGGGCTGTTGTTTCCATTCCTGCTATGCACAAAGGACTGCTCCATTACAGCGCCTTGCTGGAGGATTGCAAACGGACAGATCCTGCTCTCCCACTGCTTCATCCTGGACTCGCTTTTTTAATACCAAAGTTGCTCAGCAGGTTTGCTCCCGATTTGCAGGGGTAGGCAAACCTCAGCCTCTCCAACAGCATCGACCTAAGGCCAGAAGGTACCAAAGCTGCGGGGTGCCTCTGGAAAGGGCTCCAGAGTGTCGGCACATCCCCGTTTCCTAGCTGGGCTCGTTGGAGGGAGCAGCTCCAGCGGGTAAACGGGAAGGATGTGTCTGACCCAGCGGGCATGGCCAGCCTCACAGGAGTTTCTGTTTGGCTTGTCCCCATGGGAAGCTGCCTTGGAAAACTGGTAAATACTCCAAGGAGGAAGTCTGCCCGGGTCGGTGGGGAGGTGAAGCGCCGGCTTTGTTCTCCGTCCCAGACGCAGCTCGTGGCCTCGGGCGGGCCCCGCGGCTCCCGGCCGGCCGTGCAGGCAGGTGTGGGCAGCGGCTCTGCCCCAGCACAGCCCGGGGGCCGGGCAGGTCCGGCCGGGCAGGCACAGCGATGGAGACGCCCAGCTCTGCTGCACCCGCAGCAGGAGGAGACGGCACCGGCTGCCATTCTCCCCCCGAAGTCCTTTGCACCTCAAAACGTGAAGGATAGCGACCAGTTTGTCAGTGATGGGAAAACACACGGCGGTGCTCAGACGGAAAGCACTGAAGGAGCGCGAAGTGCTGTATTTGCATGTTTAATGGCCATGGTTGCTGCTCCCTCCTCGACTCCCCCTCACCTACCCCTCCCTGCTTCTCCTGCCATAAATTAGGGAGCAGGCAGGAGGTGTGCCGGTGCTCATCTGCTGGTAATTTGGTTAAGGCAGGGTGTAGCCGTGGCATGCAAATCCTCTTTTGCTTCCTCTTGTGCCTCGGATGGGGCGCCTTGGCACGCAGCGCTGCTGGCGAGGCCGGCGGTGGGGAGCTGCATGCCCAGTGCCCAGGCCACCACAATTCCTCGTGGCTGACCCCAGGCGAGGCAAAGCTGGCCAAGGATGAGCCTCCAGGGGCACGGAGCCATGTACCAGATCCTACGTTGCTTCCTCTGCCATGGCAAAAGTGCAGTGGGGCTTCCCAACTACTCCTGCCCCTCTTGGAGGGCACTGACCAGAACTCACCATTCACAGAATGTTTTAAATTAGGAGGAGGGCCTGCTAGGAGCACAGCATGGAGCATTGAGGCCACTCCTCCTGGCCCTTCCCAAGCTTCCCCACCTGCTTTTTGGGGCATGCAGGGATGAATGGGAGGACAGCCTCACACTCAAGTCATGGGCTGTCCAGTTGACAGCCCACTTTCCCCGGGCAATCAGGGATGCCATGCTCGCTCTGTGCAGGCTTAATCCTGTGCCAGCTCTGGGCAGGATTTTCCCCAGTAGCAGATTACTCCAAGTTAGAAAACCTCATGCTTTCTAGCCGGGTGCCAGCACAGCTGTCAGCAGGGTAAGGACTGGGCAGCAAAGTCTGGGCATCAACATCAGCCCTGCACATCTCATTGTGGTGGCCACATGTGGATGGGACTGGGACCCTTTTGGGGGGTGCAGTGGACTGCAAGGCCTGAGCAGAAGAGCCTTTACCCTCCTGCTGCTGTGGTGGGTGTTGTATTCAAATCAAGGTCTGATGTCAAAAATAGCCATGGCTAATGCCTCTTGGTCCTCCTCCATCCTTTCAGCAGATTCGTTTCATCCAGCAGCGACCACATCCCTCCCTATACCCCATGGGCCTGGGTCTAAATGAAAACCCCACCCTGCACTGCTGTATCCTCCTCCAGGGTCATGTCAGCCATTTGCAGCTGGTGCCTTTCCCTTTCCAGCATGCAAAGAGCAAGTTGAATTAACTCTCAAGCAGCCTGGCAAGGAAATATTCCATCTGTCTGCCCCCAGCCATCCCAAACAAGACCTCCTGTAGGAGTGGCTGCTCACTACCCCCATCCCAAAGCATCAGCTGCAGTTAGCAGCAGCACACCCATCTGCAGGGATGTCAGGCAGAAGAGAGCACAAAGGTGTGTGCTCTTTATCCTCCTGCCTCCCTGGGAAACATCCAACCTTCCTGGCTTCCAAGGCCACACTTTCTCACCTCAGCGCCTCTGCGGAGCTCACGGTGCGGTGGCAACACGACTTGCCACATGAAGAGGATGCAGCATGCCTGGTCCTCCTCCACAGTATCAGGGGAATGTGAAGAGGTGTTTGATAACCCGTGGGGTTTTGTGACTCTCAAAGCCCCCACAGATCTCAGCTGAGAATCTGCCAGTGCATCTGCTTTGGTGTTGGGTTCAGGACCTTAAGCTTTGACACCATTCCTTTCGTGCAGCATCTTGTATCCCTTCACCAAAGCTGCTCCCTCAAAGCTCGTGGTTCAGCACTGGGTGACACCAGCCTGGGAAGAGCTGCCCTCTGGACTAAAAACCTTCCTACACAGGA
The DNA here is from genome assembly GCF_029207755.1 of Chamaea fasciata. Lineage (NCBI taxonomy): Eukaryota > Metazoa > Chordata > Aves > Passeriformes > Sylviidae > Chamaea > Chamaea fasciata. The sequence continues at coordinate 8,588,336 of NW_027094097.1, forward strand.
AAGCACATGCGCTTGCATTTGTGCTTTCAGACCCTGCTCACCCCTGCAATCAAACAGCGCATTTCTAAAACTCCACAGGGTAAAGGTGCATTTGATTCCTAATGATGTCTCCACACACAAACCCCAGAGACTCCTTAGACTGCTCTGTGTTTACTTCCAGGCTTCCGGAATAGAAAGACAATCCCTGCTCCAAGATCCATAAGTGAGTCCTGCACTGATGAGACCCCAGCTCCCCCTTCCCACAGGGACCCTGGGCCCAAGCCCACTGCACAGCTGGCTGGAAGGGCAGGGCCCCTAATGGGACATCCCTGGGGCTGCACATCCCTCAGGAATGAATTCTAGCATTCATTTTCCCTTTGAGTAAGAGAAGTTCTGGGTTTGGTACAAGGGAAATAGGTGCCCATATGAGCAGTGTTAGCCTTGTGTTGGAAGGAAAGCCATTGTCTTGAAAACACCTATTATACAAGAGCCAGGTTTAGTATTTTCTATGCTGTACATTTTTCTTCATAGTAAGGCCAGAGACACGTTTTTCATGCGTTGTAGAGAGGCAAATTTTGAGAGCTGATGCTTGGAGACATGGAAAACTTAATGATTTTCTAGTGAAGGAGGGAACCTCAGTGTAATAAGAGCTTGAGCCCATTGGAGGGAGAGGGAGCAAGGTTGTCCTCACACTTCCCAGGAGGTTCAGAACTGGTGCCCACTGGAGCTAACTAGGCATCTCATATACATTTTGGACAACCAGCAGCAGCTCTCTGATGGCTTATGGGCTGGATCTGGACTGTCAAATGTTACAGAGGACCCTGTGTTGGTCTGCTGCCCTGTTTCCCCCAAGAGCTACAGGGTACAGAGGAGGGAGGAAAAGGCTGTGTGGGTCTGTGATGTTTTCCGACCACTTTTCCTGCCTGGCAAAATGAAAAGAGCTCATTTTTAAATGATAACACGTGGCAAATCATCCTGAGTACAGATGGGAAGAGCCCAGCACGATTTTCCGCAGGACGCAAGCCTTCTCTGGGTGTTTGCTGGCGCTGGAAATATCACCTTCAGATCAAAAAAGTAACCTTGCAGCCGAACACAACTCAACAGCTGATTTATGTCATGGAAAAGCCAGAGCTGCTCATCAAAACCAAACTTAAAAATAACATTGTGGTTGATGTTCTCACAGTTCATAAATATTCCCACTCACTCCACAGTGGGGGGGGGGGGGGATTTTTTCTTGGAGGGGAGGAAGAGGAGCAAACCAGGATTGTGAGCTCTTTATTTGTGTTAAATGCAAGGAAGAAAAACCCACCCAGCAGCTCTGCATCTGAAGCTGCCAGGGCTTCATTGCTGGAGGAGGAAACAGCTCTGCCCTTTGCTCCAGCACCCTCCTGCCAGGCTTCCAGTGCTGCCTGCCTTTGCAGGCTCTCAGCCAGCCCCACAGCCTCTCGCTGGTGCATTATTCACCCAAGCTCTCCCAGAGCAGGCAAACCATGCTGGCTGTGCCTGTACACCACAGCGTGCCCTGGTTTCTGGCGGGGTTTTACACCCAGATAAAAATCGATTGCTGTTTTATATCAGAAATCCCCATGGCTGCAGCTCTCCACCTTCCCACAGGCAAAATAAATCACTCTCTAAGCCTCCCCACACACACAGATGCTTCACACAACAGGGACTAAGCCAGGGAGGAGCAAGCTGCATTTGACCAGCAGCACATGCAGCCACGGGGCCCTGGCTTCTCAATCCCTTGGCACTTTGGCTACTAATGCACAGCAACCTTGGTGGGCAGCTGATTGCAGTGGCTTCTAGCTCAGATTAGAACAGCAACTGCCTTGACCAGTGCTGGAGAGGAACAAACTAAGGAGAGAAATCCTGCTTATCATGTTGGGACATTACGTGCACACAAACATACAGCAACAGAGGTCCCTGGGGGAATCTGAGGGTGCATATACCAGCTTTGCCAAGCCTGGTAGAGGATCTCAGAAGAAACTTAAAATGTGTGTGACTTGGAAGAAAAGACTAAGTTGCATCACAGCCCAGACCAGCTATGTCTTGTGAAACTGAGACATGATTAAAACAACAGACGTGTTTTGGTTGGTTTTGTTTTTTGTTTTGTGTTTTTTTCTTTTTTTTACATGCTTTAGATCTCTCATTGAGGAAAGCTGGGACATGACTCACCCATGGCTTCCAGACCTAGGGAAAAAAAAGGAAAAAAAACCCAGAAAACAACCCTGAAAAAAAATCCCCAAACCATTTTCTAACCAAATGTTTGAATGGATTTGTTTTTGGCATGCCCATGGGCATGGTGCGAGACCAGCCCTGCAAAGCCTGCCCGCCACCTCACGCAGCTCAACTCGAATTTTGAGTAATCCCCACAAGCCCTTTGATGTGGTTGAGCCTGGCAAGAACTGGGGTCGATACAGGTGAACGGCTGCACTCTCGCTTTCTTCACCATCTATACAAACTTGCCACCATCTGATGAGTGAGACCTGGCCATCCTGCTGCCACACACTGCAGGAACATGGCCCTCCCCACCACACACCTCGGGGCAGTCAGGATCTGCCCTGGGAAGTCTCCGTAGAGGAGAGGTAGCTCCTGATGCTGTTTACTGGGAGCTCAGGGAGGCACCTTTGGCAAATGCATGAGTAAACATGTCTAATTGTTGGTTGCAAAGTCCCCCGAGCATCATTTAAACTTAGCCCATATGGACCCCGGGCTCCACATCTGCATGGGCATGTTGGGCATGTCCCTGCCTGCTCCTGTCTTCCCTGAGCATGGGGGGACGCACTGGGCGCTCCCAGAACAGGGCAGCCATGGATGGGCTGTGTGAGAATTAACATGGAAAGAGAGAGAAAAACACTCGGATATTTCAAAAGCCTCTGGAAGGCTTCTGAACATCTCATACCAGCAATTGAATAGAACATTGTAGGAATTACCTCTAGTAATAGGTTGGTCTTGGCTTTGACATTGCTTTTAGCCCCAAGCTCTGTATTAAGCAGGCCAAAGCCCACAAAAGCTCTCTTAATGGATTATTTCTTAATAAAGCAACCCAGTATATTTTCTCTATAAATTTTGGCATTCTCATCATCAGCCAGCGTTCCTGGAGAGTGCTGGGGGATGTGGGGTGATCCCTTCTGTGGGCAGCTGAGGAGCCCTGTCCTGAGCTCACACACCCACTTCCCTGCAGTGGCATTGGGTTTTTTGGTGTCTAAGCGGGTTGTACAAGAAAAGGAGGATGGAAAGGAGAGGAAATCCAAGCTCTGATGGATGGAAGTGTGGACTGTAGATCCACACCAAGAATGGTGTTTGATCCATCACCAGAAAGCAACTTGGGAGGAGGAAGGCAAGGTCAATGCTCAGTGCCTGGGGGTAAAAATCAGCTAATAACCCCTCCAAACTACCTGGAGGGTTTTGCAGAGTGGAGCAATGCTGTGCAGGGCCAGGAACTGGGGAGGAGCAGAAACCCCAGCAAGGCAGCACGTGGGGGGAATTACTGACAGTCAAGCAGGATCCTTCACCAGCTGAACACTTCTTGAGCTGTAATCATCCTTCTTTTTCAGACAAGAAAAAATACTTCAGAAGCTCTTCCCCGCCTCCAAGCCCGGTGCCTTTGCTTGCTGGATCTATATCAGAAGACTGTAGTACTCACCCAGGGGTTTTTATTTAGCGTCCCTGCCTTTGTGCCAGCAGATCTTGCATGGCAGGTTCAGTCACTTTCCATGGGGCCTTAAGAATTCAATTTTGCTTTTAAATTTGCTGCCTCTAGGCAAGATGTAGCAAGTTTTTATGTGCATGGTGCCTCTTTGTCTGCGTAGTGGTCTCATTCCTAACGAGGAGAAAGAAAACAAAAATTCTAACTCTCTAAAGGATGCTATTGTGTGAAATTATTAAGTAAACAGGGGAGCTGGGGCAGGATTTGCCCAGATTCACGTGCTGTGAGTGGCAGGGCTGGCCAGAGTGGAGCCTGGGTTTCAGTCCCCCTTTTCCAGCAACATCGCTTGCCAGGCCCAGCTTTCATAAGAGTTTATTTTCAGAGTTTCTCTCGCAGAGCAGAGAGGAGCAGGAACGCTCCAGCCCCGCATCCCACTCCCAGCACCATCCACCTTCCCTGCGGGGAGGTTTTGGCATGAGCTCCCCCAGTCGTTTCTCTTTACTGCTGCCAGAGACCCAGCCAGCGATAAACAGCAGCGGGTGCCTTTTAATTAACATCCTCATTTCAAGGCAACATATTATTTTCATTAAAATCAATAAATAGTCTCTGCTTGGACCTTTTCGCATGCCTTATATTGAAAGCAAATCAAACCTTACCCCTGGCATCTGGATCCCATACTTCCTCCACAGGATGCTTTGCTAGAGAGGCTGCACCTGAGCAGGCTCAACTTGCAGGATGGGGATTTCCCAGTAGGAAAGGCAGCAGCAGGTCAGATGTTTTGGGGGATGCTTCTCCCTGAGTGAGGAAGTTACTGTTTCGGATGCAACAGAGGACAGAGCTCGGGGAGCATTGAAGCGCAGCATCCCTGGCAGTGTCCTATCCTGGACCACATCCCTTCTTGCTTCAAGTGGACCCTGGGGCAGCTCTGGACTCCTCTACATGACAGCAAGTGACCCTTTCCTTCCTAAACTGAGTGCTGTTAAATTTAGCAGGCTGACCTGAGTTAGCCAGGCCTAAATCTGCAGTACTTTTGCATCTAAGTCTGAGTATTTTGGGCTGAATAAGTGGTATAAGTGAAAAATCACCCCAAAAACCCAGGAATGTTGGTAAGAGCTGGGTCCTGGTGTGCCAGGCTGGACGTGAGGGGCTGCACGTGGTGAAGAGGTGCATGTGAGCATGGCAGTGCACAAGGGCACAGGGGTGTGCATGCATGGAGACCAGCTCTCCTTGCAAAGCAGGAAAAAGGCTGAGCAGGGTCTGTCCCAGAGCAGCCAGCACAGCTCATCTCTCCAATGTGCTCCCAATATGTTCCCAGCACCATGTCCCCAGTGCCATCTGGGCAGGCCTGCCAGGGCACAAAGAGGCCTCAGTCCCCTCCCTTCTCTCACTGGCCATTCTTCAATCCCTTTTTCCACACACTACAGTCTACTTCCATATACAAAGCCTCAGTTTGTCCTTGAAACTCCTTGCAGAAGCACGGCTGTCCTTTCCTACAGGCAAGGGGCCAAAGCACCACGCAGAGAGATTTCCCCCATTGAGATGAGCACCACACTGGGAGGTTTCCCATGACCACACAGCAAACGGACCACCCCACTGAGCCCTATCATTCCCATCTCCTCCCGGGTCACCCTGACCCCCAGGCTCATCCTTGCCTGCTCCTGTGTGCCGAAGAGAAATGCCTTTGCTGCGGTGGCTTTGGCAGCGACTGTTATCCCGATGACTTTTCCAGGAGAGCTGGTGAATGAGATGTTTGTCTCCTGGTTCTTCACAGTTTATCCAGCCAGGTTTATTCTCAGGGAGTGGCCGGGGTTTGTGCCGCCCCAGCCCGGGAGCTAGCTTGAAGGGATCCAGTTCCCAGGGACAAAATAAATCCATTAGTTGAACATGATCCCTGTGCAATGCAGCACCCTTGGACTCCACCCAGCACACGATTTTCCTCCAGTTTGGGGCTTTATTGCAAATCTGTGACAAAGCCTGAATTTGTCAGATGATTAATTCTGACTCCAGTATCAAACATAACTCAAACACAGAACGCACCTCAAACTGACCTACCAAGCAATCTCCAAGCCCTGCCATGCCAGGCAAATGTTGATTTAATGAGGGGGCAGCAGTGGTTTGGCATGAGTTGCTCAGGCATTTTGTGGAGGGGATAAATAAATGCAGGGCACCCACTGACTGTCACCAGGTGACTGCTGTAGGACCTCAGGGTCAAGGCATCCTTCCAGACCTCCTGAAAGCCTCATGAAGCCATTCTGTTAAGCACTGGTAAATAGCAAAACTACTGTCCCTTGTTCCTTGCTCTTGGTAGGGACACATCCTGCTGTCCCTTTTAGCAGCCATGTTTCTGGGAGTGCTGATGGCCTTGGTTTGCCCTTAGTGGGTCTCATAGTTTTGAGAAAGAAGGTCTCCCAGAACTTGCCTTGTGTTACAGACCAAACTTGAGCATGTGAGAGCTTATTCTGCCTTTGGTTTCATATTTTGATCAAAGCAAATCTTCAGAGGCCTCCAGACCGTGGAGCTGGGGATGGCAACTCACCACAATGCTCGGAAGCTCAACCGGCCATCAAGTCCGGAGAGTTTCTACAGAGCTGTGTCCACCCACAGCTGGGACATCCCTGCATCCAGCACTCCTGCTGCCAGCACCAACTGCAAGGAGGGAAATGTGGTTGCTTGTCACTGAGGATCTCAAAACAAATGGATTTGTATAAAATGCACTCACTCCATTCACAGCCTCAGCAGAAGCCGTCTGCCTGCCTGGGAGGGAATATGTCGTAATGACCTCATTTTCTAGCTTGGATTTGAACCAAATGGTCACCTGCACACAGAAATAATGATCACAGGACAATCTGGTGCCCCTTAAAATCTCCCAGCTCAAATCCAAGCCCAGGAGAGCCCGGCGTGCAGACGTGACCCAGGGGGCAGCCAGGCGTGCTGACTGCAGCCGTGCCGGAGGCTGAGGGCTGAGCCCTGCAGCGATAAAACCCGACTTGCTGGCGGTTTCTTGGCTGGGCTTCTCTTGAGCAAGGAGTGTCTGAAGTGGGGTTTCTCACTGTGCTATTGTCCCTTGAAAGCCGCCATCCAGCTTTAGCCCACAGACACTGCCTCGCTGAGGCGGGCAGCCCTGGCACGCAGCCCGCAGGGATCTCTGAGCCCTGCCATCCCAGCCCCGCCTGCCTCCCGCTCCTGCACAGGGATGGGGAGAGGGACATCTTCTGCAGCAGCAACTGAAATCTATCTGACATTCAAAACAACGTCTGGAGTTCATTAGAGCAGCAATCCGCAGATTGGGCATCAGGCACTTCTGAGGGATCACACAAAGGCGCTTCACGGGGGTGTGAGCTCACGTCGGCGCGTTTTCTTCACGGCCCAAATTATTACAGGATCCAGATGTGCTCAAAGGCGCATCTGCAGCGTGCGTAAGCCCGTAGGCTCCCCAGCCCTTTCCTAATCCTGCTGAGGCCATTCCTGCCTGCTGTGCTGCCCAGCACACAAGCCTTCCCCAGCCTGAGCCCTGCAGAAAAGCAGCAGGACCTGAGGACGCGTCACCTCAGGAGTGAACACTTTTATAAGCAGAGATAATCTTCAAACCAGGCTTAAAGTTAAACCTGTGCTTGAATTTCTTGTGGCCACCTAGCAGCCATGGGCTCATGGTGGATGGGCTGGTTTCCCACCTGGCTGCACCCACTGCAGGGCTTAATTGAATTACAGAGTTAAGGGACTGCTGCTTTCCTTGGTTCCAAGCTCAGTCCTTCAGCTGGGCAATGGCAACAGCAGTTCCTCCCCAGCAAAACCCCACAGTCTGGTTTGCAGAAGCACCAGTCAATGCAAAATCCCTGCAAGCTGCTGAACAGCCCTGAAGTCGCCTTCAATAGAAAGGGGGGACAGCTTCCCCTCCATGCAGGGATCCACTTCTCCTGCCGTGCTCAGCAAAATTCCCCGACTACTCCATCTGCTCAGGGGCTCGAGTCCTTGTGCACCTAATGGTGCTTGCGTAACGCGGGCCGAACACGTCCTGTCCTTGTCAACAGGTTAAGCCTTGAGAAATTTAGTGATGTTGGAAAAGAGCTGCTTGTGAACGGAGCCCCGTTGGATTAGTCCAAACAAAACACATGTGATGGATTAAAAATAAAAATGCTATTAAATTCTTTCAGGATGTGAAATTTAACAAAAGGCCTGTTGTGCACAGGATGGAGGGGAAACGCCAGAGTCGGGACCAGGAACTCACTTAGCCAGGCAGTTTTGGAAGGACCACCTTGGATTTATTTTGCCCCACTATAATTGGATTTCGCATGTAGGTTTTGTTCGTGGAGTGATCTATTAATGCCTCTGTCTTGTCTCCCCAGGTTCCCCTTGTCGCCCCAGACTTCTGGAGTGGGCACTCCAGGGCAGGCTGGGTGCGCAGGGCTGTGCCAGAAAGCAGAGCTCTCCCTCCCTGCCAGGGAAGCCGTGACCTTTCCCAGCAAGCAGAAACAAAACCCGACAAATTCCAGAAAGTTTCAAAATCACGACGGCAAAACCCCAGAGCATCGCCTGGGAGCAGAAAAGCCCTTTTCAGATCGACACTGGAAGCTTTTCGGCTCTGATTCCCAAACGCTTTGGTCCAAAAATCACTATGTTTTTGCTTTATTTTTTACCCCAAGGGGAAATCTGTGACTCCACCAAAGCCACATGTGGCACAAGGGCATTGTCAGCCATCACGGCTCAGAAAGCAGGATAGAGATGACCCATCGCTGCCCTGGCAGCACTTCTTGCTGCCCCAGGCTGCTTTCTGCCCCTCTCGCTCTGTGCCCGGTTCACATAGTCCCTGCTTCTTCTGCCGGCTGGCTGAGAGAAGCCTGCCAAGCTGGAAAAGGGCCCAGAGCCCTGGCCCACCGCAGCTAATGCAATATTTACTGCTGTGCAGCAGTGCTGGAAGCTGCCGAGAATGGGCTGCTTTGTGCGGGGCGGCTGCGGGAGGGTGGGGGTTCCCGGGGGTCCCCCCACCGCCCTCCTGCTCAGGGCATCTGGGGTGAAACCAAAGCTTCCCAGGGCACAGGCAGCTCAGACATGAGCTGGGCTGTAGGACGTGCACATTAGAGTGTCAGTGTGTCCAAAGGCCTCTCCACAGGACTCCAGGGCCATCTGGGGACACAGGGACAGCCTCGTGGTGTGGGGCAGCCGGGTTACTCTCCTGCCAGGATGGCTGCTCAGATCCTTTCCTCTTGGAAAGATGGTAATTAAAAAGTGGAAACGTGGCCTGAGTTTACAGGATCTCGATTTGCAGGAGTGAGGAGCCAGGCATGTGCCTGGTAGGGTGGAGGTGGAGGGCCTGGTAGGGAGATGCCCCCACTGCATGCCAAGAGCCCTGTATGGGGACTCTTTGAGCTAATAAAGTGCAGCTTTTATGCAACCTCCTGCTTTTTCATCAGAAAAAAAAAAAAGTATTTTCCAACAGCAGCAGGCAGAGACCTGCAAACTGCACTCTTCTTCTCAGGTAGCTGTATTTTATTGACCAGTTTTACTGAGAAATTGTCCACAGGACTGAACTGGAGCTGCTCCAGTGACCTTTGTGGGTCACTACTGAGGATGCCTTTGGCCCCAAGAGCAAAAGCATTGCAGTTTCATCGAGGATTCAGCTGCCGTGGCTTTAAATAGGGCAAAGTGCTGGTCTGAGCTCCTGGGAAAACCCAGCCTGCGGGAGCTGGGGTGCCTTGGGAACACCTGGCTGGGACATGTGCTATCTTTCCAAACTTGGCACTGTGCCCCTTTGAAATCTTTCTCCAGGATGTGACTGAGGTCAGCCAGGGAGGCAATTGCTACACAGAAAAGGCCGTTCCCCCACAGTATCTCTGGGGTAGGGAATGTGCATGATACGGGGGACCAGATCCCTGAAGTGAGCTGCTCACGTGAGAGCTTTGAAAGTGATGGGCTCATCTGCACCCTCACTGTGGAATGGCTGCAGCAGTCAGACAGCCTGTACTCACCCCTTCACCAGCTGGTTAGTGCTGAAGAGTTAAACTGAGCTGAGAAATACAGCTGGGTGGTAGGGGCTGCTCAGCCTCCATTCACGTTTCTCTGTAGTCAGTGGCTGTTATTCCTCCTAAAACGGCTACCTGCTCTGCCCAGAGTAAGGCACCAGGCAGGGCACTTATTTGCGAGGTGATTACCCGTGTGTCAATAACTTAATTCTGCCTCTGTGTCCCAGGTTTGCAGTCGTTTGCCAGCAGGGCAGGCTGGCTGCTCCAGCCTATCCTCTTACTCCTGCTACAGGTGGAAGGGAATGACTTCTCCAGCACGACTCCATTTGGTGCTAAAAACAGGAAATCAGTTTTCTATCGATTGGCATTTCTCTTAACGTATTCTCGCAAGTGCTCATTAAATTTTCATTCAATTATCCCGGGCCACATTGTATTATTTTCCCCCCGTCCTTTTCAGAAGGAATAGGCGATAATGGAGGCATCCATCCCTCCCACGGAAGCAGGCCGTTCAAGCTAATTTAATCAAGGAAAGGCAAATCTTAATAAAGGAGGAGGGAAGAGCAGTCCTCATACCAGGATGGCTGATGGTATAATGACCTGTCTTCTGAAGAAGCAGCGTAGCCAAAGCTCTCCTGGTGCCATTAACGTTCGATACATTAGAGCTGAAGGTAGAGGTGAGAGGAAAACAACATCATTAAGCAGGACATCTCATGCTGGAAGGGAAGGCACATCTGTATTCTGACAGGGGATTATCTAGGCAGAAATAATAATAGCAGGAGTAATAACAATAATAATAAATCATTATCACTTGACATGGCTGGCTGTAGTGGGACCCAAGGGTGTGAAATGGCTCTGGCAGAGTTAAAAGGGTGAGTGGTAGACAGGAGCATCAACAGGAGAAGACAGATGTGCAGGGTGATCTGGGACAAGACCCTGTCTGCTTCTGCCTCAGTTTACCCAGCTGCAAAGTCAGTTTGGATTTGCTCCTACTCTGCCCAGAAGAGCTTTTCCCTGCAGGATGACCACGCTTGATGCAGAGCCCCCAGGCACGGCCCAGCCTTTTCTCAGCCCTTTCCACAAGAACAAGAAGGATGGTGCCAAAACCAGACCTTGTCCAAGCTTGAAGGTGAGCTAGTTCTTGGAGCCTTTTCAGATATCCACATAAAATCTCAGGAGAACATTTGTCATAAGGCTTGTGACAACAGCTTGTCCATCTGCAACGCTGACAAGCCCAGCCACTAGCCAAAATATATTCCAGATCTGGCTCCAAATGCCACGTGTTTGACACGCCTCTGAGGACCACGCATTTCAGACAGACGAGTTGTTCCTCTGTGAGCACCTTCCCGGGGTAATGTCTGTGTCCACTGTTGTGCCCATCATTGCTCAGTGCGTGAGCCAGTGTTCAGTCTCAGGGAGACAGGCTCGCCGTTATCTCTGCCTTGGGCAGGTCTGGCTCTTGGCAGAGATGGGCCAGCAGGGGAGAGCTGGGCTCTGGCTAATCTCCACAGCATGTCTGAATGGTTACATGTGAGGGTGGGAGCCTCACTGCATACGCCACCCTTTATCTGGGTTTCAAGACAGCCTTTGATAAAGAACCACAAGGCAGACGGCGGCGGCAGCTGAAAGGGATCAGGGATCAAGGGAGTGAAGGAAGACCTGGCTCCAAATCAAAAGGACCTTGGTGGCTCTGCTGAAGGGTCAGCTCCTGCTCGAGGTGGGATGGGGATGTTCCCTCCTCTTCAGAGCTGGGGAGTGGAAGGGAAGAGGGAAAGTGAGGCTGCAGTACTGCTGTACATCCTCCTTGCACATATTGTGCTGCACTCATTCCCTTCACTCTGCCTCCTGCAAAGACCTAATTTATCTTCAGCAATGGTTTGTTGTGTCCAGCTGGGGCACAGAGAGAGGAATGCCACAAATCCCATAGGCATGTGGTGCTGTCCCACTGCATGTCCACCACCCCTGCAGCTCACCCATCCCCATCACTATTGCCCCAGGTGCGCTCCTGGCAAATGTAAGCCTTGAAAGGAGGGAAGAGATTCAGAAACTCAGGATGTGCTCAAAGCAAGTAAGTGTTTTAGCTGAAGTGCTGAGAGCTCTTTCCCTGAGTGCTTGCGGTAAGCTCCATTACCGCCGGGGCTCGGGACCTTTGGTGATGTGCAGGCGGGGAGAACGCTCCTTAACGCCAGATTGGAGCTGTCTTTCGTAATGCAATTATTCCTCAATAATCTCGAAATGGAACACAATTAGGAGAGGAGGAGGGGGGAGAGTGTGCAGTGGCAGTCAGGATCTGTAATGCACGGGCTGTGCTGGCACTGTGGGGACACTGGACGCAGCTCTTGGCCAGGCCGCAGGCCGTGGGGCATCTTCTCCACACCGAGCTGGCTGAAGCCTTTACCTTAACAATAAGGAGTAAAGAGGAGGGTTTGGGGTTCTTCTTTTCCCTTTCAGCTTGAAAAATAATTAGGCTCAAAAGCATTTCAGAAGAAGCTTGCAAGCTTTAAATCAAGCTTCCGAAGAGCCTTATCAAAGCAGCGGCATCTCCATCTCTGGAACTCCCCCGGGTTACAGAGCTGTGCCATCATCCCTGGATAACCCTTCCCGGCCACAGGGATCTGAGGCCAGGATGCAGGGATCATAAAGTCACTGAATAGTTTTGGCTGGAAGGAACCTTAAAGGTCATCTTGTTTTACCCCCTTGCCATGGACAGGGACATCTTCTATTAAAAGCATGGACAATCCATCCATAGGTGGAAGTACCCGAAAATCCAACAAAGAATTTCCTTCCTAGGACTGATTCTGAAACCCCTACTGGTCCATGTTGTCCCTATCTTGTACCCCTGTAGGCAAAATGTTTATTTAAACTGATGATTAAATGCAGCTGGTGTTGGGGGGGTGAAAGATGGAGGAGAGTCTGTGGGGTTTGGGGGGCTCCACATCCCTGGGGTATGGATGTAGAGAACACCCCCAGATCCCTCTCTGAGTCTAAAGCTTTCGGATTTTCACTGGTGGGGGGGTACCACGGATCTCCTGGACCATGGCTGGCTTTGCTTCACCCATCCCTGGTCAGACACTCCCCCCACTCCCAGACAGACACCCCCCAGACAGACAGCTCACCAGTTTCTGGGAAATCTTAGCCATGGAAAAAAAATTCCCAGTCCTGAGTGACTCATGGGGGAGATAATTGCCTACACTGCTTGTTTTTCTTCCTACTTCTGCCTAAAGAAACCATCATCTCCAGTGCCTGGCACTGGGACACCACAACTTTCACCATTTCCCTTTGTTTTGTCCGAATTATTCACTCTGGGAGGATGGGGTGTGTGTGGGGGGGGTTGTTTCTCCCACTGCCAGAGCCCCCCGGCAGCAGAGCAAGGCTGGGGATGTGCCTCGTCCCCGGAGGAGCCACCCCACTGTGGGGATTCTTTGGTGGCTAGAAAGGGTTGTGCTGGCAGACAAAATCTCTCCCTTCACCCCATCCAGTGATTTCATGAAACCTGGGGGAGCATGATCACCCCTGGGGCTGATTCTGGATCCCACTGGGCCCATAACTTGGCCTGAAGTCCGGGCAAGAGCCACAAGTACTGTGTACATCTATCCCCAGGAAGGCACCAGCTTTCTTTTTCTCCAGGAATGAGGCTGGAGAAAGAAAACAAAAGCTTTCTAGGCAGCCCCAAACCCACACACCCACCTCTCCCACCTCAGGGATCGCAGTGGAGGACCCAGCCTGGCTGGACAGGGACTGTGATAGTCCAGCACCCAGCACAGCCCCGGGTCCCCTGAACACCCCCCACACCATTATAAAAGCTTTGCTGAATCAGATCTAAACCAGGCCTGGAAATTCCTTTGGCATGAGCTGAGCCGGGGATTTCAAACCACATATTGCTATTTCATTGCATCGCCTGTGCTTTCTTTTAAATATATATATGTATTTTGATTTGAGGAGGGTGGGGGTTCTGCTGCTTTCCCAGCCCTTGGGTTTTGCAGAGTCTCCATCCCGATGCTGTTTGGCATTCCAGGGCTGCCCCACTCCCATACTAAAAGCTTTTTCCTTCTGGCTGCTGGCTCATTAATACAGCTCAATTAATGCTTGCTCCCCTGGTGTCTGAAGGTATTGGATTCCCAGTCCCTTCCCACCCTGCTCTGTTCTGGACACAGTCCTACTGAGTACCAGGACTGTTACCCCTCTCTGGGGCTAAAAGGGTTTCTGCGGAGACTTTTCCCTTTCAGGCTTGGGGAGCAGGGATTTCTTACGTGTCACTGGAGCAACACTGCTGCAGAACAGAGATGCATAACCTTTGTCTTGGCTTTACCTCGTGACTTACAGAGCAGATTTAAACATATATCCTGGCTAAGTGAGGGACATGGGGTTGGTCACCCCACAACCACCTACCTATTTCCCATTTAGGGAGATTCTCCTAGTGCTGCCACAGGGGCATGAAGCAGCTCTGAAACTATGAGAGATGGAAAACTGGGCAGGCAGGAGAGTTTTTCCAGGGTGGGATTAAGTTGTGATCATCAGAGCCCCTGCTCTGCCCATGGCAGGGCAGGGCTCCTGTCCCACAGCCCTCTAGTCCCGTTCCCCTGCCCATCTCCATGGAAAACACCTTCACAGGATGCAGGGAGCTTTTAATAGAAAATCAGAAGTTTAAATTGGCACAGCAGCAGCTGAGGCAGTGCTTGGGGCCATGCTGTGCTGACAGTTTATTTAGGAGAAAAAAAAAAAAGAATAAAAGGAATAATAATAATACTGAACATGCAAAGCAGAGTGAGGAAGAAGGGGGCTCTTCCAGCAATGCTTCTCGTTTCTGTTTGGGGAGACTAAGGAAACACTACTCCCAGGCTCAGAGCAATGGGACATTTGAAGTTTAATTTGCATTGCTTTGCTGTTTGGGTCTGGGGACTGGGCATGGCTTTAGAGGTGGCATTGCTGCCTGAGCTGGTGGCCCAGAGAACCCCTAGCAATACCCAAAACCCAGGCCCTTCTCTTGGGATGCTCCGCCACAGCTCCCCAGGGCAGTGACTTAAAATACTTCCCTTTCTCCACAGGGAAAGGTGGCAGGAAGTCCCCAGAAGCTCACATAGGCAGAATTTATCCCCTTCTCTAATTTCTAGACTGCCAGGCAGACTTCTGGTAGCAGAGGGCTCCTTTTGAATAATTTCTCGTTGCAACAACCACAAAAGAGAAGTGAGGAGGAGAAAAATGGACTGAACTGCTCCATTTGCTTTGCCAGCATGAGGGTTCCCTGACTAGGACAGTTTGGAGGCTGGAGAAGCAGCAGGGAGGGATGGGGCTGGCTATTGGATGGGGCTGGGTATTGGGTGGGCTGGGCAGGGTGTCAAGCATCTCTGCTTCCATGGAGGGAAAAGACTCTCCAAAGGGATTTTCTTTTGGAAGGGGTTCTATAATTACCTGGTTATAATTATTTCCTACAGTCCCTAGCAGCCCTGCCCCAGCTCAGCATCCCCCCACTACGGACATCTCCACCCCAAATATTTAACATCCAGCCTGCCACTGCTTTTCTGGTAGCAAATTCCTTCCCAAATCTCCCCTGCAATTTGTGGCAGGCAAACCTTGTTTGAGTTTGAGGATTTAGCACATTTTTGTTGCACTGTTTTTTGCAGGGAGGGCCCAGGCTGTCCGGACTGCATTTTGTGTGGTCTGGCCACCCCCGAGCACAGCATCCCACACCCCACCTCACCAGGGGTACCCCAGCATCCATCCTGCCCAGCCCCAGCAGCAGGAAGACACGGAACCCCCACACCCAAGGACCATCCCTGCACCCCGTTGCCTCTGACTGTGCCCCTGCACATCTGGAGCTGCCACTGAAGCTCAAGGTCGTTGGGCTTTTATGCTGTTCTTTCTTTTTCCATTTTATGTGGTTTGTGGGCATATAATGGAAGGTGGATTCTGGATGGGTTTGTTCTCTTGCCAGCCTGAATTAATAATCCAGTCGGGCTTCTTTCTTTCTCTTTTCCTTTTTATTTTTTTTTCCCCCCCGTGGATTTTATTTTAGGCAATGGCAAAGTCACTGGCTGGCAAGGGTGGCCCTCGCACCGGCCTCTGATTGCATCGCTCACCGAAGCACAGCCGCACCCTGGCCCAGGGCAGCGAGAAGCTGCCAGCCCTGGGAAGCATCCAGGGGCTTATCTGCTGGTGGTGGTGCCCCTGGCTCGGCACAGCCGGCAGGGAGGAACCCGGGAGCGCCCTGCACCTCTGTCCTGTGTAATCTACAGCGTTTTGCTGGAAGAAGGGGTTGAAGGGTGGATTAAAGCCTTCTCCTGCCAGTAGAGAGGCTGCCTGTGCCAGAGGCGATGAGCACGCAGGGCTGGGTCGTCATCCTCACCAAAAGGCACGGTGCTGGGGGATGAGGAGTTGAAAGCTTGGCCAAGGCAGAGCAGGACCAGAGAGCTGATCCACTTCCCCACAGCAGTCTCGTCAGCACCCTGAGCCATTCCCAGCTCCCCCAGGCAGGTCCCTATGGGGCATCAGAGCCCAGGGTGTCCCCATCCCTTGCAAGCCAGGATGTGCTCGATCCCCATCAATCCCAGCGCAGAGTAACACAGTGCAAGTCCACCGGGGTAGGGACACCGCACCTTCGCGTCCCACGGTGGAGGGGCAGCCCTAGGCATCGTCGGCCGCGGGCAGCATTGTGGGGCCCCCCCAGTCGCCAGCAGGCGATTCCCGGCAGGAGGCCGGCAGGGAGGCGGCGATGCGGCTCTGCTCCCCGGGGCGCTGCCAGCCTTGGCACCCGCCCCGTGGCTTTGGGTGGCCCTGGCCCACCCAGCCGCAGCAGGAGCCTTCCTGGCTGAGCGGCCTCTGTTTGTTATGGCTGTGTCTGCTTGTCCCCCTGTGCACCCTGCGCGCCCCCTCCTCTTCCTCGTGGGGACTGGGGCGCTGGGACTACAGCGGGGACCCAACCCTTAGCACACACCAGAGAATCCACATCAGAGGGAATGGGTGGGAGCACCCCCGCACGCAGGAGCAATGCCAGGGTGCTGGGGATGCCCGTCTTTGCCAGGTCCCTGCTGGAGGGCTGCTGGGACTGCCGCTCCCCTTGAAAGACGCTTCCTTTGACACCGGCCGAGGGGTGATGGACTCCCCCAGCTTTGTCGCGCTCTGTCCCCGCCAGCTGCCCCATCCACGGGCAGGTATCGAGGCATCGCACAGCTGCCTTGGGTCTGGGGGCATTTTTTTATCCTGGCAAGACCGGGAGAGTGTTTTTAAATTGAGCATCGCCAAACGGCCGCTGCGGAGGGGCGGATGCTCTCTGTCATTGCCATTGCCCTTGCCATCACACAGCGCCGGGCGGGCAGCCTCCGCCTTTGGAGCGGGAACACGCCTTCCCGTGCGCAGGGTGCTAACGAAGCCCCGGGAGCCCCGGCAGCAGGAGAGCCTGCGGTGAAGAGACAAAAGCACTTGTTGAAAGGGGCAGCCAGGTGGGAGCAGGTCCGGCACCTCCCCGGCTGATCACGGCACGGCAGCGGCGCGCTCGGCTGCGCAGCACCGCCGCCACTTTGCCTCTTAATTGGTGACCCCCGGCTGGCTGCAGCAATTAGAGCCCCAGCCCTCCCCTCCCCCGGGACTCTCATTAACCGCCTCTGGCTTTACCCCGCCGGGGGCTGCGGCGCGGGAGGCTGGGGGTAGTGACTCTGTGCCGGCCGTGTGCGCACCACTCTGCCTACCTTGGCTGGAGCGGGAGCTGGGTGACAATCTGTAGCTGCACTAATTGGCGCTGTTGCCGCCAAGTTGTGTTGACTGGAGAGAGGGGAGGTCAGTAGATAAGGGTCATCCTCCTCCTCCTCGGAACAGAGGGTGCCCATCCCCAGGGGCTTCTGATTTGCACGTACTCTCTTCCCCGAAGCAGATTCTGTAGCAAGTTAACTATCAAGGGGATACTTCACTGTCAGCTCCAGCTCCGGAGAGGGGAAGGATTCAGCAGCCAGATGGGAAAAAGAATTTCCTCTCGCTGAGCATTTGAGGCCACATACTCAGAGCTCAGAGTTTTCGTTACACTGAAGCGTATTTTATCCCTGTCCTACTTAATGTTATTTTCCATAACTTCTAGCTAAGCAGAATCAGGACACAACCGGTTAAAGTCACCTTCTGTACTTGCCATTTCATGAGACCTGAAAAGGGGGAAAATCAGTAAAACCTACAAGTGTGAACCCATCTCTGCACACCAGGCTGGGCAGCACGAAAAAAACATCTACTGCCTGTGGAAAGCTGAGGCTTGGCTGAAAAATAGGGACATTGGTGTAGAAACCTGGACCTCCAGGTGGGCAGCAAGATTCCAGCCCCGAAATTATAGCACTGATGCAGCAGGCTGGGAAAGCCTGGTAAAACACAGCACTCGTCTTTCCCCTCCATCCAGACATCAGGTGACTCCCCTCTCTGAGATGAGATAGCCATCTCGCCGCGGGAAGCCATTGGCTATCAAGGAGAGATCCTGGTGGCAAAAAGCATCTTTGATCTCGCCGTGGCTGTTACTGGCAAGGCTGCCCTGTGGGGTTGGCTGCGAACGTGGCGCAGCAGGCTCCCTGCTCCCAGCCTCAAATATCTGTCTGTTCCGCTCCGGCCACAAACCCTCCCCCGGACTAGAAAGAGGGAAAATTACATGCTACGATTTGCAGATTTGGCAGAGATAAATCCCCCACGGAAGGCGCGGCTGGAGATGCCAAGGCCGATAGCGCCGGGCTGAGCGTGTCGTGGGAGCGCCCCGTCTCCCGCCGAGCCCACTGCGCTGACACTGGGGCTGTCCTGCTCCCGGGGAGAAGCTGGGAAACTCCCTCCTGCCCCGCTTCGGGGTGGCAGTGGGCCAGGCCGATCCCGTAAAACCCTGAGGGTGGATCGCTCCACAGGCAAAATCGTCTTGGATTAAACGTGGGAGAAAAAGCAGAGCAGTTATGCAAAAAAGGTGGCCACTCGTGTCGTGAGAGTTTGGCCTCAGCTGCTGGGGAGGGCAGCCAGGCTCAGCAGCATCCTGAAGGGGCAGAAGAGATGGAAAAGACAGCCAGCTCCCAGCAGACCATCAGCAGGGAGGGATGGGGTGGGAACCAGCACTTCCAGGACGATGCAGAGCGGGACGCTGGGCGGAAGGGCTGCTGGCTCTCGCACGCTGTCAGCTGAAATCCGAGAGGAGCCCAGGAAGGGGGGAAAAAAACCCCTGACGTGTGCCATATTTCATAACATGAGATGTGAAACTTTAATGGGCTCTGCGATATCAAGGAGAACAGGAAGCCCAAACCTGTACGTGGTGCATGAAACCCAACAGCAACACGCGATACCATCACTCGCTCCCTCGCCCGCGGCGTCTGCCGGCGGCCCCCGAGGCCAGTCCCGCCCGCCTGCACAGCAGCAGCTCTTTGCTTAGCTCCAAGACATGAGAAACTGACCTGAAGAGCTGCGACACAGCAGCAAACAGAGTCCTAAATAAAAAGTGTTGATGCCCGAGGCCAGGCTCCGGCGGAGGGCGAGCTGGGAGAGCACCGCGGCACTCGGGGCTGGCAGGTGCGGCACCGTGAGTTGTGGCCGGGGCTGTATTTCTCCGTTGCGAAGTTGAGCAGTAAATCCTGGACAGAGGATCTCACGGAGGCACCGAGGGAGAGTCACTGACAAAAATTATGGCTCAAAGGCTGTAGAGGCATGCCATAAATACAGGAGGTGTGCAGGAGAGCTGCCCCCTGTGCTTCCCGAGGGGAGGCTCATCGCCTTGCCTGTCCTCTCATTTTGGCTTGACAGTCAGTGTTCATTGTTGTTAAACTGTCCCACACTCTGAAATGAGCTGGTACCTGTCCCTGGCAGCTTTGGGGGTTGTCACAATGGGTAACAACGGCCTTGACTCCCACCAGCAGCATCAGGAATAAAAGAGAGATGAGACTGGGGGTGGTGCCATCTGCAAGCCCTCTCCCTGTCACCACCATCCATGGCTGGCCTCTCCTGGGGTTCACCCCTCTGGCTGCATCCCACAGGCTCACTCATCATTGACCTCCACCAAAACCAAACCTTGTGGTTCTTCCCACACCCGAAGGCCAGAAAAGATGATTTCACCTGTGCCAGCACTTATCCCAGTGAATAAATCTGCAGCAGTCACAACCTCGCTGCTGAGTGACACCAGCAGCAGCCAGTCAGGCTGGGATAGAGAGTAATGTGAGAGCTGAATGTGCCAGCCCTTTATGGGTGGCACTGGCGTGGCACTGGGATGGCACTGGGATGCAGGCTGACACACAGGCTGCAGGCACACTGGGATCTCATTGCAGGTAGGGGAAAATGAGCATCTGTACTTCTGAACAGTGGCCAGGGAATCGGAGAATATTATCAGTGGGCTGAAGAAGGAGAGGGAAAGGTCTCCTGGGAGGATTAACCTGACATTTGATCTCACAGCAGTGATTACACCGCAG
The DNA here is from genome assembly GCF_029207755.1 of Chamaea fasciata. NCBI lineage: Eukaryota > Metazoa > Chordata > Aves > Passeriformes > Sylviidae > Chamaea > Chamaea fasciata. The sequence goes on from NW_027094097.1 coordinate 8,608,315, forward strand.
GTATCTATGGGCTTGGGAAGAGAATCCAAAAATGGGTTCAAAGGGACAAAGTGGAAAATCCTGTCAGAAATGTGAAGGAATAAAAGCAGCTGAGAGGGGAACTAAGCAACATTTATCCAGGAATTAAAAATAGTAACGAAGAAATAAAGTTCTGCTGTTTACTTCACTTTGGGACTATGCCCTGATCCAGGATTTATAGGCCACATATCTTTCTCATTTGGGGAAGGATTTACAGACCTGTTCCTTTACCCATTGCATGAGGCAGCTGTGGGTACCACACATCTGGCTTTTCTGGGCACAGCTGATGCTTCTGCTGGAAACCACATTGGGAGCAAAATCTGAGCCTGGGATGAGAACTGATCCCATCCAACAGTGACAGTCATCACATTATGATGGGGCAGCTACAGCCGTGACCTTGAGCCAACAGCCTGTTGATAGGAAATGACAATTCCAAAACGGAACATGCTCCTCTAGCCCAGAATTCTGATGACGACAGCAGAGCCCGAGTGAGCTCATCCCGGCAAAGAGGTTTCTGTCCAAAAGAGGAGGATTTTTCCAAAGGTCTGCATGTTCACAAGTCACAGTGAGGAAGAATAAAGCCATGAAAGAGATTCCAGGCTGGAAAGCCATGAAAGAGATTCCAGGCGGGAATGCTTCTGCTGCAGGGGCTGAGAGAGGCACACTACTCCGGGGCTGGAATCGATCTGCGCTGGGAGAGCAGCAGAACCCAGGTTCCAGAAATTCCTAATCCCTTGTCCGGCAAATGAGAAAACCGCGGACAGAGCCCGGCTCAGCCCCACGCGTGCAGCACCCGCCGAGCACATCCCTCGGGGCAGGGGGGTTAATTGCACACCCCCAAAATCAATTAACCCCTCCAGCCCCGCCGCTCCCCGGCCCCGCCGCGACCCCTGGCGGCCGCGCGGGGAACGGCGCCGGTTCCGTGCCCGGGGCGCCTCGGGCCGGGCGGCTCCGGACCCGCGCGGTGAGTGAGCCCGGAACGCCTCCCGTGCTCCTGCCGGCCGCTTGGGAAAGGTTTTCCGTCACGTCCATCATCATTTAAAAGCTCTTTAATGTCTGGGCTACTCCCCGCTGAGTTGTAAATAATTTTTTCCAGCACTGAATATTGTTTACTAACATGTTGTTGGGGCCTTCTTTTCCAAAGAGGGATGTGGCTTGGACACGGATGGCGACAGCTCAGCCGGGACTCTGGATCGCATTCAGTGGCTGATCAGACACGCTTTGTAATTCATTTACCATATTCAGAGAGGAACTTTGCAGTTTAGAAACAAAACATTGTCTCCCCTCAGTCTCAATATTTTATTCACTATTTTCTTATGTTCTACCCCAGTTTCAGCCCCTAATCAGAGCAGGGGTTTGGATCTGGGTTTAACACATGCACTGCTCATGCCTCAGTACTTGCAGTGTCACGCCTCAGCATCTGCTGGGATGGCCCCAGATTCCTGAGGAGAGGGAGACTCACCCCTGCTCTGCTGACACCCCACCTGCAATGCTGTACCAGCTCTGGGATCCCAGCATAAGAAGCACGTGGATCTGCTGGAGTAGGTTCCAGAGGAAGCCACAAAGATGCTCTGATGGATGGAGTACCACTTCTTCTGGGGACAGGCTGAGAGGGCTGCAGGTGTTCAGCCTGGGGAAGAGAAGGTTCAAGGGATACCTCAGAGCCCCTTCCAGTACCTAAAGGGGCTCCAAGAGAGCTGGAAAGGTTCTTTTGACAGGGGCATGGTCTGACAGGACAAGGGACAATGGCTTCAAACTGACAGAGGCAGGATTAGATTGGGTATTAGGAAGAAATTCTTCCCTGTGAGGGTGGTGAGGCCCTGGCACAGGTTGCCCAGACAAGTTGTGGCTGTCCCATCCTTGGAGTGTCCAAGGCCAGATTGAACAGGGCTCTGTGCAACCTGGTCTAGTGGAAGGTGTCTGTGCCCATGTCAGGGTGGGTGGACTGGATGATCTTTAGGGTCCCTTCCACCCCAAAACATTTAAGAATTCTATGATTCTATGCCATGCGCCCTGAGCCTCCTGGGATCCAGAGAAACCCCCAGGAGACAGGTTGTTTCTCTTGCCTGTGTAAAGCAGAGCCCAGATTCCCAAGCACACAAGCACTGACTGTTGGGGTGTCATTGGAAAAGTGGCAGTGCTGCAACGTGGCCTGGGAAATTATACAGTCAACGGAGCTGCTCTAATGAGAAAATGAACCAGACATCATATGGTGTTGATTTAGTGCTCAAGTATGAAGAATAGGGGAAAGGGAGGAAAATAATGCCAGACCAACCTCAACCCCCCAGGAGTCTATAAAGGCACTTTGTGCAAACACGCTGCTTTTACCCCGAGGAGCAAACAGTGCTGCTCCCTGCGCCCGTTCCGGGCTGCAATTAATCTGGTTCCGGCAAATCACAAACAAAGTCCCCAACTCTATTAAGAGCTACCTCTTGTGGCATCTTGAACGTCTGAGCAGCTCAACTCTGCTTTGTAAAAGGCTGGCCAGGATGGAGGGAATGAAAGCAACGTTCAGCATGACGCCATTCAGCTCTTCCCCACAAGAGCTATAATGATGCTTTTGTCATTTGAGGCACCTGATCAGCTTCCAGAAGTGTGGGCCGGCATCTCCCTCAGAAGCTTTTCAAATCTTCATGCTTTTTTCTAAAAATTGTGTGTTTGGAATCCAGTGAGAGCTGGTCTTGCTGGGGGATGCAACAGACTGTGACTACCTTTCGCCTCCTATGGCCACAAAAACTAAACATTCCTTGTAAGGAGTCCCAAGGCTGGTGTCTAAAGACAAAAATGAAGCCTACTTTTGGTTTAGAAACCTGAGTTCCAGCTGTTGGCAAAGCAAGTGCACTCCACAGCCAGGCTTCAGGCTAATAAACTGAGTAGATTTCCTGAGCAATGCAACCCCAAATCTTCCCCATGCCAGGGTGGATCTGCCCTACCCAAGACTATGACTGTAAGGAGCTGCAGAAGGCTCTGGGTTTTAATCAGACACCCCGTTTATACTATTTTTTTGAAATCCACGCTATTAAAACTTTGACAAAATACAAGTCTCCCTTGAAATGCTCTGTGACCAAAAGTGTCCTGCTGCCCAGTCAGCCAGCTTGGGAAAACACAGGAGTTCAGCTAAGGCCATCCTGTAAATCGAAGCTGATTTAGAAATCTGAGCCATCTGCAGCATGTGGAGTTTGAATCACCCACACTGAGTCCCCTCAGTGAAGGCAGAGGCAGACCTGTGTTTGGGGAAGACATAATTAGAAGAGATCCCAGATCATTAACTTCATTACTGCAGCTGTGATTAATAGCAGCAGCAGCAGTGTGGAGCATCACCAGGGAGGATGGATGTGAGATCCCAGCTCGCTGGTGATTTCCCAACTCCATGAGCTGCTCTCAATGGCTGGTAAAGGAATTGAAATTAATTTCCAGCCACAGAGCCCCATGACTTGGTCCCAGAGTTGTAGAGTCAACAGAGAGGTGGTGGGGATGTGGCAGCTTTGGGTCTGGAGCTGTTGTGGCTGTGGACACTGCAAGTCTGTCCCACACCATCGTCTGTGCCCCCCTGCTATCATAAAACCCCCTTGGTTTGCCCCATGGATAGACATTATGATGCTTGGTTAGTGTAGAGGATGCTCCATCTAACATATAATATTCCAGTAATGTCACAGTAACCTGCTGGGGATTTTTAAAAATTCATTCCCTGGCTGTGCCGTGGTGTCACACTCGGACCCTTGGCTTCTGCTATTCCAGCCACCGTCAGCTGCTCCCGCTCCCCCTCCCCAGCTCACGTAGCTGAGTGTACATCCACAGGGGGTTTCTTCTTCAATAACTAAATTAACATGCCAGCAGCAAGCGCTGCTGAGCATCGGAGGAAGCCGGAGAGGCCGCTCCTGCAGCTGGAGGAGGCGAGCGGTGGGGCCGGCGGGGCTCAGGCAGAGCCGGCTCCTCCTGCGAGATGCTGAAGGTGGCAGCATGTACCGGCAAAACCGACCCGGCCAGCAGCAAACCTCTCCTCCCTGCACAAAAACATCGCGACTCCAAAATTTCTCTTGCTACAGGACAGGAGCAAAAATAAATAAACCCCAATTCCAGTTATAAATCCAGAGAACAGGCACGTATGTGCAGGTGTGTATGTCTGTGGGGCAGAGTAGGGCTGGTGCAGCTCAGTTATGCACACACGAGTCACGTGCAGAGCTTGTGTTGATGTTTACCTTCCTAGGAAATACTTCGGATATTCTTTGGATATACTTCTTGCTTGGAGTGTTCCATTCAGGCGACTTGCAGAGGCTTTGCTCTGCACCACACTGTGGTAGCTTCTGCTCAACCCAGCTGCTCCCTCCCTTGCACAAGACTTGTGGGCAGAGATTTTGGGTGATGGGAATCCCCAGGGCAGAGATTTTGGGTGATGGGAATCTCCCCAAAAGGGAGAGCCAGTGAGAGCAGCCTACATCCCAGTGGGCAGGTGGACAGCCACAGACTCAGTGCCAACAGGGAGCTGCTGCTGGCTGGGCTCAGGGTGTGATGAGGTGACAGAGGGTGACAAAAAGTGTCCATAAACTATCTGCAAGGAATCAGGAAGGAAACCAGCCACACAGTGAAGTCATGTTTTTATTCCTCCTGCCAGGCCAATGGAAAATGTCCATTCTGCAAAATTTATGGTAAATATGGTTTGGGCATGGAATTGGCTTTTTTTTTTCTTACGGAGCTAAGTTCAAACCCAGGAGATTTGCTCTGTCAGATAGGTAGTGCTTTATTTCAGAAAGGACTGTTTTCAGTTCTGAAATGTTTAAAGATGTTTGGAGTTTTAAAGGAGAAGAAAAGTAGAAGTGAAGGCATTTTGGAGGGTTGAAATGAAGAAAAAAAAAAAGTCTCTTCAGAAGCTTTTTTTCTAAATGCTCCAGAGCTGACACATTCACTTTTCATTCTTTCATTCCCAGAACAACGTGCTCTTGCTGTTGATCAAATCCCCCGGGACTCAGGATCAGGAACAATGCAGCACCCCAATGGAAGTAGCAACAAAGCTGTACAGATGCCCAGGACATGGAAAAAATCGAATGTGCCTCACAAAAACATATGAGGGAGGCACCATTTCTGGTGTGACATAGCTGTGTACATGCCCAAATCCCAGCTCTTCCAAGCACTGCAAAATCCTCAAGTATCCCAGCTGTGGCAGCCCTGAGGCTCCTGGCACTCAGGAGACCTCCTGAGCACCACATATACAGACAGAATACTTGCAGAGATTGAACTCCAAGGGATTAAACACCAATCAACAGAAGCTCACCCTAAAATTCAACTGCTGAGTGCAAGGATTCAGGAGGAGAAATCAAACCCGACCAAAAGCCATCTCTAACCACCTCATCTGCAGTCTCAAGGTGACTCCAAATGCCTGGGCTTCAGCAGCTCATGAAAGATGTTTCACCTGGCTTTCTCCAGGAGCAGGGATGGGGTGAGAATTAAAGCCACAGGCACATCAAGTGCCACAGGCTTGGTTCAGTGCTTGGCACACAGGGCTGCAGCAGCAGGTCAGTGATTTTCCCTCAGGAGAGCCTCTCTTGCAATGCACAGTGCTGATTTCTTGTGGCTGTCACAGGCAAGGATGCTTCCTCATCCCTGAGGATGCAAAACCATGATGGACCATGAGGATACAAAATCTGGATTCTGTAAAACCAGGGCTCTGGGTAGGGAGAGCCATGACCCAATAGGAACTGATGGACAGAAAGGCTCTTAATTGCCAAAAGTTCCATTAGAGCTGATGTTCACTGTCCCCCCTGGATTAGCTCCTTCCACCCCTCTGGGGGCTGGCACAACCTGGGCAGTGGCCGTGCACAGGGCACAGCCTTGGCTGAGACTGGCCAAGGTGGCTCCCACCTGCATTTCTGTGCTCATTTATCAAAAATAAGGATGGTTTTACCATTTTGGTTTGTTTATCCACCTGCGTGTCAGTTGGGTGGAGGGGAGGTTTCCTGGGAAGGCGCTGCTCCTCGGTGGGCTGTGCAGCCCCACAGTGACTTCCCAGGGCACTGCTGCTGTCAACATCCCTGGTACTTCATCAGGGAGGGCCAAAAGCAGATCTAAGGCAGCTCCACACTCACCCCAAATTCATTCATTTCATCTGTAAAAGAGACTCCCACTTCCCAGCCTGGCCCTCCATCAAGAAATGCTCCTTCCACTTGATCTCCCTGTTGCAGGGTGTTGGAACAAGATGAGCTTTAAGGTCCCTTCTGGCCCAAACCATTCCAGGATTCTATCATTCCCTTGCTCCCGGGGCAGGTATAGGGCATTTATTGATGTTATAATTGCCTCAGTGATTGTGTGGTACACAATAATTGAGAAAGGGTGGAAGTAGGACTACAGAAACTGGAAGCAAAGCAAAGGGATGGGACCCTGGCCGGGAGCAGAGGCATGGCCAAGGAAAGAACCTGGGGAGACCAGAGCATCCCCTCAGCACCCCGGGGCTCAGCAAATGGGCAAAAGAGGGAAAGAAAAGCAATGCATCTGGTAATTTCCCTGACACTGGCTGAGGATGAAGCCATCCTCCTAATTAATTGCAATTGTTTTTGGACAAAGCAGGAGGGAGGGAGGGAGAGCTGCTTCTGCTCACTGAAGTGGGAAGCAAGAGCCTCTGGATGGAAATTTGGTTGCTGAAGGAGCTGCAGCTGTGGCTCAGGTGCCACCATCCCCCGGGGAAGGAGCCTGAGCCAGAGGCGAGGGCTGGGAGACGGGAAGGAGCCGGCTGGCACTTCTCACCTCGCCGGATGCGCGCGGCCAGGAGATGCCCAGCCCATTGTTCCCGGGATCCGGCCAGGGCTGCAGGATATCCTGGAGTAGTTGCTGGACCCATCATCTGCAGAGCTGGGGGGTGGGTGGGGGGGGGGCATTGGGACAGTGAGGACCCGCCACCAGTGGGACACTCGGTTTTATTTCATCTTTTCTCTGAGAAATATCGCATACAGAGGATGCTGAGGTTGTGAGGACATCCCAGTAATTCAGAGTGAAGCAGGACAACTGGTTTAATTTGGTCTCATCTGCCGGAAAGTTAAAACCCAGGGGGTTATAGTGACCTGTAACCTTATGTGGGTGTCGGGTGAAGGGGTTGGCTGCAAAAACCGCAGCCAGCAAGCAGCCGGCTGGAGGGAGGGGAAGTTTCCCAAGGTCTGATAAGCCCTGGGGACACAAGGCTCCGGCTCTATCTGCCTGACTGGGTCTGGCTGGCGCCTGCTGTACCTCAGCAAGGCCACCCCTGCCGGTGCCACCGGCCCTCAAGCCCCTGGAGGGTTTTCTTCGGCACCCCCGAGTGCAGGGCAGCAGCAGCAGCCCTGGGGCTGGAGATGGACCCGACCTCGCCACGTGCTCACTTGGCTTCTCGCCACCCGCCCAGTATCGAGCAGCTAAAAATAGTTCAGAGGCAGCAAAGAGAATGCAGTGAGCGCCCGAGCCGTCACAGCTCTGCTTCACAGCGCTTGGGCATTTTGGCAGATAGAGCTGGATGGGCTGACGTGGCCACACTCCTGTCCCAAGGGGCCCTGGATGACGGTGAGGGATCTGCCTTTCCTCATCCACCCTGCAATCAGGGAGAGAAAGCTCCACGGAGCTGCCAGACCCAGACTGATTTCCTCCCGTCTGCTCTCCCAGCAATGGGAGACTGTGGACAGTGATGGAGCTGATCCTGCCACCAGCTCACCCATGGCCTTGGCCACATCCCTGCACCTCCACTGCCCAGACAAGCTGGGGAATCCTTGGCTCATGCTGGCAGGTGAGGATCCCTGCAAGTGCTGCCCCTGCTACCTGCCTGGTTTTCTTTGGTGGTTTTTTTGTTTGTTTGTTTGTTGGTTTGTTGGTTTGTTTGTTTCTGTTGAGGTTTTTTTATGGTTTTGGGTTTTTATCAAGGCGCAGGAAGCAGGTGGAAGGGGGAGCACAGGAACCCCATGCTTGTGCCCTCATGCCAGCACCCACAGTCTGGGAGCACAGCTCATGCCTGCCCACACCCAGTGTGGTCCCCACCAGCTCCTGCTCTGGGAGGTGTCACAGCCCTGCTGAAACATGGGATAACATTCCTTGGGTTTTCCTCTGCTTCTAACAGTAGCTGATGGAAGCTACTGAGACATCTCAAATACTCAAAATGTCCAAATGTCCCTCCCAGTGAGCACCGGAAATATGAAATATGCTCTTTTTTTTTTAATCCTATCTGGGTGATTACTTGGCTGCTCATGTATTATATTTGCACCCCAAATATATGCAATGGGGAGTTTATGGGAAAGCAGCAACAAGGATGGGTTTCTCCAAACCATGAGCCAAGAAAAACCATTAGGAAAGAAGTTTTTTGGGGTAAATGGAGATATAAAAAGTTCAATAGAGACTGGTATGAGAAAAGGGCAACTGAATTTGGTAAAATGTTTAATTTTGGATCCTGAATTGCTTCTTTAAATTGCACTGGGGTACATTTGGTGAGGAAATGTCAGTACAGAAAAAGTGTAAAATCCTTCTGAGACAACCAGTGTGAAAGAGTCTGACTTGTGAGAGAAATTTTGTTGGGTTTTATTTTTTCTTCCTAAAAAAATGTGATGAACAAACAGGAATCCACAGAGTGATTGACTTGACGTGACTCTGCTGATTTCTGTATGAGAAAAAAATAGAAACTACGTGATGCTGTGACTCAATAAGGCTGCCCGGTACCAGAGCAGCTCCTGTGCCACTTGTCACCAGCTCACCCAGCTCCATCCAGCCCCGAGCATCTCCAGCAGCCGTGGGATAGGCGGGCAGCTCCCCCTGGGATGTGTGTCCTGCCGCTTGCCCGGCTCAACCTCTCCTGCAGTGTGGCATCAGCCGCGGCTCCTGCCGGCGCTAACGGGGATAATACCCGGCTTTTAAGGGATGAAGCGCGTTGGGCAGGGGAGCTGGTCCCGGCTGCTGGAGCGATTCCTCGTCAGCATCTGTCAAGGAAGATTAATGCCTAAGTAGGTTGTGGGCTGGCTTCCAGCAGCATTTTTAATAATCAGATGCTGTGCACTGTTCGAGCAACCCGCGGAAATGAAGTTGCCTCATTACCAAAAAGAAATAAATGTGTTGATATGAAGTAGCTCATTTGCTGGAGATGTTGGAGCTGGTGACAACCCCAATCCACTCCTGAGGGGCTGACACTCGCCAAACCCTCTCCTGGGCTGCAGCATTGTCTGTGCTGGACCAAGGGCATGAGGAGGGATGGGCAATAAGCACAGCTCCTGAAAAATATATAAATAAGGCCCCAGGCTAGCACTTGCAAGGTCTTGGAGATTAAAAATAGAGCGTGGCCCCAGGGGAGAGGTCTGGCTGGGTATGGGGTTTGAGTCTGGAAGCCCACGTGCTTGGATAGTGCCCCAGAGCATGGCCATGGCTGTGGTAGCACCACCATGGTCCTTGAGTGTCTTCTTGGGCCTCATCAGCAATGTCACCAATTGGCAGCATTTGGCATATGGTGGAAAATGGGTCTTTTTCATCTGCTGGCACTCAACGCCTGATGTTGCCATAAAATCCTTGTCGCTCTGGAGTTTGCACTTCATTTTCCACTACCTGCAGAGAAAAGTAGCCAGTTTTGGAGGAAATTACAGATATTTTAACACGTAGTTCACTCAGAGATCATCAATCCTAATCCTGCAGGATGCTGTACTGCTGGCAGTGCCAGTCAGGGAGCAGACGGCAGCACCATGTGCACCCAGCCTTGGGGACCGAGGGGTTTGGACATATCCTAAGGCTTCACTGGGGCTGGAGACCCTGAGCAGCTGCCAAACCATCCTCACCCTCCTGGAATCTCAGTTGGCACCAGCCCAGCATTAAATGGGAGCTTAACCATCCAGAGAGGCTGGGCAGGATATTAATAGAGGCAAAGCGGAACCACCGCTTACGGTCCCAAAATAGGCTGCTGAGACAAGGGGATGCCCAAATGGGGCTGCTCTTGTCAGGGAGCTCCCCAAAAGGGTGATGAGGGCAGGCACCAGCATGGCTGGAGCTGTGGCGTGTTGGGAGCACCCACGGGCATGGGGCAGCACTGGGCCCCATCCCTGTCCTGGGGCAGTGGCAGCCAACATGCACCAACCTTTCACCGCTGCAGTGAAAACACATTTCTCCTCCCTGGCATTACACAAAGGCTCTGTGGGTGCCCCAGGCTGACCCCCATAAGAGGATTACCAGCTGTTAGTGGATTGGGACAGTGGGGAGGATGTTTGGAAAAATTTTCTCTCTTACCCCTCAGAAAGTAATGCTCACAGAGTCATGGGTGATCCCAAGGCTCCCCATGTCTGTCCCCATCCCTCTCAGCCAAAGGCCACCTGCAGAGATTAGGACAACTGCAGGGCAAAGACCTCTGGTCTGGCTGCAGCTAACACTCAGAGCCCTCCACAGGCTTCCAGAGATGAGTTGCTGGGGCTGGATTTTGCACTGGGTGAGCCCAAGCCCCCGCATATCTGTCTTCTGGCCACTACCATGGGACATTGCCAACTCACCAGGAAAGCTCCTTCCCCTGGAGCTGGAGAGATCCTAAAGACTTACATTTATTTAACCTGAAAACGTAGCAGGGTGGAAACAAATCTGGGAGTGGTATCGACAGCGAAATCCCATTATTGGCCATGAAATATGCATGTGCTGTAACTGCGTGGGAAGGGCAGGGGTGGTGTCCATGCAGCCTCTGCCACAGGCCCTGGACAGACACCCTCACCCCTGGGGCACCACCAGCCCCATTTTGTGAGCCAGGATACAGAAGGAATCCCTCCTCATGCTGCTGGGGAGCAGCCCCCTGCCAACACGTCCTGCTGTGGTGCTTATCAGGCTGACAGGAGCCAAGTGTGCCTAAATGCACTCCACAGTGCTTATAATTCAAGGCACATGTTGAGGCTGCTCTGCCACTGCACTTGCCGTGTGCAATGCCCTTCACAATTCTTCCCCCATGCAAGTCCCATCCAGACCCTTAAATCCCTGCATTGTCTTGATATTTGGCATCATTTGGGGATATTTTCACACCAGTTCCAGAGGGAAAATTCCAGGTTAATTTATTTTGGCTCGGTGCTGTTGCTGCCACTGGTTCCCATTGCTTTCTGCCACTCTAAGGACACAAAACTGGAGCTGCAAAGCTGAAGAACCTGATGAAAATTTCTTGCTGGTGATAAGCCCTTGAGAAGGGTAGGGATGGCCCCCAGCAGGCCTTAATTATGGCTCCAAATATTTGTCTGTTGTTGTTGGAGCTGGAAGGGGTTCCAAGGGAGCAAGACCTTGGCAGTGAGACCACAGAAATGGGGTACCCCCTCACCCAGCCGACTCCTGCCTCAAACGTGGGGTGCTGTGAGGTTTGAGAGGTGCTGCCTGGCCCCGTGTCCTGCTGGGCAATGGTGCTGTCTGTTCTGGGGGCATTTATCACCCCTCTTCCTACCAAGCTGTGCCCCAGCTCCAGGCTCAGGTGCCTCTCCATGCCTCTTCTCAGCCAAGAGGGATGGAGATGTACTGAGTGCAGTGAGACTCTGTGCTGTCACAACATCCTTTGGGATCAATATGACCCAGGTAACAAGCCCAAAGAGGGAATGTTTCATGCCAAAATCATCTCCATCATCTCAGCACATCCTGAGAGCTGCTCCACATGCACATTCGCCTGTTTAATCAGCACCCAGCTAATTACCTCCAGCAATAAGGAAACCCCGTGTTTGTAGTGAGTATCTGCTTTAAATGATGTTTTACACAACATAAAAGGATTATTTTACAATTAGCTGTCTTCTAAACCCTGGCCTATTGAAGCTAGGATATTAAACCATACACCATTCTCTGCTTTTTAAATATCATCTGGAAGTTGATTAGTTTTGCATTACTAAAGAGGAACCCATTGAAATATTTAATCATCATGAGACCTTTCTCATAGAACTGTTAACATTTGATTTTTAAAATTTTTTCCCCCGGTAATTACTCTAGCTTTGCTTACACCAAAAAAAAGATTGTTGAAGCAATTTCCCCACAACGAAAGGATCAAAATAGTGCTGTGCTTAACACCTGGAGCATCCTTCTGTGCTTGCTGCCTGGCACAGCTCCAGACAGGAGTCTGTGCTGTTGCTGCTGCAAGCCTAGCGACCGCCCTTAGGACGGGGGGGGGGGGGACTTTCCTTTCCCAAGGGGTTGATCCAGGTTCCCAGAGGTGCAGGAGGGAACAGAGCAGGTGAGATCAGGCAATATGCCCCAGGGGATGTAGGATTTTACACGGGCTGAGGAGAGATTTTAGGACAGACAGAGCTGAACTGCAAACCATGCCAGTGGGATGCTCAGAGCCCTGGGGCAGGGACCCGGAGGGTTGGAGCATCACTCTTGGGCACACAGAACAGCCTGGGGATGTGGGACACCCCCTGCTTACAAAAAGGGACAATGGGGGCTGCTAGTATGTTAAATGCAAAAGGAGAATCTTTGGAGGGGCGTGGTTTATTGCCTTTAAGCCCACATAGAATTGCACATGGGCATAAACGGCTCATCACGTGCTCAGGTAGAGGTGGGTGCCAAACTGCACCATTCTCATGGCAGGATGGGAGCCGGGGACAAAGGGCCAGACGTCCTCACCCCTTCTGGTCTCAAATATAAAGCCTGAGCCAGGAGGAGGATCTGTCCCACACAAGGGTCTCATTCCAGTATGGGGAGCAGCCACTTCCGCTTGGCTTTGGCCACATCCACACCAATGCTGGGAATAAACCAGCTGGATTTAGACACACTTTAAATTCATCTCCTGCTCCATGCCAGTCATTGGAAATGATACATTTGTTGTGAAATGAAGCCAAGAGAGTAGTATTGAGAGGGGTTTTTTTAAAAGCAGGCCTTAAATAACAAGAACATTTATTTTATAGGCGATAAATCTTACACATTTCGGTCAAATAAGGAGGATAATGTTTCTGGCTTCAGGAAAACACTCCTAACATCAGCAAAGGGGAAATGCACATTTCAATTTCTAATTTCAAGTTACAAATTTGCATGCAAATGTATATTTAGAAATTTGAAAGAGCTAAATCATACATTTTTGGCAGGCTTTTACTTGCAAAAGAAATTTCCAGCATGGATATAGCTTTGTACTAAATTCTATTATGTTGCTTAGAAGAAAAATATAAAAGATATGGAAAAGCAAGGGAGCTCTGCAAAACGCAGCCAGGTGTTTTTCCTGAGACATGTCCTAATCCTGCAGCTGCACCAGTCAGACCTGGGAGTGTTGCCTGCCAGAAAAGTGGTCCCAAGTTGACATTTGTGGATTGACTTTTGCAGCCTGTGCATGTTGCATTTGCCCCTTGATTTGAGGGCAATTTAATTTTAGTCTCAGGCAGTTTAGGGGATAGAGAGGTGCTGGTGAATGTAGTGATGTGGCGGACCATGGGGACATAGGTTCGTCTCCTCTCCCTGCCCAGTGAGAGATGGGGTTTTGTGTGAATGCCACACTGAAAAGCCCTGAAATACTTCGGGTTTTGTAATATTCCCTTCTAAGCAATACTGGAAAATTTTTCCTAATGTTTGATCTAAAAGGCCCCCAAAACATTTTTCCTTATCAGAGCTTTATTTATTTTTTCCATGGAAAGCATTGCCAGCATGATCCAAACCCACAAAGCCTAAAACCTCCATTTTCGGCCAAAAGCCCCCTTAACCAGTAAGGACACATATTCCTACCCCACTGCCAGGAGGAAAACTTTCCTCCAAGCAGTGGCTCACTTTAAACTAACTTCAAATACGCCTTTAAAATTATTCCCCTCCTTATTTAAGTACATAATTGTTTCTACTTGCAGTCATCTCCTCTGAGATGTTCATGGCTGGTTTATTGAATAACTTCTGTGTACGAGGAAAATAATTCATTAGTTGTGGAGAGCTGCTCCATTCACCATCATCATTTTGCTGGGATTTTGACTTGACATCAGCATCCAGCACCCACAGGACTGGGGAGGGCACAGCCAGGAGTCTCCCCACACTCAGAAATGCAATTTGTTTTAAATAATGGAGGATTTGGGTTGCAAAAAGAGGGCGGTGGGGCTGGGAACCCATTGCAGTGGGGTTTGTCCCCAAGCCCTGTCTGTCCCTGGCTGTGCCATGGACATGCTGGCACTGTTCTGCCCAGATTCTTTCTTGCTCTGGGGATGGAGAGTTTTTGTGGCTCAGGGCTCACCATGTGAAGGATCCCCCCCAAAAGGAAAAATAATCAGGAATTAGGAGGACTGTTGCTAGGGAACCAAACATGATTGCTCAACTCCTTTTTTCCCTAAAGAAGTCCAAAAGAAATCCCTGAGTTTCAGATCATGTGCAAAGAGGAGCTTGGCTTGTGGCTCACAAGCCTCTGTGCTGGCTTGCTGGGGATGTTGGGATTTGGCAGAGCCACCCACCACATGGATAGTGAGGAAGGATGGAGAAGATGATGGAGGATGGGAAGGAGGATGATGGGGGTTGGAGGGGGTAGCAATGGAGGACGGGAAAGACAATGCTAGAGAATGGAGAAGGAGAAGATGGAGAATGGGAAGGATGATGATGAGAGATGGAAAAGGCAGTGATGAAGAATGGAGAGGACCCAATCAGAGAGAGCAAAGTTGAGTGGGAAACAACCAAGGGCCGTGGTTGGGGCCTCTCACTTGGCCCAGACGGAAGTTGGGTACGTTTTAAGGCAGTCTCACACCAGCAGACATTATTTATGAGGCTCCAGCATTTCTGTGTCATTAGGCCTGAAAAAGGCATAAAATATAAATGGGAGTAACAAGAATCAAAGGGCTGAGAACTCTCCTGGCTACCGGGGAGGGATGTGCTATATTCTCCTGACTGGTGACTGCCTACTTTTCACCCAAAAGTCCTGGGATTGCTGCCAGGGCCAGGAGCACTGTGTGCCCCCTCTGCAGCCACCATGGCCCCAGGCTTTGTTGGACTGCCCAGCACAGATCCCCCGTCCACTGCAGGTTTCTCCTCCTCGCACCCTTCCTCATGGAGCTCAAGGACAAATCCTGGTACATGCACGTGTGATTTTGGAGCCCTGAAATGACTCTTAACCCACATTGTCTTCTGGCTTAGGACACAACTGGCTTCTGTTACTAAACATAACTCTGAATTTTCCTCTTTTTTTTTTTTCCCTGAAAATATTTCAAATATTTTTCAGAGCAAAGATCCAGAGATGCTATTTTCATCTCCCCAGGGGGCTGAGGAGCTAGCTTGTTTTCCACCCACCAAAACAGCCATGATATTACATGGATATCTCATTTTTTACAGGTTGCTTCCCACCAGGATCCACAAGCAGCCAGGGAAAGGAAGCTCCCTGGTGCTGCCCTGTGCCTGGGCTAACACATTTCAGACCTTACAAAGAGGCTGGTGCACTGCTTTTTTCCTTCTTCCCTGCAAAGGATTTTATTTTCTAAAACTTCCTATTTCTCTAGCACTGCCAGTTGCTGAGCTGATGGGCTCATCTTTCCAAGGGACACTGAAAGGAGTGTAAAACACACAGCCAGGATAACAGGATTGTTGCTGGCACTGCAAAATGCCACCTGGATCCCTCTGCATGCAAAGTCAGATGAGGATTACAGTATTTCCCAGATTAAGCCATTTTAAAGAATTCAACAGTATAGGGGATGCTGGCAACAGCCACTGCTGAGATTCAGCTCTCCATCACCCAGCACTGCCAGGAATGGCAGAAATTTTGGGTGCTCTGCATAAATGCAATGACATTTATTCATGATCCCTATGGGGTTATTGATCTCAGAGAAGGCATGGAAGGCTTCAACTCCAGGAAAAGGATGGAAGGCAGAGAAAGAGCATGGGCATGAAAGCTGGAAGCTGATCTGGTTGATTTGGGGACAAGAGCCCTGATCAAGCAGAGCACCACTCCTCCCCCCACACCCTTGCACTGTCAGGGATGTGAAGGATGCTCTTTGCTGCCAAACCAGAGTGACAGTGCACAGAGCCCAGCTCCCAGGCTCCCAGACGCTGCATTAAGCATGAACAGACAATTCCCACCAGTTGCTGCTCATCCTTCAGCAAGTTTTAACAATTTAGGGGCAAAATTAAACCCCTTCAAATTGGAGGACTTTAATGAGTTTTCAAACAAAAAACCTCTCTGCCCTGGGACCTCTCCAGCAAAGTCAGGGGCTACACACAGCTACTGTCTTTTACATTTCTCTGGTGTTCAGGGCTCAGCTCACTTGTCCACAGTAAAAGCCATTTTGTTGGAGAGGTGCCTTATCACAGCTGAGCCCCATCGGGTGGATGCTCAGAGGGGAATCTGACATCTGGCTAAGGCCCAAGGACTCTAAAGAAGATTTTAGTCTAAAACTCTACATAATCCTGTGATAACATAACCTGAACTTGTTCTCTGAGTCACCCTTTTGCTACCAAATCAACCCAAACTTCAGGAATGACCTTTGAGCCCCCTAGGCCAGCTCACTGCTGGGAAAACAAGGGAATGTTTGTACATACCCAGAGCTGCAATTTAATCCTGCCTGCCTGGGGGAAGAGTGCAAGGGACTGGCTTTTCTCGGGAAAATATAAACCAGTTCCTTCTTCCTTTGGCATTCCTTTTCTAAATTAGAAATTGGACAAGCTCAGCATCTGGGGAAGACAGTGCTGGGGAGGATTCTGTGTCCAGACCCCAGATCTGATACAGTGGCATCCTTCAGGCCTTTCCACCCACCTTCAAACCACCATGGTCTTCCTCAGAACTAGACCTGAGCTTTCCCACATCTCAGCCTCTGCCCCAAAATTTGTGGTCCATGGATAACCTTTGGCATAAGCAGGGTGGAGGACCCAGATTCCTCTGAGCTATGCCAACTCTTCCTCTCCTTCTCCTGTTACAGCCACTTTGCTTGATGTTTCCAGCCCTTCTTCAGTCCCAATGCCCATCAGACCCTGCCTCCCTCCCTGTGCCAGGCACCTGCCCATTCCAGCACTGGCTTAGCCCTGCCAGAGGATTAGGATTACACACACTGTCAGGCAAAAACATGCCTGGGAAGAAAGCATTTAGTGTTGTATTTTTTTTTCCTAAGTAGGTAAATATCCCTGTTGAGTGAAATATGAATATCCATCTTCAGGCTCAGGATGGGATTTGGTGCTGTAAATCTCTCTTTGGGCTAGCTCGCTCCATGAGGTTTAACCTGGGGTGACCCAGGCTGGAGCATAACATCCCTATCTCAGGTGGGCATGAGGCAGACAGACACAGCCACCCCACCCATCTGTTCTGTACAAAAAGCAAAAGGACTGAAGGGAAAGGAAAAATGTTCTGTGAAACCCAACTGCTCAGCATCAACAACATAACAGGTCAGTAGCCACGCTAGGAATGGCCTGGGCTACTGGAGGGCAATTCATGGAAACTGGGAAGAGACGACACAGGGGAGACCTTAAAGCAGCTTCCAGTACCTAAAGGGGCTCCAAAACGGCTGGAAAGGGACTGGGCCAATAGGGCATGGACTGACAGGACAAGGGGGAACGGCTTCAAATTGACAGAGGGCAAGGTTAGGTGGGATATTCTTCCTTGTGAGGGTGGTGAGGTACTGGCACAGTTTGCCCAGAGAGGCTGTGGATTCCCCATGCCTGCGAGTGTTCAGTTCCAGGTTGGATGGGGCTTCGAGCAGCCTGATCTAGAAGGAAGGTCTGGAAGGTGTCCCTGCCCAAGGCAGGAGGTTGGAACAAGATATTCTTTAGTGTCACTTGCAACACACACCATTCTATTGTTCTGTGATTCCATGAAATGATTCCTGTCAGGATGACTGGAAGGTCAGTAGCCAGTTCAAGTTTTATTCATAGAATATTTAAATGTGCTGATTTTTCAGCATCCCCATGGGAAAAACCAACAAAGCAGTTATGTAGAATAAATAATAGAATAAAACAATAATAATGATGAATATACTGACGTAGGCAAAGAGCAGGGAACAGCAAGGCTCTATGACCTCAGCAGGAGACCCCAGCACATCAGCCCAACTGGTTTTGTGGGTCCAACTATAACCCAGCATGAGGCACAAGTTTTCCCTAGAGCCAGCAAAAAGCAATAACCAC
Organism: Chamaea fasciata; assembly: GCF_029207755.1. NCBI lineage: Eukaryota > Metazoa > Chordata > Aves > Passeriformes > Sylviidae > Chamaea > Chamaea fasciata. The sequence goes on from NW_027094097.1 coordinate 8,626,309, forward strand.
CCAAATCCCAGCAGAGTTGTTGAAAGGGAGGTACATTCTCATGTCATAAAAATACTCTGCAAATAATTGCTTTTCTTCATCTGCTGACATTTAATGATAGGAAGCCAGAACAAAAATTCATTTCAGGGTGAGACAATGTGACACTGGGTTCTCAGTTTTTCCACTCAAGTGAAGTAAAAAATCCCTGTAGGTGGAGCAAAACAATTCATTCCACACTCAGGACATTTTGTTTGGTTTTAATATTTAATTGAGGCAAGGTAATTTTGTGACCAAAGGTCAGTTCAAAGCCAACATTTGCAGTGTTTCACTTGGAAAATGGTGAAACAAAAGGCTTTGACACTTAATAAAGCCTTGTTACTGGTTTTGCTGCCACTGATGCTTTAGCATAGTGGCAGCAAAAATTCCCCATGCCAGGACTGCGTCTTCCTGCTCTTCTGAATGGCAGGAGAGGCCAAGGCAGCTCCTACTGGAGGTGCCAGCATTGCCTGGACCCAGCTGGTACATTAGCTTTCATGCAAAAGCAGGTTTATGCCATTCTAAGCCCCCAAAATGCAGCTTTGATCCCCAAAGCTCAGTTTCTGGCATCTGAGCCCTTCAGTAACATCCATTGAGAGAGTTGATTCCAAACCACAGGGAAAGAAATAATTTTAACCCTTATTTTCAGTGTAGTCCCCAAAATATCTTCCTCAGTGACTTCTGTATTTTGATATGACAGGCTGACGATGTGAAGAACATCTCCACTCACACCATGCTGGCTCTGCCTCTGCCTCTGCCGCTTGCCCTGCATGCTGGAATCAGACATGCCTCTTCACAGTTCAGAGCAGAGCATGATGCTTTATGACACCTTTTTTGAACCTATTCTTATTTAAACCCAAGGATTTTCCCCTCAGCAGGGTTTTGTTCTGAACTAAACTCTCAAGGTGGGTGTGCTCGGTGAGGGACCAAGTCAGACCACAGTCAAAGCAGAGGGCAGTGTGTGAGGGCAGTGTCCCTGGCTGGGGCTGAAGCTTTTTGGGATGCTGCAGTGCTCCATGCAGCACCCAGCCCTTCAGTGGTGTCCAGCTGCCTCTGCCGTGTCCGTCCTCCCACTGCCTGACACAGTCTCCTTTCCATCATATATCCAGTTGCCTAAAGTAACCATCACCGGAAAAAAGATGACATTTTAGAGGTAATTAATATCCAGGGAATATATATCTCTGCTTCCTATGCTTGTACATTTGTAATCTGAGTCTCTCCACTCACTCTTTTCCCTCCTCTGCAATGCCCTCTGGGGAGAGCTGAGCTGCAGGGGGATGTAGGGGTGCCTTCCCCCTCTGAGCCCAGCCCTGTGGCCTAGACCCCATGGGCCACCCTGGGTCCATCTTTGCTGGGAAAGGACTGACCTCAAAATCAGCTGAAGACCATGGGCAGCATCCCAGGGAGAACTGCCTTTTACCTCCCTCTGGCTCAGTTTTCCTTGGGGATCTGTGCCCTTGCTTTAAATCTGAAAGGCATTGCAAGGGCTGGGCCAGGATTGGCTGAGAAACCCCAAAATGCTCGGGAGATTGTGTTTCCATTTAATGAGCCACGCAGTCCTGCTTTCCCTCCAAAGACAAAACATGGTTCTGCTTTCCTCCACAAGCGATGCTGGGGTGATGCCTGGGCAGCACACGTCACTCACACTCCTTCAAACCAAGTGCATCTCCCACCACCCATTTCGTTACTTCTCATCTGCTCCAAGCAGAGGGATGTTTTGGGCAGAGGGCTCATCTAACATCATCAGTGCCACATGCTGTGCATAGCCTAGCATGATTTTCCATCCTGAACTCAAAGAAACTCACCAGGAGGTGGTACAGGCAGAGCCAGCACCATCTGCCATCACCTACATCCATGTCATATTCCTCAACCCCCTCTCCAATCCAACTGTCAGACACCCAGGTTTGTATTTGCAGCTGGTGGAAACCTGGACATGGAAACTACAGTCCAGGAGCAATGATATGCTGGGAGTCAGGCCAGCAAAGGCTGAGGTGGTCAAAACCCAAAACACTCGCAGCACCCCCAGCTGGAGGGCAGGAGGAACACAGAAATCCTGCTGCTCATCTCCATTGAATACGAGAGGTAGACTGTGGTCAGTTTTCACAAAACAATGAGGCCCATTCCAACGTAGCCAACAACGGGCAACGAGGGCACTCAGCTGCTACAGTGGGAAATGGTGTGGGGGTGCTTCTGAAGTAGGAGGCAGAGCTTGAAGATGAGCTCTGTTCTGCAGCTCAATGCACTGCCAAGCTGGGTCTGGTTATTGGTCCTAGCACAGGACTGGAGGAGATTCCAGGAAAGGCAGCACTGCTGAGCAAAACACATGGACACGGATGTGGCTTCTCCATCCCCACACACCCTGGCCAGCCCAGTGGTGTGTGACAGCAATGCTGCCATCACTCACCTGGTGGAAGTGCTGCCTCTGCACCGACAGGTAATTTAACACTAGCACAGCCCATCTACTCCCTATCACAACCTTGAAGAGCATCCTCAGCTGGCGCCCTCCTTCCTTGCAGACACTGGCAGGTGTTGGAGCTGGTACCACTCCCTGCAGGCAGGTTTTCCACTGGGAATCAGCAATCCTGGACATTAGGAGGATCAAATTCCAGGAAGCAGAGCAGGGGGGATGTACAGCCCATGGGGCCAGGAGAAGCGTGCGTTTGGAAGGAAGGATGGGGAAGCAGAAAGGTCCCTGGTCTGCATGTCACAATGCCCGGGTCCTCCTCCTTGTGGTTTGCTTTCTGGCTTTAGAATGTGATGCACCCATCGTAGTGCAACTGTGTGCTGCTCTCTGGCCATCCAGGACAGCCACTGGCTCAGCTCAGCTGACTCACAGTGCCTCAAAGTCAGCTTTTGACTCCCAAGCACTATGGTCCCTTGTAAAGTGTGCAGCCAGAAGGGAGCCCCAGGCAACAAAAGGTACCTCAGGCACCCTAGCACACCTCTGCATTTGGATGAGATGATTCACCCTGCTTTTCTCCTGGGATGATAAAATAAGCCCAGAGTGATTCATCCCAGCTGTGGCCCCAGCTTTCAGCTGTGGGCATGGAGGGACACGATCCCTTTGGACCAAATCGTGCTTCCCCCTCTCCTGCACCAATCCAAGCCACCTTCTGTGAGAGCAGCTCGGCCACAACGCCTTGCAGCAGAAATGGGGCAGGAGAAATCCCCTCTGCCCTGCTTGGGGCGGAGCAGTGCATCAACTGCTGCATGTCTTGGACCACTCTGTCATGGGGAGCTCAAAGTCATAGGGGTTGGGACAATGCACCTCCAAGAGGTGGATGTCCCACCTGCACCGGGGCTGATGGAAACATCCAGGACATGGTTTTTGCTGCCTGCTCCAGACAGGATGAATCTGGCAGCATCTGACCTGGCGATGCTGCTCTCCATTGGCCATGCAGGGAAAACTGCAATGCAATTTAATGAAATATTAAAACCCAGGCAGACCTTAGAGAATGGCAAAACGGAGACACCATAAAAAACCCATAAAGCAGCTTTATTTCTCCTTCTTGATACCCCAGAAAGGCTGTCTCAGCCCCATTCCTGTCTTAGCCTGAAAACCCCAGGGATGTGTCAGGGCTTCCCTCCACTTCTCCAAGCATGCCCTCCCTGTTCTGCTGGAGCCCCATGGGACACCCCCGCAATTCTCCAGCATGCCCCAGGTGAAGAACACATTGCAATGACAACCCCCTCCCTCCAGGGCAGCAGCAAGGGCAGCACAGCACCCAGAGCACCCCCACGAGCACAACCCACGTGCTCCACGGGGGCTCATCCTAAAGCAGGTCCACATGTCCCCTCTGCCCTACAACCCCCCCTTATGCCACCGAGGTGGGGACCAGAGGTCACCCTGCAGTCCACCCTGCATCACTGGTGGCTCCTCTGTGGAAGTACATCGAGTGCTGCGTTTCCATGGAAACCAGCATCGCACACATGCCAGTGTGGCCGGGCCGCTCCCAACCCTGGGAGATGCCGCTGTCAATCTCTGTGGGTTTCGTTACCTCCCTCCCTGGCTCCGGCATCATTCCTTGTGGTATTTCCTGCCACTAGTAGCTGTGAGGAGCAGTGGGGCAGGGAGAAACCCCTCTGCTCGGTACTGCAGAGGATCGTGGGGGCACACAGCTCATGCCCTCAGTATGCCTTGCTCCCTGCAGGCTGTGGTGGCAGGTGGCACATGAAAATGTCCAGCTCCTGGCCTGGGGTGATGCAAGAGATGCATTCCTGGCAGAGGAATGAAATCCACACACAAGGATTTTCCTTACTGTAGCCTGCTGCCTCTGGGACTCAAATTTCTGGCAAATAATAACAACCCTGCTATTCTTGCCCAACCCTTCTCTTCCCTATTGACATCTTAAGCACAGCTCCCTGCTGCTTGTCCCAGGCTGCTCTTTAACAGCATCACTGCAGAGTCTCGGCTGTCTGAGGAGGGATGTGCACTCCCAGCAGTTCAGGGGAGAGGCTGTGCCAGCTCTCCTCCATCTAGCACTGCAGAAGGGATTGGATTCCTCCGTGGAGCCAGGCTGCTGGAGGAGCAAGGGTGTGTTCCCATGGTGCCAGGCTTGTGGCAGGGTGCAGAGCTCTTTTTATCACTGTCCAACTTCTTTCCTCCAGGATCTGGAAGCCCTGTAGTTCCCCAGTGCTATTAAACCCTTTATGAAACAGAAATTCTGACAATTATGCAGTCTATCAAAATAATATTCCCCATGTTTCCAAGACACATTGCTCTGGCCACTCTCCTTCACATCTCCTCCACTGTTCACAAATACCTCTGCAAGTGCAGTATCTGTCCCCTTCCCTAGGCTGTGACACCTGCCAGACAAAAACTACCACTGAAAAGGGAATTCTTGCCCTTGGCCCTTGCTAGCAGTGATGCAAATCCCACTCACAACTCTCAGGAGATGCTTATCCAGTTCCCATCAAGGGAGCAACAAGACAAGCACTCTACCGATAAATACAGTCCCCAAAAGGGAGGAAAGATAACCACAGCCCACAGCCAACAGCCACCGGAGCTGCAGTGATACTTGGCAGTTCTCTGTGGCAGAGTTAACATCCATATCAATGCTGACAAGGGCTTTTAAACCCTCTTGCAAATCACAAAACCACAGAATGGCTGGAGTTGGAAGGAACCTTAAAGCGCATCTTGTTCCAACCCCCTTGCCATGGGCAGGAGCAAATTCCCCTGGACCAGGTTGCCCAAAGCCCCAACCAACCTGGCCTTGAACACTTCCAGGGATGGGGCAGTCACAGCTTCTCTGCTACATATCTTGTGGGTATTCCCTGGGTAAGAGTTATGCTGAGCTCAAGAAAAGGCATGAGAAAGAAGGCCAGAATGCTTTCAAAAAGGAGATACTGTTTCCAGCTAGATTCAACTGTGCAGCTGATTTCATCTCCAATTGAAATCACAAGGTGACGGTAGGGTTTGCAGAAAAGTTTCGCTCTTAGATGATGTTGAACACATTTATACCTGATACAAGGCAGATAATTTTTATTTGTTTTGCCAGTTTCTTGACTGGTGAAAGAATTTGGAGACACCTCTACTCCTGATACACAACATTTCATACCCTGGATGTTCCACATCACATCCTGACTGATGGGCAGCGTCACCTGAGGTCAGCAGGACTCGCCCAGTTCGGGCACAGCTGCCCCACAAACCCCAGAACCCCACTGGTTAAGCAGGTGCTTATCCCTCTGCTTGTGGCTAATACTATCATCTAGAATAAAACCTGGACAGGTCTCCTTCTTAAGCGCACAGCCAAGTGCTGGTTTCCTCCAACAGGATCTTGAAAATACTCTGTTTACAAAGGCAAAAGTTGACTTTAAATTTTTTAAGGCAGCCTTGAACTTTACAAGCTCCTGAAATCCGGCCCTTCTGCATTGCTTCACTGCTGTCTTTGCTTTCTGGTTGCATATGATGCAGTAAGGATGCCACGTCCTTGTCCCCACAAACACTGAACCTTGTATTTATCGCCCGAAAATTGCTATGCAATGCAAAGAGCTCCATTTCCGGATGGATGGAGCACATTTTCAATGCACAGGGCAGAGGATTAGGAACAGCCTTCAACGTTCACAACAGCTCTGCGCCAAGTGGGAATAAAAGTTTCGTACCAAATTAGAAACACGGCTCCCGTTCCTGCCTGCAGATCTGTGGTCTGTGAATACAGCTAAAATGAATTAAAAAGAAAAAAAAGGCAACTTGGCAAGCACTCTCTCCCTTTGAATGAATTTGATTTGACCAACCGCACGAGGTTTCCACATTTGTAGCCTTGCCAAAATAATGTTCCATGCATGGGCAGGGAGGCCAAGTCCCGGGGGGCAGCAGGGGAGCCCCTGCGTAGCAGGAATGATGCAGCCCCTGGAGAAAAGGTGGATACTGCGATTTGCTGGTGTGTACAAACTGCCTGGGCATGCTCAGTTGGCTGTGGCACTGGGGACCACGCTGCACATCGGTGTTTTCTGGCGTTCCCTGCCTCTCCTTCATGAGTCCATCCATATCTGTCAGCTCTTCTGGTTTATACATGGATGGCTGACTCCATTTCTGAAGCAGTGGGATGCTAATCTATAATCAATGCTCTGGAAACCCAATGCTCTGGGATCTTATCTTAATGCACTGATTGCAATATACTCCTGAGTGATTCCTCTATTTGAACAGCACTAGTCAAAACACTTCATGTCTTGAATTTCATCGGGTGGATATCACTAATGAACTTACTTCTGCATTTTGCATAGTTCAAAAATTGTCGGCTGAAGGGTGAAGGGAATCAGAATGTCTTCCCTGCAACCAGCAGAGAGAGAAAAGGGAAGAGCTCTGCCAAATAAATGATTAATTACCCAGCCTTCTCCTAGCCTAGGTGCTTGTGTTAATATCTGAAGCCATCTCCACTTGTGACTTCTCCAGTTGCAGGGTGAGAGCAATCAGCGATGTCCTGCCAGAGCGAGAAATGTCTTGGGGCTGGCACTGTCCAGGCAAGTTGTCCCCTCTTGCTAGGGACACCTCAGTGCCACTGGTTTTGAGGGAAGCAGCACCTGTCCTTAACCTTAATTAAAAATCCTCCCTTCCATGAGGTACCCTGAAAGCCAGAACCCCCAATCTCACTCCTCGTTAAAGAGACAGGAAAGAAAAACAAATAAGTATAATGTCTCTCTGCAGGGTAAGTATATATATTATTGACACCAGCAAAATGCCAAAGTCTACTGATGGGCTTCGTGTGTTGTTGAAAGAGTAATTATCCCATTGAGTTTCCAGCTCTTGATGACGCAGAGGATAAACAGAAGTTTCCTGTTTGGAGCTTCATAAACACCCTGAGCAGATAAACACTCATAAGCGAGGGGTTTGGGACGGGGAGGGGATGGGCAGCAATCCTCTTTTATGAGAAATGAGATTGGAAAATGGTAATCTCCTAAAAGGGCATGGCTGGTGGGCTGATAAACAGAGCTCCTGGTTATTACGGTGATGAGCTCCATAGAAAAAGTGTAATCCCAGCCCAACTGTTCAGGAGATCGCTCTTCCCCCCTCTCCCAAATCATCACATTAGGCTGATAGGAAAAAATAAATGAGATTTCTTTGTGCCAGGTTGTATAACGCCATTGAACAGAAGCATCCAGCTTTGCACTTTTATCTGGGGACATCGGTGACTTCCTGCACTGGATCAGGGACAAGAGCCTCAATTCCCTGCATGCAGCTCATGTCCTCTGGTCCCTGCTTTCACTGAGAGACTCTGCTGGGTCTGGGTCCATCTCCTCCACCAAGCAGCAGTGACCACAGCTCTTTCTTTTTCTGGGGTCCATTTCCAGCCAGGAGCTGAGGCTGGGGCAGCTGCACACTCAGACCTGGGGCACTCCTTCCTTCCTGCCTCCCACCAGCAGCACTGCCACCAGACCAGCCTCACCAAGAGGACCAACAGCCCTGCTCAGTGCACTGTGCAAAGGGAGAGGTATCAGGGGAAGCCCAAAACAAAGCTCAAGGATGAAAATTCACAGGTTATGGGGTGTTTTTTTCACAGTTCCTTTAGTAGGACTGCAGAGGAAGGCTTTGCATCCTGGTGCACACAGAAACCCTCTCCTCACTGCCAAAACTGCAGGCTGGGGCCAAATTAAAGACAAAGGACAAAATGCCATTTGATGTATTTTTGTTTTGTTTTAAAATGTTGGGGGGCAGGGGGTGGGAAAGGCCACGTAAAAGCTGTCAGCAGCATGACAGAGACAGGATAATGACTACCCAGAAAGCCACAGGAGCATCACAGACCCACAGCACCAGCCACATCAAAGAAATCTAAACAGTCCCAAGTTACATCAGCCAAGCAGCAAATCAAAGCAAAGGGACAAGCTCCCAGTTCTGGGAACATACTCGCAGTTTTTCCTCCAACCCTTTGCAAACAAAGAGCTTTCTGCAGTTTCTTGGGAAGCTTGTAGGGTTTGTGCTAATGCAAGTGGAGTCAGAGGGATGGCAAGCGAAGGGCAAACGCAGGCACTTCGGGGAAGTTAGTTTTTAGGAAATAGCTTTAAACGCAGAGAATAACAAACAGACCTCAAGCATTTGTGGCATTTTTTTTTTAATGTATTTTGCATGAAATGGAAAACTACAACAACAAGCAGTATATACAGCAACAATAAACAGTGCGAGGATACAACAAAAAGAGGATTATCATTTCAAATCGGTATGCCCTGCATACGCAGTGCTCCCAGTGCTGGGGAGCAGAGCTGCCCTTATTTCTGCTGTCTGCAAGGCTGGGGATAAAAGATGTCAAACTACAGATAAAACTGAGTGTGCAAGGATAATGATAAGGTAAAAAGATGAAAAGGAGGTTTCATACAGCTAAACCCATGATTCACATTCACACATGAGGCTCTAAAAATAATTCTAAAAATTGCGTTTGGAAAAAAATTATTGCTTTTTCTTTTTTCCCCTGTACCCCACCTGAATAACTGTCCACTTTGGAGATGGCTGTGTGATGATGTGGGTATTTCGGTTCCTCATTTACATCCAAGCAGCAGGAAGATGGGATGGTTTTGAGGTTCCCTGTGCCAGAACTGGGTCTGGCTGAGCTCGGGCTCCTGGCTGGGAGAGCGTGATGCAAGGCCATCATCTGCTCGGGGGGTAATCAAACACTCAGGAAGGTGGAAGGAGTGGGCAGGACTCACTCTGGACTTCAGAAAAGCGTTTGATGCCTCAGCAGATGAAAGCCTTGCTACAGGGGTAGTAAAATAGGATTGGAAAAGAGCAATTCTTGGAAAGATAAAAAAGTTGAAAACAGGAGTGAGGATATCAAAGACTGTGGGGATCTCACAGGCTTCTGCATGCCAGCAGAACATCTCTGCCGTGGTCCTGTGGGCTGCAGGACTGTGCTGGCTTCTTTGGAAATCAGCAGGCACAGTAGCAATGAAGTTGGCAGCATGGGTTTATGGACCATGGGAAAAACCTCAACAGGGCTCCAAACCCTGAAAACAGCATCTGAGGGCTTCAAGCATATTGTGCAGCACATAAAAAGCTTCGGCATCATTTTTTCTCCCCTCTCCTGCTTTGCCTGGGAGTATCAATCCCTGCTCCCACCACATCTAGCCAAGGGGCACCAGGAGGTGTCCCTTGCAGGGAGCAAGGAACAGGGAGTGACCCCCACAGAGCCCTGTCCCCCAGAGGACCCCAAGGCATTCTAACTAAGAAAGATCAACAAGTTTCAACCCACCAGTTTGATGTAACTCAAACATTGTTTGACTGGTTGGGGTAGGGGAGGAGGTGGGTTTAGAGAAAAAAAACTTATTCTCCATGCATTATATTGGTTGAGAAAAGTAAAAATCCACATTTTCTGCCCTTGCCGACCTTTTCCACAAGTTTTGAGCCTGCCACAAGCCCAGCACAGCACCAACACGAGCCAGGGCAGAGCCCGTGCACGCAGCTGCCCCACAGCCAGTGCCGAGAAGAGCAGCCACAGCTCCCAAAATAAACTTCCCCCATCCTGCCCCTCCCTGAGGCTGGGAAGAGGCCTGAGGGCTCTGGTTTGCTCTCTCCCATTCCTGCTCTTCCTCACGTGGAGTCCATCTGAGGACACGGGAGGCGATGCTCCTGGCTGCTCCAAAAGAGCTCCGTAAGAGCCGGCCAGGGCCAGGCTCAGTGTGCTGTGCCATGGGGTGAGGCAGCCATGGAGCTTAGCTGCTGCTCCTGTCCTGCTCCTTCAAAAAGCAAAAAAGCTTTTAAAAAGCATCTGACATGAGGAACGTTATATTTCAAGGATGCTTCATGCAAAAAAAATAAGCCCTTGAAAGCTTGCTCAGTACATGGGGTTGTGTTGGAGGCTTTCACGCAGATGCTGAAATCTTTCCTCCTGTGTTTGTGGGGATGTACTGTTGTGAGGACAGCTGGGGAGCCTGAGGTAGGTCTGTGTGTCTGCACCACCCTGCACACTGGGCTGCTGTATTATTGTTCTGTCAAATCTGACATGGGAATTAGTCCCTCTTCCACCAAAACATAGCCTGTTCTGGGGAAAACCCCCCAATTTTAACATATTCTGATTTGGGGGGATTTTGGGCTAAGTCCTGGCTGCGCACAGTGCTGTATAAAAATAAAAGGAAGAAGATGATTTTGCCCCTTCCAACCGGGATACAAGATGGAAGCAGAATACAGACAGGGACTGCATGGGACCAAATCTAATTTAGAACAAGAAATAGAGTTTTTGCTCCTGCAGGGATCTGGCAGAGAGCAAGCCAGGGCTCAAATCCCCTCATATCCCCTCTTGTCATGCAGTAACTCACAGTTTCAGGGACTGAGCAAAGCCCAGAACAAGCAACAGTCCTTTCTTCACAGGGTGGACCAGTAACAATACCCAGGGCTTTCTTCCCGAGGGAGCTGGGATGCTTCACTAATTGAGAATTTCAAGGATCTTTGAAATCAGCAGCTGGAAGATGCTCTAGAAATACAGAACCATTTTATTTTTAGAATGGACATACAATGAAATCTCTCCCCTTATTTTCTGAAAAGGGCTTTCTCGCAGTCTGGAAAGGCCAGCTGGGCTACCTTAGTGAAACTGCAGTGCAGCTGGAGGAGAGGGAGGGGTAGGTGAGAAAACACAGAAGAACAAACCCAAGGTGAGATGAACAAAGGCGGATTTTTAATTTTTTTTTTTTTTTTAATTTTTAAACCAGAAGGCCATGAGTAAACCTGGATTAGAGAAGCATTGTTTGCTGGGTGAGTGACAGCAGGAGGAGCTGAACCTCCCTGAGTCTCCCTGCACTACACAGCCCATGCAGTGGCATTGCTGCAGCAGGAACAGCCACGCTGAGCTATGGCCAAGCAGCTTGCCAGCCCTGCCAGAGCCCAGGCACTTGCTGTGAGCAGCTGAGTTAGGAGGGCTTTGCTGAAGACAGGTCTTGAAATGACACAGTTAATGAGGTCAGAACAGGCATCTTGTGGGGATAAATCAGGCTTCCAAGAGATGCAGCTCTGTCCTGGATGTGGGCGCTTCTCCCAAGCCTTGCTCCGACCCAGCCTTCACCCCATCCTCCACAAGACCATGTGTTTCCCTGGAAGCTCTGCTACCTCCAAAAGCCTCCAGGAATGAATATTTATCTAAATAATCCACTTCTGCTCTTCATTTCCACTGACCAATTGCATTCTCTTTCCAGGATATAATTCAGCTCTGGTTTATTCAAAGAAGGCTGAAAGGAAGTAACACAAAGAAGAAACATAAATGGGCTGAACAAATGAAGCACAAATGAGACCTGTTTGGCCTTGGGAAAGGTACAATTCCTTTTGCAGATGGGACTGAATGACTGTCGGGACATGTTTTAATGGGACTAAAATTACTTTCTGTAAATCTGAGGTTAAGCAAAGCTTAGGTGCCCAGCAATGAGCCAGACTGTGTTCTGCATAAAACCAGCTGGACCAAGCCAGATTTCATTCATCATTCATTCAGCACACTTCAAGTAATTTCTGTTTATTTCTCCATTTCCATAAGACACAAAAGCCTTTGAAGAACATTTTCTCCCAAACACCCATTTCTACATAATCAGAGTCTAAAAACAGGGAGCTGTCAAGGTGAGACACTTTGGTCAGGGCATCCTAGCAGGCTTATCCCAGATGTTGCCCCAACTGAGTTTGCCATTTGAGGACTAGAACAGAAGGCAGTGGTGGATTTTCAGTGCCCAGTGGATCTAAGGATTGGAAGAGGAGAGGCAGGGAGGGGGCATCTCCCCCCTCCTCTGTAGCCTCACTTCTCCTTGGAATTGGCTGCTGTGGCAGGATGGGGAAGGGGATGTGCTGAAAATGGGGGTGAAGCGGCACTTGAGAGCATAATCCTTCATTCCCCAGTCAGGGATCCCACTCCCTCCCCGGTGCTGGAGCGGGGAGGAAGGAAGCGTGGCCAAACAATGAGCTCCGGGAAGTGGCAGCAGCCAAAAGCGAGGCCCTGAGTCAGCAAACCAAGGGGCTGAAACCCGAGCTCCCCTCGTGTTGCTGCCCAGTGCTGAGCTGGGTGATGCTCCTCATGGGAGGTGTGCCCTCTGCACCCAGCATGAGAGGGAAAGGGTCCTGCACATCACCCTGAGGGACCAGTTCCCACCCTCAGCCACAGGGCAAGTGGGGCATGTTGTGTGCTTGAGGCTGGGGTTTTAGCTCTGGGACAGATGGGAAGAAAATGGCTTTTTAATACAGCCAGGGCTGAGCAAGTTGATACAAAAATAGGTGTCGTCTTGGCTCTTATGTCAGTGTTTTCCTCCTGTCCTGGTTTTCTATCCATGTAGCCTTCAGTGGTTCACTGAGCTGCACAAACACCATCTCCCTCCAGGACTTTGGGAAAGTCTCCCTCTTTTTTAATGTTCATTTAGCTCTGCCAGAGTGTGCTGGAGAGCCCTGTGCTGGGACGCAGCACTGGGACCTGGTCCTCTGCCAAACACAGCACACAGTGCACATCCCACCCTGACCCACGTGCTGATGTGGGAACCAACCATAAACATAAATAAATAATAATTTACTACTAAGCTATCACTGAACTAATCCTTTTCCTTCTCTTCTTGTGCTTGGCCTGTGCTCAGTTTCTAAGTGATCTGGTAGTTGGCCTCATGTAACAAAGAGATGAGCTTCTGCTGTTTATTAACTGCCTAAAATGTTACTCCATTGCAACATATTGCCCCATGTGCTGGGAATCCCATGGCGTTCCCAGGCTTCTGGATTATAACCCCCCCTCCTTGAGAGCTGCAGGATGGCCAGAGCACCCCTGGGTACTTCTGGAGCTCCCATTGCAGGGACAGCAGGGGAGTTTGGGGTGTGAGATGATGAGAGAAGATGGGGAGGAAGTCACTTCACATCACTCACCTGCTGCCACTGAGCTGCAGTGCACAAGCACCCACCCTCTGACAGCTTGCTGGGAGAGGAGAAAAGCCAAGCTCACGTGCTGCCAGACACCCTCCTTCCTCTGCAAGGCAGCTTACAAAAGCCATTTGCTATATTAATATGACAGCCCAGTCTCCCTCCAGTGCACCTTTTCTACACCCCTGCACCTTTTCTACTCCCCTGCCCCAAAAGGCAGAGGCTGGGTCTAGATAACGCTGCCTTCAGGGAGCTTCCTCTCCCAGCCCTGGCACAGCAGAGCCCTGCTCATCCAGGGCTGCAGCTTATGGGACAGAGCCCATCGTGCTAAGCCCATTCCAGTGCCCACCACTGGGCCCCTGAATTGTTTAGCTCCAACAGGCAGAAACAGTATTTTTCTATTCTGTGAATTTTCACAGCAGATTCATGCAGCTAATTCCTCTGCTTTCCTGGACAGGATTTCCAGGAGGAAGGAAGTCACATTCTCAGTGAGAGTAATCAAGCACCTCCCCGGCAGAGGCACAAAGTGGCCATTCACACGCTGAAGCATCACACCAGCTCCATGTCAGCAGAGCTGCCTCCCCAGCTCCCTCCTGCCACTCACCCATTGCCCACATTAAGGGCTTTGGCCAGACCCCCACAGAGACACAACAGCCTTGGTGCCAGCCCAGGGACTACCACGCCTGGCTGGGACAGTGTGAAGTTAATGCCTCCCCAAAGGAGAACTTCCTCACCACCTTCCAACATGAAGCCTGTCCCCAGCTTGTCCCCAGCACTGACAGATACAGGGCTGTGATGCAGCATTAATTACAGTGGTGAGTAACGAGGTCATAAGGCAGCTTCTTCCCCACAGTGATCTAAAAGAGTCAGAGACAGGGGGGGCTGGAAGAAGACAGCACTAAGGAGATGTGGATTCAGGAGACCTGTAAGCAAAAATACAGCTGCAGCTTAGAAGCTGCAAGAGAAAATGTAGGGCAATGAATTTATAGAGTCGAAGCAACTTGAACATTGATCAAAAGTACAGAGAACGCAGCAGGGAGATGGGGAAATAACAGAAACTTTAATTCAGTATCCTACCTGCCAGTGAGATAAATATTAATGGAATAAATTGGAGAAGGGGGAGGCTTCCTTGAGAAACCAACAGCAAAAACACTGAGATTGATTTCCCATCAAACGATGTTTGACAAAGTATAACAATTAAGGGCTGAGAAACAAAACCTAATTTTAGGAGGGTGATAGGCAGGATAAATGGATTTCCAAAGAACCAACAATCAAAGCTTTGGAGCTCATTTCAAGCCCAACACTACTGGTTTGAATGAAAGTTCCCAGCATGACACCAGGCTGTGCCCTTCAAGCACTCTCTGTCCCAAGGGTTTCTCCTGCCATTCCACAACCAACAAAACATGTTTTTACCCTCAAGGCTTTGTAGGCCCATAAAACTTGGACCCATCTACAGAAGTCAACCTCACTCCACATAATGAGCCCCTTCACATACTGATACTACCCCCACCTCCCTTCCCACAGTGTCCACAAGGGCCACTGGAATCTATTCCTGTTCACCACCAGTTCCTCTGGCAGAGGAGGAAGCTACAGATGCTGCTTCTTAGCTCAGCACATATCATACACATATGCTCAAGAAAACAATTGCCCCCACCGTAAAAGCCTGAGGACTGTCACTCTTCCAGTCACCTTGGCCAGTTTTTGTCCAACTTACACAAGGAGATATGTACAATTTGGTCTGAAGGCACCACTGAACATGGCACTGGATGTTTCTCTTTCAGAGAAGCTCATTGCCCATCAAAATTTTCCTCCTGTTGATTCTCTGTGAGGCTAAGGGGGGAAACTGGGAGGTTTCTGCCTAGCTGTGTGGTTGATGCTGCATCCTGTGAGGGACTCCGTGGGACTTTTTCTGCCATCAGTAACACTGGAAGTGGTGAGTTCATGCAGTGCCCCCCCCAGGCCAACATTTTACTCCAACAAAGACTAGCTATTGCTTGGTATCTTCAGCTTCTCAAGGTTTGGAGACCACCAGTCTTCCACTGCCAGGAGCAGACCCCTCCTCTCCATACCCCTGATGGTCCTTCAATGAGACAGAAAGCAAATCTCCTTCATGACTGCATCGCCCACCCTATCCAAACCTTGCTGAGCAGGCTCTGCTGCACCACGCACCATGAGAGGAGCTCATCAAAGCAGCCTTTTAATTGCTAGAGGAACAACTTGGATGTACAAAAATGCCAGCAAAATTTGCATGACTAATTAAATAATTAAACACAGCCTGACAACTGAGGAACACAATCACGCATCCGAAAATCAAAACCACCTCTTAAGCATTGGAAGGAAGAAGGGATTCACTGCCCTGCATGTCCTATGAACAAGAATTGCTGATGGGCTGTGCCTTTTTGATTACAGACCAAGCAGAAGCAACAGCACCCCCGTTCTCTGATGAAGCCTTTGATCTCTGTCCAAAGAGCTGCTGAATCCTGGGCTCAAGCAAGCAGCTGCAGTGGAAAAGCAGCACTGAATCTGGCCATGCTGCTGATGCTGGTGTAGCAGGGACTGAGTGCTGCAGGCAGCTCTGTGAAGACGCTGGGTAGGGTGTGCTAGCCCAGCCTTCCAGCTCTGGAGAGGCTGAAAACCATGATGCTGGTCAGCTTTGGAGTGCTGGAAACCTGGTCAGGAAAAGGTCACACTTGTGTCTCAGCTCCCACGTGCCTCTCAAATTTAACCCCAGCCTTCAGCAAAAGCCAACCCTACTCCTTCCAGCCACACCTATCAGACCTAAAGGGTTAAACAATGTTGCTTTCCAGCCAGGAGAATCCAAACTTTCCCTTGCTTTTTCCAGCAAACTTATAAAACCCACTTACAATGTGAATATGGAGATGGTCAGAATTGCATGGGCTAAATTTGAATTTGAAAAGATTAATTCTCTATTACAATTCAAGCCTTGATTTCATAACCTTAGAGAGCAGATTTCCTGAGACTCTACTGGGCTGTGGCAGGATGCCTGGGTTGACAACACTGTGACCTGACAGAAGCCAGAATCTGACATACTTTAATTCTTCAAGAAAAAACAGCATCAACACGGGTTTGAGGAACGAGGGAGATGAGATGGGAAATCCAGGCCTAATGGAAAGGCCTGGGATGTTGCCAATATTTTACATTCTTCGTGACACAGTTTGCTGCTGGCTCCATTGCCTGATGTGATTAGTCCAAGAAAAAATTGGCCACTGCCTTCCCAGCCCAGTGCTGTCCAGATGGTTCTTGCCTCACTCTCTGCCCACAGCCAGAATCCCTGCAGTCACCAGAAGCCCTGAAAGCCCTCAGGGACCCATCCAGGAAGTTCATTATTCCTTTTCCCTGCATTTGGTGATATTATCTGGAAAAGCACTGGCACGATTTCAGTCCAGATTTAATTGACACAGAGACCAAGGGGGAAAAAAGGAAAAAAAAAAATTCCTAGAGGAAATGAAAAGGTCTAACAGGTAGTTTAGCTCCAGAATAGGCCTGCTAAATGCTTGCACATCACAGCATAGCCTATCTGGCCACTTCAAGAGCAAAGAAATACCTCCCCATCCCCAGCAACTCACAAACCTGGCATCAGGTTCATAGAAACTTTTTTCTGAGTCAACATGGTCCAACAAGTGCAAAATCTCTACACAACCAACCTTGCATGTTTCCACCTTGCTTATGTAAAGTGATTAGTGATAAACCCTTAAAAATCCGGGGTGTGAACCAAAATAGCTGGATGAGACCATCCCAGGGATCCACTGGAGCAGCTGTACTGTGCCCACCAAATGTAGAGCAGCTCCTTACCACTGAAAGCTGAGAATCAAGCCACAGAACCACACTGATTTCTCCCAAACCATCTTCCCTGGGCTGGCTGAGGAATGCCAAGTGCCAACACTGAGCCCACTGTGTTGCTCAGGGGGCTGGAGTTTGCATGGCCAGGGTGATTCAAAGCAAGAATAGATCCTCCAAATGGCAGTACTGCTATAAACAGGGATGCTGTATTGGCTTGCCTCTTTGCTAGCTGTGCAAATAATTTCTCAGCAGCAGAAGTGTAAGTAAGTAGACAAGAAGCACATGAGAGGATATATTTCTCTAATTTACTCAAGTCACTGAGAAGCACTAGGGCAATTTTTAAAAACTGCTCACCACTTGGGAGGTTAAACTCTGTCAGTTTCTAAAAAATTTATTATTTCTGGCTGTAATTACAAATCTGAGTAAGAGACTATCTAGAAAAGCAGATCCATTTAGCCTGCATAGCAGAAGTGTATTGGGGGATTAGAGCACATGCTGGGGACCCAGAGGAACAGAGTTACTATATTATCCATAATTCAGACCTTCCCCAGATATCCAAGCCTACAGGTCAAAAAATGCAAAAAAGCATCCAGAATCTGGCCCAGAGAAACAAGTTTCCTTCATATGCACAGCACTGGCACAACAAGAATTCTTGTTTGCTGAATACTCACGAAAAACACTGCTCATTTTTCATGTCTCTCAGCAATTTCATAAAGTTGGCGTCAGAAGCCCATGTTGCAAAAAGCAGGACCCTTTTCAGGCAGGCAGAATTCTCTGGTGCAGGCTCAAGCAATACTCTGCCTTCAACCTTCATGACACTATTTTGTTGATTTGCAAAGGTGGTAAACACAGACCCATCTTCAGGCTCTTGCCTAGCTGAACCATTTGTCACATCAGTGATGTCGGAGCTGGGATGGGCTAAGGGCACAGGGACGTGTAGAGAAGAGTTACAGCCACAGAGGTGATGACTGTTATGTTAATAATTAGCATCTGTTGCCATCAGAGCTTGTAAGCAAGATCCAGGCAGGGAGGAAAATGCCGTGCCAGCATCTCCATTGGGTTTGTGGCTGGGCACTGAGACTCTCCAGCTTCCCACCACCTGGAGGGACTAGTGAAGGCTCTTGGAGCCATTGAAAATTGTAAGTTCAGAGCAGGCCCTGCATGTCTGGCAAAAGGAGCTCCATCATTTTCCTTGCCAATTGAATCCCAGAGAATTTGCTTAGACCTATTTCACAAACCTGTTTTGGAAAAGAGAGAAGACCACACCACAATGAAACCTCATTTTTCTTGTACTGGAAAAGCAATTTATTCCCAAAACACAGAGCTAAACACAGCCTGCACTGGCTCCTGAAGAAAACCTCCCTCAGTTGATTCACCAACTGATGTGCACATTTACTTGTGTGAGAAAAAGCATCTTTCAGGCTGTCACACACTTGTGAGGGATTTCCAGCTCTGGAAGTTACTCACCCTGCCTGAGAGATGGACTCCAGGACACAGTTATGCTCCTGCCACTTCAGGGGATGATGTTTTTCCCCAGCACCTTGAAAAACTCTGTTCTGCCACCACATCCCACAGCTCAGAGGCTGAGCTGAGCAGAAGCTTTTCCAGGGGCCCAGGCACACACTGGCCACATCCCCCTGCTGTCTGACTAAACAGAGGAGATGAATAGCAACACTCCTGTCATGGCCCTGTCTGGTGTTTCAACAAACACGTAATGAACATCTCACTGAATCTCGGAAAAAATGCTCTGGAGTCACCTTCACTAACTGCAGCCTACTTCCATCTTGGTGGTCTCCTGACAACCAGGATTGCAGATCCAGCTGTGAAGGTGCTGTTTTCTGCAGCCAGCCCTGTCCCCAGCATCTCTTCCCTCTGCCAACGGAGCAGCGCCAGGCGGGAGGTTTGCAGAGAAACCAGGAGTTACAAAGCGTAATCCCGAACAGATGGCAGCTGTAGCCATGCAGCCTCACAAGGGCACTTTTAAAAGTAAATAGCAACAAATGTTTTGGTGTGTAATGCGTTGAAATCTTCATCTCACACAGAGCTTATTTTCTTTTTTTTTCCTCTCCCAGCAGTGGCAAATGGCTGAGGACAAATGCTGCTGAAAAGAATGGAGAAAGAAAAAACCTCAACCAATTAAATGTTTTAGAAACAATTGTGTTTCAAAATCAACAAGAAGAATTCATGAAAATCAATCCTAATTCAAGAGGGCTGTACTGATTTGTTCATCTTTCCCTTTCCCTGCCTAAGCAACCAAAGCAATAAAAATGATAGCTCCATCTCGGGCAAGGAAGCAATTGAAACTTCAAAAACGTTCAGCATCAGCTGATGAAGCTTGATGCAGTCTCCATGGCCTGAAAGCTAAATATTCTGCAAGAGAAGCAATGTACCAGGCAGATGAGTGGGAGTTTCAGATAACTCCTACTCCTTCAGCTTGCTTCTCTCAATAAAGCCGAGCAAACCAAGGTAAGATTGTCCTGTCACAGGGGAAAAGCAAAACTGTTAGTATCAGCAAAGTCACTACACAGACAGGAGCTGCCTCAGTCGCTCTTTATCAGTAGGAAACAACTGCTCTGTTC
The DNA here is from genome assembly GCF_029207755.1 of Chamaea fasciata. Taxonomy (NCBI): domain Eukaryota; kingdom Metazoa; phylum Chordata; class Aves; order Passeriformes; family Sylviidae; genus Chamaea; species Chamaea fasciata. Next base: position 8,645,995 of record NW_027094097.1, read on the forward strand.
TCACATGGTGCCCACCCAGGGCCACCACCACAGGGACATCAACAGGGAAAATCTCCTGGCAAGCAAAACTAGGACTTGCAAAGCAGATCCTGATGCACCTTCCTGAAATGCCACAGCCACGGGAACATGGGCAGCATGCCACAAACCTGCAGCTCTTCATCTCTTAACACCAAGTGGTCCCAGAAAAAAACACTTCTTGGGAAACCCAAAGAGGAGGGCTTGGGCACCTCCTGCTCCCTAGATCTGGCCCCAAAGCAGTGCCACGTGAGAAAAAGCATTTTTCAGGCTGTCACGCTGGCATGGAGGGTGGCTGGGGAATCACTACCAAGTGTGTTAATATTGCTCCAAATAATGACAGTTTTTCCAGAATGTCCCACTCAAACATAGGGTGGGGGAACACATCGCCCTGCCAGGATCTGCTCTGCTCTAAACTGAAGTCACATAAGCGTAATCTTGCAGCACCCAGCCTTGTGCAAATAAACCATGTCCAACCACCTTCAGAGAGCTTCCTGGCAGTGCAGAGAGCAAGCAAAGCCAGAGCAGGGCACCCATATCCACAGGCTCACGTCATCTCACCTTGGCACCACCAACAGCAGCTACTGAGTTTTGTCTTGAGACAGGCAAATGCAGACTCAAGTGTGGGTTTAAAGGTATTTGGAAGATAAAACTTCCTAGTTAGCAAGGACATGCTCCCAAAGGAGGGTTTCTCTTTAACAGGCACTGACAGCACCCTGTGTCATTGCATGGCAAGATCTGAAATACTCACAGTGGAGATTGTTTATCTCTGACTCACAGACATTCTCCCAGCTACCCCCATGCTCTCTAAAAGGGAGCAGGAATTTGAGCAAGAAAAAAAAAACGGGGAGTAGCAGTGTGGAATGAAATGAGAAAAGGCAGTTAAGAGAGAAGGAGAAAAAATCTGGAGACAAAACATCACAGGAAGAAAAGAGGAAATGTAAAACATGGTCTTGAGAAGGCCCTCAGACACCTGAGATTTTTACAGGTTCAGATTTTCTTCAGATAAGGCTTTTACACTTCTTTCTACAAAGGAATGAATTTTGTTAGACTCCCATCTGCCCCACACAATCACAAAAATTATTCAGACACACTTCATCATATTTCCTATGTGTCTAGTGGAACAAGATAGAGGTTTTAGGTGGAAGACAGTAGGGACCTACATGTCCTGCTATGGTCATAACTCAAGGAACTTGGATACCGCTTGATAACTCTGTATATACTTAAGGATTCAGTGTCCTGTTCTTTTGTTTCCTGCAATATTTCCTGTTACTGCAACTCGAGCAAATGCTTGAGGACTTGGGATGTATTTATCCATAGCACTGCAACAGAAATTGTGAAAAGGACTTTCAGAGAACAGAGAAGCTGCTTTCCAGAGGGCATTCAGGATCTGGGGTCCTTTTTGTGACCCTCCTGGCAGTAATGCACAGCCTAATTTCCTTTTTGCCTTATATTCCACAGGGAAACACACTGCAGTTTCACTGTGTCTAAACAGAGACCAGGACCTGAGAGTAAGGCATGGGACTGAAGTTCTTACATGGAAAGAGAAAAACAGGCAGAGATTTGTGCTTTACCAGCCCTGCCTTGGACCAGCCCAGCAACACATGCATGTGTTTGTGCTGCTGTTCAGTGCTGCCATCACCCAGCAACCAGGGAAGCCACTTGGTCATCAGAGAAGGCTCGGGATGGTGATTGAGTACCCAGAGGCAGGTTGGCCTCCTGGGCTGCTCCTGGAATGATGTGATCAAGGGGTGCATGACTCTGCAGCCTCACCATGATTTGGTCATTCCCCAAATCCACTGGCTCGTCTGGGCACACAGGAATGGAGGGTGAGCCCAGCAACCCACACACCCAGCAGCTCAGCCACACTGCAAGCAAATTTTTCTTTCCTCAAATATATCCATTATATCTCTTCATTTAGCTGAGAGTCACTGAGACTGATTTCCTGTAGACTTGGTTAAGAGAATAAAACTGTATTTATTCCTAAGCCAGCCGGCCAGTATGACCCATTTGCTACAACGGATAAAGGAAATAAATGACCTTGCTACTTTTTCATGTCAAAACTGCCCAGGATATATCCTTACTTCCTTGCTGGACTTTGGTTTGATTATTTTGTAATCACATGCTAAAGTAGCTGTGGGGGAGGCACATTTTATTTGCTTGATAACACTTGCAGTTCTGGGCTGTCAGAGACCCCTCCTGAACCATCCTCCTCCTGCCAGGAGTACAGGTGGCATTCCAAAATGTGCCTCTGGTGCTCAGCTCGTGCAGGTCAGGGCCATCCTGGGACAGAAGAGATCTACAGCCGTCACACGAACCTCCAAACCCTCTCTGACTGCTGATTATCATCAGGAATTAAAAATAACTGCTAAGACCCTTACTTTCTTTCCTAGCAAAAACACATTTTAGTTCTACCTTGGCACCAGCCTGTTGAAGGCAGTGGACTTATATACAGCCAGAATTTTATCTCTTCCAACTTCCAGCTCTGCACACAGGTTAAATCCTACCCCATTCATGTTCAGTACTTAAAAAACCCTTCTCATTGACCTATTTTCTTCTTCATATCAAGCAAAGAAAACGAGATAGGGTAGAAAGAAATACCATTCTTATGTGTATGCTAATAGGTAATCTACCTTTTCCAAAGGTTTTTAAAAAATCAAGAAGATATTAATAACTTATATTTACATATCTGTTCATCCCAAAAAAGAACACTGAAGTATAGGACTACCTATATGTCATGTCACCTCCTGCTGAAAGGTGGAATAGGACAGGTGTTTAATAATTTAGTGTAATTGTTTTCCAGCAGTAAAGGAGGTAAAGAAAAGAATGCAACATTCCATGAATTCAAGAAAGCAAGAGGCAGCCAGCTTAATACTCATGTGAACCACCAATGCAGCTTGCCAGAGATTCCATTCCAGCAGCCAAACCTTTTGGACGCAATTCTGTTAGGAGATCAGGGAACCCATGCAGTACATTTGAAAACCCCTTCTTCAGCCACAGAATAAGCATTTTCAGCCAATTTTTAGGTCTTCTGGTCTAGGCAGCAATGAAATATCTCTCAGACAAGCTGGACTACTACAAAAATTGAATTCCTCATGCTGTGGCAATGCATTTTTCAACATTTTAGTCATTAATGTTGAAGTCTCTTGAGCTGGCCAGATGCTCAGTTTCTGACATCACCAAAATCAAGGGGAGTTTCACTGCTGCCTGATGAAGCCATGAGAAACAGCCAACAGCAGCTCCCAGGCCAACACCCTGCTCTTGGTAATTTCCATGGTATTTACTGGCCACAGCCAAACTCAGTAGGAAAGGATGGCACACCATGGCAGACTGATGAGCTGCCCAGCCCAGCCTCCTTGATTCTCTCCAAGGCCAGTGGAGGCCACCCAGGGAGGAATACAAGCACTGCAGCCTCTCCTCCTGCACTCGTGCTCCTGTCAGTTTGTCACCTGGGGACAACTTTAGCCAGAGGCTGTAATTTTCTGTATTTAATAACCTTCGATGGATCTTTTCTACAGGACTTTTTTCTTCCGCTTTTTGAACCTGGATCAGGTTTAGCATCCAGCCAATATTTTGATATTAAGTGAGTGCATTGATCCTCCAAACACAGAGTTTGCTTCAGGTACTGTTTCATTTCTGCCCGAGATGTCATTTCCCCCAACATGACCTTCTCAGAATACCACTGCCTGTTTTGCATGTGCAGATTTTGTTCTCCCAAATCCCCTTCCAGTGAAAGCAAGTCCTTGTCTTAGGGCATTGTGAGGGATGCTCACAAAGGTTAGCTCCAGCCAAGGACAGCCAGTCTGTAGGCTCTCTTCAAAATCAGAGGTAAGAGATGATTCCTGTTATTCATCCTCTAGAGGAGCATCTCTTTGCCTCCACTGATTACAGCTTCTGTCAGCTAAAGCCAGCCTTTGTGAATCACATCAGTACTTAGAATCAGGAAGCACTGCATAACATTGAAACAACACTTGGTAGAGCCAATGCTTCTTTTAATATTTGAACAGATATTTCTGATAGAAAACAATTATAATTCTGTAAAAAAACCCAAAAACTGAGATGTTTTTGCAGAGAAAAAGTGCAGGGGTTGTATGTAACTAATGGCATATTTTTACTTGGAGTTAGCTTCTGAGAGCTGTGAATCTTATAAGCATACACTGATATTTTCAGGGATTGAATTAGCATTCCTCAATAAGATCACTCATCAGGACTATTTGTGTGAATGAGAGCTGCGAGGTTCCTGGATAGCATTTATATAAAAACAGGAATGTTCCTAAAGTGCTGTAAATGGAGCTGCTTTAATTGTCTATCCAAGTCTTGCATCTGATGACAGTAGGTGAATGAAATGACACTTGCATGCAATCAGTTACATGTCTGAGCTTGAATGCTTAATGCAGAAGGTTAAGCTCAGTTTCACCAAGACCAAGCAACGAATGATTTTCCTACACACAGTAATCAAGACTTTGCCTCTAACCAGCACTCCTGGATTGTGGCTGGAAGAATTTAATTCCTACTAAATCAGCACTCCTGGTGTTGTGGAAATAGGAACAGTAAAGGGCTGATGGATCCTTGTCGTCATTAAGCTCCAAGCCAAGGTCAGCTACCCTGTATCATTTTTGGCACCATTTTACCCTTGCCTAAAGGACAATATTGCATAGCTTCAGTTTTGTGGCTTTTCAAGGTTACTGGTGCACCTGCTGAATCACCCATGCTATTACATATTTCTCTTACTGCGGAAAGTGGATAGATGTCAGCTTCTTCCCTGCTTTTAGTCCTGTTCCATTAGGTTCTCCCATCACCATCAAAGTACAAATATCTGCACTACCACACAGGCAGAAATTGGATTGGATGAAGAGGCAAAAAATAGCCCATCATTATGTAAACCTGACCCAACAAAGAAAATACCCATGAGGGAATCTGTACTGATTTCCCCTCAATGATTAGCAGCAAAAGAGTTAATCATTTTGCTTCTGATTTTTTTGTAGACCTACAAGCCTTTTAACCACCACGTGTCCCTGAACCACTAGAAAATGGAAAACATTGACACTGTAAAGACTCCTTAAAGCTGGGAGCTGAAAGTCATGGCAGAAAAGAGAGAGAAGCTCACATCATATTAAGGGTAATTGTCAAGTTCTCTCTCACTTTGAGAAACCATAACTTGAGATTCTCTGCAAACTTAGGTAATGTCCTGTTTCAGGACACACAATAAATGTCTTTTCACAAGAAGCAGTAGAAACCTTTAATTTTATATTTAAAAAACTTCATTGTGCAGAAACTGATGTGGATTCTCAGGAAACTGAACCACAGCACTGAGCAGTGCTTTCATTCAGCTGCTGTCTTCTGGGACTGGTAGACAGACCAGCCCCAGGACCTCCTCCAGCCCTGGTACATGAAGTTCTCCTCAGCTTCCCCTGCAGATCTTCTCTCTGGCATTTGTCACCTTCCCCGGAATACATCCCGTTCTCCTCTCTGTGGCATGACAGACCTGAACAGAAAACTTTCTAAAGTTGGTTCCAAGTACTTTGAAGACAAGCTGTTGTATCTCTCTGCCATGCAAATGTGTTAACCCCATAAGCCCTAGCCTAAAATCTTCACCCAAGACAGGAGCTGTCAGTGACTCCCAGATACTGTAGCTATCATTGTCCACCCAACAAGCACGAAAAACTAACAACAAAGGTAGGTTTTTCAGCATTTCTCTAGACTTCATCAGGCTGTCCAACTTACTTCTTTGACACCAATTACATTGCAGGTCATATTCTTATGGACAGGTGACGTCTTTTTACTCTTGGTGTCTCATTCTTGTCTTATAGCCAATTTTCCACACAATAAATCCACCCTAGACCATCTTTTCCCTTAATACTCATCTCTACTTCTCCAAATTGCTAGTCGAATTCTAAGGTGCTTTCTCATTTGATTTGCTGTAGTAGAACATATTTGTGGGGTATGGAGTGAGTAAGAGTGAAGTAAGGATGTTTGCAATTTAACCTAGTATCTGTGCATTTCATTAATCCTTCCTCCATCAACCACTTAACCTTTATGGGTGTTCTTATTGCCTCTCATTGTATTGATTTCTGTCCATTTCTCCAATTTAGTGAGATCATGCAGTATTTTAAACCTGTCTTCCACTGCATAACTAGGTTTAGCTGGGGGGTAATTGACATCAATTTAAAGAATGAAAAATTAAGCTGAATATCCGGGGAAAACTTCCTAATGGTGAGATCTGCTAGAATGCATTGCTATCTCTCCGTGGGACTGGTGGCCGTTCCATTAGCATGTACATTAAAACCACACTGAAGGAATATAAGATTATAGATTGGACAGAACAATCCTGAAGTAGGAGGGGAAAGACAAGCTGCAAAGCTTTGCAGCTTTCCTCCTACAGTCACATCATTCTGGGCTTGTCCCACTCCCTCCTCATACCACCCACCAGTTCTCTGAGGATGTGCTGATCCCTCAATATCAACTAATTACGGGGATGGGATCAATGTGGTATTCCCTCCAATACTATTGCAACCTCAGTTGTGGTGGTGGGGATGTCGTGGTAGCTATGAGACTTTCTCAAGGCCCCTGGAACAGTTTTCTCACTCCTCTTTACAGCCTCCTGGCACACTGTGGGAACAAATGTTTCAGCAATATCTGTTTCAATAAGAGAAGGAGTCATGGTTTTACACTAGAAGAGGGTAGATTTAAATTAGATATAAGGAAGAAATGTTTGATTTTGGTGGGGGAGAAACATTGCAGGTTCCCAGAGAGGTGACAAATGCTCCATTCCTGGAAACATTCAAAGCAAGACTGGGGAGGGCTCTGAGCAACGTGGTCCAGTTGAAGCTGTCTCTGCTCACTGCGGAGGGGTTGGACTAGATGGCTTTGAAAGGTCCCTTCCACCCCAAACTGTTCTCTGACTCCAGGAAGAAAGCCAGAGCACCCTACAAACCCATGAGCTGGGTAGCAGAGCCCAGGAGGGTGATGTGTGCTGGAGAGTTCATCTCACCCCAGTCTGGGAATGTCCAGAATAACACAGGTGAGATCATAAAGTTGCAACATCACTTTGACACAGTGTTTTTCAATGGCATCCATCAGCTCTGTTGCTATCCTTCACTTCTTAAAGAAATTACTATCTGATTAACTTTCCTAGCACAATGTTTGAAAACTGACTGCAGAAAGAAGATGGGTTTTGCTGAGGCACAGATCAGATATAGGAGAATAAAGACTTCTGCTTAAAATACACTGCTGACTCTTAGGCTTGGAAGAGAGCAGTCTGAGCAGAAACAAGAGTGTTCTTTATGCACCTTGATGAAATAGTTTAATTGCAGGAATAGCCAGAAAGAAAGTTCCTCCTCTCCACCTTTAATGGAGAGGTTCTCTCATTTACAAGGGGCAGAAAAAAAGATGCCTATTTTCATCTGAAGTTGTTACTACCAGCAACCACTTTTTATTAAAAGAGGACTTCTGACAGCTCCTGAAAAAGGGAAACATCTTTTTCAGCAACAAAACCCAATATATTTATCTCAAAAGCCAAGTAGGCTGGAATGCATTTTGTTTGGTGGAGGAGGCAATCTTTTTTCTTTCAGGTTCTTGAAATTCATCTGCCATGAATAAGCAGATTTTTTTAAAAAATGAAATTTCCCTCTAAGAAAATTTCAAAAGAAACGTTTCCACCAGCTCTGCTCAGTTAACAGCAGCAAAAAAATGGCTCAGAAATGGCTCAATTTCACAGCTGCTCCCCTGAATTTCTCTGAGAGCTGAGAGCAAGAAGACGACTTGCCAATTTCTGATTTTCCCTTAAGAAAGAAATTAGCAGATTGTTGTGTAGCAATGGGGATGTTCATGGGACAAAGGGCTCACTGCAGAGTCCACACTGGTCAAGAAGAAGAGAAATAATTTTCTCCATGGCAGGAGGCTCGGGCTACAAATTTGTCAGATAACGAGTAGCCAGAGGCTGATACAAAAGACTAATTCTCTTAGTAAAACCCTTGGAGAGTTTCCCAATATGAGTCCAAGGCTGGCAAGCTGCTGGAGGAGACGGGAAGAAAATGCAGCCATCTCATGAGGACACTGCCTCTGGATTTCTTCATTGTGTTTTTCTATACAGCACTTTTCATAATTCCCTCTGGCTAGAACCATTTAAATGAAACTTATTGATTGAAATTCTGATCCTATTGATTTTACACATGAGATTTGTGCGAATATGAAAGAGCAGGAACTGCTCTGTAACCGCACCCATCTCCATTTATTCCCTGCTGAACACATGCTGTAGGCTTGCCTGTCCATCTCAGTCCCCCAAGCTTCCAGAAATAAATTACCTAAAATTCAAATACACTGCACCTATTAGCTCACAAATGTGTAGTAAATACTACTGGTCCTTGAATACACTGACTTGCCTTTTGCTTTCTTTTGTCTGCTTTTCTTTCACACCCCCTCTTTACCTCGTTAACCCCATGTCCTGTTTTTCCCTTTTGTTTCAGAGGTGAGGCGAGAAAATGGGAAGAACATGTTCTGTGAGGAAGAAGGGATGGGAAACAGCGCTGGGAGGAGATGATGGCTGCCTGGAAGGAAAGTGCCTGAGACTTCATGCTTAAAAGACTCTAAGTGCTATTAGCAATTATATTTCTACCCCCAAGGAAATTGTCCTGGATGTGGGATCTGGTGAACTCAGGACAGCAGGTAAGACAATCACAGAGTGAACAGAGGCCCCAAGTGGAAAACCAACACAGTGTAAGCACATGATCACCCACACCCAGCAGAAAGAACAGCAGCCCCCTGCCTTCCCTGAGCCCCTGTGGGACAGCCCTGCATTTCCTTCCCACAGCACAGGGATGTTCCTGTCAAGCCTCCTGCAGCTCCTGCTTTTTGGCAGAGAGGTGGAGTGGCTTGTAGAGGCAAAATCAGCAGCCTCAGCATTCACATCTACTTCCAAACAACCAAACCTCCCTTTGCGTATTTCTTGTTTACTGAAATGGTGGGTGTCCTTTCCATGGATCAGGTTGCAATCCTTGATTATCTTCATTTTAGTTTGATGCTTTTTACCTCTCTGTGCCCAACACTTCCTTCTTTCCTCTCTAGATCTTTTTATAGCTAGATTGTCACATATCAATCAATGTTATGGACTAAAGTTGAGCATATTGTGACTTGTCTGGCCCTGTAGGAAAGAATTTTAAACAAAGTTCTATTTATTTTATTTTCGCCATTGACACTTGTTTTTTTCTCTCTTTTCCAACCTTGTGAAACGGTGAAACCTGCCAGGAAAATTGTGGGATTTTAAATCACTAGAACTCTTAAATCACTGTTAGATGTCATGGAATGGTTATGAAAAGAAGGCAGGTCATCTGGTGAGGTCTGTGACCGCACTGCAACACAAAAACCCAAACCATCTGTTAATTACACTGATGGAAAACATAATCCAACATGGTGGTGAAACCTGATGCTTTGCATGGAGCATGTAAACGATTCCTGTTGCAAGTGTTGATCAAAGTGCCTGAACTGTGAGGAGCTCCCAAAGGGCTCCTTGCGGGTCAGGTCACAAACACAGCATTGTGGGGTGGGGGCAGCTACAGGGTGCAGCTGCAGGAGCTCTGGGGGACCCTCAGGGCCCCCACAGTGCCCGGGGCAGTGCACAGGGGAGCCCAGTGCCCACGTACACACACTGCTGCCCCATCCCCAGTCACTCAGCTCTGCACTGCTGGGCCACACCACAGAATCGTGGCACGTCCTGAGATGGAAGCGACCCATAAGGATCATCGAGTCCAACTCCTAGTGCTGAAACGGGACATCCCCAAAAGTCACACCACGTGCCTGAAAGTCTTGACAAAACGCTTCTTGAAATCTGCCGGGCTTGGTGCTGTGATCACTGCCCTGGGGAGCCTGCTCCAGTGCTCAAGCACGCTCTGGGTGAAGAAATCTTTTTCTAATATCGAACCTGATTCCTCCCCGGCACAACTCCAGCCCTTCCCTCGGGTCCTGTCACAGCAAGAAGAGATCGGTGCTGACCCTCCACTGTCCGTCCTGTGGAAGCTGGAGCCCACGATGAGCTCTGTCCTCAATCTCTTCTCCACGCTGAACAACCCAAGTGCCCTCAGCCGCTCCTCGTACGGCTTCCCCTCTAGACCCTCCACCAAGGCAGACCCCAGCTCTGAGCCACCGAGAACGGGGGGCAGCAGCCCGAGCCCCTGCCTCTCCCGTCCGGGGCAAGGCGGCGGAGCCCGGGGCGAGGGGACGGGCCCCGGGGCCGCGACCCCGGTCCGTGCAGAGCGGGCGGCCGCGGGCAGCGGGAGCGGGCCCGGGGCCGGGTGGGGCAGCCCCGAGCATGCGCGAGCCGCGCGCGTCACGGGCGAGGCCGGCGGGAGCGCGCAGCCCGGCGCGCCCCCGCGCTCCCTCCGCCCGCCCGCCCGCCGCCGCTCCCGCGCCTCCATTCGGCTCCGCCGCCGCCCGCCGAGGAGGGGACAGCGACAGCCGGGAGCACGGGAGAGGGACGGACCCTCCCCCGCCGCCAACCCGCTTCCTCCTCCTTCTCCTCCACCTCCTCCCCCGCCTCCGCCTCCGCCTCCCGGCCGGGAAGAGCTCGCCGTGCCCGCTGCAGCCCCGCTGGATGCACTGAGCGCTCGGGCGCGGGGAGAGAGGGGCAGGAGGGAGCCGGGAGCCCCGCCGCGGAGGCGCTGCGCTACCCGGAGCCTCACGGCCATTTGCTTTAATTATTTTACTGCCCCCCGGCCGCCTCCTCCTCTCTGCCCGCGGGAGCCAGCCGAGGCGGCGGGGGCTGCATCCCCCCCTCCCCCCCCTTTTTTTTTAATTTTTTTTTTTTTTAAATTTTCATCGCCGCCATGGGATGTACTCTGAGTGCTGAGGAAAGAGCCGCCCTGGAGCGGAGCAAGGCCATCGAGAAGAACCTGAAGGAGGACGGGATCAGCGCGGCCAAAGACGTGAAACTCCTCCTGCTCGGTGAGAACCCGCCGGTCGCCCCCCCATCGCTCCCCTCCTCCTTCCCCCCCGCGCTTATCCCACCTCATTTCTCTTCCAACAGGAGCCGGAGAGTCGGGAAAAAGCACCATCGTGAAGCAAATGAAGTAAGTCCCGCGGGGGGAGCGAGTGAGCGGCGGTGCGGAGCGGGAGAGCGGGGCGGGGGCTCGCGGAGGTGAGCGAGGGCCGCGGGCGCCATGTTTACCTGAGGGGACCGCGCAGGCACAGCGCGGCGGGGCCGCCGCCGCTCCCGGCGCTGTCCAGGGCCCGCTGGTGCTGAAGCGTCGCCCCGCGGCCTCGCCCCCGGCGGCGGTGGAGGGAGGCCGGCAGCTCACCTTCCCCCTCCGCGCAGAGGTCCCCGTGAAGCGAACCGCTGTCAGTTAAGCTTAATGTCGGGGTGTTATCTGCCGGCTCTGCGGATTTAAACCAAGGCTTCCTATCACTGAAAGCCCCTTTTATTGAGCTTCTACCTTCTCCTTTTAATTAATGAACGACGAGCTTGGCCACTCATCTCATTCAAGCCTCTCCTGCTCTGGGATCTGGGTCTCCCTGTGGTACTCGGCGCTGTTCCTCGCTGGGGCTTCCCACACCCTCTTCCTGTGTTTAATTAGATGTAACCGTGTAATAAGCAGCAGTGAAAAGCCCCACCGCAAGGTCTCTTCCAAGCATCCCCCTGGCTCGTGTAAATGCAGCCTGTAGGAAAGCAGGTGCAGGGAAGGCTAATAGGGATGGAGGTACACCCGTGCTGCGACTATTCTGCCCCCACCCTTTTTTTTTTTTTTAATTAAAATACAATGAAATACCCCATTCTCCCACTGCTACAAACATGACGGGCTGGTTGAAGGCGGGCGCCATCACAGAACGAGCCTGGGCGCTGGTTCAGGGTCTGGATTTCAGCCGGGAGCGGTTGCCGCTTTGCGATGCTGGTGGTTGCAGAGGGATCCGTGTCTGGGAGGGGCCCCCCCGGGACCGGGGTTGCTTAGCGAGGAGAAGAGGCTCAGAGATGGGTGTGGATGGGACGCGGGGAGCGGCGTGCGGGTCCCGGCGCGGGGATCCGGGGCTGCGCGGGCCGACGGGCGGGTCCCGGCTCGGCGTTCAGGCGGTTCGCGCTGGACAGCGCCCGGCGGGGGCTCGAACCGGCGGCGGCGGCGGGGCCCCTCCGGCACCGCGCGGCTCCTCCCGGCGGCGGCCGCGCCGCGCTTGGCTGCCTCCGGAGGGACCGGGGAGAAGCCTCAGGGGCTCTGGAATAACCAAAGGGGCCCGCGCCCCTCGCAAGCTGCTGCCCTGAGCCCCCGTAGCCGCCCCCGGGTGTGCGTGTGTGTGTGTGCGTGAGTGTGTGCGTGTGAGTGTGTGTATGTGTGAGTGTGTGAATGTGGGTGTGCATGTGCGCGTCCATGTGCGTGCACCAGAGGGGCAGATCTGGGCCTTCAGCCCAGCTCCCCTCCAGGCAGGGTGGCATAGCGGGTGACCCGGATATTTCTGTATCAGCTCTGTGGCCGCTGTGCCCACCCCTCGGGGGTTCAATGAAACCATCATCCCCGCCTGAGGCAGTGCTTTTCCCAAAGCTCTGCGGGGCTGGGAGGTCTCCTCACTGTGAAGAGACTCGCCTCCAGTGCACAGCAGTGTCCATGGCTTTCCCCACAGACGTTTGTGTACCCTGCTTCTGTAGAGGCTCTGATTATCCCCTTTCACTGTTTGAAAGGGAGCTTTCCCCCCTTTCACCCCCACAGTTTGATTCGGGTGTGGGGTGGGGTGGGTTTGGTTCGCTCTTGTTTGTGTGCAAAAGGTGGATCAGGAGACATGTCGCTGCAGATGAACACCAATAAATTATTTAATCTCTAGGAACTGCTTCTGCAGAAGCATGCTGGAATGGCGGGCGATGGGTTTTGGTTGAAGGGAGAGGCTGTAGGAACTACAACAGCAGAGTGCACATGTAGAGCCCATAGGCAGGAGGGCAGGCAGTGACCACACTGGCTATACAATAAGGGTACAATCACTCTTGTTTTCCAAAGAGCAGAGCTCTTGTTTTTTGAAGCAAAGCACATCAAGATAATAACCTGTTTGCTGGACTAGATTGGTATATTGAGGACTGAAACATATCCATTTTGTGTATATATATATACACACACACACATTTCATTAAAATGACTCAAAGTAAGGCATGCAAGGCTTGCAGCTTTGTGCCTGATATGAAAACATCAAGTAAGCTGCTATGGTGGATGGGCTTGTAGCGTTGGAAATTGGGAGAGGCATCTGTGAGTGTGGAAACTCCAGCGAAGTGTGCGGAGGCTGGGGTGGGGACAGCGGTGTTGCCATGAGCACGGCAGCAGCATCTGGAGGGAGCCGCGCAGCCGCGGGCGCCGAGGAGAGCGATGTGCTGGGAGCAACGCGGGGAAACTCACATTGCTGGAAATTAATTTAAATATAATGTAGGCATTAGCATTTCACCTGGTCAGGCTCCATTAGACAGGCTTGCTGAGAATCTAATGAATTCTTAATAAAGATTAAATCGCGTGTTCATTAGATTTTGATGAAAGAGACTGCTATTTTTTTAATACTGTATTATTGGTGTGCTTCTAGATAATAAATCTCATCCTCATGAATGGCTAAAGCAGCTTCACACTTGGATATTGCTTTGAAAACAAGCACAGGAATCTACAGACAGATTGGAGAATGCTAAGACAAAGGAACAGAGAGCAGACATTGTTACGTAGGACTAGAGGAGGTTACACACTGCCCAGTTAATCCTTGAAATGTTAGGTAGCAGGAGAAGAAGTAGAAATTACAGTAATTTGAGAGTGTAGTCAGGATGGAGATAAGGATTTCCAAATTTAATTAGGGTTTTTTTAGTTAAAAATTTGGAGATACCTTTTAGCTGCTGAATGGGGGGTTATCGAACAAAAAAAGGGTAACCGGTGAATGACAAAGAGGTGGAACTGGAGTCTGGAATGTACATCTCAAACACTGGCAGCACGGGCTAGGAATGACACTTTTCTTGGCACCCATGGTTGTTTTGACACCCTTAAGCCTTGCACTTTGACTACTCCACCTTGGCTGATTAATTTTGCTGTATTTTTTTCACAACCAGTCCTGCAGTCCAGATACTTTTACCCATGCCTCAAAATGAAGGGTCAGAGCCAAGCTAGTTAGAGGAACAGTCCTGAAAGGCATGGTTGTGCCGTGCAAGCCAATGAGACTCCAGAGTGTGCCAGAGCATTCAGAATCAGGCTGTGACCAGATTCTGTTTTCACTCAGCTTAGTCTAAAAACTATCTGTAACCAAGCAAAGCTGGGGATTTCCTTTAAAATGCAAGCTAGAAGGTGAGAGTTACTGGACAAGAGAAATTCATCTTCCACTCACACCACCCTATCTCAGTAAATTCACTATGTAGGAGTGCAATGGATGTTAACATTTTTTAGATCTTATATATTCAAATAAGTGTCGAGCACATGCAGAACTTGGAACTTATAATCTTCTTTTCTGGAATACCTGGATTGTAGCATGAAATCGAGAGTGATTTTATTCTAGGATATTTCTGTGGGGACATAAAACTCTGGTGAATGTGCTTTCTCTTCAAAATCCCCAGCAGAGCAGGACACCGAGCATATCTCCATCTCTTACTGCTTAGCAGGACACTTAAATCCATGCAACGGTCCAGTGGTGAGCTCGGGTGGTGACACCATCCCCATCGCTGCCATCAGCACAAGGCTTCCAGGGAATTCAGTGTTTAATCGTGCTTACGCAGAGAGGCTGAGTTAGCTGGCATGGCTTCAAAAACAAGGTCCTGCCACCTACTCAGCAGCCACCGTTCTGGATGGTGAGCCAGGACAATATTTCACCTTCCCAAAGGAGGGGTTAGTGATAGGTGTGGCATTCCAGAGCAGACATGGCTTCACCTGCCCACAGGAAAAATCTTGGAGCTTGAGCTTTGGATTTTGCTTCTGCAGAAGCAGCTGCTTCTGTCCCCTGCTGAGCTGGGCGCAGAGAGCTGGGTCCAGCTCCTTTCACAAGATGCCGGAGCTGCCAGCCCTGCATGTCCTCCAGAGCAGCTATCTGCCACTTCACCAGAAGTGCTGGTAGTAACTCAGTTGTTAGGCTTCTCTGCTGTGCCAGTTTTCACAAAATGTTTTTTATGTTAAGTATGAGGAGGATGGAAATGGAGAATCAGTAGAAAAATACACTAGTATACAGTGCTTATCTTGAAATATCTACTATGTCCTCCCCAGCAGCCATCAGTCCCAACAGCCGGCTGATATATTGTTCTGACCTTTTTCAAAAAGCCCCTCAAAACAGCCCCAGGTTCTACTTGCTCTCTGTGTAACCAAATTACTTATAATCTAATGAACTTCTTCAGTGAGAAGCAATCCCCGCCTACTGGTTTTACAGCAATTTGATGCCAAATGCCATTGAAATGAAATGATGTGTTGTGAACACCCACTTGAGTGCTCTTTGCTGCATGTCTGTGTCTCAAATCCATAGTGATTTCACACTTGCAGCCCCTTCCCCCAGGAATACTTCACCCCACAGGGGCTAACAGCACAGAGTTGCTTCGCCTCTGCAGCATCTTCACAGGGACAGGGCTGCAAACTGCGTCTTCTTGGTCTGTCCCACACCCCAGCACAGCTCCTCTGCCCTGTGGCACTGGGTGCAGAGCCCCACTCGGCTCTGCTTCCCTCTGGGAACTGTTTGGTCGTGGTGTGAGCTGGCAACCCAGGGGCATGAACCTCACTAGAGCACCAGGTCAGGCTGAGCCATCCTCATCCTTACTTGTCTCCTGTTGTTTTCCAGGATTTCTGTGATTTAAAGCCCAAAGAAGGGCAGTGACAGGCTGCACCTGGGCAGTATTTGAACTGGGTTTCAATAAGCAGGGGAAAGAGCTGCAGCCTTCCCAATGGAGTCGTATCATTCCCCCAAGACCTGTCCCAGTGCACTTTGCCCTGGGTGTGAAATTGGCACCGTGCATGTGGCACACGGACCCCAGCAGGAAGGAGGCTCCAGTGGGGCTGTTCTGGCAGTGGAACCTGCAGTGAAACCAGCAGCAAACTGCCTGCTGGAGCAGCTCTGGGAGCTGGGCAGTGCATTACCTGCCCTGAGCAGGGCAAGGTCTCCTGCCAGGATGTCAGAGATCATCCCAGTGGAGGCTGCTGTAGGAGGGGGCTCTCCCCTCACTAAAACTTTTTTCCCCACCTTCACAGATGCTTTCTTGCATCCCTGGATGCTGTGGGTGTCATGTTCCACACTCTGCAGTGGCACAGCATAGGGAGATTGCCCCTGAACCAGGCAAGCAGAATAAGAGCTGGGAACAGAGAAAAGTGAGGCTGTTCATTTTGGCTTGTAGTTGCAAAGGGTAATAATGTTTCCAGCATTTATTTCCTTCCTCTTGGATTTTGAATTGTGCCAAAACATTAACAACCGTAGTTCCTTCTTTTATATTTAAGGCTCTTGTTATTACACTGTGAGAGATTTCAGAGAAAAGCAGTAACAATATCAGGAGACAAGATGGAATACATTTTGGGTTTGTGTTTTTTCTTTTTCCTTGACAGTTCTTAATTTGTTTCTTGTTTTAGGGACTCAAAAAAGTAAAAATATCTTTCAGTGATAACAGTGAACTGCATAGCTTCTCCTCTTCCAACCCAGTTTTGAAGCCTTAAAAGAAATTTGCCTGTCATATTCTGACATGACACATCTAGTCCTGTTGGAAGTGTTTTAGCAATCTAATGAGATGAAAGCAGTTGTTTTAATGAGCTCAGAAGAAAGAGACAAATCTGCTGCACAAATGTAACCAGGGATCTGTTTTGTTTTATGGCTTGGCTAACCCAGAAGTTGTAAGAGACATTAGATTGACAAATGAATTAGATAACAAATGAAAGAAGGTTGTGGTTTTCCTCTTCAGTCTGTCCTTTCCCATTTGTCTGGCATACAACTTCATACCTGCTGTGAGTTCTCCAGGGCGCTTACCTGAGGAATACAGGGAGGATAATCAAAATGGGTAAAGAATGAAAAAGAGACAAATAATGGAGGTCAAGGCACTGCTTGGCTCTTCTGTTTCATCTGGTCAAGAGAAGAAGTGAAATGAAGAAGTGCTTCACTGATGGCCAAGGCAGGAGCAAGTTGCTGGAGAGTAAGAGCCAGGCAGTCCGGAGTGTCTCTCACACTCATCATTACCTAGTTTTCTTCAGTCCCCTTTCAGAGTTTCAGCCTGCCTCTGTAAGTATCAAGCTGCCCTGGTTTCTCCCGGATCTGCAGAATACAAAATCACAACTCTCCTGTAAGCTGGTGGATGTGCAGCCAGAAAGCATGATGCGAGTGCAGAGTCCAAGAGCTCAATTTTGCAAACTCCTACTCAGGTAGTGAAGAAAGCAAAAAGCTTTTCCAGTGAGGCAGTCGCCATACGCAGTGCACAGACAGACCCATCCTTTACCATCTGAA
Organism: Chamaea fasciata; assembly: GCF_029207755.1. Classification (NCBI taxonomy): domain Eukaryota; kingdom Metazoa; phylum Chordata; class Aves; order Passeriformes; family Sylviidae; genus Chamaea; species Chamaea fasciata. The sequence continues at coordinate 8,663,392 of NW_027094097.1, forward strand.
GTCCATGGTTACACCCTGAGTGCAACAGAGTGTGAAAGATGGGATTTGGTCCTTTATTTATTATGTTGGTTTAAAGAGGAGCTCCAGGAGGTGGGAATTGCCAGAACCTCAGTTCAAGTGGCCAGGGTGTTTAAGAGTCTAGTCACTTTTCCTGGTGCTATTACAAATCTCCTGATATTTTTGGGTTTGTGTAGAGCCTGAAATTACTTCTGTGGAGCCTGGACTCACATGATGACTGGATCAGCTCTAGTTTCAGGTGGTCGTTACTTAGATGTGTATTTTGTTTTTTGAAAGAAAACTTCCAGCTCTCCTCACTTCAAGGAAAAGTTAAAAAAAGTTACCTTATTCTAGCCTGGGGACTCAAGAATTGGGAGCAAAATAAAAAACGTCCCAAATCGAGGTGAGGAAACTAAATACATCTCAGTTGCTGGATACTTTTGAAACCTGATACCTTTTAGCATTGGCAATATTGAGACCAGCAATCTCACTTACTTCAAATCAATTTGAATGCTACTGACCCCAAATCCTGTCTTTGAGCTCACTGGACTTTGGGCCAAGTTCTTCCTACACTGAAGATGTTACCTGTTCAATCTGTAGATTTTATGAGATGTGATGAATTTCAAATGTTTGTGTGACACTTGGTGGGATCCTGGATGTTGCTAAGTTTCATTCACAAAACCAAAACCAGGAAACAAAATTATCTGGAAGGCATTGGCACATTAAATCTACAGCCATTTTTCTTGCCTTAGGTTTGGGGCTTTTTCCCCTTTTATTCATAGAGGGAAATACTAATGATTTGTGCCACATTTTTTCTAATGCTGAAGAAATGCTCTGCCTAATGTAAAAATCCCCTTGAACTGTTAGTTGAATCATTCTCATTTTATTTTATTTCTTTTATTTTGTTTTATTTTATTTTATTTTATTTTATTCAGGAAAATGACAGATTTAAGGGAGGTTGGAGGATTACAGTGCTGATTATAAGATGCACTTAGGAATCTACATAAAACCAGAGAAGGCAAAAGGCTGAAAAATGTTACTGAGTAACACAAAGCAAAGGAACTGATGGTTTTCTACTGCTGAGAAAAAAGTATTTTAATTCAAAACTCAATCATTGTGTACTTATTGTGATATTAGAATAAAACTCTTGATGGAGGCATTTCTTAACTTACCAATAAAAGTGCTTACTCTCCCCAGCTTTCATGTTGAGAAAGAACTGGGAATGCCCTCAGAAGGGAGCCCAGAGCCCAGGAAACTGTAGTTTCTGACATCACACCTATTTTCCAATTGCTAATCAATAGTTTTTAACATGCAAGGGAAGGACTGGCAGAGCTGAAATTACTTGGGTTTTCTTTATTCTTGGGCATGTCCTGCTTTGCTTGGTCACCAAAAACGATTTTAGTTCATCAGCAAACCTTTTATCTGAGTATAAAATCTGTAAGCTTAAAACAAAGGAGCTGGAATATACCGGCTTGAGAGAGAGACAAGAGGTATGGGTAACACAGGGTCCTCCTGCAATATAGAGTTTGGGTCATGGCTGTTAATAACTCTCCTCTCCCCATCAGGCCCATCTGTGGGGTCTTGTGTTCTCAAGAGCCAAAGACAATTTATCATCTATTTGTTACGGAATAACTTGTGCAGTCTTTCAGCAGAAATTCTGCTGGTTCGTGTTGCAGGAGTTGCATATGGGAAAAGGTTGGGAGATGCTGATCCTGGTAAGTGCTTTGAGGTGTGATCTCTGACAAAGCCCAGAGCTCTTGAGTGACTGTTTAGGGTTGAGGTGTTCCAGGAAAATTGGGAGCAGGTTTCAGCAGAAGCAGGTAGGAAATATAGGGTTTGATAACAAGGACAGGGATTCTCCTCTCTTTGGCATGTGTCAGGGTACTTAGCATAGGAACAGGGAGAATGTCTTCAGTTGAGTGGTTTAGCAGCCTTTCACTTGTCCAAGAGAAAATATCCTCTTTAGAGAATTCATGACCCCAGTCTTACACCTTGGCAGGGAGGCTGGCAATGGATATTTCATCTCTGAGCATGTCCCTCCTCTGAAACATAAGCCCCCAAGTGCTTTAAACAGTCTGAAAGGCAGAGCAGTGAGTCAACATGCTTTGAGATTCCAGCAACTTCAGACTTGTATTAAATGCTCTTGTCTACAAGAGCATAATCAACAGCAACTTGTACACATCATCACAGTCTGGTACAAGACTTGGAGTATTTCTGCATCAGCTGGAAATCATTACAGAAGGGAATGAGATCAGAATGGGCCTCTATTGGGGAAAATATCACTTAAATGATAAAAATGTATACTACCTCCTAGCAGAAATTGGTGGTTTATCCTCACCCTCTTTGAGCTGATTGGAGTTCGTAGCTCCAGTTTTAAAGCATTAAATAAAAGTGTATAGGAAAGGCTGAGTGCACAAAATGGATGTTAAGCAGAATTATCTAGGTAGGAAATGAGAGGTTTTATAGGTGGATTTCTAGAGCTGTGATGTGCGCTATCTCACAGTGATACAGAGATCTTTCCTCACTGCCAGTACAGTGCTCCTTATTTATTACAGCTGGACCTTGCTATAATCCAGCTCCTTCCTTTACAGCAAAGGAGGGAGAATATCTCATTTTGATGTCTCCCAATGAAATCGTCCCATGTACATATCTCTGGAGGAATTTTGTGTGGAACTGATGCATACCAGCTCTGGGTCTCTCCAAAATTCATGGTGAGATCTTAAATTACTTCCATGGCACTACAATGTGGATCTGCATGCCCTAATTTCAGATTGCAATAGATAAGGCTATGTGAATTTTTCAAGTCTCCTGTGCTTCTAAGTGGTTGACATGGCAAGGCACGTGCTCCTCCACAGCATGAAGGTTTCTGCTCAGCTTCATCCACAGAAGGGAAATACCATCCTCAAAATGAGTTTTAAATGTAACACAATCCGCTTGGCTTCCTAAGTAGTGCAGAACTGAGTATTTGATGCAGTATATTTTGGGAATCTGTTTTTATTTACTCACAGCCTCTTTACATCTATAAGCAGTGTGAAAGGGTGTTACAGCAGGGGTGGTTACAGAGCGGTTTAGCTTGTTGCAAATAAACCAGTTCTGGCCAAAGAGAGCTCTTACTAGGAGGCCCTTGAGAATAAGGAATTAATTACTCATTGCCAGGCTGGCGCACTGATGCCCAGGCAATAGATGCTCCTTCCAAAGGTTAGGTGGGGAACCCATCTCACCTACTGTAAGTTCGAAAATTGACAGATTTTTATCATTGGAATATTTGTTCCCCCCCCACAGACACTGCAGAGCCTTTATCATCACATTTTGTCAGTAACACCAGCACAAATCACTGGGATGAAAGAAAATTGTCATGATGAACATACACCTCAGAAAGTCATCACAATGTTCATTAATCACCAGTCACTCTTTGGTGATTAATTATTTAGCCAAATTGGAAAAAATTTTCCACATGAATGAGGAGATGTTTACTTAATAAAGCAGAAAGCTCCTAGAAGCATGCCCTTGTTTACCTCAATTTAGCAGTACGATAAATTTATATCCTCCTGCTTTTACAGCTCAGGAAAAAAGACACAGGGCTGTATCAACTTGTTGCTGTTGGTTTCTGTCCAACCTGTTCTTCAGCAAGAAACCTGAGGCTGCTCAGTGTGTGCATTTAAGATGTTTAAATGGTAGATACATGAGCTGATGGTCATGGTTTGTTATCTGCATCTCTCTGCGTGCCCTGAGCCCTTGTGAAACACTGGTAAGGAGGAACAGGGGAGTGCGGTGCCAAATCCCAGCTCCAGGGTTGGCATTTCTCCAGCACTGACTGATGGCATCAGGGTCACATTAGAAAAGAGGAAGGCCCCCCAATACCTCCATCCTGGCAACAGCCTTGTGCTTAATAACAATTCCCCTGAAGCATGTTGGTGGGACCAGCCAGATCTTACCTCTGCTGTGAGATGGGATGGGCAGGAAAGAGGAAAGCCAGTGTTGGCATTGGGGAATACAGGTATTGACAGCAAATCAAAATCTTGGTATCTTCTGTGGTCACATTGATGTCTGTTCAGTGTCTTTCAGCAGAGCTAATTATTAAAAGCATTCAACAACAACAAACATGTGAAGAGGAAAGAAACACTAAGAGAGCCCATAAATGGTAAAAAAATTAGTGATTAGTAATTTTAATATGGTTCAGTAAATAATTCAGAATCTAGCCTTGATTTTTCTATCTAAGTTTTTATTTATCTACTACTTCTGTTTCCTGATACTTTCAAGAAATCTCTTTATTTTAAATTCATATTTAGCTGAACAAATTATAAAGTTTTTCCTACATGACATAGTATGAAAATGGAATTATTACACTGGTACTTTTAGCTCCGATCAGTGAGATCAAATAGTACTGATTTCCCCATCTGAGATCAAACAAATAGGTGAGAGCTTCTGGCATAAACAGATACACAGTATACAGGACTAAATTTAAATTCCTTTTTTATTCACTACTCCTTCATGGTCTTTGAAATAGGTTTTTGGAGTTTCCAGTTAAAAAATTGGGAAAAAATTCTTACAAAGTGTCCAGAACAATGATACAAACCCAGCCAAAGAAATGTATTTGAATTCTAAAGTAACTGGACAAATACACGGAGATTTTTAAAAGAACCAAGATCATTTTTAATGGCTCCCTCACTAACTTGGGCACACACTGGTGCAGCATAGAGCCTGTCTGAAGCTCTCAGGCACATCCTGCTCGGTCTGTTCTCCAGGAGAATCCTCCTCATTCAGCAAAATGGTTGTCTGGATCCTCCTGAAGACTGACTCCATGCTTTACTCTCTGCTGTTGGTTTTCAGCAGCCCCACAGCTGTGTGACAACTGTACAGCTCAGCACTGCTGCAGCAAGGCCACAGGACTTACAGGGCTTCCAAATTAGAGCTGCAATTAATTTGTATGTGGTTAAGTTTAGGCAGCAGCTCACATTTCATTCATGTTCAGACCCCAAACCCCAGAACAACTGAGTTCTCTAAAACTGTGCACATCAACATCGACGGGCTTGAACAGAACTGGGTTTACACCTGAGCCTTGCTGAAGACATCATCTCTGCTTGTGCTGATTGCCCCCTAGTTTTAGCGTCACTCTGTGTATCTAACCATTGTCCAAATATTATTCTGTTTCTTACACTTTTTGGAAGATAAAAGATCAGGGAAAAAAATTATTCTTGTGGGCTTTTTCATGCCACATATATTTCTCTTTTGCCACAGGAGCTCTCAGGTACCAGCTTTCAAATTTATTTCAGTTACAGTTCTTTGCCATGTTACTTGTATAAGGAGAAGGGAAAAAACACTGGTTTTTGGAAGAGCAGGTTTAATTGTAGCATTTTGTATGAATTTAATGACTTCAAGAAATGAGGTCGTGTGAAATCATCTGGAACTAAATCTTCCTGTTCCCCCCGCACTTGGTGCTCACAAAGCAGCATCTGAAATGTCATGTTCAGTTTTGGATCTCCTGAATCAAGGGGTGAATCACTGATAAACTGGGCCCTCCATGGTATGTGGGGCTAGTGCACAGGTCAAGTAAAGGGGAGCTGAGGGAGCTGAAGAAGAGAAAGCTGAGGAAAACCTTGCTGCTCCTTTCCACCACCCAAAGAGGGCCAGAGATAAGGTGAAGCCAGACTCTTCTTAGAGATACACAGTGAAAGGATGAGAGGCAACATAGAAGCATTTCATGGAAATTAAGATGGAATATACATAAGGAAAAAATGTTTCATGGGGAGGTTGATGCAAAAGTGCAACTGGACCCAGGAAAGGGGAGAGTCATCATCCCTAAAGATTTTCAAAACTCAACAGGACAAGGACCTGTGCAACCTGGCCTACATAAGATGGTAGCTCTGCTCTGGACAGGGACCTCTACCCCAAGTTATTCAATTATAAGAAAATCCAAATTGGACTCCTTTTTCAGTGTCCCTAATGTCAATGTTGACTGAAGATCTACAGCTCTGAAAACCAGAGGGACAGTGTTGCACAGCACTAGCAGAATTTTCCCTGCAAGTGCATAAAAAGCCAGGCTTAGCTGGGATTGTTTGGTTATCATTCCTAATTCCCCTTCACACCACTTTGGTTTGTTTCTTTGCTTCTGAGTGTTGTCTTCTTGGATTTATTCCATACAGCATTTTACTGCCAGCCTTCTGAAATCCTAAGCTGAGGTTTGACTAACATCTCATTTTGTTGGTGGTGTCTGTCCCTACCAGCTATGGTGGTATGGTGGCATTGTATGGTGATGTATGGCAGTGCGGTGAACCAGACTGTGGCACCGATAAGAGCTAACATAACTCAAAAAAACCCCCAAAAAACTCAGAAAGAAATGTCTGTCAAATGCTCCCTTAAGGCAGCAATGTACTGAAGGTTGAGATGTGGTCTTGTATTGAATGATTCAGTCACTCCTGGCTAGTTCTGTGTGCTAGGGCTTAATTTTTGAGGGTAAATCAGTCACACTGAAGATTGAAAAGTAGTTTCTAAGTTCTTCTGTACCTTTTGGCATTTAAATGATGGGTGTTTTTTCTCAACCCAGCCTTATTTTCTCTATGAGTTCTTGTAAAAGAAGCGCAAATCTCTCACTGGCTTGAAATTTCTGTGTTGTTTTAAATAAATTTCCTGTGATGCATAACGCAAAGGAAAGTGCAGCCATTTGTTGCTGTTTCACTGTATTTAGACCATCTTTCATGCTTCTAGAGGTCAAATCCATTTAATCTGGTTATGCTATTTCAATCACATTTGCATTTTTAATGCAAAGCTCAGGTTTGCTTCACACTAGAATGATCGCTCTGGTTTTATAACAAGCTTTAGCTGTCCTGGGCTTTGGAGACTTCTCTCTTCTATTTTCCCTCAGCCTTAGACACAGTCTTTGTCATTTATAAGGTAACTTTCCCTCTTGAGGTGCCAGAATGCTACAGAATCCTGATTACAGGAGTGCTGAACAACACTTGCAAATTCCATGTTACTAGGAGCAAATTTTGAAGCTTGCATTAAAAGCCTGTCATTGATGTGGTTACCACAACCTTGGTGCTCAAGGTGGTTGGCATAGGTCACTGCTGCCTTTTAAAGGGAGATACAGAATTGCATCTTCACCCATCTCCCAATTCAGACAGTGAGCTATCCCAGCGCTCCCCTGGCCTTATAAGGGCTCACCAGTTCACAGCTTCATTAGGACACCTTTTGCGCTCTTACTGTAAATAAATCAGGCTAGAAAGTCTTTCTTGTGAAAGGTACTTGTCACATTCATAGTTTCTCAAGAGCTCCAGAAGGACCCTACCCTATCCCCTTCCTCTGTAAGTTTTGTGTTTCCTCTTTTCCTTAAAAAAAGGCTTCCCACTTAAACACCTTTTTCCCTAAAAGAAGATGCTATATGTTAAGGAACTTAGGAAAATCCAAGAAAGCACACCACACTGTTTAGTGTTCTTTGAAACCCCACTTGCTTCTGAATTTGAACAATTCACCACTCCCATTGCCTTTTGCAGTAGTAACCTGCTGGCTTCAACTGTGTTCCTGCATAATCCCCCAAGGAAATAGAAAATAAGGCCCTAAATACATGTTTTGTTTACTTGTAACATCACTTACAAACATGCAGGAGAGAAATGGCCAGCCTGGCAGAGGTTTGACGCCACCAGGCAAGACAAGAACTTAGTGTAGATAGTGAAAAAGAGGCAGAAAGGGACAAAGATTGATCTTCTGAAGCAGGAGTCAAACAAGGAATCATGATCCAGTTCAGGCTTTGGATAACAAAATGAGGTTGTTTACTAAGCAGTCATCTAGAAGACTGACAGCAGCTTGATACAACAATACATGGACTGGACACTGACATCTTTATGTGAACCTTGCTCAAAGCAAGTGCCCAGAGTAAGAGGATTAGAGTTGTCAGAGCTGTTAAGGGCAAAAGCTGGTAGCAGAAATGGCAACCCCCCGTTTGCAGTGTAGGATGTTACCATAAGAGATTGCCTACAAGAGAGATCCTAGCAAGCTCTATTTTCATGGTAAGACTCAAAGACTAACTTCCCAAATGAGGCTGTAAAAGCAGGACTCAAAACTCCACAAGCTAAAAGACATAATGATATAATGTACTTTTTGTTTTTAAAATACATCCTTCCATAACCAACATCAAAACATGGGGGAAGAGGAAAGAAACTGATTCAATTCAACTTCAGTTACAAGCAGTCTTTCTTTAATCTCTGATTTATTATCTCCTAGAAGACCTCCTTAATACATATTATTGCAAGTAGTGGTCCTTACCATAAGTGGAAAGACACTTCACTGTTTACCCAAAGTTCCTGCAGTATATATCCAACAGCAGTGTGATGAGTGTAAAAATAAATGCAAACCTACATAGGTACAGAAGCAGATCTTATATCCAATTGCAAACTCACACTTAATTATTAATGACTGAAGTGCTGTAGTTTTTCACTGAGTAGCAAAACATACCCTGAATATCTCTCAGGTTATGTCAGATTGACGGAGCATCGGTGCCAGAGACAGTGTCAGCTTTTCAGTGATGGATCAAGTACTGCGTACAAGAGCAAGAAAGGTGAATATTCAAATGAGAATCTCCGTTTCCTCTGATAATGAGCCAGGAATTCCACATTCAAGAACTCATTGATGGAAGTTGCCCTTGTCATAGACAAAATGGTAAACAGCTTCAGAATAATGAATTACAAGTAGAAATTATATGAGTGGGTGATGGAGTAGATCATGGAAAGTTCATTTTGTCCATCTCTGTCCTAATGCAGAATTCTATTAGATTACATTTTTCTCAGTGTTCTGCATAGTTTACTTGTAAATGACTTAAAGACACAAGTATTTAAATTGTTATATGAATTGTATATTGCTCAACTGCAGGTAGTTTTTGCATTAAAGCACTTTCTCCAATGGCCTGATGATTTTGTCTGAAATTTTCCTTGCTTCTCCTAATTACTTCTCTACACAGAAGAGCATTTATCACTTTCAGCTGGAGTAGTAAGTATGACTGGTGAATCTCTGTGAGGAACTGTGTCTTTTCTAGCCTTTGTACCAAAATTTGGATGGAGGAGTTGGTGTGTTTTCATGTATTGAAGATTTCCAGTGCAAGAGAGACCATCCTCAACCACAGACGGGAATTATTCAGTCCCCACAATGAAAGGAGGTGGTTGGAGGAAGCGATACGAGTTCAAGGTGGGAGATTTCACAGGTTACATCTCAGATCCCTCTTAGTGAATTTGTGTGTAATAAAGCAGGCTTAAAGCTGAAAGAAACATTATGCTGATGGCAAACAAATCGGAAGTGGAGAGGTTGTGGCTAGGGTGTGTTTGGAATGCTGGACTGCCAGGAGCTCAGGGCAATTTTTGGGGAATATGGAGGAAAAATCTCAAAATAACTCTTTTTAATGCTACTGCAAAGTCCTGTTTGGCTTTGCTGACCCAGCAAAACAGAGACTATAAACCCAGACATGGCTTTTTGTCTGCTGCAGTGACAACTGCATAGCTCTGCAGCCCTCCATGTCTTACATATGTCTTTGAGAGGGCAGTGGAGTTAATAAAGAGACTGGTCATTCTGAAAAGCACACTTCAAGCTTTACAGAACAAGCACGGGTGTTGAGCTCTTGGTGCTTTTCTAAAAGTAGAAGATGCCCAAGAACTTAAATCTGCAGCTGGTGCTTGCCAGAAATGCTTGTATGATCTATATGGATGAGTGGAGAAAAGGGGGGGAGGGAGAGGGGAGAAGGCCTTGAAGGGGAAATAACTGTGGAGATACAAATGAAAATTCAATTAAACAGAAGAGAAGGAAAATTCAAAGTAGCATTGACACCCTGCTCAAGGCTGCTGATGCATCTCAATTTCATCACTAAACCTAGTGAATGAAGGTGACAGTGAAGAAAATAAATTACCTCCCTGGAAGGAGCTGAATTAGATGACCAGGAAGATGAAAACATTCAAATACAGATATTCCTCTATGATATGCCCAGGCCTTGTAACAAATTCAACCAGAACAATAGGTCTTGGCCTTGTAACCATTCCAAAGCTTGTCTAATGTATGAGATTTTTTGTTTGGTTGGTTGGTTTGGTTTTTGGGGTTTTTTAGATTTTTTTAAAAGGTCTCAGTTTATTTGCCAACTTGAAATGGATGATGAATATAATCCTCTGTTGCTTTCCATCCTTTGTAGCCATCAGAATAGTGCTAATTGGACATATTAAACTCAGAATGGTGGCATTTTGCACTCATTTTACCTTCTGCCCTCAGTTATGCTGGTGTGGGGTATAGAAAGTGATCTATTGTGGTTGTTCTGGTTGCTACCGATTTCTTTGTTTGTGAGAGAGGTATCCAAATGCTCAGTGTTATAAGCTGTTTTAGCAGAGAAGCTGAATGTTCTTTTCTCTTCTAAGATAAACTGTCATTCCTCCAGAATGTGGTCGTCATCAATTTATTTCAGCTTTATTTTGCTCTTTGCCAGCTGTGTGAGGAGCATGTTCAATTCAATAACCAGTCATTCCAATAGCTTAATTTCTCCCCTAAGTATTTTGCTTCTTTCGGGTTGTCACCACAATCCCGTTTAAAAGCCTGCTAATAGTAATTGAAAGCCATTTTAAGCTTGCATGTAGTATCAGAGTTTGAGCTGTGTTTTATTTCTGTAAAACAGAAATAATAGTTAGCTATGACAGATACTAGGAAGCTAAACAGCAGCCAAGGCTACCACGCTTTTGGAAACCTACATTACTAAAAGAAACTCATGGATCCAGAATCCAGTGAAATGAACATAAGTCTTCCCAAGGACTTCAGTGGCATTCTAATTGGGTTCTGAGTGCAAAGTGCGATCAGCAGTGGCCAGATGGAGGCTAGGCACAAACTAACCAGGAGCTCTGCCTTTGCAAAAGAGGGTTCCTAGGACTTCAGCCTGTGTTTAAGATGAAAATTATTGATCCTTCTACAGAAAGCAAAGGACAACGGAAATGAAAGAGTGCTGGCTGGGTTGGACTAAGCAGTGTTTAAACCAAGCAGTCCAGTCCACTACTTGCAAAAGGATACCAGCTTTGTTAGGAAGGAGGAGTCAGCTGATCCTATCTGTTCAATTCCTCGTTCTTAGTTATTTTGGCTGATATCATCTTTGAGTCAATCTCAATGAATGGCATTTGTAACATCCGAATCAAAGTCATTACATTATCACATTCAGGCCAGGCTTTAAGTAAAAGAGATTTGGCTTGTTCTTTACACTGTTTGGCCCCTCTCCCAAATGTACGGCCATTATGACAGAGGTTTATCTGCACTGGACGTTTTCTTCATTTCCATTAGGAGAAAAATTTCATTCAGTGCAGCAAGGGCAGCCTGAGATGGCAGGAGGAGATTGGCTCCATGCTGATGCCTTTGTTATCTGCTGAGCAGAGCCTGACACTCCCTGACACTGCCGGGCCCTTGGTGAGGGGCTGTTATTTATTTCAGTGTGTGGAACACATTGTCTTCTGAAAGGGAGGAAAATCAGCCCTTTATGAACAGGAGTCACTGGGCAGCATAGTCACCAAGCTGCAGGGGCTGGGGTTTGTTGATATAGTTGGTTTTTCAGCAAGCGCCTTTGTTGGGCTTATCTTTTCTTTAAGTCTGCTTCTCTCTGATGGTGTTTAAGGTGGATCTAGACTCTCCCTGTCTTTCCCAACCCCTCTGCCTTTTCTAACACAAAAACACAGGGATAGGGACAGAGGGACTCAAATTTTTCAAGCTTACAGATCTCCACAAGGCCCCTTCCCTGAGATTCATAACTTCTTATCTAGAGATACCACTTGTCCTGCTGTGGGTTGACTTAGTTCATGAGGTTCCTCCAGTCTGTTTGCATACCATGAATGACCCTACTGCATTGATAGGCACTGCTTGCTGGTTTTCAAGACTGCACAACACCCTTACAAAAAGGGCTGCTGCTTGCTGGTTGACACCAAAGCAGTTTGACCTCTGCATCACACTACTCCTTGTAACAACCCCTCTGAGTGTTTGCATTCAAGTGAAAGCCAGATGGTGTAGTGTCCTCATGTCTTCCTAGAGCCTAGACACTGCACACATATGGTGTGTTCCCCCCTCTGAGAGATGCCATATGAACAAAGGACATACTGGAACCCTTTGGAGCAGTGACCAGTCTACACTGAATTCACTTAAAAGTCAAGAAAACCAGGCATTCGGTGTTGGCATTAAACACAGAACCAGCAGCAGTGTACATGTAGAAACCAGCAGGAGTTTTTCTCAGAAGTGTCACAGAAGCATTAACGTAGCTTTGTGTGACACGTTCATCATGCAGTCACCCCAACCTGGGTCACGGGGAGTGTTCTTCAGGGGCTTCATCTTCCCAGAAAAGTCTTGGAAATACAAACTCAAAGAAGTGAAGAAATTCAAGTGAAGAAATTCAAGTGAAGAAATTCAAAGAAGTGAATAAAGAGACCTAAGTCTCAGACTCTGCTTTGGACCAGTGGCTTGTACGGCAGTTCCTCCAAGACACAAGCCACTAAGGGAAGAACAACTTTCTTTCTGCAAGTTACACAGACATCTGGTTCCAAGAGCCATCCAGTGGCCCACTACGTGCAACCACCTGCCCTTCCCCGTGCTGCCTCATGTCTGTCCTTGCTGCAAGGCTCCAGGTGCAGCCAGCCTGCACATCAGCCCTCAGGACCAAATGTGCCCTGCAAGCCTGCACCACACTTCAGCGTAGGGTCTGGCATGTGCCTTGTTTATGCTCAAGACTAAATTCAGGTTGCTATCTTGTTAGGGTGGCTGCTGAGGTAGATTCAGAGGGCCACGTACCACCAACCAGTTCACCAAGTGCTCTGAAAGTCTTCAGCTAGGAATAAATTTTAGCATGAAGAGAAGAATGCACGAAGTCGCAGGGGAACCCCAAAATAATGAAAGGAGTCGGCAGAGCAAATGCAGGTCCGATCAATATGATTACTACTACGTTTCTCCTTTATTCTGTGTAAGATGGCAGGTTGTATACACTCTCTATAGTTTACACTTCCAGATACATTCTCATTGGTACATGGCACAGGAAAGAATACAAACACCTATTGTTTTATAAACTGTTTACGGTAGCTACTATGTCCACACCAATTACTATACTTGCTAACTACTATGAAACCCTTTGACCCTTGCAACACCTTAAGTGAAAATTTCCAATACGACACACACTTGGCACTAATTTCTATCTGCGCCACAACCTAGACAGGCCTCAGTGCCATGGCCTAGAGGCCCAGCATATTGCTCAGTCTGGATGATTCAAGTACAGCTCATCTCCTACAAATGCATAAGCATGCAGATCACTTTTAATTATCTTTTTTATCCCAGAAACGTGTCTACAGTAAAGCTGAAGGGGCAGTGGCCATAAAAAACAGCAGTAAAATGCCATTTGCTGCCCAAGATGGAAGTGTGACTTCAAACCCAAAATGAGAGAACTTGCAACTGTAGATTCGTGCTAAGATAACTGATTCAGAGCTTGATGTCTCTGAGAACCTAGTAGATAAATATTTTGTGTCAGAGATAGCCAAACTGATTTCATCTGATATTGAACTTTCCATTTCCGGTTGATTTCTTACATTATGAATCTTTTAAGTAAATCTGTTTGTGGGTGCTGCAAAATGTGGGAAAACAGCTCTTATTACACCTGGTTTTTCAGTGCCTGCACAGAACAAACTGATAGTGTCTTGGTGTGCTCCCACCTAGCTGAGGTGTGGGGGTCCTGGACTTTGGTCAGTCCAGGAGCGAGAAGGGAAGTCTGTCCAAAGGGTAGATGTGCACTCCTGCATGCAGGAGTCTGCTGCACACCTGCAGATGCCATCAGGCTGTGCAAGAACATATTCCACAGTCCAAGAAAGCTGGGTTGGGGTGCTGCAGCTCAGCAAATTCATGAAGTACCAGGGCAGATTTTAATAATCATACAACGGTGCTGTTTGATCAAATTTGCTTTGTTGCCATGATAGTAAACATGGTACATGTGAGGCTCAGGGCCACGAACCTCTATAAAGGGATAAGATAATGCATGTTGCTTGAGCCTTTTACGGTCTTTGTAGTTAGAACAGTTATTGGAAGGCACTAATCTCTTTCTGCTGATTATTGACTTTTGAATGAATCCTCATACACTCTCCAGCAGCAAAACTTGTGGGTTTTCAGGCTCACTAAAGCTCAATAGAACCAAGACCTTGTCATTTATTTTCACTGTTACTATTATTTTTCTATTTCAAAGCAGAGTTTTCTGCTGCGAATTCCCTACTGTTTGATCACAAAAGCAAGCAAGGGAAATTGCTATTTTTCATCCTGAAGCTTTTGTCCTTTTTACTTTTATAATCCATGTGAGGCGACTTTGCTGGTCATTAGCCGAGTCAGTAAAGCGAGCTTTCTTTGTTGGGCGATAGCAGGGAAACATCAAGTGTCTGGTTCCATGGTAGCAATTTGCTCTTGAAATAAAGCAAGCGTTGATAAGTTGCTACCCTCAGCTATATTTGTCCTAGTAAATAAACATCATCAGGATTTTAGCACAAATACAAGTTGTTTTTCCCTGTTTAACTATTCTGAGATTGTGTTGGGCTAACAAAATTTCCTCTGCATCAGATAGACTTGTTCTGTTGCACGCTCGTTTTGCTGATGATGTGTTTCTGCACACCTAGTCAAGGATGTATTTTTTAAAGCATTGATCAGCAGAGCAAATATGCCTGGAATGCATCCCATTAATGTAAAGCAAGCAGCACATGCTTTTGATGGGTTTGCTTTTTAGAGGCCAAGGTTTCTAGCAGTGGAATGATCTGCCTTTGCAGTGCCTGGGAATGGTGGATTTGCTCAGAGGGTGCTGTGGTGTGCCAGCACTGGTCACACAGGGGACATCACACCCTCAGTGCTCGCACTGCCAAGCCAACTGAAGGGCAGCAATTGATACATGCTGGCTTACGCAGGCCAGAAAAAGCCCTTAGGATCTGTCATTGGGAGAAAGATTCAGTTTTCCAGGATACTGATAAAAATGGTCATTAACCCTTTGGCAATGGCCTGTTCAGCTTCAAAGTGAAATTGCTCACTTGAACCTCACAAAATCAGGATTGTGCTTCTTCCCTGACAGGCAGCAGGACCCAAAATAAAATAAAACAGCAGCAGGAGACCAAATGAAACACGACGCTGACATTTGTTCCACTTGGAGCAGTGGAGACACCGCTAATTTGGGCTGGAAGATCAGAGCACATGGCAAGAGATGGTTTGATGGTTTCAGTAAATAAGCATATTGGGTCAGTCTGTAGCCGCAGGTGCCACACATTCTACAGTGAGGTGAATTACAGCAGAAGCCGGCCAATTCCACCCTTTGCTATCACAAAATTTCCCATAGCCCTTTCTAGAAAATTCAAAGGGATTACACAGCTTCCAGACCCAATCCCAACATTTCATGGGGCTTTCAGCTGCTTTGACATGCTGCAGGATTTGCAGTGTGCCTTGCTTTCCCTGCCCACTTAAACAAACAGATGTCCCTACTCCACAAGTTGGCTGCCCCGCCTGCTGCGCACCTGAGACCCAGAGAAAATGCTTTTCTTCACACTTCTGATTAGCAGTAATTAGATTAGGGAAGTTCACAATGACGGAGGAAGGCTCTCCTCCGTGGAAAACCACCCAGTGGAAGTTTGTAAGGGATCAGGACAGCTCTGTTACGGTGATTTGCCAGAACACAAGCCAGCTGTAACCTGAGCAAGATCCCATCACACTAGGAACTCGACATCCAGCACAGAGAGATGGTGCCTGCTGCAGAAAGATGTGCTCTCACTGATTCTCCCTGCTCCTTTTAAACCTCTCAATCAATCAAACCTTACTTTGAGCATTGGAAATTGCGAGTTCCAGCTTCAGTGAGTTCTGTCTCAAAAGCGAGCACCAGTTTGGTTCCTCAGGGATGCCTGTCCCCAAGAGATGGAACAGGAACGGTTTTTCTCCAATACACCTTGTAAAATTCATTTAGAAGCTCAGTTCCTTTGAGGTCTTCACCAGATTTGCTAAAATTGGCCAAGAAATGGAACCATTACTGAAAGAGGAGCAGGAGGATCATGCAGGAGTACATGGGTGGCCATGCAGCAGGTGATGGGTGGAGAAAGAGCAGACTGAGAAACACTTCAGGAGACCTATCACCCAGGTTTCCTAAACCGCTGGACAAATATTAAACCTAATTATTTCTAGGCAAGTAGACATACTAAAGCCACTCTGAAATCATTTTTCACTGAAGCATTTTTTTGACAAGGAAAACTAATTCTGGGCTTATTAACAAGTTTCAATAAATAGAATCACACTGATGAACAGACACTGCTAATTGCCTTCTGTAAGATAGCTGGGGAAGTAGAAAACAGGAGCTGCATCTCCAGGCACACAGCCCCCTTCTTAGCGCCTCTCCCTCCATCTCCCTGAAAAACAACAGAAAAGCTCATATCCCCCTTCTGGCAGGGATCAATTATGTACTGCTTTTAGCAGAGTTTCAGTATATTATTTTCCAGTTTAGGCCAAATTCATAAGTGAGGCTGAAGACGGTTAAGATGCATGTCAGAAGGAAATTGGTCAGAAAATGGCTGTTGGGTGGGCGTGAGTAGCACGGCACAGTGTAACTCACAACGCTTTGGTACTCAGTGGGAAAGCAAAATTGATTTAAGTGAGAATAACTTACACAGATTTGGGGCGGGGGTGGATGTAGAAGTACAAACTCTGAAAATGGCCTTTTTCTGAGAGGAGAAAAAAAGGAGAGGCTAGGAAAGGATCTGTTAGTGGTGAGAAGTGAGTACCAGCCGCCAGGAACAAAGGGCCTTGTTTGCAGCATGTGCCCTGAGGAAAATGCAGATTTCTTCCAGTCTCTCAGAGCTTCCTCTTTCTCCTTGTGTCCTGGAAGCCACCCACCCTGCCAGCCCCACACCCAAGCAGAGTGCAGAAGGATTCTTAGGGTTTGTTGATTCAAACAAAGCCACCAGCAACGCTGGAGGTGACTGGCAGCTCCCAGCCCATGCAATTTTAGTTTGTAGTTTCCTGAGAAAGGAAGGGTTCTGTTCAGTGCTGATTGCTTTGGGGTAAAGAAAAAAGAATTGCTGTAGTGACAGAAAAATGCGGAGCTTAGATTTTGCGTAGATGGCTTATTAGGTCAGAGCTGGAACATGCTTTGATTTGTATTCCTGATGATTGTACACGGGCACTAATTGGCCAAAGAAGCAAGGGATCTTTGTAGTTTAATGAGGAAAATACTGTGTAATGTGATGATTATTTTCTAATCAAAAAGCAGAGGAACAGAATGGGAAAGAAAACCTGTATGTGAATACAGACTGTAATTTTAATTAATATTTGCTTTTGCTAATCAGTTTTTCTGTTCTGCAACCAGCTGTTAGCCCTAAATATGGCCTGCTATATAAATATTATAGAAATTGATATTTAATATTTTATGCTTATTATTATAGAAATATTTCCTTTAATATGCAGGGCATTTTGCGTATGCATACTTTTTACTCACATGTATGAGCTCATTTAAGCCAACAGGACTGGCAATACTAGATGGATAAATGAGAATAACACCCATCCAGAGCACTTTTCTTAGTGAATCTCAAAGTACTTCACAGGTGAGACCAGTATCATTGCTCCATTTTCCAGGTGGAGAAACTGGGGTGGAAGGAGGTTGAGGGACTGGCTTGTGCGTCTGGCAGCGTGTTGGCCAAGCCAGAGGTCTAACCCAGTGGGTCTCCTGTCCCCTCCTTCCTCCACATCCTAATCACTACTCCAAAATTTTGCCTTTCAGCAAGCTCAGGGTACATGCTCATGTCTTTCCACTCAGTGCCTCTGGGAGAGGGGTTTTGTAATTCTCCACAAGTGGCCCTTTTGCCCCACAGAAAGGCAAAGCTGATTGCAAAGCTGAGCCTATGGAGGAGGGAGTAGGATGCCTGTCACACCGCTCTATTTTAAACAAAGAAGCAGTAAAAAGCCAGTGGTCCCGGTAGCATTTGGGAGAATAGGTCGGTGCTTCTCTGAGTTGGAAGGACTGTTTGTCACGGCCACTTGTGTTCCCAGGAAATATTCTTGCTACCTTTGAATCTTGGTACAAGTGAATCTGATTCACTCAGCTTCCATGCTGCATAGTGCTGTGACACTGTGCTGGCCTGAGAGCCTCCTAGCTGGTTACCCGCTGGATTTTGAGTAACAAAAAAATACCAGTCCCTCTTTGAAGCACAATCAAAGTAAATATTATTTGAAATGAAGAATAATTAGGGTTAGCCATCTTTAAAACATAAAGGATTATTCATTTCAGTTTGACAGCCAAAATTTTGGAGCAGTCAAGTGAACATAACTGGACTTCTAGCGCAATAAATTATTCCGGATAGTAATCAATTTGAACTTGGTGATTTGTTTCTTAAAAAAAAAAAAAAAAGCTAGAGTTGAACTTCTGTGGCTCTACTCTCATACTTCCAGTGTTGACTGTGCTCAAAAGTCACTGCAGGGTTCCCACTCCTGTTCTTCTTGCAAGCCTTATGATACCTCCTGAATTTTGCCTAAAAGCCCCTGGAGGCGCATGGATTTGAGAAACCTCAATTCTAGAGCTTGGGTTAAAAAAAAAAAAAAAAAAATCATCCTCCGTAGCAGCATAGAAGTTGACAGTAGTCCCAAAAACCTTAAAAATCCAAATATAACTAGAAAGAGTTATGTGTGGTCATCATACTTTAATATAAGAAATTTGAGAAATGCAGTTCTTACATGCTTAAGAGCAGCAATTTCATGAGTCATCTCTTTAAACACCTGGAAATCTGCAAAACATCTCATAATCAAGATTTTTTTCTGACTTGTGTACATACCATAGTCAGTGACCATGGCAGTATGGTTGTTATGTGTCATTCTGCCCTGAAAGTATTTTGCCTTACACTGGCACGTGTCCTGGGGAGAAGGGCTCTGATAATCCTGCTCAAGGCAAGAGATCTCTCTTTCTGACTCTTTGCCCTCTTGGTGTGGAAGTTGCAAAATTTAATTTTTGACCCTAAAAATGAGCAGCCCAGAGTCTGCACTCCCTCCAGGAACAGAGCTGCTGCATGAACATGCACCATTTGCAGGCAGACGTTTTTTGAAATTGCTCTTTCAGAGTATGACTTCTTCCAGGTAGCCATTAAACTGTTGAAGTGCGAATCTTTCTTTGTCACGCCTGCCGAAGAAACCCTGTTTTAAAAATGAAAGGAGGGGAAGGGGAAAAACTTCATCCCCTTTGCTGGCATTTCAAAGAGGGCATTCCCTCTGAGAGGCAGAGCAGGGCCGGGGCTGCTTCCACTGACGGAACGGGGCCAAGGGCCCCCTGCGTTCTTTGCAACAACGTGGCATTTTCCGTGTAAAACTGCAGAAGTGTTAATTATCCGGATTGGGCAATAGCAGGAGCTGTTTATTGAGGCTTGCTGCTTTCCTGCTGGAGCAGGCTCGGGATCCCCAGTGGAACCATTCATCAGTGCTTTGACAATGACAGTCTGCTGCAGGGCTTTCAGAGCACAACAAAGATTTCCTCACAGCTCCGAGCGACCGGAGCTGGCTCCTGTTATAGTACGGATTTGACAAAGACAAAAGGAAAGAGAGTCACTTGCTAACACGTATTTCTCTTTCTGTACTGTATTTCTTTCTCTTTCCTCATAGCACTTCGCACAAGATAGAGAAGTGGTGTTGTTTGCGTTTTACAGAGGGGAAACTGAGGCCCAGAAGGGGAAACAACTTGTACAAGTTTTTTCAGCCAGTGATGGTCAGAACAAGGAGCAGGAGCACTAGCCAAGTCCTAATTCCTTGGCAGAGCCATGCATTCATCCAGCTGTACTGAAAGCCACTGTATTTCCATGCACTTGCACTGTGACTTACAGGCAGTAGGGAGAATACAGGGGGTAATGCAAATTTTTACACCCCTGTGTCATCATCCGTCAAGCCTCTACTTTCCTCCTCCTTCATTATGTCATTTACTTTGGGGACAGGCTGCACATGCCAGTGCAGTGTACTTTGGGCACTATGCATATTCATAGCAACCAGGCTCCACTTTCACTTTGCACAGGCTTTTCTCCAAGCAATTTTTGCTGCTGTTGTTGCAAAACATTTTAATTAATCAGGAATTTTAATTAATTGTACCCTGCTGAAAATGCCAAGACAAAAGCACAAATACACGGAGATGGTTGCTCAGGTCAGAGCAACCCATCTTCGGTTAGCTGTATTTTCTCTGAGGTTATGCAGTATGATTACAGGCACAGGGAAAACACTGGATTCTGAATGACATTTTAAGTCTTAGAGAAATAGGGTGGCGTTTTTATCAAGTCAGGAAGCCTGTATTGAAGCTCTGATGGTGACACTGAGCTGGCATACTGCTAACTGGAAAGCTGCATCCCAGAAGGATTACAATGGCCTTTTTTCTAGTCCTCTAACTGCTTCAAACAATCACTTTCACCAAAGCACTTCAAATGTTCTGTGTTTTTATAAAGCTGAAAATCAGGTCGTTTCTAGACCGATTTCACGTGCAGTGAATGAATTAGCACAGCTGCTTATTTCCACCTTTTGCAGAGTTCCTTCCTGGGGACAGGTACACCTTGCAGTGTTACTGCTGACAGAGATCCCTTTCTTGTTCAATGCGTTTGGAAAAGAAAATAATCGCATTCTGGTCTTGTTACTTGTCATTTTGCTACGATGCCCAGCAAATTGTGGCACATTTTGTACTGAGGTAATTTGAGTTCATCTGTCCAGTTATACACAGGCCTGGACCAGCACTCAGTACACAAACTGATTCACTTTTCTGAGCCTAAATGTCATTTTCTACCCTCTTAAAATGGTTTCATGTCCTGGTGCACAGTCTAGACAACCCCCAGCACACCATGAATAATAGATCCCAAAAATCTGTAAAGGCTTTATTTATTTAAACAATTAAATATTTAGAATTTGTTCATATCATTGGCGTATTTACCTTCCTTCCCCTGCAGTAAAAGCTCTCCAAAGGATTTCCACCTTGTAAACCTGCTCTGAGCAGTATTTACAGCCTGTTGTGTGTTTAAGGCCCACAAGTGAAGCAAACAGGATTTCACCCTTGGACACTGCAGCCTTACCTCTTTCTGGAGAACCAGTGGCCTGGGTTGCATTTTTCATCATAGAAGCTCCTCTTTAGAAAGCTAATAGCAAAGCCACAAGATGAAAAACCCTGAAAATGTGTCTTTGGTTACAAAACCATTTGATTCCCTCATTTTCTTCTAAATGCTGCCATTTAGAACTAGTGCAGAGCATGGAGATCTGGGTTCTGCTCATGCCTTTTCAACAGACTCTCTGCTGCTTTCACCATTTCACCTGGGCACATGCTGTGTCCTGCTGGAGAGCATGTCCATCTGCATAGGGAGACCCTGCACAGGGAGCTGTGCCCTCTGGGACATCGGGGCAGCCTTTCCAGCCTGGTCTCAGGCCTAGGGATAAGCTTTGGCAGCTTAGCAATAAGCAGATGTGAGATCTCAGTGACTCGCTGTAGAGCAGAGGGGCCAGGTAGGAGGGGAGGAAACCCATCTCAGGCTTTCTTCCTCTGCAATAATTTTGTTTTCTCCTGAGCTCTGTGCTTGCTCATGGGCACAGCTGGCCACATCAGCTACATCCCTGGCTACGTCTGAGAGCTTTGAGATGCACTTCAACAGGAGTGGGACCACAAGCATTTTCTTGCACTGAGATTATTCCTTGTCTGCTGTTACTGATGTAAATCCACAGAGCTCCACGGATCTCAGCAGTGCTGCTTTGGAGGGTGAAAGCAACGATGGCCACATGCTATAGCCTGGGGCTGATGGCTTACTCAAATTGATGAGCTCCTTGTGAAGATAGCTCTAAGTGACTCAGCTCTCAATCTGTTTAGACCAACTTCATGGACTGAGGTGGAAATTGAGCCTGAGTAAAGTTACTTCTCATCCCCCAGGTTATGCCTGGAAGCACACGCTTTGCCTGTGCACATTTCATTGTCATAAGTGGTACCTTAGTGTCAAACCCCCCCTGGTCTGGAACTGCTCAGTTAATAATTTTTATCATCTGAAGGCAAGGCTGGGCACCTCAGGGTTTTACTGTGCTGACAGATTATTGTCCCATTTCTGCAGACCACAGTTACTGCCTGGCATGCTTAGCTGAGCCCTTTCTTCCCAACGCAGCCCAGGTGAGAGGTTCTACACCACGAGGGGAGAGGCAGCTTGTTGGTTTGTCTGCATGTTTCACGGGCACAGGCAGCAGCTGAGGCTGAGCTCACTCAGCCTTCTCCACTGTGTGCCACGCATGCAGGCAGAGAGGGAGTTGGTTGTGTGTCAGCAATGGGATCCCTGGGAAAAGGTGTCTAACTGCAGGATTAGTCACAACAGAAATTGCTGTGCTAAGCATTGAATATCTCTTGGCTCTGCAGATCTTTAGCTTGGTGGTGGAGACGTAGGGGTGAGGCTTGAGCTGGTATTGTGATGAGGAGAAAGTGAGCAGGCAATTTGCCGAGGACAATGGGTGCAGGGAACAGCCCCTACCAGGTTCCTGCTCCCCTTTCCAAGCAGGTACTTTGAATTACAATGGTGTTTAACATGCTGTTAGAACACTTACCTTCCATAGGGAACACCAAGGGGAAATCTGAAGGTTTTCCTTTGAAAAAGGAGCAGCGTCGACACTAGGAGCTCAGTCCTGAAGAGCTGAGGAGGGGAAAGGAGATGTTCTTGTTGCAGGATCTGTCAGAGGTGCAGAGGAGGGAGACAAGAGGCTGGTTTGGGGTAGTGCAGCCGTTCGTGCACTGGCTGTGGGAGATAAGGATAAGCATACGCAGGAAACCAATTTCCCTGTGATCACCTATTCTACCTGGCAGCCAAACAAGCTGGGTTAGAGAGCAGACTGCAAGGCTGGTGCTCAAGGTACCCCCCAGTCCTGTGCTTCTGGGGTGCCTGAAGCACAGAGCTCTTTTTTCTAAGGGAAGTGTTTTACCTGTCCTGAGAATCCATGCTATGTGAACACAGTTCTTGTGCTACACAAGGAAAAGATGACAACTTGATTTTCTTATGGTCACTTTTCCTCTTCCCCTATGAAATCTCCACTCATTGTCTCTTATTTTGTTTTCTTAGTTTTCATGGGTTTTTTTAACAACTGTTTTTGTTCTTTTTTCCTATACTTGATTTTTTTCCTCCTCTAAAACCATTTTTCTTGACATTTTGGCGTTTCTGATATGTTACCTTCTGAACAGATTTTTTTTCCTTCTCTTTCCCCCATCCTGTTTTCTTTAGTCCCAGGTTTTTGCAGCTCTTACAGCTTTGTTATCCTCTCCCAGCCTTCCCTGGAGGGGGCTGGAGCATTCATCCCACTTGCTTTCCAAATGTTGACAAGAGTGTTTTGGAGGATGAGTGACTGACAGACAAACACCAGCCCCAAATACTCTGAATGCTCTGTTACTAATAGCTTTATTCTTGTCAACACCGTAAGCAAAATAACCCTTGATAGGGATAGGCCATATTTTTAGCCAACCTTAAACTCAGCTTCTAAAAAATAACTTTATGCTCAGCTGTTTGTCTCACTCCTTGGCTCCGTGTTCCCCAATCAGATATTTAGAGGATGGCTTTTCATGTTGGGGATGCATAATTAGGCTCTTGGAAGCTTGTTTTCTTCAGGCACCTGGCAGTGCCACAGAACTGGGGCTCTGAGCCTGACCCACAGCTTGTAGCTGAGTTGGAAGTAGGAGGCAGGAGATGCTCATTTGGGACTTTGCTGCATATTTGGTCCTGTGGCTTGGACCTGCACAAAGGGACCAAACAGGGTGAAGTTTGAACCCAACCAAAACTAATTGCTGACAAAGTGTCAGGGCTCCTCCACCACCTGCAATCACCACTAAATTTAAAGCTTGACAATTTCAGTATATCTTGAAGGAGTTAACATTTAAAACAGCTTAGGGAAGATAAATAAGGATGTTTCTGGGCTGGCCTTGGATATGTGTGACCTTGCCTTCCTCCGCTCCTACTGGTTTTAGGACAAGCCAGATTAAGGAGTGATCTCTTTCAAACAGTCTTCAGTTTGTTAAGCTTGTAAACAACAGCAAGGGTGGAAGCCATTGCAAGATGGATAAAGCTTAGAAATGCTGGTCGGAATTTCCTTATGACGTGCTGTAAGGAATGTGTGCTAGTTAACAGGGCTAATTCGTTTTGAGGTAGCTCCTTTCCTGAAGCTCCATGCATTTCCTTTTCCAGGCAGGTGCCTGAGGTCCCCTTTTCCTTGCCAGTGCCACCACAGCCTAAAAAAATGGGCCTCTGTGGGACACTACTGGGATCAAGGAGGGGAACCTACCGCTGGGAGAAGGACAGAGGTTTGGTCTCTGTAGTCTGAGCCTGGCTGTGAAAGCTCAGCATTGTTCCCCCAGCCAGGCACCCCACACTACCTGCCCTTGGATCAGCTGAGCTCCAAGCAGTGCTTTGACACCCAGCCAAGCTGAGAGCATTTCAGCTTGGCTCTAGTCTGTCTTTGCACAGCGCTTGGTGTCAACACATCCTTTGCTGGAGCAGGGCACGATCAGAGGCAGCGCGCTCAGCAAGGGTTTTGTTCTCACTACTCTTTTAGGCTGGAAAGAAGCCAGGGATCATCCGGGTAGGAGAGGCTGTTTGTTGCTGATCAGTTCAGGATTTTTTTTGCCCTGCTCTCTCACAAGGGATACAAACCAAAGAGACTTTTGCAGTGGCAGCATTAGAGGCTGCTGTGTTTGAAGTGCTCTCATTCATTTGTAAGGGATGACTTGTTTATGGCAAAACAGCTCAGAAGCAATCATTAGGGTAGAAATGGAAAGGTAAACCTTTTTCTTTCATGGATTATCTGCAAAGCTATCAGTTCAGGGGGAAGAAAGCAAGACCACTAATTTAGGAAAACAAAGAGGGATTACAGAAGTGAGTGGTGCTGTACCTGAACTTGGTAGTGAGGGATGCCATCAAAAATTATCAAGCAGCCTATAAACAGTACCTTGTAAAACATGGTGTTGAGCATAGAGTGAGTGTATAGTGGGTTTGTAAGTGCCCACACTGTTTTTATGTGCTTTCAAACAGTGCTATTCAGTGTTCCCATTTAAGTTTGATGTGGTAGTATAGGAAGAGTACAACTCAGAAGAAGATATAGCTCAGAAATACTGGGGAAGAGCTGCAAGGGCTTCTGTGGACAGCAGGAAAAACAGTGCTGCTCATATAGCCCAGGAAAATCAATGAGGTAAAACTTAGTAACAAATATAAAGGTGCTGCATTTAAGAGAGAGAAACTGTATTGTCCCAGACTGCAACTGTGCTTGACCCAAGTTAAGCCAAGTTCTTATGTGGGTACAGTCTGTACCAAGCAGGTGCCATGTGAAAATAGACTCAACACTTCAGAGCCAAGAGCCCAAATCTAGGTGAATATAGCAAAGGAAACCCACCCTCATTGATTACAGGAACTGTGCCATTCCCTTTCTGTGAAAGACCCTTTATGCACAGTTCTGCACAGGCATGGAGCAGAGCAGACACCCTTTCCCAAGAATACTCTGCTTTAAGATGCCACAGCTGCACATCCACTCAGGAGGGAGGATGGCAAACCATGTCCACTGCTTATAGACAGGCTGCTGGGAAGGCTTTTCTCTCCATGCTAAGAGGTATCTTTTCTGCTAGCAGGGCTTTTGCTGTTCTTTTGGCAGCTTCAGCTGGATATGGAAAATTCAGCCCAGCTGCAGACTTTAAGACATTGTTTTAGGACAAGACCTGTCAGGAGGAATGAGGCATTCTGATGGCAAGTCACTTATGCGGTGACTGTCACATGTGCACAGGAGAGGCTATGTTTGCCTTTGTGCCTGCTGTCCTTTCTGTATCTGAAAAAAGCAGGAGCCAGTGCAGTGTTTTCCTTTGGCCATTCAGCATTGAGTGTACCAATAATAGCACAGTCACATAGTGAGAGTTTAGGGGAAGGGCCTGTGTCCTCTTCACAAGGGACATGGCCCTAGCACGATGGGGATGTGGTGCTGCTACTCACATAATGAAAAGGACATGATTGTCCTTAGCACTTTTCCCCAGTTCCCTTTGCTCTTGGCATAAAGCTTTGGTGCCCCTGGTACCTCTGTTTGTATGGGAATGTAAATGTAAAAGGCAGATCAGAATTCATATGCAAAACTTCTTCTAGTTTAAGAGGAAAGGTCAGAACAAGTTTTTTCAACCTTCAAGAGAGTGATGGGGTTAGGGAGAGCCAGGTTCTCTCTTGTTTATTTCTATTTCAGCCCTAGCCCATGGTAGTCACTGTGTCTAGTTGGAATTCAGCTCTGCAGAATTAAAGACACCTTTCTTCCCACAAATCAAGGAGAGGTTGAAGAAAAGCACTTGGAGGACAGGGTTGAGATGCTTTCAGGCTTCGCAGGTTAGATAGGTTCATGATGTGATGTAATTGATTGCATTGTAGGGAGTGCCTTGGGAAGCCCTATCACTCTTAAATTTTGCAGGGAACAAACCCCGCACATGGCCACAAAAATACACGTTTTCCTGCCTCACAGGACACCCATCCTGTTTGTAGCACATGCCCAAGACAGGACATTGCCCTGACCAGTAAAGAAAAGGAAGTTATACTGGAGGATGGTAGGGCAAATTCCTGTGCTAAAACTTAACTGACATCCATGCTGCAGACCTCCAGCCAAATTCTTGGCTGAAGAACTGCCAGGTTGAGCACATCTGTGGAACCAAGTTTGGATGGAGGTGTGAATGAGCATGAGGCCTCAGAAGCCAAATGATGAAAGCTCACCCAGTCAGAGACTTTTGCCGTGGAGTTTCTTCAGTGGATTTTCATTCACCACAGGTTTTTTTTAAATTTCTTTGACCACCCTCAGGTTTTGTCCCTATTTCCTATATATCTCTCATCTGTTCCTTCGCTGTGTTTTTTTCTTGAGCATTTTTTAAAACCTGCCAATCCAACAGCCCTCAAGTTCGTGTTGAACTTCTGAACCTACCCTGTTCAAGTGGGTGCTAAATCAGGCAGGACAAGTCAAGCCAGCTCTAATTCTGATGATAGCAATTGTGCTTTTGGAAAATAATTGACAAACATTCTGCATTTAGACAAAGCTTGTCTAAGGGAGAGAGAACGTTTGTATTCTGCAACCCTGGTCTGCAGAGCCTGTGTTCAAGTAGGACATTTTAATAACATCCTTCATAGACAAGTGTTTTGCTTGGAACCCTTTTTTCCACCCTCCACTCAGACAATTGTCAGAGAAGGGACTCACAGGGAACAAAATGGAATTACATCTATTCAGAAAATTAGAACAGCCTGCATTTCTTTCTTTCTGTGCTGAATTCAATACTAGCGGGGCTATAATCTGCATTTTTTTGCCTGAAGCACACTCCCACTCTTACCTCTTCACAGCAATGCTGCTATTCTCACAGATAAACAGGTCCTCCCGAATGGATTATAGCTTTCAGCCAAAGGCAGGCTGATGACAAGGGAAAAACAAACAAATGCATTCCCAGGGCCTGATCCAACTCTTCGGTAAGAAACTAGAGACACTCAGAGATTTCAACAGAGTTTCTATCCAGCGCTTAACAACCCCTTTGCTGATGACTAATTGCACAGGGCCCGAGAAATTAGCGTAGTAAGGACTCAGCTTTAAGTACATTGTGTCTTTCCATCATCTGGCAGGTAGCTCAGGGGGATCGAGGCCATGGTCCCCCCGCAGCTCCACTGCCAACGGGATTCAATTGAACTCGGACACGTTGGCTTTCCACGTGACATGATTCCTTCTGCTGCCGCAGGTTTGCAAGGTTTTATGAAGCTGTGAGTTCCTGGGTGGACAGACTGATAAAAGGAAGGATCCAAATTGCCAAAGGCAGTTCCTGAAGGGAGTAGGGTAGCAAGAGACGACACTAAATGAGCCGAGATTGACATTAATATTCATGCTTCAAGAAAAGGAGAGTGAGTAAAATAAGGAAATGAGCGGCAATTGAAAGAAAAATAAGCCAGAAATATGTATGTTGAGTTAGGAAAACACTAGGGAGGGGACAAGAGAGATCTGAATTGAATGATCAGGAAACCTTGTTGATTTTGAGGTGGAAATAGTCCTCTGACATGACTCAGTTCCCCCAGCCCTGGTGGGGGGGCCTTTCTGCCTTCTGCTCCCGCAGCAATGGAGCTGTGTCCCTCCTGTGCTGTTGGTACATCCTTCCATCCCGGCTGCTTAGCCAGCCAGGTTCTTTCTATTTGTCCCGCTCAATTCTTGTGTGCTGCTGCAGCCAGGGACCAGTGCTTTCAGTAGTAATAGGCTCACTATTGCTTTGAATTAGGAGGACTTTTATCAGCCCACTGTTCCTGTAATTTACCGTGGTTTAGAGTGATAATGAGGATTTGGGTATGTAAAGAAACCCTAAAGTACACATGGAAATCAACACAAGGGAGTGCTACTCTGAGCCTTGGCCATTAGTGACTATGAATGGGTGAGTGAGTGCTTAGCACAGGAAACCAAAACAGGAGAGACAAAAGCCACACATAATCTTCCTGGGCTGGGAAATGCTGTTTATCTTATTTGTTTAAATGACTGGAGAACAGAAAGCTTTTCTTTCCTTTTGTTGCTCAGTAGCTGTGTTACAGTTTAGCCTAAGCTGTGCACAGTTGCTTGCAAGACTTTGGCAAGGACGCCTTCCTGGGCTTGTCCTGTGTGGGACTGGGAGGTGGTCCGGGGAGTCCTGGAACCGTGGGCATGAATCCATCACCCCACCACAGAAACCAAAAGAATCGAAGGACTCCTTTCAGTCTTATTATGTCTGTAGAACCACAACTGAAAAACAAGGGGAGGGGAAGTTCTTTAAGATTAATGTTATTTTTGGGTAAAAAATGTGAAATGCTTTCTTGCCAGGGTTGGTCTGTAGCAACAAACGTAAACTGTGGTCACAAATACTCCTGCCAGTGGATACGCACCCTTTGAGTGGACAGTGGCGTAATTGCATGTGCAACTAGGGTTGGAAGCACACTGGTTTGCTACCAGATTCCACAGCAGTGCAAATCGTTTGTAACATTCTTGGTACTCAATTAACGCTCCCATCTATAATTTCAGAAGCCTCATTCTAAGCTGAGGGGAGGAAACACATCAGGCCTGTTATTTCTGCTGGCAACACTGGTACTAAAAATAACTGTGTGAACGACATTGTGGAAGCTGTTTTTGAGTTTGTCAATAGATAAATCTTGACTGGACAGCAGGAATTATTTCTTAGGGATTCATTGTGTTATGCTATGGATTATTATTCCTAGAGAAGAGGTGAAAGCCTCATTGCCCAGGATCCTCTAAAGCAAGGATTTAGCAATGAAGAGGAGCCGGATGAGACAACCTCAAGGCCAGTCTGTTTCCTGGGGTTTTCTCAGGGGACCTTTGACCCCGTCTCCGGCTCTTGTTTGGGCATTAGTTGGATTAAATGTGATTTCCAGCTCACCTGTGGCAATCCTTCCCAAAGTGGGGATGGACTCGTCCACCCCGCCTGCCTTCTCCAGCCCTGCCAGGGCAGCAGCAGCATTCAGCGTGAGTTATTCCATTTAACATTGTCAATTGATTAGTTAATGAGCCGCTTGTTTGCCGAAGGTTACTCAGCACTATTGCCTCTGCTCATAGATTAGGTTCTGCTTTTTATCATGCATTTCCCCATATTCTGTAGGTTGTTAACCTGTTACATGGATATTAGTAAGCCTCAATCACCCTGTTGAAAGGGGACACTGTCAGGGCTGTTAGATGCCAAATCAGCACTTTGTTACGTATGTTTCCTAAGTTTAGATCACTGTTGTGTTTGTTTTCTTTTCTTCCCGCCCACATCCCCCAAAGGGCAGAGGTGCTCCCAGCTCACCTCCCCAGACTAACAGTAGTAACGATGGGAGCAGTTCCTTTTCATGGGACTACGGGTGAGAGGAGGAAAGCCCGGCCAGAGAGGGAAGGAAAGGTCTGCGCTGACCTGGAAAACTTTAAAGCTTTGAGAAACAAATGAGTTGTCCAAGCTTTCCTGGATGCGTTTTGGAAAAACAGAAGTCTACACCATCAAAATGGCTCATCATCCAAATACCAGCAGTGTACCCACTATGTGGGTGGGAAGAGAGAGTCAAAGACGTCTATGCTCATTAAACCTCAGCCTCTCTGAATCTAATCAAGCCTTTCCAGAAGGCAGTAATCTTTTACACTGGAGACAGTAAAATAATACTAGAGATAAGCTTAAACTCTGATGATCAGATGTGGAATAAATTTATCATGATGCAGATTTACCATATCTAGCTGGATGCTTTATAAGACGGTTCAAACAGTCACTTTGAACTGCCTTGCATCCTCTCAGGTACTCTTGGGAGAGACTTACAGGCAAATTTGTAAATTAAATCAATAAGGAATTTTTCAATTGAAGATGAGGACATGGGGGATGACAAAGACTGATGAAAGCAGTGGGAGGAATATACTCATGTTCTGAGGTGCTTGCAGCAGCGGTGGCTTCCCAGCGAAATGGGCAAACACATTTACACGTCTGTTTAAATGTGGCTACACTCTCAGTTACGCTGTCTCCTGGAAAGCCAGTGGTGGCTGAAGCAGAATGAGTCTGTACACGCAGAGGCAGCTGCTTTCGCCGTGGCATCTGCAGCCTCTGTGGGGTCTGGTGGCCACCGGGCAGTGCGGCCGCAGGAGGGGATGGGGAAGAGGTGCCGGGAGTGCTCTCCAGTGGCTGTCCCCAGGGGATCACTTCCCGGCAGTCTCCGCCTTGGTTCTTGGTAGTGCAGTGCTCCTGGGGCTCCCATTAACGAAGAATAGGCCTGGGAAGGAGAACTTAAGTGCTGACCTGGCTCTAAGCCAGGCTTTCAGATGGAAGAGTGTCTGGCCAGGGTACCCCAGATACTTGATTCTTGATGCCTCCTTTCTTTGCTGGCAGGAACTGCTGTGCCAGAAGCTGACATGAAACTCTAGGAAAGTGCAGGGACCCGTGCCTTACCTAGCGAGGGTGTCAGAGGAGTGCCTGGGGCACACGGGCTCTCTACAGATCCCACCAGGATGGCTGAGTCACCCAGGGATGCAGGGGAGCTGTCTGCTTTGTGCCAGTGGCCAGTCCTTGGTCTGCTGATTTTATAGAAATTCTCCTGGTTAGAGTCCTGTCCTTCTCTCCCACTGCCACCGGGAGGTCACAGGACAGCACTTGGATCTGGTTACAAAGTGCCAGCTCACTCTGCAGAATAAGGACAATAATTATTTGTGGTCTTTTGGCAGTGGGTGCATTCGTTGTGGCGTATGTTTGAACTCTTCCTCTACTGGCAGCACCCCACCTCCCAGTTCCACCCTGTGCCCCAGCAGCCTCACATGAAGGCTCTGACTGGCTGTCCCAGCTCAGAGAGACAGGAGATAGAGACACGCAGAGGGACACCGGAGCAGGTGTCCTCTGTGCCAGGAAATGCTGTGAGACACTGAGGATGCCCAAGATCTTAAAATCCTCTTTCAAACAGCATTGTGTTGGAATAGGTTGGCTGAAAAGCTTGGAAAAACACTGGAAAAGAACTGTTCCTTCATCCTTTTCATGGTAGTTTTAGGTGGGAGACTCAGAGCTGAGGCGGGGCCTTCCCCCATTGCTACAGGTAAGGTATGTCTGGAGGCATGTGCCGACTTGGACCAGCCAAGGTCTTCTCCCCCCACTGGTATTTTCTAAACATCAGCTGCATCTGAAAATCACTGAAGGGTTATTTGAAGCCTTGTGGCGGGTGTCAGGGAAAAGCTGTAAAAGCTGTGCATTTGTCTTCCTTTCAGATAACCTGTTCTCTGAGTACAAGTGTAGAAGTTATGATTCAGATATATCCAAATGCATGTAATTAACCCAAGTGCAACATACCTCCTTCCTGCTGTGAAATCTTATTAGCAGTGTGGGCAGAATCCTAAAATACTGTATCTGCCAGGTTTCAGCTCGGAAAGCCTCAGTGAGCAGATCTGAGCAGGCAGGCTGGGAGAGCTCAGAGCCATGACCTGGCATTACTGAGCACAGGGGCCCAAAGCAAGCTCTCATCACCTCTGTCTGGGCAGGTGCCGGCCCCTGCTCTATCAGAGCTTCAGCTGCAGGCAGACTTCCATGGGGCTCCGGTAAACACAGACAGCAGAAACTTTGCAGCCCCATTGCAAGCAGTAGCACGGTTAGACAGGCAATGTTTGGGTTTCTGCTGCCTGCAGCAGCAGGAGTGACAGAGGCCAAACTGTTGTTCCTCCACCCAGGACTTGTATCTCATCTGCACCAGCCATCCTCGTTTTGACTACAAAATTTTCCATTGATGGAGGATCCATTGCAGTTTTCAGGGATTTTTACCAGCACGCAGATACCCTCCCTCAGCCTGCACTCTGTGGGGTGTAATGTGGTGCTTGTTACATCCTCTAACCGAAAGGCAGCACATTGCAGAGCTGGGAACACCATGACTCAAAAATCTCTGAGCTGAGATTAGTGGAGGCTAATGTCAGCTTGGCAGCACACCCAGGGGCTTGTGGCAAGCACACTGCTCAGAGATGGAGCCCCTGAGCTGTAATCGTGCCAGAGAAGATGGACAGGATACAAGGAATGGCATAATCGCTCTTTCCAGAATTGATTCCTTCTCAGCTTAACATGTTGAAACATCAAAAGTACTGAAAAACCCCCATCTGCCACCAGACCTAATCAAACACATCAATTATTGCTTCAGAAAGACAGTTGCTGCTAGATTTGATATCCCAAAAAAAGCAAAGCTGCTTTAAAGCATCTTTTTATTTTAGCTGAGTGTTTTCATGACAGCACACAATTCCTAATGAGCACTAATACAACTAGGACACACAGAAAAATATGTCAACTGTGCAAAGATCAGCTCTAGACACAGAAGAGGAACTCTGAATCTCAGTGGATTTCAGTGGAACGAAGAGCTTTGGAAGCCAGGTTTGTTGCATTAGGGCAAGGAACCAGGTACATTCTACCAAAGCCTTGCTTTGATACGCTGAGAGAATGGTACGCTCATTCTTAATGTCTGGGTAAAATACACAGGGTTGATCTTCTTATTATGGGTTTTGGCACTGGTGCTGGATTGTGAGGACGAAACGGATGGAGCAATGAAGAGACTGTGCATGCCTCTTGTTTACTCTGTTGTCCACTGAATATTTGGTTATGGAGAGCAACATCTGAAAAGGTTTTGAAAGGCAAAGTCACCTTGCAGCTATCAAAACACTTCAGATGAGGCAGATGGGAAACC
Organism: Chamaea fasciata; assembly: GCF_029207755.1. NCBI lineage: Eukaryota > Metazoa > Chordata > Aves > Passeriformes > Sylviidae > Chamaea > Chamaea fasciata. The sequence goes on from NW_027094097.1 coordinate 8,696,556, forward strand.
AAAAATATTATTTAGGTTTGGGCAGTAAAACTGACATTGAACCCATTTGCCTCGTTTTTCAGGCTTTGATGGTAGTTAATGACAGCTTACAGAAGTTGTAAGTGATCTAAAAAAGCCATAAAAAGCTGCTTTGTGTCCTTGTTCAGGGGATGAATTTAACAAAACCATTATGGGGCTTTAAAACACTATTTTGACTTTCTAGAACCAGCTGTGGGATGATCCAGCTGCAGTTGGATCCCCCTTGCATCTAAGAGAACATTTAAGAGGATTAATCCCAATAATTTTAATTCAACAAAATGACCTTATGTAACATTACCGAGGAATTAATGAGAATTCTCTCATGTGGGTCATCACCAGCCCGGTGGATTTTTTTTTCCCTGAGGGATCTCATTGGTCTCAGGCAGAGCGTGGACAAAGTAGATTGACTATGTAGCACATTGCATGGGATGAGACGATAAGTCACTCAGAGCAGGAACACTTTTTCCTTCACTGAATTATTATTTGGGGATGCACAATAAAGAATGCAGCTGTCAGCCTCCTCTGGTGCTATTTGAAACCCTTTTGGCTCCAAGGCTTTTTCCACAGAAAAATGCAATCTCATCTAATGCAAATGCTGCTGCAGGAATCTGTGTAGTCCAGCTGTCTTTTTTTAAATAAAAAATAGTCTTGATCTAACTGGTTTTGACTTTGTTTCTTTGCTGTTCTTACTGAGCAGCGCAGGATGCATATTAAAACTAATTAGGTGCATGTAGGGTATTCAATATTTGATCTTAATATTAAAGGCCCCAGGAGAGGGCACATTATCAAAGCTAACCAAATGCAAATTGTAGTAAAACCGAACTATGCCAGTGGCCTGACATTGCATAAAACCCAAGTCTGCGCTGCTCTCAGCTTTGTGCAGGATGTGGGGATCAGGGGCAGCCTCTGCCTGCACCCTGCGTCCACCCTTTTCTTCCCATCTGGGCAGATCTGCCTCTCAGGAGCAGAGGAAACTGATTTGGAGCAGGAAAAAGAGGGTCTGTGTGTGACTTCTGTATTGGCTAGTGTGATGAGTTCTTCTTCCCCTGACTATACCCCTATACTGTCATCCCCTATCTGTGCTGTAGGGGAAGGGTCTGAGGTTTGGACTGGGGATTGAGGCGGGCACTGAATCGCTGCAGTTCCATGCTGGGAGTCAGATCCTGAACCTGTGTGCATCAGTGTACCTTCCCCAGCTAGCCCGTAGCCTGGCCCTCACCAGAACCAGCAGCTCCCAAGAAAGGAGGAGCTCATATATGGTCATTAATGCTCGACAGCAGGATAGTGCATCCGGGTGCCAGAACTCCTCTGGGGACCAGTGGCCAGCAATCTCTACAGGAAAAAAACCCGTTAGGTTGCCTCAGGTGGGTTAAAGCACTGATATGGTTGACTGTGCACAATTAGGCTTGGTGTGGGCAATGCTTGTTTGTCATGGGTAAGCCGTGGGACAAGAGGAAATGGCCTCAAGTTGAACTGGAGAGGTCTAAATTGGATATTCAGTGGAATTGAAGGGGTTGTCAAGCACTGGAACAGGCTGCCCAGGGAAGTGGCAGTCACCACCCCTGGATGCATTTAAAAGATGTGTAGATGTAGATGTGACACTAAGGGACCTGGTTTATTGGTGGAGTTGGCAGTGCTAGGGTAAGAGTTGGATTTGATTATCTTTGAGGTATTTTCCCACCTAAACAATTCTGTGATTTTCCTGACTTTGTAATGTTAAATTCTAAAGGATATCCATGTCCCTGTTGTGTTGGGTGAAGTAGTAGCACAGTAGCTGGCTTTGCTCTGCCTGCCCAGCCTTGCCTTCTTTTGAAGTATCAGAATTGGTGTCTTTCATTCATCAACACTAATTAATTGCTTTCAGGATGCAGTAGACTGTTTACGCTCTTGAAATTGTTTTATACACACACTTAAAAACAAAATCTCAGCACACAAAATTTCACTCCACTGCTTCTTGTTGAAAATTTAAATGCTGAAACAGTCCTCACAGTGCAGAGATGAGAATGTCATTGGTGCATCTCAAATATGGGGAGCAAAAAGCCAACCCAGCACCCCAGTCCAGTGAAGGACACATAGCAGGAACCTCAGCATGCTATCCAGGAAATCATCTCTCATCTCAGCTACAGCAGAGCAGAGATCACCCCTGAAGACAGCCCAAAGCCAAAATTAGGCATTGATGTAGAACTCAATTAAAAAATAATAATAATAATTAAGAGAAGACTAAGAGCTACTTCTAAACAGCCACAGGGCTGCAGGGACACAGCACCATGTTGGGAGTGCTGTACATGTTTCTAGTTTAGGGCTATATTAAACTGGAAATTAGGAGTATTCTGCAAATATTTTATACACCTGAAAACAATCTGAAATCAAAGGTTTTGGGGAAGATGCACTATCTGACTCTTGTATGTCTGGAAGCTGATCATTGTTGGCTCAATAGCTACTCGTCTACCGACAAAAATAATTGCATCGACATGTCGATGCAGTGTCGATTCTGGGCAGACACAAGAGAATTTCTTATAACACTATCTTCAAGCTTTTTGGCCAGCAGTTAAGGTGCAGAAGCACATGGCTGGCTTTAAAGAGACGCCATGAAGGCATCAGAGGGACTTACAGGCATTAGGCACAAACTGAGCTGCCTCAGAAGAGCAAGAATGCTTCTGCCTTGTAGAGGTCTGTGAAACTTCTGCAATTGATTTGAGTAAGCTCGGCCATTTCCAGGGCTGTAGATTTTGGCAGCATTTCAATCGTCTGATGGATTTGCTTATTTTTTAACGTGAACCATCTGGTTAGTTAGAATAGTATCTTTGCATGCAAGAAATACTTTGGTGGTAAGAATTCAGTTTTGAGTGACCCAAAGGTATTTCCTCCAGAAAGGAGATTTTCCCCAACTGGGTGTCTATCACAGGGCTTCATCAGTGTTTCTTGGACCAGTGTTAAAAGTCCAGGTTGAAAAAATTACGCTTTTTAAAATGAACTTCATTTGCAGTTTTTAGATGACCCTGACTAAGGAAGTTGTTTTTCTTTTTTTTTTTTTTTTTTTGAAGAGGGCATGTAGGCAAACAGTCATCTTAATTTTCATTTTGGAGAATTTCTTGTGGGAATAGGATGTACAACATGGCATTCTAGCGCAGCTGGGGGGAAGAAGAATGAGAGTTTAGAGAGATTTGCACCCTGTCACGGAGGTCTGAACTGTGCCTTTGCAGTCTTTGAACACAAGGTCATGGGCATCTGCGTTGATTTAGTTTAACATAATCCAGGAGTTTTTAATCGCATTTCAGGCTATTAAATGAGTGAGAAGAGAATCACTGGAATTTAGCTTCATAACTCCCCTGTAAACAAAGTTTTTAACCTCATATCAAGATAAAAATAAATTTAAAGTAGCTGATTAGCAGGAGATTTTCCATCAGAATTTGATCATCCTCCTGTCTACATATTAAAGTCAGATTTTTGTGCTGTTTTTCCCCATTTGCAAACAAAGATTGCAGAATTTTCTTCAGAATTAGGTTTTTTCTTTTGACTCAAGCTCTGACCAGCCCCACCAGAATAACCTGCCTAATTCTGGGTAGGAGACAGGAAAGATTATTTTTGAAAGAAAAAAGGGGGAAGAAGGGAGGGGATAAAAATCAGGAAAGTTTGCTGAGCAAAAATAGATTTTGTGATGTGTTTGTTCCAAGATTCCCCATCTAAAATCCACCTGGGATCAGTCTATACCATAAATGTCAATGTACTAATGGGACTCGAAAGCCTGAGCAAAAATGTGTCTGTGGGTGAGTTCTCTGTTGTCCCTGTAATGCCACATCCCTTCTGCCATGGCCCGAGTCATCTCCTCCCTTTTACACAGCATTTTACATCCACCAGCATCATCTCACACACTTTGCATTGTCCCACAGTGTCATGTGGCCTTGGAACACTGTGCAGACCTGAGCTTTCCTGAGGTGGAAGGAGATGCTGCTGAGGAGGTCAGAGCCACCCAGGCTGGAGTGCCACACAGGGTGGTGCCACTGCCAGCCCAAGCTAGCTTGGTGCCCCAGAGCCCTGAGAGCTGAAACTCATTACCAAGGCACAGGGCTCTGTAGGAAAGCTGTGCAATGACCTTTAAATTCGATCATTTGTTCAGGTGAAGGTGGGGACCAGGTCTGCTTTTATAGGAACTGGACTGTTCATTTGTAAGGCATTTCCTTGCGATACACTTTGAGTGTAATAATCTCCCGGTGGTTCCTTGCCTAGTTTTATTCAAGCAAATCACTGTAATTGTAGGGATGTGCATTGATATGGGAAAACTTCATTCAGCTGGAAACATCTTGCTGATTGAAAGTAAATCATCTTAGGTAAAACAGAAACAGTATGGGTTTTATTTTCTCTGGTAGGCAATTGGAAGTTTATAAGTATGTCTTTCACAGTGATGCAGGCAGTTTGAAGCCACACAAAGGTCTCTGAATTTTGCAGGAAATATTTCAGAGGCATTAGCTTGAGATTTTGGAGGGATGACAAAGGGCAGGAGATGGGACAGGACTGTTTCAGTTGGGGCACGAGAACCTGCACGTGAAGCTGTGAAAGGGATGAAGGATGCTGAGCACTGGAAACAAGAGGGGACGTCCACAAACCTCCACTGCTGAGCATGCCATTCCCTCCTTCTGGCATAGAAAGGACAAGTTTAGTAAGACTAAATGCGTTCAGGTCAGCCATGCTTAAGGAAATTCTTAGTACATTCTTACAGGCGCCATCTCAGAAATGCAAACACTTCTCCTTGAGAGCTCTTGGAGGGCAGGTGAGGCACCAGAAGACAGGAAAAAAATGTAAACATGGTGCCTCTCTCTAAATATAGAGGGAGAAACGAGGAGTAAGAATTATAGACCAGTCAACTTCTAGAAGCTTTCAAGAGAATTGAGCTATCAATCATATAATTTGCAACCACCTAGGAGATAAAAAGGGAGATGAGTGACATACAGCATGGATTATACAAAACTGAGGCATGTTAAACTAGTCTCATTTGATTTCTCAGCAGAAGTAGGAGAGCAATAGTTGGTGCCATATCTAGATTCTGGAAAGGGTTTGTCAGAGTCCCACTGGATTTTTGAAAATTGACCTGGAAAAATAGTGCAGATAAACCTACTACAGCTCTTACACAAAAATGCTTGAGAAGCACAACTCATTCCCAAAGTATACAGTCATCAGTGGCTTTATGTTCAGAGCAGAGGACTCTGTCAGCCAGGACTCCACTGGGGTCTGTGTCAATTTCCTTCAAAATTTTCATCAGTGAAAAATGGATGGAAATATATCATCACTTACCCCTGGCAGTGATATGAAGCTGGGAGAGGTGCTTCAGCACATCAGAGGCTAAACTTTACAGCTTCAAATGATCTTGGCAGACTGGAGACATGAGGATTGGGTCTAGTCTGGGGCACTGTGCTTCAGAAAAGAGGGGGAGGACCTGCTTGGAGAAGGCGTAGGGAAGTGTCAGTGTGTTGACTAAACCTGGCTCAGGTTGGAAGGGCTGGAAGAAAAGCACCAGAATAACTTGGCTGGAAAGGATGTATGGGAATGATGACTGTAGCCTCTGCTCCAGGAAGTTTTCAGGATGATGGACAAGTATTTCCCTCCGGAGTGACCTGGGCAAACTGGCTCCTTGGTGGGAGCAGCCCCCAGCTGAGCCCCAGCCCTACTGCACTGGAGCTGTCGTGGGCTTTGTTCAGAGCCGCTGTTCCACAGCCGCTGGGGCCGTGCGTGTCAGCAGGGACAGGCGGCAAAATCATCTCTGGCTTTGCCTTCTTAATGCATTCGTTGTGTAGTGAAAGGCTGAAGGCACGTAAGTGCTTTGTTGAACAGAAGCCAAAGCAAGCTGCTACGCAGAATGCACCCCCTGTTTCCAAGTATTTAATTTATTTTGTAATTAAGCAATAATTGCTGAGGCGCTGGGCACTTCTTCAGGATTAACGACTTGCTGGGGGATGGCAGAATATCTGATCTGCAGTGGAACCATTTTCTCCAGCAAATACCTGCCTGTTACTGCCATTCCGAAATGAGTACAACAACACAACATGCCAACATCTGGGTTTTGCTGTTAGCAGCTGAGGGATGGGGAGCAGGCATTAATGGGTACCTTAGGCAATCAGGTTGCTTCAGTTGTCTCTCACCATTCCATTCAGAGCACAGTGTTTTATTAGTCACTTGGTGAATGAAATGGCTTTTTAATTGCTCAGAATCACTTTTTTAAATTACAGCACTTTCTCCCCCTCCACAGCCCCTGGGGATCCTCTTAAATCCGTTTTCTTCCTTTGCCCTGGAGAGAACCAGTGCTAGCATGGTAAAGATGAACCTGCCTGCAGCAGTCTCCTTTGTAATTTGGACACTGGGAAAAATGTATGCCATTTTGAAAACAGAGGATCCACATTTTTGGTGCTGAAAACCCTCTGCTCCCATAATTTGCAGGTTGATTAAAGAGTAGTCCACCCTGTCTAAACCTGTAAAGACTTTACAGTTTTGGCGTGCTGCTCGCTTCTGTTAGTTTCTACACCTCTATGTTTTTAATGGTCACAGCTCACTGCAGCACACAAACCCCAATGCTTCTCATGTCCTGTGGCACCAGGAGCTGGCTCAAGCCATGTCCCATAGCAAGATACCTCCCAGGAGTAGTGTTGTCGCTTTAGATATCCTCTAGAGAGTAAAGCACAACAGCAGGCGAGAAGAAAGGTGTATCCCAAACAGGTGAGTGGCAGCATGAATGTTTCCAGAGCACTATGGAAAAAGCTGCTACAGGATTGGAGTCATCAGATCACCAAGCAAATGGAGAAACATTTGTGAAAAGCATATAGGATAATAAACCAGTTCACAGTGTCCTAGCAGGCTTTGGAACAGGAGTCAGGGGGGATTTGCTCACTCAAATATTAGGTAATGTGCTCGCTGCATGATTGATTAATCCATAGGTACTTCCTACAGCAAAACTCCCATACTGGTATCCACAGTGCTGCTTTCAGTCACCATGGCTGCCTTCTAGAGAGAATTCACACAAGAACTATCAGGGTGTTTTTTCTCTATGCTCTCTGCCCCCTTTAAAAGTACCGGTTTTACTTCTGTGTTTGAACGACAGCAGCATTGTTGCCCAGGTGCAGTGTGCTCACTGAGGGATCCCAGAGCCACTCCCCATCCCTTAATTCTGCCCCTTCAGCACAAGGACCCCTGTTACTCAATAGGGAACTTACTGGCTTGGAGTATTTAGAAGTGAAAATGTCAGGCACAACTTCATGGCACAAAACTTAAAACAGGTTTAACTCTGAGGAAGACCAGAAACCAAAGCTCACCTCTTTCCCCATACAGCTGTTCAGCCCTCTTTGCCTTCTGAATTCCTGAGTTGATGCCTGTCAGTAAAAGCCAAAAACAAATCCAGCCCAAGCTGTGGGCATCACTCCCATCTCCTCCAGCCTGATCAACAGCTGGACCAAACAAATTTCAGCAGCATCCTCTTGAGGCCATTACACTGCCCTATGTGCCTGTCCTCATGCTTTTCTTTTCCCCCCATCTTGTATTTCCTTCTCTTTGTTGCCCAGAACTCAGCATTTAATCTTGCTTGCCCCAAAATCTACCCATGAGCCAACCATCCAGAAAGAATGCATTATTCCTGGTGATGCTTTAACGCACCGCCTGCCTGCCTCCCATGGGACCCCTGCCCTGCTGCGCTTCTTGCAGTCATGCTCAGAGCTGGGAGGAAGTGATGCTGTACAGTCTCTCTTGAATTCAAACAGAATTGATGCAGATCCTTTTGCTTTGTGCCACCCACAACTCTTTGGTTGAGTGCTCCTTTTGGCAAAGAACACATTTCCCAGAAGTTCAGCGACTTGTCTGAGTAACAGTAAATGATCCATGAGATCCAGTGCTGATACATGGCTCTGCTGCCCCGCCTCCTTCCCCATCACTCAAATGCTACTGTTCCAAACCTCACCACAATCACTGAATTCACAGAAAATAAAAGATACAGAGTACAAGATCTGCTGTTGCCCATAACTCCATCAAAATCAAAACAAAATTCTGAAATGTTGGGGGCAAATTGGAAAGTCTGGATTTACTAAGTCAGAAGGATTTTCATCCACCCCTGTTCTCCTCAGCTCAGGTGAGGGGAACCAGCAGCCCCCTGTGCTATTTCCAGCACACCAGTGTCATTTGCCTTTGCTGGAGGGTACCCAAGCAGGGGGCTCTGCCCAGTTCCTCAGATCAGTAGCTTAAGAATTTCTTGGTTACCAATTGATTTGAATTATTGTCTGTCTGAGGCTGTCTTTGCTTGTAGTCATGTTTTTCCAGGACTCAGGGGTTGTTGAGCAGCTCCCAGGAGCTCAGCATTCAGTGTTGAGTAAGCAAAGGTTGTGGTAGGCACAGCAGAGAGTCAGACACTTGTGTTAGAAAACCTTTCTCTGAGCTTCACATCAGGGGAAGGAGGTCTCTGTCGTGGTCAGCATGTTTCTACCAGCCTTGTTCTTCGTGTAGTCATCTGTTAATAACATTGGGCTGGCATCCAGCCCCGTTCTCCATCCCAGCACTGTATCAATTGCAAGCTCACAGTGTGAGCTAGTGCTCCCTCTCTCCCTGGGGATGCCAGCACTTGTCGGGACCTTTGATGGTGTGTATCTGGTTTAGAAAAAAAAGGAATCAAAATTCCTGTTACAGAAAGGGTGCTAGGTTTTATCAGAGACTAGATCTGTTACTGAAGAACCCTCTGTTGTCCAGTGACATCTGAGGATGAGCAAACAAGGATTTCATTTTAGCTAAGCAGATCATCCCCTCTTCCGACATTTAAGACATAACTTATGCCTTCACTGGGAAGAATTATTGTCCAACACAATTAGTTCTACAAATCCTAGTTGCTTTTGGAGGCACATCCAGACTTAGTTCTGTAGTTTCTTAGAGATGAATAAATTATAGGAGTCAGTCTTCTGACCTGAGCAAGGGACTGCAACAACTTGTTCCATCAAATAGTTCTTTTACAGAGTTTTACAGAGACCAATGCATAGAGTATCCAGTGTGCAGAGCTGGTAGGACTGTGGGTCACATTCCCATCTTGCTTGGAGAAGGGATAACATAACATGCCTTGAGGCAAAAAAAATCTCAGCACTTACTCTAAAGGAGAGAGAAGGAGTGGGGAGGAAATGTGGAGGGTAAGTACTGTTAGTGCTTCATAACTAAGACACTTCCCCCTCCGTGCTTGAGTCCCTGTGTGTACAGGGGTATTTCGACTCTGGTTCCTTTTGTAAGGTACCCCAGGAGCTACTACTACCAAAAGGACTAGACAAGAACTAGAGGGTTTCTATCACTTGTTTCAGTGGTTAAGATCTGATCTGATGGTCATTTGTCCACATTGAACATATTTCCATAGACCTTGACTGGGAAGGTAATGTAGGACCTGGAAACCTCCCCCTTGTGACTGCTGAGCGTGCAAACGTGAGGTGCTCCAGGCTTCAGCATTTGCAGTTCATTTGGGAAGGATGTACCATATGCACCAACTGTGCACAAAACCTTCTTGATAGAGAGCAAAAGGGATGCTAATTCCAGCGCTGGGCTCAGACACACTACTTGTGAACAACCAGAAAGGTTTAAAAAGAAATGCTGACTAAATTAAGCGAATCAAGCCAGCAGATGTGCTCTTCAGAAGAGCACAGCTGTCTTTTAAATATCTCTCCCACTGAAATTATGTTCTCAAGGGTTTTTTGTCCTTTGCATTTTTTTCAGGATCATCCATGAGGACGGCTTCTCTGGAGAAGACGTGAAGCAGTACAAGCCAGTGGTCTACAGCAACACTATACAGTCACTGGCAGCTATTGTCCGTGCCATGGATACCTTGGGCATCGAGTATGGTGATAAGGAACGACGGGTAAGTTAAAATCACCCTGCTTGGGTACAGGCAGATGAGCACTCAGAGACTCCAGCCCATGAACAGGAGGCTTTGCACAATCTCGATACCTCGGAGGGATAAGGAGGAAGGCGAGATTTCCATCACTGTTGTATGCCTCTTGCACATGCATTTTGTACAGCAGAGACACAATGGCATGTGACGTGCCATTTGTACACTTACGCTGGGAAGTGTAGCCCTGGGGACCACTGTGTCCCAAAAGCCACAATCTGTCATCCCCTGGCACTAGTCAGGCCAAGGAAGAAAAGTAATCAGTTGTCTAGGGCCAGCCTAGACCCATCTACTGACAGATTTGAGAAAGCAGTGATAGATAACGTGTCCTGTGTCCTGTCTCCTGTGCATGTGCTGGACATACAGGCTGCATGGACTGATGAATCAGGGAGAAGTCTTGCTGCCATTCAAAGCCCTTCCACCAACCTGCTAATGTAGGAAAGCTTTTGGAATTAACCTGATTGGGGCTTGACTGGTTCTACTCACATATCCGCCATTTAAGTGTACTCAAATGGCAATATCAGTTGCAAACAAGGGGATGTATTCCTTCAGCAAGGTTGGTATGGACAGGCTCTTAGGCAGCAGCACTGGCATCTGTCTTATCAGAACAGCTATGTGATGCTTGGCAGCCTTCTTGTACCACACACCTAGGCCAGCCTGTCCTTTTACAGTTGCTAGTCTGTGATTACTTTCACCAGCTCCCTATTTTTAAACAGTGGCTCCTCTGTGAGGTGCCCCTGCCAGCCTCTGCCTCGCCTTATTGCATTTCTGGCTCATACCAAGCCCACACAGAGGAACTCAGAAGCCTAGAATGGAGTCAAAACCACTCTTTTTGCATGCTGCAATCCCAGAGAAGGTAAAACTACTTGATTTCCCTGGAAATAAAATAAAGACCTGGTGAAGGCAAAGTCCTATATGCCAGTGAGTTTGTCATGGCTATTTTTAGGTAGCTGTCAAATGACAGATGTACAATACACTCCAAACTCCTTATCTGAGGGTTGATAATAAAAGCATTCACTAGAAGGGATGCCAAAATCCTGCTGTGGTGTTACTGTATGAGGAGGTACCTTATTTCTCCCAGTCACAAAGAGGTACTTTGATTTCTTTGCATCTAGGGATTTTCCCGTAGGAACTCTAAATCCTGGAGACATTTCCGTCCCAAACGTGGAGATGATACCATAATGGAGTTCTTGTGAGCTTGCCGAGAACTAATGCTGATGGCTTTCAAACTGAATACATTAATCTGTTGATTACTCAATGACTCAGCTTTCAGCAAGGCAACGTATCTCGCTCAGCTAAAACCTATGCCTAGGAAAACAGAAACAAGTCATTCTCCATGTCTGAGAAATAGTCTGTGGCAGACAGCTTTAAAATGTAATTTCTTTTTTTTTTTTTTAACGCCTAAAGTCCTAATTTGAGGAGGGAAAACTCATCACTGCTTTGGTGCCAGGCCTGGCACAGTACAGGGTGTGGAGGAGGAGAGCTGTTATCAGGACTGCCAGGAACGAGAGGTGGAGTACTGGGCTGAACAAAATGTTGTGTCCGTTCATATTCCCGTGGAAAAGATGCCAAATGTTCCTCGGGTTGTACAATAACTCAGGCTGGAGAGGAGCTCAGGAGGTGTCAAGCCCAACCCCTGCTCTGGTAAAGTCTGAGGTCAAACCAGGTTGCTCAGTGCTTTACTCAGTTGGGTCTGAAATCATTCAAGGGTGGAAACTGCACACCCTCTTTGGGCAAGCTGCTCCACTGCTCTTACAGTCCTCATGAAGAAAAAGTGTCTCCTTATGTCCAGCGTGAACTACTGTTGGTTCAATTTATGCTTTATGGCAGTAGGGATCTTGTGTTATGCTTTGCAAAGTAAAAAGTAAGTTCAATTTAGTTCTCCCCAGCCTAGTTTCTCCTAAGATGTAGTTCTGGAGGAATTATTCTTGTCTTACAGTGGTGTCATGCTGACTGTGTGAGACAAGCCTTCCACAAACCACTATAAACCAAACCACTGTCTGGGAGGGTGATTCAGTATATCTGTTCCCTTCATAGATGGCAGAAATATTTCTTCGTTCAGCAGCAGACAAAGGGAAAGGAAACCAAGTCTCTCAGGCTGAGATCTTACACTTGCTCCTTTCTCTTAGGCACAGAAAGTTGCTGGTGTTAGTATGAAATAGTATTTATTTTAATCTTACAAAGAAGCACATGGCTTCTGCTGCCCTGCTTTTGTTATTAATGCACAGCTGCTATAAAGAGAGGCCATTAAACAGGCGATTTGTTGAGTATTATGCTACGTGGTTCATCCCTTTTCAGGCAAAGCTTTTCTAATTTTAAAAGTCATTCCTCAGCCAAGGGTTTCCAATGCAAATCTTTTAGTGGGGGATTTTCCCCTACTCATCACTTAAGCCCCCAAGAGAAGGGAACTCAGGAAGGGGAGCCAGGGCTGTGGCTGCCTCCAGCCTGATTCAACAGCAGGGAGGGAGGGGACTTGGGCCTGGGACAGGTTTTCCCCAGAGACTGCTTGGCTATTACTGCTTCCCCCATCCCATTTTCTGGGAGATGGATCTGCACCAGTATCCCTTCCAAATGGCACTCTGACCAGGTTCAAAATGAAAAAATCCCTCCCCTACTTAATAAATGCATGTTGTTATTGAGAGAAAATAGCCAAGTCCTCTCACTGTTCTCATTTTTTTTCTGCCCATAATTGCACCTCCAGTATTTAGTCTAATAGAAGTGAAAAAACTGGGGGAAGACTAAACCCCCTTGCTTTTGGTGGTCAAAGTGAGATCAGTGTAGGAAACAGAACCTAAAAAGACAAAATAAATCACAAAAGGCATATGCTCCAGGTCTTGCTGACCCTCTCTGCTGATAAGGACTTGTCCCCAGGTTGAGAACAAAACAGTCTGCGTGTCAGATTTCACTTTTCTGTGTGCTCCTTGTCCAGGGCAGCAGGTTTTCTTGCAGCTTTGCCCAGCTCACAAAAGGTTCATGGCCTGTGGGCAGCACCCAGGTCCTTGTTTCGTGTCCTTCAGCACAGGAGGCAGGAGCACATCCTGCCAGCTCACAGCACGTTATCACTGCACACAGCATGGAAGGGCAGGCTGAAACTCCAGAAGAGATGTGCAAGTGTAAAGTCACAAATCCTTCATGTGTTACAAGAGGGCAAGCAGAAAAGGAGCGGTCAGTGAGAAGACACGAGCCAGCTGCAGGAGAAGTGGCATCTGTGGGTGTTGCTCATCCCCAGGGCCACCACTGCCCTGGGTCTGGATCCCTGACAAGCCAAGGGGTTACACACAGGAAGAGGCAGAGGCTTAGTCTTCCCTGCCTACTCAGGACTCTCCAGCTGGTCTGTAGGGCACTACTCGGTCCTTACCTTGATAATCAGATTAACAGGCAGGAAACAGTCAGGCTGTAACATGTAGCCTGTGGATTAAATGGTCCTCTAAAGTGCAAATGTATTAATAAAACAAGCTCCTCACTGATTCCATTTCGGTGTACTCAGGCAAAGCAAATGGGAAATGGAGGTTTGAAACCGGGAATCTAGAAGTCAGTCCGAGTGTTTGGAAAGGATCAAGCAGGAAGGGCAGGGTAAGGATGGATTTTCATATCTCTGAAAATCTGGTTCCAAAGTCTGGCTTCAGAAACCCCAGCCAGAAAAAGCATAAAGTCTCTTCTTCGGTGGGTCAATGCTGACCCCAGAACCTGCTTGGAAATGTAGACTTGCAGTCCCACTTAGGTGAAAAGCCAGAGCTGCAGCCAGGCTGGGGGGCCTGGGGGGGTGTCTTCAAGTTGGATTGGTCCCAGGCTGCAATGGCCATCCTGCCCTGTGCAGGCTGGTATGAAAGCAGCTGTAGAGCACGCTCATATTTTCATAAACCAGACAGAAACAGGCTGAAATTGTTCAGAAAGTACTCAACAGAGAATGCAAATATCAGTTGCATGGCTCGTATCCAAGTGTCTGAGGCAAGAGGTCACAGGTTTAGTGCTTGGAGTCTAGAGGTGGCAGGCAGTAACCTTCACATCAGACTTTTTTCCCAGTGTGAGTCTGGACGTCTCTCTGTTTCAGCTACAAACGGGAAAAATAAAAAGCTGCTAAAATGTTAAAATATTTTGATCGGGGTTTTTTTCTTTTGGACTTTGTAGCAAAGTGTGTCTGTGGTGGCCTTCTGCTGTGTACAGTCTGCAACTCCTGAACTGTGGGCCAACCGAAGATGTGCTGGGACGTTTTAAAATACTGGCTAGTATCTTTAAAAAACCCCTTTCTGTAGTGTTATTGAACAGCCCACCCGGGGTGGTTGGCAAAGAAGTCCATGTCAAATCTGCTTCTGAACAGAGAGGTGCTTGTAGAAACCTGGTGTCTCCAGCCCCTTCCCCTCTGCACATGCCAAAAGGGGATTTTAGGAGCTGCCCTCTTCCTCTCCTTCTTGCTTGGCAGTGGCAGGAGCAAAGTTGCAGCCACTGCCACCTGCTGCCTTCCAGGCACTGGAAAGGAGCAGTGTTGGGGAGGATCTCTCTTTCATAAGATCTGCTCCTGTGTAACTGGCTTTTTGTACTTGTCAGCTCAAGATATTGTGCTACTTCATTTGAGTCAGGTATCTGTTTAGACCAGCTGGCTCCTACTGTGTGTCCCCAACCCAAGCTCTCTCAGAAATGTAAAAAGGCTGCTAATAACTTCAGGGAGGGCAGGCGAGGTTAATCAGGCACTGCTGTGCTGGTAGGGAGCCTCTGTTAGCTACCTGGGTGATCTAGGAGATGGACACAGGATTCCTGGGCTTGTGCTGCTTGTCTGAGGATGCTGCCAGTCCTTGCTGGTCTGCTGTTGTGAGTGATGGGAACTTAGGGCTGCTTTGTAGAAGAGCAGGATGGAGTGGAAATAAAGGGAAATGAAATAAAGAGGTGGCACTAGACATGCCATTTTTTACCTGGTGTCAGCATTTGTCTGGATATCCAGCTGCAGACAATATCTACTCGCAATAGTCACAGCTCACATATAATCGTATTTGCTGTACTGTATCAGACCCACTACAAATACAAGTAACAGTCCAGGACAAACATTTCAGCCTGCCCTTCGTAAAGGTGGGTCAGTTTTCCATTAAGGCTGAAGCCGTCTTGCTCACACACCTCCCTCTTGGTCCTTCCACAAGGTGCATTTCAGTTGCCATTATTCGTGTTTCTGAGGGGTGGGGAACAAATAAAGGCCTGGGCATTTCTTGAGAGATGGGAAACATGAAACAGAGAGGAAAGCACTTGTTATTGTCACAGCCTGCCTGTTGCCACGGAGATGGTTGGCTCATTCAAGAAATGCTTGTGGTTGCCAGCCAAGATGGCCAATGCATTTGGAATCTTTGCTGCAAAATGCGGGTGTGGGAGAAAGAGGGAGACAGCAAAAAACAAGGGAAAGCCCATAGTAAGCTGTGCCTGCGTGGTCACAGGGCATGACCCACATGCCTCACAGCACCCTCTCTGGAGTCTCTCTAACCAAAGTAGCAGCTTCTACATTCCACTAATATATTTTCCTCCTTTGAAAACCCCTTGAGCCCCTGAAAATGCAAGATCTTTCCTAATAAATGATAGCAGTAAATTAACAGCAGAACACAAAGGCAGTTTATGATGGCACTTTGTGCCAGCTCAAAGAGTTTGGAACGGTCTACTTCCATGCCTTTGCTCTGCCTCTTATGGAGAGACAAACTCTGTCATTACCAGCAGGGATCCCCACCAAGTCAGCTGAGACCTGTGGCTGGACCTGGGAGATGTTGCTTTGCAGCAGCAGCAGCAGTACAGCCTGGCTCTGTGCTCCTGCAGAGCTGAAGTCGTGATCATCAAGTCTATAACATATGGCAATCTTCACATGGCAAAAAAGATCCCCCAGAACCAGTGCCTGCTTTCTGTACACATGCTGCTATTAAAAATAGTGATTAGAAATGAGAAAAAGCTGCTGGAGTCATAGCTGTAAACACATCATGGCCAGAAAATGTAGTTGTAATAGTAGAAACAGCTGGATGCTCTAGGCAAGCAACTGAACCACATGGCCAGTGCTGCACCAGAGGCTGTACCAGTAACCGTTCTTTCAGCAGAAGACTGTCAATCACTCGCAAGAGCTCTAAAAACCCAAACGTCCCCAGGGTGGCCCAATGTACCAGTTTTAGTTAAAATTCCTAAAGAATGAAAAAGACCGCTTGAAATGGATCCAGAAGGAGGCAGGGGAGAGTGGGCGGCCATCGCGTAGCACGTTGGAAACGCGTGTCGTGTGGAAGGCGGCTCGCTGGAAGGTGCCACCTTGCTGAGCATTGATGTGCCAGCTTGATGTTTTTCACATTGGTCCTGTTTCAGGATGATATCCATAGTGTTGGCATGGGAACCCTCACTCTAAAGTAAACACTCCAAAGTAAACTTTTTGGGTTCTCCTGGACACAGATGGTGAATGGGCAGCAGTCAGGGGACAGGGTGGAATAGAAGTTCACCTGGTCTTCCAGTCCCTCTGTGCAGTCAGAAATCTGTTCCTAAGAAACACATTTCTGGGGGATAAAAGTATTGTGAAGCACTTCAGTGACATTTCTAAGGGAGCCAGATGAAAATAAGAGGTGTGGTTGCACCTTAAAATGCCACCAGATCTGTTTCTTTGGTGAACACTTGGCATCAGCCAGGCACTGTAGGTTGTTGATACTTGCTGTCCATGCTGCCTTCCTAATTCTGAGATGAGTCTTATAGCTTAACAAAAGCACTGACCAGAACAGATTCTATCAATTAAAACTAGCCTTTTAATTTTCTTCTGAAGAAAAGCAGAAGATTAAGAGATGTCTCAGGGGATCATTGGTTTAAGAAAGACCACAGTCACCTCTTTCCAACTCCGAGTTCCAGACTGAGTCTAATCACATCTTTCACGACCTAAAGAAGGCTTTAAAGGAGATGGTGCCAGAGTATTCCCAGAGAGACACATGAGAGGACAAGGCAGCGGTCACTGGTGACAGGAGAGGGAATTAAAGTCAAAGATGAGCTTGGGCTCATAGTGCTTTTCCTCTTCTCTCCATGGTATCAGGTGAGATCAGGGCAGTCTGCGCTTGAAGGACTACCCATCCCTTCACGTATTAGATGAGTTGAGAGATAGGAGTGGTCTGAGGACGTTTGTGTTTGGGAGGATCAGTGAAAATAGAAAATACCCAAAAGGTAATTTTTAAATTATGGGTCTTGCCTTCCTCTTCAGACAATTACCAGCAGAAAAGCATCTCTGGTGAGTTCTCCTGGCATCGTCTGCTCCCTGGGTGGTGGAAGACACAGCCTCTTCAGGTGCAAATCCATCTTTAGAGATGTTAGTTTTTCATGGTGCTTCTGCTGTCAACTGCCATTTCAGGCTTGATTTCTGAGGAATTAACAACCCTAGTCCTCCAAAGCATCCTTGAAAAGGATCCTCACTTCCCCTAAAACTGTCCAACACCCCTGTTCACCTGTGAAAATGCAGACCCCATGCCATAGGGAGGTTAGGCTTTCCTCCTCCTCATGTGCAAGCTCTCTCTTTTCACCGAGAGAGGGATGTATTTTTCCTCCATGAGCTTTATGTGTTTGATACTGATTTTTTGGATGATGCAGGGAATATTTTTAGTTTGAAAAGAAGGGAAAAACCCCAACCATTCTTGCTCCTTGGAAGAAGGGCTGCCTTCCCCTGTATTTATTATACCTGAGATTTGTTATTCAAATGCAGCTGCAGTTAGGGCTGCCAGGGCCATGGTGTGACAGGAAAAAAGCACAGAAGGGAGGGTGAAGCAGATGGGACTGTAACATTAGCGGTGAATTAATGAGAGGTAGAATGCTGCTTTCCATTCCCACAAGATACTGATGAAAGACAGCTTCTCTAGGAGCCCCTGGAAAGCACCAGAGCGGGACAGCACAAAAGACAAAGTGTTCAAAAATATTTGGCAGATGGAGCAGAGCCCTGAGAAGGGGGAAACCTTGTTGCTTGAAAAAGGGCTTCCTGGCAGCTCCTGGGTCCAGGGTCAGGACAGAGGTGACCGCACACCCCATTCACTCCTTCTTGGTGCATGGCACAGCCAGGCCAGGGTAGATTCCATCTTACTGGAAGGGGCTCAGGACAGCAACTCCCAACAGAGCAGGTGGCAGTGGCCTTACCCTGGGTGGCATCTGGTATTGGTGAACACATGCAGATACTGTCTGTCCTTCACTAGAGTCTTTCTGTCCATAAAGGGGTTGAAGGGCTTGTAAGCCAGGACAAAAAAATACATCTAGGTATTTGATGTACTCACAATGGAGACACTGAAGTTAAACACTGGCATGGCAGAGGCTTCAAAGATCCCTGTACGTGTTTCTGACTGCATGGGTGATCAGGCACTTGCTGAAGTCCTTCCAGAAAGTCACCACCATGTTTGAGACTGAAGTTCAGGTTGCTGCAGCCTTGCACAGGCAGGAGGCTGCCTTCAGGTATGATTGCAAGTCAGCTCTCCAAGCAGCAATTGCAGATTACTAACTACTCAGCATATTTCAAATACATGTCAGTTATTAAATAGATTTATTTCCATCTCTTCTGGGAAATGTTGGGGAGTACTGCTGAGTCATGCTGCTTACTCACCAGTTTTAGGAATGCCATTAAAAATATTTATTTTCCACATGCCTTCTATGATGTTCCTATTATTTGGATGTCTCCAGATGTAAAATGAAAACATTTGTATAGGGTATTCCTGGCCTTAAACAGCTCTCTGATGCATAACTCACAAAAAGGCGTAAAACAAGGGATCTATCCCTTGGCTCTGTTGTATGATGCTTATTCAGGGATGGTGATGAGGGGTAATCTTTGCTCCTAAATGGCAGAAGCACAGGCAGGCTGGGCTTGACACAGCTTGGGATGGAGGAAGCAGAGTGTGAGCAGCTGCTTTGCTGTGCCCAATCAATGGGAGAGACATGGAACATGGAGCATGTTCCTTGCTTACAGCAGATGCTCATAAACTCAGGACACAATATTCTGCCATGGTCTGCTCTGGCCATAGACCCCAAAACAATTCAGCCCCCAAGGGACACGGTGTCAGGTGCCCTCGCAGGAGCGCCAGGTCCAAGGGCACACTGAACCCACGTCCTCACACTCTGTGAGAGCAGGTTTCACTGTCAGCTTCAGCAGGGAGGTGTGTGAAGGCCTCGCTGACAGCCCGCTCCCTTCACACCCTGAAATGAACCCAGACAAGGGAACACACAGGAGCAGAGGAGCCATTTCATGGCCTGTGGCTGTGAAGTCCCATCCTTCCAAAAGAGAAATTTTGCTGAGCTGGTGAGGCAATGACACAGAGCTCCCAGCTGATTGCTGCCCTTGAGGAAGCTAAAATGTGCCTGTGCTGTGCCCAAGCCCCACACCACCCGAGGGGAACCCTGTCCCTCCTGAGTGAGCAGCTGCTTCTCGTAGGCTGGATCAGCCAGCTGGGATGAGACCACATTGGCTGCCTTCCCTCACAGAGAGGCACAGTGGGATGGTGGCACCTCCGATGTGTCCCTTGCACTGCATCAGTCATGGGGATAGCAGAATGTCTGCCACGCATGAAGACTTCATTACCCGAATACAGGTTTTACTGAGGCTATTCATTGGTATCGTGTATCTTGATAGTAACTGATTAAAGATACCACAAGGGAACTCATTTAACAGCTCCAATTACAGCTTTGACCTCAGCCTCATCCACTGAGTCGGATGTGAGGGTGCCTGGCAGTGCAGCAGGGACCAGCCTCACCCAAGGCTGCAGGAGCTCAAAGATGCCATTCACCCAGGTCGGAATTGCTGTGGCAGGTGACTGGGCAGGAGTGCTTGGTGTTTCATCGAAAGGAAGGAAAGAATCAAGCTCCACATGAAGCCTCAAGAAAGCCTCAAGATCTGCTGTGAAACAGTATCATTTTGCACCTTGGCAATGTTTAGCCTTGCGGTCAAAGTCAGAAAGAAAATGTGGGGGAAAAAAGTGCGGGATATGTGAATTAGCCTGTGTCTGGTTTAGGGTTTTTGATAGATAGTCACTGGGGGCCCCAGGACAGCTCATCCTTCCCCAGCAGAGACCCACATCTGCGTCACATCACCCCTGAATCGCTCCAGGCAGCACAGCACGTCCCCTCTGAGTGTCAAAACCCACTCAGGAGCCAAAGAGAATCTCACCCACAGGCTTTGAACACATTTCCTCCTTTTTGCTGTGCTCTTCATTTTCCAGGGCTGTAGGTGTTTCTGGTTTGCAACACATTGTATCTGTGTTGACGGTGAGACTGTTGCTAGAAACTTATCCCTTACTAGGAAATAATTCCCCCAGGTTGGCTATGTATAATTAAGACCTCATTTGCCTACAGATTGGTTTAAGACTAGATTAACTCCGTTGATTAGAGGGGAATTACTCTTGATTTACACTGAGATCATGGGAATGGAGGCTCAAGTGACACACAGGAGCAATCCCACAGTAAATGCTCAGGGTAGCTACATGGTTGTTACCCACCTTTCTGTATTTGGAATCTCCCTGGGCAGGTGTTTGTTCCTTTACATGAAGGGAGGTACTAAGTCAATCCTATGTGCTGAATACACCTTACAGATGTTCAGTTGGGTATTCAGGTTGTGTGGTCGTGTGTTGAATACAACCAGTTACTCCTTAGTTAGTGCGACAGTAAAACTGGGACAAGACTGTCCTCCAGAGAAATTGCTTCTGGTTTGATGAGGTTTTACCAGTAGGGATGGGAGGGGACTGTTCTGCACAGAGGAGAAGAAGCATCCAGTAACGAGAGAGGATACAAACAGAATTACATCTCCAAAACAACCCTTTAAATGTTGGAAGGAAAAGGGGTGCCATCCTGCTCCCTTCTAACTGCCAGCATCTGCTGTGCTCCAGAGGAGAAACTTCATTGCCCAGTCCTCCTCAAGAAGGGCACAGCAGGACACAGCTATGCCCACACCCTTTGGATCACAGCTCAGCCCTGCTCCCACCCGTGTCTCTGTCCATGCCATCAAAGCCAAGCAAAAGGAGGCAATGGCAGAGAAGTGAAGTTTTCTGAGTCCAGGAAAGTGTTTGGCTTGCCAATTTTACTCTGGTTTTATTTTAAATTGTGAGACCTTTTAGTGCTGGTAGATGATATTACAGGCAATAAAAGATTTTTTTTTCTGAGAAGAAAGAAGTGCCAGTAGCCACCATCCAGTGAGTCTGAGTTAATTCTGCAAAGTTACAAATTCATTTCTTCCAAGTGAGGAGCAGGTCTCACTTCTGTTTCTCTCTTTCACGTCATCACGTTTGTGGAATTTTTTTCTTTCCTGCAGGGCAGGTTTGCAGCACAGCCTATCTGGAGGTGTGGTGTGACACTGTGGATGCCAAAGACAGGGGAATTTTAAGCTAGTTTTTCCTCACCACCTCACCTGCACCTTTGCCAAAGGTCTCACAGTCATTTTTCTCCCAGCTTTTATTCTTTGTAGTTGCTGTTATTGGTCCTATAAGCTTTCAAAAGCTTTTCTCTTGTCAAGTTCCCCTGCCATGGGCATGTTTCTAACTGGTGATATCTGTGCTGTCCTCATTTGGGTTCCTTGGTTTTAAATAGGCTTTTGTCTTACTCCAGCTGCCCTCAATGCACATTGCAGGCAGCTCCCACCAAGACGGACACCTTCTGCTAGCTCACATTCTGCATCTCATAGCTGCTGTGGCTTTTGAGTCTTTCCATGCTCATGAGATCCTTCACCCACGAAATGGCACAAGGTTAACTCTGCTCTCTGCAGTTGGGGTGTGCATGCTGCTGTAGCAGCCTTCTTTATTTAATCTGCTCCAGAGGCAAAAGTCGTACCAAGGCTGAAAAGACCATATTCAGCATTACAGTGGATTGTGAGCCAAGTTCAGGCAGGTCTTGTGACCAGTGAGTAGGCAAAAATCCTTATTTCCTCAACTTTCTCTTCAAGAACAGAACCTCAGGGAAGGCTCTGGGGTGATTTGTAGCAGCATGTAAGTCTCTGCATGTCTGAGCTTTTGGATCAGATGATCTTTGTGTTGTTGGGGACCAAGTTTTGAGCATCTTCTATTTCTTGCTGGTGATGCAAGCAAAAAATTTACACCCTGCACCACTTACCAGGAGGAGGAAGCCTGTCCTCCAGCATGAAGACTCTAAGCCATTTCAGCATCAAGGCTCCCTGGGCTGTGAGGTTTCAGAAACCAAGAGGCACCAGTCATGGGTTGTATGCTGTTCTTATTTCAGTCATGGGTTGTATGCACAGACATTGAATCAGCTTAAAAGCCACCTCTTGGGGTGACACCCCTTTTCTGGCTCTCCTCTTCCCACTCCTGAAGGTGTAGGATGCAAAGCCTGGCCCTGCTCATGCAGTGTCTGGGCTCTATGTCCCTAGCTGCCTTTAGCCACAAGCCAGCCACGCCTCCCCACGGACACCTCCAACTGTCCTTCCCCGGGCACTGCTGCATGGCATGGCCAAGGAGCGAGCCAAGCCCGCCACATTTCAAATGACCAGAAAGCATGATCAACTGATACGTTTGCAAAAAAGAAGAAAGATGATGAGGAGCTGCTAATAGTAATGCACACAGGCAGCAGCAGCTCTGAGATGCCTTTTCACCACTAATCATTAATCCCTTAAAATCCTGGGCAGGCAAGACTGCAGTTCTGGGGTCACAATGCTTGCCAGCACACATTTTCAGCTTTGTATCTCCTGGCCAATCCAAGAGCACAAAGGATGGAGAGAGTGAACAGACTATTGCACTGTGTCCCTTTATCCTTTGCCATCAACTTTGCAAAGAAGGGTGGATAACAAATGAACAGTAAAGGCTAATGGGGAGGGGAAGCCTATCAGTCCACGCTATCATTATCTGACTTGCCTTGAAATCCTCCAAGAGATTGCCAGAAATTAGTTCCAGTGCTCAAGAGTCTTCTGTGACCCTTTAGGAGGAGAACTGAGCTCAGGAGCCAACTCCACCACAAAGCACCAGCTTTCTGCAAGCTAAATCCCAGATGTAAACAGATGTTTTCCCCAGCAGCCTTTGCAAACCCTATTATATGCATCAGGCAGCACCAGCACACGTGTCGTTCTAAGCCCTTTTCCGTAAGAAGCTGGAGGGTATTGCCTGGGATTGGAAAGAATGAGTCCAGCAAGTTCCTTGAGCCAGAAAAATCAGATTTTGCTTCATACTGATTATGCAGCTCCTAGTTCAGACCACAAGTTACTGATCAGTTTGCTACACTCAAACCACAAAGGAGGTTTAGTAGTGCCAGGGCAGTTTCCAGTTCGTCCCTAATCTTCCCCAGCAGCACTGAACTGCATTCTTCTCTTGGCTGTTCTGGACAAGAGTGATCATCTATGGGCAACAGAGTGGGGCCTCATCAAGTGAGCAGAGACAATGCTGACTTCACACTGATATTCCTCACTGAACCAGACAGCTCCTCTCCTTTGAGGTAGGAGCTGGGGTAAGTATCAGTGCTTCTTCTCAAGGCAAGTGTCAGGATTCAGGTGGGCTTTGCTCAAGTATCCTCTGCAACTGGCAGCCCAAGCCTAGGCATGCCATAGGGAGACACCAACTTCATTTCTTTTTCCTCTCAGTTGGCCTGGAAGGGAGACTGCTAATGAAAAGTGCCCATTAATGCCTGTGATAAAGGTGGTAGCACTGAGAGATTAAATTCTTACAGAGCCACAGAGACTTGAGGGTTACCACAGTTCTGGGCTGGAACCAGACATCACGATGTTGTGTGAAACAATTTGCTGAACCGCCAGCATCTTCGTGCAGGCACAGAAAATTACAGCTGTAAATCCAGGGCAGCTGAAGCAGTGACCAGCACCTAAATCTGAATGGACATATGCTTGAAGCAGTCAGAAATAAAGGGCTTGATGTGTGGAAGGAAAGGAGATCAAATTTCATGTGCAGGACCACCAGCAAAGATCCTTAGATGGCTTTTTGCAGCTCTGACAGGAAAGAAAGGGGCAATACATTCTAGCTGAATGTAAATAGAATAGCAAGTAGTGGAGTGATAAACGTAGCATCTCTGTAACTGCAAAAGGTTGTTCTAAAGGTCAGATCTGCATGCACTCTCCTAGCTCTGTGAACAGCTATTCCTTTCATCCACAAGTTGAGCTTTTGGCTGGGACAGGCTGAAATAAACAGGACTAAAGCTGTCCCATCCGTTATCGCTGGGAATGGCTTGGCTCCAAGAGCAGGCTCTGTCTCCGCAGATACAACACACAACATGGCAGGGAGCAACCCAAGAAGGGAGATGGCTCACGTGGACCATCCTCACCACCAAGCCTTCATCCCCGGGCTTCAAAATGCTGCAGTGCCCCTCTGCGGAGAGAGGGCAGCGCCGATGTCCTCACTGCCAACATACCCTGAGCACAGACCTCAGCACCCCTTTGAAAGCACAGGCAGAAGCCAGAAGCCTTTTGTTCCATACACACAAGGCTGGTTATCTGGAGTTGGGCTTCTTTTTCTACCCACGAAGGTGAGATGTCAGGAAAGAAACACTGGCAAGGCCTGCCTGTATGTTCTCTCTCTCTCATACCAAGTCAAAACCAAAGTGCCCCGCAGTCCTGGCAGCACACACATACAGATTGACGGCCACTCTGCACAGAATAGCCAGACAGTGCTAGGGGTAATCCAGCCCTGCTTTTCCCATGCTTTTATGGATGTCCTTCTGCTGTGGTGGCAATAAGGCACTTTATTGGCAACTAAGAAACTAAACCAAAACTAAATCAGTTTATTAAATGTCAAACAGAATTGGTGTGTCTCACAGAAATGCTGCCAGGACACTGAGATGGCAGTACAGGGAATCCCTGGGCATTCATTCAGGAATAGAGATCCTGTAGTAAACACACGGTGCCAGAGGGGAAGGGGACAGTTCCTTTGGGTCTGCATGTTGCTATCATCTCTGAAGCAGCCATCCTACCTTCTTTACATATCAGTCGAGGGATGCTGGAGCCAGCCACCTCTGGGACACCTGTCTCAGCAAAGCCATTTCTATCTTAATGTGTAGATGGAGGAAGGCAGATACTTTGACAGGCTGTGCAAAATCTCAGCAGCCTACACAGTGAGGTTCTGCTGCCACCACCATACCCAGGTACTCCAGAGAGAAAGTCCTTAAACAGATAATAGAGCCATACCCATTATGAACAGAGCATTAGGTCCAGGAACCCTCTGTATCAACAACCCTCTGTATCTGCTAGGCTGATACAGGTGCAGTAGGTTCAGAGATGATTCCTCAATGAAAGGAGCTCATCTTCAAGCAAAAACTTTAGAAGTGTTGTCAACAACCCCTTAGTTTCTACCCAGAAGAAAACATAAGCTGAAATACTCAGTTTGGGCACATGTGGAACCAGAGAAACTAATCTTTGCTATCCTGGGAGTCAGCTATCCAGGGTTTCAGCCAGGAAGTCCATAAAGTGCTCTGGTTTCTAGTGGAAGGGCTGATCCTATAATACTCTTTTGCACTGCAGGTTTCAAGAAGCAACTTTTTGTTGGTCTGTCTTGCTGTTCTATTTATAACCGGCTTACATAAAATAAAAAGTGTATAATTCACAGTCCTTTCTAATTAGATGTTGTAACTACAATCCTATTTCACGCCACTCTAATTTGTTTCATCACAGTATTTTCGAGTTTTGTATTAACTATATCATGCAGGGCAAACTCTTCAAAGGTTTGAAGCCAGCAATTATGCACCACTTTGATTTTTACATAAAGCTGATGTGAGTCCACGTGGCAACATCCCATCATGACATCTGAAATACCAGGATTAAAAGACACTGTTGAAGCTCTGTCCAAAGTCAGGACTTGCTTAGTCCAAAGCATGGCAACTCAGAGCAAGCTTGCCAGGCTAGAAGAGATTTTGCAATCCAAGTCACTTCTGACCTTTCTGAAAGGACTGAATTTTCAAGAGTCCATATTTGGTAGATCTCCAGACCAATCTACATCTAAGTTTGTGGCTGACATTTAAATCTCTAAAAATGGAAATGGGCCTTTGCCACTTGAGCTTCAAGATTGTTCATAGTAGAGGGAAAGATCTTGGGAGTAACTGGACTAATGTAGTTAAGCAAACACGATGGGATCAGCACAGGGCAGGATTAGACATTCTCCTTTAACACACTGGCATCTGGAATAGCAGAAGAGGTGTGGGCTGATTCTCTATGTATTGTAAGTGACTGTACGACTGTTCACATTGTCTGTGCAGATCTGATAACCACTTTGGATCATTAGGAAACTCCTCAGTAGGTGTGAACACCAAAGACTTGTTAAATGCAGTGGCAAAATTAGCCATAGAAAGTTTTTCCATGCATGTTTTAACCTTGGACCTCTGGTTTGCTCTTTGAAAGTGTTTATTAAAACAAAACAAAAAAAGACAAAACAACAACAACAACAACAAAAACACAAAAGCAAAACAAAAAAGCAAAACAAAAACCAAAACCAAAAAACCCACCAAAACCCAAAAAAACAACAACAAAACAAAGCAAAACAAACAAATAACCAAAAACCAACCAACAAACAACCAAAAAAACCTTCTTCCTGGTATTCATCAAATGAAAAACACAGTAAGACTGTAGAATCCCTGTGATATTTTCAGATGTTCTCAGCTATCTATTTAGCTTAAGAGTTCCAACTTCAGAAAAACAACCATTTCTAAAATGCTCTCTATCTGCCTTTGCCTCCACCCCTTTCTTAGAGACTGAAACCTCTGAAATCCTGCAGATGTATGTTAACACAGCAAAATTGATCTTGTCAAGCTTCTACGTGAAAGAGCAGCAGCTCAGGTTAGGGCTTTCCTTAGCTGAGCTATTGAAAGAAAACAGCAGGAAGGTGCCAAAGGAGTGTCTCTCCCTTTTTCCCCCTCTTCTCCCAGCCCTCCCTGCCCCAGCCACGCCAGGCACAAGCATCCCCATGCAGAGGGCCAATCCTCAGCCTGAGCACATCCAGCTCCCTTGGAGTCAATCTGGCTCCAGGGCTTGTTTTGGTTTTTTACAACAGAACAAATAGAGCAACATTTCATAACGTTCTAATGAGGCACATTGAGGAATGCCCAGGAGACAGAGACAATATCAGTGTTCCTTGGCACACAGAGAAAATCAAAGGCATTTGTTTGTTAACTGAAATGTCAATCTGTGTTTCTTTCAGTGGTGGGCAGACATTTTTAAAGTGTAGGTTCCTGGAAATACTCAGATGTCACTGTCAGTGTGTTCTAAGAGCAGTATTTGTTTTCAGATGTACCTATAAAAACTGAGACTGAAGCAGGGAAATGTTTAGAGCCGTTACGGGATTATTAGGTTTTGAGTAGTGATTTGCACTCTGTATGGCCCCAAAAACATTTGTGGACCCATTCTTCTTTCATTGAATAGTAATTTTATCACTGACTTGAGAAAGCCCTAGTGAGAGAGGAGTCTTTGCTCAAAAAATTTCCCAGGTTAGAGCCAGCCAGCAGAATTAAAACTGAAAAGACACCAACTACATCTGGCCAGAACACTGAGGAAACACTATCTCTCCTGTTAGAGTGAACATTTGGGAGCAACTGGTTTAGATCTCTGCATGATATGTCAGAATTTAAACCAGTGCCATTAAGAGGCATCACTACTGCACATGCCACTGCATTACAGTACAGCCCAGCTCACGGGCATGGGATCTACCAGTGTCCCAAGTATGTCCCAGTATCAGCCCCTTCCTGGGAGCTGGCAGGGTCCACATCTGACAGCTAAGGACAGCTCTCCGAGCACTATCATAACCCTCCTGCCTGTCCTCTGTGTCGTGACACTTGCTAAAGTTTCATCTACAATTCTAACAGTGTCTTTAGAGGATCAGAGAATCACAGAGTATCAGCTGGAAGGGACCCATCAGGCTCATCACATCCAACATTCTGCTCCTCACAGGACCACCTAAAACTAAATTATATGACTAAGAATATGCTGTTCATTCTGTCAAGCTTGGTACTTTTTTTTAAAGTTTGGACCCTCATTAAACATTTCCCACTTCTCTAGCCTTGGTAATCAGAGACATACCCCAAAGGCAAAATATTGATGACAAAGGATTGTCTCTCCCTTTTCCACCTTTTCCTCTTTGGAGTCTGTCTCAGGCTCGTGCTGGGACAGGAACTGGGACTAACTAGTACTGGACTCATTTGCCGGGAGGAGCTAATAGCAGGTGACCTCAGCTATGTCACTCCTGCTTTAGGCTCAGAAGGCTCTTGAGATCTGCCCCTCAAGAAAGCAGCAGAGACAGCCTGGGCTCCTTCTTCTCGCCCTCCCTGGCAGAGGGGTATTTGTCAGTCCAGGACGGCTGCTGTTACAGGTGAAATCAGACCATTTGCTGCTGAGTCTCAAAGGGATGGGCATATTCAGGTCGGCTGATCAGAGACAGGGAAGATTCAAAGCCTAGGGAAGCTGAGCTGAGCTGACCTATTCTTCAGAACAACCAAAAACATCCTCTTTAAACCCATGGACAGCCAATGCTGCTGTATTATTAAGAAGCCCGGCAATTGGAAGATATTACCCCACTAAAGGAAGTACATCTCCTGCAAAAAATGTTCCTGAGCAAGTAGTGCCATTCTGCTAAGGTTGACCTTGACAGAGATTTCACTTTTCTCATTTGGATCTGGGAATCAAGTATGTTGATAAACTCACTGCTGAGAAACTTCATGTTATCCTGTACATTCTACTCACTCTAGAAACCTGATTAAGCATAGGAGAATAAGGATATTTCTTCTTTTTAATAACATTTTTTGTGATTATGATTATTTAAGAAAAAACAGAGATGAAACCCTTCCTCCCTCCCTGACCAAAGCCAAAATGGTCTCAATTAGGTCAGATTGGTTCATTGTGGTTTCTCCAATTAAAAAGCTATCATCCGTCAGGGTGGTAATTATCCATCCATCAGGACTTTATCAGCCAAAAAGCTTGTAAAAATGAACACTCTTCTGTTATTTTTGAGGACACGCAGGCTGTTCCACAAGATCAGCTCATGCCCACTATTTCAGAATGCCTCTGCAAGAGATTGAAAAAAAGGAAAAAAGTGGTTAAAAAAAGCAATTCAGACATTAACAATGTCATGGCAACAGCAAATTAGAGCCTCAAAAGCACAGCTCAGCTTGAGAAGGTTTAGGGAGTCACTGCACTGCAGGACTGAATGAAATATTCAGCACATAAAAGAGGTCCCCAAATGTTTTTTGTATTTGGGATAATGACACCAAGCTGACTGCTATTTATGTATACTTTTGCCTAACCATCGATTTTTTTTGCCACAAGAGATTTTAAAATAGTGTATTTGTCAGGTAATCGTGGGTCTGTTTTGATTCTTGGGGAACTTTGGCATTTGAAAGTGTAATCATAAACATCAGCTTTTCCTCAAGCAGAAAGTTACCGTTGTAGGAAAAATTGACAGAAGGAAAATTGAGCATGTGGGGAAAAGTTGCCCGGCAAGAATTTTGCTTGTTGAGTAAGATGATTTAACGTGAGGTGACAGCCTGACCCGTAACCAATAGTGGGGTATACAATCTCAGTTTCTGTGTTTTCACCTAATGCTGTGCAAGTGTGCAAGGAGACAATAAACCTCCGTTGCTACTTCTTTTCCCTCAACACCCTGTGGCTTCTCTTCTAGGTTTTTTTCCCCATGAGGTCAATCATGTCAAGCTGTCCAAGTATCCAGTGACCATTCCCACCTCCCATAACCTTTGCTTTTCTGATCTTTACTCCAAGCTTCACTCTGGTGCTTACTTTCTTGATTATATTAGCTACCCATGTCCAATACTAGTAACAGGATGAGATCAGGGGAAAAAGCCTGTATTGTGAAAAATATGCTTTAGTGTTAATTTGGGTTTATGCCAGGCTAGCAGAGAAAGAAAAAGTCCAGCAGAGTATGCTCTGTACACTGAATAAAACTCAGAAGTGAGACAGTACTCAATATTTATTTGTCTTGGGTTTGTATCCTTCTTTCTGCCTTTTGTCCTCCCCATCTCTCAATTTTACCACTCCCTTTTGCCTTTGCTGTGCTACTTTGGGAACTTGAAATGAGGTTTGAAGCACCTCAGGGATTTCTGTCCCTGCGATTTCTCATAGAACACTCCACTTTGGTGATCTACAGGGTCACTGCTGATGTTTCCAACCTCATCTGCCTGGTAGTGGGTGGGAAAATCTCTGAGTATCTCAGGCTGTTGCAATATTTGCCCATTCAGTGGCCACATCCTGAGATTCTCCTGCCTTCAAAGATGCTGGGTGTCTTTTAGATAAGTCTTTACTTCCTATTAGTCCTCTAAACTCCTGTGAGTTACTCCTCCAAACTCGATCTCAAGTTATTTCTCACAGTGCTGGAATCTTAAGGTTTTGAGCCTGACCTTAAAGTTACATTTCATGTAGTGCTTACACAGACATCCGAGTCATAGGGGTCAGGTCAGTTTGGAGCTGTGAACTTTCCCAGTGTTTCAGCCCAAGTTCTGCATCCCAGTGACTCAGTACCAACAAGTAACAAGCCTCACACCCTTCATGAACAGGTATTGACAGAGAGCAGCCTTTAGACTGGACTTTAAAAGTTACAAGCTTTTATGTTTTGCCAGCTGGGAACTTCCAATACCTAAATCCAAATCCACTGTCCTCTATATCGCTGGAAGGGCTGGGAAGCACTTAGGGATCAGTCAGTTCCAGAGCTGCCACTAAACAAGGGTGGAAGCTTTTATGGTTTGTGCAATTAAGCTTAAGTGAGTAAAGAGGGCTTTCAGACTGTACAACGCCTGAAGTTAGGATGCAGCAGATTGAAATCTGCTGTTTCTGCACACTCCCTGTGGCACTTACCATTGGCATACTGGGCACCACCACAGGGTTGTCTGATGGAGAGGTTTTGTGGCTGGATCTGTCCAGTGGGTTGCTGAACAGCCTTAGGGTGGCAAGTCAGCCTCACATTTCCAGAAGGTGAGCAGGGAAACAGCACATACACAAAGAGGATCTGAACAGTGTAATTAAGAGCAAAAACAAGCTACAGAGAGGTAAAAAAAGGTGTTCAGAAGTCAAAGTCAGAGGAGTTCACAAGGGTCAAACTTCCAAGTTTATGGTACAGTTTGTTATTTTCCACTTCCTTAGGAACTTGTAAAAAAGCGGTGTGAGGGCTTAGATTTCACACATCTTGGGTTTCCCTCTCCTCCGTGGCTGAGCTCCTGACTGCTCTCAGTTGCAGGAACCCTAAAACCAGAAGTTCCTCCTACACAGCTGCAACGCCCAAGCTGTTGAGACAGAACCCAGAAAAGCCTTTATTGTGAAGGTGATTGAGCTTATTTCCCTCCCAAAGAAAAGTGCCTAAAACTTAGATTTTTAGTCTCAATGCCATGACTTGGGTCCTTCTGTGCTCAGAGGACACAAAGCTGCCACCAGAAAACAGGTGGCTGGAGAGGAGCAGTCAGGTTCCAGACAGAATGGACCAGGGGCAGATAGCTTGGGTAACCCTTAAAAATGGGAATTTTTTCCTCTCCAGATTAGAGAGGTGACTGTTTTAGAGCATCTGTTGCCTGCAGATAGAAGCTAAAAGGGTTAGAAGAGAAGGTTGAAAGTGAAGGGAAAGAGAGGACATCAGTTGTATCTTGCCAACTTTTAACTTGGTTCCCTATCAACAGCTTCATCTTAAAGAGAGTAACTCTGCTGTCAGGAGCTTCAGAGCCCCTCTGTACTCTGCTAATCTCCTGTTATTGCTTGTCAGAAGTCCCTTAAAGGAGAGTATGGATTTTTTAACAGAAGCCCTAATTGCTACATTTGGACAGGATGTATCCTCTCCAGTGCATAGAGCCCTTGACTTAACCTAGACAACAACAGAGAGGTGCTTTCCTTGCATCTGCTCCACCCTTCAGAATCCTGCACTCCTGCTCCCTCAGAGCAAGACCCCCTTTGGTACAGCAGGTCTCTCCATTTATGTGGCTCTGCTAACCATCATTAGCAGATGAGAAGTACTGTCTGTGTAATCACCTGACAAAAAATTTCTCCACAGACTGGGCCCAAGATATTTGACAGACCATCTTTAGGCTGAGATTTGCTGTAGCTGGTACTGGTTGTGAGCACAGGGTCTGCTCCCCAGCCCACCTGACTCTGAAGTGTGCTCGCCCACAGACACGATTCCTGGATCCCACACCTCTCTGTCCAACTTGCTGCTACTGGAAACATCTGTCAGTTTGTTAACACTTGTTCATCTGCCTGTCCCACTGCTATTGCTTCAGTGGGCCTGCGGGGTTCTGGAAGGTGGGTTTAGTGCTCTGGCTTCATGTGAGGTGTGTTTGCGTGGCAGCCGCTGAGCCTGGCTGCGTGTGCCCCATGGAACTGCAGGAGTGTTCCCTGTGTATGTGCTGCCCACTAACTTAGGAGGGCTTATCTCTACCAGGCTCCCCAGGAATGCATGAGGAATGAATGCAACTTAGGCCATCACAGCAGTATGTTCCCCTGACATTTTCTTGGAAAAGAATGGTTGCTGTGTGAACTGCATGGGGGAAGAGCTGGCTCTGGGTAAAGACACATCCCTGATGCTGCCCAGAGTGCGATCATACACATATGACTCTGAAAAGTAATTTGCTGTTGAGAGCACCCTTTCCCTCCACTACTTCTTTGTCATTGCTTGCAAACCGCCTACTTCTCCGTAGCTTTACCTACCTTTTGAAAATCCCTCTCAGGACAGATTTTCATCAGCACCTTTGAGAAGAAGGGGCTGCCGATCTCAGAGTCGCCCCATGTGTATGTCAGAGCTACACAACACAACCACCCTTTCTTTTCCTCCCACAATGCCTGGTACCAGCAGTGACCAGGGAACCTGAGCAGCCCAAGAGCTCTCCTGGCCCTACAGCATGGCTGTCACCCTTTGAGGGTGCTATGAACTGTTCAACTCCTACAGAGCCCCTTCTCTTTGCCCATCTCACACTTGAAATGTAGTAGAGGGACCATGTTTTCTTCCCAGTAACATGTAGGTAACATCATCGATGTAATGCAGAAGGATGAATCCAGGGATTGTTGCCTATGCCCACAGCAAAACCACACAGTGCTACTTGGGGGTGCTCACCATCAGAGTCACAGCACTTCTGCTACTTTAATGCAGTCAGCAAAACCTGCCTGATGGATCAGTTAGCACAGAATTCCTGGTCTTGACAGCAGTAGGAGCTATTAATAAGGAATTACCTACAGATTTCTGTGTCTGCAGATGAATGTGTTCATAAGCCTTTAACTTGACATGGTGGTTGGTTGTAGTGTGGAAATGACCACCAAGGCCAGCAGTGGCAAGTGGCCCTGGGCAGCTGGAGGTAGCCGGTCTCTTGGTCTTTTGTTACTGTTCAAGGATAAACCTTCCTTCATCTTGCTGTCTGACATAAACACGCTCTGAATGATGGACAGGAAACTGATATTTTTGGA
The DNA here is from genome assembly GCF_029207755.1 of Chamaea fasciata. Lineage (NCBI taxonomy): Eukaryota > Metazoa > Chordata > Aves > Passeriformes > Sylviidae > Chamaea > Chamaea fasciata. The sequence continues at coordinate 8,729,774 of NW_027094097.1, forward strand.
CATTTTAATCATCAAAACAAATCAGAGCCATTTTTTCCTGCACATCCAAGTGATTGAATTTTAAAACAACTCCCCTTCCCTGAGATGGAAGGAGCTGAGCTAATGCCAGCACATGTACTCTATCCAATTTTATTTATTTCCCTAGAAGTAATTTTCTGTCTAAAAATGGAGATTTTTCAAAATCCACCATTTTCAGGGAAGGTGGTTCTGCTGGAATATTTGACAGTGAAAAGCTGAGCAGAACATTTGAATATCTTAATTTTTGCTACATAGCAATACCAATGCTTAGCTGATAAATGGAATTGAGAGGAAAATTAAAATTTAAGGAAAAAAAACCACAAGATATTTTGTCATTAGTCTAGTGCAAACATTTGATACTGCTGAAGTGAGAGAACCTAATACTATCTAAACAGGGCATGGAGAGAAACACCTGCCAAAATCTGTTGGCATGTTTGTTTTGCAAAAAACAGTGTAAGTTTTTGTCATGGCACTGAGGAGAAATGCCAGCATCCAGCTGGCTCTGATGGACATAGGATTGGCATAGCCATATAAGACATCTCATGTCAAAAAGAAGAAAAAAATTCAAGTCTGAATTAGTGTGAACATCATCTCTCCCTCCACACCTAAGTTGATGAGAGCGATGAGTGATCACCTTCTTTGCAAGTGTTGACTACAGTTCCTTGAAGAGGCTGGTGGCACTCACGTAGGCAGTGTGAGAACAGCCCCTGCTCCCCTCCTCTGCAGGGGAGAGTCCTGGATGCAGCATGTGCTTGGCACTGCCTGTTCCTCCCAGGAAAGCAGATCCTTCATCTGGCACCTGAGCCTCTCGGAGCGGACTGCAGCCGTGCTTCCCACCCAGCATCTGTCTCCTACCCCTGCGGATGGGCACGCTCCAACCTTCATCTCACACATCCCTGTAGCCTTGACTTGATGGAAGTAGGTATTACACAGACCCAGCAGGAGTGGGCTCATGAGCTCTCCTTCTCCTCTCCTGTATGTTAATGTGAACAGAAGCAATTTCACCAAAGCCACTGCAGGCACAAACTGGGAGAGAGAGAAAACAGGACCCCTCCATCTGTATCTTTTTCAGGGTTGGAAATGGTCGCCTTGAATTTGGGAGATAGTGAAGTAGAGGAGAAGGTGGAAAGTGTCAGTGGAGAGACAAGAAACATGCTTGGGAGAAAATAAAGAATAATTAAACAAGGGCTGAAAGCAGGCATTTATTGTACTCCTGAAAATGCTTCCAAGCTTGAAAGCATCTGAAGTACAGGAAAAACTGAGTGTTGCTGTCATGGTCCCAGGAGAGAGGGGCACAGTTCTTAAAGTATGTGAACTTCAGGGAAGTGCAGACTTCTGTTTTGGCTATGAAGCCTATATTTTATTTTATTTTTAATTGAAAGGATGTTTTGAATTTTTCTCACTAGCTGTTTCATTTATTCTCCAATCTAGCCAGAAATCAGCTCCTACTAAGGAATGGACCTCGAGATTAGCTCAACGGGAAAACACTAATGAATCTCTGAAATTAGTCTCTCTATCAGAACACAATGCAGCACACAGGGACTTCAGTGCGGCGGAGATACACCTGGCGGGGCACAAGGCATCTCTGCCATGGGCACGTTACTCCCCACTCTCTGCCTAGGTACTTGGAAGATACCCTGAGTGTGTCTTCCAGGAGGGAAAAGCCTGGCATTTCTCTTCTGCATGAAATGCTGCCTGGTCCATGGGGCCCTCTGGGAGCAGTGTGCCTGTGCTGAGACGTCAGTAACTTTCCGCGTCAGCTCCATGAGCACAATTCCTGTGCAGAACTGTCTGAGCATCTTTAGTCTCTGAAGATCTCTGTGATTTTTGCTGCTTCCTTTGACGATATAAATAATGTGGTCTATTCTTAGCTCCACAGCAGTATATTCAAATCTTTATCTAAATTCTGCAGAATTTTCCATTTCAGATGTTTGGGCTTCCAGAGGCAGACTGCTACTTATCCCATGCATGCCATTATTCCTTTGACACATGATCTGAAAATTCAATTATCAGACCAATTACTGATTTTACTGAAATTTACAAGGAAAACATTAAAGTTTGAGTAAGTGAGAATTCCCACTGGACTGATCAGCAGAGAGACCAGAATTAAATTGTATTTTTAATAGCTTCATCCTGTTGTAATGCATGAGGAGTATCTGACTGTGAAAGCCCGTTGCCAGAAAACAAAATTCTGAACCCTGAGCAGCTCAGTAGAACTTTCAGCAGAACTCTGAAAGACTTCTTTCACTCATCATAAAAACAAGTACATGCTGTTCAAGCACCAGAGTGGGGCCAGGCCAGTGGTGTCAGAGGTGCCTTTCCAGCAGCAGCACTGGGAGGGAGCACTGCATATGAATTATCCATGCAGCTGAACCTAAGTAAAAACAAGATAGAGTCCTAACCTTCGCTGTTAGAAAGGGCTGAACAGCATCATGTGGAGAAGCAAAGCAACGAGAAAATAACCACTTCTTATCTGGAGCTGGATCAACAGCAAAATGATATGGCATTGTCATCCCATGGTAACCCAAGAGACATGGTCTGCTCCAGGCATCAGTCTTAGATGCCTTGCACCAGAAGCAGGAGAACAATGGCCATGATGGACATCTCCAGAATGCTAGTGGGGATTCCTGTTTGTGAGGCACATGCTCCCAAAGGACACTTTTGCAGGGTATAAAGGCTTTTATCCCTTACAGTTAGCTGTGATATACACCCAGCTTGTTACAGGCAGATAAACATGTGCCCTCCAGAAGATTGGACTGACATCTTAAAATACAACACTCACAACTTGCAGGTGTAAAAAACCAAATTCATTTTAAACATTTGCTTGAGGAACAGATAAACCAGTAAAAAGTAAAGGACAGAGATGTAGCTATCTACAGTTGCATTGTCAATTAAATGACTGAAATCAGCTTAGAAACTCTGAAGTCTGCCAGCTGCTGGTTTACAAACTTAGGAAGGTGCAGTGCCTGAGCAAGGTCTCTGTTTGGACCTTGTGCCTTCTGCAGGTTCTTGCAGTACCCAGAACTATGTTTCTTAACAGGGCTGAAGATGAGGTTTTGGGTGGGTTTGTGTACTGATGACACAAAACTGTTCAGAGAAATTAGGGAATTTACTAAAGAGGGTGGAAATCTTTGAATTCCCATCTGCACTGTGGCACTCACTGTCAGGGTACAGGGGCTCTCCCCCAATTTTCCCCACCTTCATAATATCTCTCCATCTTCCAGCATGACAATAAGGAGCAAGGAAAAGCACAGAATTGCCTTTTAACCTTCAGTCTCCATCAAATCAGAATTTCCTGATGATGCATAATGCATAAGCACTTAGTGTGTTCCTTGTGAGGAGGGGTTAATGAGTGAAATGAATTGTGTCGTGCCAGGGCCTGATTCCTTTGGAAAGCTCCTCTCCCCTTCCAGAGCCTCTGGATTTATCTTTCTTAAATAAACACACTTCAGAAATCTTTTGGAGTGTAAATAAGTCAGGGCAGCAGCAAGAAAGCAATTGCCAGTGAATAATTTGTAGAGCTGCTTGCAGCTGGCCCATCCTCCTGGGGCCAGACCTGCTGGTTGGCAGTGCCCTGCTTGTACCTTGATGATCTTGGTACATAAGCTCCCTCATTTAAAAAGGTTTCCATGATCCCCACTCATTCTTTTCCTCTACCCTCCCTCCCTTTCTGTACTGTAATCGCCAAGACACCGTTGACTGCAAGTACTTCAAACAATAACCTTCTGAATGATTTAGCAATGCAGCTCCTTCAATAACAGGTTCCTCTTGGATGAAATACATTCATATTTATGTAGGACAGAGGTTTTGGAATGCTATTAAATTTACATGGTGAGCTGGCAGAACAGCTATCTTCATCTGATACAAAGAATCGGAAAAACAGCCTCTTCACAGTAGCAGGGAAATATTTACGAACACAGAAAACTCCCACCAGTCTTCCTTGCCCCAGCTGGGAGATGAGGACCCATTCACATTAAAATAGAAAAGCTTGTGAGGTTATGAGTCCATCAGGCTGGCCTGGAGCAGTTGAATGGGAAGTTTGGTGGGGTGGGTCTTGCATGGATGTTACTCGCTTGTTTAACAAGGTCCTAATGCTGGAGCAGGCTTTATATAGCTTCTCATAGAAATGAAGAAGAGAAAGAAAACTAAACTTGCTGGAGTGCAGTGAAAGCAGGTAAGATACCACATTACTCAAACTCTGGTGTGGTTTTGGATGAGGAAGTGAAGGTAGCATGGCCAAAGGTGAGGAGACAGCACTCCCATGGAGCAAGCAAAGCTTTGTCCAGGGCACAGATGTCAGACAGAGAAGGGCACCAGCACCTGACACTGCAGCTCAGAAGGATGTTCCCTGCAAAACACTGTTTCTTAGGTGTTTGTTATCCCTAATCCAGCAACATGCAGAGCTCACCGGTGGGTGTTGCAGGCAAGACTCACCACACCCATGACAATAAACAGAAACTGGGTTGACAAAATATTGCCTGCTGTAGACCATGATCACTTCAGCTAAGCGTCTAGAGAAAGGCTCATGTTTTGGGCCCTCAGCAGGCATTAACTACAGATGCAGCCAGACAACGCCTAGCCCAGCACAGCCAGAGAGCAGAAGAGGTTTTCCTGGAGCTAAAGAGTGAGCCAAAACACAGGTGACAAGGGCCCATCTCAGTGTGAAGATCATGGACTGTGATGGAAGGGAGTGTGGGCCCACAAGTGGCATGTTCCCAACTTCACCTCCCATGCTGAGGCTGAGAGCAGAGCTGCTGGAAAGCTCCTGTGCCACCTTCCCATCACAGCAGGGGAAGGTCATCAAAGACCCACACACCTTGGCGCTGTGTGCGAGTGACATACGGGGTAGCCATGAGACAGGGTTCAGCATGAGCAGCCAAGGGTCCATCAGGAGTGGCTTTGCTGACCCCTCTGTGATATGGTACCAGCACCATTGCTGACACTGACCATCCCCGTGCGTATTTGCTGTGTCTGGGTTTGGGGAGCACTGTGCTGCTCACCAGCTCAGCCCCATGGCACTGTTCCCTGTCTCACGAGTGCTGTGTCAGTGACATCACCAGCCTGGGATGGTTTGGAGTGGCAGTGCTAAGGCTGCCCTCTCCTCCAGCCAAGCCAGGATCAGTGCACCCAAGGACAGATTGCTCAGGCAGGCTTTCCAGTGAGGGAGGAGAGTATCAGAGGAGGGATCCAGGGCTGCTGGGCATACTGCATCCTTCTCCACCTCAGAGCTGGTCTGCTTCTCCATTTAATGTGAGGGGCCCTGTGTTGGCAGGAGAGATGTGACCCCGAGCAGCTGAGCGTCCATGACCTTTGAAGAGCCTGTGGTGTTTTTTACAAGAGCAGAGAAGCATTTACAGTGACACTGTGGCCAACCTCCAAAGCGTGCAGATTACTTTTTGTCTCCTTAAATATTCTTTGCGGTGTCCATCAGCTCTAGAAATGCCAAAAGCACTGGAGCAGCTCCAGCTGAAACAGATAACTTGGTGTTACTCATTTGGCAAAGCAGCATTTTCACCTCCCATCCTAAACTGTTGTGCGTGGTAAGCAGGCTGTTCAATAACCTCTACGTTTAACCTCAGCAGAGGCTGCCCCCCAGTCATTGTCACAGTAGTGGCTCTGTGGTAAATAAGCAGTTGGAAGGAAGAAGTAGTATGGAAATGTATGATCCCTTTATAAAACTCACTGGGCTGTAGGTAGCAAATAACTTCAGCGATTCCCAAATGGCCTGAAAGCATAGCGGCTGCAGAGGCAAATTAGTCATTTTATGCTCTAAATACTTAATGTCAGTGCTAAAAATGAAGAGATGGAAGAATGTTGTGGAGAAGCACAGATCAGGATGCGGCCAAAAACAAACCCCAACCTCATCTGGTGTAACTCGATGTGGAGCAGCAGCAGAACCAACAAGCAGTGGTGGCTGACAGCCGCTGCCCGGCCAGTTCTGTGAGCACTGACCGAGCAGCGCTACGGGAGAACGACGCTGTTCCAAATATTGATACTGAAAACCAACTGTCTCCAATTTTTTACAGAGAAAATGTTTGAGTTGCAGAGTTCGAAACAGAGGCCAAAAAGATGACTTCAAAGGTGCTGTCCACTGACAGGCCAAGGGACGTGAAAGGCACAGCATGAGGCTTTTCTCCTTGTGTGGGAAATAAGGAGGGGAGAGATAGGAAGCTGGCAATGCGGAACAGAATTTTGTAAAAAATAAAGGACTAATAAGTACAGGCTGTGGTGTGCCTTGAGAGGGATCAATGCAGCAGCTTTCCAACGCGGGCTAACTGAGGCAGCAGTAATGTGGACCGGGAGCAGCAGAGCCCACGGCTCTCACCCCAGGATGGGCAGAACAGGAGCTGCTCGGAGCCGACCGGTCCAGCTGGTGGGTATTGTATCCACGGGCTTTGAGCTGGGAATGGAGCCTGGTACTTGGGCTCTTTTCCTTGTTTGATTAGCTCCTTTTCCTTTGGCAGCTGAAAAGACACTTGGCAGCACCAGGGCTTCACATCTTGTTGAGTTGAATAGGAGGGAGCAGGGTTTTGGCAGAGACAAAAGAACATACCACTGCTCCATCAATGGCCTCATTACTGAGTGCTGTGGCTTGCAAGGAGTGAAGGAGAGTTTGCTTCTGTAGGCAGACATGGGTTGGAAATGCATTTCCAGCTTGACCTATTAGTCTGAAGATATCAGCTCAAAGGCAAGTTGAAAGCTTGACAGTTTTTATCTGTGGAGGAGATCTAAGTGTGTATTGTCTATCCTTGAGGGTCTGGAAGCCAGCCTGAGTGTGTGTGTGTGTCTGCTGAGCCCAAGTCAGTGAGCTAAGCCACCTGATGCAGGAGAGTGGCACAGAAAATGAAGGGCAGACAGGTTTTTAGGAGGGTGTTGGAGTGCCCTACTGCTCAACAGATGCTTATTACCTGGTCATGTTAGGACCAAGGGTAACAGGTATATTGTCCCCTTTTCAATCCTCTGGAAAAACCAAAACATGAGACATTTGCCAGCAAATACTCCAAAGAAGTATAATACAGCCACCCAGATGACTGTATTTTAGCTCTAACTTACTCTCTAAATTTATTAGAGTATAAATCAATACTATTTATTCATTCAGGCATAATGACAAGGCTGTCCATGCAAATGCCATTAACGACTTGAGCAGATGCATTTTTAAAGACATCTAGGTGAGAATTTTTAACAAGCCAATAATAATGTATCCTGCAAAGTCTATTTTCTCTATCATTATGTCCAAGAGATGGGATTTTCAGGAACATTCATTGTTCCCTGTTGCTAACAATTTACAGTCAAGCCCAGTGTGAATCAGGTTAGGTCAATACCAAGCACCTTGGAAAATCCCAGCTCCTGTATTAATATTTTGAACTATTTTGGCAGCCCATTGTACAGAGAGTACCACACAATTTATGTCATGGTTAAGTGGGGGTGAGTGCCTTGAAAGTGGTCCAAGAGTATTTGCAAGTGAAAACACAAAGTGAACTGTAGGAATCATTTCATGTAGAAGTGAAGTTCAGCCATGTAGGGATGAAAGTTATGGCAGTGGAAGGTGATCCAGGAACACAGCAAAGGAGTTTAGGATAGAATATTATGAAGTGCGCAATAGTCTCAGTGGGTACCTGCAAGAAGGATGAAATGGGGACAAGAAGGTAAAATGACTGTGGTAGTTTTGATACAAAAATGCAAGTCCTATGCCCTCCTCATTCTTAAATCAAGTCTCATTCCTAGTGATCCATCCCCAAGCCCCAGGAGCTCCCTCTTGCCTGGGTTTTCCCCCACTGAATGTGCCCTGGGAAGAGGGGGAGCAGAATGACTGGTCAGACTGGTGGTCCCCTGCTTTTCCAGCAGCCTGTGCCTCCTGGGCCTGCACTGCATGTACCCAACTGCTCCCCAGGAGTCAGGGAGGGTGACACAGCAGCACTGTCTGTCAGGAGTGGTGGTGGCAGCAGACAGGCCAGCTCTATTTCCCTGCAGACAGGCTTCCCATGGCAGCCCTCCAGCTCTGGGCAGAGCTATAGGGACCAAATTCCAGCCTTGCTTCTCCAGGGCAATTTCAGAGGAATTCCCTGAAGTTAACTTGAATTTAAAACCATTTCAAGGAGGAGGAGTGAGAAGCAAACCTCATAATCTCAAAACTTGCTCAGACAGAGGCTCTGCTCCACATACCAAGATGAATAATAAATAGCAGTCATCCATCCATCCATGTGGATGGATTTGCTCTGCCCACAGCAAACGGTGTGAAAAAAAAGTGTGAGGTGAGCATTTCCCATCAGCTCTCCCTCTGGGAACCTCTTGCTCACATGGTATTGATTGAGAGAAGGTACAAAGAAAAAACATTAGTTAAATAAAATGTTTTAACATCAGGCAGGACATCAATGGCTGAGTTGCTCATCATCCCAAAGAGTCTCTGAGGAAAGGAGAGGAAGAGCTCAAGCCCAAGGCTGACTCCAGTCCAGGGCAAAGACCAGCACCCACACATCCTAATGTCCTCAATCCCTCCTGGCCACCCCAGGGAAATGCCCAGGTCCCCTCCTCGTCCCCACTTTAGGCATGGTGGAGCTCTCTGTAGGTTGTGCTGCTGAGGAGCTGAGAGCCAGCTTGGAGGAGCTCCTGACCCAATGTCTGTCATGTTCCCAGGGCATCCGTGCCACCTCCTGGGACACAGAGGAAAAGCTCTGACAGCTCACTTGGCATCATGACGCTCAGCTTTTAGACATTCCCATGAGACAGGAGGGAGAGGAAGGACAGGAGCAGTGCCTCTGCAGGCAGGCGTCTCGGCCGGCACTGGGGAGCCTCTCCCCTCCCTGTCTGATACCAATCCCCTCAATGATCCCGGGGGCATTTGACTGCAGCAGTCACTTATGTAAAGGGAGCTTGCAAATTAGATGCACCACGGTGGAGTCCCAGACTTGCCTGCCTGCCTGCCTGCCCCCATCAAGGGAGGGTGGTGTCACACAGGGGCCATGGGTGTCGTGGGTGGGACAGGGGGGGCACAATGCTTTGCCCATGCCTGATGCTCCCAGTCTGCTGTCTGGGCACTTGGCTCAAAAGGCTGTAGGAGCAAAGCCATCCTTGCAGCCATAGTGAAAGACCTGACTACAGCTTGGACTGCACACAGACACTAACACACTGCACGGCTCTGGAAACCTTGGAAAATGGGCGAAAACATGTTTCTTTCCTGGAAGAGCTGGAGGGATGCTCTGGTGCTTTGGCACCTCCTGCCTGCCTCACTGCCCTGGGCTGTGGAGGGAGGAGGCAGCTCTGGCAGTGGGAAACTGGGGTGGCCAAAATCAATAGTGAGCTGCAACCCTGGCTGGGGAGCTCCTGGGACCGGGGAAGTCTCTGCCTTGGACAATAGATTATTTTTAACTAGCTCAAATCTTCAAACACTGTAGCTTAAAAAAGGGGGGAAAGAAAAGAATAGCTGATTTGTGCAAGCTCCCCTGCTCCCATTAAGTCTGTGGAAGTGGTGCTCTGCATTTCAATGGGGGCAGGACTGAGCTTCTCATGAGATAAATTGCACCCTGTCCCTTTGCATGCTCTGTGCAGCTACTCCTGGCTTGTTTAGCTTCTCTCTTTCCTGGCCCCCCTACTAACACCCCTCCCTCTCTGAAACACTCCCTAGCAGATTTTTTTGTTGTTGTTGTCATTTAGCTATTCATTTTCCATAGGCTGCCTTCATTCCCGTGGCCTTTTGCAGCTAGGAGACAAGATGTTGCCTTGGAAACAAAGCCCCTTAGATGTTTGGAGTCTCTGGGATTGCTCTGTCTGCTCCCGAGTACTTTTAGGTTATTTTTATTAACCACACAAAGATGCAGCAGGCTCATAGCCAAGGCAGAAAGTAGCCCTGGGAGGTGGGGGAAGGCAAGAATCTTACTGGCATCATTCACTCCGCTGGGGATATTTTTTTGCGATGCACCATGGGCTGAATGCCTGCAAGAGAAATGGCATCTCCAGAGAGTGCTGCACAGGCAGGGCTGTTCCTGGGGCTGGGATGGCTGCAGGCAGGCAGAGCTGCAGTAGTGCTGAGGAGAGAGGCTTGCCAGGAGAGAAAAAGCCAAAGTAACCAGGAAGGGAAGGAGGTAGGAATCACAGAATTTGGATTTCTTGGGGTTTCCCACTTTCCAACTAACTGTCTGTGCCATGGAGGGATCCAGTGTGCACTCTGCTGCTGAGATGGACGTGGTGACTACAGGCTTGGGCTGCTTATTTTAGAAGAAATCAGATTTCTAGACCCATTAAGCAGCTGTGAAAATCTCTGCTTCAAGGTTTTATTAGCAGTTCTGCTCTGTGCTGCTGGGTGAATCCAGGGCAGCACAAACAGACCCCAACCCTGAGCTTTGCTCCCAGCTGGATGGCTGGAGAATGCTGGTTACTTCTGCCCCAAATCTGTCTGCAGGAGAAGTCTGACCCCTTCTGCAAAGGGGCTTTGGGAGGCAGTCAGGCTGTACTGTTATCATATCCCATTATCCACTGGCATCACTGCATGACACTGCCAAATCCCAATCCCTCCATGGAGGACATTTTGGAGTAGGCTTTTACTCCTTTTTCTGCAAAGATGTAAAAAAAGAAACAAAACAAAAGCAGATTAAAAGAAGCTCCCTAATCCCCAGATGGTACTTGAAATATTTCCAGTCCATCCAAGGTATTCCAGAAAAAAAGTGAATATATATAATTTTCCAAGAAATACTCAGTACAGTATTAAGCTCATTCCTTGCTACTCATGTCAGCCCAATCCTCTGCTCTGTACAGCCACAAGAGAGGGCTTCCCACTGCAGCAGGTGCAGGACTTGCAGACCCAGGGAGGGTGGCACAAAGAGACAGGGAGCACAGAGGGGAAGGAAGGAATGCACCTTCAATAGGACGAACCTGAGAGACAAGAGGGTGAGGACTGGCAGTGCCACACCCCCAGAGATGAACACCACCAGGTCACAGTGACGAGATCCTCGACCTTGGTGCTGAGATGGTGCAGCCATTTCCATTCTTGGCTACAGGCAGGCACTGGTGCCATCCCCACTGTTCTGTGGGGTTTGAGGTGACCTGTAATGGCAGCAAAGGGTTTTAGGGGGGGATTCACCCTCTATCCTCTATTTGTGTCACACAGGCTTACACACAAGGGAGCAAATCTATTGTTTTGTGGTATTTTCCACCATAGCTGAGCTGCACAGATGCCCAGGCTAGCAAGATGCTCCCAGATTTTCTTATCCCTTCTGGTGCATCCTCACCAGAGCAAGGAAGTCTGCCTCACCCTCACAAGTCTCATAAATTCTGGGTGTTTTTTCCCATTGTTGTTGATCTTCCTTGTCGTTACTACATGATGCCATGGTTACAGAGATGTAGGACTAATCCAGTGACAGCAGTTTCTGGGCTTTTTTGGTTTTGATATTCTTTGATGCTATATTTGTGTCAGAAGAATAAATAATAAATATACACAACAGCATCAAAAATTTCTTACAGCCCCCAGCCTATTTCTGCCTACCCTTGTTAAGCTGTTAGAAAGGTAGTTCTCTGCCAGCCACTTATCTTATGAACTATCCTGTCATCTAATGATGCACCTGAGGTCCCATTTATCCATTTTATCTGAGAAGAGCAGTTAATAAAAATAAAGTTCCTCTTAATATCCCAAGAACAGCTTCCCCTGGAACAGCAACACTCACAATCAACCCAACAGGTTCCTTCTACTCCCTCCTCTTTCCCTTTCCCTCTTCCTCCTCTCCCACCCTCCCCCTATGAAAGGGTTGGGGAACTTTCTTGATGCTCTTGTAAGGAAAATATAGGACATTTTTTCTCTGCAGCAACCTGAAACAATGTGTGAGCAAATCTGTTAGTGTGTGACGTGCCTCAGCTCCGGTAAGGAGGAACTTGCTGGAGGTTAGTCTCTGTAATCCCTGCTGATCAAAGGAAGAACTCCTCCAAGCCTGTTACAAGCACCCAAGTCTTGATTTTGCTGCAAATACAGCAGCGCAGGGGAGATTTAACTAAAAAGTTGCCTTTCATCTGCTCTGAACTCCGGGGCTCCTTTTAAGCAGCTACAGACTCCTTGACCAGTCACTGCTCAACCTCAGCCACATCAGATGCAGCTTCCACTCACAGCAGAACCTCAGCCAAATGCTCCTCTACGCCCACCTCTGGTCCTCCCTGCAGAGAAGGGTTCACAGTTGCCTGGAAATTAAGAGGGAAAGAAGCTAAACAAAGATCGTAGTAGTAATAAGTCATAAGCAAAATTTTGGTAACCAGTCACTCAGTGAATTACACCTTGTTTCAGTCTGCCCCCTTCACAATGTAAATACAGAATTCTAGAATGGTTTAGGTTGGAAGGGACCTTGAAGATCATCTTATTCCAACCTCCCTGCCATGGGCAGGGACACGTCCCACTAGATCGTGTTGCCTAAAGCCCCAACCAGCCTGCCTTGAACACTTCCAGGGTTGGGGCATCCACAGCTTCTCTGGGCAATCTCTACCGGTGCCTCATCACCCTCACAGGGAAGAATTTCTTCTAATTTCGAATCTAAACCTACCATGTATCAGTGGGAAGCATTCGCCCATGGGGTCTTGGGTCAGATGGGATCACCCCGCATCTCCATCACTGCTTGTGTTGCAGCCAGAGACCAAAAAGCAGGGAGTTACCACACCAGCAGAGGCAAAGACAGGAAGCAAATGCTTTACTCAGGAGCTTGCTTGGGTATTTGCTTTGGGAACTGCTGCAAACCCCTTCATTGCAAGGAAAACTCAGCAGTGATCATCTTGTAGGACATTTGGTGAAAGAGCACAGGACCAAAACCAAGATAATTTGAGGTGGTGACAACTGAAATTAAAACAGAAACTAAGCTGTGAATGAAGGACTGCTGATGAGAAAGTTCTTTTTGTACTTATTAATAGACCTTGACAGAAATGCTTGATGAAATGGCTAAAAAATAGTCTGAAATAAACCAAAATCATTTGTGAAATCCGGTCAAAATCTACAAATATGGTTAAAATCTACATGTAGTCATGGACAAGAGGAAATTATGTCAGAATTTTTCAAGAGTATTTTGCATTCCTGAAAGGACAAAGTAATTTGTTTTCATTTTTCCAACTTTCCATTCAAACTAAAATTTTTTGTTTGAAATTTGACATACTTCTAAAAGATAATACTGAGCACCTAAATAACTCAAAATATTTTGATAGGACTTAAGGCAAATGCTTTGCTGGATGTGAAATTAATTTTTTCAGATGATTTTGGGTTCACAGGAGAATCCATGTTTCATCCAAGCTGATTTTTTACACCACCTAATTTTTCAGTTCTGCTGCCAACTGGAAGAATCAGTATTCTTTGGCTGCTTTGATGCCTAATGTCGTATCAGCAATGCAAGAGATAATTTTGAGACTCCCCACATCATCACAAAGCTTGAGTATGCATAGCAAACCCACTGACTGCTCTGTCAGTGGGTTTGCAGTACAAAATCCCTACCCAGATATCCCAGTTATGGGTTACAGAAGAAATTATGGGTTATGAGAAGAAAAGAGGCAATGGGGAGATGAAATTTAATAGGGTTGAGACGGAGGGATTTTCCTGCTCCCTGTTTTCTTTAGGTATATATCTTCAACAGAGATCACCAAGTAAAAAAGGACCCTAAAATGAAACAGGGCCATTCCTGGTTGAAACACCATCTCTTTCTTCAGGGACAGATGAATGTAACTCACTGCCTTAGTCCTTCATCACAGAGGCACGGATAAATCTGTGAGATTAATTGTAGAGTGCAGATTAGCACCCACCGTTCAGCATCAAGCCCTGAGCATTAAACTAATTACTAGGTTCCAGCACTGCACGACTTCCCAGCAGGAAGACACTGCCCTATAAACCATCATACACAAGTGGCATTTAGCCAGAGATGTTAAAAAAATCCTTCTCCTGGGAATGCACCCACCATATGAGCCGGTTTCCCTTTCTGTTCCAAAGACAAAGCCTGTTTTCCCCCTTTGTGGTGGGAAAACTCGGAATGAAACTGTGTCCCCTCTGCCCTGCTGCCCTTAACACAGTCACCCAGAGGGATGTTGGTGTGGAAAATCTTACAAGACATTTGAAGAGTGGAAGATGTACAGGCTAAACCCATCAGTAATTCCCAAACCCATAGTGGGTTCCCAGAGAATCACCACCACTCCCACTCTGTTAATCCTCAGCCGTTGCAATGAATGGAAAATAGCCATTTATTTTACAAATGCCAGCAGCCAATGCAGCTTTCCCACCTGTGTTCTCACTGTGGCATCTCAGGCATTTCCCTGCCGTTTACTGCAGCACAAATACTCGAGCGCTGTTACATTTTATGGACTTCTACCCAGCAGAGGATATTAGGGGGAGGAGAGGGCAGTAAGCTGCAAGGATTTTGTTCTCTCATCTTTACATGTTTCCAGCCTGCTCCTCAGCACTGCGGCAGAGCACTTCCCTGCAGAGCATGAAGCCATGCGGCTAATGTCCCCCATCTGTGACTCTCTCTCTCATCCCCTCCCTGGTGGGCAGTGCTGTCTGTGCCTGCATGGCCTGAAAGTCCTCAGCGAGGGATGCTGTTTGGACTTTCAGGTCCTGTACCCAGCCCCTTTGCTCAGTGCTTGTAGGGCAGAGTGTAGCCCAGACACCACCACAGCAGAGGACCCATTAAAGCATCCTGTTCTTGGAGCAGTGCTGGTGGAGTGTGCAGAGGCTCTTGGTCTCTTAGGGATGCCCTCTTCTTGAAATAGAGGGGACTGGGATGGACAGAGTGCTGTTTTCTCTCCTGCCTTTGCAGCTAGTGGGTCAGGACCTATTCTGAGACCGTTTAACACATGCTTTCTGGCTTTCCCGTCCTTGCTTGGAAAAATCAGGTCAGCTACCCACCGTGTTTGTCTCGCTCAGCTCTGGAGCTTCTCTGAGCTTCTCAAGAAGAGGGGAAGACCCTGCATTTCCTAGAAAATAGCAAAATCAGGAAATTACTTGTCCTTGCAGGTTGAGTTCCGTGTTGCTGGGTCGTGGGTTTTCCCCCCATAGTGAATGAACCCACTATTTTCTACAGGACGTGGAGCTATAGGAATTCTTACTATGGTGGTGGCCATCTGGCAGCCCAAGAGCTTAGTCCAGTCCATTCATTATCCAGTCTCTGGATTGCCATCAGTCCAAGAAAACCAGGAATATTATTTTATGTGTTGCAGGAGGGGAAAAGAGGGTTATACCCACATAAGGGCTGGCAAATTTTATTTGATCAACTGCAGTATCATACAGAATGGGAAGGAAGGTAGTACTGAACACAGAGCAGTTGGCCTGCTGTAAGAAACATAATAATCTGTAATACCAGTCCTGCTCAATGTCTCCCCAAACAGGAAGCAGCAGACAGAAAAAAAACAGCTATAACAAGGTTTCAGGCTAGAGATCTAGACCACTTTCCAGACACCCAGAACTGTTTGGCCAAGACAATGAGAGGTGATGGTGCCATCTTGGCTCCAGAAGGATATGAAAACTAGGGCTGTACTGACTGCCAGCCGGACAGCACAAGCTCACGAGAAGATCTGGATTCCACTGTGGCTGTCGGGTTATGTTTTCTGTAGAGAAGAGTCTGTCTGCTCCTAGACAGACAGCATCCCTTTGGCATTGTATCCAAGTCAGCCAACCTTTTTGAGAGAGGTTTACACCAGGGTAGATGGCTACTGTGACTGTGGAAAGCCAACCGTCTCTAACTTAGCTTTTTAGGCTTAGCTTTGTTGTGTGATGCAAACTTCTAGAGAGCACTATGCTGAGCTTTTGTGTAAACCCCTTTCCCAGACCACTGGGATCTGTGTCCTGAGTTTTGCATTCCCACTTCCAGCTAACAAGAGCCAAGAGGGGAAGTTTGGGTGTCCACCTCAAGGTAATCTCCAAAGGGGTAGATATTAATAAGCCACTGGATAGATTTTTACCTGCTCAGCGCCTTCCAGCATCTCTCAGCAAGCCAAATGCCAAGCCGAGGTGGGAGGCCTCAATTAAATGTTCTGAGGGTAGATGGAAGGGTGCAGGAAAGTTGTCTCTCCCACGATGCACAGCAGCTGCTTAATGCCAGACAGACTTCCACAGATTGAGAGGTCAGCTCCGAAACACAGATGTGTGAGAAAAAGAGGGAGAGTGAGGGGGAGAGTCGTACATGTAGCTATTTATTCAGCGTCTACAAAAATTTCTGAGGACTTGGAGATGGGCCCTGGATGTCTCTGGAAAAGGCATATTCACCAGCCATACTTTGTTTCCAGGATTTCTTCAGCCTGAAATGCTGTGAAAATCACTGGCTTTTGCTGCAGTGCATCCACACTTTGGCTGGGAAGTGGGGTCCATATTTCTGAGACACTCTGTAAGGAGAAGAGGGAGGTTTTCAGTTTATGAGACTTGTTCTGCCGCAAAGTTACAGGACATCATGTCTCACTGGAGTAGCAGAGGCACATACTGCTGTGCCCTGAGGTCAGGATCTGGGTCCCCCACAACGGTTCCCTTCCAAGGACATCCTTTTCAGATGCTGGATGGTCTCAAGACATCAGTTTGATTACCCCCAGGTTCATGACTCATGATTGCCACTACTATTTTCACAAGATTGCTTGCTGATGACTGGTACTGTGCTGATTTGCCTCATACCACCAGCCAAATTGCAGTGCTTATCTTTTCCCCCAGTGCATGGATTTTCTGAAATGTTCTGGAAAGCAGCTCCTGGTACAACCAGCCACCAGAGGAAATTGCCCCTGGGTTAACCTTTGAGATAGGCTAAGTGACAAGTATCATTAATCAGAGTAAATAACAGAAAAAAAAAATTGATATTTACTGGGATTTAATTCACCAAAAGGAAAAGACAGCACAGTTTGGCACACCAGCTCATTTCTCTGGTGACTGTAACACTGCACAGCTCTATAGGGTTTAGCAGATTTTGTACCACACAGCTTCACACAAGGTTTTCCCTCTTCCTTAAATTTCCCCTTCCAGAAAACTATTCCTTTTGGGGAAAAAGAAAGAAAAAAAATAATAAAAAATAAATCTCTTAGTCAATGTCCAGGCAACTTCAAAGGATCAGAGCCAGGATTTGCCCTGGGATAGTCAGAGATGGGGACCTGGGTCCAACTCCAGTGTGACTCTACAGCAGGCATGGCAGCAGCAGCTTTGCTGGCACCTTCATGGTGCAGCTCTGCTGGTAGCTTCATGGGCACCAGTTATGAGTGGTGGTAAGGAACAAGTAATTAGAGGTGGTCTGTATCAGTGTGATGGAAACTAACTTGCTTCCAGAGACAAACGCAGCTGCCAGTAGTGTCAGAATGCAGGGAGGGGCCCCTCTTCCTTCCAGCCAGGAAACATATTAATTGGGCTGTGTGGCTGTTGGGAGTGAAGTTGCAAGTTTGTATGCTGAGCACAGGCTGTGAGCTTGGTGACAGTGACATATGGGAGACAATTAAATAACTGCAGTTATGTTCAGGTTAGGGAGAGAACAGATCCCCTTTTGAACTGCATTTATACCAGAAGTGTGGTACACAGGCAGGCCCATAACCTGGGGTTAGGAATGACACGTGCCAACTTCCCGCTGTGTTTACAAGCTTCTTGTTCACATCTGCCTGTGGACTTCAGACCCTGCCCTAGCCTTACAGAGCCCTCTCCATTCCCCAACCAGAGTGGAGGTTTGATCTTTAGCTAAGAGTCATTTGGTCTCTTGGCTTGATGTCTAAAGCTTGGATGTGTAATTTCACTTTACCATGGTCTCTAAGCTCAGCTGTCTCCCCAGGCCATGTCCAGCCAGCTTTAATTTTCCTGCTGTAGGTGGATGGAATCAGCATTCAGGAATGACACAAAGTGACAAATCCCACTCTCCATAATGAACACCCCAAAGGCATTCAGCTCAGGTGTTAGGGTTTCACCTGCTATGGAAAATGCAAGCCATTGGGGAGTGGCAGCAGGACGTGTGTCAATGCTGCAGAGATAGGCTAGGGTGCTCGTGCTGGATAAGAACCAGCATGAAGCAGACCAGCCTGACCTCTTATCCCTCTCCCACATGTCTTGTTCCGAGGAGATGGGAGACAGAGCAGCTGGGAAAGGCAAAGGCAGCAGTGGTGGAATGAGCCCTGCACCATTTTGTAGCTCCTTCCAGCAATCCCAGGGGCCAAGCACCGCCTATTTTTAGCTCCCGAGGTAGCTGAAATACCACCGTGATGTTCATTAGCGACAACCCTGTCGGATGGGAACTGCAAGGCAGGGGAGTGGGGGGGCCCGGTTGGCCTGTTTTGTTTGGCTTTAATTGCTGGCTGCAGTACAGAAGCAGAGCGTGGCGGGAGGCTCGGCTCCTCTCACCTCGGGAAAAGCAGGAGCAGCAGACCCGGGGGAGGCAGGCAGAGAAAAGTCAATCAGGCAGTATTTAAAAATCTACCTGCTGGGCCCAGGGAGAGTTGAAGATTTTAATGTCATTCCCAGCTTGAGACACAGCCTGGAGAGTGAGAAAAGAAAGGGGTATCTTCTCTTCTTGGATCCTTAATTGCTCGTTAAATCATCTAACAAATGCCTGAACTTCTGGATGGCCCCATGCTCCTTGACAGAGGGACTTCAACCTGGGGAGGGGGAAGGGGTATTTTTAAAAGTATTAATTTCACCTCCTTTTTCTGGATCTGTAAAACCAAGAGTTCAGTGGTTCACTCTGCAAACTAAAGTCTGGAATATTTTTATTATTGTTCAGCAGAAGCAATAAACTTTCCTTCGAGTTCTTCCCCTGTTTCAGCCTGCTGACTCTTAGTCTGCCCTGCAGGCAGGTGGCCAGGCTGTGGGAGGACAGCCTCTCCTGTCCCCAAAAGGGACCTCCAGTGACTGCAGAGGAGCACGTACCAAAATAATCCCCTGCCCTATGTGCTCAGCCCCACTTCTGGCCCACCAGACTCACAGATAATCACAGCCAGAAATGTCTGTGCCTGGTCATTCCCATTCTGCCTTGTCATTGCTGTTCATCTCTGTCTGCTGCTCAAAACTCCCCTGTGTTGGGTGTTACTCATGGGGAACTGCCACAGGTCTCACTAGTTGAAAAGGTGACACAGCTACTTCCCAGCACAGAAAATATGATGACTGTGCCATTCCCTCTGATGTTTTACAAAAAGCAGCCTGCAGTTAAATCCACAAAACTCAGAAGAAGCCCAGACCATGCCTGTGACAGCTGGAGAGCTTCAAATGTCCTTTGCCATCGCAGACAGATGGACTGATCTGTGACTTATACCTATAACCCCCTCCAGCAGTCAAGATATTATAGAAAGATATCCTTCTACCCGACTGGAAGCAGGGGTGCTTTTCCTGCATCACCCATGCACAAATAATGGGGCCAAGGCAGACCGCAGCCATTAGCAGGTTTTATGTCATTTGGAGTCTGTGAAAAGAGCAGAACTGCGGCTCCAGCAGGGCAGGCAAACCATACAGATGATTTATGAATATTCACTCAGCTCACAGAGCACTCCGGGGCAGAAAACAAGCTTTTGAAATTAACTGAACTCTTCAAGGTTCTTCGTTTGTCTTGGCTTTGAGGTGTGAGTCACCAATACTTTTTCTCCAAAATGAGCAGAGTCTGTACAGAGAGCTGGGAGGATTCCTGGGCACTAAAGTATGAAGTTAAGTGCTCTGTGAGAAAGATTTTATGTTCATAAAGCCTTCAAAGTGTCGAGTCCACCCCATTAAGTTTTATGGGATACAGTACTGAGACATACAGTACTGAGACTTCTTCAGCCCATAAAGGCTGGATGTTCAGGGCACCTGAGGCTCTTTCATTGAGCACTGAAATCTCCAACAGCTTCGGTCTCCAGTGCTTTCGGTTTGGTGCTCTGCAATTTTTCCATAGTTTCAGTGCTCAACAAAGAGGCTACAGAGTTTTGATCCTGACCATACAGACCCTGTCATACACTTGTCATTCCCATCCATACAATAAGGTTATTGTGGTGCTCCTGAATGATGGCACTTCTAATTGTACCCAGCAAAGCAAGGGCACATCCTGCACTCCCCTCTCGAGAATTGTGTTTCTGGTCTGCATTTGCTGGCTTAGATCAAACACCCTGGAAGGCAAAGATTTCCGCCTGCATTCGGCCAAGAATGGGTTCAGTCTAGCAGACAAGAGACAAAGTAGTAAAACAAGAAGGTTGTCTTCACAAGTTTGCTGCACACACACAAGGAACAAGAGCTCCTCTTTTCCAATTAATTATAGCATTAATAGTTGGGTTTGTTTCAGCTAGTAGAAATATGAGACATTTTCAAAGCAATGAAAGAAAAACTCTGCAGATTAGTGAACATCCCAAGGATTTCAGGAGTCGGTGGATGCTGTGGGACATGTACTTCTTGCAAAGCAACTATAGGGGGTCATGAATTTGAGTGTCCTGCTTCACAAACAAGTAAAGCATCAGCCACTGTGGACTATTACAGGAGGGCTGAACTCAGCTATTCCAAGGCTGTCTAGATGTTCCCATCCTAAATCTAAGACATCTTCCGGACTCAAGTTGTGTTAGAGCACTATCCTCCAGAAAAGCTTCTGTCCCAGGGAATCTTATTTTTCTCTCTAAAACAGACTCCATCTGAAAATGTCCAGCTGGCCCTGCCCTCACGGCCACGCTCCGTAACCGTGGGAGATTCCTCTCCCTCTGAGTCACAGAGCACCACAGCCGGCCAAGGTGGTCTGCATTAACATGAATTAGCCCTCATAACAGGGGCTCATAGCAAAGAACAAGAATTCAGGAAAAGCAATAAACCAGCATCTGGAAAAAATTGTTTCTGGAGTCTTTCTGCTGTTTTTTCTGATACAAAGCCCCCACTTCAGCAAGGTTCCAGACTTTGTTAAAGCAGGCGCTGTTGCTAACAATTTTAAATATCCTTGTACATATATGAATTTCTTTCTGTTCTTATGAAATTTCACACATATGCAGTGCAGACTGCTTTGCCTGTTGAGCCGAAATACTTGTTGATATGAGGTGGATTGCACAAACGATCTTTTTCCTTGTGATTTCCTTCCTCCATCCTCCTTTTGCCCTTTCAGCTGGATCACACAGTGTGTATGCTAAAGCCCTATCTCGAGAAACACAGCCTCTTTAGTCCTGATGGTTTGGTGAACTGTTTCTGAAATCTCTGGCTCCAAATTCTGCCTTGAGCATCTATGTAACCTCTTGTTTCTTTCCTCTGCAGGCTGATGCCAAGATGGTCTGCGATGTCGTCAGTCGGATGGAGGACACAGAGCCCTTCTCTCCAGAGCTGCTGTCAGCTATGATGAGGCTCTGGGCAGACTCTGGGATCCAAGAATGCTTCAACCGGTCCCGGGAATATCAACTTAACGACTCAGCCCAATAGTGAGTATTCCTGCCCATATTCTTTCATGTTAAGAAGCTGCATTTGGTTTTGTTGAAAGTTTTTTTCTGAAGTGAATGACTTCATAGCAGTGGAACTGAATGTGTCTCTGCTTAGAGTCTGGGATGTGTGTTGTGTAACAGGCCACTACAAAGCACAAAGGATCAGGCAGGACATTCATGTCCCCTCTTGGCCAGTCTGGGGTCAGGTCTGTGACCCCAAGGCCAGGTTCCCCAAACTGTTCCCAAATGTCTCGAGGTAGATTTTTGAAAACATGGATTTAGCAAGTATAGGCAGATCAACCTGTTGGCACAGCAGATGGCTCCTTTATCTATCCGATTGAGAACAGAAGGGTGTGATCACCTGCTTTGTACAGCATACGGCTCTTGGGTCTACTTTCCTTTCCTCTGTTTGCTTTTCTTTCCCACTGTATTTTCCATAGTTTTACAGTGTACTGATAAGTCAGCTGGGTTACAACCAAGGGTAAGGGACATCTTTACTTTTCCTGGGGCATTGAGTTGCTCTTGTAATACAGTTAGTGGCTTCTCTACTATGAGGGACCACATCAGGTGTCATACAATGGTGATTGTCTGAATCCGTGGCTTTGGTTCTTACTGTCATCCACCCAGAAAAGGCTGCTGTGGCTCTGAAGAGACGTTCAGTGTCTCCCCAGTTTCAGTTCAGACCCATTTGTAGTGACAATTGATCCAATTCATTTGCTTCTGCTTAGGCCAGGACACTAAAGGTTTTCATCCCATAATTTCAATCACAGCATCTGTTGCAGTCAGGCAAAATGCCCCTAGCCCTGGACTGTGTCTTGACCAAGAGTCAGCCAAAGGTGGTTGAGTATTAACAAAAGGAACAGGCAGAAAGCATTCATTTCCCCAGTTGCACCCTTGGACCTTTTTTTGGTAGTCAGGGAAATAGAGGCTTCCCAATGGTGTTAGGCAATGCTACATCCATGCTTTTGGCTGTCACAGTATCCCATATCAACGAGTTCACCAGCTGTTTCATGCACTTCTGGAGTTGCTATTGCATGTTTTGATTGTTTGACATCTCTGCTTGGGTGTTGTGTTCCTGGACATCTATCAAAACACAACCCAGGCACTGGCGTGGCTGCTGGTCTTGTTCTGTGTGGTGGGCCTGGTGTTCCCAGCTGCACCAGCTGCTCTCATCCAAGCTGGCAGGGAAGCTCTTGAGGTGCTGCAGCAGAAGGCAAGTGATGACACATCATTTGGCATTGACAGAAAACTGAATGGGAAACCTGCAGATGTGTGGTTGGTGACACAGTGTCCTACCCAACCATGATCACCCCTCAGAGATGATCCTGGAATTCTGCTGCCTTTTAATCAGTACTAGGTGGATGATGGTTTAATCTATATTGCATTGCCTGTAATAGCAAAATCAGCTTTCTCTTGCCATCATCTTTTTTTTTTCTTTTTTCTTTTTTTCCTTCCCCCCCCCAAAAAAAAGAAGTGTATGATGGCATAAACATACCTTTAGAGATATAAATTATCTAAAATGTCAGTCCTAATTGCATTACAACTTTGTGGAAAAATCTTCAATTGTTTTAAAGCCAATTACCTTGAGGAAAGTATTTTGATTTTCCTTCCATGCAAGATAACAGTTGGAAATAATAAGTAGAGCCCTTCCAGTATGACCAGCTGGTGGGCAATTCATCAGCAAGTGCTCTGAAACCACAAGCATTTTGTAGACATCAACTGAAGAGGCTCTGTGCTGTAGTATTCACAGCAATTTCAATCTGGGGTTGCAGCCTAGCCAAATGAATTCTGTTGTCTCTGACAAAGTCTCTTGCATCCAGATGAGGATGGATGACCCTCCTTGCCGGGGGAGTGCTGTGCTGCCTCTCTCCTTAGCTGCACTGTGAGTTGTGCTGTGGCTGGACACCTTTTTTCTCTGCGCTAGGTTGGATGGGGAAGCTAACTACGTCCTTCTCACAGCCCTGCTGGTGTTTAGGAGCCTCTGGTGGTTCCAGCAGAGATGCTGTCCCATGGCAGGGCACCCCATAACACATCCTGCTGCACCTCTAGGCCCTGGTGCCATCACAGGAGATGGTGGTGCAAGTGAGAGCTCAGTTGGCACTTACTCAAGCCCAGTGGACTCCTAGTGAAAAGAGGCATGTATTTTATTTAATTCTTCAATGCTTTGGGGTTGTTTACTTTTGCATGAGTGGAAGATTCGAGACAGTTTTGGGTTTTTTTTCCTAGCCTGGGAAAAGGTTTGTCTTTATTGACACTGATACTCAATTTAAAACACTAACAACTACAAAATGTGTTTTCATTAGGGTTGAGAAAAATAAATTCCAGACAAGAACTGAATTCTAAGTTCCCCAAAGTCTGAAAAACAGTGACAGGCAGTGAGCTGCACTAGCATTTCATTTCAGGCTTCCCTTGGTGTTAAGCCATAGGGATTGGCATTTTGCTGGCAGGAGGGAAGTTTCCTACAGGAGTTGGAGATTGGGCTCCATGGCTGCTCAGCACATGCCACAAAACCTGAAGGCACCAAGTGACCAGGTCGTGTTGTGTCCAGCACAGGTGAGACCTTCAGGAGTGCTCCTGGCATTTCCCTTCACCCCAGAAACCACCCGCCAAATGCCCTGAAGGCTCTTCAGAACCTCCCCCTGCTGCTTGGCTATTACTAAGGAACCACCACCTGGGCTTCTCTGAGTCAGTGCTGCTGTTGTCCTTAATTGCTCTTCCAGTGCTTTACCTTGAGTTCTTTATAAATGGCTGGAACAACAGGCCTTCTGTTGCAGCCCCTGGGAGGCAAGTCACAGGCTAACCAGCAGCCTGCAAGGGTCGGCAGCATGCCTCTTACCAGTCTGTCATCAATTTCACTGAAAATAAGTTTAATCTTTTGTGTTAGACTAAACAAGGAGTATTAGCTCTCTTCTGGAGCCAGATGGGCCAGAGCACATTGCTTTCTAGCCTCTGATACATGCAGACAGTATGGATTTTCTGCAAGGCTTTGTTTCTTTTGGGCTCTAAAGTCAGCTGGTCTTTAGCAAGGATTTTGTAGCTACTGCAAAGGAGCAGTAGAAAACAGCACTTTTGCAAAGAAAAAACATGATCGAGGAAGAGGGAAAGTTCTGTAACGGACCCCCTGTGTCTTGGACTGGAAAAAGCAAAACCATAAGGAAGGCAAGACAAGGGAAGAGAATAAGATGTAGCAATTGGTTTCATCTTTTTTTGTTACTGCATTTTTTCATAGTTCCCTCAGGCAAATTTACGGGTGGGTTGCGTTCCACATTCCTAATATCTTGATTATGTTTTTATTCCTACTTAGTCTCCTCTTCCTTTCTTGTCTTTATGCCTAGGAGCTAAATCTACCTCTGATCATCAAAGAGTCTGGGCAATGCTGATGTCTTTTTCTTCTCCAGCCAGTTTCTGTCTGTGGAAGCACATCTGTGACCCACATTTTGCTTTCAAAATCAGCAAAATAGAGGTTTCCAGCTGGTTTCCTTAATCTCCTACTTTTGTTCAGATTTTAAAATTGTCTTGTGTTTCCTAGCCTCGAGTTCCTAACTAGGCTGGTCAGTGGAGTGCAGCACATAGGGCAAGTCTGATCTTAACCACCCAGAGATGGAGACCTGCTTTGAACAGCCTCCAGACTTCAGGGGGGAAATGGAGCAGACAGAGCATCCACACGAGCACTGATTTTCCATGTGCATCTCCAAACAGGAACAGGCCCTGCAAGATGTGTAGGCAGAGACAGTTTGCAAGTACACAGACACAAAAAAGCCAGAACCTCTCTCAAGTTCTTCTCTTCCTGCTTCCAAGTACTTTGAAAGATCATTTGATAATGCCAGGGCTGTGAAACTACCGTGAAAATGTAAAATATTTTAGGCCTGCATTCAACCCATCCATCTTCACACATATCAGAGGTGTCAGGGCTAGGAAGCTTGTTGCCTTTGGCATCAGGAGCCAAGGGAGGGAGAGATGCCTCTGAAGAGGGATACAGACCTCACTGCTCAGTGGAGAGAGAGAGAGATGCAATTGTGTTTGTTGCTCTACCTCAGCCAACCACAGCACTGACATCTCAAGTCTGTGGCAAAAAGCAAGCCCAAGCTGGACAACATTTTGGTTATTCCATCTTCAGGAACTGGTCTGGCAATGCCTTACAGAAAAATGGCACCAGACTCAGAATAAAATACTGTAGTGCATTCCTTCTCACCCCATCTTGTGTGGGACTGTTTTCTGATCTATTTTTCTTGCTAAAGAATTGTCTTTGCACGATGCTATCACCTTCCCTACTGATACTTACTGCATCCCACGTGCCAACACACACTTTGCATCAAAAAAGCAGTTAAGAAAGTAGAGCCAGATGTTGTTGTGATGTGGTGAATGGCTTCCAGATTGAGCCCTGACAAGGCAGCATTGGAACAAACTGCCCAAAGAGGCTGTAAAATCTCCATCCTTGGAAGTGCTCAATGCTGAGCCACCTGAGCTAACTTTCAAACTGAATTTAACTTTGAAGTTGGTCTTGCTCTGAACAGGGGGATGGGCCAGATGAACTCCAGAGGTCCAACCCACACTGGCACTCTTGGATTTGTTTTATTGCCCTTCAGTCTTTCTCTGATAACACTGGGTTTAAAAGTGAGAAAGGGTCTTTGAGGTTTGCTGCAGTTTCCTGTGTCTAGTCATGTAGGACCGTGCAGCTCTATGATAATGTCCGCGTCCCACAAGTCCCATGGTCCAAACATTTACCTTGCTGGCTTTGCCAGCAAGCCAGACATTTAAACCATGGGACTTGTGGGACTTGGTCATTATGCATGACTGTCGGGACATGATCCATTTTAATGAGCTGCAATTGTTTCTGGCATACTTAGACTGAAGAAAGAAAAATTATAGGTCAAAGTTTTGCATTAATATTCCCATCAGGTGTGTAGATTCCATTTGCTCATCACAGCTTCTGCATTAGAATGTGGTCTTCTGCACACCCATCTTATTCGTGCTTGTCACTTGTGCTCCCTTGCATTTAATTGGAGGCAGTAGCAGCATAAATGGAACAATCCAATTAATTGGGATGACTTGCATTGCGCTGTTTATTGAACAATCCACCTTTGTGTCTTGAAGCCCAATAAAGCAGAAAGGAAAAATACATCACAAGTGTAGAGGTAGGTACATTTGTCTGAATTTATGGTTTAATTTACCCCAGTAAGTAAATATGCCCACCAGCTCTGAATAATCAAGTTCCCCCTACAACAAGAAAAACAAAACAGTCCATAAAGGCCAGAGCTGGTTGACTGGAATCACCAACCTTGCTCCATTCCCACAAATGAGATGCAAATCTATTTCCAGAGAGGAGCAGCTCTGCAATGTCTGCTGGTGCTGTGCTGGCTCTGGAGTGGGGCTGTTTCTTGTCAGTGCAATCTGAGCCTCAGCCTGTTATAGTCTAGCAGGGCTTGGGCTTGGTCGAGGTCTTAGGTTTTGTTATTATCCCCATAAATTAAGGAATTGCTGTTGTTATATGGCTTCACCTAGGGCTGAGTGTGAAGTGGAGCAAGGGCACAGTAGGAAAGACATTTTTTTCTAAATCAGCTGATGTTTTCCAGCATCCCCCCTCAGTCTTCACCCACCTGGAAAACCCAACTTCACCAAAACTGAGTACATACTCTCCAGGGGCTGCCTCTGTTGGCCCAAAGCAGAGTGAAGACCACATCAGACTATCTTGACTGTGGGTGTTAAGTGATGCTCACCTTCCTATCCCACCAAACGTTGAAAGGACAATATGAGAATTGAGCTTCTTTGGCAGAAAACTCACAGCCAGAGGTCTGCAGGACTCTGCATCACACGGCCTTATCATGAGACATCGGATCTCATTATAGTACCCCTCCCACTTGGCCCCTCTCAGATCCCAGGGCAGAGCTCCACTAGACCCACCCTCCTTTGGGGTAACAGCTCTGAAGAGACGCAGGAGGTACACTCTGCCCTGAAAGGAGGAGCAGAGAAACTACACAGGTAGTTCATTCTTTGAGGACAAAGGCATAGCAGTACCTACCACTTCCCTGCCATTTATCATTCAGTGTTACACCATAACAGTGTTGTCTTTGGCCTGAGATTAGTAAAATCTTAACATCTTGACTAAGTAAATTGGTATTTAATGAGACACAATTAAATGGGCTCATCAGATCAGGGCTGTCCCCATTTTGGCAAAGCTCACACCAAAAGGGTAGGAGCTGAGGTAGTTCACACTGCCTGGAGGAGGAGACACTGCAAGAACTTGGAAATGATCTCCTCTCCTTTCACATTTTGCTTAGTGGGGAGGAGCAGCCAGTACCATCTATAAACACAGCACAGGGCATCCCCCCAAGGAAACCTGCTGAACTGTAGTCCTGAATCCCGGATAATCTGTTCTCATCACCGACTGACAGACCCAACAGGAATTTCTTCCTGCCTTGTGAAGGGCTGTGGGTGACAGATTCGGCGCAGAAAGATTTGACTTTTTTTGGCTGAGTATTTGTGTATTTTTAGGCTGAAATGTCCTTATGAAACCAGCTGGAGCTGGCAGGCTGCCACCAAGGGTTGGGGTTGGTTTTTTTTGTTCCGTTCAATTTGTTTTTTCACTGCTGCCCCTATTGCTAGCTGCGGCCTCCCTCTCCCACCAGCTCTGCCCCTCCACAGGCAGTGCTCACACCTTGCAGTGAGCCCCTCACTGTGTCTCCCACCTTTGACCCCACCCTCCTCATCACACCGGGGCATGGCAGTGCTGGGATGCAGCTTCACAGCCAGGGAGCCCAGACTCTCCTGGGAACTCACAGCCTCTGCTCCTCCTCCCCTGCAAAGCCAAGGAATCCAATTCCTTCTCCCTTTTTGCACCCCGAGGTTTGATGTACCATGCACCCCCAGCTCCACCATCACACCCTGCCCTACAAGACAAGCAGCATCACTCACACAGGCTGAGGACAGGAGATGGGGCACCTCCTGAGGGGTGCACCAGAGAGGCTCTCAGGGTAACTAGTGCTCCTAGAAGCTCCTTAGGGAATTGGATAGCTCTAGCAAGGCATATGTCCCCCTGCGTGTGTGATTCCTGCTTTATGCCAGCAAGTCAGCACCCAGCTCTGTGCACCAGGGGCTCTGAGCTCTGTCCCCCAGCAAGGCGTGTGACCACGTGGGGACCATCCGGCTGCTCTCAGCCTCCTGATTCTGCAGTGTGTCTGCAGGAAAATCTGTCAGGAGACCACCATGCCGAGGCTCTTCACAAGGCTGGCGTCAGGTCTGGCACCATCTGTGACGCTGGGAGCTGAGCGTGGCATGTGGTTTCCCGATGTATTTGCTATCCTTTTGAAATCCTTAAATGGCAAAGAATGGCAGGAACGCAGGGATTTCTTTGTAGCCAGGCTCCACGATGGAGCAAGCTGTCTTCCACACAGGTCTGCAGGCACCAGCAGTGGCGGTGCGATGGGGGGATGATGCACAGCTGCCTGTGCCCCACCCTCTCAGGTCCTATCCCAGAAATCATCCCAGTTTGTAAGGAAAAGTTGAAAAAGGACTTTACTGCAGTTCGGGGAGCATGTAGCTGCACATTGGGAGCTCTGGGGCAGAGCTGCCTGCACCAGCCATGGGGTGAACAGCCCAGGAGGAGACACTCCAGCCTAGGACAAGCCCTGCCAAGCAGGACAGATCAGCTCTGTGTGCTCAGGATGCAGTTATATTCCTTTCCCCTCCTCCACAGTTTCTGATTCCTCCGTGGATCATTCCATTCCCCATCCCGTGCCCTGCAATTCGTCAGGCCCCATGGTGCAGGAAAGCTCCCAAAGCTTTTGAGTGACTGCTAGAGGTGTGCAGCTGCTGCTGCTCATTCCCCCCACCCACTGGGGACCAGACAGTGCACACATTGGCCCTTCCCACGAGAAGAGTGCAGCATCCCAATGTTCAGGTTAGGAGTTTTATCCAAAATCCAACTTTAAGGTTAGAAGTTAAATCCAAAACCAATCACAAGCTTAGCTAAAACTCCCTGTTTTTATTAAGAGAACCATTAGAAAATTGCTTTTATCTGCTGCTTCCTAAACCCTCTGGCTTGTACTTTAAAGCCTTTTGTCTGTGAGCAGGAGAGCTGGAAAGCCCTTTTTTATTTCCTTAAGCAAATAGCCCATCCAATATCTAGCCTTGAGGGGCTTGAGAGAACAAAAGTGAAGGGGGGAAAAATGGATGTAGCAAACGTTGTGACACACTGTAAAATCACAAGGTCCCAGGACTCGGCAATGATGGGTTTGAAGCACCAGATGTGTGCCCATGAAGGGAGGATGGCACAGCCTCTGTTAGGAAGGCAGAGCTCCCCAGGCCCCTGGGAGCCCGTGGTGCTTGTCAGCCAGCAGCTGAAGCTCCTTGTCGCGGTTCTGGTGGGGACAATAACACGCTGCTGTTTATGAGTTGCTGACGTCCGCGGTGGCGAGAGCAGCGGAGGCAGCAGCAGAGCGAGGCAGGAGCTGGTGGGGTTGGGCAGGCAGAGCATGGCAGGGGGGCTGGGGGAGCCCCACGGGGGCACAGTCCCAGCACCTGGCCAAGACTGTTCTGTGGGCAGGGATTCGCTCTGTGGAGCTCAGGGCGCTGATTCTTTCACAGACTAATTGATACAATAGCTCTAATTAGCCCTGGAGCGAACAGCACTTTGTGTCTTGCTTATCCAGGCCATGTGCTGAGCCAGCATTAAACCCCCAGCCATCGAGCCGCATTTTGGATGGAAGAGGGGAAATACGGGGTCCTTTCTCCAGGACTCAGCAGCATGGACACGTGTTTGGACATGGCCAGTGCCGTGTGTGTGGTGTGTAAAAGGAGTGTCTTGGGAGAAACCTGGCACCAGGGGCATTTAGGCACAAGCTGCGCAGGCAGCAGGGGGGCTGTGCTTTTCCTTGGGATTGCAGTACAGCCCTGTGGAGACCACCTCTCCAGGGCTGGGTCAGTGCCGGGGGTGGCCTTCCTTCCTCCTCCCTCTCTTGGAAACCTGACAAAGGGTTTGTTTGTACCTGTTTTTCGCCAGAGCACTCACAGATGAGACTACCATTGATCTGGGCAGCAGAACTGAAGGCAGACAAATGTGATGCTGCCGTGGCACTGCTCACGTGCTGCTCTCCCATACAAGCTGGGCATGAGCCCCATCAGCACAGGGGGCCTAATACACTGCAGACAGATTTTTGACCTTTTCCTTTTTATTTTTCTTTTTGCCCCTGCGTCACACTAGTTGGGACTAGCCAGTGCTAGGTTTGTATCAGTCTATTCATCCAAACCTTTTATACTATTACAGTAAAAATAACAGAGACTGTCTATGAACTATTGCTTCATCTTCCCCATGTATGTTCCTTGCCTTCAGACCACTGGCATATCACACAGATCCAAACCCAAAACTGCTGTATTGTCAGTCCACCCAGAAAACGCTGTAATCCCCCAACCTGCCTCTCCCCCTGCCCAGCTCAGGCTCTCAGGGTATTCCTGCAGGGACTGTCAGGGACAGGCACACACTCACTCTGCTTTGTGG
This sequence comes from Chamaea fasciata, assembly GCF_029207755.1. Classification (NCBI taxonomy): domain Eukaryota; kingdom Metazoa; phylum Chordata; class Aves; order Passeriformes; family Sylviidae; genus Chamaea; species Chamaea fasciata. The sequence goes on from NW_027094097.1 coordinate 8,760,585, forward strand.
GCACAGGCTCTGGGCAGGGTTTCTCATTTTGTTCATGACAGCAGAAGGAGGCTGGAGAACAGCAGAGCGAACACCCATCCTTGGGCCAAAATCCTCATGCTTACAACCTTCCCCACCTCCAATACATTTAATGCATTTGAATGCTTGAGCGCCTGGAGGAGGGACCTCCTCAAAGGTCCCTGGGCACCCCGAGACTCTCTGGAGACTGAATTTATTGGGGAAAAAAAGAGGAGAAATGGTTCTGAGCTTAGATTTTAGGCAGCACCTACTCCATGCTGCTGGGAGGGGAAGGAAGAGATACAGGGGAGAGGGAAGCCAGGCACAAATTGCACCGTGGAGCCACGCCAAGAAGTGTCAGCCCCGGTTTTGGTGGTTAGTCCAAGTCTTTTGCTGGGGATTTACAATGCACTTTGTGTCATTGTAACCCCTTCCTTGCTGGGCTACATTGTCACCCGAGTGCTGAGCAGCAGGTTTGCTGGAACACCAGCACTGAAAAAAAAATTCATGCTCTCAAACTGCAAGCCTGGTCCATGAAACACCGTGTGAGCAGTCACTGTAGCTCTGAGGCTTTTACAGCACATTTAGTGGTATAAATCAGAATTTCCCAACCCCTCAGTATTGCTGTTGGTATGTAAGGTTTGGCAGTAGCATAAGAACCATTTCCAAATCCTCCTTCAGGAAAACACCAGCCAGTACATCCTACTGAGCATCATTAATGTCAGTTTAAACATTTGCAGTTAAACAGATCCATGGTCTTGCAGTCCCCAACATGAGAAATAGTGCACCAGTGTGCTGAGCAGTGATGCCAAATCTGCCATGGGCAGGAATAGGAAAGAGACAGAGGTGGCTGATGCTAGTTAGCAGATGCTGAGAGCTGGGAATTGATAATGGAATCCAGGCAAAAACCTTTGCTCAAATTATACTAATGTTAAAGTAGCAACTTCACGTGAAGAAATCCCCAGAGGACGTTCTCATTGCATAAAAATGCATAAACAAAGAAATGACACAAATGCAGAATTTACAAACAAATTCAGGAAAAAAGGCTGCATATTTCTGCCCAGGAGCTCAACTACCTATACCCTGCCCAGGGGACCACTGGTTCCATCCCCTTCCATCCACACTTGAGGATGGAGGAGCCTCTTCCTCCATACATGATAAAAAGCTGAATCTCTTGATCCACAGTCTCGGTCCAGTCTCACCTGCACTCAGGGCTGTCAGTGCAAGGTGTAGGATAAGCACCTTCTCTGAAGTCCCAGCGAAGTTCATCTCAGTGTGGGACTCCCTGGCATGTCAGGGCATCCCATGGCGACAGTGGGGAGCGAGCAGCTTTGCTGCATGGAAGGGGAGACCTATATGAATGGATAACTCACATCAACAGGGAAAGCCTGAAGAAAAATTGGACAAAATCCAGTTTCTTTCTTTACACATGCTTCCCTGCCTCCCCTGCCACGTGTTCCCATAACAACAGTGCCACATTATGCACCTCCGTGGTTTCGGCTGTGGTCCCCCAGGTGCTCCCTTCGCACCACGTCACGCTGGCTCCCTGCCTGTGCGCGCCAGGCCTGGGCACATGGGACATGCCTGTTCCACAGCCCTTTTCTCTGCAATGCTGCTTCTCCTTTTTCCTTACTTATGCCTTAAATCTCATCAGTCCAGTCCTCAGCTCTGGGGACAAGTGGGTCATGCAGTGAGCATGTGGAAAAGACCCCACAAGAAAAATATTTCTGGGGATGCAGAGGCAAGGGACAAGCAACAGTGCAGATATGACCCAGATCCATCCTGCAGCCTTACCCTGTATGGACCTAAGGAGGCATTCCTGGGATTCAGGAGGTTTTTTCTATTTTCACTTTGCAGTGGGAGCCAAAAAAACCTCTGTATTTTGAGAAGCTTCAAACATTGATTGGATACGGCTGGTCCTTCCATCAGCTGGTGCAGTGCCACCACATGAATAAATCTTGCATGCATCTGTAATTACTGCTTAGCTTGTGTTTGAGTGCTGTGTCATTGATCTGCAAAACTCATCAAAATCCATAAGGGAATGCATGAAATTATATTGGATGGAGCAGAAAGGTACATGACAACATCCATTTTCACCCTTGTTTGTTCACCAAAAAAAAAGAAGAAAGCATTTATCTCCATTCAAATTCTTGGGCTAACCTGTGATTTAATCATCAATTGTAACACCATTTTATTAGCTGCTCTTTGTGTAGGGAATATATTTCTTTCTTATAGTGGGCCTTCATATAATACAATCAGTTTCTACCAGCCTTGCAGTACCTGCCCCTGAGTGGGCAGAATCTCTATTAAAAACATGGAGGACTGTTGCCTGAGGGTTATAAAATTCAATATGGAAATGTCTTGTGGTCAAAGCTTCTGACTGCATTTTAGGGAACCCAAAGTGACTTCCAAGTGCCACCACAGACTTCCCATCATGTCCTCAGGCAAATCATCTATCCCCTTAATACTTCTATTCCTCCTAAAGCAAGTGTGATTAATAGTATTTCCCTGCCTCAGTGGGAGGCTGGAAGGACGCGTCCATCCTGCTCAGCAAGAGCTGAGGTGCTCCAGCAGCAGGGAGCAGGGGCAATGCTTTGCTAACCAGCCATCTGTTGGAGGTGCTCTCCTGGCCTCCTGCAACCAAGAGGAAGCACACCAAAGGCATTTATTGGGAATAAAGCCCACGATGTCTGGAAGAACTTCTGACGTTTTCCAGACCTACTGTTTCTCTGGCCCAGCTCCATCCTCCCACTGGAAGTGAAGTGCTCCTGGGTCAATTCAAACTTCTGCCACAAGCAGAGAGGAACTCCTGCTCCGCCAGTCTGACTTTCTGCAGCACCTTGGCCCATGGTTTGGTCCCAAGAGATGTGGTCACTGACAGGTCCATGGGCAGGCAGTAGAGGCTGCTTCTGGCAGGGACATGTCCCCAAGGCACAGAGGAAAGTTGCACAAGCTCAAGTGCAGACAGCTTTTCCCAACCCTGTGGAGGGACATGCCTCTGAGGTGGTGTCCTCAGCTCACCTCCCACAAAACCAGAACAGCTTTGTGGTGGGGCTGTCCTACACAGAGTATCCCAAATCAGTTTTGTCATGCAAATGTCCCTGATGCATCTTGAGCTGAGCACAGGGATCAGCCCGCTCCTGCAGAGACCTGGGAGCAACCCAAACGTCTGCCTGGAGGACTGCAGGAGCCTAACCCCAGGGGTGGATGTGTGGTGACAGGAGACTGTGGTAATGGACCTCTGAGGTTGCTCGTGCCAATAGAAGAGGGAGAAAGGAAAAATGGGGGGCCAGCAGGTGACAGCCTTTCCTGGTGAGAACCATCGAGCTATTTTGATATACTATAAACAATCTTCTGACAACAGTTCAGTTGAACATTTTCTAAAAGGATGAGAAACTCCATGAATTTTCCCTTACGTGTCTCTGCTTCTGGATCCGGCCTGGACTGAAACCAAAATGCTGCAATACCACAAGCAAAGCTGTTCTCAAAGGAGCCTCAGCCTGACAGCTGCTGAGAAGGACCAGAAAGTCCATTTGCGTAGCACAGATTTTACACACCCAAGAGATCCACCTATGTCTGGGATAACTAAGATATTTTTAGTGTGCAGCCAAGGGTAAAATTTCCAGGTTTTGCTTCTGCTACCTATGAGTCACATCTGTCCATGTGGCAGAGCACTGGCTAATTTTGGTACCCATGGTTTTTGGCAGGGATGCTTAAATGACATTTGAAAGCAGAAATCCCCATAGCTTGCTAACAGATCATGAAATTGCACAGATAAGAAGATCCAGAGATATGATTCTCACTCCATCACCAGCAACACATCTTCCTCAGCAGGGTGAGTGGATAAATGAGGCCCCTGATTGAAGTCAGCTCCCAACAGACCTACCCCACTCCTCGTAATTGCACCATCATCCAGCCATGGGCATTCTCCAGCTACTTGATACGAGAACACAGATCTCATTAAGTGATGCTTTCCTTTGCAGCACTAGATCTAAATCTCTCACTGGTGCTATCCCTACTGCAGACAGACACCAAGCACTACAAAACACTGCAGCTATATCTAATTCTTTTCCTCCAGCTTAGAAATGGAGATGTTAATGCTACTTCACCAACAAGTGTGTAAATAGATGTCCCAGGCCTTTGTGCACACCCTGATGAATATCTCTGGCCAGCGGCTGATCAAAAGGTTAAAGTCTGTGGGACTGGTTTCATCTGTGGTCCCAGCTGTCTGCTTTCCAGGGCTGGAGTAATTCTGAGTAATTAGCTCATTTGGCCTTGGGGCCAAATTGAATCGTCTGCTGTGCAATGCAAGGAGCACTGGGGCAAGCAATCCTTAGTGCTGTGCTGGTGTGCTCACTGGGGGCTGTGTATGCAGTAAACTGGGTTAGTTGATGCCTCTCCCCAGTCTGAGCTCAGCAGATGCTTGTGAATGCACCAGGGGCCCCGCTGCAGCACGGGGGGGCCTGCATTTTCTGAGCAAGGCTCCTTCCCAGAACAAGCCCTTCATTATCCCAAACTCCCCGGGGCTTATTTTTAGCCCCTCCTTTTCTTTCTTCTTTTTACAGTATAGAAAACCATCAGCTCCACTGTCAGCTTATAACAGCAGTCCTGGAGCAAAGAGAAAAAGCTTCAAACCCACTGACTCTGTTGCATAAAGGTTTAGGCACAGATCCTGCTCACTTCCAGCGTTCCAAGTCCCACCATTCCTCATCCCTTTTCCGGCTCAGCTACCGTCCTTCAGAGCTGGGCATCAGAAGGAAGCAGAGCCTTACGTAAAGCAAGGCTGGAGCTTTGAGCTTTCCTCTGCTTCAGCTGAAGTTCGATCAGTGCCTGTGTCTGCCCTGCAGTGCAGAGGACACCTGCGTGCAGGGCCACCAGGAGAGAAGACCTTGCACAGCCTGAGCCGTGCGTCATCCCGGGCTTACGCAGAGCACTGGACAGACACAGACAGCCCCTGTCAAAATCCTTTGCTTATAAAACAAAGGCAAGTGTGCCTTGTGGTCAGCAGCTCTGCGCTAAACAACAATTTAAACAACAGACTTTATATAAAACGGTGGCATTGCCCAGATGAGGACATTGCTAAAAGGCATCAGAGCACTGCCTGGTGTTACATTGCCTGGTTCTCCAAATAGCATCAGATTGAGCGACCATAAAACACATGATCACTTGTAGAACAAGGCAGCTATGGCTCCCTCCTTTCTCCATCTCAGAAAGGATTTGGGACATGAGGAAAACCCCTACCTATGTGACAAAAGGCTCCAAAGTGCTTCCCTGCAGTTATGTCTTGGTAGCAGAGTAAAGATGCTGCACAGCGGATGTTGAGGAGGTCTCAGAGACATCTACAGAGAAACAAGTGGGAGATAGGGAGGAGAGAGAGGACAGCTGTTCCCATTCAAAAATTAACAAAGTTAAACTCTGACACGGCAGTTTAAAAACCAGAAAAAGGCAGTTTGTTCACAGACAGGGTAGCTGAGCTTGGAAATTCCTTGCTGCAGATGTGGTTGTTAGAAGTTTAAATTGCTGCGAAAAGTGCCTAGACAAATTTCTGGAAGAAAAATCACTGAGGGGTAATAAATATAAAGATATCTCACTTCTCTTTGAAACTCTGTTATCCAAATGAAATACTGGAGGCTGGGAAAGCTGGATACTGCATGCTTGCCCTGTATTTGTACTTTTCTCTTAACATCTGTTCCTGGACACTACCTAAGCTAGGCAAGTCATTGATCTGACCCAGACATGTTGTTTTTCTCTTTGGTAAGGGCTCTGATATTTAAAAAAAAAAAAACTCTTTTTCATCCTTCTTACATCCCATTCAATCTTTAAGCTTCAATGCAGAAAGATAAGCCCACATCTCCTTCCTCAGGGCCCCTCCAAAATCCTTTATGTGTAAGTTGCTCATGCTTGCTTTTCCTCCAAAACCCACCTCACCCCCGGTCAGAGCTCTCTGATCACAAGCTCAAACCATATAACACAGCAGTAAGCAGTGGAGGTATGGCCAGAGCTGACCACCTGTGAGCCAGCCAGCACTTGCACCTGGAGACCCCTTGTGTCCTCAAGTACCTTTGTTACACAGCTGCTATTTAGTGACTCTTCTCATCCACGTGTAATGCTAAAAATTATTCTGGATCCAGTCATGCCTTGGAAAACTGCAAGTCTAACTAGGACAACTAAAGTCGAACCTGCTTTATTCATTCCTCCTGCCTATCATTAGTACTAATATCAACTTGTCAAGCTGATCTTGATGTACAAGCCCTGTACAGCCTTGCTTCAGTGCAGGGCCAAAAAAATAAAAAAGGCATCGCAACACAGCATCTTTTTTGTCAAGACTTGGCACTTTCCTTTAATAGAAGGGACCATCCTCCTCACTCCCCAGAGAAGAGTAATGAAAACCCATGGCAGCCAGCAAGGTTCTTTCAAGAAAGTAACCCCAATAATCCCTGAGCCTGGTGGCAGAGCTGAATGATGCAAAAAGACTGCCAAGGTGTGATCCTCAAGGCAAGAAAAACCCAACAGAAGTTTAACCATCTTACTGCCATTAAGCTCAATAACATGAATGTCCATCTGTGTAAGCTTTGCTGTAGGTATCCAGCCTTGACCACAACCTGCAACCTCAGCTCCAGCTGTCAGCAGCCTGCAAGAAGCAGGCACCAGAAGTGACATCTCACTGATCAGATTAAGTTAGGGGAAGGAAGCTGGGGAGTTTTCATGCTGGTATCTCATCTGGTTGGACATGAGAAGAGATTTATCATTAGGATTAGCAGCAAAATAGCTGGGCTTGGCATTTAATTCATGTGATTGCCAGGGAGGTAGGATTGGCTGATGGAGGAACACAGACAGAAACACTAAACGCATTACCTCAAATCCAGGAGCAAATTCCCAAGACCTTCCTTCTCTAGGCTGGACTGAGAAAACACCAGACAATGTTCTTGCCCTCAGATGAGTTACTCATCCCCTAAGGTCTTTTCCCTGCCCGCCATAACCCACATGGAAATGCCTCAGGAACAGTGTGTACCACCTTCTGGCTTCTGTTAGGGGGAGAGGAGGGTTCTGCATGGTCTCTGCCCTTAGACAGGATTGATTCCTGAAGGGACACGATGCCACTGCTTGGCAACATTTCAAGCCTTTCATAACTGATGATTATTTAAGACACCTGTGACATGACCTCTCTGTGTGCTGGATTGGTGCTGGATCCTGAGAGTGGGCTGTGCTTGATTTTCCCCTTTCCCTCAAACATAACAGTAGATATGACTGGACACAGTGTCTGCAGAAAAAGCATTGTGGTGCTTTGACCTCTTGGTACTTGCCCAGCACCAGCTGCCCTGGGTAGCCAAACCAAACTGTATCACACCTTCAGGCAGCAGTGCCCACATGGTTTTGCTCTCTGGAAGGAGATACTACAAGAGTTTACTCTGCTGTTATAGAGCCACTACTGACACTCCCTAAACCCAGTGCTTCTCCTCTGAACCCTTACTTTACAGTCACTAAATATTAAATGGTTTAATGCTAAATATACATTGAATTGTGTGTTCATCATGGAAAGAAAGGAAGAGGATAAAGTGAAAGATAAGATCAGATACAGGCAGCCTTCCATCCATGAACAAGGAAGGAGTGCTCAGGTAGAGCCATCTTTACATAATCATATAGATTTAGATGAGGTTGGAGCCTGCTTGTGACACCCTTGATTTAAAACTCAGCATTTGCCAGGACACAGTGTTGGAGCTGCCCCTTGAGTGCCTCAGTACACAGAGTCCAAAATAACCCAGCAGTGACTCAGCTGCATGTGTTGACAAATGGGGATCTGCTTCCTCATCAAATACAACGCAAGCCAGCAAATCGAGGCTGGGGTATCCCACGCACACATGGCCTTCCCTTCACGGACGACACAAGGCCAAAACTCAGGACAGCCAGGATGGAGGAGCGACTGGGAAGATGCTGCTGTCTCCAGGCTTCTTGTCTTGAAACTCCAACACCCAGTCCCTGCAGACCTGCCCCAGACCAAAACCCAGATGTGGCTGCTGCTGCACCACAGCTCGTTGAGCACTGAGGATCTGAGCATGGCATCAGCATGGTGTGAGCACCTTGGGTGTGCACAGGGAGAGCTGGATGATGCAAGAAGACTGCCAAGGTGTCACCCTCAAGGCCAGAAAAACCCAACAGACGTTTAACCATCTTACTGCCATTAAGCTCAATAACATGAATGTCCGTCTGTGTAAGCTTTGCCGTAGGTATCCAGCCTTGACCACAGCCTGCAACCTCAGCTGCATTTCTTCATCCAAGAAAGCAGCCAGTGGAGCTGTTGGCATCGGCAGCACAGTCCTGGGAGAAGGTTCCCATGGTAGCCAAGAGCCTGAGGAGGGATCCCTGTGCACGCACTGCACGTAGGCTGCTGCCACCAAGCTGTTACCATAGGACACCTGGACTGAAGTTCCTTTTCTCCATGCAGTGTCTCTGGCACCAACAGTGCTGCTACCTGATGCTTTTGGAAACAGCAAATGAAGGGGCAATACTGCTCTGTACAGCTATTCACTATCAACGAGCCTGTATAGAGCTCCTGCCTTTCTTAGCCTCTGTTCAATGACCTCCTCTCCCTGTATTTGTAAATTGCCATTTCCTCTGCATTTTGCTTTTTACCAGCGTAAAATAGTTGGGCTTCACCTCCCTGAGCATGGTAAACTGAATGACTCAGAAACCTGCAATCTGCTTCAAAACAAAGCATTTAAAATAAAAGATACAAGCAGTAATGGAGCTCCTCGGCTCAGGAGCAGAAATGCTAGCGGGTTACTCATTACACACAAACCTTCTAACCTTCCTTCAGCTTTTTTTAACCCCTACAAACCCGGGGCAAGGCAGGCTGCAAGTAAGAGTTGATGTGTCATTTCAGATATGCTTCCACTCCAGCGTGCAAACCCTGGAGCTGGGAAATGGAAGAGCTCTGGTGCCAGCACTGATGATGTGGAAGGGGGAGCCAAGCTCACACTCCACGGCCTCCAAAGTGCTCTTATTTCTGCTGGTTAAACAGATGCCAGCTTCTGAGGGGATTATGTGTCATAGAGCCTGTTGGCTGTGACAACTAATTATCTCCCACAACAGTTTGGCCTTGAGATTTTCAGCTCAAAGGGCATACCAGCAGTGTTGCCATCCAGCACCCTGTGTAGCAATTTGTCCCCACTTGGGTTTCCCTGTTCCCAAAGAGGTGGCACCCCTGAGGTACACTGTCCTCCCCCAGCTGAGGCTCACACCAGCAGGTCCTTCCATGCAGTATGGGCAGGGAGCACCAGCACTCCAGTGAAACCTCAGAGATGCTTCCAGCAGGAACCCAGGAGAACAAGCAGCAGCTAAAATCGGCTCAGCATCCAAACAGCAGCCCGGCTGATCCTCCCATTCCCGCAGCTGGGTCTAAGTGTGGCAGCCATGCCATGGCACACTCTTCTAGCTGAGCTTCACACACCAACAGGGTCCAGCTCAGCTGCAGCCAAGTGCAGGGGAAAAAAGTATCTGCCACAGCCTGAGTCTCTTTCTAAGGAAGAGCAGCCAAAGATTTAAACAGTTTTGGAATGCAGCCTCAAAACCAGCGCTGAAAATGTTTTATAACTTCAAATAAATTTGTGGCTGACCCCCATCGAGACTCCCTGAAACAGATGTAAAGCAGATCCAGACAACTGAAAGAATTTAAGTCATTGAGAAACACACAGAGTGCTGGAAAAGACTAGAGATGAGGAAAGAGATGAAGAGAGGAGTTAACAGAAAAGGCAAGGGGTGTATTGGAGCAGGTATTGGAGCTGGGGTGCCCAGCAGCCAGGCTGGAGGCATTGGTATGGCAGTGATATCAAGACTCTGGACTTGGAGAGCTCAGCTCACCTGCAGCCAGAAAAGGTTGAGTACTAGGGGTACTGAGTATTCTTCTACCAAGCACCAGTTAAGCACTGGGAAGCAGGTGCCAGAGGGTGCCCAGCCGAGGTTCCTATGGAGATATCCCAGCTGGGAACACAAACTGGATCCTGTCGTGTAGGAGAGGGTAGATGGGATGGATCCTGCTTGGCTCTCCCCTCTCTCTATCACTATCATCCTGCCCTCTTGAGAGGTTGGCAGGCTGCACCAGCTTCCCCAAACCCTTGGTCCCACAGAGAACCTGGGTAGAGCCAGATACAAGGCTGCATCACAAGGGAAGGGAAGCAAGGCTGTCCAAGCCTGAGAGCCAGGTTGAATGCAGGATCAAATCAAATCTGGAGCTGACTTGCTGTCAGGCAGCCAAGGGGAATGCTGTGTGGAAGAGCCATGGACTGGGCATGCTGTAAAGAGAGTGAGAATGCCCTGAAATCCCAGCACACAGCCCAGGATTTAGGTGATGCTGCCATTCACCAGCAAATCATCACTGGTTGGAAGCAACAATTACAGTAACGAGCTTCTCCGTCACTGCACTGCTGAGGACGTGAGTCCTTTGGCCAGTTTGCAGTAAATTTCTTCATTTGCTGCACTCCCAGCATAAAAAGAGGATCTCCAAAGGAAGAATAATTAATGGGAAATGTTACATTGAAGAGAGTTGGGTCATCAGAAAATGCAGAAAATTAAGATGGAGGAAGTGATAAAGAGCTTCAGGGTACTGCCAAGAGCTGCAAGAGCTGAAAATCCACCCTCTTACATCTCAACTTTTTAATATCACCTTGAAGTACTCTGTTCCTGAGGACAGAGGAGAGCCTGAGTCTCTGAATACCAGCACTGCAGAGCTACCTCAGTCTGCAGGGCCCTGTGAAGAGATGCAGCTGTCTCTTAAATAACAGGAGTTGACACCAGTTGTGAATAGATGAGTGATCGTGGCTTCAGCCTCATAGCCGAGGATCTGATTTCAAATGAAGCCCCATTCATCCACCCAGTGCCCATCAGAGGGTTATTAAAGGAGCATCTGTCACAAAACCACAATGCCTTTAAACGCTTGGAAAAGGGCACAACAAAAATAAGCCTGCTTAGCTTATATACTCTTCTCTGAGTGATGTGATTCTTGGAATTGTTTAGCAAAAATAAATAATTCATATGATGGGCAGGGAAAATATGTGATACGAGCAGGGTGAGGTTTGTATTTTGACCTTAGTGTAGAGTTTGGCTGTTTGTTGTTCCAGGCTTGTGGGGTAGACATGAGAGACAGTGGCAGGGAGTTTTGTTGGGTAGCAGAGTACACAGCCCCAGCTCACCAGGTGCACTCCCTCCAGGACACAAATGGAAAGCCATTCCTGGTTTGGATGCAGCAGGGATATCATCTCCGGCAGCGGGTCAGGACCAAGCTCAGGCCAAATGGGATGTGCTATGGCAAGGCAAATGAGGGGGGTTGGTTTGGTTACTCATCAGGACTAAATGCATGTTCTGTGTTTTTAAAAAATTGCATTTAGCTAAACTGAAAGTCAAGCATAGACATCATGGCTGTCTTGAGTGAATGGTTCCAGCTCATACCATCTCACACTCACCAGCAAACTCCTACCTGAGACAGCAAAGTCTTTTACTTCTATGTAATTGTGCAGCTCCTCTTACTACTTTTTATTGTCTGCCTGTTGCATTAGGCAAAACTGCCGTCATCTGGTGCCTGAATAGGTGCCCTCCTGTCCTGCCACCAGCAAGTCACCTCTGCCCCACTGCCTCTCTGGGTGACATCCCGGCACAGGGATCAAAGGATCATGCACAGACACGCTCCATTATATCCACAATATATTGAAAGCATCTCAGAACATTAGATTTATGCTCCTGGGGCTAGAGGTGGGCATTTCTGCCCTGTAATGCACATCAAACCTCTTTTAAGAGAAACTGTGCCTGCGTGCAGGCTTAATGGGGGTGAGAAAGACTGTGCTGTGTGATGCAGGTCTGTGTTTATAATTCATATTAAATGGCAATCCAAATTCCTCTTTTCTTTATAAATTGTTTTTTAAAATTGTCTTGAATGTGGATGGAGAACTGGATTGGGGTCATATGTGCAAAGATTTTGGGTTCCTCTACACAAATGTCTTAGGCCAAAAGACAGGACTTCCTACCTGAAGTTTCAGCCTAGGGAGACATTGCCTGTGTTCATAGATTTTAAGTCTAAAGCAGAATAAAGTTACATGTTTAAAAGTGCCCAAGAGTTTTAGAAAGCTAAATCACCTCTCTTTTCCCACAAAGCCCCAGTTTGTACTCCCAGATTATCACCATTTAAGTGGAGTCCTGGATTCTTTCCAAGAGCTGCATCTCCTGCAGCCCCAGCCCCATGCTGGATTTCGAACTGAAGCAGTGACTCACCTGTGCAGATTCACCTGCCTTCATTTGAGCTGACTGAAAGCAAAGCATGGCATGGCCGTCCCTCCCTGCCCAGCACAGAGAGAGGCATGTCCAAAGGGGACTCGACCTGTATGTTCTGGGAGCAAGACCTGTATGCTCCAACCTCTTATCTGAATAAACCCTTGCAGAAAAAGGTGTGTGTACAGGATCCAGCACAATGGACTGATTTGGACCCTTGTTCCTCAGGGAATAAAAATAGCAAGTTAATATTAAAACTGTGTATTTTCACAGATTGCAGGCAGGACCCACAGCACACCATGCTTAATTTTCTGCTTTCAGTTCCCTATCAGATTTTATGCTTAGCTTACTGAGGTTTGTTTTTCCCCAGAACAGGATTTTTTTCCTTTAGCTACAATACATTCAGCCATGAAAAATGAGATTGAAAAAGATTAATAGGAAGCTGAAGGAGTCATCTGAGATTTACAAAGATTAACGTGTGTCTTATTCTTAGCTGTTTTCTTTTTCTTTTCCCTTCTCTTAGCTACCTAGACAGCTTAGATCGAATTGGAGCTGCAGACTACCAGCCCACCGAGCAGGACATCCTCCGAACCAGGGTCAAAACAACTGGCATCGTAGAAACCCATTTCACATTCAAAAACCTCCACTTCAGGTCAGTCTAACACTGTACAGTAAATTTTCAGAGCAACTATTTATCACAGGGTTTCCCCATACGTTTCCCTATAGTTCCTAAAGGAGAAGTTGTTAAATTGCATGGACAGCTCCCACTGCAGAAGACGCAGCATTTTGAAGGGTCAACAATGTGAAAAGTTTGGCAGTCTTGTCTTGAAAGTCACTGCCTGTAAGATAGAAGCTCATGGCAGCTTCTTCTAACCCAAAAAACACCTCTTTGTTGGAATGTATAATACAAGATTGACCCCCAAACCTGATCAAGCCTCATAAATGTAAAAATATTTGGCCAGATCTTTTCTCTTAAGTGAGTCAGTCACATGTAGTTAACACAATACCTCGACCCTCATGATGCCATCCAGTAGAGAGAAGAGGGCACAAAGACAAAAAGCCACACACAAACAGTATTTAGAGCATAAAAAAGTCAAGAGTGTGTGGTCTCCACCTCCACAGACCCTTTGGGACCCAGCAGGCTGCTGAAGCTCTCCCACAAACCCCCACATCCCTGTCTGTAACTACTCCTCCTGGTCCTCGTCGGCTGCAGGCTCTGGAGGAGACCACCAGGCTAGCAGTGAAAGCCCCACTGCATTGTGTTTGGAGCCTCCCAGGCCCATGTGGTCAGAGAATGCCCAGAATGCCAAGGTCCCCTGGTAACTAGGGAGGAGTGGGTGGTGATGGTCCTCCCCTGTGCTGCAGGCTCTTCGATGTCGGGGGCCAGCGGTCAGAACGCAAGAAGTGGATCCACTGCTTTGAGGATGTCACAGCGATCATCTTCTGTGTCGCGCTGAGTGGCTACGACCAGGTGCTCCATGAAGACGAAACCACGGTGAGTCTAACTGGGTCTTGGAGGCCCCAACATCTCTTTTCGGGATACTGCATAGCCAGCAGCTCCTCAGAGATCGCCGAATGCTCCCTGGGGTGCTGCAGTAATGTGCTTTAGCCCGTCGCTCCCCCTTGGCTCTGAAATCCTGGGGAGATCTCTCCTCCTTCACATTCTTTGATATGAAGTCTGCAGGCCCAGGTAATGCCTCCTTACACTGGTAAAGGCATAGTGGTTTGCTTCTCCTTTTTAGCCTACCTGTGTTTTCAAAATGCATTACAGGACCCTATAACCAGCAAGAGGATACAGCTGGGTGGGCTTTAAAACAGGGAAGCAGTCAGGCTGTGGTGCAGAGGTGCAGGACAGCAGTACACGCCTGGGGCTCAGTCCAGGAATATAACCTATTTCTTCAGGCTACAGAAATTTGTTTTCCTTAGTGAGAATGGAAATGTTTGAGTCCTCAGGTAATTTGCTCTAGGAGAGATTTTTATGACTTCCCACTGTTACATTAGGCTCAAAATACCATTTTGGAATTAAAGCTGGCAAGGACCTTTGTGCACCCTGGTATTAGAGTGCAATTAATACAAGTGAATTGAATACACAAAAAAGGATGCAGTAAGACTCATTACTGTATTCTGACCATTCATCCAGTATGATGGGGATGTATGTTTCTGGGACTACTGACAACTGCTATGAGCACCCAGTTACATTTGTCCAGTGAAAAGGAATTGGAGGCCATACTCAGACTCAGTAATGTTTTCATAGGTGCCCAATCTGCAGCAGCAGCATGGAGTGCTCACTCCTGCCAGCTCTGTCTCTCTGACGCTCTTTATTCTCCTGCTGGTAAAGATGTCAGGCTTGCAGAATGCTGTGGATGAGGATGGAATCGAGGGAAAGATTGATGTTAGGTGATGCTTGTCCTGTCCCAAAAAGACTAGGGGAACTGTGGTTTCTAGCCTCTGAGGCAGGTTTTTGAGCTCTAGCAAACTCGTTGATGAAATCACCTGGTAGTTTGAATCATATTGATGCCAGAATTCTGGGTGATATAAACATTACCAGTCACAGGACTGGTAACAGCTTGAAGCCATGCCAAGGAGAAGTTTAGGCTGGAAATTAGGAAAAGCTTCTTCACCCAGAGTGTGATCAGCTACTGGAACAGGCTCACCAGGGAAGTGGTCACAGCACCAAGCCTGACAGAGTTCAAGAAGCCTTTGACAATGCTCTCAGGCTCTTGATGTGACTCTTGGGGTTTTTCTGTGCAGGATCAGGAGTTGGATTGGATGGATAGTCTTTGTGATTCTGTGATCATGACTGTGTCTCCCTCCAGACTGACTGAGACACTCTGCATCCTGTCATGTCCACTTATTTATAATCCCTAGTTGTCTCCTCCCTCTGTCCCCAGCCCTGATACATTCAAGGATGCTCAGCCCTGTAGGATTTACTGGGAAGGAACCAAAATCTCCTGACGTGATTTGAAAAATCCAGCCATTAGCTCAACACTATAGAGCTCCGCAACTGGACTGCAAAATCAGCCAGGAGACAAAAAAGAATGCAGAGGGAGAGGGAAGGTCCAGGGGACAGGGAGCAAAGCTGTGATATGAGTAGAGAGCAAGATGCTCTATAGGTATAGCTTGGATTGTGACACCCGAATTGTGAAGCCAAAGGCAGCTTTTAATACAGGTCACCTTTGGGTGCCCATCTACGCAAGTCAGAGCCTGTGATTCAAAGCCACGGAGCACAAAATGGAATGGCCTGAATGCCAGTGCCATTTTTTAAATGTCAGCCTTAACTCTGCTCCTCTGAACTGGAGGTTAGAGCATCTCTCCTGGGGAGAGCCCTGCCAGTGATTGTCCCTCACCCAGCACCACCCCAGAGCCAGCTCAGCCTCCCCCCTGAAGTGCCACACTGCAGAAACTGGGATCTAGCACCTCCAACTTTCCCTTTGCAGCAGGAGAGCAGCCTGGTGCAGCTCTGGCACAGCACTGACATTTGCTTGCTATTTCAGTCCCTGTTCACAACACATTTCAGGGGATGCTGTGCAACAGGAGGGCAGAGGCAGCTGCTGCTCATTTACACATTCGGCGTAAACGGGGAAAGGATTCGGCATCACCACCACCGCCACGCCGGCAGGACGCCCCTGCCTAACCCAAATAAACGGCCCTGAGCAAGGCCAGTGCACTCAGGAAAAAACAGCAGTGTTGGATCTTGGCTGCCCTATTATGTCCCCATCACAAATGGCGAGTGGAAAAACGTGGTACCCACAGACCCTGACGCCTCCCAGGTGAACCCCCAAGCATTTGGCCCCCTCCTTGGTAATGTGGTGCCTCTCCAAAAACCCAGCAGTAAAACAGCTCCTCTGTCAGCTGATTTGCTGTCTGCATCCGTCACATCTGCTGGCTTTAATGACGTCAATCAGCTTTTATTGCTTCTCACTTGGAAAACACAAAGAGGAGGCAGCTGAGAAAGTGAGCTGGATGCTGCTCCTCCAGCTTCATTTTTTAGCAATACTTACTACAGTCCAGGCACTTGCAGCTGTGTTGAGCCACTGAAGGTTTGGGGGCTGTACAGATGTCTCCATGAGTATGAAAGGACTTGCAGAGAGCTTTCATTGCTGGCATGGAGCCATGAGAGGGAAAGAACCTGACTGCATATCAGGGTCCAAGAAAACCCTTTCAAAGCTGGGTGATTTTCCTCCTGCACTCAGCACCCTGTTGTCAACAAGCACAGGATTTCACAGGTGCTTTTTGTACTTCTCTAAGTCAAACCACACTTCAGGTGGAGAAAACTGCAGTTCAGATGCAAGTCAGCATCACGTGGACCAGGGACAGGCTCACTTTGGTAAGCTCCAGGTGGGACAAGTGTAGGGTCAGCTTGTCTCACTGAAAAAAAACTCACAAACAGGTTTATTGTGAATCCTTTCCAAAGAGCTGGTTAAACAAGGCTGGGTGAAACACTCTCTGACCTGCCCCTGCCCTTAAAATTCAAACACAGCTCTATACTTGTAAAGTTGTTTTGTGGGTTATTGTGCTCTTTGTTTTAAAAGAATGACCACCCATCCTCCTGCAGCAGCTAAAGTAAGATCGTTGTGTTTGAAGCTGTCCCTGCTTCTTAAGAGCAGTCAGTCTTTTAAAAGGGATGTATTTTCTCTCTAATTCCCTGTCACAAAGAGCCACACAGCAGGAGTCGAGAAAAGCAAGTACTTCCCTATGTCCAGATCAGAAAGACATAAAGAAAATAAAGAAAACTTTCTGCATCTGTGATTTTTAGGCCCATACACCCGCAAAGATCACACTTTTCACAGAAACTCCCAGTACTGCTGAATCCAGCTTCTCCCATTGCTTCCAACACTTTATGCTGCTGTTGGCAGATCTAAACTGTGTCCCTGTGTGCCCAGCTCTCAGGGGAGAGGAACAAGGCATGGGAAAGATTCAAGCAATGCCTTCATCAGTCCCATTGCTCCCAGCCACAGCCCAAGTCAGAGCTCATGTGGCAAAATGGTACCCTCTGCCCAGCCCGTCCAAAGCACGAGGCACTGCCCTCGAGGTATTGCACCTGTCTGTGCCTTTACCAAGTCCTTCACAAGGAGCTGCCAGGCTCTCTGTCATAACTGTACACAGTTGGAACATCCTGCTTTAATTGGCAGAACTCCTCTCTGGATTATGTTTTTGCATAACAAGGCTGTTTTGTCTCATTTGTGGCTTATCTTTTTGTTTCATAAGCTGAGGTTACAGAAGGAAAAGCCTCAGCTCTGTAATCTGGGAAGAGAGAGTGGCATTCATATCACTCAGTAAAACTAGAGAAGATGATTCACAAAGGTAGATTTCCATTGTTCTTTCTAAATAGAATTCCTAACGGAATTTTTGTTAAAACAGCAATGGAATGGGATCTGCCATAGGAACTGAGACTATCCTCTGTTTTTTACCTTGCAAAATCAAAGGAGTCATAGCAAGAGAGGGAGATGTTGATGGTGCACATTGCTGCCTCTGAAGCTAAGATATTTAGGTAAACCAAGACATGCAAGTACTGTTTGTGTCCCTGTTGCTGAGGGTGGGATGGGTGGAAGGCTCTGTGCTGGTAACCCTTGGTGTGCATTACTGTTGTCCTGTAGGTTTGTATTGCGCTGCATGACCTGGTTAGCGTGCTCTCTCTGCCGTCACTGGGCAAGAAAAATGGAATCGCAGTGCTCAGAAATTGCCTTAGGAGGGACAAAGCAAGCCAAAGTGGCTTGGACATCTTAGGAAATAAAAGCAGGAGGGGGAATATGGAGTTGCTGTGCTTAGGATAACCATCAGTGTCCTTATAGTTCGCGTGACAGCTAGCACTTAATCATCAAGGAAAACAGAAAATATTGAATCAACTGGGTGTTGCAGAAGACACCAAATCTCCTCCCATACTCTGGTAAAAAAAGATGTTTTTTATGAGTGTGTTTCTGCCTGGACAGAGTCTTTACTGCAGCATCCTTTTTCCCTCATGCTGAGTGAAAAGCTGTTTGCTCTTCACATCAGTGACGGGAACACAGCTGTGCAATGACATCTGAACTCAGCTATGAGCAATTCTCTCTCTTGTCCTGTGCGGGAAAAGTTAACTGGACTTTGAATATGCATGGGCGAGTGGTTATTCCTCTGTAACATGGTTGTTGGGGCTACTTTTCTTCTTGGGGTACGAAATACTTGCCAGTGTAAGGGTTTAAAATACCAATTTTGAAATAGGAAGTGACATTAAGAAATTAACTTCTGAAGAGCTCTTCCCTTAATGATAGACCCGACATAAGGTGTGATAATGCAGCATGATGGGTCCAAAAGCAGGTGAAATAATTTTTGTCACTTCTTCTAAAAGTATGAGGAGCATAACCTTTAGTGCCTCCTAGCAGAATAGGCACATCTGCCCCATCACAGCAGAAAGGGGCCCCAGGCAAGTTCTATGGGACTAAACTGGTCTTCCACTGTGGATTTACTGAGAGGAGGGGGATTATTTGGGGGATTTAACTTCTCACTCCTCCTTTAGCAGCAGTCTGTCCTTTTACATATGGTGGTACCCAGATGCTGCTTCCTTATCCTTGCCTCTGCACCTGGGTCTACCTGAGCTGATGGAGAGCTCCTACAAACACCTATTGAACTAGTTAGGGTTGGGAAGGGAAAGGAAAGGGAGATACTGAGGATTCCTGGTGCTAGCCAACACCAGGACAGCTTGTGTCCATGCGTGGGCTCCCAGAAGCCCTCCTGGGATGCAACAACATTTCCCATATGGCATCCAGGTATGACAACAGAAGCATCTGTGCCTGCTCACCAGAATATTGCTCTGCACCTTTGCCACACACAGAAAGCAATTTATGGCTTTTGAATAATGTCATCTTCTGGCTTTGGAATAATGTCATCTTCTCTTTAGTGGTGGGGAAGGAAAAGGTGGATTTTAAGACCAAAACATTTCCCACATAAGTAAGGATGAGTGGGCAGAGTAGTTCATTTTGTTTACTTGTCTGACTGGCAAAGCTGAAGGAAAAATCAACTTGTAGAGATCAGAAAGGCAGGTCAGACATCCTTAGGAAGCTTTGAACCTTGTTTCTGGAATCTGAAAAGAATAGAGGTCATTTAGTGTAACCCTCATGTTGTAGTGGGATGTATTGGTTTGTGCTGTGCGTATATGATTCTGTGATTCTATATTCTGGTTACCACTGTACACTAAGAGTCACTATTTCTTGGAAAAACGGTCTCATCTCCTAACATTCATTAATGCAAATTGTTCAAACTGGATAAGAGAAGTAGGAGGACTTCTGTAGGATCCTTACAGTCCCACAACTGTAGAACAGTTGGCTTCACCTAACCATGAAGCCCAGCTCAGAAGTCCTTAGCTTCTGTTTCTTAGACAAACCCGATGCCACCTGTGGTGCTCCCCATGCCATGAAGAGCAGTCTCACCCCTCTGCTCTCCACCAGGGCTGTGCAGTGTGGCAGGTGTGGCACGAGGCTGCCCAGATGGCTGATGGCTGCTGCGGATGAGCTGTGGGTTTAGCCCACAAGCAGTGTTCACGTGTTTCTCCATGTTTTTAGTTTAAATCAGCAAGGATGATAAAAATGTAATTTAAAATGTTTTGGGAGGGACCCTGCTTAAAAAAATGGTTAATTGTATTTGCTTTCTGTTCCCCTGACCACCCTCCACTTCATTCTCTCCCCCCGAAGGCTGTGAGTATCCAAGAATCTCCTGCATAAAACCTTTGTACGCCAGGTTTCTATGTGGTTACAATTTTGGCACCACAAGTAGCAAAGAGGAGCATTGCTCCAGGGTACTAGTCAATACCAAATGGGTTAGCAAAAAACAGCCCACAGGCGCAGGATGATCCAGATAAGCAACATGTTGCAACTGAGACCCAGTGAGCAAATGCATTTTTTCATTCTTACATGATCGCATTGTCCCCGTCTGTCGGATGGGGAAATGTGCGGTCATCCAAGACAGGGCATGGCAAATCACACGTGCCCTGCTTCACTCTGGGCTGGATCAGATGTTTCTTTCATCCACAGAGCCTCTTCTGGCTATATAAAACACTTAGTAGACATGAAAGCATATCAATGACAAGGAATGTGTTAATCAGTGAAGTGCTGGCCTCAACTTTATGCCAGCACAGGTGTGAAATGGAGTGGGAGAGGGGTGAAGGCCCCCGGCTGACTCGTGTACCATTCCACATTCCCAAATCCAAGGCTGGGGGCAACAGGACATGCTGCACCCACCCCAAAAAACTCTCCAGTAACAAACCCGTGCAGCCCCGTTCTCTCCAGTGTCTCTGTGGTGATGGCTGGACCAGTTTCTTACTTTTTCACTGGCGGGTTTGGGGAGTGCTGTTCTAAGGAGACCCCGCTGGGAAAAGCCGAGGAGCCGGTCTGGTCTGTACCATGCTTTGCCTTTGATAACCCCCTGACTCTTGGGTGTGCTTCGTCCTCACCGCGCCTGCTCTCTGCGCTACCCGGCTCCCGGCTGAGAGACGGCCACGCGACCGGCGTGCGCGCTCCGGCGTCGGCCTCGGCGCCAAACGTCGCCAGCCTCGGCACCTCCACAGCTTTTCCTCGGCCGTCTGACCTTATCTAGCCAAACAAAGGCCAAAAAATGAGCATTTGAGAGACCAACCAAATTTGGCAGGTATGAAGCTTCTCTTGAACCGAGAAAAAAAAAAAAAAAAAAAAAAAAAGAAAAAACGAATTGAGAGTTGAAAGCAGCAGGGAACATGACACTTGGTTGACTTTGCCGTGAGCTCTTTCCACCACCATAAACCCATGTGGCGGACTTTGCAACTCCCTAACTGGTCTGGTTTTTCAATTCCTCTTATGTCTCTCCTTTTCTGTGTCCTTTTTTTGCATGACCTATAACCAAAAAGCTGACTTCTCACTGTGTGTACATATGGATGTATGGCTCTTCTGCTAATCTTCTAGAGGCATGAGCTAACACCAGTGGTAGCTGCCTGACTTCTAGTCTGGTTGTTCTTAAATTTCTCTGTTATGTTTTTCCTTTTTATACTATTCTCTCTTCCTTTTTCACTTTTTTTCCTCTCTGCGAGACACTTTCTGTTGAGCCATCTTCCAAGAGAACTAAAATTTAAAAGTTTAAAAATTAAAAGCCCAACAACAGACAACACTAAACAAAATAACAAAACCAGGCAAAGGTCACGGCAAGGTCATTTCCAAAATTATGTCACCTTGATGTCTGCTTCCAACTCTAGATTAATTCAAGGATCTACCAGTCCTTGGTTAATGTATCCAAACAGTTGTGTGCCGCACACATTCGACAGTGGAAAAAACATTTTACAAAAATTATTGAAAATGTTTTAGAAAATCTGCATGAGCTGCACCGACACAAAAATCTGATCAAAGGGCAAAAATAATTCTTCATCCATGCATGGTGCATGATGATTTCTATGAGCTGGGATCCTGTAAATTAATGTTATGTAAAATCAAACAGCTCTGTATTGTTAAATGCCCTTAAGTTACTAATTGTCTGTCAAATGTAATAGGGACTGCATCTGTGTATGTATATGTTCAGCTGTATGTATACATAAATTTATTATGTATATTGTAGATTTTCTTTTTTGTTGCTTTCCTCCTTAATTTAGTTGTTTTAGATTTCCCTACATGTTGAATGTCCCTGGGTCGCTGGCTTTGGCCTGATGTGATCTTTCCTTTCTATTGCAGAACCGCATGCATGAATCTCTGAAGCTTTTTGACAGCATCTGCAACAACAAATGGTTCACAGATACATCTATCATCCTGTTTCTAAACAAGAAGGACATATTTGAGGAGAAAATTAAGAAATCACCACTGAGTATCTGCTTTCCTGAGTACACAGGTAATGAGAAATGTGGCTGTACAGGAGTGCTTAGCAAAGGGACCACAGAGCTCTCCCCAGCCAGGCTGGTGCTGTAGTGTGTCACAGGCAATGAGGCTAAAGATGCAGAGCTAGAGCTCCCATTGCCTTCACTACAGGTTTTATTTCAGTAAGGGCCAAAGGATCACCCCCACCATGGTCCACTTAAAGCAGGACCATGACTTGACCCAAGTTCTTTGCTGGCAAAGGGCCACCACCACTGATTCAGGTGTCAGATCTCCACCTCACCACTGGGTTTGATGCCAAGCCAGCATCTGCAGGTGTGGGGCCACTCTGCACTCCACAAACCCATGTGCACTGGTTGCCTGTGTCACACAGGATCATGGACCTTCTTGCAGGTCTCTCAGAAAGGTGCAGTGAGTGTAATGGGTGACTGGTCTCCAGGAGACCAACACACGGGCTTTGTTAGGCTATCCACAGCTGGAGTACAGCTTTGTTCTTTCAAACCCAACCATGCTCCCTTACGGCCACAAGAAGAATCCCTCTGCAGTTTCTGGACACTTTTCCACTTCCAGGCACTGCGGGGTTATAGAATCATCATGATCCTGGAAACACTCATGTCCAAGCTGGATGGGGCTCTCAGCAACCTGACCTGGTTGAAGATGTCCCTGCTCACTGCAGGGGGCTTGGATTAGATGACCTTCCAACCCAAACCATTCCTTGATTCCATGATCAGCCCTCCAGTATGCAGACAGCAGGTCACACAGCTTGGCTAATTCAGCTCAAGCAATACATTTTCATCACATTAGTTGAAAAGTCCCCAGTTTTGGTCTCGGGTTTGCCAGCCTCAAGTATCTGGACATGAAAACACTTCCAGTTAAATGCAGGTAGAAAACAAGGTGTTTCATATTCTGATCTTCCCACACCTCTTAACCCATAGTGCAGGCAGAGGAGAGCCACAGTGAGCCATGCCCTGAGCTTGGCTGGGGAGAAGGAGGCCTTGGTGATCCGTGGAGTTGAGAGCAGGAGCTCTGGGATGGGCAGTGTGCAAGAAGCCCCCACTCCTGCTGCCTGGCATCTGACCCGCTAATGATGGGAATACATCAGCCATGCAAAGGCTGCAGCTGCACCCCGCTGCTTCCCTCTGCATCTCGCCAGCTTCCACAAACCC
The DNA here is from genome assembly GCF_029207755.1 of Chamaea fasciata. Lineage (NCBI taxonomy): Eukaryota > Metazoa > Chordata > Aves > Passeriformes > Sylviidae > Chamaea > Chamaea fasciata. The sequence goes on from NW_027094097.1 coordinate 8,783,803, forward strand.
TCATTACCATTCTGAGATGGCACAAAAATAAACTTTTATCGTCATGAATTATTTAAACTCACCGGAGACATCCAGACGAATCAAGCCGACAGACAGAGAAGCCAATCTCTTTGTCAGGAAACACAGTTGTGAACCCGGAGCACCAGGAGTGTCACAGTTCTGGGCAGGCCAACAAATTATTAACCAGAGCTTCTTATCTCTGAGCACTTGATTTTTCACTGCGAGTAGACAAAAGTGATCTCTCATTGCTGCTTTGGGCTGAATGATCTGTGGCCATGGAGCTGAATAACTCCAGCTGAATTCAGAACATCTGCAGGTTTCCTCTCCAGGGAAGATTTTGGTGTTTGTCACTACCAGCACATTTCAGCCATCTAGTCATCTGCTTGGTCCAGACAGAACCAACATGTTCCAAACATATTTGTCTGGAAAGATCTGATCATGGAAATTTCAGTCTTTACAGCTGAGCTCACAATAATGCTTACCCCAAATTTTCCTGGTTGCAAATTAGATTGCTGCTTTTGGATGGCTTGTAGAGCAGCTCATCACCATCTTCTTTATAGCAGTGCTTCTATATACTGGATGGTTTCTGTCAGGTCCTCTTCGCTTCCCTTTTCTCAGTGAAGCAAACCTTTACCTCTCACTCCTTCCTGATCACATTTTGTGCACCTGGTTTTAGAGATCTTCTCTGTCGTCTCTCAGAAACCTCAGTCTGAAATAACATTCTTACAGAACCCCTGATGTCAGAGACACTAGAACAAGAAGGAATGTGATCTTAGAAATTCCTTCCCAAGCTATCCCAGCCCAAGAGGGAAGTTCAGTGGAGGGAGGCAGACATTCATACACATGAAACTGAGCTCTTGGCTGATTAAACAGACGAAAACAAAGCTTCTGTCTGGAGCACTGCAGCCACAAGTGAACCAAACCAGTCTTCCCCAAGTCTCAGGGGAACCCAAAGGTGCTGTAAATTCCTTCAAGATGCTTTTCTGGAAGCTGGGAGTTCTCACAATGTCAGAGACCCTCAACAGATCTCCTGTCTCTCTTGTGCGGTCAGAGAGGGCAGGAAGTCTGACTGCTGAAGGTCCTTTTAGTGATCCAACAGGGACCTGAGGTGAGGAGTTATCTCACCCCCACGGGTTCAGCCATGCTGTTACGAGTTAGCTGTGCTAACATTCAGCCCAGGCTTTAGACCCCAGCACACACTTCAGGCTGCTCGCCCCTGCTTTGCTGGCCACAGCCCACAGGATGAAACCCTTGTGGCCTCATGAAAAAGCAACATCATTAGAATGTTGCCCTGGAGTTAGAAAGAATTATTTGATAAAAGCCTATAAACTGAACAAGCAGACTTTCAACATCACAAGTAGGTTCCACAAAATGCTTTTAATGAAATGAAATTTCTGATGTCCATTAGTTCTCCTGACAGGGAATTATTAGAAGACTGCATCCACAAATTTGCCTGCTGTTTGCTGGAGCACTGTTTCCATCCCCTTAATTCAGTCATGCTTTTAACTAATCCACAATACTTAGTAAAGCAGCAGCAGAATCCACGGCTTGATTTAAACCAAGCTGGCATTAGTGATTCCCTGCTCTTGTAGACAGAATCAAGCATCTAAATCCTCATGTCTTTGAACAACCAACTTCCTGTTCATAAAATACCCTCCTGGTTGTGCTCAGCATGTGGAACTGATTCTTTACGCAGCTCTTCATGCAAGAATCTGCTCCCAAAAAAAAACTTGCTTTTCTTGCTTCATACTTATTCTCAAGTCCTATGGTCTTCATGAACTTGTGTCTTCAACTAGCAGTGCATGTGTGTGCAAGTGGGATTTCCCCAAGCAGCTGCCTTCCACCACAGCACATCTCCAGCCCCAGTAAGCTTCTCTGTAGCAAATAACAGCATTTCCCAACAGTAAAGCATCGTGAAGAGAAAGGGACCCAAAAGCAAGAGCAGTGTTACTGTTGTGGAGCGTTTTGGGGGTCAGGCAGTGCCTGGCAGTACTGGGAGCTGCAATCCAGGCCAGCCAGAGCCTTCATCAGCCTTTAGGAGGTGCCCAAGTGGAGCCATGTGCGTGAGCAGAGCTGGCCAGAGGAGAAAGGATCTACTCATTTGCATGACTCCTTCTAAACTTTTTTTAACACTAAATTTGAGGATTAATGAGGTTTGGCACAGTTATCTCTATATATCAAAACAAGAAACTCCTCACAGTGGGATTTTAGTCATGGCTGTAGAAGAGAGAACTGCAATCTCAATTCCCTTACCAAAAAAAAAAAAAAAAAAAAAAAGAGGGGAGGACATTCTGTATCAATCTTTTTGTTGGGTTTTGGGGTTGTTTTTTTTGAGAAAAGCCCATTTTGCCCTGTAACAGAGGCTGGATCTTTTCATGTCCCTTTTTCTTACTGATTTAGGGAAAGGAGGACACAGCTACCAATACTGCCCTCAATTCATGTTAACTCTTCCATCAAAAACTGAAGCTTTAGTGAAAAAAAAATCTAAAAGAAGGAAAAAAGCTAAGCCTTTTCCCTAGGTCAAGCGCTTGCTGCATTTCTGGCAGGTTTCTTCTCTTTTTTGTCACCATGATGTGGAATTTCTTCCATCATAGCCTGTTTAACACTCAGCTCCCTCATTCATTTCATCTCTATAGACTATAAACAGCAACTCAGAATAAAAATACAGCTGAGCTGACAGTCAGGGAGCATCTCCTGCCTGGCAGCAATCCTGGCTGGTAAGAGTGCCCATCCCTGAGATGGAGAGAGGGCACCTGGGCTGCAGCAGCCCCACACAGCTCCCCACATCCGCACAACGGGATGGGGATTCCAAGTCATGGGGCTGCTTTAACCCACTCTTTTTCCTTTGCTCTCGGCTGTCCCGCAGGCCCCAACGCTTTCACGGAGGCGGTGGCATACATCCAGACTCAGTATGAGAGCAAGAACAAGTCGGCCAACAAGGAGATCTACACTCACATCACCTGCGCCACCGACACCAACAACATCCAGTTCGTCTTCGACGCTGTCACGGATGTCATCATCGCCAACAACCTGCGGGGCTGTGGACTCTACTAAACTCCCCGGAATATCCTCCAGTCCCGCGGACAGGTCCTCCCTTTCCTTGTTTATTCCTCCTCAGAAGATGACAAGGAAGAAATACATAATTCCCTCCTCCTGTCCCAGAAAACTCTGCAGCAAGTTCTGCTTTCCCCAGACCCATTTAATTTTGGTTCGTTTTTCGTTCATCCCCTTGCTGCCCCGTTCTACTCCTCCGTTCCAATCACAGTGTTGTGCAGGGAGCTAACGCATTTCCCACGAAGTGCATTTCAACTGCCAAAAGACAAAAATACTTCAGTTCTAAAGAGAGGAAAAAAATCAAAGCCTTAAAATACTGGTCAGGAGCAGTGTAGTTTGGAACCAAAACTTTTTTTTTGCCTTGAAAATTAAGGGATATTGTTAATTCCTCTGGTTATTTGCCTTTTTTTTTAAACACTCTTCCTTTGGGAAAGTGCTAAATACAGCCTGATCATTTAGAAGATCCCTTACAGCTCCAGTTCTGACCCCAAAGCTGGAGGGTTTGGTGTTGAATGCAGCCACCATAGCTCGGATTTGTACATTCTCCTTTTTTCCAGACAGCTATTTGAACAAGTAAAACAGCCATATCAAGTTCTGCTGGTGTCTGAGTAACAGGGACACAGTAACAAAGCCTACTAAGCCTTGTCTAAAATCATTCATTACTGGTAGCAGTTTTACCTCAAGTTTTTCAAAATTAATGATAAAATTTATCTAGTGGTTGCTGTAACCCATTTCCGAGGCACTTCCGTGGAGGCCATGGAGACACTGGGCTGGCTGGGACCCCTGGAGTGTAGGCAGTGAAGATGCCCCGGGAATGGTGTCCCGATGGGGACTCCCCCCCTCAGTGGCATCCTGACAAGGAATCCAGCCTGGGGACCTTTCCCACAGCACCTCCTGGCCTTAGTGATTCAGCAGTGGTGATGCTCCTGCACACACGTGGCATCACTTTCCAAAATTCAGCCTTGAAATGCTGGGGTGCACGAAAAATATTTAGCCCTGGCTTCTTGTAGGCAGAGTCTGACCTTCAAGTGCCTGAGATGGGGAAAGGTGCTTTGGAAAACCTCCCTGTACCTGAGTGGCAGCAAAGTGTGCAAGAGTCTCGTGGCCCTTCATTGCCCTTTGGGCATCTAAACCCCTTGAGAAGCCCAGCCTCGTGCTTTAAGCCTCCTGGGCTGAGCACAAGCCAGTGGCTTTCCTGTGTCACCTCCTGCCTGAGCATCCCAGAGAGGCAGCTGCAGGGTTGGTCTCAGTCAGGGCATCTCTTTACCAGTATCTTTACTGAGATGGTTGGCTAACACTGGCAAGGGAGAGCTCAGGGAGCTGATTTGAGTCAAGTGATGGAGTAGGAAGGAAAAGTGCAAGGAAAGGAAGGAGGAAGGGCAGGGGAGAGCAGTGGGAAGGGCAAGGGTAGCACCCAGCACAGCAAAACTGGGGGCTCAGAGAGGACAAATGCAGGTGGGCTGGGGTACATGTGGCCACCACCAAGAACTCTGGATGCTGCTGAGTCGAAGGCAAAAGGGAATGTGAGAGGTGGGGTGTCACCTCTGTGGACATGGAGGGACTCTTAGAGTCTACCCCAAAAACTTGTTTGTTGTCTGGGTGAGACAACCACCTCTGAGGTCCCACTGGGGGCAGGTGGGCAATGTTGATCCCTGTCTTTTCTCTGCCTCTCCTAGAAGTCCATTATCTTGAAAATCATGAATCTTTGGAGGCTGGCCAGAAGTTCAACTGTCCTCTCTTGGGAGCCTTATCTAGGAGTGGCATTCAGGTCTCAGGAGGTCTCTTCAGGGCTGTAGTTGAGAGGGACAGTATCCCTTCTCACTGTGCTCATTTAGGAGAGATGGTGTGAGAGCAGCCCAGAGCAGCACAGCCCAAAGGGGAGGGCCAGGTGACTGTCAGTGTACAGGAGGCAGTGACAGAAACACATACGGTGGCACAGGAGGGAGAGGACAGTGGGAGAGGCTTAGGGAACGTTTTGGGAGAGAAGCTGCAGAAGGGAGACGAGGTAGATTAAGACAGCAGGGAGGATGGGAAGAGAAGGGCACCTGAGAGCCAGAGGAGAGTCCCCATCAGAGGCTGTGCTCTGCCAGGACAGTATTTGTGAGACATTTGTGACAAATCCCCAGCCAGGGATGTGAACACCCTGAGGCAAGCAGGAAAGGCGTGCAGAGGAAAACGAGGTGTCTGTCACCCATCCAACCAGCTACAGCCCAGCATGGCTGGTAACTGTCAGTAACCCCTAGAGAGAATTAAATGATGCATTTACTATTGTACAGCAAGGACCTGCTGCTGCTCTGCTGGGCACTAACAGCAATAACACAACTCCCTGCCTCCCCTGCTCTGGCACAAGCAAGCACCCACCTTTCTCTTCACCATCTCAGCCTTAAAATGCCTCCAATGACATCAGCTCCTGCAAAGAGCTGGCCAGCAAAGCCTCGCTGCTCCTCATGCCACAGCCCACCCACGCATCTGAGTCCCAGCAGTAACACCCAGCATCCACGCGGGTGTTGTGTCAAACCCAGGGCAGAAAAAACACACATTGGTTACGTTTGGTACCTAAGGTGTAACCACTGCACCCAGAGTGATGATGGCTGGTGCTGGCAGGGATGTAGGTCATTTATTAAGCTCTGTAAGAACAGTTTCATCAGAAGCACTGGAGTTTTGGAGATTTTCTGTTTGCATTCCTTGCTGTGAATGATGTTTTATCCAAGTAAATAAGTAACAGAAGCTGTTTCCAGGGAAGGCAGCACCATACCAAGGCTTTGTGAGCTCCCAGCATAAAGAACACAGGAATATTTTGGTAAAGACAAGTTAACTCCAGACTGCCAAATGCAGTCAAGTGGCCACTTTTACCTCTCTCCAGGCTGGATTCAGGTAACCCATTCCCAGCTTTGCCAGCTGGGAGGTCCAAGCCCCCTCTGCAGCTCCAGCTGGTCCCTGGCACGTTGGTAACCGTCAACAGCTGGTGCCCCATGGGGAGAAAATGGAGAAAAAGCAGAGGAAATGTTGCCACACAGAGCTTCTTCTTTCATTTTCTTTGGCATATTGTGTGTCTAAAGCTTCATCTCAGCTGCTGCTGCTGACATTCCCTCCCTCACACGAGTGTCATGAGGATTCACTGACAAATGCTGGAAACAGCCTTTGGAAAATGAAATGCTTCCAGTGTTAAACACCACTATTTCTCCCGCTTGATGGCCGTGTATAGATTTGTGTCTCCAGAGTGCCTGCCAAATTATTACTCACGGCTGCCTTCTGCATCCTCCAAAGCCCTTCCTGACAGATGTGCCTTCCACAGGCAATCTTTTGCCCCGTACTTTCTCTAAACACCAGCAATTCTTGCAGCAGTTGCCTAAAAAGTACTTTGAAATACATCTCCTGCTTTCAAAAGCCTTTTCTTAGCAGTCCCTTGAGCTTTGCAATGCCATACTCTGAATCCAGACCCTTGGAGAGCCAGAGCTGTGTTTCATTTGCAGTCTCCACGTAGCAGGGATGTTGCAACTGGTACAGCTGCATCAGAAATCCTACCGGGGCGTGGAGGATAGATTTAAAAGCACAAAATTGAAACAGCTATGTATACACCCTGCTGCCCTTCAAAGCTAATGTGGGAATTTGAAAAAAAAAAAAATAACACAAACAAAAAAACCCCCACCTTTTTGAGATGCAGAAGCAGAAGGTTTTTAACGACTCAGGTCACTGTTCCAGCAGCAGAAGCATCCAAGTGCTGTCAGCATTGAAAGTAGCATTAGCAACTCGTGATGAGCTTCAGACAGCAGCAAAAAGAAAGAAGGAAGCTCCCTGTCGGCTTGCTCCATAGTCAATGAGAGGGTCGGTTGTGGAGCCATGGGACCACAAAAATGCAAATAGCTTCTTTATTTAAACGACAATTTCAATGAAAGAGAGAAACCCGTACGAGGAGAGTGTTGCAGTGCTGCCGGGCGGAGCTGGGAGGAGCTGGGCTGGTTGGGAGAACGAGCAATAACCACGCACTGGGAAAGCACACACTAAAATACAGCCCCAGGCTACCAAAGGCAGTTTTTAATCTTGCATATAGGAATTGCACACGGTCTGGTTTTCACGGGGGGCCGGAGGAGCCCGGCGGAGCGGCAGGACAGCGCGGCCGCCCAGCGCGGCCATCTGTCCCCGCCGTCTGCGAGCGCGGAGCGCCCCCGCTGCCTGCCCGGCGCTCCCGCCGCGCCTGGAGCGGCACGGCCCCGCTGCCTGCCCGGCAGCGCTTGCAGCTACATCTCTCTCAGGAGTTTCTACCGGAATTAGCTCCTTGCCCTCAGCCAGCTTTCCTGGATGGCCGGCCAGCCTGTCCCTCCATGGAGGAGAGAGCAGCCTCAGGAGGAGCCTGCCAGGCCTCCTCTCTTGATGTGATTTTGTTTTACAGGACACTAAAAGTATTAATAAGGGCAGTCTTTAATGTATAGTAAAACATATCTGGTGGGTTTTATCTATCATGGCATGAGCCCAGTGCTGGCCTGCAAGGGAACAGACCTTGTTCTCAGTCCAGGAGTGCAATCTCCAAGAGGTCAGGATGTGACATAGAAGATGTCCTTTTGCCAGAAGGTCCCTGTGTGCCCAGCCTCACTGTGCAGCTCAACAAGGCAGACGTCGCCCCTGGGGGATTTGCAGACAGTGCTGGGAAAGGGACCAGCCCTGCAATGTTAGTTTGTGTGACATGTCCCAAGCTTTTTGTGGTCACAAAGTCTCCTGGAGCCAGGGAGAGTTGCTGAGTTCCTGGGAAGAAGGCTGACCGTCTGTCAAGTCAATTAGAGATGCTTAGTTGCAGTGGGCTTGGGTGTTTTCATGGTTTATCTTCAGGCTTACCACCAAAAACTCCCCAACCATTTCCAAGGAGACTAGAACACTCATTAGTGATCTGACACTGGACACATCAAGGTCAGTGGCAATGGTGTTACTGACCATCACCCTGGGCACCCAGACCCATCACCCACTTGCATCCCCAGTGCACACAGGAGAAAGCAGAGACGTGGTCCAAGTGGCACAAAATTGCAGACCACAGTCTTGCCTCTATCTCCGTGCAGGAAAGAGCAGGCAAACACACCCCAAGGCTCCCTGAGACTTGAGAGTACGGTGTCATTTCTGAGCTCCAGCACTGACACAAGATAATTGATGCTGACAGATATAGGTACGTGACCTATATAGTTATACTGAGAATGTGGCTATGGGAAGGGACTTTGCACAGGACCACTAACGACCCAGCCAGCAGCCTGGGAAATCTTTATTTGCGTGCAGACACAAGCAAGTTCAACCCTTAAACACCGATGCCTTAGTGAGAGGACCAAAGCCTCCAGCTGGCACCCTGCAGGCAGAGGGAAAGGGAGCTGGATTCAAGAAACAGCCCCATCTCCCCAAGAGGGCAGCTTTGTTCATGGAGACTGAGTGCAGTAGGCACAGGGAGGAGAGACCAGGAGAAGAGGCAGAGGGGCTGGCAGCTGGCTGGATGCTCACTGCCCCAGGCCCTCTTCCACCCAGTGTCTTGGAATTCAGATGCAGTGCTGACTGCAGTGCAGGCAAAGAGCTCCAGAGCTAAAGCTGCTGCTCCAGGTGGGGAGAGGAGATCATGGCAGGTAAAACATCATTTTCAGCAGTGCCTGAGTCTCACCAACTTTTCCAGTGCTGGACCCACCTGGTGGTGCTGGCCAAGCAGATAGGGTTGTTTAACCACCAGCCATGGCCCTGTTAATTAGCCCAGTCCCTAATTTGTGCTCCTCAGCCCTATTCCCCCACCTCCTTTTTCCCACTTCAGCTCGACAAGGGAAGAGTGACCATCACCCTGCCTCTGGGCTCCCCGCTCCCCGTCACATTTCCCAAAGGATCGCCGGAGGCCGTCACCATTCTCCTTTTGCTGGTTTCCCGCTGAATCATTTCTCCTGCATGTTTGATGGCCCAAACTGTATTAACTGTAATTTTGTACGAAGAGTGACTGTCCATTGGTTTAATAGAGCATTAGTTATTGTAATAATTTATTGGCTGTTGGTAATGTATTTATTAGTTACAAAATGTTAATAAAGTGCCAGCTCTTTTCTAGTGTGAGAGTGGTTTTATTGTGTCTCCCTTGAGTGCGTCCAGCTTCTCAAACTTCTTTAACCCTATGGCTGCTCCACAAACACTTGCACAACACACAGCACCAGCTGTCTGCCAGAGCCTCATCCTCCTGGAAATAAGGAATTTGAAAAGGATATAACCAAAAGAGACTCCATTTTATGTAAGTATTTGGCAGGATTCTTTTTCCTTTGCTCACCAGAGGCAGCAGCAGGGCAGAGCATCCTTGCTGCCCCACTGTTTCCTCCACCACATCAGTTACAAATCCTTCACAAGTCACAAGCTTTGCTTTTCCACTGTCTCTTTGTGCGAGCACAGAGTGAGAAGACCCATTGGTGGTTCAATTCAGTAAATGATGTGTTCTCCTCTTTGCAGTAGCACAAAACATGGAGCATCCCTTCCTCCCTTTAAAACAGTGCTTGAGCCGGTTTGTTCTTTTATGTTTAAACTAAAGATCTTCCATTATTTGGGGCATAATAAAGAAGTAAGGAACTTGAAGAAACCAAGAGAAAGTTTTCTATAAACCTCAGCAAAGGAAAATGAACCATTGCTCCCATTGACTTCACCAACTTCCAGTGATGTGGCTTCAGCTGGACTCATCTTCAGTCAGGAATTCCCTCATGGCCCATCCTATGAATCAGACAGAACTACAGGCCAGCCTTGAGAAAAGAAAATGGCTGAGAGGGAAAGGATTTTGATTTGTGTATTGATATTGGAGATTTTAACAACTTCTTCCCGGACACCATCCTGCTCAGATTCTGCCTGGGTGTTCAGGATCCTGAAGTCATCACGGTTATTTTGCCTGAATGGGAATTCTCATTTCCCTGGGCAAAAGCTTTATTTCAGCTGCTCTTTCACCAACACCATCACTTCTTTATTTAAATATAATTCATAAATAGGACAACACCAGAGATGAACAAGGAAAAGCCCATCCTGATACTCTCCATGAAAATCTCGAGACCCAGCAATTTTGCAACAAGCACAAGTCAAGAAGAAAGAACCACACATCCTTTTGTGGCAGTTTCTGGTTTCCCTATGAATAAGGCCTCTTTTTAATTTCAAGATAAGGATCAAATTGAAGTCCCGAGGCTTTGGAAAGCGCCTGCTTGGCATCCCCAGCTACTCTTTGTCAAGGAACCGACAGAGCAATCGCAAAGCCTTTCAAGATGCAATCAGACAGCTGCTAAATTTTGCATGCAAAAGCTACCGTTGAAGTGGAGCTAATAAAATGACTCACTAATAAAACATTCATGGAAAACTCCAAAATGTGTAATTGGGTCATCATTTCATTAGCAAACATATGTGTTCTCGCAAATCTTCGGTGAGTCCAGAGCCCCTTTCACTGTGCCTCCAAAAAAGGGGCTGTGGGGGAACATTGTGGGGGATGTTTGCTGCAGGAGGGTTCCCCACCCACTGCAGAGCCTCCTGTGTACATGGCTTTCCGTGAGATTTCCACGAGGCTTTTGTGAGCAGCTGTGCCCCCATGTGAGCTTGAGGCAGTGGAGCCAGAGCTGGGGGGCTCAGCCCCCAGCAGGGGTTACAGTGAGGGGCAGCAACTTGAGACTTCCCCAAGCCCTTGGTTTGCACCAGAAGCTCTGCAAGTTCAAGTAGAAACAAGGTGGGTACAAACAGTGAAAGGGACACAGGGACTTCCTGAAACGTCCCCAAAAGCTGTCCGTGGACTAGCAGGGAATGGCTTTCTGGTGATTCTAAGAGCAAGTTAATGATGGAGAAAATGCTTGGGAGCTCTTGGAGGGCCAGATCTGTCCTGTCCAGTGGCACCTTCATACTAACAGTGAGTGCATGCACCTGCATGGGAACACCTGCTCCGTGGGGCCCTGTGGCAGCTAATGGAGCACAGGACAACCTCACCTCACCTCCTCCTGCTCTGCTGTCTGCTCTCCACTTCTTAAGAAACTTTGGTAGCATAGGGGGGAAATGACTGCTTATGGGTTTTGTCCACATGTAAATGGAAAAAAAAAAAAAAAGGAAAAAAACTCCAACAAAATTACAACTTTTAGTAATTTACCCTTATGCTCCTACCAAAGCTTTTCCAAGCTTAAAGTCTCCTTGGAGCAGCTGCAAGCCCAGAATTCTCAGGAGAGTTGGGAAGTGGGCTGGCAGAGACACCTGTACTGGTTACCACCATGCAGGTTACCTCCTTGGAATTTCTTGGAAGCAACCAAGCCACCACAGGTATTTTCAAAGCTGAGCTGAAGATTTTTCCAGGGACAAGACCTGCCCCAACCTCTGGGCAATACCTTGGCGCTGTCTCCCTACAATGACACCACTCAGTGCCAAGTACCCTTCCAGGCAGGTCCATACGACCACCCTGGGATGGCCAAAGCCCCCTCCATCCCAGTCCCCATGCCCAGTGTGTCAGAGCTGTTGGCTGATGCTCTGTCCATCCTTTATTTGGCCTCTCCAAAGGATGCTTCAGGGGTGCCCAGTCCCTGAAGAGAGACAGGGCCCCTTCCCTCCTCCTTTGGTGAGGCAGGGGAAGAGCAAATTACTTTTTTCCTGCTCTTCCTTGAGGTTTCAAGTGTCTGCTCTGCCAGAGTGACCCGCAGGCATGTGGGGGAGGATCAGCTGCAGCCCTACACCTGCCCTGGCCTCCAGTCCAAGAGGAGCACAACACCCCACTTCCTCCACCTTTGTAACCAGCTCAAATTTACCACTGTCTTATTATAGAGATTTTTTTGCTTTCTAACCATTTCAATTCACAAAAATGTTCTCCTCTCCTCTAACTCTCTGTCTTTGCCTTCCTCTCTCCCCTCTCCTCCCTCTGTGCTCCCCTTTGCAGAACCGCATGCACGAATCTCTCATGCTCTTCGACTCCATCTGTAACAACAAATTCTTCATCGATACCTCCATCATTCTCTTCCTCAACAAGAAAGACCTATTTGCTGAGAAGATCAAGAAATCACCTCTGACCATCTGCTTCCCTGAGTACACAGGTAGGTCCTGGGGCTGACACGGCGCAGCCGCTGTGACGCCCACCCTGCGCCACCGGGGCTGGGGAGACAGAGGGGACAGGGTGCCTTTGGGGGGTGCAAAAGCACTGCAGAATCACCTTCACGAGCTGTGATGCAGCTCCAGCACCCCACTCATGGGCTGGGGCTGTTCTGGGTGGGGCAGTTCTTACGGCAAAGGTGCCCGAGCAGCTGGTGGGACAGAAGGGGGGTCAAGACAAATGGAGAGGAGCTGAAATGAGCCTGGACACAGGGAGCTGTGGAGAGAAAACTTGGCAGGAGCTGACTGGTCAACACTGGAGTCATCCTGTTTGCTGGTGGTTCCTGGGAAGCTCCTACAAGAGGAGCTAAGACTCGTGGTCCTCCAGGTTGCATCCTCCCAGGAGTGCCTTCACCCTGGGTGTGGCTGGGGGAGGAAAGAGGCCTTTTACAGAAGGAAGCTGTGGACCCACAAAAGAATCGTCCATTTTGTAGTACAACCAGCATGGCCTGGGGTAAAGGATAAGTAACCAAGAAGATGGGCAAGAATAGATACTTCGGAATTCTCTAAGGAAAAGAAAAAAGCCAGTTTAAATTCAGACTCCAGCATCCCCTACAGATACTGAGATGTCTCTGAAATGTCCCACCCAGAGCACATCCATCCTGGATGCCAAACCCTGGGGACAAGGTAGTCCCCCAGCAAGATGGCACACATTCCTCTACGGCATAAGTGCAGCAGCATTTCCACCAGAGGCATTCAGGCTTCTCCATCCTGAAGGCACCAGCAATTTTCTCACAGCCACCTGGCAGAACAAACCAGACTGTCCCACACGCAGCTGTGTGGCACGGCCAGGCTGCCCCATGGAGGGGGACAGCCCGGTGGCACCGGCCCAGCTTCCCTCTCCTTCGGCCACCCACTGCATCAGGAACAAGGGGAACCAGCGAGCTGGGAAAGGAAAATAAATCTCCAGATAATAGCAGCTCTTGCAAAGGCGATTTCAGGGGCGTAGCTCAGCTTTGTGGCTTCCCGCGAGGGGCCAGCGCAGCCTCTCTCGCTGCCCTAAGCAGCTTAATGCAATAATGCACATTTTTCGGCTCAAACATCTGGCGCCTCTCCAGCCCACCTTCCCAAAGCAAACCTCCCCGCCACGGAGCCAGCAGGCAACACGCGTGTCCCCACACGGCTCCTGGGCCACCAGCGCTCCAGTGCCTGGGGTGAGACCCCCACCCAGCCCAGGTGGGGCTCAGCCCCACAAGGGGGTGCAGCCGCTGTCCGTGGGGGACGTTGGGGTGGCCACCAACTCTCCCGGCCACCCCCCGCCCCCCCCCGGCTGTGGGGCCAGCAGGCCTTTCCCCCATGCGAGGAGCTCTGCCGGGGCACATCCCCGGGGCACAGCCCGGCTGGGCACGGCTCGGGGATCCTGCCCTTCCTGGGGGAAAAGGGGAGAGGGCGGAGCGGGCAAAGCAGCAACATCTGGGGAAGGAGGAGCCCTCTACAGCCCTTAGGTGTGATGAGTTTTGGGGGAAAATGGAGCAGAGGGGGAGCAGAAGGGTAATGGGGGGTGGCAAGGAGGGAGATGGGAGGAAAACGGACCCTGCGAAGGGGTGAAGGTGGAGGGGGGCGGGGCGGGTGTGAAAATAAATAGTTTTGCCTGTTTCTGTTACAATGAAAGCGCTTCGCAAGCAGCACGGGGCCGGGCGTGGCCGGGTGTGGCCGGCAGGGTGGTGGCCCTCAGCCCTGACCCCGCTCTGCCCCCGCTCTGCCCGCAGGTCCCAACACCTACGAGGATGCGGCCGCCTACATCCAAGCACAATTCGAGAGCAAAAACCGCTCCCCCAACAAGGAGATTTACTGCCACATGACGTGTGCCACAGACACGAACAACATCCAGGTGGTTTTTGACGCCGTCACCGACATCATCATTGCCAACAACCTGCGGGGCTGCGGCTTGTACTGATCCCCCCGGCGCACAGCGACTGCTTGGGTGGCGATCCCGGCGCCAGGAGAGAAAAGAAACATAAAAATAACAACAACAACAAAAAAATAAAAAAAACAAAAACCCCAAAGCAACCACACACAGACACACAGACACATACACGCGCGGGGGGGGAAAAAAAAAAAAAAAAAAAACCAGATTGAAGGAGAGAAAAAAAAGGGTCATCATAATCATGTGAGTTGGTAAATGAAAAGGCATAAGGAAAAATTATATATATACGTATATATATATATAAAAAACATCCACACCCACCTTTTTAGTTTGTTTTTTTGAACCTCCTTCTCCCATCAGGCTCCTCCCTCCGGCCCCCAGTGTCCCAGCTTGGGCCACCCCGGGGCCAGGGGGGCTCTGCCCGGCCCCACCATCCCAACAACTGCCCCGGTGCCAGGCAGGGAAAGGGGTAAAGAGCAGCGCCCGGGCTCACTCTGGGCAGGGGCTTCTCCTCCCGGCAGTTATTTGACCATGGGCTGGTATTTTTTTATTATAATTATTATAATTCATTATTGTGGGTTGGCTTTTTTGAATTATTATTTTGATTTTTTTTTCCCCAGCATGGGCAAGGCTGGGCTGCCCCTGCCTGTCCCCAGCCCCGCTACCACCTTCAGAAACAAAAAGATTTTTCTTTTTTTTTTTTTTTCTTTTTTTTTTTTATATATATATATAAGAAGGAGGGAAGAAATTGAAAACTGCCCCCGGCCACATGTCACAGCTAAAAAGAGGAGCAACAAGCAGATCTTCTCCCATTTCCCACCCTGACTGTTTGGGGGGAAGGAGCAGTGGGAGCATCCTCCTTCTGCTCCCTTCCATGCGTTTCAGGGGGGTCTAGGTCAGATTTTTTGAATTCCCACACCAGTTCAGGCCAAAGCCCTCACCAGCCAGAGCCGGCGGGTTTTTCCCATTTTTTCCCTCCTGGTTTAACCACTCCCTGCTCCCGGTCACTGCTCACTCTCCAGGTCCGTATCCAAAAGCACAGTTCGGCCCCCCCAACCAGAGTCCCCCCTCATCCCTCCTTCAGGGCCGACCAGGGACATCAGGGAGGGCTATACAAATATATATATATATTATTTTATTTTTTGTTTAGAGTATTTTTTTGTTTTCGTTTTGTTTTTATTATTTTTAACTCTTTCCAGTGAATGCTTTTTTGTGCTGCTTTTCTCTCCCCCTCTCCTGCCCCAGTCCTCTCTCCCTTTTAGTGAATGGTGTTTTCTCTCTCATGTGGGGATGTTTGTGCTGCAAAATAAGAAAAAAGGGAAAAAAAAAGAAAAAAAAAAGAAAAAAAACTTTAAAAAAAAAGAATGAAAATAATTTAAAAATTTTAAAAAACACACACAAACCCACAAAAAAATTAAAAAATAATAAAAAATAACAACAAAAATCGAATGTAGTGTTTACATTGAAGCCACCGTTTTCATGACCAATCCCTCGTCATTTCTACTTTGATTAGTAACCAGACGTCTTCACGGTTTCACTTTTACGAGTTACCTTTGCTGGAGAAGAGCAGTCACACCTGTTCAAAAGAAAATTAATAAATAAAGAGGAAACTTAAAAAAAGATATTATATATATATATATAAAAAGCGCCAGGTCTTTCTAAGCCTTTCTATTACCAATCAGTGAGGTTTCTGTGATATATTACACACTGCCAATCTCTTTCTCTGACTAATGGAAAAATTCATGTGTAGCTCAATAAAGAGAATGTTTGTCTGTACCCCGGGCTCTCCCTCCCGTGCCTCTGCCTCCTTCTTTCCCCCGCGCCTGCCTGCCTCTCTTCCTCTCTCCAGAGAGGAAGAAGAAATACCAAAAATTGCATCTTGGGGGGACTCGCTGCTGGTGGCAGAGGGAGAAGGGAACTGTGGATTGGTGTAACTATAGGATGGGTGTAATTCTTAGGAAGGCGGTGTGTGGAAGCTCTCTGGTGCTAGAGAACATCACTGTGAGCAAAGGTCCCCCTCAAAAGACCTGCCCAGGCTAGAAAAGATTTTTATTTCTTTAGGGAGTGCAGAGTTAATCACCAGGGTGAGTCCTTCATTTATGGCAACATCACAAGTCCCACAATATTCAAGTTTTTCCCCTAACATGTAGAGGAAGGTTTTTCAAGGAAGTTGAGGTTTTCTCCCTGCTGCTCAAGCGATTCAGGGATTGATTGCATTTTTGGGGGTTGGGATTTTTTTCCCCAATTTGGGTTTTTTCTGCACTCTCCTTCATCCCAGGTCCCCAGCTGCTGTGCATGCTAGCACAGTGACCACAGGTGGGACACTGGGAGAGCCACCATCCCATGGGCACAGCGCTGGCACCGCATGGCACAGGGCTGGGTCTGGGCACCACACCTGACGTCCCCTCCTGTACCACGGGAATGCTTCCAAACCCCACAGAACCACCCAGGGATCGAGCCGCAGGCAAGGTGACCCAGGCACCCAGGACCCCCCTGTGCCACCCCTGGCGTGTCCCCTGTCCTGCCCCAAGGAGGGAGGGGTGGTTTGCAGAGACTCCCGCACGCAGCAGCAGCTCCTGACCAACTCGGCTTTTCCGAGGTTCCTGCTGTTTACAGCCACCAGAAGCTACGTTGGCACCGGGAAAGCCCATCAGGCCTCTCCTCAGATGACCTCCCTTTCCAGGGAGGCAGAGCCAGCCAAGCGGCCACCACTGGTCCTGTGCTCCTCTGCACAAACCAGCCTTTCATGGCTCAAGTAGGTCATTTTGCAGCCGTGCCGCAGGCAAAGGTGCCATCCAGTGGCTGGCCAGGCTCCACTCCTCAGGGAGCTGCCGGGCAAAGTCAGGAGTGCAACAGAAGTCGGAAAAGAACAGCCCGAGTCTCTGAACCACCCCCACCCATGAGAAAACATGAGAAATCACACTACAGAAATTTACAATTTCCAACACTGATCAAGGTTTTATTTTTGTTTGGTTGGGGTTTTTTAACAGTAAAAACAAAACAGCTGTGTTCAAAGCAAAACCAAAGATCTCAAAAAAAATTTTTGAGGTTTCCTAAGAGCATTGCAAGGTAAGGCTTCCCAAAGAGTTTTATTGAAATAAATTATTTTCACCTAAACATTGATGCAATTCCTCTCATTAAATTCACCTTCACCTAAAAACCAACAGTAAAAAAATTACCAACAATTCTAGATAATACTGGGCTCCTTCTAAAGAACGGTGAAACTAGAACTCTCTCTTCAGAAGTTTAAAAATTAAGTCACTGCCTTGTAAAATTCAACTATGTAAGCTAGCGGCGGCAGCGCCAAGGGGATCTCAAAAGTTTTTAAGAAAATCCAGGTTAGCAGGTTGGGCTGCAGCCAGCAAAGGTCCAGCTGCCCCCATTTCTCCAGTCTTTCTGAATAAACTGAGGTTGTGGGGTTAAAAATGAAACAAAAAGCAACATAATGGAGCGATCTCCGCGCCGTCCCATCCATGTTGCGCTGGAGTCCAGGACAGGCAGGTTTTACTTTTGACTCCCTCGGCTCATGGCAACACTGTAAGCTCACCTTAGGTCCCTCTTCTTCACTCAGTCCCCCTCTGTTCCTTGCTTGTTCCTGGACATAAAAGGCAAGGGAAAAGTGTAGCCCTGGGGATGAACAGAGCCAAACCTCTGCCAGTGCAGAAGGGCCCAGCAACAGTGAACTATTTTATGCAGGAATCGGCGTGAATCGGCACTTTGCTGCACAATTCATGAATTCAGGTTTTTCTGTGTTGTGTAGCCAGACAACTTCATCCAGTGTAAGAACCTCCCGGCGATGCTCCCCCAGCCCTTCAAGCCACTCTAGGTAACACCCTTGGCTGCTGAAGGAACAGGGACTGAGGAGCCTGCTCATCTAACACAGGGCTTGCTGCAAGCTTCTAAGCTTCCTTCCCTCAGAGTGACTGCCCTTGATCTCAAGCAGAACACGCCCGTGCACTCCGTGACCTGCACCCACAGCTACCTCAGAACACACTTCCCCAGCCTCTGCTGTGCAGTCAGCCCCATAGCTCATGCCAGCTGCAGAAATCATGCCCGTGGTTTAGAAATTGCCTTTTGTTGTGGAGAGGATCAACGTCACATAGAAAATATTACAAAAAAGGTTAATTTGTCAGCTGTCCAAACATTATTAGACCACATGCTTTATACAGCAGAGAGGCAGCCAGCTCACTCAGCAGCACAGCCAGCTGAACTCTGAAGAGACACTTTCTTGCTGGTATAGAAAGCGCAGGGTTTTTTGTATTTAATTTATTTATTCAACGTTGCTCACGAGGAGGAGGAAGGAGGGGCAGCGAGCGCTAAGAGTTTTGCTGCATCTGAAGTCTCCGTTCAGCAGCAGCAGCGAGGGTCCTGCGGCGCAGGGTGACGGCGTCGGCCGCCGCTCCCTCGGGCAAAGGCTTCTCTGTGCTCAGCTCCTCATCGGAGGTTTTGTTTAAGTAACGCCTGAGGGGAAAAAAGGAAAAGATGAGTGAGCAGAACCCACCTCGTTCTGGCTCTGAAAAATGCATCCCCGCAGTTGGGGAGGGCTGGAAGGCAAACTAGCAGGAAAAAGCCTCAATAAAAGTGCACACAAGTTATGTGCTCCTAAAAAAAGCCCACGTCACCTACAACAGGCTCTGCGGAGTTGGCAGAAGCTCTTGGGTTTTGTGCAAGATCCTGGTGCCTGTGGGAAGGAGCCAGTTCTGAAGGTCAGGGTTGTCCTCTCAACTCAGAGCCATTCACAGCAGGTGAGCTATTGACTCCCTCTGTTCCTGTTACTCCACTCCTCGGCCTCTGGCACTGCCTACCACAACAAGGCACTCCCTGATGACAGCAGGTAAGCCCGTGACAGAAGGGGCACCAGGGGCTGCACAGTGTAAGGTAAGGCCAGAGGGCAAGGAAGTTGCTGCCAGAGTTAACATCCCAGGGAATTTTTACACTTTAATGGCAAAAAAACAGTAGTTTGAAATTCAACAGCTCTTCAAACCAGGAAACCAGAAAGTCAAAAATACTCTGTCTCTCTAAAAGACATTTTTTTTAAACATCAAGGAAAAATTAAGTCTAGGAGCAAGTCTGTTTATATACTCATAAAAGGTGCCATACCCCCACGTATTTATAAGGTATTTCAGTGTGGAAAAGAAAAAGAGCATCAGTAGGCTGACAACTCCAAAGGACCCAGAACTCAGTGGGGTTGTTGTAGACCCTTTCAGCAGTGTCCTTGAGATACAAAGGAAGGGAAAACACTTGTTAAAAACGCTACAAAGTTTTTTCTACATCACTGAAGTGCTTTTCCTTCTCTGCTTAAACAGCAACTGGATGCTGGTAAAATCCACCAACATTAACTGGAATACCAGTAAAAAAAGCTGAATTCTACCTCTAACAGCTATTACTGGTTGGGCTAAAAGAAACAGTTCAAGTTGGTCCCTCTCTCTCCAGTGGTACTGACTCCTCTGGTGAAATCTAGTAAGGGTCACCTGTCAGATCTGCACTGCTCTGGGCTCTGTGTCTGGAAAAAGTGGTGCCTGACAGGAATTTCAGTTTTTAGAGCACAAGCAGTGAGGGGTGACACCTGTGCCAGGAGCCAAACTAAAGACTGCTGAAGGACTCGGCCCAAGTAACCTGTTCTCAGTACATTCTTAGACTAAAGCCCACCGAAGCTGGAAAAATCAGCCTTTGATTTCAAAGAGCTTTGGATGAACTGCCAGGAAGCTGTGTGCATGTTGGGACACATGACGCTATTTCAGAGTTGGGTTTAGCAGTGTCAAACAGCATCCTGAGCCTGCTGTGGCAGACGTATTCATTCCTCTTACTGGTTTTCACATCAACCCAGGCTTTCAGTGGTCCAAATTCGTTTGAAACCCATTCTGGGGGACTCCACCTGAGTGGTGAGGCTGGAGTTTTAGGAAGGAACATACTTTCGAGCTTGTTGCAACAAGTCCTCCTTCCGCTGAACCAACATACGCTGCCTCTCATCGGCTGACTTGGAAAAGCGACTTCCCCTGGCCTCAAAATCTTCTGCTTCATTAGGTTCTGCTTCCATTTCGTTGAATTCCACCATTTCTTCCAGTCTGGAGTTCAGTTCAAGTGGCACTCTCTCAGTCTAAGAGAAAAGGAAACAAGGCATAAATCTCTGCAAAATGTGGGCTTCTTTGCATCAAAACAACAAGCTACAAAGAATTGTCGTTTTCTGAGGCACTGGAAGAAACCAGAGTCTCACCTGCTATACCCGATTCTCTTGGGTTCCTTTGAAAAGCCCAGCCAAAAAAACAGAACAAAGCTATTTCCATCCATGCTCAAAGCTCCAAGATCCTATAACGCTGTATCTTTTATGCCATATTTGAAAGTAATGTCAAAGACAAACATTTATTACTCATAATTAATGCTCTCTGAAAATGGGGCATTTGAAAGTCAGATTCTGCAGCTGACTTGACAAGCGATGCAACAGTAAAGAGTTGAAAAAGCAGAAATACACATACTAAGGAAAGAATAACAAATGTATTTGCAAAGATTATTCATGCCTAAGAAGGGAATTTATGAGGCTTCGGCTCACTGAGTTCTGCAGCACCCAAATTATCCTGGTTTAGACTGCTGGAGCAGGGCTGGCAACTGTCCCAAGCACGGTGTGCCAAGAGAGGAGCTGGAAGCCCCCACATGGCACCTCTCCCCCCTGACAGGCAGCTGATAACACTAACCCAAAAACTGAGCTGATGGATGATGGCGCTGGGTTCAGCAGCAGAGATGAAACGGCACATCCTGATCACACCCTGCCACACAGGATCAGACCAGCCCCGTGATGAGAACCACAGTGAGAGCCAAGAGTGGTGGTGACAAGAAACCAACCACCTCAGTGAAGGGCTGAAGGGTGTAGCCATCGTTTGGTATCCCAGAGGACAAGTCGAGCCGGTGGGACGCTCCAATGAAGTAGTGGCCAAGGCAGCTCCTACTGCCTTGTTTGGGGCCTTTGGCAGAGCTGCCAAGGAGCTGCAATGGCCAATTCCATGGGATTGCTACTCCAGCCCCAACGGCCCGGACGTGGCAGCATCACAGTACAACACACAGGTTTAGGCAGCTGACGAGCAAAACAAGTTGAGTCATCCCTAAGCCCTAGAGACAGGCCAGTAACGCCATCTCCCCGACACAACGCCTTCAGAGAGCAAACACCGAGACAAATGTCACTTCCCATTAGGGAGGTGAGCCAAGCAGGAATCCCAGAGCCCAAGTGAGCACAGTACAGACACTGCAACCTCAAACACAAGTACACGTGCTTGGGCTCCCTCAGCAAAACCACCAGTACTGCAATCTACCAAAGGGCTCCAGTACTCACACAAATGCACTGGGAAAACACGGGGGCACCAATGGACTGCCTCAAAGCACTGCCACAGCCCTGAAGAAGGAGGGAGAGCCCCAGAGAATGATCCAATGGATTGGACTTGATGACCTTGGCAGACCCAGAGGAACAGGTACAAAGCAACTCAACTGCTGCTTCCAATTACCACACAGGTGGGCAGGGAAAAGGGAAGCTCTGCTGCGGAAAACAGTGAGGAGGCCACCCATTGCAGTCAATGTTCAGACAAGACCACTCATTTTTTCCCCCTGGGCCATTTGTATCAGAAGATGCAAGTTGCCTCACCTAAGGTTTGGGGGTTTTTCATAGGGTCACAAAGATTCAAAAATCAATACCCCAAGCTCAATCCTCCATCTGAGCACAGGAACAGTTACCAAGGAGGTTTTAAAGACAAAACTATCACAGCTAATTGCAGTAAAGGTTATGACAAGCCTCAGTAATGCAGCAGAACACAGATGCAGAAGCCTGTATACTACAGAAACTGTTCCTCTTTCAGGCTCCAAGAGAAAAAGTTTCATGAAAGCCATGGGATGCCTCAGAAGTGTCTGTAAAAAGCCACCAAGTACTTAAGCAAGGGAGGGCATATAGCATAGGAATGAAGAGGAGGCAGAGCATTATGCACATCACTGGAAGCATCAGCATTCTAACGCACAGCTGGAGAGAAGCACACGCACAGTGCCTCACTAAGGGTACAGGCCAGGACTGATAGAGGCTGTCAGTATTTAGAGCATTATCTCACAAATCTGTAACATGATTTATACCATGATGGCTCTCAGAGATGCCTCTCAACTACCATTACATTATATCAGCCCTCACTCCCCAAAACCACAAGCTACAACTGGGGAAAAAAATCCCAGTCATTATTTCTATGTCAAGACCTTTGAACTCTAAGTAGAATGAAGTCATAATATGACATAAGGCACTAGGCAAACCAACACTACTCAGGAAGAAGGGCTCTTTTATTTGAGCGTCTTAGCTGCCCTAAGAAGTGTCATTTCCAACAAGCAGAACTGATGGGTTGTTGTTGATTTCCACTTGCTGTTGGAGACCTACAAAGATTCCCAGTGGGTATGCTGGAAAAAAAAAAGGTAGAATACTTGTAAAACTTACTCTAAGGCTGCAGCACAAAGGAACTGGAGTTTCCATGGTCCCTCTCAGAGACTGTGTCATAAGGTGTCAAGGTCGGTCTATCCACAATTTGCAAATTCACACACTCAGAGGAGATGATGGCAGCTGCTTATGCCCCTTCCCACTTGCCTTTAAAAAGCTTATCAAAACTCCTGCTGAAGTAGCTTGTTTGTTGCTTGCCCTTTTCTCACAGACAAGCCTTTGACTGACTACAGCAACAGATTCTTCTGGCAAGCAGAAAGAGATACACCAGGTATTTGGTTACAAAATAAAATCAAAATCAAGGGGACACCAAAGTGACAAGAGTTTCCTAGAGCTAGAGGCTCCCAAAGCTCCTCTCTTCAACAGAAATACTCTGAACAGCAAGCAGTTAAGTAAGACTCCTTGGTAGAACTCTGAGTTCTGTAAGAAGAGTAAGCAGCTTGTCCAAAGGCAGCCTAAGCTAACACTAAATGCACAAAGCATTTCTGAGGCAGGAAGAGGACAGCAGCCCCTTCCAGCTTCCACAACACTACCCAGCAGCACATTTCTCTCTATGCATGGCAGTCTCAGTCTCCCACTTCAGCTCTTGTCTATGATTCCCCTTTGGCACAGTACATATCCATGCAGGAAAACCCTCACAGAGGCCACCAGTTCATCCCCCACAAGTAGCCACCAGCAGCCTGACTAAACTGCAGGATATACACAACTGTCTCCAGGTCATCTCTGTGCTATCCTACACGATAAAAACAGGTTTTCCATCCAAACCACCATTTGCTCCAGCCAGAACACATCATCTGGGCAGAGCTCAGCAGCACTGCAAAGCAAAAAGGCATCTCTATTAGAGAGCATGTGCTCAGTGCTGATGTATGGACACCACTCCCAGGTTTTTCAGGTTCTGTAGAAGGAAGAACAGAAAATAAAGGCAGTGCCAGGGAGGAGGGAAGAAAGATGAACAGCAACACAATTATTCCAAGTGGGATTTGAAGCCAGAATCAAGCTAAGGATAACTGGTTAGATACCATTACTACCAAGAAATGTTTCTCTCATTTAAGAGCAGGACAATTGCCTCCAAAATCTTCACAGAAACCCCCTTGATCCAGACTAAGATTTTAATTCCTGCAGTTCTGTAGGTGCTACCCCAGGCTCTTACCAAATACCTGTACCATCACTACCACCTCGTCCTCAGCCTCAACTGCATCATCAGACATAATCAAAGGGTCTTTTGTCTCACAACTTGCTAACAAGGGAACTGCCACAGTTGAATTCCAGGTAGTACAGTTTGGCTATTCAGGTCACTAAAGGCTGCAGAGAAGCTCACACACCTCACAAATTCATTCAGCCAGCAGAAAGGGAGATTTATAAAACAGAAACCCTGAGGATGTCCCTATTACAGTCAGAGAAAACAAAAGGGAAAAGAGATCTTACTCTACTGACAGGGTAATTTTTTCTCCCTGCCACATTTTAGCTAGCACATGCTGCTTAGTAAAGGCCTTAGCAAAGAACAGCAAAACCCGTTACTGTGCTTTGTATATAGAAGGGCTGTTATCTCTTGGTCTGGTTCATATCTCGCTCCATTCCCACCAAAGCTCCCCATGTCCTAAAGCGCTTCCTCCAGAACACAAACGAATTCTTATACTCAGAAAAGAAATACTCCTCCTTTTAATGGAAGTGTTTGGGGATGTAGAGAATGGGAATGAGAAGAAAAAGGGAAAGAGTAAAGCATTCTGCTCTTCATATTCCACAGACAGGCATGGGCTGACCAGACATGAAAAGAGACATGATGATCTTCTGTTCTTTGTACCATTTGAGAGCACTTTCCCTCAAGGAAGAAAAAGAAAAGCACGCAGATAATCCTCTATAGGGGCACTATATTAATATCTGATTTATCTGCCTGACTGTGTTAGCTCTGATATGAAATGTAAGGAAGGGCTGCCACCAACCTGACCTGGTACAGAACCAAAGGCACCTACCAGTCCATGCAGCTTCTAATTGTGCTTTTTGCCCATTTTTATGCCAATTTACCTGTGTGACAGTTCCAGTATCCTCCTGATCAGTACTGTGCCTTTCCACAGAGTTGTTCAATGCAGGTCTAATGCTATCTGCACGCTGAAATGCAAACATCACGGGTTTAATACAGTGTGGGAAATAGCAAAAAAACCCGAGTTCTTTGAACACATTCAAACTCTGCCCTCTGCAATGTCAGGCATTGTGTTCAATTTAGAAACAGATAAGTTAGCAATAAACAGAATGCTCTGTGTCGAGAGAGAATTCTCTCTGCTTCCCCACACGCAGACTCCAGATAACAGTAGTATCTGATGTGCACAGAACCAGAATTCAATATTCTTATTAACAGAAACATTGTCCCCAGACTGCTTTACTGGAATCTACTGGCACTAATTAAGAACAAGGCATAATTTTGCCGACTTTCTTTGCAAAAAATCTTCCTAAGTGGTACAATTCAATTATCTGTCAGCAGAGAAATCAACTGGAAATGTTCTAAAAGCTCTGCACAAGAGAGACCGGGAAGAGCTGCTTTAACAGAGCAAATACTTGTCTCTTGTCTAGCTAGGACATTTTCAATATATTTTTGGTACATGACTGAATACACTGCATTTACAGAGATTTAAACAAAGGGAAAAACAAATCCCAGATTCACCATTGCTTCAACTCGCTTCATTCCCCTCACTCATTATGAAGAGGCTCAGTGCTGTGATAAGAAAGAAAGAAAGTAATTTTAGGTGCACAGTGTTATGACTCACCTGTGTGGGGAAAGGCACCTGGATGCGCCCTTCTAGGATGTTGTCAGTGGTGATCTCCACAGAACGAGTTAGCTGCAGATCCTGCAGAACTAAATGATAAGGAACCTGAGGGAACATCTCCTGAATCTGATGGGCCTGGGGAAAGCAATACAGTCAATATCAGCAGTAAATAGAGGTTAGTTGATAAGTATGTCAACAGAAAGAGATTAAAAATATTACCAGCTCAAAGATGCTGCTTATGATATGCAAACCCACAGACAGAAGGAACAGAGAAAGAAAACCCATGCTGGCTTTGACTCACTCATGCTGCCTCCACTGAAGTCAACACCAAACCTGCAGCTCCTAGGGAGACACCACGTGGCCCTGAACAGTGCCTGTAGGTGCACAAAGGCTTCAAAAGCTTCCCAGCCCTCTTCTTATGACAGCCTTTAGATCTTTAATAAATATCTACACATAACTCATAGGTTTAGATCAACACCATGAAGAAAAAAACAATTTTGCTTTTTTTTTCAGCCATATTGTTTCCAAAATGGCAGCGATAAGGACAAGTGGAGGAAATTTTAATAACCCACTCCCTCCAGCCACCTTCCCTGCAAACCAGTTTAATAGGGTCTGAAAATTCAAATAAATTAAACTGAGTTTTCAGGGAACTGTTATTACTGATTTTCAAGTTAAATAATATCTGAATTAAGTAAGTAAAGGTAAGAGGGAAGACAAATAAATAATATGCTTTTAGAGTCCAACAACATGATCTCATTTAATATTTAGAAGTCTATTTTCACTAATGCCCAAAGTCACAGGGGCAGAGGGGAATGACAACAGCAATAAGAAATGAAAGGTGGAAGGAGTTTTGAGAACAAAGCAAAAACTATGCCCCAACTGACAGTGAGTTCTAACAGAAGCAACTACTGCAAACCTAACCCTCCATTGTACTAACTTGTGACCAAAACAACTAATTTAGCATTTCAGCCTCTGGCTGTCCCCTCAAAATACTTCCCGAGGTTTTTCTTCAGTAACACAAAGGAGAATGTCACTTACTTTCTATTACAAATGTGTAGCACTTTAATGATTTGCTAACCCTTAACCAGCTTTCCATTAAAGTAGACATTTTAATATAAGTTGCTACTGTACTTTTGATAATATACAATCCTAAAAAACCATTACTCATCCTTAACAAAAGCCCATTTGTATCACTGTGTCCAGTAAAAGAAAAATTAAACTGACCTCAGATGGAGAGTTCCAGCATATTTAACTAATAAATCATCTGCCAACATCTTATTGGTCCCTCCCTGCCATGAACACCCTAAAAATAGTGGCCTTACCCTGCTGATGTTTAAACAGAAGTATAGGCTATGGAAAAGACCGAATATTCAGAAAATTCCATCACTTTCATAAGACACCTCACTAAACACTGATTACCATGGTACAGAACACAGCAGTTTGAAGAACTCAAAGGAAACAGCACTTCTGAAAAAAATGAAGTGTTTCATGAGGCCACATCCTTTTCTATTTGTACTACATTGGAGTTTTTATGGATAAATTCAACAAATATAGAATTTCATCCTCTACACTTCTATTATCATCAGGAATCAGCAAAAGCTGAGGGTGCTAAAGAGTCCACCTCACACTGATAAGACACTGAAATTGCTATCTTGAAACTTAGTGCTATTAAAGATTAAAAAACAAATCAAAACCTATGGAATGGTTTGATCAGTTACTGCATGATCAGCAGGTAATTTCTCTGGTTACAGACTCACACCCTTTGGTGCTGCAAGTTGTCAGATAAGTACTGAAAATGAGCTGAAGAAGTTGCAGTAAGCAAGCTGAGAAAAAGTCCACTTATCTACCCTGGAAGTACATGTCATTCTTCTACCTCATTCACTTACCTCCAGACCTGTTCTTTTCTGCTGGCACATTTGAACCTAAATACAGCCCTAACTTCACTGAAGTAAAAGCTTCTCTCACTCAGAAAAACAGCTTTCATCTAGCGTCCAACCACTGTTTTGACTTCCTTCCCCTTTATGTTCTTCATTTCCGTGTAACCCTTTCCCCTACACAACACAAACACGAAGGCTGAGGTGCAGTCTTACCATAACATTGAGCTGGGAGTTGCTGGCTTGTGCAATTCCAAGGATGTTGGTGGTGTGCATCACTTCCACAGAAAAACTGGGCAGCCAGCTGGCAATTCTGGAGCCTGGGAGTTAGAAATCACCAAGAAAGTCAAGAAAGAGCATGAGAATCTCAGCAGGCCAAGAACTTCTACATGTATTTAACACAAGTCTTCATATTCCACAAGGCACACGCAGAGAAGAGTTCTGAGTGCAATCTATTCCTAAGGTCCCCCAGACATGGAGATGGCTGGAGGGAATCAGTAACTGCCCATACTCTCTGCAAACACTGTCACAATGGCTTAACAATCTGGGGACTCAAAAAGGATCAAGGAAGTAACACATCCCTGTTTTCTTTTTTTAATGTTCCTATTAAAGTGAAAATTAAAATAAGCCAGAGTCAAATCCAGTTTTGGAATATATTAATAAATCCAGCAATTTTATGAAAACAGGACAGCTTCTAAGCAATCTGAATCCAGGCCCAAAATGGGTCACCACTGAGAAATACTACTTCAAAGGGACACAGAGTAACTGAACAAAGTGACTGCTGCAATGGTGTTCTTCAGCTCAAGGGAGTAGGGCACATGGGTGGCTCCCTCCTCCTTCTGTGCGGCCACTTAAATAAACACAGGCTTTGCTCTATGCCACTTCGCCTTCTATCTCCATGGTAATTCTGCACATCTCCAAGCCACTGGAGAGCACTGGGGAGGACAGCCATCAAAAAGACAGTGTTATTCTAAATATAAATGTCCTTTGGAGACCTAAAGCACCTCAGAAATGGAAGCCATACAGAAGCTATCAGCCAGCCTCCATGTACCTAGAAATTGTCTGACCTTTCTCTGCCCGTTATTCTCCCCCCACAATCTCCAAAGATTTCAAAACAAGCACAGATGAGGAACAGGTCACTGTTTAAGTTTGCAGCATCTCAACTGCCTCATGGGAGCTCCACAAGGGCAGAGCTCAAAGATGAATATTTGCAGTACTGAAATCATCTGAGAAACACCAAGACTGCAAACAAAATCTGGGAAACTCTAGAAGACCAGCACACACCAATACCAAAACTCTAAAAAATCTGGAAGACAAACAACATAAATTGCCTTTGTCAAAACAAGTTGTCTCCATCCACAGAACTTATTGTGGCCTGGAATCGCATCTGCTTTGAGAGAACTTACAACACGCTACTAAAAAACCCCAAACATTTTAAACTGTTGTGGCTACATGATTCCTTCTGAGACTAATCTTCTGCACCTAACCAAGCATTGCAAGTGTCTTGTAAACTGAGTGGCAAATGGACTTTTGACAACCACACATTAGCTAGGGCATAGGGGAAAGACTGACTTTTAGACTGCATCACAGAGGGCGTTTTTCCTCTATTTGACTGCTGCTGATTAACCACCACATGGCAACAAAAAAAGACACAGGAATTTCCCATTCTGCTTGTCAACATGGCACACAATGAATAAATGTCAGTAACTGAGGCTGCTGACCACAACAAATCCAGAAAAGGGAGCACTTATACAAAGTCTTTCAAGAAATCTCAGCAGCTCTGGGAAACCTCAGAGACACATCCGAGCTCTTGCAAAAGAGCCATCAGAAACACAGTGGTGCTAGACAAACACAAGCAGAGCACTGTCTGAGTTTCAGCTGAAGCACAGAGAGAATTCCCTTCTACAGAAGGCTGCTCCTCTTTGTTTATTTGGGCAACAGCAGCGGATGTCAAATGTGCTGAGCTCACCGTCAAAGTGGAAGAAGTGATTGTGCTGGTTCAGGCGCGGTCTGCCTTCTGCTGCTGCCACGGGGACCAGGTTCTCATCCAGGTTCTCCCTTTGGTGATCCTCCCTCACGTGATGGCTGTCAGTGATATTAAGAGACATTCTGCAGGTGGGGCAAGATGTGTCTTGTTCCAGCCAGGACCGCAGGCACGAGCTGACAGGAAAACAGTAACACTGTGGTGAGCTTGCAGTGTTTTTCCAAGACTCCACTAACACCAGTTACATAAAGCAGCTGTAGCATATTCTGTACACAACATCAACACATGGACTGCTCAGAGATACCCTTAATGAGCTCCTGATGACTCTGGCATAGGTTTCTTATTTCTTTCAGCTGAAAATACTCAAGTGTTCACTTTTTATAAACATGCATGCAGATTTATCACAAGCTTAAAACACTCTCCAAACTTGCTGTCCTTCTAGCTCAGAATAAGCAGGTTTTGCCTGGAAGGGAAAAGAAACCAGTTCTTTTCTCTCACCATTCCCAAGTGAAAAAAGGCAAAAACCAACTGGACGCATAGTTAATGTATCCTGACACATTTTCACAGCAGTTCTGCCTGTGATGAGGCAATGGCATCTCCAGTGTTTTCAAATAGCTTTTCAAAATACCAATACCCAAACCACAAAAGTCAGTACCATTCCACGAACTCTCTAAACAGATTTATTAATGCTGACAATTCTGTGCCATTACAATCCTTCCTTAATTCTGAAATTTTCTGTCCTGCAGAAAGTGGAAGTGTTTGAAATGCAGGTTGAAACACTCAAAGCAGTGCATGTTTTTTTGATTCATGCTGATATGACCCAATTGCAATATTTGTTCAAGTTAAACCTAATTTTCAGTGTGGAATAACTGAATTTCACAGGGCTGAACACTTCTGAATATTATAACACATACTTCATATTTGCAGGGTGGGTTTTTTCCAGAAGTTCTCAAAACACTTTAGAAAGGTAGACATACCAAAAGATCAAATAAACCTGTCCCCAAAATTGTGTACTTGTAAACACAATGAAGGTACACACCACAGGTTTGGGTTGACAGAGCAAGGGACAAGCTGTAATTGCAGGACTATAGTGAAGTCAAGGATACAAACATTCTGTCCAGCTGTTGAAACTTTGCCAAAGTTCTTTCCATCATATTGCAACAGACAGATACACAGTGATGGGTTTCCCAAAAACAACCAAAGCACCACAGTAAAAATCTGCCACCTTCCACCACCCTGGTCACCAGCACAACCAGCACGCTGGCACCAGCAGTGCTGTCCAACATCACCTCCCTGACCACAGGAAAACCACCCTGCCCACAGTAAACTCAAACCTCTTCTACAGCTGTACTCCAACAGTTACTTGGGAAACACCTGGAGTTTCCCGAGCTGCCACCACACTGCTGCTCCCCAACAGTTCAACAGCCAAGATGCTGGAATGGGCAGAACCCCGTGCCAGCTGCATCAGCACCAGACCCAAAAAGCCAGCTGTGGTCACACCCATCGTGTACCACACAGGCAGAAGGGCTTGGTCACTCACAGCACCTCAGGAGGAGGAGGGCAAACAGCAGGTCAAGGCTGGCAACCTTTCAGAGCAACAACTCTGGAAATTGCCTGCTCCCTAGAAGGTAAAGAGAGTTTCAACATGCCTAAACACTTCAAACACCTTTTCCCATTTAATTCTTTTTAATATTTGGGAACAAGGTTGATCTCAGCAATGCGAATCTTCCCTGCTACCTTCTCTGCCACTCCCAAGTAACTGATGGGGAAAAAAAATCCCACATAACTGAGAATGGACACAGTGTTCAGCCTGTTGACAAGATCACGAGGCTTTTATGAGGAGAGAAACCACTCTTAGGTTGTAAATAGGGTTATTAGTTACATCTGGTTTTATATGCAAGCCATCCACTGTAACATGTTCCCTCTCCAAAGCACCAAGGAGCGTAACTTGCTTCAGAACTGTACCTGCTTCAAAAAAAAAACCAAAAAAAACAACAAAAGGATCCTTTTAAATACAGAGAAAATGTCTTTCTGAAGAGAAGACCCTGGGCTTCTCAAGTGCTCAGCAGGTGATTAAATATTCACACGATTCAATAGCACTGGAAAAGGAGTTTCTGCTATGGAGGCATATTATCTCATTAGAGACTTCTTGGAACACAGATAAATATTTATGGCAAGGTTTGTCATAAATGACAACAAATTAGCACACAGATTACAACCTCTGGTTTGACAGTTACCAGAAAAGCAAAAAGCTATTTACAGAAAGTAACACCACAGGGACAATTTAACTGACCTGCATATTCATCACATGGCCCTCCAGAAACGCCTGCTTCGATCCCTGTTTCTCATTTCATATTTAAGCACAGGCATGGGTGTGTAAACACTGCTACAAAGGATCCAAGGAAAATCACATCCAGCACAGCACACTATGTCCACAAGCATCTGCTACTGTTCACTACTGAATGAGTGTAAGAAGCAGTGGAAAAAGAGGCTCTTTGGCCAGAAGTCTCCCAATTCTAACTACCAGCTGCTTAGGGACCATTTTTTGTTGATTTGGTTAACCTCTTTTGCAGCCCCGATGGACTTCTTGCCCCTTGAAACCACAGATTCAGACCTGGCCTCCACAGCTGTCCTGGGGGATTCACCACCATGTGAGGATGCACTGTATAAAAATAGTCCCTGTTTTCTCCTTAAAGCTGGTATCTGGAAAGTATTTAAGGATGCAGCTCCAATTGTTCTACTTCACCTGAAAATCAACATAACCTCCACACAACTAATCTACCAACCTTTGTTTGAGAAACTCAACACTAGTTACCCACTAGCTGACAAGGCGCACACTCTTAGTTTGGGGGAAAAGAAGTGCGCCAGGTGGAACAACTCAAACATGAAAATGACTGGAGTGAAAATGACTTGTACTTTGTTATCAGAAGCAAACCAAGATAACCCAGGCAGCAAGCACCCAACAGCTCTGCTAGTAGTTTGTTACTTGCCATCCCACTGTAAATTTCAGCCATGCCCACCTATCCCTTCCCTTCTCAGCTGGGTGCACCCTCTCCAGCCTGGACACATACTTGTGGAAAAGGTGGCCACAAGGGAGTTTACGTGCGGATTGCATGGAGTCCCAGCAAATGGCACAGTCATCATTGTTCACTGCCAGCTCCTCTGGTGTTGCAACTGCAAACCTACGAAGAAGAAATGGGAAGAGACAAAAGGAATGACTACACAAGCTCAGCATGGCCTCCTCTCTAGAGAATCCAGCACTGAGAAAGCCTTACCCTCCACGTTAACTTTTCATTAAGAGAGCTATGCCAACAGATCTGTTATTTTTTTGATTTGCTATTTTTCAGGCTGCACTGCAAAGGAACAGACACATACACATCCCTCTGATGCCTTTCGCAGGCACTTTCTTTGCACATCTCTTCATGCATCCTAAGTGCAAAAAGCTTTGACTTAGTACCTTCCAACAGACAATTATATGATCATTTTGTTAAGATCCTTAAATTATAATGTGTATAGATTTGGTTTATGTCATTTTTCTAAATGAGTTTTAATAGCTGTACCCATTAAGTTGTCTCTTTGGGATCATAAGCATTTATGGTGACTAATCTGGGCCACAGATTTAGCCATTCCCATTTGTCTTGACTTTTCTCCCTTTGTTTTTAAGCTACAGTGCCATGTAAGCAGTTACTACATAGTATCCAAACACAACAATATAGAAATGAGCATTGTAACATTTCACAGCACTGCTGGTGTGGAATATACCTGAAGAACAAGCACATAAAGGCAGCTGCCAATGGCAGCTTTAGAAGTAAGTTAGAATGTGGCTCTTCCAGCACAGTCAGAATGACCAAAACACATCAAGTCGTTCAGATGTGAAGTCTGTGACACATGCAACTCAAACAGCTTTGTGAGCAGCTCAAAGGGGTTCAGTGGCTGCATCTTACTGGAAAGAAACAATGGATTTTGGATGAACTTTATTATGCAGCTCTTAACGTGATATCACAGCTGTTAAATGAATTCTCATTTAAAAAGCCTCAGGAATTTCTAGACAAGCCAGCCTTCTCCACCTGGACTACAGCAGCAGGAATCAGAATTAATCAAATGCACAAAGGCGCAAAATTAAAACAGTGCAGTGAGAGAACAGTACAGAAAGAGTAAAGCTCTCCCTGTGGCTCTTGAAATTTTTAAGAACATAGCTGAATTTTGAAAACTTTGGATCAGAAATGCAGTAGTATCTGGTGTAATACTAGGTTTTAGTAGGCCTCCCAATTTCTCCATATTACCTCACTAAAAGGGAATGGACTGAAGTACTGCCAAGGTGCTCTCAGCTCCACTTTTAGGTAGAGTCTCAGGTTTAGTAAACACAAAGGTAAAGCTATGCAGGCTTTAATTAATATTTTAATTTCATTTCAGTCAGTAAGGGAATAGTATGGCCTAATGAAATTAAGAGCATTGATTTCTAGCACAGCCAAAGCCAGTATTTGACAGCTAAAACAGGCAGAGCTCTTCAGAGCTTCTGTCACACCACTAAGGTAGTATGCAAAAGAATAGAGAAGAAGAAATACTGCAGAGGTGAATCCACTTTTTGCCACTTTATACATTACCAGTAATACTGCCATTATACAAGTCAATCCTGCATATCTGTAAAAACCAGAGTCTCCCCACTAACAAATAAAATGGATAAAAACATACTCTAGTGTAGAGACTAAAGGATCAGGTTTGCAACACTGCATCTGTCTGGCTTATGCCATGCCACTGTGTATCAAAGGAACATAAAAGAATCCCAACTTCTTTCTCAGGATCCTCTCTACCAGATCTACATCAAGATTGCAGAGCAAGTAAAGGGGCTCACCTGGCTTCCATGTTTCCAACCACACGCAGGTAGTTCTTGTGCCGCCGAATTCGCCGCTGCACCTCGTGGAACAGGTAGCGCAGCTGCATGAAAATCACCAGGCTCGCCATTGACAACCAGATATTGCCAAACAGCTTGGGAAAAAAAACAGAGCAGTGATTAGAAACAAGCACCATGAGAAACAAGAAGCTGCATCAGGTCTTAAGAGACAAAGAAATTGAGAAACCAGCCCTGAAGAATTTCTCTTTTGTTGGGTCCATTCAGACCAACCACGTGTGTTCAGAGGTACTACCATTAATTACCTCTTCACACACAACTTTGGCAGCACAGCATTTATAATGAGGATGAACTGAACTCAGTCCTGTCCAGCTTAGCATCCCCTGCTGCCAATGAAAATAATTCAGTCTGATATTACTCAGTAAAAAAAGCTAAACCTACTAAACAGATAATTACACGCAGTAGTTAATACTCCTTAACAAAGTTACTTGTCATTACTTCAACTTCATTGGAGGAAAGAATGCCAGAATCACCCTACTTCATCTCTATTTAAGTAACTTCTCTGTAATACCTGGTTTCTAAAATAAACAAAGTAAAAAAAAAATGTATACCCAATATCCTTTATTTTAATGCCAGTCTATTTGTTCAAAATTATGTCCAGTATTTCATACCAGCATATGAATATGATGCATCAAGTCCAGGGAAAGCAAAGTTAGCTCCATGACAAAATCTGTGTAGTAGACATAAGTGCCTTTGCCCTCCCACGTTCCTTCATGGTTGAGATCCCAGAGATGAACTACATATCTGCAAGAGTGAGGAAATTAACATTATTCGTTTCTTTTTTTTTTTTTTTTTTTTTGGTTAAATACATCTCTATATTCAAAATATTTTGTCCATTTTTCAAAAAACTTCCGGATATGGATTCTTTGCGCTTTCAAGGCCCTGTGCCCACAGTCTGTGCTCACTGGAGGGGAACTCCTTTTAATGTTACTGCTTTTAAACAGCAACATTTAAAAAAAACAAAAAGCAGTCAATGCTTAGCCCACACTGGCACCACAGACGCTGCCAGCTGATAGAAAAGATGCAGCATTTGCTAAAAACTACTTCATGTACTGAATGTCAATCTTAGCATTATAGTAACTACAGAAGCACATTTTTCAGCACGTGAGGTGTTTCTTAGGTGAGTCATTACAGCTCAGTGTCAGACCTGAAATGCTGACAGTGACCTGCACAAAGAGGCTCCTGTGTTACACACAGGTGTGTTACAGGTACACATGCATGTGACTTTTTCAAAGCAAACTTCAAGAGACCAAGGCCTTAAAACAAATCCTGGAGAATGACATTAAGCATCTATCAACCCTCATCCAGCAGCACCCATCCACTTTAATCCATGCCTCAAGCTATCTCCACCCACTGAAGCTATCCATGCATTTCAACCCCCATGTGTAAAAAGCACTCCTAAAATGCATTTCCATCTGTAAAAATCATTCTGAAAATGCTTCTATACATATTTAATCCTTTGTACTATCCAACCTATCTGCCAACTGTTTACTAGCTGGCTTTAAAATAAATGTTCCTGTAACTACTTAAACACCAGCACAATCTTTTATTCAAATAAAGGCTCCAGCATAAGACACACACATAACTCAAATAAAACAAAATAAAGTCAATTGCAGAACTTGTGCTAAAAAAAGCACAGTGCTAAAGCTAACCACCTTTGCCCATCTCATAGAATCCTGCAATGGTGTGGGAGGAATCTTGAAGATCATCTCTTTCCAGTCCCTTTGGCTGCCTCATGCAATGAGGCTGTGACCACTTCCAGGATGGGGCATCCACAGCTTCTCTGGGCAACCACTCACTGTGACAGCGACTCACCAATCTCACAGGGAAGGTTTTTTTTTCCCTAGTATCTAATCTAACCCTGTCTTCTGTCAGTTTGAAGTCACTCCCTCACACCATGCCCTTGTCCAAAGTCTCTCTCCAGCTCTCTTGGTGTCCCTTCAGGCACTGGAAGGAGTTCCAAAGCTTCACTAGAGCCTTCTCTTCTCCAGGCTGAAAAAGTCCAGCTGTCTCAGCTTGTCTCCATGGCAGGTGCTCCCTTCCTCTGAAAATCTCTAAGGACTCGTCTAGAGTCACTCCAGCAGCCCCACATCCTTCTCATGTTGGAGGCCTCAGAGTAGGATGCAGCACTCCAGGTGGAGTCTCAGCAGAACAGAGCAGGGCAGAATTCCCCGCCCTGGACCTGCTTCCCACACTGTGGGTATGCAGACCAGGATATGGTTGAGCTTTGTGGGCTGCAAGCACACATTACTGGGCCATGTCAAGCTTCTCATCCACCAACACCCCCAAGTCTCTCCTCAGAGCTGCTCTCAATCTCCAAATATGCATTTGCAATTCAAAGAGGTAATTACCTGCACCTCATTACATACACACACCAACATGCTATATGCACCACCATCCTGAACACCGCCCTGTAAAATACAAGCTACTTACCGTAAAATCACATGAGCAGTTCTGACTGTCACCAGCAGAGACTGCAAAAGAGAAAGAAAAAAACCCATACATGTTAACAACATTCTGGCAGGGACAGTGGTTCAGATACAGGAGCTCAAGGGCTAAAACACAAAATGCATTTACTGCAGTTTAACAAGTTCCTGTGAACCAACGGTCAGTCACTACAGGTGACTGTGTGCACAGTATACCTGAGACAACCATGAAGCTTATAAATAAATATGGAAGAAACTGTTCCCAAAGACACAATACTTTTAAAGCAGCCACTAGTGTTACTGCTGCCAAGTGCCATTTTTTCCCAACTACACAGGATGCATTGCCTTTTTCAATTATTATCACTGAGCAAGTGTTAAGACCACAATCCCACCAAGTACCTCTCCTCATCCCACTTCTTAAAAAAAAAAAAAAACTGGAAGGACTGAATAATGACAGAAATTTGAGGAAGATAATTTCACATAACCCCCCCCTTCGCTGAGATGTAAATGCTGCTAAAAGAACTTCTCTCTTTAATCATACTCATGGTTCTAGGCTAAGTACAGACAAAAAAAACCTGAGTATATCAGAAAGTGTAAGATCAGAAGTCTAAAGACAAGTCACCAAAAAGGTAACTACATTTCCATGGGTTCTTATCATCTAAGAGACAGTGGCCCCATCACCTGACAGTGGCCCACAGTGCTCCATCTCCTCATTCTCTCCTCACAGTGAAAAACACCAGACATGCTTCCCCCAGAGACTGCCCACACCACCCTGTAGTTAGCAGGGGCCAAGTGACACTGAGGTGCAGGGGATTTACAATGAGTAACTGAAACCACTTCTGTGAAACTGGTCTGATGGCATGCCTTCAGCGTAAGTACTACAAACAGGACAGAAGAATTATCAAAACCACTAACTTCCCAAAGTAGCAATAAGCTGGTTAGTTTGAATATTTTTTCCATCTGTAAAAAGCATTCTTAAAGTGCTTTGATGTATATTTCACCCAACATATCTGCCAACTGTTTACTAGCTGGCTTTAAAACGAAAACATGCAAAGATAGACAGACTGCTTGCTATACTGTAATTCTTGAACACCATATATTAAGGCAAAAAAGATTAATGTTTACTCAAAAATACAGACAAATCCCTACTCAACTTTCTCTGGGCATTTGCACATTTCACATCCACCCTCTGCAGCAAAAAAAAAAAAAAAAAGCTGACAAAGCAACAGAGAACAAGGAGAAGTTACCTAAAACACAAGAAAAACATCTATATTGCTTTACTGAAAACCCTGAGCTAAATCAATGTTTGCAGAAGTGAGATTATTAATAGCTTAATGTAACTTAATGTAATTCATTCACACTAATGGAATACACTTGGCAGGGTCCCTCCCAAGGAGCATCACACAAGCTGTAACCAGAAAAACATTTCAGTCTGAAAGATTTATTGTTTTTTACTAAGAGCTTGAAGTCTGCTATGAGATGTCACTGCCAGTACCCGTAGAGAAAGAAACCTAAATATTTTATTCCACTCACATGAGTGCTCAGTATTAAAATCAACAAAATTACTCATGGTTGCCCAATCCATACAGGGAATATTTAAAATGTTCAAAAATGGCAAGATATTATACAATCTCCTATGAGAAAAAATTAAACAGCCAAGAATTCTTTTGCTTAGAAGGCAAGGCAGCAAAGGAACAGGCAAAAGGATGATAAACTTACAAATTCCATGTAAAAGATTAAACAGGGAACAATTCTTTGCTTATTTTCACCATAAATGTATCTGATGATAGCTAAGGACATTACTCCCTGCCCATGGCAGGGGGGTTGGAACTAGATGATCTTTAAGATCTCTTCCAACCCAAATCATCTGTGATTATCAAACACAAGATTCAGAACAACTCAATGAGCTCTTTCATGTACACAAAGCCAAATAAAAGTGGAATTTGTTGCCTTTGGATATTACAGAGGCTGACACACAAACAAGCTCAATGAATGATCAGACAACTTTCCACAGTACATCTGGGACTATCAAACCCAATGGGTTTGTGCAGCCCTCAGCTCAAGAATATCCTCAAACACCAGTGGCTGCAAGCAATGCTAGAGACCCTTCCTTCTGCATTCCCCACAAATTTCCTCACTGCCCACCAGCAGCACAGCAGGGGATCCAGGGTTTGGCTGGACACCCCACATTTACACTGACTGAGCCACTCCTTTTTTTAATTAGCACACAGAACAGCTCTCACTAAAATGTACAACTGGGCCCCATCCTGCAACCCCAAACGCTCACACTACCACACAGCACAGTGCTGAGGAGCAACACAGGCACCACAACACTCCCTGATTAACCCACCCCGAGCTGGTGCAATGCTGATAATCCTTCTGCCAAGCCAAGATAAGAGACATGGCACCAATGAGACCCCACCTTTTAGAGACAATGTTAAATATTCCAATTCCCTTCCGCTGTTTAATTACAAATCTGGTCTTGCATATTCTCATATTCATGGAAAAATAAAGTGATGTATTGAATGACCAAACTGTGGTGTGACAAGCACCATATTCTCCTACTATCAGTTGTTTTCCTTTCTGCTTTCTAACTCCAAGTATGATTTCAAGATAGGAAGAAGAAAAATAAATTGCACGTTATTTGTTATCTAAACTAATGATATGGTAACACAACATACTTGGATCGGATTCCAGAGGATCACTTCCTCAGGCAGAGTGCAACAACCCACCACAACATCAAAAACACAGTGATGTCCACTCCACAAACATACTCATGTTTAGTCCACAGCGCAAAGTGTTCAGGAGTGCACAAAAAGGCTTTGCTAATCTCAACTGAGACACAACTCGATACACAAACATAAGCAAATGCCAAGAGCATGCCTTAAGGAAAGGATGTCTCACTCCTTTTGGGGAGAAATGAAACAGAAAACACAACCTCAAAGAAAGAGGCTGAAGTGCACGTTACACTTTCATACACACACTCTCCGTCTCTCAAGCGCTGTTTCACCAACCCTTCCTGCAATGCTCATGAAGCACAATCATTACTTTTTCATAAGCTGTCATTTGATTTCAGCATCATCTTACGGGTCTATCCTCTCATTCTCTTCTTCAGACTAAGATATTTTTCAGGGTTAAAGGCTAAAGAGAGAAAGCATGCCAATCTGGCAACTTCTGGAAAACAGGGGAGGATTTGTTTGTGTCTTCAAAGTTTCCTTCTTATGGGAATTAAAAGTAAATCCATAGTACCAGGATACCCCCAAGTGAGGGGTCAAAGGCAAAGCAGAAACCACAACACATATAAAGAAAGTCTCACCTCTGCTGCCATGAAAGCCAATGTGTGCATGCCATGGGTATAGCCAACAACTCCACAGACAACTGCTAATCCACAGCAGGACAGAAGCATGGCTATGAGCAGGGCCAGCACTCTGACATGGCTGCTCATGGGTGTGGTAGGAGAAAAGGAAAGCTGCAACACAAATACATAAATACATGACGGGTTTAAATGAGTATTTCATCCACCCTGCTTTCCCTTGTTACCTCACCAAACAATTCAGGAAACAATTCAGGAAAACCTTTTGCTTTTTAGCATAAGACCAATTTCACAATGCAATATAATAAACTACGAAGAATAAATCTAAATCCACACACTATCCCAAAACCTCATTCATGTAACTGTCATTTACAATCACATTTTAACAATCAGTTAGAATTTTTTTTTTTACAATTATTATGATTATTTGAGCTGTTTAAATCACCTGTGCAAGAAAACTAGAGACACTGCACCAAATCCACAGCATCTTCTTAGGATTAATATTATAAAGACATTTTATAAAGATATTTATTATAAAGATATTTTTATTATAAAGCATTTTATAAAGACACCTAACCTAACAGATACTCTTCGAGCAATATTTTGCCAATTTTTCACCAAAGAGCTGATCTGAATTTGTCCAGCTTGGTCTTCTATCCCATAGTTCTTCTACTGTCATTTTCTTTTCTTAAAAAAACATTTAAGCTGCAGCTAGAGACTGTTGGACAGACTCTGCTGATAAACAGTTCTGTCATTCAATAGCATGCAAAGTGTGCTAAATCTCTAAACTACCTTAACAGAGGGCTATACCTAGTCTGTCTAAATCAAAGGCAAGCCAAGGGGATGTTGGTCCATCCTCTTTTTTTCCAGGGCAGGATGAGAAGGAACAGGACAAGGAAAGAAGGAGTTGCCGAAAGCTTTACTCTGATCTAATTAACCAAGTTGATTCCCATGTTTTGTTTCTAAATGGGTGCTTTCTTACTTCTTTCTATCTGGTTCAGCTCCATATGCTGCATCTTCACAAGGCAAATCATACAAGTATCATTCGTCCAAGCAAAAAATGACTACGCATGCTTTGAATGCAAAAGGAATATAATAAGGATTTCTTCCCATGTGACCTTTGTTCATTCAAAGCTTTCTGAACAACACTAAAAATACCAGATGTCTGCCTTGCTCACTGCTGTCTCAGTTTTCCTAATCCTAGCCAATTCAGTTTAAAATTTAAGTGCTTAGCTACCTGTGAATTAACAGGCCTTACTGGACATTATTTTTACAAAAAACCAACAAACCTGCAAAGCCCAGATCTACCAAAAAGAAATTAATGGATTCAATTCAGGTCAAACTTCTATGTCAGGAGAGCAGACTAGAAAAATGCAGGCCCATTACAGTTTAAAGGCCAAGATTTACTGTTTAAATTGCAGTTTCTTCTTCCTTGCCTAGCCTTCAATTTCTGCATCTCTACCTAATTTATTCCTGGTATTAACAGAAAGTGACATGTAGCTTAGAGAGAAAATTGAACAGGATATTGTAAAGACACTGGCAATCAAAATTCAGTATATCTAAGTGAGTGTGAAACCTGAGCACAGGAATCTGCAGAAACAGGTTCCATAGGCCAGTCCTAAAGGGCACCAATCTAAGGGATGTTCTGATAAGATACCTTTACTAAGGAGATCTATGAAGCCACCTCATGCAGTTATGTAATAGTAATTACAGGGCTCATATAAGGAGCAATTTATTAAAGAAAATAAGTATCTTCAGCTCCATTTGTCTCATGGGAAAACTGAAGGAGTAAGATTGACACTGTACTTTAAAGCAAGTATCTGAAGCTAATGGGAAGTGCACGTGTTCAGTACCACAGGGTGCAGAAAAGGTCTAAATGATCTGTTTGTATCTTATCTGAGCCAGTGCCTGAACCAGAAAGAGAATTTGCAGGTCCCAAAAGACAGCCCTTGATCAAAACTTACATATTCAAAGCGATCCTTGCAGAGCTGAACCATCAGATGGAGAAACACAAGTCCAGAGAACCAGAGGCACCACATCACTACTTCTTCCACTGTCTGAACATTCAGCACACCAAAAATGAAGATGAACTTGTAGAAAATGAAATTCCAGAATTTATCCTTGAGATGCTGTAATGGAAGAGACTTGGTTACTGCAGTGAAAGCACTGACAATCCACACACTGGAGAGAAGGAGGGGAAAAGAGAAAGGGAAAGGAAAATAAAAATCATGGTGGAGGTAGAAATGCAACAACACATTAGCTGAAATCCGCTGCACACACATCTTGAATAGTGTTACCCTTACTCAAGTAACAAACGTATTAAAAATACTAGCAGAACTTACTGTCTATCTAGTTTCTGGTACCATGGCAGCATAACTGTGCTACACAGCACTCAACGCAGTTTCCTGCTACATTCCCAAAACAGTACTCAACACAAAGCAAGTCTGATCTCAGTTTGAGTCTTCATGCCCAAGCAACTCAGCTACCAGGCTGCAAACACACAGTCCTCTCTGCTACAAGAGCTGCCAGTTTTTCAAGATGCCCAAACTGCCTAGCACCTGGCTTCCAAAAACCTGCCATGAAGTACGGATGATTAAGAAAAGATGACAAAGTCTGTTCTTAAGAATCACAATGCCTACAGTGGAGAATGAGATGGATGAGCAATGAAAATAAAACCATTCCCACACATGCAAAGTATGAAAGAAATAATATAATGTTCTCAAGCAGCAGACAGCAAGCCAGCTTGGAGGGGATAAAAAAAATTATGAAACAAAATGTTTTGTTAAAGCACACGATGAAGTCACCAGGAGTTTAGTTAAGACAGGCCCTGAATTCCTTAATGAGGCTGCTGTTTTGAGCTCACCAGTATTAATAAGCAGCTTTCCTTTACATGACAATTGAGGCAAACTCCCACTGTCCAAACACAAATGGATCCATACTGCTACTGCTTTTCACTTCAGTTTTTAAGAGGGAAACCATCACCAGTTAAAATTCCACACCTTACAGTCAACATGGACTGGAAAGAAAATCTGGCCCACTGCAGTTTGACAGTGCCTTGGTTTTAACACACCACTCAGGGCCTCTACAAGGTATGAATTACAAGTACAATAGGCTTTGAGAGATCCACAGTTACTAATGAGGCTTTGTGTGCCTCAGTTCTGGATGTCAAAAATCATCATGGCCTGATTCCTCCTAAAGAACTCTTTTTACAGACTTTTTTATAAATATGTAAACACACTCCAAACCATTGCTACTGCATTTACACAAGCAACCTATGCATTTGCCTTACTTAAAAAAAAAAAAAAATAGAGATACTATTCAAGATCCTGCTGCTGCTTTCATCTTCTGCAGGATCCTGTTTTTAAAAACACTGGGCTTTCATGGTTCTCTTG
Source organism: Chamaea fasciata (assembly GCF_029207755.1). Taxonomy (NCBI): domain Eukaryota; kingdom Metazoa; phylum Chordata; class Aves; order Passeriformes; family Sylviidae; genus Chamaea; species Chamaea fasciata. The sequence goes on from NW_027094097.1 coordinate 8,826,914, forward strand.
CTGAATTTTTACAAACATTCCACATAGCCAAGAGCAGGACTATACAGTCTCAGTTTTCAGTCCTGCTCACCTCCTTTCTCTGGGGATTTTCTTGCCTACTCCCTCTGAAACCGGCAGGCTGATAAACCATCCACTCGGTGTATGAGGATGAAAAGCATTTTTCCAGCAGTCAAGGTACAAAAGAAGAGGGAACTCAAGACTGCCAGTGCTGACAACTACAAAATGCAATGGAGAAATGCTGCCAGGTGCAGGCAGGATAGAGAAGAACATGTTACAAGTATTTTGAAGTGAGGTGCACTTGTAAGAAATCTGACAGAGTCCATTAAAGAAACAGGATTTTCAAGTTGACTGTGGGCTTAGAAAACACAATGCAAAAAATTCCCTTAGAAATAAACCAGAAGCTCATGGCTGTGGGTATACTACCTAATAAAATGGTAAGACATATATTGTAAAATTTATTTTTCTTGTGCAGTTTCAGCAATCCCATATATAAAATCACACCATTTGTCATGTTTCACAGTTTCCTTGTTTGCTGTCTCACCTGCCTCTCGCTGACACGAAGAGGACCAAACACCATACACTGGATTAGCTTTGCAACCAGCATCAGAAAACAGCAGGCAGTATTCACTAGTACCTGGAAAGCAATAAAGCAGTCAGCAACAAATACTTTTGCCCTATTTAGAAGAAGGGAGAGAAGGGGAATGAACGAGTCTTAACAAAACCTGCCATTGTTCACAGAACAGTCTTAGTTGCCTTTTTTTTGGGTGAAATTTAAGCCTGGCCTCTTCCAAGACACATGAAATATCTGATAAGTCACTTAGCTGCTCTTTTTTTTTTTTTTCTAGAAATACTAACACAGTCAGTTTGATACAGCAGTAAAGCCAACAAACTGCTCTACCTCTTCACAATAAATTATTTCATACAGATTAGCAAATTGCATAAAAGAACATGGGGACAAAACTTAGAGATCACCAAGATGCTCATTTTGTTTAACATATGGCAGATGAGAAAAATCCAGTTTGAATCTGTTGTTACAGTAAGAGGATTCAGAGGTTGCCTCAAAACATGCTGAATAGCACACACCGCTTCAGTAACAACACTGCTTGAGGCTTTCTTGGGAAACTTTTTTACAGCAAAGTAGCAAGAAGCAGAACACATGGGCCGGGGAAAACTGCTATCTCACATTTGGCAAAGGCACTTGTAATTAACTTTTGACCTAAGCAGGACGCTAAAAAGGCGAGAAGGTGGATGATGAAGCCTCGCCCTGTCACTTCCAAAGGACATACAATAAACTTGTCCAGGACTCTTAAGGCCCCAAGACCAGGTTTCAACAGGATGAATGTGTTTGGAATATTAAAAATCAGCACCTCAGTCAAGCAAGTATGTTGTGAACCAAATGTCCAACTACTGTCACCTCTGAGTGACAGACAGATGAAAAGTTCAACAGCAACAACACAGCAAGGTTTCCAATATCCCCTTGCTGAGCCTTTACTTCAACTACAAATCAGTGAGCCAAAATTCGTAAGCCATTATGAGGTTTGGGTTTAAAAAGATACAGAAAATTATTTTCTTTTTTTTTCCTTAAATGGTGAGAATGTTTCCTCTTACCTACAAGATTTTCAGTGTTATTAAAAAATAACTAAATAAATAAATAAAGGCAAGGCTTGAGCTCGAATACCTGATAGCCCCTTACTTAGATTTCTGGCAGAGCAGGTCGGGCAATGCTTGGAGAAGCTTAAGCCCAGCAAGAGCCTGGGACCGCGGCAAACGCTCCCAACAGCTTCTCCCAGACCCGCGGGCAGGACGAGCGGGGGGCGCTCAGGGAGAGAAGCACAAGCCGCGGGCTGAACTCTCGGGGTGCTCGGCTCTAACACTGCCTCACCGCCTCGGCCAGGCAGGAAGGGAAGGGGCTGCGGAGGCGGCCCGGGGCGGGCAGGGGAAACCGAGCCGAGCCCCCTCTTTATTCCGCGAGCAGTTTTCAAACAACAATAACGAGACAACCCCCGGGCGCCGCCCGCCTCCCCCCGGCCGCGGGGAGGTGGCGGCAGAGGCGGATCCCGATGCCAACCCCGCAGGCCGCGGGCCCGCAGGCCCCTCCGCCGCCCCGGGCTCACCCAGACGCAGAGGCTGTCGGAAAGCAGGTAGTAGGCGACGTCCAGGGCCCGTGGGCCGGAGCAGCGCTGAGGCTCGGTGCCCGCCGCCTCGCCGGGAGCCTGGCTGAGGGCGCGGTAGGCGCTGAGGCCGGCGCCCAGCAGCGCCAGGGCGCTGAGCGCCGTGTAAGTGCGGAGGCTGGGCCAGGGGAAGCGCTCCAGGAACAGCAGCGGCATCGCGGAGCCGTCTCCACCGCCCGGCCCCGGCCCGCCGCGCTCCCCCGGCTCAACGCCCGCCCCGCCGCCCCTCCCCGGGGCCGGGCGAGCCGCCCCCGCTGGAGAAAGGAAAGAGACCGGGCCCGAACCCCCCGCTCCGGGCGCCGCGTCCGCCCGTCACCCCGCGCGCTGAGTCACGGCCGGGGCGGCGCTTCCACCGGCCCGGCCCTGCCCCGCACCCCCCCGCGCCCGGGACAGCGGCCGCGCCGCCGGGGCCGCGCGGGGGGAGTACAGGGGCCCTCGGGAGCCCCAAAGCCTGCAGGCAGGGTGGCAGAGAAGAGCGCCTAGAGACTGCAGGAACAGCGCCCTTCCACAGGCAGCCTGGAACAGGAATTAGTCTCACTAACTACCGTGCGGTAAGCAAGGTGAGAGGTGCTCTAAGTGCCAGGGCTCAAAAGCTGCACTCTGCTCCTTGTTCTTGCAGCACCTGGCTTCCAAACTTCCACCTGCTCTTCCTTACTTCCACGGGCAAAAAGGGTTCTGTTTTCCACTCTCCTACTATCTTTATTTCCCCCAGCTGGCAGCTAAGAAACCATTCATTCTACTCACCATCTGTCTGGACCTTCCATCCATAGGACCAGAGTGAACAGCCCGTGCACTACCTTTCCCAGCATTTTGCAGTACATTTGCCATACTGCACAGCTTCAATTTGACCAAAGCACCAAGCTGTCAGGATTGTTCTGTACATTGCTTACCAGTGCAGATGGCAGCAGAGCCAAGCACTTTGGCAAGATTCAGTTCTCTTGGCAGCAGGCACTCTCCAACCCTGCCTCCATAAAAGAGGACAGTGCACAAGCAACAGTGCATCTTCTGATCAGAGGCAGAACTTTGAAACAAATCTTTTAAAGACTCATTAAGCAAAATTATGGAAGACTAAAAGCATTGGGAAGTGTCACATCCAACTGGACTTTGTTTAGCCAAGCACGTAAAAACCCCGGAATTAGAAAGATTGATATTTACTGCCTACAAAAGACTGAAATGTTGAGAAAAAGCAGAACTGTGGGTATCCCTTGCAAGATGAGACAGCACAGGACAGCATAACATGGAACCACTTGCATGTAGCATTGGCTAAGTGTTTCAGCAGGACCCTAATTCTATCCCATAGCTAAGGAAAAATATATAAAATTAACTTCACTTTCCCTATTTTAACGACATCTCAGACCAGTCCAATAGAATTTTTGGGGTTGTTATTGTCTTAAGGGGGCACTGAAGGAGCAGATGCATGCTGCATCTCCTCCAAGCCCTGAACAAACACATCAGTTCTGGTAAAAACGGTAAAGGCTACACTTGCCTTTAAGTACTCATTCTCCCTCAAAAAGCAGTTCTGGTCTCCAAGTAAATTAAAACTCAAAATGATATTGAACCCACTTATGCTATTTCATTTCTCCCTGATCCTAGGGATATTCCCTGCTCATGGATAGAGATCACAGCATCTGAATGGGCCCTGACTGGCTTAGCTCCTCCTCATCCCAAGAAGATTGGTATTCCTGAAGAAAAGTAATAAAGTTTAAAATATGCACCTAAAAGTAGGAGACAATAAGGAAAAATAAAACAACAAATAAATAAAAGGGGAAAAAACCTAGAAACAAACAAAACAAAAAAAAATCACCAAAAAAACCCACCACCCCAACAACGAAAACCAAACCCAAGACAAACAGAACCTCAACCATATTGTTTAATGTTGTACAAAACAAAAAATCGGTGAGTATTACAATGAAAAGGGACTTGTAGCCCATTGCCATCTCTCTAGCTAAACAGTTGAGATTCACTTCTCTGCTCATACCATAGAATGTTTAGTGGCCTTCAGGAACAGAATGACTTAAAAAAATCCTTGTGTCACACGTATTCGTTTCTCTACAGTTCAAAGCTGTGCTCACAGAGACGGCTTCTTCTACTGGAGTCTTCAGGTATATAGGAATTCAGTTGTAAATAAAGTTGAACCTAAAATTAAAAGGATTATACCAAGTGAGGGCATTTTTGAATGAAAAACAAATGTTTTGTTTCTGCTCTGGATAAGCCTCCACCTGACAGGACAAAAGTGCATTTTTTAATAAGACAACTTTACAGTATAGCAGGGAGCATATTTTTAACAGCCAATCCTACACTAGCATTGCACAACTGTCTCTTATGGTTGCAGAAGAACTAATTATTAACATTTCATCTCTTACAACAGGCTCATAGATACATAAATCACAGTGAGAGTTACATTCCTCCATCAGCAACTCTTTTGCAGCATTTCTGCTACTAGGCCAACCTTACACGTTCCAAGGGGAGCATACAGACATACTGAAGAGAGAATTTTTCCCTATTAAGTTTCATAAATAACTGTGGAAGCAAGCATCCATTTCAACTTCCAGACGTCCAGCCTTTGGATGTATCTGTTGCACCACTACCCAACCTGCGTAACAGTGTTTTGCTGGTACTCAAGAGGAAGTACCTGCTATCTTTAGAGGAGGGGAAGCCAAAATTTGGGCTAGAGAGAAAAATACTCAGCAGGAAACAAGAATATTATGGGCAACACCAGTGCTAACATTCTGTTAACATACTTTTTCATCATAGTCAATGCATGACAGAACCACTTCCCTGAGGAAGAGCTGGCAGGCTGTGGGACTCCTGGCATGCCTGAACATTCTCTTAAGTAAGAGACCAGTGAGCTCTGGAGAGACGAGCCACAGGCCATTTCCAGGTAAGAAAGTCAAAGCATGTATACATTGCAAGAGAAATAAAAAAAGACAGCTGTCCCTATAGATATTTGTGTCATAAAGATGCTACACTTCATTAACTCTACTGGAGAGTGTGAAAAACCAGCCACATTTAACCAGCACAAAGCTGTGATAACATGCACACCTAATTCAGTGCTTCAAACTCACGTCCTGGCTTTAACTCTCCAGCTGTCCCCAACAGCTACAAGAAGCTGTTTCTCAGTCTGTGCAGAGCCTCATCCTCACTGTCTTCCATATCTTCCTTAGCCACAACTGCTAGGTAGGACTTTGGTGCTAGGCAGTTGTGATCAGAGCATCAAAAGTGTCCATCACAGCTCATCTGAAGCAGAATCTTTGGGATAGATGCCACCTTTTAAAGTTGGTTTCTGTAGCACCTTGCCTGGCTCTGGTGTCCCACAGCAAACATGTTCCCAAGACCCACTATACGAATACAACACACCTGCTCAAAAGTTGAGGAAGGCTGGAAATAATGGGTCCATATCCTGGTGCATTGTCATAGAGCTCGAACAGTGGTGCAGCAACCAGCTTGTAATTTTTGGGGACTGCAAACAAAGCTAAAAACAAATACAAGTTGATGAATCAGAAAAACTAGCGCATTCAGCCAAGGTAACATTGTCCCACATAGGCCTCAAAACAAGTTCACTACAAGGAGCATTCAAGCAGCTTTATTTCTTTAGTTAAATGTGGGATTCACATGCTGTACACAGACTGACACAGGAGCAAGAATGAAAATTTACAAGGAGCTCATATTCAAAGGATCACCTACCTTCAAAGCAAATACCAGCATTTAACTACGTTAGTGATCAACTACAAACAACTAGAAGCATACAATCACAACTTGGTTTTCCTTGTGTGAAATGCAAGCATTTAAACATTGTTACAAATATAATGCTGATGCAAACAAACACTCACCCTTTTCTTGAAGCTGGACCAAAAAAAGCTTTTTGTGTTCTTTTGGTTTTGTAATATGAGCTGGGATATATGGATACTAGAAGAAAAATGGTAAAAAAACAGTTGTACAGAGCTTTGAAAATATTGTGTAATCTTAAGTGCTTACTTTATCAATTATCGAGCCCTGTACAAGCTTTCAGTGTGTCATATATTCTTCCTTGGCACCAAATAAAGAAAACCATTTTCATAAGAAAGTACTTAAGAAAGGAATGCTGTTGCTGTCACAGCTACTGACAGGCTCTAAAGTGTCACCAATACTCACAAGCAGTTAAAACAACCCAATAAACCAGAAATGCATAAAAGCAAACTAAGCAAGATTTTTCAGTATTAAAGCCCTTAGAAATAGGGTAGTGAGACTAATTTATTCACAGGGCATCTGTTCCATAAGCAGCAGTGCAAGAGTCTGCATTGTGGCTACAAAAGGAATTTAAATGGTGCATCTGTCTCAGAATAGAATTGGAAGCTACTACATCCAGTAGTTTCTCATCCATCAGGACAGGTATGAGAAGGGAGTCAGGAGTTTCCATTAATAAAAGGTTGTAGTTTCTCTTCAGTCATAGAAGGAGATGAAACATTTAAACCCAGGAAAACTAATTGCTCATGCAGCAGGTACTCAAGAAGCCCATCTGTAAGGTTGAAGGCTTTTAGAAGTACAAACAGAACTTGACCAAAGAAGATGGAAGCCCACGGGAGTACTCACCTGTGGAGGTTCAAAGTTTGGTCTCCACCAGTTGCCAATGCAGTCATCAATCACCCAGTCCTGCTGAACACCATCCTGACGACCCAGTATCTATCAAAAAATCCAGTACCAATCAGACCTCAAACTGCCTCAAGGAAATTGTTAGTAAACACATACTGGAAGCACAAAGATTTGCTGTAATATGTGTCTGATGTAGTTCGTAACTGCTCTGAGACAGCTTTCAATAGAATTGTAGAGTATTTTTGTATGAAGTGAGATTTTTTTAGTAAAAGCCTCACCTGGTAGGACAAAGGCACTCTAGAAAGCTTTTCAAAATCTCTGCTGTACTCAGTTGGACTGAGTTCTATCAGACAAATGGGAAGAATGAAATACATTGTTACATTATCTAGCAGAATTAATTTAGCTACGTGGAGAAAATGGTGAATTGGGAGGACTATCTCAAAGGGAAGTCCCCATCAGTTGTCCTCCACAATATATTTTATTGCTCATCTCTACACTCACTTGCCTGAAGCCAGTCAGAAAGCAAAGCTGCAAATGAACACAGGACTTGAGCAGCGGGTAGGAGTCAGCCACGCTCATGATGCAGATAAATGAAACCTTGACTGCTTTATTTGTTAACTACCTGAGAACATCACAAAAGCAACAAAATAACAACAGTGGTAAGAAGACTACCCTAATGCTTTTGCTTATTCTGGTAATTCTAAAATAATGCAACATTCTGCTATAGCAACATAATGAAAGAAAACAGACCTCTGTCATTAAGCGTTTAAGCCCTTCTACTTCATCTTCTCCTGGATTCAGTTCACCACCAGGTCTGTTAAAATAATCAGTCGTGAAAGCCAAAGTTATTTTATTGCATTTACCAATCTTCACAGGCAAGTTCCAGTGTGCTTCCAGGCAGGGAGTGACAAATTCACTTATGGCTCTTAAGTCAGAAGTTCCAAATCTAGCTTTGCTAGATTCTAGATTTTGAAGATAGCAGGACAACTTTCACCAAAACCTAAACTGACTATTTATGTCCCTTATAAAAATAACCATTGCATAAAATACTTCCAGTTCAGCAGAACAAAGCATAACAATACACATGATAATAACTGGGACCCTTAAAGGGTAAAGTTTTGAGAACAACAACCAGAAGCTGAAGGGCTCTGAAGAGCTGTAAATACTGCCTGTACTTGTTCTTATCACAGAACCAGCACTCACTGAAGCATACAGAAGGCAGAAAATAAAACTCATGTGGGGAAATGATGCAGGATTTCTCATTTTCATCATTATAGCATTTTGCAAATCATTTCAGTCTTGTCTAGTTTGTCCACAACAACGCTTCAAATCAAGATGTCAAAAACAAATCTAGATGTAAAATGAGACTTAAAACACACACACAAAATTGAGAACAATATAAAATGTTAAAACATAAGAACAAGATCACTAATAGAGTAACATGAGACAAATCAAGCCCATCTAGTTTAAAAAAATCACCACCGTCACTACAACCACATTCAAACACTAAAACTTTACTCTGGCTGTGATAACTATGAGATGAACTGAAGCAATTTTCTCAAATTTAGATGCCTACCTTTCTTGCTATCCCAGGTCAGCCACTAGTTTGTAAACAGGTATCATTCTGCATTTACAGAGGGTTACTCCCTGACCTCCACTCACCCATTTTTGTGGGCATAGCATAAGCAACTGAAGCAAAACAGCTTACACAATGCAAGTACAACACACCAACTGCTGATAATGAGTTTTAAACAAGGTTTTACTGTAGTGATGCACTGTAACTAAAATTCTCAGTCAGTCCCCCTCATAAGCAGAGTCAAACAAACACACTTTAGATGAAAACGCCACACATTCAAAAATTACTTTCTAGACTAAGTCTTTACAAGCCGTGAATTCCATTCAAAACACTGAGCAGTTGGCCACAGTTTAACCTCTAGCCCGCATGTTTTGTGATCTGTGACAATAAACTGAAGTTACACTTAAGAAACAGACACTTACAGCTTGAAAAAAGTTGTACCCAGCTGCAGTAACAGCACATGGGGCAGCCTGTGCTCATGCACAATCAGAACTCCTTCCACTGTCCGCCTCATGCCAATCTTGTCAAACTCTTCCCTCATGCGCTGAAACCGAGCTGCCACGGAACTGTCCTTCTCATACAGCGGCTCCTTCGTGCCAAATGTGTAATTTGTCAGAGGATACCTATAAGGAAGAGAAAAAATGTTACTGCATGACAAGAAATCTAACTTTAAATCACCATGAATCAGCATCTAGCCTGAGGCAAACCCTTCATTGCCTGATGGGTCAGTCAGTGCAGGGCTAAAATCTTTGTTGGTGGCTTACGAGGCCCCAGGGAGATCTGCATTATGGAACACACAAGCACAGACAGTCCTTTTGAGCTGCACTCTAGACTGCTGCAGGCTCAAAAGAAGGAAAAGAAGCACAGAAGCACAGAACCAACTGTCATTCAACAGCCACCCTCTTTGATCATGCTGCAGGGAAAAGGCAGCTGAAGCTCTGAAAGGAGCTGGAAAAGAGACTGGAGAAAAAGCGCTGCTGGGAAGGAAGGAAGCTGCACAGGACTGCAGCTTTTTCCTGCAGATATAATGAGAGCCTGAGAACTAAACTGTTAGAAGTGGTTTTGTTTTGAAGTGGGAAATCAGACATGTGGGTCACAGAAGAGGAGAAATGCTGAGTTTCTGAGTACAGGGTTGGGAGCCTGGGGTAAGATCAAGAGTGTGAGCAGATCCCTCTGTTGTGCTGGTGCTGGGCCCTGCACTCTGGTGACAGTGCAGTGGAAACTCAGCGATTTCTCCAGGTAAGAGGGACTGAAAATAGAAAAGAAAGGTTAAGCAAGAAATGGGTCAGTCCAAGATAGCACAGAGGGCAACAGGGGAGTGTTTTTGTACAATTAAATCCATGTAACAGAGAGGTCTGATGGCAGGAGGCCTGGAGGAAAGACAGAATCACCCAGCTAAGTCAAAACAGAGAAGGAAATGGTTCTGGGCAGAGCCATGATGAGTTATCACCATGGTTTTACTGACCTGTGGCCCACAGCAACTGAATTAACAGAATGAATGGCTGATCTTATGTTTTCCTTGAGATGCTTCTTGGCATGGATTCTTTCCCCAGACACATCAAACTTTAGTAGCATACACTCTTTCCCCCCTCAAATTCCAGCCTCCCTCCTCCTCCAATTTTCCTCGTGTTTTACAGTGGTTAAAATAACAAGCCAGTTGCTATTGTTAGAGCCTTTTCTCATGTAGACAAGTGAGCCAAAACAACATTTCCAAACCACAGATTCATTTACTAACAAGCTCTCCCACTTTTAATTATAGTTTAAAACCATCTACATTTCTTTTTCCATTAGTTTCCATTTTTAGATACACAAATGCCTTTAATAATAACAATCTATTACTCTAACCTATACTATACTAATGTGGGTGCATTAGTCTATACATCAAAAACCTAAGCCTCAACCTAAAAAAATGCTGCTGATAACACAGCTTCATGATGAGTCTTTGCTTCAGAAACCTGACAGAAATATTCCAGTTTCTTAAGTTCATATCTGAACTTTCACACGACTCTGTGAATAAACTCAGCTACACAAAATTATCAGTGATTAAAATAAAAATTGAATATTGACTGCTGCAGCTAACGTTTGCTGGTTTTTGCAACTTGACAGATGCACATATCAAAGAACACGTCTCACATCCACGAAGTTTATTGGTAGAAGCAAAAATATATGACTTCTCATAAAAAATACATGAATACTTATTAGTAAGTAGTTCGTATCTGTGACGATTTTCTGTGGTAGCAAATACTCTGGATTTTAATTCCAACACCTGTACCAGACAATACACAAACACCAGGCACATCCAGCCACATCCTACTGACTGCCTAGGGTCAGCCCAAATCCCAGCGAGGCCAAGAAAAAACCCTGCCTCTCTCTGCCGCCCTTCTGGATGCCCATGAGAGCGCGAAAACGTCTGTGATGCTCAACACACCGAAACCTTTCCTGGGTTACTTGGGGTTCACACCTCCCGAGCCAGACGCTGTTTCTAAGCACTAAAGCGTTTACACCGAATATTCCACACTGCCCCGAAGCCCTCGGTACCCTCAGCGCGGTTCAGCAGCCCCTGTGAGGGCGGCGGGCCCTCATCGGCACACGGGCTCTGCGCCCACTGTGCTCCCGGCCCTGCGAAGGGCCGGAACCCTCCGGACCTCGCACGGCAGGCACTGAGGGAAAACCCCGCCGAGACCGCTAAGGGAGCGGGGACGAGCTCGCCAGCGGGGCGGGACGGGAGGGGGCAGAGCCGGGCAGGCCCGAGGCGGCGCTCACAGGTTGATGGTCCTTTCCAGCGTGAGCGGCTTCGTCTGCTGGATGTACTTGTTCCCGAACTGGTTCACCCCGCGGGGCCAGCCGGTCTGCGAGCGGTTGGGCGGCACCACGGACATGGCGAGAAGCGGCGGGAACGGGCAGAGGGAGCGGTCGGTCAATCCTGGGCGGCGGGAGCGGCGTCCGCCATTAACGCCCGCCCAGCCCTCAGCGCCGCGCGCCGCCTGCCGGGACCCACCGCGCTCCGCCCGCTCCTCTCCTCGCTCATTGGCCAAGGGCTTCCCGTCCGGGCCCCGCGCGATCCCATTGGCCACTGCGGGCGAGGCGCGGGGGCCGCAGGGAGTTGCAGTCCGGCCGGACGGTGCCATGGCCACCAAGCGTCGCGGAGCGGCAGCGCCGGCGGGGAAGCGCGGAAGGCGCGAGGCGCGCGCGGAGCTCTGCGCGGCCCTCGGGGACGCGGCGCTGCGGGAGCGCGCGGGGGCGGCCTGGGCCCGCGGGGAGCGGCTCCGGCACGGTACGGCCCGGCCGGGCCCGCGGGGAGCGGCTCCGGCACGGTACGGCCCGGCCGGGCCCGCGGGGAGCGGCTCCGGCACGGTACGGCCCGGCCGGGCCCGCGGGGAGCGGCTCCGGCACGGCGTGGCCCGGTTCCCCGCCCCTCACCGATGGCCGTTCCCTTGCAGAAGCGGTGGTGCTGGAGCCGGCCCCGTTCCGGCACGGTATCATTCCCGGATTTCTAGCGGGCCCGGCTTTCACGGAGACGCTGCGGGATGAACTGCTGGGCCTCGGCTTTCGCGAGCGGCGCAACGACCTCCTGTCGCTGCGGCAGGTGGGCCCAGGACCGAGCTGAGCCGGGCCGAGCTGGGCCGAGCCGAGCCACCCTAACCCCCGTCCCTTCTTCTCTTCCATGGGCCGCCGCAGTCCGAGGAGCTGGGGGCAAGCCCGGAGCCCCACGTCGCCGCCCTGAGGTAAAGTGTAAGCTCGGGGCTTTGTCCGCTCAGGGTGTGGGGAAGAGCCGTGGTGGCTCCACAGGGAAGGCGATTGCGAGGTGGGCCCGCAGTGTGGCCGCCTTCTGCCCCGGTACTCGGGCCAGAAACCGGCCCTGGAGCGCTGAATCTGCTCTGTTTGTCATGGGCACTGAAGTCTGTTCAGCTTTCGTCCATACTCAGCTCTCCTCTCTGTCACCTCTGAAACTCTTCCCGGTGCACCTTCCGCCTGGTTGCATGCTTGCTGCTGGTTATTGCCAGCAGTGCTGTGAGCACTGTGCTGTTTTCCTGCCTAGCACCTGTGTGGTTCTATAGGAACACACAGTCACTCACAACAACAGTACCTGTTACAGTTTAAATAGTTGGCAGGGAGACAATAAATTAGTTTATGATGGTATGTTTTATAACACAGGAGGACACTTAGTTTGTGCTTATCTTTTCAGGCATGCCCTGTGCGACGAATTCCGAGCGTGGCTTTCTGCTGTGACCCAGATAGTGCTGGAGCCAACTATTGACATATCCAGTGCTAAATATGAATATACTGGTCAGTCTATAAATGATCCTTTCCCTAAAGCTTCTGTGCATGTGTAGGAAACAAAATGTCTATAGAATACCTAATTTTATTCTAGTTCCGGAGGGTACCAGCAGCAAAATAATGTCTGAAAATGAAGTACAAATGATGAAAAAACTGTTGTTGGTGTATAACTGCCTGTACTTTCAGAGTGACCTATCTGTCAATTGCAGTGCAGTCCCACAGAAGAGAATCTTGCAGATCTCATGCTAGTGATGCTGATGAGTGAAAATGCAGTTCTTGGAAAGAACATGTTTTTTGTTGTCACATCCTTGCGGGGACAAAGCTGGGAAGCAGTTGTTGGAATGAATCATGCATGTACTGGAAAGATGCTACAGCAGCAAAATGTGTGTAATTGCAGATGTCTTGCTGTGTCACGATGATGAACTGGAAGGCCGGAGAATCGCATTCATCCTGTACCTCGTCCCACCCTGGGAAAAAAGTGATGGGGGAACGTTGGATCTGTACAGCACAGATGGTAAAAGCTCCAAGCTCTGCATCAGGTGGATAAAAGAGATGAAGCTTCTGTGCCCCTTGCAGCAACTCTCACCTCCAGCAGTAGAAGGGAGATGAAGAGTTTCTCCTTTGTTCAGAGAAGCTGATGTATAAGTAAAATGTGCCCCTTAGGGATGGGCTGTAGCATGCTTTGCAGACAGTGCTAACAGGCAACAGCGGAGAAACTTTTGGAAGGGTCAAGAGTAGAGGCAAGATTGAAGCGATGCCAGTAAATGTGCTTGGAACTCCAGACTGATGACAGTAACTTCCTTTCCAGCAGCAGAACCACAGAATGGAAGGGATCTTAAAGCTTATATTGTTCCAGCCCACCTGCTGTAGGCAGGGACACCGTCTTCTAGACCAGGTTGCTGCAAACCCGATTAAGCATTTCTAGCATGGGGCATCCACAGTTTCTCTGGGCAACCTGCACCAGTGCCTCACTGCTCATGGTAAAGATCCTTTCTAATAGCTAATCTAAACCCACCCTTTGTTGGAAGCCATTCCCCTTTGTTCTGTTACTCCATGCCCCTGTGTATCCCAAGTCCTTCTACAGCTCTCTTGGTAGCTCCTTTTGGCACTGGAAGAGGCTTTAGGTTGCGCCATAACCTTCTCCTAGCTGAACCATGCAGAGGTGCACTGATTCCTCACCAAGCCCTTGGTGTCCCACCAGTCACAGAGTCATGAAGTCAGAGAGAAGTCCCAGTTCCTGTCTTAACCAGGATATGTTTTCTTCCTCAGAACACTTTCAGCCACAGCAAATCACCAAGTCATTAGTGCCTTCATGGAACACGCTGGTTTTCTTTGAAGTGTCTCCAGTCTCTTTCCACCAGGCAAGGAGCTGTCTCTTGTTAATTTGTTAATCCTCACTGTTGTGGTTATTCATTCTGTCTGTTATTACAATCCTGATGGGGAGGGAGAAGAACTGTGGATAGAGTGGATACTCATGCTAAGTGCTGTGCGCTAAAGAGAGGGCTTCAAGGACTTTAAGGAGGGCAAGAACCAACAAAGCCAACTAGCTGCATCATTCTGGGAAAGAAAAATTTCCATTTCTATTTTGTGTTACTATCGTGGCAAGCCACAGCTGTGAATTTAGCTCTCACTTGTTTCTGTTTGTTGGCTTGTTTTAAACTAGCTCACATTTTTGATATGGTGGTTCATGACTTTGCTCCAGAAGTCAGCTCCTCAAGCCATTCATCACCTCAGTGACAGACATGGTTCAGTGCCCTGCAGCAGAAATGCTGATACAGTTAAGGAGTACTCTGTGACACTTATCAGGAAAATGCCTGGGAACAGGATGAATAATTTGGGGATCTGCGTGACACAAACGCCTGACTGAAATCTGACACTTGTGTACCTGAGAGTACCAGGGACTGTATCAAACAGGGCCAGAGCGCAGAAGGCTGGAGAGGAAGATGATCAGAGACAGATATTGGGCATGTCCTGACCTAGGCCACTTAGGGGGTTATTTTTGTGTCATTTATGTCTTACAGTTATTAATTAACAGCAGCATCTACTTGGTCACTGCCCTGGTTGTTTTCAGGTAGTGATTTAATTTTGTCCTAAAAATCCATGACTCAAAGCACTCAGAGGGAGAGAGGAAGAGAGAATGGATTCTCTGTGAGCTTGGAGTTAAAGCTTAGACTGGAATTCTGGAAACCTGCAATGGACTTCAGGACAATAGGCCTCTCTTAATAATCTGTCCTGGCCTAGCCCTGTCTGATGTTTCTGTGTATACAGTGGGCTCCCTGGAGCCGAGTCCATCTCCTGTCACAAGTTTGCACAGTACCTGTGACACCTGGTCCTGTCCAACCCGTGACATGCTGCCCACTGTTGTTGCAGGTGTCAGAAGTTCTGTCACACAAGTGCCGCCTGTCAGTGAGCGGTTGGTTCCACGGCCCGGCTCTGGCCAGACCTGCACGGCACATTGAAGCTCCGTTGGCCAGGAGCCCACACATACCCTACGATGTGAGTAACAAGCCTACATCTGTATATCTGCATTTCTCTCTCTGTCCTGTAATACCTGTTAGGGAATGCATCAATGCACTGGGGATGCTTTAATCTTTATCCCATTCTCCTTTTTGTTTCCTGTCCACATTTGTATCCAGTTTCTTTCTTATGCATCTTTGTATGTTTTGCATACGTACAGTAGTTTAGAGAATGTGGTGAATAGCTGTGGTGCAATGAAATAAGGCAATGACGTGTGTGTGCAGGAATCCAGCCCTGTGGACAGCTCGGTAGGGGGAACTGGGGAATCTTCTTCACTTTTGAAAATTCAGTGTTCTAATCCATTTCCCTTCTAGCATGAAATATTGTATGAATGGATCAATGTGGTTTATTTGGACATGGACTCCCAAGCTCAAATCCAAGAGGAATTTGAGGAGCAATCAGAAATTCTCCTGAAAGACTTTCTTAAGGTGAGCCCAGTGGTTCAGTTTGCTGTGATCTGCCAGAACTGGTCAGAGGGCTGGCAGGTACCACATGGCACAAAGGCTGGGAAAGGGCTTGCTTGCACATCTGTTAAAACACCTTCTAAGTTTCACACCTAAAGGGGAATGGACCGGGTGACCTCCAGAAGCCCTTTCCAACCTCAAGCACTCTGATTTCTGTGGAATGATTCCCTCTGACTGCCTGTACACTGCTGCATGGAGACTCAGCAAAAATAAAATACTTGTCTTCAGCCTTCTTTTCCTGGGAGCTAAATGTTAACATTTCTGCATCTCTTTCTCCTAGAAAGAGAAATACCAACTGTTGTGTGAAGCACTGGAGAACAAAGAGATCCAGTGGAGCAGTCGGGGGCCAGCCAATAAAAGGTGAGGAACAACAGCACGCTGCACCTGGTGATCAGGCTGAGCAGGAGCTGCCATGAGGCTGCCCTGGTCAATGCTGTCCTTCTGGGCACGGTCCTTGTTGGCTCTCCCACAAGGAGATACATCTGCTGTCTTTCAGACTCTATGAGGCAGCAGAGGAAGACAGCCTCCCTGACACCCTGAAGAAATTCCTGCAGCTGCTTCGCTCTGAGGCCTTATTTTTACTGCTTTCCAACTTCACTGGCCTAAAACTGCACTTCCTGGCTCCCTCTGATGAGAATGAAGATGCTGGGGAGGGACAAGCAGCAGACACCACTGGGCACAGCAGTGCCAAACCTGAGCAGGAAGAGACTGAACAACCAGCTAATGGCAGTCCCCATCAGCCACACCAGCCTGAGAACACTCCTGAAGCACAGGATGGTGAGATGCAGAGCGGTGAGTAGAGCAGCAGTGGTGTGAAAGGATTCAAACACAATTCCCAATGATTTTCATAGAACTAGTGTTGTGTTGTACTGCAACCAGCACAAACATGGGACTTAAAGCATGTTAGATTGATTATCTGAAATCAGTGACCCATTGCAAAGGATTTGGAGTAAATCAATGACTAATTTGAAGATACCATTTTGAACAAGTCTTAAGGGTGAAATTTTAGGGGGGGCTGTTAATCTTTTGTCAATGGTTATGTGGTTTCTACATCCACATAACCCCTGCTTCATATAAAGCATATTCTTGTATGAAATAATAGAAAGGTGAAAAGGTCAGAAGTAAAACAATTTTAGAATTAGAAAACTGATACTTAAAGCTAGGATTCAGCCTTTCAGAAAACAGTCAGCCTAAACCAACACTTAGTTGTCAGTAGTGACAACTATCAAAGATTAGGTTAATTATAGATTTTGATTGGGGATGTTTATTTAAAACAGTGGCTCTGAAGTTTAAGGGTAGAATTTTTGAAAACACTCATCCTGCACTGTCAGGCAAGTTAGGGGACAGTGGAATAAAAGTAATAAAAAAACAAGTCCTACTGAAAAAAATCCCACCAGAACACTTACCAGGAACAAAGGCTGTATGGAGCAAATCTTGGTCCCACACATTGTTCAAAGTAGCTAACCTAGAGTCATCTCTAGGAAAGATGTTGACACGTGATCTGTGGTTTTACTCTTTTTTCACTGGGGCCAGCAGACAAATTTCAGTGGTGTGAGATCACTGAGTTCCTCACATGCTTTGAGCTCAGCTGATGTGGCTTCATGGCTTTCCCTGGCTGTCCGTTCCCTCTGCTAGGCTCGGGCACCCCTGTGTGTGCGGGGGAGCTGCGACGCTGGACCCATGGGCACTACACTCTTGTCCACGACTCTCAAGCCACAGAATTTGCTCTTGACCTGCTCTTCTTCTGTGGCTGTGAAGGTAAGTGGATGAGGAGAGAGACTCTCCTTTTACAAGGTATGCATAAAGGAATGGCTTCTAAGTTCTCATCAGTGCTAAAACAGCCAAAATTTCCCTGCTTTTTCCTACATAGAAGGTGTCTGTAGACTTTGTCCTAGTCCTTACTTCAGCATAAACCCTGGTTTCAGTAGTCCTCATGCAAAGGGGTTTGATACTGTGGCCTTGGAATATCTCTGGCCTTTCCCGCTTGCACCAGGAGGTGGCGCTTGGACAGAGGGAAAGGCTGAGCCTCCCAGACCTTTCCTCTCCTAAGCAATGGCTCACAATGGCTCTGGGCACGCTGGAGGGTCAGGTGGCCACAATACCCACCAAGAGTGTTCCCCCCCTTTCCTCATCGGAGTTATCACTACTTCTGCAATTCACAAAGCCCACGGTATTCAAAAATTACTTTAGGCATGTCTAGGCATTTTGGGTTGATTGCTAGTTAGATAGTGGTAAAAAAAATCTAACCGCAAGCATTTTAGATCAGATGAGGCCAGAATGTACAGCTGAAACCATCTGGCACATGCTGGTGATCATACTGAAATATATACTTTGGCATATCTCCTAGAGTAGAACTATTCTACAGGCGAAGAGTATTACACCAAACAACTTTAAATAGCCCATCTACCATAAAAGGCAAATCTAGTACATTTGCTTCCAGTTGTTTCTGAACAGAAGAAAAAAAATAGGACTGGAAGGAGGTAAATACTTACCTTGTATCCAGTAACTTTGGGGAGCAGGGTGAAAAAATGGCATCTCTTGGAAGGCTGCATGGAACCTGCACGGCACTGAGGTTTCTAAGAATCTTTCTTTTCTATTTTAAGACTGGGATCCTGAATATGGTGGCTTTACTTCCTACATTGCTAAAGGTGAAGATGAAGAGGTAAGGATCTCAGTTGCTAGCTGCAAATCAGATAAAACTGCTGAGGGTGGAGAAACATAATTACACTTTGTCATAACACCAACATAACGCTAAGGGTGCTCAGTAGTGCACTGGAGCCTCCTTGCCCCAGTCACTGCTTGTGGGCGAAGCTCTGGCCTCAGCTTCAAGAGGCTGCTGTTCACCTACTGCATGAGCCCTGGGCCCTGAGAGTGCCTCATAGCACCTGCACCCAGGGCCATTTGGGAAGCCTGCCGTGAAGAGACACAAGCTGTAGCAGAGAGAACACTCTTCCAGGGAAGCGCTGTTCGCTGGGGTCACATTCAGCATCAGTACTAGTGACAGTGCTGAGCAGTCATACTAGTAAGAAGTCCAGAAGGCCTTAATTTATAACAGTGCTTAAGGAAAAGGGTATTAAAATGAAAATAGTGTCACAGTTCATTTTCTATTACCAGACCTTTGTTCAAACTAACTTCTGAAACTCTTAAGAAGTTTTGTTGTCTCTTAAAAATTTTATCAAAGTTATTTTTGTGAAACTGATTATTGCCTTCCTTATCTTTGTGTCCTCTAGCTGTTGACAGTGAATCCGGAGGACAACTGCTTGGCCTTAGTTTATAGAGACAAAGAAACTATGAAGTTTGTGAAATACATCAACCATAGAAGCTTGGCTCGGCTGAACAAGCATCCAAACAGGACAGGATTTTGGGATTTTTCCTTCGTCTATTATGAGTGATGGTGCAGTGTGACCACTGTCACAGAGAACAGTGGTGGGTGGTGGGCAGGTTCCTACCCAGATGTTCAGAGCACAGACAAACTTTGCTCGTGCAGCTCCATCACACTGTACAATGTGGGGACAGGTGGTTTTTTAACTGCAAAAATGAAAATTTAGTCTTATCCTGAGTCCATTATAACACATTCTCAACTGCTTTTCATGCTCTGTGGGTGAGGTTGTCACACAACTGTCAGCTTTCCAGCTGTTCTCTCACAGGAGCAGCACAGTGGCATCTCTGACCCATCAGGGTGAGAATTGTACGTTGCCCCAAGCTGCTGACTGATTTTATTAAGGGAAAAAAGAAAAAAAGGAAATGGGTCAGTAAAATGATTCACACACTGGTCAGTCAAGTTTTGTTACAAAATGCCCAAGACGTTTTCTGGGGCTTAACTCTGTTCCTGAGACAAAAATAAAGGAGCTGCCGTGGGAAATATGAGGTTTTTCCAGCTGCGCAACTCTGTGGAGTTGGGAAGGAAGACAGTGAAGCTATAAAAGCACTGGGAAGGACTTGGCACCATAACAAGGAGCAGGATTTTATTATGCTAAGTGCTGTGCAGACAGACCTAGATGCAGCACTTTTTCCAAAGAATTTACAAGCTGAACGGCCAAGAAGCAGCCTGCTTCTGCACACACTCCTTGGGTGGGTGTGCAGACAGCTCTGAGCTCCAGCCTCAGAACAGGGGCCAGGGATTGGAAGCAGGAATGAGGCAATTTACCTTTTACTGGCTTGGTGTCCACAGGTAGTAGGGAGGTCACCCAACAGCATGGCCTTGTGTCCTTTTAGTTATGTCCCGGAATCTGCTGGGTTTTAACATGGCTTCTGTCATTAGAGATCAGCTCAGATGTTTGGAGGCAGCAACCAGCCAAGTCCTGTGGTAAACACAAGAAAGGCAGTGAGTGGGGCCTTGGTGCAACACCTCCCTGTGTGTTTTTAATACTGTGCACCTGCCCCACATTCACTGCAAGTAGGACTATGCCAGACTCACCTCGGAGGTGTCCAGCCCACTAAGAGGTACGGTAGAGCTGTACCAATGCTTCAGGAGACAGCCAGAGTGCAGAACACCCTGCTGGAGGCTCGGCCCTGGCCTGCACCTGCTTGCCTGAAACTTTTTTGGCACGGAGAGACAGGTGTTCTTTCAGCTCATGCAAGCCAGACAATGAAGGGCATGGGCTTGCAGTAAGCGGGGGAGTGTGCATGTTTCATCACTCCTGTCTCTCCTGGGTGGGGAGAGGGTAGCTTTGGATTAAAGTCTGCTCCTTCTCCCGTTCCAGGCCTGTTGTTGGAGGCCACCACAGTGGTCTGAGACCACAGCTGGCAGCACAGGAGCAGTAAACTCAAAGTCTCACTGTTGACATGAAATACTCCGCACTCTTTCCCGAGCAGGTGGGATGTCCTGTGGGCCTGTCTGCATGACGATACAGGAGCAACAACCTTCCGCTTCGATCCCAATACACCAAATTCAAAAAGGGAATCCCTGAGGCCGTTGGCAGGAACCCCTGCCTTGCTTCCAAAGGGAACAGTATCTCAGCCCCCACAGGTGCCAGAGCAAGGGGCCAACGCTGCTGTTAGCACTGTGCAGGACTCCCTAGTTCCAGTGTCAGTTCCATCCCAGATGATGAGCAGTTGTCCAGTTCTAGCTACTCTCTCATGCTCTGCTGGGCGGGAAGGATGGCTGGGAGGTGGTTGCCCCAAGCTGCTGTTGCAAGATCTTGTTCATATTCCAACTCGTTTCCCAAAGCCAGCATCTCTGAGCGCTGCCAAAACTCTCTTGATCAGTTTTAATCTTCCTTTGCCACTTACAAAGACAAGGGCATGAAGCTAGAAACAAATCCTGAAGTGAGGACAGAACTCTGAATCATGGTTTCTGAGGTACTTCTCTGCATATTGGGGCAGTATCTCACTCTGGGAAGAAAGCAGTTCTTATTCTGAGCTCTCCACTAGAACAAGACAAGTAATGGAGACTTCAAAGAAAAAAACCCTAAAATTATTTGGGTAGTTTGAAACAAAAGCGACAGACACCACAGCTATTCAGAGCATAGTCAACTAGGCGAAGTTGGGAGTAAATTCATTAACAAAACAGTTACTTCTTTGACTGCACTGTGAGCCTAAGAATGTGCTTGGTAGATCTTGGAACATCCTTCCAGAAGACTGGGAAGAAGTCAGGCTCTTTAGAGCTTGCTGCTTTTTAATAATACGTATTACACTAGAGGGCATAGCAGCCTCTGCTTGAGCAAGCCCCTATCTACCTGATCATCCAAGGAACCACCCTTCTTCCTCCAGTGACTCAGATGAAGTAATTTAAGAAGCCAAATTTGCAGTTAGCTTTCAAAGGTTTAAAAATGAACATGTCTCTGCTCTCCCACCCTTCTTGTTAGGTCCTAAAGCCACAGGCAGCCCCAGGCATGACTGGTGCTGCAGGAACAGAGGAAAGACTTCACTCACTAAAATTTCAAATTACATGAGCTACTAAAGGAAGAGGGGCCTTCATGTTTATAGCACCTGTAACTGGAGCTTTCTCTATAGATGCTCTTGCTGGATACCAATCTGTATTTACAATTAGATGCAGCTGCTTGCAAAGCATGTGCATTTTTCATTTGGCAAAGGTAAAAGTTGGTTTTACAGGAAAATAAGTAACAAATTTGTTGTGAGAAACACAGGAAATCAGCCTTACCAAAGGTCTGGACAGTGAGTGAAGGACTGACCTCACTGCCAGGAGCGGAACAGAGCTGGGATTGGCAGTGCCTGGTGCGTAGTCCTGAAAATCAGACTAATGGGAAAGCTGCTTTCTGATCAGAGCCGCTCTCTTGCTCTATCATTACATGGAGTACATAAATATAAGCAAGCAAGCATTAGGATTTTAAACATAAAGAACAAGAGCTTGAAACAGTAGGAACAGGAACAGCAAGTGGCAGAAAGCCCAGCACTTATGCCAGGAGACTGTTCCATAATCAAGTCTCTGAGCTCACTTGCTTAGAACAGCATGGGTGGCTCACCACCCTTCTACCAAGCAGCTGGATTTGACTAACAACCAGTTCCTTAAAAGGATTCAAATGAGCTCCTGCTGCAGATTCTAACTGACACAGGTCTGTGCTTTCAGCACCATAGTTCTCCATAAGGAAGGGGCCAAGGCAGTTTTGGGGATTAAACACATTGCAAGAATTACATTCCCCATTCAACCGGTCACACCATGCTCAGCAGTGGCTCTGTAACAAAGGGTGGGTAGCTGATTTTAATTCAGTAGTGGCTCATAAGAGAGACCAGTTAGAGAACATGACTCCTGACAGCCCCAAGAAACCACCCAAGGACTTCGAGATGGGCCAACTCCTCCCTGCCCACATCACAAACACCATTGTATGGTGGCAAGGGTGATGCTGATGCAGGAGCACTGGGGCCCAACCTCCATCCTGTGCAGGTTATTTTTAGCTTCCAAAAGAAATTTGCTTTGGCAAAGGTTCTAAAATACTTTTAGATCTGAGATAGAGCCTTACTGTAATATTTTAATCCAATTCTAAGAGATCACACAATTAAACAGGTTTGAGCCAGGAGCCAAGTCATTTTCCAATACCTACTTCTTTTGATCCCATTAAGTACTACCTGTTCTTCATGATTATGCACCAAGCTTGGGTGTGTAGTTTGTTTTTGTTGTTCCTGAAATGCATCCTTGCCCATTTCAGTATCTGCAGTTTTTCCAGCAGCAGCACAGAACCAGTAGCTGGAAGCAAAACTTTCTGCAACCCAGGTGTGGGGAGAACGCTGGATGTGAAACAGACCATTTCCTACCTGCACAGATCATGGAACTGGATACCTGTCAAAGATCTTCTGGCTTAAGAGCCGGCAACATGTTATCCTTTGATGGTTTTCAGGAACTGCTCTGCAGTTTACCTAGAGAGCCACACATCCCTGCAATGAAACCCAGGATTCTCCAGGACAGGAAGTTCAAGTGTAAAGGAACTATGCAGCAGAAACCAGAGAAGTTGTTTGGCTTGGGTTTTTTCAACGAATAAACTTAACAGTACACATCTCCCCAAGTAAATCAGAATAAAATCAGTCAAGCCAGTCTATGTTTTAATGGAAAAGACCAATGCCTTAACTACAAAATATATTTAAATACATAAATAAGTTACTGTAATAAAAAATAAGCGTGAACTTCTGTCTTGCATAAATACCACATCTGCACTTGAACTCTGACACTCTCTTCACAGAGCTTTGGTCTGTGTAATATTTCTCACCTGACAACTTAACTACAGCACTACCATTGAAATTACTTCATCCTACAGTGGAGTAGGGGTCTGAATTAACTGCTTGTCATCCATTATCTGCCCAGTGCATGGAATCACTGCCTCTGCACAGCTGCTGCTCCTCTCCCTAAGAAGAAGCTGTTCCCACACGCATTATCCTGAACAGTGTGTTGAAGTTGTTGCTTCTTATTGCATCCCGACAAGCACTGACCACTTGTGTTTTAGGTTTGCCAACTGCAAAGAGGGAAAAAAAAGGAAAGAAAAGAAAAAAATCCTCAGTTACAGAGTAAGAAATTGGTAAAAATACTTATTTGATCCAGTCTGAAAATCTAGGGGTTTCTTTCAAATACTTTTTAAACACATGATGAAACACCACCTTTTTTCTAGTACATAAAACAAAATCCTTTCTTTAAAGAAGAATCCCCTGTAGCTCTGTTTTATAAGAGCTTTTTGGAAGGGGAATGCTATAAACACACAAAAAAGTACCTCCCTCCCCAAAGACCTACAGGACTAATAATGCAGATAAAACAGTCCTGCTTACGTTAGAAGTTTCTTTTTTTTAAAGCAGAATTACAATCTAAGAACTGAAGTAATTCTAAAAACATTTTAGAAGTAGTATGTTCAACAAAACTATCAATTTCTGCCTCATTCAGAAATCTGCAAACTATTTCAAATTGTTCTTTCTAGAATTGTGATCCCAGATTATACTAGATACAGTTGACTGTCACCCATAATTTGCTATGGCTAAAGAATGAAAGATTACTTCTACTAACTGAGTTTCAGGCCAAAAAGCCTGAAGTCACTTAATTAACCCAGGTGACCTGTGGGATACACCTCACTGGGGGTCTGAGGCTCCTCATTGCTTTCAAAAACACAGACTTACCACGTAACCGCCCAGCCCTTTGGATTGCCTGATTCACAGCTTTCAGATTATTCAACAGCTCTGTGTGATTGTTGCAACGAATTTTGTATTGATTTATTAAATCTCTGTTCAGGTCATACAGCTCGCTGTACCGTGTCTTCATGTTTTTCCTGGGGAACAACCAGTCCAGTTATTTGCATCTCTGAGGACAAGAAAGTCCTTCCTGGTTTGTCAATATAAAGGTGTAGAAACACATGGTTGTGTTGGCTACCACAGTCACGTGCATGTCTGCCAGCTACAAGGCAACAGACTTGTCTAGACATGTTGGTTATACTCATTATTTTACTAAAAAAACCTGAACAGTCTATTTTTGCAGTTACTTTATCCAGCAAGACAAAGTGTTTCCCGCCTGCAGTAGCTCAGGCCTCTTTACTGCTGCTCTTCAGAGCAAAGCTCAGCAGTAGCAGAAAACAGCAAATCAGAGTGAAAACCTGACACTTAACATTTCTTCCTTGGTGTTCTCAAAAGTACACACACCACAGATACATTAAAGGAAGAAGGCAGGAAAAGCTATCTAACATATCTCACCTTCTTGAAGTAGATTCACCTCACCTGCCCTACCCGTGCCCTCTTGCCTTCCCCTGACTGGTTTCCCACCTAAAGAACCTGACAAGGTACAAGGAGAGCTCATGGTGAGACCATCAAAGGTACAATTCTACATCAAAAATCCTAACTAGGCAACTCTTGTACCACACCCATGTTTTTCTGTGCTCTTTTCTGCCTGAAAAGCAAAGACTGGCCATTCTA
The DNA here is from genome assembly GCF_029207755.1 of Chamaea fasciata. Classification (NCBI taxonomy): domain Eukaryota; kingdom Metazoa; phylum Chordata; class Aves; order Passeriformes; family Sylviidae; genus Chamaea; species Chamaea fasciata. Next base: position 8,851,828 of record NW_027094097.1, read on the forward strand.
AGCCCCAAACACACAAACCAGGAAGCAACTGCTCACATGTCTCCCAGGAGCCGGGCATCTTCTGCCTGAACCAGCATGCTGCGAATGAGGTTGGAGTGTTCAGCCATGTCAGCAGTGAGCCTCTGATTCACTGCATGGTGCTCATCCACCTGTCCAAGGCAAACAAGTCATGAGCAAGGGTCCTTGGCACCTTGGGCACACAGGGTTCAGGCTAAACCTCAGCCCAGTGCAATAGGAAGCAACAACCCAACCTAATCAACCTGCATCCCTGACACTGTTCTCCTTCCCCTCACTCTCCACTGCAGGAGAAGTAACTTGGCCCCCAGAAGGGGTGAGCATGATGACCCAAACCTAGAGCTCAGTTTCCCAGAACAACATATTTACTTCATCCTAAACAACCAACTGATGGGGACTAAGGGCCTGTTCTACAGAACAAAATCAGACAGAAAGTTGAGGGTGTCCCACAGAATATACAGAAAGCCATTGTGGGCTGATTTCCACAATGAAGATAAAGCAGTTGAGAGATCCTCTCATAAAAAAACTCCAGTGACTGTCCATCTGCCTACTTAGAAATGCCCAAAGCCTCCTCACCTTCACCAACACTTTCCGCAGCTCCTCAAAATATGCAGGAAAATCTGCTTCCACCTGCAAATCTTCAATGGCCAGGAAAGAGGCCATTGACTGGATAATGTCACCAGCTAGATCAATATCATCTGTGTTGATGGAAATCTGTCAGAAAGGAAAGAAAGACCAGGCTGAAAGCAAGTCTTTTTATCAAGAGGGCATGGGCAAGCTCTACAGCTTTCAGTAGACATGAAGACACTGATTTCAAAGGGGCTTTTACTCAGGTTTAGGATACAGAGGCATTTGTGCACACTGCACTAGTGCAGAAGTTACAGGCAGCTTTGTGCCTCACATTATGGCAGCCTGAAACAATTCTGTGAGGAAGTAATTTCTCTCCTTCCTACAGATCCACAGACTAAGCAGTTTACTTCACTAACAGGCCCTGGAATTTTACCCACCAACAGTAAACAAACACAGAAGTTTCCAAAACATGAGTACTTTCTCTGCCTGTTTAGTCATCCTTCACTTTTCCTGCATCTTACTGGCAGTATGACTATAATGGTTTCACTGGGGTATCCAGGGAGGTACTCACCTCTCCACCAGGCTTGATTTTGATGCAGAGCTGACCTGCATTACGAAGGGAAGTGAAGCAAACCTGAAAGGGAGCACTCTGAAACTCTGCATCCTCCGGCAGCAAGAAGCTCTGATTCAGCCACATAACGATCTTGCAAAAAATAAAATTAAGAGCATCAGCCATCCCTTCAGTGTGAAAAGCCTCAGGAACCACACAATGTCCTTGCACATGATGTGCACCAGAACACTGGTTCAGGGTACCCTGGAAATTTCATTTACTAAATTTCATCCCGTGACCCCATGTCATGAACTTGCTAGAATGAGGACAGTTGAATCCTTGCACCAAAGCCAAATATTCCTAAATCCAACAGTCAGAGACTGCTACAAAACTGAGCCACTACCTGAGCACTGTGCTACCTTTTTCCTGTTTTCTGCTCATTTACAAAATTCAACTGCTTACTACAGGTTTCCTGCTGACAGCAGGCACACAGCAAACAAGATAATATCTAAAATACCTTCTGATCTGAAGCCTTTAGTTCCTGCAGGAATTCCTGATGCTTGGAATGCCTCAACTGAGTCATCTTTTAAAGACAGAAAAAAGCAGGGTTGACTGAAATACAGAGATTCCTAGGGCCAGTAGTGCAGTTCACTGCAAAATTTTTCCTTTGCTATTGGAAATCTCAAGCTGATTGCAAACCCTCCACCTACGTAAGACCTGAAACCAGGAAGAAGAGCAGAAACTCACCCTTTGTGGCCTCTCATTCATGGTACAGTTAACAAAGCTCAGGGGCTCTGTGGCCAAGTCTGGGCCGCTCAGGGCATACATGGAAAAGCGGGGAAGCTGTCTTGTCAACTCAAATACATGGAACTGTGTGCTGGAAGCAACCCAATGGAAAACAGAGTTAATAACAGCAGGGATTCACCTATTGCAATGGCTCCTGGTTCTTTTTTAGCTGGGGACTGACACCCACAGTTTCCAGTTACATAATCAGCTGCTTACTGCTTCCCCGGAAGAAACACTGAACCTTGGAAATTCCAGGTTTATCACGAGGTTGTATGATTCCTCCCCACTGCTGTCATTTTCAATAACCCTTCCACTGAAGTGTACTCTCTAGGCTAATACATTTACAATTTTACTTTATGATCGGATATTTTCTTTACAAGTTTGGTGAAGTCTTATTAAAAGCAAATAGAGAAAACAAAGTCTGTTTTCTCTATTTCAGTCCCATATAGTCTTTCTGCAGTGGGTGGCTAGCTTTCAAAATATGCCTCCCTGTTCAGGGAAAGACTGCTGCCTTCTCAGGCACCAACATATCTGGCAGACAGATGTGAGCAGGAAGAAAGCTGTTTTCAAGGGTATATGAAGAGACATTTTATTTTCTATGGAGAGATATTTCTGTGGGAGACTGGAAAAATGTCTTGAAATCAAGCATGTGTTACTTTCTATTTGCCCTCAAGCCAAATGGGTTCAGGGTTACTTTATAGCTTGAGAGACAAAGCTGTGTCTCCACAGTGTTCAAGTACTTCAAGTGCCCAAGTACTCCTTCCAGAGCAGCCACGAGCCAGGGCCCAGCCCCTTAGGGATGACATGATAGAGTCTCTTCATCTCTTGATTCCCTCCACACACCCACAGTAAGACATCTCCTGGACAAATGTGCATTCCTTCCCTAAAGGCAGAACCGGAACACATCAGAGCATTTAGACTTCATCTGGAAAAGAACTCAGTGCCACAGGAGTATCAGTGTTTCTAACAAAGCATCCCAGCTCTCCTTTCAGTAAGACAAAGAAATGAGGCACCCAGAAATTAACAGTGCACTTCCAATGGGACAAGCATTGGAAGTGGAAACCACATTACTGCTGTTTCCTGGCCCCACAGTTCTGGAGACCAGCAGAGATCACACCACAAAACTCACCTGTTTCGGTAACCCACAAAGGCTTTGATGTGCAAATCCACAGGGACATCTTTGGGTGGAGTAAGGGGAACACGAACACAGCCTGAGAGGTTCTGGAGACTGGGGTGGACCACATGGCTCTCTCCTTCAAATATGCCCTCAGCAAAGATCAGCACAGCACGGATGATTGTGTCTTAGCAACAGGAAGAAAAAGCAGTTCCCAAATTAAAAGCTGTCCTCTGGCAACAAACTGTCACTGTTTTCAGAATTAAGCATGTTCAACTCCTTTTATCCCTCCTTTGAATTGTACAAATATCCCAGGTGACCAGGACTACCACATCTGGACTTGACTGCATGCTAGCATGCCTGGTGCAAGGTGAATTTGCTGTCTTAGGGTAGTTCCAGTTTTGCATGTAAAGCTAGCTGAGATCCAGCGGCATTTATGCAACACCCTTACTAATGCAGCTGTGGGTTGGTGTTTACAGTCAATGTAAGAGGAGCTGCAGAGATCACCAAGGCTGGTTTAATCCAAGTTAAATGTTAATTGCCTCAGAAAATAACACATAATAAGAAACAAATTCCATCAAACTCCTCTCCCCTAAGACCCATCCAAGGAACACAGCTTGATTCGAAACTCTGTGAAAGGAAAGAAACCACAAAAGGGACGTTACAGACAATAAAGAGGAGACATTCAAATCACCAGCTAAATATATCTAAAAATTTGCATGATTTTACATGAAGTGAATATCAATGGTTGCAGGTTACCACTCACCATTTGTGGTGGAAATACACAGCTCCACATGGGCAGACTGGCTGTCAGAGCCCAGATTAACTGAGAGGGTTGTCTGAAGTTGGGTGTTTGCTGGAATCACACCTCTCTCCCCATCAGCTTCCTTCAACTGAGTGTTCAATTCAGCCTATTACAAAACACATACCCTTCAGTATCAGAACTTCAAAATTTTCATTCAAAAAACATAGAAAACATATGCACAAGTCAGTTCTCTTTTCTGTTAGAAGAAGGCTGCATTACAGCAAGTCCCAGATACTTCCAACTAGCTCTGAGTGGTGGCTGGATTACGCATGGGGCTATGGACACATAGGCTACAATGCATTTGAGTGCTTCACTATGGATGCACCTCAGCTCTGTACGCAAACCTTTACTCAAAAAACACGTAAGTCAATTTTAAACACAATCTTACAGAATTCCAAGCTTCTTCCATGGTGGTCATTTGCTGTTCAAATATGAGGGGTTTTTTTTCTCAGACTGTTTTTGGAAACGTTCACCATCAAGCCACAAGTGTGATTCCTACATCCTGGCAGTGCTCCCAGCCCTCACCCAGTGATCTAATCCTCTCACACAATTCCCTCTGACTCCCAAGATGGCTTATGCACTGAAAACTACAATTTTCAGTTGTAAGCCAAAGCACAAGGCTGAAGGGGATCAAGCTCTAAACACAACTGCTCTGGCAAGAGGAAGCAAAGAAGGCATTATTAAAATACAAAAAGCAAGTTCTGAACTTGCACAAGGAGCACGCCAAATGCAGAGGCTGGAGCCCCCAGCAGACAATCTCACTACATCCTGACAAGCTACAGCTCTGACTTGTCTGAACTGCCCCACAACTGCTTCCCAGATTACTCTGGATTTATACCAACAGGAAGGTGTGTCTTGGCCCTACACATTATTTAAGCAGTACCTTTGCATTTTCCTCATAATTTTTCAATTCCAGCAGCAGATTTTGTTTCTTTTGACTAAGTTCTCGGATAAGATCCTGCTCAGCACTTGTATCCATTAGGTTCCCCTTCATTTCCTCACCTCCTGGCAGATAGCCTCGGACTGTACAAAAACAAAACATAGCCCATTTCAGCAAAGACAGCCTGCCCAGAACTTCAGTTTCTGTGACATGACTCCCTTGTACAACCTCTGCAGTTCTGGTCTTCAGCTAGAACTATTCAGCTGAAAACCTGAGCATTGATTTAGACCCACAGAGGCTCTCGATTTCCTGGTGACTGGGGCAAGAGAACTGCACATTAAAAAAAAAAAAAGTGAATTTTCAACTTGTCTTTAAGCTGTACTCACCTGACCAAACAAGTGCAGCACACAGTCCTTTTGCAACAGGATTCCCACTGCAATCATTCTTTCAAGTGCTTAGGCAAGTTTACAATTACGCAAAATTAATAAAATGTGTACCTGGATTTCTAGAGCTGGTCAGAGGAGTTGTTGCTGTCTGGAAGTGACTGTAAGTCACTGTTAATCAGACAGTAAACAAGGTTTACCCACATTCGTTTTTCCCCAAATCAAGGGATACTTCACTTCAAGGGATAAGACTTGTTTCCCAGTAGCCCAGTGGAGGAGAGTGTTATGGAAATACCTCTGTCTGTGGACACAGAGGACCTGAACAGGTGATGAGACTACTTTCATTTTGCTCTAAGGCTGTGTGCCCTGATTGCAGCTCTGACAATGAAAGCCCGGGACAAAAATCTTTTACCTGGGAAAAACATGCTGCCTGACTGCCCTGTAAAAAGTTGAGTGGAACTTGGAATCATTCAGCTTGCACACTGTCCTCCGATGAAAGGATGCACTTTATTATTTCTGAGCGAATAATTTATTTAAAATGAGATCAAGAGAAAAACCACTGCAACACAGGAGAACACCTCATGTGAAAGGATGCTGGTCCCAAACAGAACTCTAATAATATTGTCTATATAACCCCATACAACTAATTATAAAGGCCTAAAGGGATCCCCATCGTGCCAAGGCTTGTTTACAATGGACCCATCAGAAAAGGATGATCATGCTCAGTGATACCAACCTACACAACTCTGCTAAGAAAAGGTTCTCCAGCACTGCTTACAATGCTTCCCCTTCTGTAAGCTTGGGAAAAAGGTTTATGAGCTGAAGCCCAAGTGCAGCAAATCCCCACAGCCTGTGATTAAGAAAGACAGCAAAACACTCTGCTATTTAACAAGGACAGGCTTTTGTTTCAAATGGGTTGTGCCAGACCTGCTTGTCTCAGGCCACTGACGCCAAGGAGTCGGATAATCACACCAGTGTCTTTCCTGGAGCCATCCCTGTAAATTCATACTAAGCTTATTTAAATCATCTGTGATCGTATTTATTTCCACTCACAATAATGAGGTCTGACTTCTTGAATGCATGGTGGGATATATCCACCACTTTTCCAGTCTCAGGATAGCATTTTCCAGGAAATAAAGTGCTGTTAACATCGAAAATTTCTAATATAAAAACTCTTCCTCTGCAGAAGACCAAAACACACACACCTTTAGTTCTTTAAACACCTTTACCTACTGCAAAGCAGCCAAAGAATTAAAACATAGAAAAAAAAAGATTTCCTATACATTCATCTATTATAATGTAGCCTGAAGAACCAGAGTCTGTACTGAATATCATTATCTTTGAATTAGGATGGGGTTTCTTCCATTAGACAAATGAATTTTGATAGTTTCTTGGACCATAATGAAACACTTGCTGATTCTCACAGAGAAGGCAATATTCAAAATCCTGTTTGCAGATAGCACAACTCAAAATTCCCCTAACTGCACATAAAGCAAAGGGAATTTGGCGCACAAAGTGCTGGAACCAAAACCATGTTTAGCTCATCTGAGATGATGTGATGGGCCTGATATTGCTGTGTATTACATTAATATTCTGAACAATGCTTTTACCTTCACCATCTATTGAGCAGCAGATTAGCTGGGTGCTCCCATCCATTCTGTAATCCCCCTCCACCAGTCCTGCAATTGAGGAAGCAAAGTTGTCCTTAAAGATGACCTCCCCAGTCCGGTCACTGCGTGCATCAACCTGAAACAACAAAAAGTTCCAAGCCCCCACATGAAGAGAAAAGCCAACTCCAAAACACATGTCATGCCATACTCTGAGCAGTTAAATGAAAGCCAGCTCTGCTCACAGAACTGCAGGTGAAGTTGCCGCTCTGCTCATCCAAACACCTCACATGAAAGAAGTACTATTAAGAAATGACCTCTAGGCAGACTCTAGAAAGAGCTAGAAGGAACTTCTCCGCAGAGATGCTTCCCTAAGTTACAAAACTAAAAAAAGGAAGGAAATAAAAGGGACTGCAAGTCTGCACTGGAAAGGTTATGCACATATGATGCAGCAATGATGGGACTGAACCAGAAATAACTTTACTGCAGTATATACAATCTCTCCTCTCAGCTGCAGGTCTTGTGTGGTGAATTATTTTTACACACAAATACCACAACCTTCAATTATCTTTCACTCGATAAGAAGAGTGAGGTGGGCTCAGTTCCATGCACTGTGTATTTTCCAAAGCACAGGTCACAGCATTACTCTTTCTATGGAGTATGGACTTTTTCAGACCAACAAATTGGGCAGAGACAATCAGTGGAAAAGAACAGGAGCAAAGCAAGGAGAGGTTCTCTCTTTAACAATGTTACACATCTAATCCAATGTAAGTTACAACACATCTGAGCTCCAGACAGCTAGCTTGATATGAATTTATTAAAGTGCCGCAGGCTAATGAGAGTAATAAGAGGTGTGAGGAAAAAAGCACAGCTTTACAGAAAAACCTGGCAAGCTGCATCCAGGAGAGATGTGGCAGTTAAAACAGTCATTTCTGGCAAAGGGGAATACCAAGGAACAGGCTTGAAAGACTAAAACTGATCTTTATGGAATGTCACTACATAAAATGAAAAAATGCTTGATTAATCCTGCCACAGTCAAGACTGATGCTGCTCTCCTGTTACATAACTGCTTTGTCTTCCCTGCAGTTTGGGAACATTCAGAACACACTGCAGAGGATTATCAGCGTATCCTCAAGACACACCTAAATAGAGACACTCAAGAACTCTAGGATGTGGCATATGATCTCTGCTGCCATGGAAACAACTTGCCACACCTTAGCAATTGACTCTGAGCTAAGCAGGGAAGCAGCTTTTCTCTGATCTTGCACTTGGCACAGGACACACCAGCCAAACTAGGTTTATTGCAATAGATCTGCAGCGATCAGATTTCTAAGCACTTTCATTTTTTGATTGTTGTTCTTCAGATAACTTAACAACCTTGTTCAAACACAGCTTCCATATCTACAGCTCCTCATTTTCCCCCTGTATAAACTCACCTTCCCATTAGACCAGCCAGTGATCAACTCACACACTCCATCAGCGTTCAGGTCAAAAGCATGTATGCTCATTGCTTGGTTTTTTGACTGAGGGCAGGAAAGAAAGAACAAATTAAGCTTGGGTATATTCTCTAAACAACACATGCTTGCCACTTGGAAAACACTGGACTGTGAGACTACAGAGAGTACAGAAAAGAATACAACTATGCCTCTTAACAGGAAGTTTGAGCATTACTATTTCTAAGGTCACAGATACATGTGACATCTTAGCCCTTGCACTACTAATCTAGTACACTGCTTTCAAAGGACCTGATTGTTCCTTTAAATATATTTCCATCCAAGCAGATGATTAGAACTCACGAAAACAAAGTGTAAAAAACTAAATCCTCTAGGGGAAAAAGTATCAGGGCCTCAACACTGTCACAAAATTAGACTACTGAGGACAACCATGAGCCTCCTCCTGACACCTCTTGAGGAATCTTCTTATTACTACTAAATATACTATTCTGTGTTACATTAAGAATATTAAAATGAGCATCAGGAAAGGATCTTGCCAAACTGATTTTCTGGAGCAGGAAATTGTTGTTGATGAGAAAAATTAACCTTGAACATAGACAATGCAGTGTTTCAGTTTCTGAAAAACAGTGTATTGATTCAACCAGAGGATTTTCTAACATGAATTCGAATGCCTCTTGTTAAGTTGAAGAATCCCCCATTGTATGGTTGCACCACTGCTGTTTCAACCACCACCAACAGCCCAAAAGTACTGTAGGAACTGACCTGGTATTTTATATGAGCCTATAAAAATAGGCAGATTTTGTAAGAACAAAATTACATTAAGTTCTCTGCTTAGCAAAGTTCACCTAAGGGTAGCATCAGAATGACCTGAAATTAGATATCAAGTCTCCTGGCAGCTTTCAGGCTTCCAGGGATGATAATCCAACAGTGGACTAACCTTAATCCTCCAGTAGCGCGCTGTCTTGTTGTAAACTCCGACGGTGCCATTGGCGAGAGCATAGCCAAAGCGACAGCCATACATGGGGCTGAGTGCAGTGACAGTCTGGTGGGGAAGGGAGGGACACAGAGGATACAGGAGTGAGAACTTCAACTAACAGGGAACAGGCTATAGATCTATCATATGAATCCTACAATTCTTAAATGGTAAGTAAGTCTGTTGTAGGAAGCACTGAATACTGAAGCAACTACTTTTAAGAATCAGTCTGAAATCACTGAAGGCCTTGTAGGATTTCCTCACACAAGCTGTACTGTCAGTGTTAGAACACACTACAGCAAGGATTGCAGAACTGCCCTCAAACTGTGTACTTTGACCAACTATTTCCTACCACAGGCAGCAAAACAACTGCTCATAGGATTCCTGTGGTCATCAGTGCTAACACACGATCATTGAGAAACTACACACAATATTACTTAAGCTTAAGGAGCTGATGATGCCAAAAGTTCACCTTGCCTGGGTCAGGAAAGCCTCAGAAATATTATTGATAGAAAATCTTTGCCCAGTCCTAGTAAGATAAAAATCAAAAATTCCCACAGCTGGACTACTTCAGAACACAACTGGAACACCAGGCTAGGTGTCCTATCTGAATACGCTCTGGGGAAAGACCTGAGAGTCATAACTTGGCCTGTTTCTCAGTCCTTTTAAGACCCATTCCTCACTGAGCGACAGTTCTCAGGGCTTGGAAATGCAGGTTTTTCCACACACTGAGATTAGAGATTTTAATGTCAGGAGGAACAATTGCAACCATCTGTCTGGTCTTCTACAACGTAGCACAGGAGACTTCCTTCAATTAAATTCTTCCCCAACTTCTTATTTAAACTCATCTGATTGTGCTCCTTGGATGTTTTACCACAGAACTTTGTTTCCAAACCCCTTATCTTTTCCTCTTACAATCTTCTGTAGAATCTTTTCTAAGTATCAAACTAAATTGCAAGCAGCCAGTAAGGACAGAAGACCACAGCAACAGACAGAAACTCAAAGGTAACAATACATCCACATTTATTGTCCATTTATAAGAACCACAACAGACTACAGCTTCAGCTTCACCAGAGTAAGTGATTAAAAACAGAAAATGAAAACTATCCAAGACTTCCAAACCAAACATCATGTACAAAGACACTGTTCCCTGAATTTACCTTCCTAAAAAGAAAGGTTTGGATTCAGCTGTGTCCTTTTATCTTAGAACAGTAGAATAGTAAGAGGCCTCCTATGACTGCAGGTGTGAATTTAGAACAATTCTACTGAGGATCAGGAAGAACATCACACTTGAGAGTGACAGACCTTTAGCATCCCTTTAACTTGAAATACCTAATGACCAGAGTAACCACAGCACAGAGAGCAGGACATATTACAGGCCCAGTTCTAATTGTAGTGATAGCAACAACCTCCTTTTTCAGAACAGTACCTGGCTTTGTCTTTTATAGCTCTTCATAAGTGGTTTATTAGCTAAGCCTTCTAGTCCCATCTTGAGCAGCAGGGAGGCCTCAGATCTTTAAGGACAAAGGTCTGTGACCTTCCTCTACCTCAGGTCCAGAAGGGCCGCGGGAAGACTGAGAACACTTCTAAGTGCAGTGATAAGGGTATTTTACTCCCTTCCTAGAAACCAGAATCAGTGGGCATCTCCTCTCAGTTCTTAAGCTAAACAGCAACTCCTACACCTTTTATTTATCCCTCTGTAAACCTATCTGCCCCATACCTTACTTTAGCCACCACAGCTCTTTTTATATAGCCAGTGTGTAATCCCAACTGCAATATAATCTTCCAGTTTTGCCTGGGCATCCCCCTTCTACCCTGTCATGCACTGTCTGGATTTCACACAGGGACAAGTTACATCATCATGATTGCATCAAAAACATTTGAGGAAAACTGTAGAAGACATTCTTTTAACCAGAGGACACTAAGATCTTCAACCACAATCCAGCAACCTTAATCACCCTCGCACAGGGTCCTGACTGTCAGCCAAGAATAGTCACTTTCCTCAGCGGGGTGAAAGGTTAGTAAATAAACAAAGCAAAAAGCCCCCTGCATAATGAATAACATTATTAAACTCGAACTTCTGCAGTTCTAGCAATAGATACTGTGCCAAATAGTTGAGTAACTACTTAACTACACAATAAATCTGAACCAGAGAAGCTTTAGAGTATACAACACTTTCAGCTCTGTCAGCAACTACAATAAACATTAGCCAGAAATGATTTACCTCTGTCTCTGACATTTCTGCCACAATCTCATCTTCTTTAAATACACGGATGTCAAAATCTTCAGAGCCAACAAGAAGCTGAAAAAAAATAATGTTCTTTAAAAATAATTATTCAAGCTAAGGAAGCAAGCACCAGGATCCAGAGGACAAATGAATATTTCAAGTCCAGCAACAAAAAACTTTTAACAGACCTATGAAATGCTGCCAGTGTTCCACTGAAGACCCCTCATTTGAAAAAAAAAAAAAAAACAAAAAAAAAAAAACCACAAAAAAACCCCACACCAACCAAACATACCCAAAAAAACCCCAAGACAAGCAAATCCCAGTGAATCCAAGTATAAACCATCTCTGCTCCTCCAATCTAAGTGGTGCCTGCCACTATTGCAAAGTAGGAGTAAAATTGGCTTTATCTTGATGTAAATGATTATACCAATAGGCATTGAATTTGGTCTTCTGCATCCTCACTCCTTAATTCTTCCTACATTTTAGTTCTTTTCCTGTCTCCTAGCTCAACAGGTAAAAGGCATTAACTGGAAAGGAGCCCAGTGGAAAAGTTCATACTGAAGATGGTGACAATTGTCAGATTCTCTTTTGCAAATTGAGAAACCAAGGAACAGATCTGATCAGTGCCTTGTCCATAAAGTCATCCATCAAATCAATGACAAACAGAATTACAAATCAAAGTCCAAAACCTCGTAGCACTTTTCCCCACTGAAACCCATGAGTCTTTCATCTTTACTTGGCAAAAGAGACACAAATCCATAACAAAGTTGGATTTTTAAAAAGATTAAAGGCTTTTTTTCTTCCCAAGTAAATATGCTTCAGATTATGTCAACCTAAATCACACCAAGCTAAGTCTACTACAGCTATTGAAATAATTTGCAACAGTTAACGTATTTAAGAAGCATAGATTTCTTTACCAAGTTGCAACCACCAGCAAAAGGCAACCAGATAAAAGCACACAATCCTGAAACAATTACTGGTGACGCTGTTTTTTCCAGAGGTGCCTAAATTTTTTTTTTTTTTTTTTTAGCTTGATTCACCACATCCACCTCAGTGACTTTCATTCCACTGAACAGAAATTTGAAAGAGCAAGTCAAAGTTCTGCCCCGGAAGTCTTTTGCAAGATGGCAGAAAGTAACCTTCATGAATCTAAAAATCCTGAGGAAGGCAGTGACAGGTTAGTTCTGTCAGCTACTAAAAGTATAATGATGCCGCATTAAAATGAGTCAATTTAAAATGTAAACATGTTTTTACTGGGGCAAAAAGAACAGAACTGAAGCTAACACAGTCATTTACCAGGCAAGACACAAAGTGGTAATTTAGGAAGCTGCTTCTGTGCATTTTTTTCAGGATTGCAGTTTCAAACTAGAGGCAGTTTCACAAAAGCCACAAATAAAAGTAAACAAATAAGTAAAAACCCTTTAAAATCACCTAGATAATTAAGATTAAAAAGAACCCTGAAAATATCTCAGTAAATGCAGGTTGGGACAACTGGCCCAACAAGTTAGATGGATATTGTATCCAGCTCTACTCAGCTCAAAGTAGCATCAGATTACACCAACTGCTGGGAATGAATTTCTATCAAGCAGAAAAATACAGCAAAACGCACTTGAAAAAAGCACAAGTGCAAACCATTTGCAATTAGTAACATAGATCAGTTTCCTGGTTTCTGAATCCTTATATACTGTCTCCACTTTCTATAAACAACCCTCAGCACATTAAAAAAATACAAAGAGGAGCTGTGCAGAATTGATTTGAAAACTTGAAACCGTTTGACTTCCTGAAGATCCCAATCAAGAAGGGTCTGTATCAGTTTGGTGCTCCTAAAAAGCACATGGAAACTACTGAGGCCCTTTACACATCACTATTACATAGTCCAATTACATATTCCAAACGAGTTTTTTTCAGGAACTAAAAGAAGCTCAAGTAATTATGTTTAAAGCCTTAAGACAGATGACAAAAGTAAATATTTTTAGCATAGTGAGTTAACTTCATATTGATTTGCATCTGATGTATACTATGAAGCCATTACTCGTCTTAAAGATTCATATTTAGAAGCACAGTTGTTCATTTGGGATGAAGAAATGTTTCCAAAAGAGAATGCCATACAAATTCACAATTTCACCCATCTCCCGGAGCCTGCACGATCAGAATGGCAGCTGTTTCCTATTGTTTGTCTCACATCATTATCAGCAAGACGTGTGTTACAAGTTGTTGCCATTTTAAATCGGCAAACAAAGTGTATTTCATTTCCCCAAGTCACTATAAGGAAACAGAAGGGCTGGATGTGAAGACAGATTTCTCGATTTTACCAAGTGTAAGTGAAGCTTTTCAAAAGAATAGCCTTTTAAAAGTTCACTTTTACATGTAAGCTTGCAAGCTGTTTCTCTAAAATTTAAGAGTTCATAACCATATTCAAGAAATACCACTGAAATAAACACCTTGCCAACTGATGATCACAGGCATTTCATTGTATTGCTCCTGGCATAAAGAAAAATTAAAAACTTTAACTGGTGATGTAAGTCAGTTGTATTTGCTAATCTAAGGTATTTTTATTATCATTTCACTACAGGACCACAAGAACAGCTGAATTTATGTGCAAATGGTTACAAACCTCATTTTTCCCATCATCATCAAAGTCACACAGTGCTAACGAACGAACATTATCTCCAGTAACCTACAAAGAGAAGGACAGAACTCAGTGATGGTCACTGCTGTCAGAAGCTGAATTATTTTTATTATCTCAACTGCAACAGAACAATTGACACAGTGTTCAAGCAACACCGAACAACACTGAGTGCACTGAATACATGGCCAAAATACAGTTTAAGGCCTGAGACTAAATTAATAGTTATCCTATTAAAAAAAAAAATCAAGATGATTTAGTGCCATTGAAAGAATCTTCTAATAAGACCAAAACTATTATGCGTGGCCTTACCGTCCAAAAACGGTCATTTCCTTCACAATCAAAGCCCTGTAGGGCACAGTTTCCACCAATAATAGCAAGGGGAGGTGAAATATCTCCCAGCCTTCCAAGAACTATTGCATTGGCTCCATCTGAAACCTAGAGAGAAGCATTAAAGAAAAAAGAAACAGCAGACAATAATACATCAGAGCGCACAAAGGAAGAAGAGAGCTTCCAACATTAACACTGTCAGTTTAGCTGAGCTCTGAATGCCTATTTTTTTTTAATTTGGTCTTGCTAGGGGATATGACATGTGAATGCAATGTATGTGCGAGAGTAAATTTTCATATATTAATTTGGAAATACTGCAGATATTCTAGAGACAAAATGTTGTGAATGTAGCAGTAGGAATAATGCATAGCACGGACACAAAATTAATTGACAAAGTAATCTAAAACCTGTAATCTTTACAGTTCAAAGAAACAGCAAATGATGGAGATACTAAAACAAAAAGACAGTTCAATCAACTTGCCTCTCTATAAAACAAATCTGAGTTGTTATACACATCATAGGCCAATAAATTAGTCTGTGTTCCAACCAGAAGACAATCATAACCCAGCTGAGGGTTCAGCACCCCCGAAGTCAGACAAGTGATCCCCTGATTAATGTTCAGAAGAGAAATGTCTGAATCTTGGTTACTTTGCACCATTCGGTTTGTGTTTGTTCTCTGTCCTCGGGCATGAGGATTGTGAATAAAAACCTGTAGAAACAAAGATATAAATATTAATACACACATGTAGCTGTTTGTATACAAACAGTAAAGCCTATTGTTTGGATAATAACTGCGATGGGGAAGAAGGCATTCACTCAACCTAAATGCAAAGGCAGGGTTTTACTGACAACAGTATTCCTCACAGTTATTCTTTAAACTATACTAGAAAAAGGGAAATGGCAGGAAAAACAGTGCTCTGGCCAGTGGAGTTGCAACATCACTGTTTTGTTTATTTCTGAAAATGACAACTGACAAGTCTTCAGAATGAGGCAAAAACAGGAAACTAAAGCGAGCAACAACAAACAAAACAAATTACCTCCAGCTGGTAGCAGTATTTCCAAAACACGCCAAACATTTAAACAATTTACCTGGTCCATACCTGTAACCTCCATCTGTAGGTGAACATGGTTAACTTAAAAAGGATGAATGATAAATATGGTTTTACTCTCACTGACCAATGCTCAGTCACTGTAATAGCCTGGAGCCAAGTCAGAGAACCACAGGCTGAACAGTTTGCTTTTTGGCTGTGCAGTCTGTCCCTCAGACAAGCCCTTGTTCTATGCTCTTCCTAAAGGTGCCAAAATAAAATGAATAATGCATGGAAACATCACAGAATAACGATGTTTGTATTTACAACCTAAGTGCTTCTGTGGGTCTATGCTTCAACCTATGCTTCATTATACAGGTTGTACTTAATCCTGTTTTGTTTATGTTTCTAACTCAAACAGAGCATACAGGATGCTCTCTGTTCCTGTCAGATTTGTGCATCACCCACAGAAACCTCAGCCCCGTTATCAGCACAGAGCTTGGTGTGTAACAGTGCCAAGCCTCACTGCCCTGAGAACTGCACGATAAAACTCATGGCTTCAAAAAAATCCCATTGTTTGCTAGAAAACGTGATTTTCCTTAGCGACTTAGGGTCTGTAAAGTGGTTCAGGCTGGAAGAAGCTACAGGAAGTCATCCAGCCCAACCTCCTCCAACAGGGTCTCCCAGAGCGTGTCACTCCAGGTTGTGTCTAGAGAGCTTTTGAATATCCCCAGGGCTGGACATTCCGCAGCCTCTCTTTGCTACTTCGTCACTTGTCATTAATGTCTGCAAGCTCCCTGCAGCAGCAGAGCGAGGCCTCGAGCATCGCGTCCCCGTGCCCGCACGCAGCTCGGGCGCCTGGGCCACGGGCGTGCGGAGGGCGAGGGGCACAAGCCCCCAGCTCCTGGCTCGGCTCAGCCCCGGCTCAGAGGAGCCGGCGGGGGTTAGCGCGGCTTCCGCGGCGGCCGCCGGGGCTGCTCGGCCGGGCCAGGCCGCGCCGCCGCCGCCGGGGCCGCTCCTGCCCCGTTACCTTGCCCGCCTGCGTGGCGGCCGCCAGGCAGGGGTGCGTCCCGTCGTACCGGCCCAGCGCCACCATGCGGGGCAGGATCTTGTGGTTGAGCTTCAGCGTGAAGACGGGCACCAACATGATGGGCGAGGGGCGGCGGGGCGGGGCGAGGCGGGGCGGGGCGGGGGAAGCCGGGCCCGGCCGGGCCGCGGGGCCGCGCCGGACGCCGATCCACCGGCACCGCACGCGCGCACGCGCAGGCGCCGCCTCAGCTGGAGGGGCGCGGGCCGAGGGGCGGCCGCGGGGGGGCGCTGTGGGCCGGGGCGGGGGACGTGGGAGGGGGGAGATGGGGGGATCGGGGACAGTGGGGGAGATGGGACCGGGGAACGGGGCAGTGGGACCGGGGACAGTGGGGGAGACGGGACCGGGGAGCAGGGCAGCAGGACTGAGGGAGCAGTTGGTGAAGTAGATGGGGAGGCAGGTGGGGCAGATGCGGTAGCACTGGCTGGGCAGTTGCAAAGGTCAGGGCAGCTGGGGGTCAACTGAAGTGTAGGACTGGAGGACGTGGAGGTCACTCAGAGGGATATGGGGAGGTGGGGGGTGCAACTGGAGATACTAGGGTGCATCTGGGAGAGCTGGGGTGTGGGATTAGGGGACCAGGAGGTCAAATGCAGAGGTCAGAAGAGCTGAGAGGCAGTTTGGGATGCAGGGGGCAGTTAGGAGAGATGGGGGGCAGTTGGAGGTGTGGAACTAGGGGAGGCATTTGTAGAGGTCAGGAGAATGGGGGAAGGAACTGGAGGTACTGGGGGGCAACCGCAGACAGGAGGATAGAGGCAATTTCCCTCCTGGGCAGCCACAGTGGCCTCCAACACTGACATTGCCATCTCAGTCCCAGCTTCTCTGCAGGGTCAGCACCCAGCTAGGGCCAAGGGCTGTCCTCTCTCTTGTCCCCAGTGCCCTCACCTCACCCTTTGCTGCCTGCTGGCTGCCACACACACACTTATTTACACCTTGCCAGGATCATCTCCAACTGAGAGGTCTCCAAGCCAGTAAAACCCAACCCAGAATTACAATGTCCTGTGAAGCCAAAAGCACGGCCTCAAAACATCATTACTGCTGCTTTGTGGGATTATGCTCTGGATCCTACAGAATTCAGCCACTGGGGCACTGGGAGGAGGTTGGAGATGAGGGGAGCAGAGGGCAAACTCTCACAGAGCCATAGTGTAAACACTGATGCTGGTCCCCGTCCTGGTGTGGATTTTGGTATATAGACACTCATGGATCTCCCTGCAGTGCCCACTCCCTGCCCAGGCACAGGCTGGATAGGGAAACCCTGGCTCAAGCTTATGACATTTGAAATTCTCAAATTATTTTAGGTTTAAGAAATACTTTAACATGATAACCCTCATGGGTGCTGTAAATAGACGGTGCTCTATGACAGTACCTGAATCCATCACCTGCACTGGGACATTATGACCTCCCAGCAAGAAGCAGGTTTGCAAGAGGATGCACTGGGAAAACAGCTCTTCCTTACCTGCAAAGGCCACTGGTTTGAGGCACAGATTCATTTATTTCTAGGAGAGCTGGCAGACACATCCCAGTTGGCATTTCCTTGCACGTTGGCCGGGCCCTGGCCGGCAGCGGCGTCCCTGCCCCGCATGCGAAGGAGGGCTGTAAAAAGCAGCACTTGGGCAGGAATCATGTGATTCTGAATGTGACAACCTCCTTTTCCTCTTTCTTTAATTGTTTCTACCAAGGTTCTCTGGCACCTCTATCAATGTGCCATTGTATTTGTGGAAAACGAGGCAGCAATCGCATGCGGCATATTAAGGAGGGTGTTTTTTCCCCTCTGTAGCTCTGTTTGGGGTGAGTGTGGGTATCAGTGCCAGCTGTGCAGTGGGTCCCCCTTCCCTCATGCTGGTTTGGGTACCAGAGCACAAAGGCAAAGCACTGGCGTGAACTCAGGCACGCAATGGAATGTTGCTCCAGGCCAGCAAACACTGTTGTCTTCGCAGGGAAAATTGCAGAATTCTAGAATGGTTTGGTTTGGAAAGGACATTAAAGATCATCCAGTTCCAACCTCGTGCCATGGGAGGTGACAAAATCCCCAGTTCTCCTCCCAGCAGTGCTGAGCATTGCTCTGCCAGGCTCTTCAAACCCACCCAAGCAAAATGGGGGAAAAACTGAGCTTACAGACCTTTTTAAGCTGGTAAAATATGTATGATTTGAGCTGTAAATATTATTTTGAATCACTAATTATGGTATTGGGTTTGGCACGTCTGCGACACAGTTAAATTACAGCTGCCACTTTGAATCAGCTGGCTCTGAAACTCTTAATATTGAAATCGTGCTTTTAGCATTCATTTCCCTTTGTTTGAAAGGCCCATCATCTATAAAATTAAACTAAATGTATTTATTTTATAAATAAAATAATAAAACATAATAAAATTTATTTGCATCCAGTCTTTTGCCACTTTTATGAGGGGGAAATCCCATAAAATCCTCACAAAGCCCCTGGGTTTCATTGCTGCACAGAAAGGGGCTGCTTTGCAGCCAGGATTAGTTTGACTGTAGTTGAGGGATTATTCAGCTTCTTCACTGGAACATGGATCTTAAAATCCAGCAAGAGACGATCATCATCCTGCTGCCTGGCTAGTCTGCGCAGGCTTGGCAAGGCAATGCCCTGTGATGAGTGTTTTCTCTTTTCTAGCTCCTACTAACATAATTGATATACTATGATCATTTAATATAACATTGTTTAAGCCACTATAATTTAATATAATAAATATTTTATAATAAATTAGATATAGATACAGATATAGATATAGATTATATAATCAAACATGCTTGGCACAGGTTGCTGGCTTTCTAGGCAGCTTGCATGGAGAAGCTGAACCTGACAACACAACAGGTATGAGAATTATCACACACCCAGAAGCTATTTCTTGGAAAAGACTTCAAATGTAACCAAAAATTCACTATGCCTTTATCTGCCTGGCAGAGGAATGCTGAGGAGTGCTCAGATACTGAGTTTGGGAAAATATTGGCAAAAAATAACCATTCCCATCCTTCAAGGATGGGGATTATATGTCTAGAGGGAGTGGGGAGGGATGAGCAATTGCATCTGCACACTTGAGTACTCCTTAAAATGAAGAATGACCCTGTCTGCAGGGGCTTTTCTCTTTCACCATCCCAGGTTTGCTGTCCCAGCTGGAGCAGCATTTCTCCCCCCCATCCCATGCCCATTCCTGGGATGGGAGACGCTTTCGGATGGGGATGTAAAGAGCTGTTGTTCCAGATCCTGCCTCTACAGCTAGGCTGCACTGGGGGGAGGCAGGACCCGGCACAGCAGCTGTGTGAATCATTCCCAGGATAGACAAAAAGGATCTCTGGATCTCAGGAGCAAGGCTATAAAGACATCAAGGAAAATATCACATCCTTTTATTTTGCACCTTCATACTGAGGGGGCTGATGTTTTCTTTGCAAGCTCAGGCAAGTATGTACTTGACATCCCAGGGAATTACTCATCCCCTCTACTCCTGGCTTCTAATTAGCAACTAAAGGGGAATACAATAATTAAATATGCCCAAGGTAACGATACTTGGAAACTTTGGGTCACGTTTCAGCCAGGGGAGGCGGCGGGTAGTTGGAGCAGGTGAGTTTGAAGTCTGTGGGAACCTGGAAGACAAAAGGGAAGGAAAGATGTAAGGAAAAAAACAAAACCAAAGAAAAAGAAGAAAATCCAAACTGTACAATGGGAAAGCATTAGATTGGTGAATTAAAATGATGCCTAGAGTTAAGGTGATGTTTAAAACCTGTCATGCAGTTGCCAGCAGTGTTGGGCAAAGTGGGGGACACCTGGCAAACCCCTTTCCCAGAAGAGTTTGCGAGGATGCTGGGCAGCCCCTGACCCACTGGTTTTCTGCTCTCACAGGTGGGGAACAAGGTACATTCAAGCATTTTTATTTCCCAGCCAAAGCTTTGTTGGTCCTCACCCCCTTCCTCCCCTTGGGGGCTGCAATTCAACCCTCGTTAGACCTCGAAGTAATTCCCATTAACATTTATGAGAATTTCATGATCAAAAGAAGAATCAGCCCTTTCATCTTCCAGACATGCCCCAACGCACATCACCTGGCCCCAAAAGCCTGTCCTGCCAGGCAGGAGCTCCCACCTTGTGCTGGGGGCCCTCAGGATGCACACCCCAAAACTGGCAGGAACTTTGCAAGGTCAGTTTACCCTCCTGGACCCAGTTCATGGCATCAATTCAGCATTTCTTCCTTTCCTTTCTCCCGAAAAATCAGTAATTAGCAAATCCCCACCCTCTCCACACTGCTTTTTTCAAGGGGAAAGTAATATCGATAGCTCTGTTTCAGATAAGAAATAAGGAGTAAGGGCCAAGCCCTTGCCTGGAGCCATAGGATGAGCCGGCAGCTGAGCCCGACTCATAATCCCGGCCTTGGGAGTCCCAGCCCTAGCGCAGCCGGCTGGGTCACAAGGCGGCTCCCAAAGAGCCCACATCAAAGAGTGCTGCCGGCTTGTGAAAGCGTCCCAGGATTGCACGCCGTGCAATTCCTGCTTAATGGAAATCTGCCCGTCCCCTTCCCACTGCCAGAGGGCCCTCGCTGAAGGTGCCTTCCTATGGTTATAGACGTGATGTGGGCCAGCAAGTCCCCAAGGAGGGCATTTCCCCAGGAAAATGGGACATGCCACATCTTTGCTGATGGCTGATACTGGAGAAGCACTAGCTGGGATATATTTTCCTAAAGCTGCAATCAAGGTGATGGCAGAGAAGAAGGCAGCATCCCAGGAAGAGAGCAAAGAAGGAAGAACAGACATGAACTTAGCTAATGTCTACCACTGAGAGCAGAACAAGTCTTTGCTTTCAGTTTTCTGGGAAAAAGAAAGAAATCTCCACAGCCTGAGGTCAGCCCACTGATCCGGTTTCACTCCCAAATGTTTCCAAGGCTTTGCCTATGCACATGGGGAGTGGTTGGGAATGGCTTCCCAGGACAGACAAGGGGTGATTCACCCTCTTCCTCCTCTGCCAAAGGCCTGGCAAGCGCCAGCAAAATAAAACGACGTCAGCACCTATTTCCCGTGTTTCAAACACTTGTTTATCATCAGCAAACAATAACCTGAGATTCGGATCAAAGCCAAGCCTGCTTTCTAAGCAGCAATCACTCCTAGGGCTTCCTGATGGCTTTCAGCACTTGCATGTGCTGGGTGTTTGCTGGGTGCTAAAATACTTTTTATATTCTCTATTTGAGTTTAAAAGACTGGTCCCAGGTGGGCTGCGGTTCCATGAACCTTTGGCAGCTGAGCCCTGGCCAGCCATAGCTCTCCTGCCCAGAGACCAACACAAAGAGGCAGCTGGAGCAGGCAGAGCTGAGCTACCCTTGCTGCTGCTGCTGTGTCGGGGCCACCCCTAGGTACCCTGCATCAGCATCCTGCCTGGCAAGCAATGGGCAATGGTGAAGGGCATGGTGCCCCCAGGGACTGTACTCCAATGGTCTTGGTGCTGTGCCCACACAGGGTTCATAGGTCCCTGCATCCCTACACACAGTCTGAACCCACCAAGCCATGGTGCTTTGCCAGAGGAGCCCCCCGGCTGCCTGGGATGTTGGATCTGGGTGAAGGAGGGGTCACCAAACCCATCGCTGCTCCAGAGGGGATGATGAGCCCAGAGTAAGCACTCTGGGGGACACGTGCCATGAGAGAGAGACTTGTAGTAGTCTGCAGGGTCCCCAGAAGGTGACATGCTGGGTGGCTGCACCACAGGCAGTTGGAGGCTGATGCTGGTCCATTACTCTCCTCCGCGTGCCCACAGGTGACTGGAGCCACGTGTCCTTCAGCAGAGAGCCAGGGAAGACCAGTGCCAGCTCACCTCCATGGGAGCTGGCTGCTGTGCCTCCCTCCTCGCCTGCCTGGCACCAGCCTTGAGTCACTGCCAGTCATCGGCACCAGCCCTGACACCGTCCTGTAGGTCGCTTTCAGTAATCAGCTGTAGACATCCCAGGTGTCACAGGAACAGGTGCCTCCACCACACTGTCCTGAAAGCTGTCAGCCTCCTTCTCTCCTTTCTAGGGGGCCCTGTCCCTGGCATGCCCATGGTGATGCTCAGCCACCACCATCCCCCCAGTGAAAGTCATCTCCGGCTCTGCATCGAGCACTGGAGCATCACATGCTGACTCACCCACCCGGCAGTCTCCGGGGGTAATTGCCACGGATATGCCTGGGGACAGAGCCAGGAATCCCACGCAGGGGACATGAGAGCCAAGGGTTACAGCTCTGGTATGGCAAGAGCTGGTGAATAAATTCTGTGCAGGGATCCTGCCTGTTTTGCTCAGCTCTGGGGAGCAAGATCAGGCCCATTAAAATGATGGAGAACCCCCAGGCAAATGGAGGGCACGGGCCAGAAGGCAAACTGAGGCTGGCAAGACCTTGTCACTGGGGGTGTTTAAACAGCGGGAAGATGTCCCCAGCTCATCATTGTCACCGCAATCACAGGTTGCTTCTGGAGGTAGTCTGATTGGTGTGTGTCTGCCTGACAACTCATTATTCCAGTCTAATCCCAAATTAATTATAGAACGTATCCCAAATCAATTACAGAATAGATCAGGAGCAATGTAAGATCTACCAGAGTCCTGACTCCCAGTCCTACATCACCTGGAAGATGCTTTTTTCCTTTGTGCAGAAAGAGAGGAAAGAAGGTAAAAAGGGCTGGGGTCTGACTGAAAACAGGTGCTGGAAAGCTTTTCCTGCACCCCTTCCTTTCATGGCAGAGATTGTTCTCTTCCCTTTGTGTGGGCTTCACCTTCCACCCCCTAGGCTAGAGGAGAGGGACCACTTTGGAGAAACCACCTGTCCCCATATCCCTGGGCCACCACCAGCTGGGGAAAGGGCCAATTTTTGCCTGTGTGGCCAAGGGTGCCAGGCAGTGGGGGAAGACACAACAGATGAAAGAGTGATATTGCTGTTCCCCATTAATCCACCACGCCACGGCAGGAAGCATTTCCCTCAGCATACATAGTGCTTGGCTGATCATTTCAGCCAAGAAGCAGAGAAAATGCAAGATCCCAGGGAGATGTTGCCCCTCTGTCATGACACCAACAGTACAGCGGGCTGTAGCCAGGGTGGCAGGTGACCATTTGCACATGTGTTTCCCATGTTTGTGTTTCCCTGCTCCCACAGGAGCGATAACACTCTCAGCATGCACCTGGTCCCTGGCACCGTCCCCTGTCATCACGCCCCGGTGCATCAGCAGCAGTGTGACATTCACAAGACTGCAGGGCTGGCACGTCAGGACACTGACAAGTTGCTCCAGTATCATTACGATTCAGGACGGCTGAGTAACAATACGTAGAACTCCGATCTCTTCTGAGGGCATTATATCAAAATTTATTGAAAGACAGATTCTTTTCATACCGTGTTTTGGTACAATGAATAGGACTGGTCGTTTAGAACACCATCTTCTTGTAAACATCTTTACCAGTATACAAGTTGGAAAAACACCAGGTGTCAGGAGGAGGCTATCTACCGGGATTGTTTATAGGGATTGTTTTGGGTTCCTCCTCTCGATTTCCCAGGCCAGCTTTTCTCACAGCTTTCAAGTCACTGCCTGGAGTCTAAGATCTATTTTTTGAGCACTGTCAATTTCCACACTCCAGGGTAGAGGAGTTGAGGAAGGGGCCCATTGGCTCTGCCTTTCTTAAGTTTTTCCATTCTGATTTCCCACACTGGCCTGGAGAGGCTGGAGGAGACACTTAGTTGGGGTGCTGGCAATGCTCCCCATCAGGTCACCCAACAAGTTCCCAACAAGCCCAGACAGCTGAGTGGTAAAAATACTCCCTGGGCTGCTGTTTCGGCTGGATTAGAATCGACAAACTGCCTCAGCCAGGTACCTCAGGCAAAAGCCCAGCTGGGATAAAACCCCAAGGCAAAGGTGTCTCAGAGCAGGGGGCAGCTGGGATGGGGCATCACTGACACCAAGGAGCTCACAGAAACACAGGAATGAGGAGGAAGGATGCTCCATGACTGACGATGCCTCCTGCACATGAAGTAGACTGTCCCCACACCAAAAATCTCAGCAAGATTTTTTTTTTGTTGTTCTGTTTTGTTTTGTTTTGTCTTGTGCCTCCCACCCCATACCCTCACTGTGCTTTCGAGTGGGTGGGTAAAACGCACTGGAGGAGTTGACCAGGGTGATGGCAGCTCACCTGCCACCCTCCTCCCCTGCACACCCAGGTAATGACACATGGAAATTAATTCAGACGAGTGGGATGGAGCACCACAGCCAGGAAGGAGACAGGGCCCCGAGGTGCCATGCACAGCGCCAAGGGGACGTGGGTGCCACTGTCCTGGGGCACTGGGAGGGCATGGCAGGCTCTGGCCAGGCCAGTCCAGCTTGTTGCTGCTCCTGCTTGCAGGGAGGTTGTAGGAACCAGAGGACAGAGTCTCAAGCAGGGACTGAATCCCTGTCACCTCATAGTGCCAGGTCCCCATCATCCCACTGTGAAAGTTCTGAGATTTCCCAGCAGGGGTGGCACTTTCTGGATTGATGTATCCCCCAAGTCAGATTGGCAGATTGATTTTGGCATCAATCAATAAATCAATCAATCACTGGACTGTGGGGCTCCCTGGATGCACCCCCTCATCCCCCAGCCCCGTCGAGTGCAGCAACCCTCCTGAGACAGGTGTCATTTCTGTGATGAGATCTGGCCGTTCTCTGCACCCCTTCCAATATCTCGGCAGAGAGGGGCGGTGACCCCGACAGCTCTCCCTGCTGCCACAGCACCCCGGGGAGGGGGCGCGGGGGGAGGCGGGAATCCCGGGTCACGCTGCGCCGCCCGGGCAGTGAATCAGCAGCGCCCGGGGCAGGAGCCGGGCTGAGCCGTGCGCAGGCTGCAGGGGCGGAGGTTTTGCACTCGCTCTCGCCTGGCCAAGGATAAATAGGAGGCGGCTGCGAGTCCTGCCAAAGCTTCTTCCCGTCGCCCAACGCGTCCGACAGCAGGCACCCAGCCCAGTCAGACATGGACTCTCAGGATTGCCCTTGTGCCACAGGTAAGGCAGCGTTTCCTTCCATCCCGGGGGACAGCGGGAGCCCCAGCATCCCAGCGGGAACACCGACACTCCTGCCCGCCGGCCTCCTCCGCCATTCCCTCCCAGCACTGCGGTGTCACCTAGGAGCATCTCACTGGAAAGCGGCTGGGAATGCCGTGACCTCTGAGCGAGGTTGAGCGATGCTCGGAAGGGAGGCAGTGCTGTTCCCCGCGGATGTCTGAGTTGTCGGTATCCCCTCCCACCACCCCTTCTCAACCTCTTTTTCTTCTTTTCTCCATGTTTTAGGTGGCACCTGCACCTGCGGGGACAACTGCAAATGCAAAAACTGCAAATGCACATCGTGCAAAAAAGGTAAGAGAGATCCGTGAGCCCCCCGGGGGGGAAGGGGCAGAAACACTCGGGGGGTTTTCACTACACATCCGTGTATGCACTGAATCAAATCAGTCTTAGTATTGCCAGTGGCAAGTTTATTCTTCACATATGGTTTTTCCCCCCAAAAGAGCACAGTGTGAACCTACCCCCTCTCCAGGCAATACAAGTCCCTCAGTACCACCTAAACCTGAGCATTCCCCTCAAGAGCCCCTCAGGCTCAGCACAAGGGGATGCTGGGGAGGAAACCGGCACTGGGATTTCTTCTGGGTGCTCCTGGTGCTGTCGCCCACAGCAGAGCTGTGTGCCATGAGGGTTTGCAAAGAGTGGGACTGAGGGAATCCTGGTGAGCCCCTGGGAGTACCACACTCTCCAGCTGCCTCTCCAGTGCCAGTCATGGCTGCATAAACACCCTGGAAGACACTGCCAAGAATGGGGATGGTGAACTCCAACACAGTGAGACCCCCCACAAGCCCCAGCCTGAGACTTCCCGAGAATGTCCTTAATTTTTTTTTGTCTCTCCCACAGGCTGCTGCTCCTGCTGCCCAGCTGGATGTGCCAAGTGTGCACAGGGCTGTGTCTGCAAGGGGCCCCCGTCTGCCAAGTGCAGCTGCTGCAAATAGGGGACCCCTGGCTGCACATCTGGGGGTGATGCACATATGGGGGGCCAAAGAAGAAAAACCTTATTGTGTATGTTGGTTGTCTTTTTTTATATATGTGTTCAGATTTCTTTAGTGTTTGTCAGTTTGACATGTAATAAGCTACCTAAATAAAGTGATATGTATATAAAGGTCCATAAGGAACTTGGCACTTCTGTTGGGTGCGGCAGTTTCCCTGGGGAGCGGGAGGACAGTGCGTGTGGGAGGTCATGGCAAAGAGCCTGTGCCTTATTTTTGCTCCTGTCTTCTAATCTTGGCTCTGCTCTCCCTACCAGTAGTTCTGACTCTTGTTTTAACACTTTCCCTACACAATAAGGGATTTTTCCCCCCCCACCCTCTTGTTACCCAGGGGCAAATCCCATGCTGTCTCCTCCACCAGAGATCCTCGGGGCTAATGAGCAGCTCGTTATTACAAGCTTTCACTGTAATAACCACCCCAGCCCTGCCCATTTCCAGGGGGAATGTTTCCACAGCAGGTGGGGTGGCAGAGAAACAGGTTCAGTTTTCCTCTTGGCAGTTTAGTTGAACTGGCTGGAAGAACCGCATTGCTTATCCTCCTGCCACCTCTGCCAGCCTGGCAGGGTGCTCCTGGGGAGCCTCAGGTGACCTGGTTCCCTACCATGGGGTGCAGTGCACACAACGGGATGTGATCCCCACAGCACGGTGCACTGCCTGCAATAGGATTCAGTGCCTGTGATGGAACATGATGCCCAAACCTGAGTGTGATGCCCACTGTGGTTTGCAATGCCCATACCAGGATCCCAATGATGGGATGTGATGGGGTGCAATGCCTTTGATGGGGTGGAATGCCCACAATGGGATGGGATGCCTATGCCAGCTGCAAAGCCCACAATGGGATGTGATGCCCGCAATGCCCGTGTCAGGGTGTGATGCTCAATCTGCCCAAGCACAGCCATGCTGTTGCCAGAATGATGCACCCCAGGTGCCACGTGCCACCCTGCTGCTTCCCAGGAACATGACAGGTTCTGCCTGTCCCTGCACTCCTCAAATGCGGCCGTTCATGGCCACTTTTTAGGTTAAAAACCTTTCCTGACCTACCCAGCCACCACTGCCAGGACTCTGCCAGGGATTGGCACAGCCTACAGCACAGCACCCTTGCCCACAGGCTGCTCAGGGTGCCATTTCCTAGGGAATACCCCTTTGCTCCAGGATGGCTCCTTCCTCAGAGTATCCCCTGAGATGTCACCATCACCCCACACTTCTGACGAGTGCAAAGGCCACCTCTTTGTCAGCTGAATTTAGGCAGGGCAGGCACATGGCAGGCATGGAGCAACCACACTAAACTCCGCTCTGCAAAGAGCAGGGTTGTCTTTATTCCTTCCAACAAAGAGAGATGTAGGTGCCAACCACACAAAAACATCACTGGTGAGCTCACAAGAAAAGTGAAGGAGAGGTTGCTAATGGGATTTATCACCAAACATCTGGTTTAACCAGCAAAGCTCACAGAATTGGTCTGGCTTTGCTGGCCCCTGTGAGTTTGCACTGGTCCTGCCCCATGGCTCTGTGCTGTGCCCTTCCCTGTGCCCCATGGCAGTATCATGGAGAGTAGCTGTCAGATGCTGGCCCCTGCCTTCAGGGGAATGGGGGAGTGGGGAGGGGTGGGAAGAGAGAGGTTCCAGCATCCCAATTCTGAGTCCTGAGACCCATGCTGCACAGCTACAGCTCTGCTGCTCACTTTACGACTGCTAAAAAATCAGAGTTGGACCTGGCACTCCTCTTACATGGGAACAGACTTGGGTTTAACTGCTCCGTGCCCTGGGAAATTGGAATACCAGCAGGAATGCAGGAGACCCCTCCAAGCTCTTATCTCCCCACTGATGTCTGGCACAGCCTTTCAGCAAGCCCGCAGCTCAGGGGATACTCATTCCTTCCTCCCTCCCTCTTCTGCTTGTGGGATGACCTCACTAGTGGAAATGCTCAGATTGGGAAATCAGGCATTTTCCAGGCTCTTTTCCCAACCCAGCTTCACAGACAGTTCTGCGGGGATGCTGTGCTGCCTTTTCCCGCTCACAGTGACACAGGCCCAGGACAATGTGTCCCGAGATTCAGCACGGCCCCTCCATGTACGATACGCAGGATTTCTAGCAATCTGGGAATTCCCCTGCTTCCCCTGCACAGTCATGCCACTCTCGGTACAGCCCCATGCAGGGATGTACGATCCCATTTTGGGCAGTCGAGGCTCTCCTTTCCTCGACCACGGGTGCAGCAGAACCCGCCCCGCTGGAGGGGGGGCCGCGGGTGCTGCACATTCCCGAAACACTGCGCTGGGGTAGTCCTGGAGGGAAGTTATTTCACAACCCGTGTTTATGTGCAGTGACACCACACGTGCTCGGCTATTCCACCTCTCCGCCTTCCGGCTCAGCCAGTGGCGTGTGCAATGCCTGCTGGCTTCGCCTCACTGCTGCTGGCAAACACTGCCAGGAAAAAACAACTGTGCTTTTGCAAACAAGCACGAGCCGTTCCCTGGCACAACCACCCTGGGTCACTGAGCCTCTCCTGGTCCTAGCGCCCACTGGCCCAGGCTCCACAGGGATGGACCCTGTCTACAGCACTGGCTCTGAATCCAGGCTTGCCCCATCTGGGACACTACCAAGAGCAGGGGGTGGAAGCACGGGGACAGCCTGGCCCTGGCCTAGCCACTGTTTTCCATTCTGGATGTTGAACTGGCCAAGGGCATGTGCGTGGTGGTGGAAGCCAGTTGGCACACAAACCCTGTGATGAGGTGGAAAACCCACAGGGATGAGAAAGTGATTCCCAGCAGCTCCCAGCTGGCAATGCCAAGCTACCACACTGCATCCCCATGTTCACCAGAGGGAACTGCATGAAACTCTGTCAAGGGAGGTTTAGACTGAGTATTAGGAAAATGTTCTTTACCCAGAAGGTAGTCAGGCCTTGGAACAGACTCACCAGGAAAGTGGTCACTGCACCAAGCCTGACAGAGCTGAGGAAGTTTTTGGACAACACACGCAGGCACATGGTGTGTTTTTTAGAGTTGTCCTGTGCAGGTTCAGGAGTTGGATTCCATGATCCTGTGAGTCTCTTCCAACTCAGGGTGTTCTACGATGCACCCCTCCTGGCAGGCCATCTGAGCACTCCAGCCCCACGGGGGCTGCCCAGGGCCATGCCCCTCTCCTGTGGGGTGCTGAAACAGTCAGTCTCATCCTCACGGACAGCCCCGTGCACCCCACAGCCACCCCGAGGTGGGGGGCATCGCTGCACCACAGCGCTGGATACATGGGGCAGCATCCGGGCGCTGTAACACGTGTGCAGGACCTGGTGGCAGTGCCATGCCACTGCTGTTACCCCCACACCCCGCGCATTCCAGGGTCTCGGTCCCCCGGAGTGCAGCACCCTGCCGGGGAGGGGGCTACAGGTGGCACACCTCGGCCTCCCCGCAGCGGGCTGGGAGCGGGGGTGAGCGGCCAGGTCCGTGACTCGGGTAAGCACGCCACGGCCCCGGGGTAGGGCACGGCCCCCGGTGAGCACAGTATGGCCCCGGGGGTGGCCACGGCCCGTGAGTGAGCACGGCACGGCACCGACCCCGGTGAGCACGGCCCCAGGGTAGGGCACGGCCCCCGGGGAGCACAGTACGGCCCCGGGGTGAGCACGGCCCGGGAGTGAGCACGGTCCGAAAGTGAGCACGGCACGACACCGCCCCCGGTGAGCACGGCCCGAGGGAGAGAAAGCCCCGGGGTGAGCACGGCATGGCACCGCCCCCGGTGAGCACGGCCCGAGGGTGAACACGGCCCCGGGGTGAACACGGCCCCGGGGTGAGCACGGCACGGCACGGCACCGCCCCCGGTGAGCACGGCCCCGGTGCCGACGGCCCCGCTGCACCGTGCGCAGCGCCAGCACCGCCCCGCGTCCTGCCCCATAAATACCGGGCGGCCGGCGTTGGTCGGCACCGCCGCCAGCCCCGCCGGACCGAGCCGAGCCAAACTAAGCTAGATTGAGCTAAGCCGAGCCAAGCCATGGACCCCCAGGACTGCACGTGTGCCGTCGGTAAGTGCCCCGTCCTGTCCCGGCTGACTCCCGCCTAACTCCCGGCTGCCTGACTCCTGGCTGATCCCGCTCTCCTTCCCTCGCTCCCCAGGTGACTCCTGCTCCTGCGCCGGGTCCTGCAAGTGCAAGAACTGCCGCTGCCAGAGCTGCCGCAAGAGTGAGTGGGGGGCTCAGGGAGGGGGGATCCAGCCTTGTCTTTGGAGGGAGCTGTCACTGCCCTATGGGACATCTATGGGCACCTTTCTGCTCCATTGGGAAACTTCTTATACTGTGATACTCTCTGGGCACCGCGCTGCTCCGTAGTGTAACCCCTCCTTGCCCTGTGGGACACCATGGACACCTTCCTGATCCACAAGGGAGCTGTTTCTTGCTCTGTTGGACCCAATGGAGACCTCCCAACTCTTGCCTTGTAGACAATCCCTCTTGCCATGTCAGGCCCCATATGGAGTCCCCACCACTCCCTCTCTTACCCTGTAGGACCCTCATGGGTTCCTTCCCTCTTCCCCTGGCCCATTGAGATATACATGCACCCTCTCCCCTCTGGGGGGCTGCCCCGGTTTCTGCCCTGTAAGACGCTTGTGCAGATCTCCCAGCCCATTGGGATCATCAGCCCTGCTGATGCAGAGGTGCTGTTTCCACTCTCCATCGGGTCCCTCTGCCTCACAGAACCCCAGCCCCTTCCACCTACCTCCTAACTCTTGTGTCCTCCCCAGGCTGCTGCTCCTGCTGCCCCGCGAGCTGCAGCAACTGCGCCAAGGGCTGTGTGTGCAAGGAGCCGACCAGCAGCAAGTGCAGTTGCTGCCACTGAGCCGCTCGTCTCTGCCTGTAAATAGTCGGCATGCTTCGGGGGGTGGGGGGCACAGAAAAGCCTATTTTTTGGGTTTTTTTTCATGTTTTGTATTTTCTGTACCAGTGGTGAAACTGGATGGAAATAAAGGAGTTTGTCTGGAGGTACGAGTGCTGCTGTGGGGCTGGGTTGGAGGCTGAGCATTTTTGCCACTTGGGACACCTGTGTGGGAATTGTCACTGTGGGGTGGGAGAGGGCTGCTCACAAACACCCCCCTCGTCCTTCCCTATGTGGCCTCTGCACCTCCCTGAGGGAGAAAAAGAGCTTCACAGGGCACAGGATGGACTGCGTCCTACGTGTAGGGTTGCTCTGGGCATTTTTAAGGTGCTGGTCTCCCAGGGAGGATGGGTGACATACCCAGAAGTGTGGGCAAGCAATGGAAAGGAGGGGCTCTAGTGCTCTCCAGCCTTTCTTTGGCTTCATGGCAGGTGCCTCTGCACCATGCTTGGGGCTTCCTTTGGGTGAAAGATCTTGTAGGAGTAAGTGTCATAGGTGGGAGGGTGATGTGTGCTGGCAAGATTCCCTGCCCTGAGCTGCTGCTGGAGGGCACTTGGACAAATTCTAGTAGGGACAAACCTCCCTTCCTCAAGAGCTCATGCTTTGCAAACCAATCCATTGCAGAGCAGATCCATCCCCAAAGGGCCATTTTCCCTGCAGCCTCCCCATGCCAAATACCTGTAGCTAAATGCCTGGCTTCTGCTGTGGGCAAAACCTCCAAGCACTTTTTTTCCAGCTCATTTTTGGGAAGCACCTTGCTTAAAGCTGCAATTACCTCCAGATGCATGAGGGCAGGCAGCCATAGCCATGAATGCAATGCTTGGCTGCCTAGATTTGGGGTGGCTGCTGGTATGGGGGAGGGAGGGCAGTGGGAAGATGCATGGGACGTGTTTTGCTTCCAAAAGTCTCTGCCAAGTGAAAGAGTCACTTTTTAGGCACCTGCTTGCCCATGCACGTCTCCTGGGTGTGCCCCACCACAGATGAAAGGTCCCAGCTATGCTGCCCTCACCCGTTTTGTGCCTCTTTGGTCAATGGGACAGCTGTGCCTTGCAGGAAAATGTCCTGCAGCCCTTGGTGACAAGGCACCAGGGACAAGATAAATTCAAAACCCAGCAAAATCGGTCACTTGGGTACCCACGTAGTCCCTTCTGCTAGGCTGGGTGGCACAAGGTGGGGTGTCTCCACAGCAGGGAGCATGGCAATACCAGTTCCTAGGGATGTTTCAGGCATCCAGGATGATCTAGGCTCACCTTTTCCCCAAAGTCTGCCCAGCTTCAGCACATGGCCCTGCAGGGGGTGCCCAGACTGTTCAGCACCCAACTTTGCCAGTGAGAAAAGCAACACCTAGCTCAGCACCCATTTGCCTTTTAAATGTGTTGCCTTATTGCATCAGGCAATTTGTCTTTGCCTAAGCAGCCTCCCAGCACTGCTTGTTGCAACGGACGTGTAGTGCTGGAAATGGGTTTTAAGGGTCTGCCCTGTCCTAAATGCATATAAAAAACAATCCCATGGGAAGACGCTTTGCTGGAAAAGAAGATTGGCATGGCTCTGCTGCTGGAGCCATATGAAACAGGGCTGCGACCCCAGCCACTGTAGCGGAGGGGCGGCAGACTGAGCCCCGCGGGGCCAGGCGCCCGCATCCTGCACCAGAGACAAAGGCGGGCGCGGATGGGGTTTCCCCTCACAGGAAGCGCCCCAGGCATCAACCACTCCCCGTTCCCAGCAGCGTGCCAGGGTGGGACGTGGGCACACTAATGCACCGTGCCGGTGCCAGCCTGCCCTGCCTGCTCCCGGTTCTGCTGCGCGCCCGTCTGGCAGAGACCCTCAGCCTTGGTGCCCTTTCCAGCCTTCCCAGGAGGGATTTGAGGAGAGGAAAGACGCATGACCAGCGGAGTGGGTGCAGGCACCCATGTGAGGAGCTGGTCAGGGATGTAGCCAGTGGCTGCCCTTGCCTATAGCTGCTCTCAGTGAAGTGGGTGGGGACTTTCTGGTCCCCTCAGGAGTATTTTCTAGTTTAAAAAAAAAAAAAAAAAAAAGGTAATACTTTTTGATGAAGCAGGATGTGCTCTCAGCCTGTGGACAGCTCTGTATAGTTGGGGGGGGGGGGGGCGCGGGAGTGAGGGGAGCCTTTGCTTGATCCAAGAGGCTGATGTGCTTTATCCAGCCCCACAAAGAAAAGCCCAGCTCAGTTTGCCGAGGTGGTTTGAGGTGACCATGCATCCCCTCTGGGCACCCAGGGGAGCCAGGGCCGGGGGGTCCTGGATACACTACCAGACGAGCAGCCCTGTAGCTGCCCCATGGGGCTGCATCCAGTTCCGCTTTTTCTGGCTGTGTGTGAATCCCAGGGGGATGATGGTTGTCCATGACCCTGCGTTGTGCTAACATACACCCTGCGGAGGAGGGACAAGTGCTCTGTGCAGAACGGATGCGTGCTCTGTGCAGAGGAGTGATGCACTGTGTGCAAAGGAGACAAGGACCCTGCGCACACGTCGCAGGGAACCTCTGTGCTGCGGGGACATCGTCCTGTGCCGAGGGGACAAGCGCTGTGTGCAGAGGGGACATGCACCCAGGGCAGAGAGTAATCACACCTTGTGCATAGGTGACAGGCACGTGTGCACAGCGGAAATAACACCCTGCCCTCAGGGGACGTGCACTCAGGGCAGAGGGAAAATGTACACAGTGCGGAGCGCAAATTACCCAGCGCGGAGTCACAGAATTATTGGAAAGGTTGGAAAATCCCTCTAAGGTCATCAAGTTTAGCTGCTACCCTAGCACTGCCAAGCCTACCCCTAAACCAAGTGACACATCTACGTGCTTTTTAAATCGCTCCAGGGGTTGTGATTCCACTACTCTCCTAGGCAGCCTGTTCCAGTGCTTGACAATACTTTCAGTGAAGTATTTCGACTAATATCCAGTTTAAAACCCCTGGCACAGAGATGAGAAGCACCCTATGCGCATGAGATGGGCACCCAGTACGGAGGATATAGACGTCTGATGTAGAGGAGACAGCAACCTGTGCATGCTGGGCAAGGGAACAGGATGCGCGCCCTGTGTGCCCAGTGTAGAGGGACGGGCACCCACAGAGGGGACAGCACCCCTTGTCCCTGTGCAGAGGACCGGGGTCCCGCCCCAGGAACGGCTCTCCCGGGCGGCTCCGCTCCCGGCGCTGCCGAGCCCTTCCATAGGGATCTGCTGCCACCTGCCTGCCCACAGCACCGCCGCCCGCCCGGCCCGGCTCCCTGCCTGTCCCCGCTTTCCTCGGCCCCTGCCCGAGTCTGCTCTTACCCGGTCCCGGCCCCTCAGGACGGCTGTTCCCCCATCCCGCCCCGGAGGGCACCAGCGCCGGTCTCCTCGCTCTGGAAAGGTGCCTCGGGAGCCCGGAAGGGCTCAGGGAGAGCTGCGGTGGCACAGCCACCCTTCCAGGGCACCCATCCCATCAGGACACCCATCACACCAGGACAACCGTCCCACCAGGGCATCCATTCCACCAGGGCATCCTGCCGAGGACAAGTGCTCCACTCAAACTGAAGCGACAAGCAAGAATGTACCCTGATCCCCTGCACGCACTTGGCAGTTAGGAGGAGCGACTACAGCCGGGGCCAGCGCTGCCTCTGGCCTGGGAACTGCTTCTTACACCGTAAAATTTGCAGTTAGAGATGTACTAATGGGGAAATCTGTTTAGCTTTGAAGGTTTGATGGATGATGTTTCGGAACAGTAGCAAGGCCCAGACATCACCCCTTACACAAGCAGGCCTTTCCCAGTTCCCAGACTTTGCCCAACAAATCCCATTTCATTGGCAGTATCTGTTTTAGGGGTATTGTGTGTGTTCCCAAGATGGGACCAAACACAGTGGACCCCTACACACCCTCAGGACACCATCGTGCAGGTGATGGTGAGAGTACCTGCGGGCTGCTACTTTTGCTGGTGTATTTGGCCATAGGTGGCAAAATCGGGATGAATTCGGTATCCTCATTTTACCTCCGAAGGAATCAGCTTACAGACGAGGTT
Source organism: Chamaea fasciata (assembly GCF_029207755.1). Classification (NCBI taxonomy): domain Eukaryota; kingdom Metazoa; phylum Chordata; class Aves; order Passeriformes; family Sylviidae; genus Chamaea; species Chamaea fasciata. Next base: position 8,887,146 of record NW_027094097.1, read on the forward strand.
TGCCAGCAAGACTCAGCGCTAAGAAGGGAGAGGGAGGATAGAGAGGAATGACCCCATGCCCGTTATTTCTTTCTGTATACCTCTTATTTCGGTGAATTCGGCGCGGCGCGGGAAGGCGGGAGGCAGCCTCGAACCCGCGCCCACCGGAGGCAGCCACCCCCTCACATTCGGTCCGCGCCCCCCTGCGAGCGCCTCAATAAAGTTGTTCTCGCGAGGGGGCGGGAACCGGCGCGCGGCGGAGAGCGGCGACTGGGCCAATAGAAGCAAGCGGCGCCGGGATGCGCGGCGGCTCGGCCAATGGGAGGGCGGGGAGGGGCAAGAGGGCAGCCAATGGGGGCGCGCGGCGCGGGCACGGCGGGTGCGGCGGGCGGCCCGGAACGCAGGTGAGGTGAAGGCGCCGCGCGGGCCGGCCGGGGCTCGGCGTCTCTCCGCCTCTTTCCCCCGCTTCTTCCCCGTCTCCGGTGCTCGCTGTCTGCTTCCCCCCCCGCGTCCGGAGCCCCCGGCAGCTCCTCCCCGCCCATGGCTCCCTCTCTGGGCCGTGCAGGCCGCTGCGGCGGGAGGCTGGCTGGGAGCGCTCCAGGCCTCCTCGTGGGCCCTCCTGGGGCTCCCCGGAAGCTGCTGCTGTCAATAACCCGCGCTAATGCAGCGGGGCTGGCTGTGGGTGCGCCAGGAGGGGTCTGTTCTTCCGAGCGGGTTTGTGCTGCTCGGCAGTGCCAAGCCCGACTGTGGAAGGGAACTTGGCTGTTTAACCAAAGTGCAGTGTCGGTGCTTTAGGAAGCAGGAGTTGGTTGTTTGGGAAGGTTTCAGGAGAACGGGTTTGTGTATGCGTGTGGTTTGGTGTCTGTTGCGAGTTCTGTGCGTGGGGGGTCGTTTTTCCCCACCGTGGGTTTGCTGGTTGGTTCCTAGGAATTCGTAGAATGTTAAGGTGTTGGAAGGGATTTCGAAGCTTATCTAGTTTCACCCCCCTACCATAGGCAGGGACACCTTCTGCTAGACCAGGTTGCTCAAGAAATTATCCAACCTGTCTTTGAACACTGGCAGGATTAGGACAGTCAAAACCTCACAGGGCAACGTGTGCCAGTGCCTCACTGCCCTCACAGTACAGAATTTCTTCCTAAATCTAAATTTCCCCTCTTTCAATGTTTACCTATTACTCCTTGTCCTATCACTACAGTTCCTGACAAAGAGTCCCTCTCTGCCTTTGCTGTAGGACCCGTTCAGATACTGGAGGAATATATGAGCAGTGAGTGGAAGGCTTGAAAAGTCCAGGTGCAAAGAAGGGCTGCTTCTCTTCTGCAATTTGGTATTGTTGTTTTAGGGACAGTAGTTATGGCACGGTGAGCTAAGGTGATAGTGAGAAAGGAACACCAGTTCCTGTGTGCTTTAGTGCTGTTTCACTTGTGTTGTGTCTTAAATTTTCCTACTCCTTGGGTAAATTTACAAATAGAAAAAGCTTAAAATTGCTTGGAAGAGTGTGATTCTGTCATCTAAATCCGTAAGGTTTCTGTGGTGCAGCTGTGACAGGAAATTCAGTGAGGGGGAGAATATGGGTTTTCATGTGAGGAACTTAAAATACTGAACCAAATGCTCTGTCTAATGAGGGTCAGTTTGCCACTTTGTGCAAGTTATTGCCCTGCTGGGTTGGGTGCTTAAAATAAAGACTCTGTTTGGAAAACAGGGAAGGAAAGTGGTAAGATGACAAAACTGCCAGCTGAGTCAGTTATTCAGAACAGTAGGGACTTGAGACCATTATGAGGAATTTATGGCAGATAAAAGGAAGTGTTGACAAATATGTGACAGTGTGTTTTGGTAGAAATCCCTTCAAATGCCTACTTTTCAGGTCCACTTTAAATAATGAACAGTGTAGTGAAGCATTGTTTGCCCTTTCTTTTCCTTTCTCACAGTGCAAGTAACCCAAAGTTACTGCCTTTAAAACTTTGAAAAAAACCCATTTTTGTTGAACATACCTACTGTAAGGACTCTCTGGGGTCATAAGAAGATTGGATGTTTGCATATCTATCTACAGATGAGGTGAAGAAGAAAACATGCAAGACTCAAAGCTTTTTTATAGGAGGCAGAGCACCATTAATTGATCAGTGGTAGAAGAAACAATAGGTTTTGAAGGTGGTTGTGGGATCTATTCAGGGTTTTCCTGCATCTATCTTTTGTTGCAGGGGGAACAGGCTGTTGTACCAGATGGGGTACCAAATATAGCTTGAAGCTTTTCGGTATTTGTTTTTAAGGTGGCCTGTTGCGATTTTATCTGGGTTTAGTGTAGTTAGGGTATGGAAGCTTTCTCTCTGTTAGATTTGATAAACATTATTGTGTTTTACGGACAAGAGGATGGTGTGCTGAAAATGTGCAGCAGATATTTGTGTTGTACAATTGTCCATCTCCTCTTTGATTATCATCTCTGTGTTTCTTGATCACTTCCTCTGTCTGTTACATGGGGATTATGTTGCTGACTTCTTTGAAATGTCTGTGTGTCTGCTTATGCCATGTGCCAGCTTGGTATTATTGCTGCTGCTCAGACAGAATTCTCCAGGCCTGCAAAATGGACCTTTTACTTATTCATGTTTAGCTTAGTAGACAGAAGCTGCTTCACTCTCTGTAGCAGCCCAGGCTTGGAGCCTGTCGAAAAAGCACTTTTATCTCAAATCTTGCCTGTCGGAAGTAGAGCATTGCTGGTTTGCTCTTACTACTTGTGCTCTTGTGTTTTCTTTCCACAAGAAGCTGATCCTGACTCATCAGACTGGGTCTCTTGAGCACTTTGGGGTGGGAGCCTCTTTGAGAAGCCAACACTGACTTCTTCCTTTTTGTTTCCCTGTTTTGAAGAATCTTTCTGCAACTTGTGGGACTCTTGGTTCATCAGCTACTCTGAATGTAATGGGTGAGGCTTTCCTTCTCCCCTGTGACATCTTCATCCTTTCTTTTTCCCAGACCACTGGAAAAACCTAATTCTTCTACTGTTTCTCAGAGTTAATTGGTTAGTTGACACAAACCCCATCAATGTGTGATGCACAGCAGACACTTGCACATGCATTGGAGTACTTCAGCTTAGTGTATTTCTGAATCTAGTACAGTAAAATGTTCATCGTGGCCATATTTGGAGTAGAATAGCTACAGTTTTCTTCCTAAGATAGCATTGTAGTGGTCTTGAGGAATTTTTAGTGTTTTTTAGGTAAGAATTCATCAATTACAATCAGTCTGAATAGACTTAAGAAACCTGTCATCTTTTCTGTTTTCTTTGTGGCTTAAACTTAGTCAACCTGTGCAATATATAGTGCTTGTGTGGTTTTAAATGTTGGGGATATTAAACTGGGATTTAATGGAATTGTAGCCTATGCAGCAGCTTCTATTGATAAGTCATCAAAGTTGTTTTACGGAAGAGCTTTCTTAGTCCTGGCTTTTAGCCCAAGGTCAATCTGGTTTCACTGAAGTTAATTTAATTTCTGAAGTATTTTCTTTCTCTTAGGTGTTGGTTGTTGCTCCTTCCCCAGCCAGACATGAAAATCTGCCATTTCTGTGCTCGTTACTGTGGAAGCAGTTTCCATCTTGCACAGCAGCAGGAAGAGTCAGACTGCAGTCTCATGGATGCAATAAATTCTCTCAGGGTGGAGACAGAGTTGTTTGTGCTGTTACGAAAATACGAATATTCAGTCTAAACGTTTGAATTCTGTCACTTAGAAAAAGCTGTTTAATGTTAGCTCTCTGAGTTTTGAGTTTCTTCCAGTGCTTGGTTATAATCACAGGTACTTTAACTTGCTCCAAAATAGCCAGTTTATTCAGCATTTGCTGAATTGGGTTCAGTCTCACAGAGTTGTTGCAGTTGTCCTACACAGGCCAACTTACATAAGACAGATCTTACATGGTATTAATGTGGTGTCTGCAGGTAAAAAGTACTCGTTTGGGAGCAGTTCTGTAGCACTGATTTTTCACGCTCCTGGTTTCAGTAGTCTGAGAAGTTGGTGCTTCCTACACTCTGAGCTTTTTGTCTTGGTAATGAAAAGAGGAGCTGGACCAGATCAGATCAAATCAAGCTGATGTCTGTGTTGTTCTCACAGTCACTGCTCCTGGAGGATCTGATCAGTCTTTGAATGTACAGGAGTGTGACTGTTATGGTCAGTGTCTGCCAACAGAGGCTGTTCCTGGCAGGGGTGCATCTGAGTTATTGCAAGTAAACACTGGGAAGAGGTTCTGTACTGCATTGCAGGGCATGAAACTGCTTATTTCCACCCTCCTCCTCCCTGTTCCACTCCGTCTCAGTAGCACGCTAATCTATTCAAACAGATCCGGTCTCAGCTATCTCACCTGATTAACAAGTCATTGCAAATACAATCATTCCCTCCCTCAGCTTTCCAGAAATGTGTGGGGAGTGCTTGTGAAATTCTCCATTCCTGGATGCTGCTGTTAGGGTTTGTCCTGGCACCCAGGCAGGAGGGATCGGTTTCTCTCTCAAACTGCATATGTCTTAATGAATCATCATGCAGTGCTTTTAAATCATTTGTCCAGACAGAGGAAAGCGCTGCTACTGCTGCTGGGTAGTTGTACTTGGGAATGGTGGTGAGACTGAGAACGTGAGGAATGTTCAAATTCTGCTGTAAAACTGCTTTGGTATAGTTGAGGAGTACAAAGAAATACTTGAGTTGCAGGCTATTGTTGATTTCTGAAATCTCTGTTTTCTTCTTAGGGGGCTTCCTTGAACTAGATAGTCTGCACTGATTTTACTTTTGAGTAAATGATAAACAGTTGGAGTTAATGCTTGAGATCTGTTTTCTCTTATTTCATCCCAGGCCCTCAGGGTTTGGGTGCAAAAGCTATGAGAGAGGGACTGTACTGAAGATTTCCATCTCTGTAGCACCATTCAGCACCACAGATTTGTGTGATCTTCTGTGGCCTTACAGAGGTGCCTGATGCTTATTGCTTGTAGCTGATTTAGCTGCAAACCATGATTTGGTATGTGAAACTGAAGTTTTTGCTTTCATATTTTGTTAACATAGACACCATTGCAGCTACATGTCTTTTTCCATAGTGATATGCTTTTGTCCTTTCTGTAAAAATAACAGGCTCCATTCTGAATTTAGAAGTACATGATGCATTTAATGCCTCATCTGTTACAGCTCTTGCCTTGTCCTTTAACTTCTTTAATTATTCTGTCACTGGGTCAATGCAAGGAATTCTCTCACTGGTAAAACTTCCTGCAGGCATTGAATTTAGACACAGGTCTTCTAAACTGCTCTTGCTGGTCGGTCTGTGACCCCACAAGTGTAGAAACTCTCTATAGCTGAGCGAGAATTTTCCCTTTTTCCCTGAAGGTTTCTGCGTGTCTTGAGCGAAACCTGCGGCAGAGATGGACACGGAAGGCTTTGGAGAGCTGTTGCAGCAGGCAGAGCAGCTGGCAGCAGAGACAGAAGGGATCTCGGAGCTCCCGCACGTCGAGCGCAACCTACAGGAGATCCAGCAGGCCGGGGAGCGCCTGCGCTCCCGCACCCTGACCCGCACCTCCCAGGAGACCGCCAACGTCAAGGCGTAAGTACGGAGCACCCACACTGGGGACTGCACATGGGGTGCAACCTGCTTATGGTTTGGTTTCCAACATCCAGGGAGTCCTGCCGGGAGGAATAGAATGGCTGCAGAGCTGTTTTTTAGAATGACTGCAAAGCCTGTGATTCCTTTTTTTTTTTTCTTCCAACCTTTCTCCTTCCTCTAAAAAACAGTTTATCTGAGGAACTGCTGTTCTTGGTTTTGGATGCTAAAACTGAAAAGTGCAGTGCCTTGTTCTGGCTGCTGCTGCAGATGTTTACCAACATGGTGTACATTTTTTTCTGTTTGGAATGATTTGGCAGCTGTGCAGCACTGCAGTGGAACAGCAGAAAGAGTTCAGCAGGGCTGAGGTGTTTACACAGAGACATAGAGCTGTTCAAAATTTGGTTCCGTGCAGTTTTTGTGACACGTTCGGGAGCACTGTCTGTACGTGGCTAGCTGCTGACCTAAATGTTGTCAGTGAGTCTGGGTTTAGAGTTCTTTCTGTTCAATGCTAATTTCATATCTGTACAATTTCTTCCTTATAGATCAGTTCTTCTTGGGTCTAAAGGGCTTGATATATCCCACATTTCTCAGAGACTTGAGAGTCTAAGTGCAGCCACTACATTTGAGCCTCTTGAACCAGTGAAGGACACTGACATCCAGGTAAGGACATTTTTGACATGTGAGTTATACTGCCCTTGCCACTGCCATTCCCATGTTGTGGTTCAGAGCTGTTCTAAGGCTTCTGTGGAGATAGTCTTGCTCTCTGTTTAATTCACTGACTAGAGGAAATGCACATGGGAGGTGCTGCTTTCAGTGCTGAAAGATGTTTGAGTTAGCCATGAGAAGCAGCATTAAGAGCCAAGATAACAGAAGTACTTTAAGTTCCAAATTCATGCTGAAGTCAAGAGGAACTAGGTGCATACCTACTCCCTTTGTGGACCTCTCTTTGTTGGCCTTGCAAGCCTAAATTGCACAGGGATAACTCTCTCATAGTTTTGAAACCTTTGTCTGATTGGAAAAATACATGTGGAACCACTTTTGAGACAATTTTGAGGTGTTGGAATAGGGGGCATTTAAGTCAACAATCAAAAGAGGTGAGTATAGTTCTTTCACTGTGTCACAGATGTCATAATCTTGTCTTGGTGAATTTGCTGTGGTTCAAATGCCTTATCAGATGATTTTATCTTGTAAAGTTTCCTGTAAATTTTCCCTCTGTGTGTTAGAAATTATTGTGACCCATTTTGTTTTGCTTTCTGATCATTGCCTGCCTTTGTAGAATATCTTCATGATGAAACCTGCAATATTCACTACTCAGTTAAGAGCTGGTAATGGAATTGATGTTTTGGGTTGCATTGGAGGTAACAGTCTGAATTACTGGTTAATCATTTTGCTGCTCATCTTTTCTCTCCTTTCTGGCAGGTGTCTCGCTTAGGAGGGTCAGAAGAGTTGTAAGCTCTTTTCTGTTTTTGCAGAAGTAGTATGCTAAACTACTTAACTTCAGGAGGGGAAGGGAGGCATGTGAAATTACCCCATTTTATCTAATGTATGTTTTATTTTTGCATTTGGTGCCATCCCTTTTGGGTTCAGGGCCCTTAGTTGAATCTCATGCTAGTGTTAGGAGCCCTGTGGTCTCCTCTCTTCAGGCAGACTTATTTAACCCGAGTTTTCTAAGGCCTCTCACTAAGGATTCGTACTCTCTGGAAACTTTGTCTGTTGCCTGATCATAGAGTGAGAGCTCCAAACCACTGGCATTGTTCACTTTGTCTTTTCTCATTTTATCCCCTTGTCCCAATTTCTGATGTTGTTGTCTTTCTAATCAGTGATGTTAAACTCAGTACACGTCTTTCTTGACCTCATTCTGTCTAGATTTTTTTCAACAACTCTTGCCTCTTTTTCCTTTTTGTTTCTTTTATTGTTTTTGTTGTTTTTTTTTTTTTAGGTTTACTACTGCTGTTAATTCTTTGATTTCTACTGTTTTTCCTTTCTATTGTAAGAAGAATCTTAGCGTAGATTCTCAAGCCCGGAAGCAGTAGAGCACTTGACTCTTCGGAGCTGTGATTTGCGGCACATGTTAAAGTGGATATGATTGCATAATAATCCTATTTTATATTATTGCTGGTTACCTAACTAAAAAGTGAAGGTTTTCTTCTTTATTAATTATACCAGATCTCAAGACCTTATTTGAAATGGTGATTCTGGGATATTCTGATAGTGATCTTGGTATGTTTTCTTATCTCCACTACCTTTTTTTAGTCATCCTTGTCAGTATTTGAATGTATCTTCCTGTTCAGGAAAAGCTCCAAATTAACATAAAACCAGTGGTTAATTACGAATCAATGTGTTTAAATGGCCAAATCAGCCAATGAGATTCAGCCCTTTCTTCAGGAAAACAGCTAAAAAGTACAAATGAGAAACAGGATTAAAATCAATCATTTAAATCAAAGTCCCCTGTTTACTGTGTTAAATCATGATTAACACTAGTGATTTAATCACTGATCACTTCAACAACTCATCTCTGAGGCCTAATACTTGTGTGCTTTGAATGTTAGATTTTTTTTTGCAGGCCATGTGCAGAAAACATTCATTGTCAATTAGCTAAAAGTGATTTGCAAGGGGAGGTGTGGCACGGGGCTCCACTTCAGACCATCTTGGAGGCACATGAGCCAAGTGTCAGTTTTAAATGTTTTTTCCCCGTTTGTTCTTGTAGTTAATGGGTGCAAGGATTTTATGTCTTGCAGAACATCATTCTGCTCTGAGGATATTTGCAGTCACATCTGAAGCTGTCTGGCTGGTGTCAACTGTTGTCTGTACCTGAAAGTTACTTGCTTAGAATATGGACTAGTCTCTGTATCCATCTGTAGGTTATGCAGTGATCAGCACTTTTAGAATAGTTTTAAAGTTTTTGCTAATTATGTAAGAGGACCTTTGTGTTTGACACTGCTGATACTCCTCTAATTACCTTTGTAAATCAAGGTGGTCTTAAAACTATTTAATGCTTTAGATAAAGATGTGCTGCGAAAGTTTCTTTCTATGTTACTTTTTCTCATACCTCCTGATGATTGTTGGCATTTCTTTTCCTTGTTCCCAGATAGTTTCTTAAGTCTTCTTCAGATGTGTTGTGTTTGTTTTGGGACAGTTGAAGCTATCCCTGTGCACTGTGCAGAATCCTTCACCCATAAGCTGTTCCCATTGTATCTGGAAAGCAGTATGCAGAGTGATATAAAGGAGGGGTCTGCTTTATTTCTTTACAGGACTTTTCCTGTTCCTCTGCTGCTACTCAGTATTTACGCAGGTATACTGGTAAACTTTAATTCTGTGTACAGGGAAGGCCTGTTCTGTTCTGTATCAGCCGGTGCCTTCTGGCATTATCATTACTCTTTTTAACCAGCAAAAACGTCTTCACATATTCTTAATGAATTTGGTCCACACTTTTATCATCAGTGTTGTAGGCTCTACTGTCCTTCCTCAGGCCTGTCTTTCTGATGCTCAACACGCTCACAAACCCTGCATAGTTTGTGGCAAGTTGATTTAACCTGAAATCCCATCTGAAACTTAATTGTCATTTGTATTCTTTACATTTCAATTATTCTTGTCTCTGTGGTTCCTCGTATCTGTCCCTTAATCTTCAGTTTGAGCACGTATCAATTCATAAATACTTTACATCATCATTTGCCAAAGAGACTGAAACTTTTTTTGGGTGAGCACCCGAGACTGGAGATCTGTGCCCTCTTCCCACAGAAGAGGTAGTGTGGCTGCATTGGTGCAGCCTCTGTGCACCACAGAACAGGAGAAGGTGGTGAGTATGGGCACAGACCAAATGCATAGCCTTTGCTGACTGTTGCAGTTGTGTGAAGGCTACAAATATAATTAAGTCTTTATTGTAGGAATTTTAGAGCTCTGCTGACTTTTAAATTCTATCAAAGCTCTCACGGCATGAAAACACTCTTTAGACTTTCTGGCATGTGTTCCCACGTCACTCGTTTGCATCTAGAGATTTCTCTGGCAGTTTGCTTGAGCTTTCCCTGCATTATTACCTAAAGCATTTATTGTCTCTGTTCCTTCTTCCAGTGCAGTCTGTTCTAGCAGCCTGTGGGAGGCCATCACAGAGAGATATGCTAGAATCTAATCTCTCAAATGACGGCAATCAGCACTGCAGAAGGAGAATGCCAGGAAATACCCTATTTCTTATTTAGAGAGTAAAGCAGCAAGAAAAATCAGAGGGGAGCATCCTAGGGCATGAAGTCCCAGGATGCTGGAGACATTCAGAAAGTGTTAAGAGAATCTAGGAATTCACCGTAATAGAAGTCTCAGCTTGGGTTAACAAGCAGGAGGGACTTTCTGTACAGAAACTCTTTAAATGGTAGTCTATAGTGCTGACTAAAAAGTGCACCAAATTGCAGCTCAGTTAATTATCTGAATTATTTATCAGTTGTAAAATGTAGATTGCTTGCACATAAAAGGATTGTGAGTCCAGGAAATATCTCCCACTAGAGCAGTAGGCTGGGAAGATTATGTAAAAGATTCTAGGCTTGCCATTAAATTATAGGAATTTGTATTTTTCCTCTCTCATTTCAAAGTTTGTGTTATTAAATTGCATGCAGAACAACAAACACTTCTTGCAGTAAATCCATTTTACAATAATTCTTATGTCAGGAGTTTATAAAGATCAAGATTTTTCTAAATTGTCAAAATGCCCTATACTGGCAAAATCTTTTCAAAACTGAATATGTTAGTCAAGTGCTTCTTGATCTCATATTTAGCATGTTTTTATGTGCTTGGGTCTTTTTGTTTGTTTATTTTTAAAAATCCAAGGTAAGGCTTGATCATGCAAATCTGTATCCCAAAGGTGGATTATGTGCATATAAACATAACATGCCCATTCTGTTCAGAAAAGGTGTATTTCTTCACTCTTCCAGAGATGCAAACTATGATGTCCTCTTCTAATGAGCACTGTCATAGCAGATCCTCTCTCAGGTTGCAGTGATGGCAGCCAGAGGAGGAATTACTCCAAGACTGGATTGGCTGTGCTGTTGCGGCATGTGAGGTGGGACCTGGCCCCTGCACTTGCACTGTTTGATTTGTGTGTGGAGGTCAGAGAGAGATTCAGTGCTGCTCTGTCAAACTGATTTTTGGGGTACCAGGCAGGAGTTAGTTGCTAGATCAAGGCCTGATTTATTCCTGCTAAGATAATTTGACTGGTTACAATGTGTGTTGTGCTTTACTGTGGGATTTGTATTTGGAGCGTGTCACTTAGCTTGATACTGGATTTGGTCCCCTTTATATTTTGTTTTGGAAAATACAAGCTCAGAGTCATGGTGGTAATTTTAAAAAATGGTTTTGCTCTCATTTTTCTGGCTCAGTCTAGCTCTATGCAGATTTGTGAAATGAATGCTAAAGTGAATGAATGAATGCATTGCTTATCTGCTTAGAAAGTTTGAGGTGAAGGCCTAGCTCCATTACACTGAAGGAAAAATTTTGTTGAATCATCTCACTTGTACAAGTTTCACCTTGGCCTTCTGACCTAGGCAGAACTGACATGAAAGGTTGCATACTAGGGTTTGGTTTTAATTTCTGGGTGTGGATACTCATTGACTGAATAGCTCTCTAGAGGTCCAGATACAGAAATAAGAGCTTTTATCTAAATGAGGGCAGAGGGTTAGACTGAAATCACTCCAAGTGGCAAGAGAGACAGACTGAAATTAAGTATCTGGGATATTTTGAAGCTTTTCAAAGTACTGTAAACAGGTTTTGTATCAAAGGTAGCTTTAACTTCTATTTAAGTGTTGATAGAATCTGGGTCGCAGGATGCTCTCCCCAGCCCTGTATGTCCTGTTTGTGTATAACTCGTAACTGAAAGATTCTTGCTCTCACATCAGGTACTGAAAGGGTGCATTATTCAACAATTGAGCTGTTATTGCTATTTTATGTTACCATTTGTGATATACTTTGTGTTATCTGCTAGAATAATACCAAAGCCTTTGGTAATCTACTAGAGTGTAACTAAAATCAGAGTTTATAAATGGAAATGCTGACACATCCTTAAAGGGCCAACCTCAAGTGCTGTTCACCATCCATTGTTTGCATTAGCTTAGCCTGAAAATGCATTTTTCCTTTTGCAGATTTTGTCCTTTCTCATTTGCCAAACATTGATTTCTCCTCCCGCCCCCAAGTCCTTCAGTTCTAATGGAGCTTGAAATTAAGGTGGCTTTATTTTTCTGTCGCTTCCTTGTTCACCCTAATCAATGATGCCAGCACAGCTGTGGGGTCCTTTTAACCATTGCAGAGCCATGGTGGTGAATGCAAGAGGACAACCTTTGACCTTGGTTTTTTTAGTGTTGGTCATTAGCTGTTGGTTTCTTTGCATTGCTGCAGTCCAAATGAAAAATACTACTTGTGGTCATAGTTGGGAATTCTTCAAAAACTGTAGAATTGTTTGGCTCCAAAAATACCTCTCTTCAAGTGTTCTTAGAAGTCATTTTTTTTGTCCTCCCTTTACTAGTGCATCAAACCCTGCTGTCTTCTTTGCCTAGGTTGTCTCACTGATTGCATTCAGGATTTGAGCCTTAATGTACACATTTAGGCGTGTAAATCAAGAATATAAACATCCTGGTAATTAAATGTGGCTAGAGGCAGTTTGCACACAATTGAAGAAAGCAGTGGTGGGCAATGAATGAGTGTTTTGATGGGCAGCAAATGGAGCTAAGGGATGTGGACCTTGGAAATATAAATTACAGAAACTTCCTCAGCTCATCTCTGCTGTGTTTGATGTCTCCTTCTTCTAAGTAATGTGTAACAATTTTACATCAACTGTGGCCTGCCTGTGCTCTCTCCTGGTGCTCTCTCCTTGGCTTGCAGGGCCTTGGGCAGCTTGCAGCCCTGGCAAAGCAGCCAGGAGATCAGTGACCTGTCTGCCACCTCCCTGACACTGATAGTCTCCCAGGGCCCCTCTGAATGAACAGGCTGGCTCAGAGTCTCCCAAGGCCTGTGCTGATTAAAGGATGCCCTTGGAGTACCAAGGTGTGTGTAGATTGGGATGTGACTAGGATTTAAGAGTGCAAGCTTCTCTATTTTATAGCCAGCATGGGGTTTTGGGGTCTGCTTTGGTTTTAAGTTAAAAGGAAAAAAACCCAACAAAACCAAAACACCCCCTTCTTTTTGGCATCAGGTAGATGATTGAATAACACTACAGGAAAAAAAAAAAAGAGGGGGAAAAAAAGGCCAATACTTTGGGAATTTTTTTTTTGCTTGTCACTTTTCCCCTCATGTTTGTAATTTACATTTAAGCAGCAATTTTCTCTAGTTTTCATTACTGCTTTAGTGGCATGGTTTAGAGCAGTTTTAAATTACGCTGGCCTTATTAACCTTAAAATCAAGTATCCACACACCCCAAAAAACCCAAACCATGGTACTTTTAATGTAGAATACTCAGGTGTTTCATTAGTTGGCCAAATTACTGTCATTCAGTAAATACTCTGATACTGACTTATTTTAAAGTTTGTTTGTTTGCTTGGTTGCATGATAATTGGAGTAATTATTTGGTGATCTTCCAGTTCATGATGGTTCTGATCATGGATTCCTAACCCTAAGGGGTTGGGAACAGGGAGAGAAGCTGCATAATCTGCCTTTTTTATCATGGGTAACTAAGAGGATAGGAAAGATGTTTCAGAACTTAATGCTGGTGCAAGGTCATGAGATGGACAAACTGGGAACACTGCTTCTGGTAGCTGTATTTATTGATCTGTTTAAATTCTGCTTTGTCCTGGCACATTTCACATTTCCTGTCTGCTTAATCCAGATATGTTCTTTGCATTTCAAATCAGGACAACTGTAAACTTTTAATAAATGTTTGTGTAACAGGCACTTCCAACATCTTAAAACATACCAGAGTTTGAGTCATAATGCTTGACTTGATTCCCCCTCCCATGTTTTTCTTCTTTTGCCATGTAGCTCTGCCTTTGTTTGAAAATGGTTTCAAATTCTAATTGAGTGTTAACCTGTATTCCTGTGAAGGAGCAAATACAGTGTAAAAAGGCAGTTTGGACATCACATACCCAAAACGCAGCCTCTCATGTGCTGAGGTCTAGACATCTCCACTTCTCTTGGTAGCAGTGCACGATCCTTTCATAGCTGGAACTTGGGAGCAAACCTGCGTGTGAGGACCTGAGCCAGAATTTCCCCAACACCCTGCTTGTAGCAATGTTGCTATTGCAAGATGTACTGTGGGATCATTAAGGGCTTGCAGTATCTGTGTTGCATCTGACCAGGAGGACGTCATTTCTGGCAATGTGGTACCTCTTGGTGTCACACTGTCCCATTAATTTAGTGCTTGCTGAGGTCTTTATTGACTACTGACCTAGACAGTGTGTGCTCAGCATGTGCAAATGAACTGTTGGAATTGGTGTTTTCATTGTGCAGGAAAAATTTAGTAGAATGGTTTCATCTTTGCGTTTATACAAATTGGTGAGAAGAAACAATGCTGAGATGCAACCTGGCAATTTGCCCCCTCCACATATCATGTGATAGAGCACTTACTTGGATTAAAGAAGTGGTTTTATTTATTTGAGGTTCAAATGCAGCTTTTGCAAAGCATAACTCTTGTTTTGTAACATTTTTTAGAACATTACGAATAAAGCATAAACCTTATGGGAGAGGATTTGGAGTATTCCAGTACCATTATTATAGCTCTGAAATGAAAGATTTGCAGGGCTGTGCTGGAATTTCACAGTGAAACTGATTATACACAGAAGTGAACCCAGTTCATCTGTGTTGCATTTAAGGTGGGAAAAAAAAAGTTGTCAGAAATTAACAAGAAGGTAAGAGAGATTTCTAATATATGAACAGCATTTTGTATAGTACCAGTATAAGACCATAATTTGGAGGGGTGGATAATTGTTTTTTGCACATTTATTTTTAAAGCAATCCAATTTTCTCAGTGGACCTTGGTATGACCTTCTAGTGCCTCTGTGCCCTGCTCACAGCCACACAGAGGTGTTGATGAGGGGACTTCCCACCGATGGCAGAAGCTTTCAGTCCCAGTGTTGCAGTGGGTTAGTGGAGTTAAGCCGTAGGTGTGGGATCGAAAAATTAACATTTACCTATTTAAATCAATATGTCTTTTTAGCTCTTCTGAAAAAGAGGAGAAAGAAAGTAAAGAAAGTTTCCGAAGTGCAGTCGGAAAAAAAAATTCTGATCTTCAGCGAACTTGTCTGAAATGAGACAAGGGGCTTGGAGCTGACCTATAAGAGAGGTGAAAATGTTTAAGAGCCGTTGTTTTTCCGGGGTTATTTGCTAGTCTTTATTACGTGAATATTGTCTTGACCATTTTTCTCAACTAATCCCTCAAGGTGCTGTGAGCAAATCACTCTTCCACAGGGGAAATCTGTGGTGTGAGTAGGCCAGACTCTCTTGCTGAACTCCTGTGGTCACAAACAGCATAAAACCCTGGACACCCTGTTTTCAGTGAGGCAGTTCATTGAATTTATTAGGAAACGCAGCAGCTGCTGCAGCTCTTAATTCCCTCCCCTCCTCTCAAGCTCCCCTCATTTACTCAAGCCTCTTGAAAGTGTTACTCGACTTATGAATTCCACTGGGGTTTATTACTAAACCATTTGCATAATTTAGCAGTCTGGGAAAGGCCACAGGTATATTGTTGTGCATGCCCTCCTCTCCCGTCGTAATTAGTCAGTTTGACTCCACATCCAAAGTCTTAATCCTAGGCATTATCAAGCTTTGGTTTAAAACAGTCACTAACTAAGAAGTGTGTCAACTGTTTATCAGTGACTGGGCATCAAACTGTGCGTGTACTTAAGCTTCCCCATACAAAACAGCAGCCTGAAAATTTGGCAGTTTGTGGAAGAAATGTTTGGGTTGTGTGCAGGGATGTTTTTTAAGTTTTCTTTTTGAAGTCAAAATGAAATTCTTATTCCTGCCAAGATATGTTCCTGAAAGAAAGTTGCAGCCTTTTGAGGTAGAAATAAGGATACATGCATTTGTTGTGCTCATTTAGATTTTTGGGCTACAACTTCTGTTATCACTGTCTTCTGTTTTCTCTCTTTTATTTCTCATCTTTCTTCCACTTTTTTTTTTTTTTTCTTACTCTGACAAAGATGTTCATGGGGATATCTGCTTGCTTTATTAGGCTTCACCTTGTTCCTTAGTGGTTAGAGACTGGTTATCCTGAAGCATGAGGAATATTTCTTTCCACAATTTCAGTGTTAAAACTCAGCTCTAGATACTGTCAATATCAATATACATACTGAGTCAGTTCTTAATCCTATTATGGTTTTGACCTTGCCATCTTCCTGTGGCAGTATATTCCACAATCCAATTACAGATTATGTTAAAATTTATTTCCTTTTATTGGTTTTGAGCTTGGCATCATTTACACAGACATTGTTTCCTTTTTGTTCAGACCTATAGGAACTGGATTTCAAGATCTGCCCTTTCTAGAACACTTATTTCACTTAAAGTACAATCTCTTTCTTGGTTCTTTTTTGTAATGTTATTCATCCCAGAAGTGTTCCCAGACCATGTCACGTGCTTTTGACAATTCCCTGAGTGTGTCCTGCAGTTTCTCTTTTGAGGGTGCCTGTCCAGCTTACACAGTGTTATTGATGACACCAGTTTGTTTGGTTTTTCTGATAATGATGTTTGGTGTAGCCAAACTCAGTGTGAAAGGCAGAAGTAGTAATCTGTGAAGGATTTGATTTTAATCTCAGGTAAATGGGGAGTGCATAGGTGGGAATACTGTACAGTATCATGACAAATCCTTATCTCTAAACAGGTCAGTGGGATTCTTTGGGCCAGATTCTAATGTATGAGAAAAGAAATATCTGAAGAGTATGGGGGAGGACATGCAGAAGGAAAAAAAACCAAACCACATTTCAAATAGATGATAAAACCTGTGTGTTATCTCAGATCCTCTGAGCAGTAATTGATTTTGCCTGCTATGGTTACCATACAGTAACTCTGAAACATTCATTATTTCTTTCCTGCCCCAAGGCTTGTAGCAGAAAATGGCATTTTTAAATCCTTTTACTCTGTCTGTTAAATAGATACAAAAACCTGAAGGTTTTAATGAATGTGAACTAAGTGCTAATGCAGTAGTCAAAAGACTTGCCATTGTTTTGACTAAATGAGACTGTGACCATCTTTAGGTTTGAATGAAAGCTAAATGCTGGAAGCTGGATGCAGAAATCCATCTCACTGTGGGATTACACATTTGAACCTTGTACTCTGGTTTATTTTCATTTGTTTTCTATAGATCCAGCCCCTCTCTTGATTTAATTTTTCCAAGGTTAAAAATGGCTTATCCAGAAAATTTACAGCTCGTTGCTAATGGTAAGAATGTTGGTTACTCAACAGATACAGTGAATCAATATCACTTCTCTTATTTTTGTTTTGCTGTTTGACTTGAGGTTAATGTTTTGGCTTCATATTTCCTGGTAAGATGAGGTGTATGACATTGCTGTGCATAATTAGCTAAAGTTATGTTAAATGTTTTGTTGCTTGTTTGTGGTATCATACTCTTAAATGCCTTATTCTCTACCTTATCTAATGTCCTCTTGTTTTTTTGTTTTCCTTGTCTGAGGAAAACTTTGGGAGTGTTTTTTGTTTGGTTTTTTTTTTTAATGAATTATGAATTTAAGCACTCAAGGTGGATATCTCCGCTGGCTTGTTGCTGGAAGCAGGGGAAAGCTGACCTGGAAATGATTCCCATCAACGAGTAGCGTGAAATCTTTGATTGAGAGTTGACAGTAACTTATCACTCAGTTATATCCCTGTTAGTCACTGTAGCAGAACTGTTAGCTATCTCTTCCTTTTTTCTTACTTCCTCTGAGTTACTCTATTTGCTTTTGCCTTGCTTTGGCATTTTGTGTCAGAGAAATCTCTCCAGGATGTAAAGGGTGCTACACTGTGTCTCTTGAAAGCTGTCAGAAGGCAGCCGGCAATCTCCAGGCCTTCCTGACCCCTGTATATGCTGGGTCCACCAGTCAGTGGGGCAATCCTCTGTGTTAAAAGAGTCTGAGGCTTGTTTTTGAAGACTGGATAGTTCTTGTAGATACCTGGGGAGGAAACGTTACATATGAGTCCATCTATCTGCAGGAATGCCTTTTGCAAAACATCACCAGGAAAAGAGAAGGAAGTCTTGCTCATCAGTCAGAAGTTAATCCTATAATAACTACCTAAAGCTAAACTTTGAGAAATGGCATTCTTCTGCAGCAGAATAGCAGAACAGATCTTCCTGCAGGGGGTTGAATCTGCAGTGTAGCTTGAAGGGTAGAATTTAGTTGTTTTTCTCGACTAGATTTGTCTTCTCCTGGTTGTAAGTCTGCTCTGTTCGTCTTAGAAAATTTCTTCCTCAAATTCTTCAGCATGCATTGCCTCTGAAAAAGCTGCTGTAACATTTTCTCTCTCTGAGATGAAATACTAATTTCCAGCCAATATATTATGTATTAGCAATGCATCCTGGCAACAAATGTTGAAACCACATATTCAGAGAGGAAGGTGGGAAGCGCATTTCAAAGACTCATGTTGCAGAGACAGCTCAGCAGAACATGTTGCATGTGGGAAGTGCCCCTGTGAATCCAGAGAAGGTTCATCTTGCCATCTTGGAGGAGTTTCTAAATTGTTTGATTTTATGCAGCTCTCTGAAGTGGATCCTTTTCCCTTCAGCATTTCTGGTTGGTGACATCTACAGGAAAGAACACACCTTGGTACTGGGCATTTGCAAACCAGTGTTTGTCTTGTGTCAATTGTGCTGAATGGTTATGGTCATCCAGATAAAGCATGGAAACTTTGAAACTGGAAGGTCAGGTGCTGAAGGGGGAGAATGATGGCCACAGCTTAAAATGCAAATGGCTTTTGCTGGAACTCTTTTATATGCTGACGAACTGACTTCAAGCAGTTTATATGGGCAAAGACTTGCGGGCTCACTGTACCTGGTGCAGGAGTTGCAATCTGGTTGTTCATACCACTGCAGGCTGTGCCTTCCCATTAATGAGGCTCTTTCTAGTGTCAAAGGCAATGGCTTGCTGATCTTATCCTTTTCCTAACTGAAGTTCCAGAGTGATAAATTGAAAACTATCTTGACCAGTATCCTGTACCTCTCTGCTTCATGGAAAATGCATGCAGCAGACAGTGAAATAAAGTCTCTACCACATGCAACTAAAGAAAAGGGTTTTTTGTGTCTTTCACAATTTATTATTCAGAGAGTGTTGCAATTTGTTTTTGTAAGCTAGATGTGTTGTCAATGGACTTTATTGAGAAGCTAAGGAGCTCTGTTAAATACGTGAATTTGTGCGTGGAGAGTTTGTAGGCAGTACCTCAGAGTTTAAACAACTCCTGAGCTTATTAATTTATTTTACTCAAGTTTTTTACATCTTGAAACAGCCCTTTGCTACACTTATAGCACTGGATCATTTGCCTTGCTGTGTAGTATTGACTAATTATCTTGAAAAAAAAAAAAAAAGGGGACTTGCAGCTTCCAGAGCAAATCGGGAGTGACACCTTATCAGCACCACAGGTGGCAACTTCTTCCTCAGACAGAGAGAGACTCCATGTGGTCACACAGTAATGCTGCTTAGTGTAAGGCTGCTGGTCCTACTGAAAGACTGAAATACTGACCTTTCTAGTACTGTTTGTGAAATCAGTGCAGTGAGTTAGTGACTGTAGCTTTCATTGATAGGCACAGCTTCACAGAATAAATCTTGCTTACTCAGGTTGACAGTCTCACAGCTAATTCCTTTGGACTCTTCCAGGGCCATCGTAAGTGTAAATAATTTAAATATAGCACTACCTTTTGAAGTGTTTGTATGAATTCAGGGCATTTTGATATCCTGTGATACATTCCATCAGAGTAATCTTACCTGTGGGATCATCAGAGCATCCTTTTGCATTAATACCAAAGATTTAGTTAATTGTTACTTCTGATAGCCCAGTGTAACTGAAAAAGCCCTCTTTTGTCCCTTGGTTTTTGGCTATGGTTTGGGTCTGGATTTTTGTTTGTTTTTGCTATTAATCTCTGAACAATTTGCCTAGGTGCTACTAGAAGCATCTGCTGAGCAAGCTGTTGCTACCAGCAGTAGAAGCAAAACTCTGCAGGTGTCAGATGCATTGTCAGGTTTCTGTGGTCAGTAGTTAATGCATTTATTACAACACATTAAAAAGCAAAAAACCTTGGTGATTGTCAGGATGTGTTACTAAAATGTCTTTTAAAAGACTTTAAAATTTTATTTTCAAGAGAAACTTCAGCTATTTTGGAGCTTAGGTGCATTGACAGGCCTAGGATGTAGAAGCACAGGGAAATGTAGGCTGAGATAGGAACAGGTTCATGCAAATCAATATTGAGTGTAACTGTGGAGGTGTCAGGATGGGAATCTCCAGCAGAGCTGCAATTCAGTGTATTGAATTGTTAGAGTGTGCAGCCAGGGGGATTATTGGCAGTGCACATCTGCTGGGCTTCTACCTCCAGTTACAGCAACTTCCAGCTCATTGAATGTCACGTAGTTTAAAAGCAGGGGCTGGGTTGGGCAGCACAGGTAGTGACTGACAGTAGGGAAATGTTGCCCTACAAGATCATAACTTATATTAATGACTGGCTAAAACAACTGGGAGGTTCAATTGCATGCAGAATATCAAAATGCCTTTGTACCTGGCCTTTGACTTCTTGAGATCTGTATTGAGATGTAAGCAAATGTGTGGCCTCCATAGTTTGTGTCTAATGACAAATTGCATCTTACATGGTTTTATAGCACACTTTGTGAAAACAACTGAAATGGAGCCCAAGCAATTAGCTTTTGAAGGCAGAGGTTATAAATTAGATGTGAAAATGGAGAGTGTTCTGGAGTTTCAGGTTTTGGTTTTTATTTGTTTTTTTCAGGGAAACTGAGGTTAGGTTTAGAACAAGAGCTCATAAAGAGTCAAGGATATAGGATTTCAGTTGTTGAGATTTATCTATTTGTACTCGCTGACTGAAAGCAGCACATTCAAATCAAACCAGCAAACTGCTGTCAGATGTGTTGTGGATGAACAAGGAATGGGTTTTTTTTCAGAGGTTCCAAAGGACAGAAGAAAGAAGGGAGTGTTGGTTATAAACTTTGAAAGCAAGTGGCTGAAATACGTTCCAAGAGTATTTTGGAGCAAGAGTGCTAGTTTAAATATTTATGCAGTGTTTTATTGTACTGATTCAAATATTGAATAGCACCTGACCCTTGAATTTTTGGATCCTTGCCTGACTGGCAGCCCCTGATGCATGTATTTACTTAGAAAATGGCCTTCTGTGGCAGCTGCTTTTCATAGCAGGAAATTGGGAAAGCTGGATTTTGATCCAATTTTTGTCATGATTTTTATGCTTGACTTTGAGTTCAAGAAATGCCTTCCTATGCATCAGTTTCTTCAAGTGAGAATTAAAAGTTGCATTTACCACTGGCTCTCACAAGATTGTGAGATTCTGTAGTGGAAGCTTATGTGGATGGTTTCCTTTTTGATATTTCCTCAGATCTCTTTATTGTTCAGAATCCTGATCAATACTGGGCAACATCTAACTGGCCTCCAACTTCCCTCCCACAGATACCACCAGACTTTGTAAAAAAATAAGATTGTTTCATTCCATCAGTTGTTTTCTAGTTTGGCTGTGCTAAACAGCACCGTCCTTGGCTGGCCCTGTGGTAAAGACTGTCAGCAGAGCTCCGTTCCTCACCTGAAACAAGAATCTGAAGCTGTGCTATGGACACCTGTCCACTGGCAGCTCTGCTGAAACCACCCTTTTGTCATAAAGGCAGCTGCAGTGGCTGTCACCAGTCTGGTCTGGAGATCTTTTTCTCTGAGCTGAAAGTGTGCAAAGGCTGCTATTAGTTGCTGCTCTGAGCTGGAATTGTAGCCTCACAAAAACCTTTCAGTCTGGCAGTTTAGAGTTGTAGGCCGAAACTTTGGTCAATACAGCTGCTGCCTGCTACCCAATATAATCATTTCATGCAGCAGTATTTAGTAGTGTGGTAACTCTCACTTGAGATGGTTTATTTAGGACATCCCTGATGTAGAGAGAGTGAGCTGAAGCTGAAAAAACCTAACAGTCAGAGGTCTGGCCTAGGCTATTGCTGGGTGCACACCCCGTTGCTGAACTGGGATTGTGCACTGGCAAACTGCTCCCTGGTCTGTGAGGACTTGGGTGTTCCTGCCCCTTGCCTGCCAGGCTTGCAGTGTTGGCTGCTTTTGCAGAGCTCAACCTCAAGATGCAGATGTCCTGACTTCAAAATATCATCAAAAAGTCTTTCCAAATTCCCAACCATGCTCTGTGCTTGTTTATAGCTGAAACCCCAGGGATGCAAGATGGTTTTAGCAAATAAACGTGGAGGGATTTCTGAAACAATCATTCGCTGTTTCCCTCTGTGTATTTGCAGACTCGGAGAAGAAAATGGAGAATTCAGTTGGCTTGTTTACCCAAACTATTAGGCTGGCTTAGCCATTCCATGATGAAGTTCCATTTCAGTACTGAGCTTACTAGGCTGCAGAGATAAAAATTATCAATTTGATTGTCTTTGTCCTCCTATTTTTACATTCTGGTTTCACAGGATTGGATCAATGTCTGCCACCATTTCTTCCTGTAAAGCATACCCTGAACCTTCCTGCAGACATACAGAGCTGTTCCAAGCACCCAAAAATTGTGGGGTTTTTTCTACTCTCAAGAAATAGAGTGGTGGCTCAGCATTATGGCCATGGCTCTGACTGGGAAGCCAGAGTTAACTAAATTTAAAGCATTTGCTCTATTTCAGAGCAATATGGCCTGATGGTCATGCTTTCCAGAGGGTGTCCAAAACTTGTGCTCTGCAGAGGTTGCCTTTGGCTTCGTTTGATCAAACTGATAGGATGGATATCTCAACGGATTGTGCAGGACTGATGTTGTGCAGGCAATTAAAATCTATGAATTGGATTAAAACACAAATGTTAGTATGCTTTGATGGGATTTTTTTTTCTTTTGACTGAGATGCTTTTTGGAGATAAAGCTGGAACCAGCTCCTAATTTGCAGTTGCTTGGGGCTTTGCTGTTTGAGTTTTCTTTATTTTGCTGCTTTTACCTATTGACCTGCTTGATTAATTTTGTGTCTGAACTTCTGTCCTTTTTATTCTGGACTCTTCTGCCCTGTTTGAAAAACAAAAAATCTGTACAGTTCAGAAGACCAATTAGGTCTAGACTTTAAGATAAATGCTTAATGACTGTATGTGCTTCATTTCTTGCTTCAAGACTTATTTTTTTGTTAGGAGCTGAGCTTGACAAAGAAGGATGTGGCCAGTGGCAGCTACAAAGGGTGCATTGTATTTTTACTGCAATACTGAAGTATTGATTGTTGACTTATTGATAGGCTTAATGCACAACCATTTCCTTAGTTAGTGTTTGAATGTCCATTAGAATGTGGCTTGGTGCCAGAATATCGAAATGCTACTTTTATAATATAATTTGTCTATCCAGAAGTACTAATGTGGTTTGGATTTAAAAAAGAAAAGATAAATAGGCAAGTTTTGAGTTTCTTTGTTTTGTATTTGTTAACCTTTGCATACTGAACTGAACCTCTGAAGCAGAAGACACTGAAAAGGCAGAGGGAGGCTGACAGAAATCCTAATATTTTGAGGTTTGTACCTCTTGATATTTTTCACCTTTGATGTTTGCCATGCCCATCATTTGCTGAGCTGCTAACAGACACTAAGGGATGCTCTAATTTATTAATTTTAAACTAGTTATTGTTTTTTTCTTTTTCTAGGGGAAAGTTTATTTGTAAAGCTTCACAAGTGTGTTGCATATTAGTAGCACTACTCCTAAACCTATGCCTGTTGTGGTCACTGTGTAATGCTTCTCCAGAGGTGAGGTGGGGTGTGCCCTCTCCTCCCTGCAGCACCATCAGTAATCTCTGCTCAGTTCCTGGGATCCTTCCCAGTGTGGTTTGATGGTCCATGTTCCTCTTGGTTCCTTCTGCTCAAGTCTCAGGCTTATGCTACTGATGGCCAGTTGTCCAGTTTGTAAAAAAGACCACATCAGGTTTTGGACAGATGGGTGTGGAAGGCCTGATGCTATTGCTGTTGCACATGAATAATTCTGTAGAAAGCAGCTGTCCTGATAATTAGGGTGACTTTCTTGTATTGATAAGGTAGACAGGGTGAAACCCTTAACTGGTATGAATCGCTTGCCACTGTGGTGAGCCAGAAGCCTTTCCTTACCCAAGCCTTTGCTTTCTAACTGCTCTGGTACAGGTAACCAGGGATCCCCTTCAGGAGCCATCTCTCCCTTTTATAGAAACACAAACCTTCACAAAACAGAGAAGATTAAGGTTGTTTTGGTTGATGTATATCTGTGGGCTTGGACGGTGGCATGGGCACGCTTTTGGTAGAAAATTACATTTTCAGCTATCTGGTTCTGTCAGGTAGTTTTGCTGTTTGTTACAGCCGGCTGTGAAAACTAGTAATTACACAAATACTAACTAGTTCACTGTGCTAGAAGTACTGGAAATTAAGGGAGACCAAAACAGATTTCTGCACTTCCAAATATGAGGGGAACCACTTGACAAAAGGTGAGGAGCCAAGAGTTTGCCCTCTTGTCTTGAGTGTTACTTAATCTGTCTCACTTAGACTTGTAGCCAGGACTTGATGCAGTCGCTTTCCTATCATTTCAGCTTTCCAGCAAATAATAAAATTTTGTAAGATAGGGTTTTTGCCTGTTAAGAGTCCACCATTTTAAAAGAAGTATGATACTTTTGCTATGAAAAAAAAAGAAAGACAGAAGTTTTTCTCTCACTGGGAAGTAGTGGAAATTGCTCCAGCTCTTAGAAAATACCACTGTGAGCAGTATAATTACCAGGATGAAGCTTGTACTGGTTTTTGTGTTAAAACTGACTTTTTATCTG
This sequence comes from Chamaea fasciata, assembly GCF_029207755.1. NCBI lineage: Eukaryota > Metazoa > Chordata > Aves > Passeriformes > Sylviidae > Chamaea > Chamaea fasciata. The sequence continues at coordinate 8,911,568 of NW_027094097.1, forward strand.
CCATGGCACGTATTTGGCTTAGTGTTTGTTTCAATAGTCTGCCAGATCTGATACTTCTGTGCAGAGGTGGCCATCACTGTTTTTCACCATCTTTCCAAAACATATGAAGATAATGGAAAAAACTTTTAATTTTTTTTTTCCCTATGCAGTTCATATCCATTTAATTACTGTGGTTGGTCTGTGAAATTTTATGGTGGTGATTTTTTCAAAATTCTGAGTTTGGGTGACAGATGATGAAGCAGTTTGGAAATTAGTCTTCTCTTTCATACCAAGTGGAAATGAGAGAACATAACAAGCTACTTCAGATTTTCAGCTCATCTTTGTGTGGAGTACAATATAATGTCTAAGCATTTGTACTCACTTTCCATGGACTCCTACAAGGCATGGTCCCAGCTTACCTGACTTATTCAGAGTTCAGCTTTAAAAGGTAGAAAAGAAAGAACATTACCATATAGCAATTTAATTAACACTATGGCAACAACTATTTATAGACTTTAAATAATTGCAATGCAAATTTAAGTTGCTCTGTTCTACTTTTTTAGATACTAGCAATAGGAAGAGACGATAAATTCCCTCTCTACAAGAGAGTGAATTAATAGGTGCCCCAGAAGGCCTGGAAGGGGCAGGATTTGATTGCATTCCTTGGATGCTGAATACCTAAGTCTCCCAAATTGGATAGCAAAGAAAATCTCTTGAAAGACTTGACTTGCGAGAAAGGCCCTTGCTGATAATGGAGTACCCTAGGGAAAATGCATTTTGGGTGTTGTTAAACTTCAGCAGCTGGAGGATCTCGTTTGGAGCAAACGTTAATAAAAGGTTTTTTAAAAAAAGGAAATAAAGTCGTCTGTATCTTTGCCTCCAGCATGTCGTTGCTTCCAATAAATAGACACAGGAATTAATGTTACTTGCAGGATCCTAGTTCAGTAATAGTACATGAATAATATGCTATATCATCATTTAGTAGCAACAGATATTTTTATATAAAAGTGTGCATTGGTGTACGTAATGATGACTGTGCTGTTTAAACTGCAGGCCCATAAGGAAGTGTTTGCTTAATAGTAGGTGAAGAGTGGTTTGACACAACTCCCCCATAAATACATCTGCAGCCTGTATTATTATGCCCCAGTACAAGTGAGAAGGATAATGCTTCACTGCGTGTCTGTGGTTACAGCATGGTGTGGAATATATTAGAGCTGTGATTCCCTGTGAAGGGAGATGGGAGATACCCAAGTCGTGCTTGATGACCAGAGTTAAAGCGGCTGCATTACTGGATGTACCTCCTGTGTGGTAAACATTGTGTGTTTACTGCTTTTCATTACTGAAATGTATGTTTTGGAATACTGTGTGCCCTTTTTGGATGTCCTCTGGAAGGATGTTCTGCAGTAAGGCCTCTCGTAATATACATCTGAGTATGCAGTGCCGCAAGACCTCTAGGGATAACTGGAGCCTCTTCTGAGCTGTGTTGGGAGAAAGGATAAATGGTGTTTGGTGGTCTGTTTTTCATGAATATAAAGGTTATATGACATTAGTGAATCAGCAAAGTATTTTCACAGGAAAATTCTCTGACAAAATAATACTGGAAACCTGCAATGTGATCTTGATGCTTGTTTATAGATGCTAAGTGAATGTTGTTTCAGTGCAATACCTGATAATATGTATCCAGCAACAAACACTTGAGCCCACTGTGGTAGAGTATCCTAACCAGAAGGAATAACTTGGCCATTTTAAACAAATGGAGCGGTGCATCTGTCTCACTTCTGCAATGACTAGGGACAAGCACTTGGTGTCTGGGTACCCACCTAAGCCCTAGCTGTTCCTCTAGGGCTGGACAGAAGTAAATTCCGCATTGCTTTCTGCATGGATCTTGCAATATGGGCTCCTGTGTAGCAGGATCTCAAGGAGGATTAACAACACATTTTTGTTTACACCACTAATCAGTTTTTAGATGCTTTAGTCTTGCCCACTACTGATCCAGTTTGTGTTTGAACTAGTGACCTCTATTTGAAAGTCACTTTGTTCTTTTAATAGTTTTCTGAGTCAGCCTCTGTCCCTTCTTGAGAGTCTCTTTATCTATACACTTGAAAAGGTTGTTCTTTTTTTGTAAAAGACTAATCCCGGTTTTGTATGGCTATGCACATTGCATTAAATGAAAGCTCTGTGCATTCCCCTCACTGGTCCGGAATGAGTCCGTGCTTTTCTCCTGATCTAACAGCTGGTGACTCAGTTGCAGTGGGCTTCTTTTACCTTCAGTTTTGAAGGTTTGGATGGACAAATGAGGTGAAGGTGGTGGTGAGAGTCTCATCCCCTGCAGCCTGTTGTTTCCCAATCTCTACCAAGTTTATGTTCCTGTGTTTTACCTTTCTCTAGGCATTTGCTTTTACTGGAAGCATCTGCCTAACCCCAGCTAGCTGACCTTAAGACATGTAGCATTGCCAATCCTTCATCATCTTGACTGAGTCTAAGATTTGATCTGTCCCAGTTCTTTTCCTTCTAGCTCCTCCCATTCTTTAGCTATTTCAGTGTCCTTAAAATGTCTTTGCAAAGAATTACTGGGTTATAACTCAGAAGAAATGGTGACATAAGTACTTTTCAGCATCAGAAGAATAGGGATATATAGATGGATAATCATTGGGAAAGGTGAAAAGCATGCAAATACAAAAGTAATGATTATTGATTTCAGTCTTCTAGTTTTGATATCCAGGTGAAACCTCTGTAGCTTTAAGATGTGTGTTTTATAAGGGATTTCTGGGCAGGATAAGCTGTTCATACCTTTGTTGTCCTTTTTGGTCAAATTCAGCAGATGGATGCTTTTATTTCCTCTGCTGGAAGATGTATCCTCAGTGTTATCTAATGTAAGATGACAAGGCAAGGAGATTCAGGCAGAGAAATGAAATGATAAAGCTCCAAGTGACTTAATTTGGTCCAGAAAGGACAGACTTTTGTTTGTCTTCCAATCATGTCAATTTTACATGGAAATGCTGCTGGGAGGAGACCTGGTGCTTTTAATATGTATTGCTGCTTAATCATTCTGCTGATGACTGTGATATAAAACCATTAACCAAGCAGACATAGCCATGCTCTGTGTGAGCCAGGGCTGAAGGAATCGCCCTTCCCAGTCGCTGGATGTTCAGTGTTCTGCTTCAACACTGTTTCCACTCCTCCAGGAAATGAAGAAGAGAACAAACAACACTGACAGATGTTAGTCATGTCACTTAATACAGGACTGGAAGGCACTTGGATATTAATGTAATGAGCACAGTAGAAAGACCTGGATAGAGTAGACCTGACTTCTAATTAAGCCCACTGAGATGCCAATACTGATTTCAGTTGTGCTTTCACTATGAGAAATACAAGGATCGTTTGACAAAGCAGCCATGCACTGCTGTTGTTCACTTTAACCAGCATGCCTGTGGGTGTTCATTTTCCATGCTGGCCAGCAGTTCTAGTGCCACTTTCTTCAGAGCTGACAGCTGTAATTAAAGGAAAAGCACAAATTTATCTTCTCATCTAAGAAAAACCTAAAATGCTGTCTTCATCCTGGCTTTTCACTGCTAATTTCAGAATGGCATGGCACCCCAATCCAAGCAAACATACTTGTGCATTTTGGGATTCAGCAGGTCTTTTTAGGTCCATCACTAGTGTTTTTTGCCTCTTGGCGCCTTGTGGTTTAATATGTGGATTCCTTTTGCAGAGAATTGAGCAAGTTCTTCTTCCTGAATTGTGGGATGCTGCTAGAGGTGCGTATCTTGCATCCAACTGGCAGGGTGGGTCTCTGCCTTTCAGAAGGAGTCTGGGCTGCCCTTTTGCATATCACTCATCATCATAAGGGGTGACTGCATCTATCTTCATCTGTCTACTGTTGGTGAGCATGCTGGGAGCCACAGCTTCTTCTCTGTGCCCAGTCAGGCTCTGGGCTGCAAATAGCTTGTGCTATGTGCTGTGACATGGCCAAGGATGGTTCTGGATTTGCAGGCAAGTTTCTGTGACTGCATTTTATCCAGTCCAAGATGGATTGAACTGCTGTGAAAATTAAAAATATGGATTTGGTTCTGCATATATGACTCTTCTGTTAGTGTTGCAAGTCCATGTATAATTGCTAGTAATACAGGTGACAAGGCAGAGCTTTCTTCTCTCAGACCACTCACAGCTGATAATATAACTCTGAAGAAACAAAGGTAAAAGCCCAGAATTGTTTCTGCTTTTGTACATGTGGATGTACATTTCTGTGTGGTGCCTTTTGGACTTTATGTGATTGGGAATTTTGAGACATTTTGTGAGAAGCAGGAGTATTGATAATTGCATTCTGGTTAATCATCATAGACAGTTCATGTTTGCTCCTAGCTGACGCTTTGTGGCTTCTGCTGGAGTTAATAATTCATTGCTGGACTGTGTCAAAGCATGCTCTTAAGTCAGGTTCCTCCATGGATTGCTGGCATCAGTAGGAGTCAGAGGAGATGAATGATGGGTTTAGTGTTTGACAGCCATTAACTTGGTGTGGGCCTCTTAGGCAGTGTTGGGTTAATTTCCTCATCTCGTGCTTCTTTGTGTTTGGGAATGTGAAGGATGTGGGAATTCAGTTTCCTGTGAAGCTGTGTTAGAATTTCAGTAGCCAGACAGAGGAATGCCGAAATGAAGGTGTGAATATCAGTGGCCATATGGTTCTGGTTTAATAGGCTGTGGGTCGAGAGGATTTGCTTGCCACGATGCTACGGTGACAGTTTTATGAAAGAGCTATTTCACTACGAGGTTGAGTTGCTTTCCAGCGCACAGTGCTAAACCTCCCAGGGAGAGTGTGCTTTTACCACCGAGGGTTGAATTTGGTCATGTCAGTGCTTACAGTCATCTGCAAGAGGGATTGACATGCAAGGTTTGTACATAAAAAGGGGTTAGCAATCTGAATTAAAAATTAACACATTCTCCTCATAATTACAGACTTACAGCAGGCTAATGCTGTACAAAAGAGGGCTTTCCAGACATAGTTTAATGGCCCCAAAGCAGAGCCATCACTTCTCTCCCCCCTCCTTTTAAATTAGCATTGGCATGTTTAAAACACTCCTCAGATTCTGCTGCAAAATAGCTGTTTGGCTTTCAGTTGTGGTTTTTGGTGGTGTGGGTTTTTTTTAAGGTGATTATTCTTTTCAATGCTAAAGATGGAAAGTGGTTTGCATATTCATGGCACATTATAATTTTGAAAATAATCTCCTAGTGGATATTTAACAATGGCTTTGGGTAAATGGACACTTGTTGCGCTTTGTTTAAACGATTACATCTCAATTATCGCTTGATGGTGAGAGCATGGGTAATACCCTCGGTTCTTTGTCAAACAGGCTCTAATTAAAACTGGTTCCTGCACTTGCCTCTTGGATAAATATGGACGTGAGGTGGTTCAGTGACACCCTGTCAAATTGCCGAATTGAGTGCAAGTTCCCCATTCATCCGGACAAATGATACCACTAATTGGGGTGTGGACAGCAGTAACAGCTCTGCCAGTGTTGATGCTAATCCTCTCTGCTTGGCTGGGCTCCCCCCACCTCTCCCCTGCTTGGGACCAGCACTCTTCTAATTTTACAGGATTAGTGTTTCACTTCCCCATGTATCTGCCTGGTCACTCAAAGCACTGGTCCTCAATCAGTTCTCTCAGGGGTGTTTCCGCTCTCTACTTTTACATCCTGCCTCTTGTTCGGTACAAATTTAGTTCCAAAGCCGTGTTGAAATTCAGGTGTCCTTTGAGCTCTGTAACAAGTCAGCAACTCTGAGTGTGAGTGTGCTGGTGGTTTTTACCCTGAAGAACGATGGCTTTCTGTGATGATTATACTGGATGGTACTGGAGCTGGTCAATTCCCAGTTCTAGTTTCTGTTTTGACTCTGGATGGCTCATTTGTCTTAGTTCATGTAAGTTAGCCTGTTGCAACAAAGCCCAAATTCCCTGCTAGACAGGCCAGTAGCATCATAATACACTCAACCTGACTTTTTGCTCTGCTTGTGTATAACTGTATTGATGTTGAAGTGTTAGCCTGGATTTTCTTCCTCTTCTCTTCACCACAACCTGCTGGGATTGGACTCCTGAGTTCTCTGGCGGTTCCTTCTGCCTCCCTCTGAAGGGGTAGGATGAGTGTGCAGAGCTGAAGGCAGAGGAAGAGACCTCGCCTGTCATTAATGCTGGATAATCACCCTGCTGGCCTTGCAGAGAGTACCAGCTAATGCTTTAAGGCTTTCTCCAGAGCCAGTATGACAGTGCAGTATTTGCTGCTGCTGTTACAGTGCTGGATTAAGCAGAGAAGAAATAATGGGAAGGAGCTACCTATCACTGTTACAACTCACTGCCAGCAATGTCTCTCAATTTTGCTGGCTAATGCTCACCAGCAATGGCAGACTTTGAAACTGTAGGGCTTCAAAATGGAGCTAATACAGGAGCAGATCCAGGAATGCTGGTCCTATTCTCCACCTTATCCCTGTCCAGTGGAAGACTGAAAGGAAAGGAGATGAAATCATTGATTGCAGACTACCGTGTTTTATGGTTTGTTGGTGGGGTGTTCTTTTAAAGGTAAGGGTGATTGCACCTTTTGATTTTTGTAGTCATGATGAAGGAATCTCCTTTACTCCAGAGATGAAGCTTTACCTGACAAGGCAGGAGGTCATTGTGGACGTGCAGAGGTAGAGTGAGGGAATGATCCTGACCCAGAGAAGGATATTCTTATTCCAATGGCTTCTGCATTCTCTTTGCATTGTCATTCTCTTAGAGAATTGATGCTTTATACTCAGAGGGAAGACTCTTGCGGTTTTCCTTAGCTGGGGCCCAGCAGCCCTGATCAGTAGTTTTCCTTCTCCTCCCACAGTCACATCAGAGTGCAGAAGTGATTGATGCGTGAGCTGACTGAACGCTCCACTAAATTGATTGCCAGTGAAACAGATAACAGTTCCGACATCTTAGCTGGGTTAGCACTCACAGTTGTTTACACTAACAGCCATTTGGGGTGGGTAGTTTCTGTTCATATCCCTCAAAGCTGTTGCTTTAAGAAATCCATAGGTAATGACAGACCAGTGCTTTGCTGAGCCGCACCGGGAAGGCTTTCCCTGGCAGTGCGATATGTAGAACAAAGTACAGATATATAATTGTGCTGATTGTAATGCACAGATCTGCAGTTGTAAGGAGCTTCTGTAGTAGTATTACGTGGCCAGAAAATAACAGAGAATGTCTCTTGATAAAAGCAATATCTTTAAAGTTGTGGCTAGCAACTCCAGATGGATGATTGTGCTCCTGAAATCCCTGGGAGGCTGCTGTCTGTCCTAAAGAGTTGACTGTCTCTCCAGGTACCTTTACCTGTTTCAGAGTTTGGCTAGAAACAACAGCTCTGTGCTTCTGTCTCTGCACCACTAGTGGGTTATGCAAATTAGAAGTAGGTAGGGGGAGAAGCCGTCAAAACCAGAGCAGTGTGTGTGAGGTGAGTGGCAAGTTACTGAGGCAAGCCCAGCAGCAGGGATGGTGCCAGACATGGATGCTCATAAATGCAGGAGGAATGCCAGAGTTAAATTATCCCTGCAAATGTATTAACCTTCCTCTCCCAAAAGGGACTTTGCCTGCACTATGGGGTGTAGCTGGCTGTGATCAATAATTTTCCCTGCAATGCAACTGACTGCAGTTTTCCACTAAGAATGTTAGATTTAGACCTGTCTTCTTCACTCATGAAATGCCTGGTAGCAGGATTCAGATATTCGGTGTTCATTTGGTGACAAGCAGGGAGGGAAAATCCCCTTTTAGATAGTTTGCTAATTTCAAAGCCAAAACACACTGTAGGAGATCACTCTGCCACCTGTGAAACACTGAATTGTGCAAGGTGCAGTGATGCCTTTGGGGTGGGTGAGCCTGAGCCACAGGAGCACCTTCTGCAGACATAACCCTGTTCATGGGAATTGCTCCCAAACCAGAGCGTTCAATGTTAATTCCGAGACTCTTGTTTTTTCCATATAAAATGTCCTGCACCGTATTTTCTGGTATTTCCTGTCCAACATACACATTGCAGTGTTGTTTTAATTTAAACAAAAGTGGAAATAATGAATTGGTGGTGATTCTGCAGGTATATCAGTGTTCATGCACAGTAGAACACTCTCCTGATGGCTTTTTTGTTCTTCATTAAACGCAGACATCCCAAGTCTGGATTTTTTTTTGCCTGCGTGTGTTTGCAAATTCAAGACGTGCATTTATGAGCAGAATTACTGAACTGTGAAATGAAGTAATGTGGCAGCAGGGCTGTTGTTCTGGAATTTAAAAAGAATGAACTTGGAATTTGGGAGTGTCACCAGCAGTTTGCAGACTGGAGCTGGGTTGGCACCCTGGGTTAAATGTGCACTTGGGACCTGTGACAGTAACTTCCCGATAGTGTTACACACACATTCTGTGAAACGCTTCTTCATGGTTGTACATTTGGCATATTAGCAAGTGCATTCTTTATTCCATTGGTGCTTCTAATTTTTTTCTTGAAGATGGGGGTGGTCTGTTTCTCGATTTTTCTGTGGCTTTCTGCACTGTAATGATGGCACCATCACCTGACTGCTGGAATACACTGGCCTGACTTTAATCACCGGGTGACTGGCTCTTAGCATGGTTTCATCTCTGCCGTTTTACATCTCCTCTTGTAATTACATGATTGCTTGCAGCATTGTTTTTCTGCTGGTGACAGTGAAAGGCACACGCGAGTATTTATGTAACCTTATACTTTTCCGTTTGATGTTTAAAGTGTAGGTGAAGAAGTGGTACTTTGCAAATAAAATTCTCTTTGTTTGATAGTAAGCAGCATCTTTTCACCCCTCGCGTGCAATCGTTTTATTTTCATGCCTCGTGCAATCATTTGTAAGACAAGGTTATATATACACACACTCTTAAGTATCATATGGAGGAAGAAGTAGGTTGAGCCCGTATGAATAAAAAGGCTGCATTTCTGTAGTGCTGACAGTTTCATTGATGTATATATGTTTACAATTAAATAACCTGTGTACAGCTACAGAAAAGAGCGATGTTTAACGTAAATAGTATCTCAGTCTTTTAACTGCTAAATAACCAAATACAGCAAAACAATGGAGAATCAAAGCTCCCCTTTAAAGAGCATAGACACCAATTAATATGCAGTAAAATTAGCTGCTTGTACAAGTTGTACCAACAGCTCTGCAGGTCTAAAATGGCAGAAGCTTTCAGTTGCTGTATAAAAATCAAACTACCATTTATTTCAGCCTCATGGTATGTGCAAATTCATGCAGCTCAGTTAAGGGAATAGCTTCACAACTGGTGTTACAATCTGTGGCTGGAGTGCTGCATCACAATGCAGCAAATGCATTTTCCACATTAACCAAACATGACAGCTGAAACGATTATTAACCATGCAATATGTCGGAAGTCATCAAAAATTCACATCAGAGTAATTGCAGTGGCTCGGGGAAAAAAAAATAGTAGCATCTCTCTCCTCTTGCCTGCCTGCCGCCTCACCCCCTCCTAATTCCTACATGGTACAGTCCGTTAACAATAAAATATCCTTCTGTAACCTATAAACTGTTACTCCCATCAGTTACTGGTTTCAGACTGATGCTTTCCCTAGAATTTGAATAAAGCACCACTGGAAAAAATATATAGATGCTTTACAGGCAGTGGTGTTCAGCCGTGGAAAGCAGCTGCTTTCTTATTGTCTTGCTGGACTCTTGACTGTCTCAGCCATTTCAGGACTTGCAGGTTTGATTTATATATATATATATATATTTTTTTTTTTTTTTTAAGATGAGAGAACTTGAAAATTAATAGAGATAGATACAGCTGTGTAAGCGTAAATGCCAGGCAGCTGAAGTGTGGCAGTTACAGCCAGCATTAACAGGTTTGTAACTCCTCAGTTCTGATATCTACAGGTAGGAATGTCTGTCTTTTAAAATATATTAAATGAGGGTAAAAAGCTTGCTTTGATAAGAGAGTTTTCCTTCAGGTGTCTTTTATGGCAGTTTTTCTTTGTACTGTTGGTGCAGGTTGTTTTAATTTGTAGGTGAGTAATTAAAGAGAACAGGTGGGTAGTTTTGGAGAAAAGGTCCTTTGCTCACAGAAAAGAAACAGGAAGGTTTGTGCCTTTACCTTCCAATGTTCTTTGCTAGAGCAGCTGTTGGGTGGGGCAGTCCAGCGTCTGCTTTGGGTTTCATATGTGTTGCCTTTTTAAAGACCCTCTTGACATTGCTGACTTTGCTTTTCATTTAAGCAGAAATACGGTCGCATAACTTTCTGAATGCCTTTATTCCTGTTTTCTCTTCCCTAGGCTATGAAAAGTCTATGGAAGTATTTTAAACAAAAAATAAAGATGCTACTTGATTATGGGGATTTTTTTCTCCTGCTTTTTTTCTTTGTGGTTCAGAGATGTTGGTCCACTCTGTTTCCCCTGTTCTTACATATACACTTATGATTTATTTAGAAGACATGTTAAACTTTCTTTAGTTTTATTTTGAAGTAAGGTTTTCAAATGTAGTACAAAAACAAGAGAAAATATTTCTGCTCGTTCAAAGCAAATGAAGGTACTTGGAGATTTGCTTTTTTTGTTGTTTATTTCTTAAATGAGGCGGTGAAGCATATTTGCTTAGTCAACTGGAGTTTGCAGCCTAGATCCCACTTCTCTTTTAGGTGAATAGGATAGATTATGAAAAGGGTTAATCCAGTAAAGTCATAGTAAAGGGAAGCAGTCAGGGAATTAACATTTATATAAATGTGGTGGCCGTGACTAGCTGGGTGGGTGGCAGCTCATTTTATACACTCAGATCTGGAGACTTAGAGACTGCATGAAACTGGGAACTCTGCCTGGCTTTGGTATGGGGACAAAAGTACAGGGTGGGTTGATTTTTCTCCTTTCCTTTTGATTCTATTTTTGTGTATGAAAGGAAGCAGTTTAATAAAACATACTCTGCTGGGACAGCACCTAGGCTCTTGCACTAGAGTTGCCTCCTTTGGGGCTCCCTCCCCAAATATTAAGGTGCCTGTGTGCCGTGTTCTGCACTCTTCCTTTTGTCAACTGAGAAATGCTCAGAGGGAAGACGTGGAACAGTGACATAGCATGGCCAAAAAGTTGCCTTTCTCCAACCAGATTACCTGTACAAAGGCAGGGGGATCTTTCTACAAAAGCAGCTCAGCAAAAAAAATCAAGTAAAGGACAATGAAATGTGTAGTTTGCATGTGTAAAAACACGGAGGAAACCATCCCATCCCCACTGACCCGGTATGGGAGATGGCTCAGTTATCCTTGCAGTTAGTACAGTGTGGCAAATTATTTTCCTTTGTTTGAAGTGGGTGGGAGACAGACTTCAACTAAGCTCCGTAAATTAATGTATGAATAAATGACTGAGCCACTGTAATGAACAATTAGCTGTAGGTCTCTTTTAGCAGGGTTTTCTGTGATATCTGTTGGCAGCATCTGCACTTGACATTTAATTTACAATAAAGTCCAAAAGCTTGTGTGCCTTGTTAATGCAAGGCACAAATAAAGGCATGCACTGCTAGACAGTTCCTTAGCCAGGGTGGAGTACAGCCAGAGGAGAAAAATGGAAACCTATTGTCTCTGGTGTATCCTCAGCACACCGGCCTCATGCCCCAAGTCTGGAAAGTTTAAACCTTAGGTTTATTACACATTAGGAGAAATAAGCTGAAAAAGGATAAAGTCTTTATTGTTACATATTTATTGCAGCAGAGAATTTGGATGTATGCTTTTCTCTCTGAGCCCTTTAATGCCTAACATTTTAAAATATAAGTTGTATAATTATAACAGGCGTATTCCAGACTTCTCCTTCTTAACTTAATGATCTGTAATTAATAATTCATATGTAATTTAAATAATTAACTTTGTGAAATGTATCAGTAAGGTAGTAAAGAAAACCCATTTCTAAAGACCATGGCATGTTTAAATTGAGGATTTAAAGATATCGTGACATGTATGAACTCCAAATAGCTTGCTTTCACTGTCAGTAAAATATTTATATTTATTCTAGGGGATAAGGTGTCATGTTGAAGATAGCTATTAGGTGGACAAAGTAGCTATGATTTATTTACAAATACTAAGGAAGAACAGGGTAGCTAACTCGGGGTTGTTTTTTTAACTCAGGTGGATGATTTTGCCAGATCATCTCATGTTATTTAAGAGGGCTGAACTTCAAATTTGCACATTTTCTTGACATTGCAGTGTGTATTAAAAAAAAGCCTACATTCTTCAAGCTACAGTGAATGTAATCTTGTCACTGTCATGTTAGCCACTATCAGCGAAATAAAGTAAATTTAACTTGGGAAAGGTTTTCTTTCCCTGTATGGATTTTTCTGAGAGACTTCAAACTGCAGTAGAAATGTTATAGGAACCCCCTTTGTGGAGGTACAGCCACCTATGCTGGTTTAGGATTTGCATCCTGGTGTAATTTGGTTGTCGCATTTCCAGTGCTGACAGGATTTTCATGTCTGAACCAGGCGTTGTCCCTTCGAGGCAACGGGCATTCGCTGCCTGCATCACTTTCTGTCTGAAATGTAGATGGAGGCTGGAAGATGCTGCTTGGCATTTCTTTTCAAGAAGCAGAAAGGTGACTCGTGCTCCTAAGGAACGTTCAGGAAGGCAGTACGCAGGCTTTCAGCTGTGGGATGGGGGCACGGCAGCTGAAATCTTTCTGCTTGAGTCACCCTGAGAACACGGACAGTGTCAGACTCAGTGCTGCCAGGCTCACTACTTGAATCCAGAGGAGGTAAAGAGAACCAGGTTTTTTCATTACTGTTTTGTTACCTACAGTTTCGGACTGACTTCAAGGCATTTAATTGTTTCTACTCAGCTGAAATTGTGAAGGAAGAGATGTGGAAATAACAATCATGTTTTGGTTTTCAAAAAATCTTGAGAGCATCCCTGTTTCTCACAAACAGGAGGGTTACATGTTCCTAGTCAGACATGCAGAAGGATAAAGCACTTACTAAGGGGTGGGGGAGACTGAAGGACTGCAATAAAATTTTTAGAAGTGAATTACAGGAGGCTGGGTTTTAATGAGTAGCAGTTTTGTTTAATAATTTGCCCCTCTTGCTGGTGATCCATCAGAAATGTCATTTTGGGATAAGGAATACTTTATTGACTGATTGGGATGGCTGTTTGGCTTTTGGATGTGATCCTGAGATATGAGTTTTCTGTTGCCATGTTGAGTGGGTTTTTGTGGTTGCCTATATGTTAATGCTAATGTACAATTAGTCCAGCAGCAGACACTGCAAGCTTGTCTGTGTGCCTCCCTTATGCCTTTTGCTTCTCTTTTGAAACTACTCCCTTGCTAGCCAGTGTTTTCTCTGGGATTCAGAGAGATACCTCCTGTAACAGGGCTGGACACTCCTCTTTCCTCAGTTGTATCAATTTTCTGTGTGATGCCCATGGATTTCCAGTGGCTGGTTTCTCAGCTTGCACCTTCTCAGGAGACTCCTCGCCAGCTCTCGGTGCAGGGACTTGAGGTGTGGTCTGCAATGGCAACTGTGTTTCATCCCTGTCCCTGCCATGCAGGGATGTGACACGGGCAGAAATTCAACATACAGGTTTCATTTGTCACCGTGTTATTCGAGCATGGTTTCCTCTTAGAGCAGGGAGAACGCACAGCTACTTCTCAAGGAAATGTGGAGTAACCACGATGCTAAAATGGCAGCGAAAGAAGTAAGAAAATGGCGTCATCAGTGAAATTGGTTTTGATGGCTTGATTTGAGGGCGTCCTGCCTGATGTAAGGATGTTTCCAGCAAGAGGTATTACATTACAGCCTTAGTTATGACTGTACAATGAAGGTATTAAATCTTTTAAATCTGAAGGTTTTTTCACTGTATTCCCTTAAAAAACATGATACCGGAGAGGCGGGTATATTAGCTTATTCTAGTGGACGGTCAGAAATTATCTTTGTTTGTGTGCTATAAATATTTTTACTGTGGGTTGAATTGTGGATCTCAAACCCACTGGAATTATCTCATAATTTAATTACTTAAAATAAATTCCACAAAAGAGGCAAAACCTTGAGTTTTGTTTTGATTGTGGATCTCCTGATGCATTTGTGATTTTTGTAGGTTTGTATTTTTTAATCGCAGTCATAATGCGAGGACTTGTATAGCGCAGGGCAGAGGCTGTAGCCACTCATCAAAGCACTGAGTAAAACCCCACACTAAGGTCATCCCTCTACGTTCAAAAATGTCAACTGAAACAGGTTGCCATATATTTGGAAACTTGATGAATGAGCTCAGGTTTCAGACTGGGTCATCTGTTAGCTCCGTGCTAATGCCTTTGGTGATGGTGAAATGCCGGTGCCACAGGAGATGGGCTTCCTGTGAGTCCTGCTGGCCTGATCTGTGTGGAGAGATTTCCTCACTCAAGAAGTTGTAATTCTAAATGAGGTAATGTAATGTTTAATAGCCTTTGTGACATTATAAAACAAACAGAAACACTGTCTGAGATGTTTTCAGGTGTAATGTACCAGTGTTAGCCAGCTGAACAAGCTCCTTGAGTAACATCTCCTACTGCCACAGCTGGCTGGCAAGAGTCTGTCTACCTTCTTTCTAGTTTTCCATTTTCATGTTCATTCAATTAATAAAACACAGAGATGTTTATATTCTTGATATAAATATTCAGGAATATAAAGATGGTAATATCCTTCCAGTTCTGGAATTCTTTTCCACTGTTATTCCTCCTGTTCTTTGCATGACCTCTCAGCACTTTAGGGCTGTTCTAGACTTTCTGTTTTGTTATTTCACAGATCTCCTTGGTGCTTTGTACCTTGATAGGACCTGCAGTTCTTGTTGAACCACTCGCAGTTATATCATAGGGAGAAGGAAAATGAGTATGTGCCTGAGGAGAAAGACAGGATCACTAGAGAAAGTAGCACTGTTGTTTACACTACTTTTGTGTTGCATTAACAATTGCTGTCAAAAATGATCTATGCGGTGGAGGCTGGTGATTGTATGTGAAAGAGAACCTCATTCTAATCAACTTTACTGCAAAATTTTGGATTTAAAAATGTATTATCTTAGTCCTATGCCATTAAAGTCTTTGTGACTTTGAAAAAAACATACTAAACAGCATTCCCATGCGCTGTGCAGCCCAACATGACATGGCAACAATTTTAGAGTCTGAGAATGAGAAAGTAACTTGTGTAATTGAAGTTATTTTGTTCCTCCACTCCACTGTGACGGAGGGGAAAGACAGAACAAGTAGTATAGATAATTACTATATATTTTAATAATTAGGTATGCTGTGTAAGTAGTATATAAATTACTGTGATGGTTGGTATATTGTGATGTTTTTAAAAAGTGTCCTACTTCACTAATTTTAATTGCACTTGGATTTGTTAAATCTTGGAAATGTCTCTGACATATTTTGTAAAATCTGAAATACACAGGAACACTGATGAATTTTCATGTTATGTTGGGAGTTAAGCCACTTGTAAGTATAATTTTAAATGAAATACTGAAATCTCATAGTGCATGAACTCAATGAGCAGCCTGTGTTGAATGAGAAGAAACTAAAATTAAGCAGAGTCATGTTTCTTGCCAGCAGTGATGATCTCCATTTATACACGGAACAAGCAGTGCCACATAGCAGAGTTCGATTTTGGTGCTGCTGAGTGCCTGGCACAATATCCCTGCAGGAAATCTGAACAGTGGTATTTTTCTAGACATTTCCAGTAGGATAAAGCTGTGCTCCCTGTATGTTTCATGGTAAATTTTGCTTCTGTTTACTGCAGGTACCGGTGCTCTCCTTGCCAGCCACATGCTGCAGATGTGTTTTGGAGGACTGCGGTTGGGTGTGGGATGTGGTGGTGCCTCTTAGTGCTGGGGATGGTTTGGTATTAACTGATGGCTTGATATAAGTTTCCTGTGCTTAATGGATGGTGTCCTGGTTGAAGTGAGCTCTAGGAGATGTTTGTATTTCTTCCCTTCAAGCCTATGTGTCTGAGGAACACATTTCCAATCTTCACTTGCCAAATTCAAACAGGCCCAGCAAGAGTCAAAGAGCGTGCACCATCTGCCCCTGCTTATGTTAGAGCTGATCCGTGATTTTCCCAAGGAATGCTTCTTTCAGCAGTTTGAGTTTCTCCTGTCACGGCTTGAAGGAATAATGATATTTATCCAACACAGCAAAATCCAATGTTCCTGGATACCATCTTAAGATTACTGTGAAAACTGCATGAATTTCACAGATCAAACAGTCTAAACCAGTAAAATAATACCGAAAAGAGTACTAGATCTTTGCATTGCGGGCCCTAACCTGCGGCAGAGAGCTCTTTGTAAATATTTGCTGAAGGCTCACTCTGTAACACAGATTAAAGACTGTGTTTGAACCTGGGCACTGCATCAAAGCCTGCCGATGGTGTGGGTAGGGGAGACCCATTCCTGCCCCAGTGCTTGTCTGTGGGAAAGGGTGCTGCTGTGCATTTTCCACAGTGCACACAGCCCCAGGGAGAGCCTTGTGGGCAAGTGGAGGTGCCCCTCTTGTCCTGCACTTCACTTGGGCTCCAGCCTGGCGTGCATAGACTCCTACTGCTGCTGCTTCTGGGATAAGACCCAGGTTGCTGCTTCTCCATCATGAAAGGAAGACAGTATTGCAGCTCTGCAAAATTTGATTTTGCTCGAGCAGGAAGCTACTTTAAAAACCCTGAAGTAATCTATAAAATTGCTACTAGTCACGCAAGGAAGCAGAGATGAAGCCAGGCTTTGTATATTTTAATGACTTACTGCCACTCAAATGCTGCTGGCTTGCAGGGTGGGGAAGAGCTCTCCTAGCTTGACTCTCGAATCAGCTGAGCATGGGTATTGGCTGCAAGTGTGTAGCACAGTCACAGTGCATGGGGGGATGTGATTCGACCCCTGTGAAGGCAGGTAGCAGAGCAGCAGATCTTCCCCAAGCTCAGTGTTTGGCTGTATTAGCACAGTTTTGTGTTCCAGCTATTGCTACGTGCTCTTACATTTTCAGCTTCAACACGGCTGTTGCTTTGAAAATCTCTGATGCAACAACCGACTCTTAGGTCCTATCAAACTCTAAAGCCTTCTGGTTTTTCTCTGCTTCTCCTGTTCAGTCAGCAGGGAATTTAAAACGTTACAGAATTTCCCACTCTAAACATGATGGTAAGGAAGTTGAGAAAAATGTATGTTGTAGTTTGACAGGTGCAGCTGTCTTAGGCTAAGGAAATTTTGTATTGCTAAATCCTTAAATTGGACAATGTATACAGCTATGGGATGAGATTCGTCCATCAGACTGTCCTTTTCAGTGCACATCTTTGTCTGTGTACAATGCTTTGCTCTCATGCAGCTTTGAAGTGATACTGACTGGTGAATTAGCCTTCCTTGGGTTGTCTTCCTCGCTGCCCTGAGTCTGTTCTGGCCCCGTAGCAGTTTTGCCATCTGAAGCTCTCCAAGGAGAAAGCCAATTTCACAAATGCTCTTGGCTCATTGTGCTTGGTAGTTGATCTTTGGGCGTCTGCCTTGATGCTTTGAAGGGCACGGTATTGCACAGGCCAAGGTTTGTAGTGAAGCTGCTTATCTGCATGGCTTTAGCCAAAAAACCTGATGCTTTCTGAAAAACAAATCATGGGAGACCTATGGAAGCTTCTGAGACGTGGTGGTGTCACATATACAAAAGAAGAGTAAATAGACTGAAATACTGCCCATGCTACACTGGTGTGTCCCCATCCTCAGGAATACAATTGTTGGCCATGGCTCTTCAGCCTTTGGCCTGTCTCTTTAAAGCCGGCTAGCAAGCACTGATGCTTGTGTCAGCACAAACAATAATTTAGATTTAAAAAGTGCCAGGCAGTTTTGCTTTCTTTTCTGTTTCCAGAGAGGACATGTCCAGGAGGGTTGTGCTAGGGTACACCACCTCAGGAGTGGCTCAGATGTGTCCATGTTTTCAATAAGATTGTATTTAGCAAATTGTTTCTTAGAATTGCTAGTAGAAATAATGAATTTAGGTGCTTCACCTGGAGTTGCCAAAGAGTGATTTTTGTTAACTGTCCCTGCTGGATTCACTGGATCTACTGGAAATCCAGCACTTGGAAATAGTTTAATCAAAGAGCAATTGACTTGAAATGGTCCCAGATTGTTCATTTTTTTCTTTCTTTCTGTGCCAGTGAAAAAGTACCCATTGCTGTCAACATCCAAGGCCTCAATATACTATTTGGCAACATTCACCTTCTCTTGACAGCTTGAATACTAAGATCAAGTATTAAAAGTATGGCCTGGCTGATGAAAGTAATTAAGAGATTTCTCTCAGCCAGGAGAGTTTAGTAACCTCATTTACTGCAGTAAATTAAAGAGACTTTCAGTCTCCTGTCGAAAAGAGACCATTGGTGCGTGCACGTGTGCCCTTTTGTACTGATAATGAACTGCTGGAACGCTCTCTTGCTGGAATTCAGGCTGGAGCAAGGTGCTGGTTGCTGTCAAACCAGCCTGTGTCAGTCAGTGGCTGTTTGAGATGAGAGGACCAAGCACAGGCTGCCAGGGGTCCTGTCCTGCCCTTCCACTATGGGGCCACTTCTACAAACAATCACCAAGTGAGGCAGGATTTCAGCAAAAAGGGAAGACTCTGAGATCAGGCTGAAGTTCAAGGTGTAGAAGATCCAAGAGGGATCTGGAATGTGCTTAGGAAAGATGCTGAGAGTCAGTAGACATGTAAGTGTAAGCAGGACTAACTGAGAAGCGGGAACCTGAAGGTGTGAGAGTGGGTGTATTTCTATGCCCGTGTCCCTGTTTTGCAAACACCATCGCATCGGATATTGTACAAATGGTGTGTGGGAAACATTCAGTGAGTGGTGCAGAGAGCTGGTGGAGAAGAGTTACACTGCTTCCCTTCCAAGCTAGATTGCAGGAAGGATGTGTGGGAGTCAGACAGTAACAGAGAGGAAAATCAAAAGCCACTCACTAAAGCAGGGCAGAGTGATGTGACATTAAGGCTCTGTGAGCTTTTTGCATAAACCTGCCTCAGGGAAGTAAGATTTTCATTTTCAAGCAAAATCCAGGCTACACTGGGATCCCTGCACTGGCAGAGCTTGTGCACGGAGAGCTGCAAGGTGAGGTTTTCACCTCTGAGATTATAGCAGTGCTCGTGTTGGCTGTTCCTATCTTTGCCATCTGCCTCTGCAAAATAGCCTTTTGTCTCCTAACAATAATCTCTGTTCTCCTCCTGCTTTTCTCTTTGGATGCTGAATATGAAGCAATGTCTCGTTACTCGTTGTACAATCAGCAGCATCTCCCCCGAGAGGGCGGCTCCTGCTTTGTGGGTCGTGCACTCCCCGTGCGTGCTGAACACTGCACCCTCCGTCTCCTTGTTACAGTCTGCCAGCGTTCGTGGCAAAGTCAAACCCTGCCTCTGGGATTGCGGAAAGCTTTTAGGGCAGATGTAACTGGTGAGCACAACCAGCCTTGTTCACAGCTCAGCCTTCTTAAGAGATACATGAACCCTTAAAGTTGTGACCTGGGATTTCTGAGGACAAAAATTTTCCAGTGTAAAGTGCATCTCTGCCATCTTTCTGCCTATCCTTGTTCCGGGGCTCTGCTTTTTCATGCAGCAGAGGTGCATTTGTGTGTGCATTTATGTATGTCCGTGAAATCGGGTCTGGTGATCACAGTGGTAGTGCACCACTAGGTGGCAATGCGATAAATCCAGGGAATCCAGCAGCCAGCCAGACACACCTCACTTTCTTAATTCTGGCCACCAAAGCCTGGAGGGACACCCCCAGGAACTCTTAATTTGGCCTAAGTAGAAGCAGCTCGCACAAGCAGTAACAGGAGCTCCAGCATCAGTTACTGAAACTCCCTCTTCTGAGGTTTAACAATTAGCTTGTAATTAATTGAAGCAGAAATTGTCAATGCTAGAGTCATAATGTTTAGCATAAGACGTAGGGCAGCCTTTTTAAAATGTATTTCTCCTTAATGAGGCAATACAGATGTTATTTGGAATGTGTGAGGATTTTATTTTGCTAAAGAAATAGTTTTTGAGATTGAAAAAGACAATTATCATCCTCTAATTGGCATTCAGTGTAATGTGATCCCTTAAAAGGACCTCATAGAACTCTCTGGGAGCTGGGTGGTTTCATTAAGATACTCAGCCTGGATTTAATGGCATAAAGGGAAGTTCAAACACATCTTAAATTACTCTGTTGATTGCCATAATTGCTGTGTATATTTCTAGGCAGGTAGCTGCTAGCTGCACATATCCCTGAAGGCAAAGAGAGGAAGACCAAGGGCAGGAAAGGTAGGATTTGTATCTTTTGGGGTTTTCAGGAGTCCAGTGCTCACAAAGCGGGCAGGGAGCCAGGCATCCAGGACCTCTGCAAGCGCACGCCCTCCATCACATCCAGATAGCTGTAGGTCTGCATCTTGGAGACAGTGGGCTGGTTTTGCCTGTAAAATTAGCAGTGTTGTTAGAATACAGCTAACACACTGTTCTCTGCAGCATCAGATCTCTACCATCAGAAATGGGTCTGTCTCTTCTGCTCGTGTATTGGTGTGTACTTTGAAGGTCTAAAAGCATTGCTTCTTTTAATTCCAGATAATGTTTCTCGATTTTAGGTTGGAGGTGGGGGAAAAAAAAAACCCAAAAAAAAAACCAAAACAAAAAAAAACCAACAGAAAACTCGCTGTCGTCTCAAAGTCCTTCTACCCATGCAGGCAGGGACAAGCCTTACAAGGCACATCTCCATCCCTCTCCTGCACAGAGCCAAGGCTGGGGCTTGGCCCAGTTAGGTGACTGCGGCAGCCCTTGTCTCAGTGACAGCTGCTGTAATAGTTGGTCCCCAGACGTGTGCAAGGATCTGGATTTAGCTTCCTTTTTTTCAGGTTGTAACTGTGATTTCTCTATGGGCATTGTCTAAAAATAAAGCAGGACCTGTCGGCTGGTGAACTGAAGAATAGGCTGGGTAGCAGTGACCGCTCTCTTCCGTGTGTAATTCAAGAGCCGTTTCTGGGGAGTTGCACTGCACATCTCTTGGAGGATGGTGGCTTGTTCTCTCTCTGATGTACAGAAAGGGGTCACCTTATTTCCAGCTGAAGGGGATCACAGCCTGTCCCATGTACCTCAAATGCTCGGTCTACATATTTCAGAAGGAGAGGGTGCAATGCCCTTTATTTCACAAGCTGGTGCTGGGGAACAGGAAGCAGGCAGCACACCTCTGTTACAGTGTTCTGCCAGATAGCCTCAGACTGGGGAGATATGAATTGCTCCTCACCTCGCAGAGCTAAGTATAACTCTGTGGTGCTTGTGGTTGTATTTATTACTGCTGCAGGGCAGTTTCTACCAGACCTACCATAAATATATTTTTCCAAAAGCCCAAATCTCCATGTGTCACCACAGGAATTCTTTGCAGGAAGACGGGGAGACTAAAAGGCACAAAATCATCCTGATTCCTGACAAATTCAGTTGGACACTGCTGCAACTGTTTTCTCTTTATAAAAGCATAGAGCATGGTCCACTGAGTTCCCTCTCTCTGGGTTTGTTAGCAGCTTTTGGTTTTAGAGCTTTGGAGTGAGTGTACAGATTTTTAAGATATTAGCACTTAATGGATTTGATAATTTATAGCTTACTACTTCAAAGGGATACAAAAAGGGATTCAAAAGCTTCTTTTCCTTTTTTATGATCTGAATAATGATTAAGTTGAAGTCTGGGCATACAAATCAACTTGGTTTATTTAATTGGTGATGTAACAGTGAAAATTCAAAGTAAAGATATGCATGTTAAAATGTGATAAACATATCCTGATTGTTGTCTCTGTGTGTTACTGCAGTTTACCCCACAGCTACTTGTTTTAAGTTAAAACTTTATTTTTTATTTCCTAGGATAGGTCATAAAAGTAACCCTTGGGATAAGGTGCTAACAACTCATCTGAATCAGTTTATTCACACACGCCTGACCTCTTTGACATTTACTCATATACTGAGAATTAAAAATACAGTTCTTCCTTTTCACCCACTCCAGCTGTATTCATGGAGAGAGGCTGTGTGGTAAACTTTTTCTGTATGCTTCCCAACTGTTTAGTTATTTCCATCCTTCCTCAACTAACTATTTTTAAGGCTCTTTTTCACAGTTGTATCAGTCCTCCAAGAGCTCTACTTCTTCCTGAAGCTGCCAAGTCAAAGCCTGTTTTATTTTTTTCAGGATACTCAAGTCCAACCATCTTATCTTGGCTTATCGCTCCTACCAGCTTTCATCCTAGCTCCCTCAAATGGAGAGCAAGAGGAAGCAGATGCTGGGACACAGAGATAAAAGGGGAAAGAAGCAGGACATTTCACTAGGATTTAATGCATATTAAAAGAAGGGATTAATGCATTTTCATTTTCATGTTGCTCTGGATGGGCATCTTACTGTACCTTCAGTGAAGTAAAGTGATCTTTAAACTTCTTGGGACTGAACTGCAGAGAGAACTCTGAGCACCTCTCAGAGCTGAAAGAGCTGAGTACTACAATATGTATCTGATGTTAGTGCAAGGCTATTTTTTTTTGGCTGAAGCTCTGTTTCCTTTTTTGCAGGGATTCCTGAAGAATGAAAAAGATAATGCATTGCTATCTGCCATTGAAGAGTCTAGGAGGAGGGTAAGTTGGAAGAAAGCACCATGGTTTTTGCCTAAAAACAAAAACAGGAGAAGTTTGCAGAGTCCGGTTTGCTTCCCTTGAAAGGGATCAGTACTTAGTCTGCAAGAAAAAGACAGAGTTAGCCTTCCCATCTTCATCTCCTGTGTCTTCACCTGTGAATAAATAGTTGTTTTGAAGATTATTTGAGCAGCAACTTGTTTTCTGATAAGAAATTCATCTAATCCTGTTTCTGAATCTGTTTGTGCTTTTGGTATCTGTCATGTTTTGGGACAGTGATTTTCGCAATTGAATTATGCAGCATGGAAAAACACTTCCTGTTGTTTGTCTTGAAACTCTTTCTTGGAAATGTCATTCCATACTTCCTAGTGCTCATGTTAGGATTGTTTCCCTCCATGTATGCTGGGAGCATCAGGTTTAGAACTGAGTCTGTGTTTCTTTCAAATGATAAGAAATAGTACATAAGCATTATTAAATTTTTTCAATTACATAAAATTATGTTGTAACTATTGAAGCATATTTAAAATCCTGTTGAAATTATTATAGTGAAGGTGCAGGGAAGACCTATATCCTGCGATTCAAGTATAAAGTGAATTTTATAACGCAACAAACACAAATCTTGAGCTCTAATTGCATGCATGCACTGTAATTAAATATTTGCCAAACTGTCAGTTTCCCTTATAAATTCATTTCTTCTGAGGAGTGTTTTTGCTCATTAATTGACACGATCCTAACAGTGAACTGCAATGAAATGAAAAACTTAGCCAGCCAAGACATTTAGTTACCTACGTTGCAACATGGAGCTGTGTGAACAGGAAATAAGTAGAAGACACAATATAGCTTATTCTCTATTTAGAATTTGTGGAGATTCTCCTACTTCCTGTGCTGGTACACCTGAGGCTGTTAGTCTCACCCCAACAATAACAGAAAGGGTAGTGAAGCATCTTCTCTATCCTAGTGCTTATTGCCAAGATAAGGGAATATTTCCCTTACTGAGGGAAAGGCTGTTTCCTCCCTTATGTTCCCCAGTTGGATCTAAGGACAATGTAGCACATCAGCCATTTTAAAGGTAAAGGTTGTTTTTTCTTGGGATATGATTTTCCTGTATGCTTTCCCAAGATATGTTCCTGATGAAAAAGACTTCCTGATTCTTCAACACTGGTTTATTTTCCCTTAATATTTTGATTTTTATTTTATCCTATTTCCTGTTCAAAAGAAAAAAAACACAGGTAAAGACCTGAAAATTATTACTGGCAATAAACACACATATTTGTTAAGAATTCAGCGAGTCAGATCTTTGTAGCCTCCAGGGAGGTGAAAAGCTAGTGGTTATTAGAGAAGTTAAGTCTCAACAAACCATACAGATCAGTGATGAACCTGGACATTTTGTGTGTGCTGCTAAGTTAAAGAAGGAGCCCTACTGATTTTCGGCTTGCTCAGATTCCTGTGCTGCCATGCTGTGGAAGAGACACAGTTTCCCTCTTTTGCCAGCTGGGGGTATGTGAGAGTTGTCTTAATTCCACATCCACCTACTTTGTGAATCCCCTTGTACCTGAGCAGGAAGCCTGTTAAAGTAATATACAGCACACCATTAGCTCTTGAGGGCTGACCTGGTTGATTTATGTAGTTGCTATTTTCTGTTTCATTTTTGGGCTTGTCTATTAATAGCAGAGTTAGGCTGTTGGATGTTTCTATATGTTCCTTAGCTCTTGTTCTTCTTCACCAACAGACTTTTGCCATGGCTGAGGAGTATCACCGAGAATCAATGCTGGTTGAATGGGAACAGGTGAAACAAAGGATTCTTCATTCTCTGCTTGCATCAGGGGAAGATGCTCTTGATTTCACTCAGGAAAGTGAGGTAACGCTGTCTTTCTAAGTTCTGTGCACAGTCACACACGGCAATGTACACAGCTGGCATTCCAGCACTGCTGAAACCACCTCTGAAATATTCTGCTGCTACAACTGTGTGAAAATGAGAAATATAAAATCCCTATTTATTTCTGGAATGGCTCTGACTAACAGAATGCATTATCTAGCCGAATATCAAACCTTTGTGATTGTTTCTATTTTTTGGCTGATGGGTACAGACAACGGAGCTGCTATTGCTGAAGCTATGTTTTGTGAAACATATGTGCTGGCTGGAAACAGTCACAAACACATACTAGGTCAGAAAACGCAGTGGTGACTTCAGGAAACCTTTGGGATGTGACACCAGGGAGTTTCTCAGGTGCAATTGTGCTTACACCTAGGTCTTAGTGTCTCTTCCCCTTATCACTGTGTGCTAGCCTGGATGTATGGCTTTTGTTAGGAGGCTAATGAAGTCTCTCAGGTTTCTTGGCAGAACCGAATGAATAAACACACAAAGAAAGCTTTCCTTTTCATCTTGCTGTCTCATGCAGAGCAGATTAGAATTTTGTGCTGCTCAGACCTCTAGTGTTCAGATTAATCCAGCAGTAACCAAACCCTTTGGGCAAGACTGTGACCCCATGTTTAACAAAAGGGATACTGACTATCATCTTAAAACATTCCTTCTGTTAAATTTAAACCTTTACAGTTTATTCTCTTAAAGAAAATGTTTCCATTAAATGAGTACAGCAAAGCAGAGTTACGTGCAGAGTGTTGGGAGCTCAGCTCCTCTGAGCTGAAAGCATCAGACAGCAGCTGTGCTCCCTGGAGCACAAAGTTACATCACAGCTGCTGCACTGTGCTCCATGAAAATGCTCACCTTGAGAGGAGAGAGGATAGGGAGTGGGGGGGATGCGTGTTGCTGTGCTTTCAGGCTGAAAAAGAGACACATTGTTTATAGCCACATTCTCCGCCCTTGAAAATGAATTCTTGTTCATTGGAATGACCTGCAAGTATACTAAAAAAAAGCCCTTGGTGCTAATGGGGTATGACCTGTATAGGGAGTTGAAAATAATTAAAATTGTTAATGAAATGTCCCTTTCTGATTACTGTTCTTTTCAATATAGGTTAATCCCAGTTAGCATACCTCTTTTTATAGAGGCTGTCTTCCCCAGAAAAAGTATTTTGCTGATACTTTACTGGGACTTCTCAAAGGTTGTCCAGCTTTCCAATATTAGAAATGCTAAATAATGCAGACTGAATTAATTTAAAACTAGGAACAGCTATCCCATTATTTTAGGATGTGAATCTGAAGACTTGGCAGATACACTGATAGCTTCTATTATCCTTGATTTATGTGCTAGTTACTGGTATGGGGTTTTCCTTTTGGAGTGTGGATGTTAACTGCTAGCAAAAGTATTTTAATAACCCACTCTGAACAGGTAAAACCCCTGTTCTGGTGTTTCATTGCCGGATGGATGCTGCCCCCAGTCCATGGCGCTTGAGAGGCCAAGCATCAAATTGGCGTGAGGGAGGAGGGGTAAAAGCTCAGCTCCTAATGTTTTTCATGAATGAGTTTAAAGATTCAATGTACACTATCACTCAGTATTACTCCACTCTCTGTTTCAAAGCTTTCATAGTAGCAGTATGTCATTTCAGGAGCATTTAAAATCCTTGATATATTCTAGTCTTAGCCTCAAGAAGTCAAAGGTCTGAGAGGTTTGAAGTGCATCTACTGTGTTAAAAGCCTGTTATCTAACCTCCCCACAGCAGGTTGTTCTTCTAAAGCCTTGTTCCAGTCAAATAAGTTTTTTGTGTGTGTGTGACACAAACAGACACAGCCTGTAGAATATAGTAGAGGTTTAATTGATATCCTCTGGAGATGGAGAATCAGCTGAAAAGGCACAGATCCAAACACAGCAGGGGGCCGGTCTGCCTGCGAGCCAATTCTCAAGCTTTGGGCAAGCTAATTTGGGCAGAGTGAAATACCAACACATTATTCATGGAAATAAGACCAATTAACAAGGAAAGCTCACGATTCAAAAGAACCTAGTGCAGGACTTGCCATTAAGGTTTTCTGCTCCCCCTTGTCCTCCAGCCTGGCCACCTTATTGTCAGGGAGAACCAGAGCTGATAAAAAGGTGCTTCTTGTGGGGCTGGAAAGGGGTGAAAGGCTGAGTTTTGTCTGCAAGGTGTCAAACACCTTTGGTCTGAAGATGTTTGCACCATGAGGTGCCAAGGCTTTTCCTTTTCCAAGTTTTTCCTTATTCCAGGCTTTTCTTTCTTCCACCTTTGCTGTAAGCTCTTCCACTTCTGCTGTCAAGCTCCTGCAGTGATGTAGAGACACTGGCATCTCTTGGTTTCTGTTCTGCCCCTCTGTATGATGTCTTCATACCCCTTAAATCGCAAGCACTGCAAGATGCTTTCCACTCCACCACAGTGTAATTTGATGGTGTTTCTCCAGCTTGGTCTCCTGCCTAGATATTCACTGCGTCTACTGGCCAAGCCATTTGGAGTGCTGACAAAATGTCTGCCCAGACTTCTGCTGAGGAATGTGCATATGCATATGAGGGTGATGAATAATGCATCTTCACATGCACGGGGGTTTGGTGTGCAAGTGAGGCTGAATGCTTGGCTGAGTGCAAATGAAGGAGGACTCCTTTGAAAAGCAGCATCATTTGGCTAAGTGAATTTAAAAGATAAAAATGTGATGGTAGCGCAGCTAAGCTGCAGCTTTGAGAAGTGGATAATATTCAGAATAAATATTACTGTTCTGAATAATGTTTTAGAAAGCCCAAAATTCAGGGCAAGGAAAAGCAAAGGTAGTTGAGAAAAACAGCACAAGCCGTTTAAGCAATATCAGACTAGAGATACAGCAAGATTTGTGTGTGTGCACTTACACTTCTGCAGTCCTTTGTGCATTCCCCACTTTTCTGCTTTTTCTTTTGCTGCTCCAGTTAAACTTCGGAGCCTGACCTGAAACATGATTCTTCTCATATTCTCCTAGCTGCCGTTTTGACCACATCTTTCATTATCTTATTCTTGCTTGAAACTTGGTAAATTCTGTCTTGCCAGCAGAGCATATCCTCCCCACTCCCCACTTCCCCCGTTAGTTTGTAGGGGCTGTCTATTCTTGGGAAGGACTGCCTGCGCAATCCATTTCTGCAATTCAGGGGGAGCAGTGGAAGTGGCCTTCCCCATGCTGACTCACTGCTTTAGTTTTCCTTTTGAACTTTCCTTTTAGCACAGCCAGGAGATAGTTCAGTGAGCTGGTGCTTTCTTGTAGTTTAATAATTCAGAGGTGAAGTCAGAATGCAGGCATGAGATGGGAAAAAAAAAAGGAAATAAACTTGCTTCTGTGGCTCTTTTTACATAGGAAAAAAAAAAGTATAAGAAAATTAGGACAAATTCTAGACATCTGATTTTTTTTTTTCCTGAAGTGCCAAGTCAATAGAATTTAAAGAATTTAATTCCACTGTGGCAGTTCTCAGCTGCAGCAGATAGTTAAGAAGTGTTTCATAAAGCATAATGCTTAGAGTAAAACTAAAATTGGAGAAAGGAAAGGAAAACCCAGCCCCAGGGCAGATATTTCTTAGTTTCAGGCGTGCACTTTGGAATTTAGATTCTTACCTGAATTGGTTTGAACCTGGCAGTCACACACCACTCTCTGGAGTGGCAGCCACGTGGATGCTCTTTGGTGCCGCAAAGCAGAAAAAGGAACAGATTCACAAAACAAAATTCCGATCCCTGTGTGTCTGGTGCTTGGGCACAGGCTGAAAAGTGACACTAAGTCACTATGTACTAGTCCTCACTTGCTTTAGGAGATGAAACCTCATCGGTAATTAATGACAACGTCCATAATTTAGCATTACTTTAAATAACTCTGCATTTTATCTGGCTTGGCAAAGGGAAAGGCTGCAAAGCGCTATTTCTGCCATCACGTCTGTTTCCCAGGAAACCTGCTTTAACAGCTTCTTTGTTCTTTAGAACAAAGAATTTGTCGGGTTTTAGGTGGGTTTAAAGGAATTTGTGTCAGATGATTTGGCACTGAAAGAAAAATGCAGATGCTTCTGAATATCTGTACCCACTAAGAGGGACTGTGAAGAATATTTTTAGTGTAAGTTCAGTTGCAGAAAGAAAAAGTGAAATTGCTTTTGGGTTTTTTGTAAGGCATTTTTATACAGCCTAATGTCTAAATGCACCTGAATGAATTTGTAATCAAGTTAAACATTATTTAAATTGCATTATTAGTGAGAAATTAATGCAGTAATAAACTAATTTCAGCCATTTTGAAGGATTGTCCAGGTTCATCGTTGGTACCTTCATTCATTTATATTTCATTATATTAGGGACAAAGACTACTGAGTATTTTTTATTATGTTGTATGCTGCACAGAAAGCTGTAACCACAGATATCACAAAGCTTTTATAATTTCTTGATAGGGGTCAGTGCCCTTATCTTCATGGATAAATTCCTAGCCAATGCACAACAGTGTCTTGGCCTTTGCAATTGTGTAACTTTTTTTTGTTTTTGAATTTTAACTTGTGAACACTTTACTGATCAAAACTCCTGGACTGGGACAGTGAGTAGTAGTTGTCTTTGTAAGGACGCATGCTAATGAGTGTAAGAGAAGTCTTACACAGTAGATGTTCCAGGTTAAACTGATACCAAAATAAAATTAATTTGGGAATGATTGAGAAAATGCTCTGTGCAAAACTGATCAGTAACATGTCTGGGAGTTCATATGTTTGTATTATTGCATTTTGAAGTTGGGATACAATTCCCAAAAACAGTGAGATTCTTTTGAAGACTGCCAGTATTTCATCCTCATTTGAAACAAAAAAACTGAATGATGGCACCATCTGGAGAAAAGCTATCCATTTCTGGATCTCTTCCTGAAATCTACACAAGCCAGGTCATGGCAGGAACATTGCTCCTGCCATGCTGCAGTCTGACAGGTGTCAGCAAAGCTGAACTCTAAAGCTGATAAAACTGGAAGTGAAAACAGTGCTTTTCGTATTGCATTTGGGCTTTATGCTGTTTGTACAGGCAGCAAGTTGGTCACATTTAAGTGAACTCTTCCAGGCAATACTAGAGCACGTCCTTAAGCAATCCTCGGAGGTGATCCTGTCTGCACTGTAAAGCGCTGACATTCTGGTAACTGGTGTAAGAAGCAGTAAAGCTGTTTGACAGTATTGCTTAGGTGCACTGTAACAGCTAATGAGGATGTGCAGCCAGTTGTAACTGACTTTGATGGTAAAAAGCTTAATTTTTAAACTCTGCATGTGTACCTGCCCTTTCTCGGAAAAAATTACTGATTCCAGTTTAGATTAATATCCATGGCCTTGAGTTACATGGTAACGAGCCTGAAAATCTTGCTTTGCTGAAAGCTTGTCTGTTCTTTTTTGCTTGCCCCAGCTATGTCAGTTGGCTTCATAATAAATATTATGCTTCTGTACTGAGCTTGTCTTGCTTTGATCTTCAGAACAGCGTGGCTTCTGAAGCAGCTGATATTAAAGGACTGTTTACCTCAAAGGGATCTGTCTTTAAAATGATTGTACTTTATTTTTCAAACTCAAGACTTAAAATGCTGATGCTGAAATGAAGAATTGCATTCTTCTAGAAAACAGGGAAACAGCAGAGAGCGTTGCTGGGAGTATTCTTTCCTCCAGAGTGCTGAACATCTATGTACAGTGGTGGCTGTACTGAGAACATACCTGTGCCTTGTAGTGAATACTTAAAATCGCTTTATGCAGCATTATACTATTATGGCATTGTATTATGAGTTTTATAAGAGTATGAATTTTGTATGCCATGATTCCTTCCATTGGCTGTCTCTCCCTGCTCTACACTCAAAATATCTCAATCTTGACATAGTCTCTGTGGGTAGAAATACTATTTTTTTCAGGTCAGGATATTGCCAGCGTACTTCCTCCTGCAGCAGAGCAGCAGTGGGGCACTTTCCAGCACGCTATTGAATCCTGCAGTCCAATTTTATGTCTGTATCATGTTACTGGGACAGAACTGGAGTATCAGATTTGCCAGACTGGATCTGTTTGAGGTCATCCATTGAATGCTATGTCTTTGCTGTGATGGAGGTTCAGAGTAGATGCCTCACAGCAAGACACTGACAAGAAGCAACCTTTCAAGAAACAAAAGCAAAGAATTAAAATTATAAGGTGCTACCAAGAGACACTGATGTCCTAGTTCTAGCGAGCAAATGGTTGGTTTGTGGACTGAATAAGGAGGATTTCTGTCACTTTAGAAGGTTTCAGCTATATTGGGAAGATAATGGGGTGTCGCAGTGAGACCGCATTTTTCTCTCTAAATAGTTCAAAACCCTGTACTTAGTTCTGTCAGGAACACAGTTTTGCTGTTGCTCTTCAGGAGCAGATGTCTTGATAAAATATATTGTGGATAATTCTATACTTCATACCTTCCTGTATGCTTCTCATTAAACAGCCCAGCTATGTTGGTGAGGTGGGTCCTCCAGGTCGCAGCTCTTTGGACAGTGTGGAGATGGCATATGCTCGTCAGGTGAGTGGAAGTGAAAAAACTTCATTAGACACTGCGTTCTACATGGAGAGAGACAGGGAAAATAAAGACTGGAGCTTAGTGTGAAAGATCATATGGTAGGTAAAACATGAAAATATCTGCCTAGAGATAAAATGCTATTGACAAACACATAAATCTTGATGTTTTTAGAAGCAAACTCACCTGTTTGCTATAGAATATTTTTTGTCAAGAAGAGATCCTGAACATCATATGTGAGTGTAGAAAGCATTTGTGCTTATAAAGTAAACTGAAATTAAGTTTTCAAAAGCATTTTTTTAGGATTTGTGTCAATGCATACTTGTTTACAAATGAAGGCTTTATCTTCCCTTTATTTTCATATGTGGAAGATGATTTTTCTCATGTATGTGTGTAGGAAAAGATATGCTGAAATGTTAATCCTGATGTTTGTTGAATTATATCCTATTTTAATGACATTGCTTTTGAGAAGCTTTAGTACATCAGCTATGAATTAATATGCCTGGTAGAATTAGACTCCCTCTGGAAATTTTCAGGCAAAACTGATAAACCTTTACATAACCAATTTGTTACTGTTGTTATTTGAGATTATCTGTTTACTAGCACTGTTGAGAACAAAGTGAAAGAAAAGGACTTGATTTTTCAAAATGGAATATGTGAAACGACGGAGACAAAGTGTTGCCTAATTTGCACACAATTACTGTTATTGTGTGCTTTGGCTCAGTCTGTGCTGAGGCAGAGAGCAGCTTGTGCATCTGTCTTCCTACATCTGCATTCAGTTATGGTAACTGGGAAGAAACTTAATAGTAAAAGGTTCATGGTTGTGCTGATAAAGCATACATTTGATTTAGTGGCTGTTAACAGCTTGTTAATTTAGTTCATATCTACTGTAATATACCCACAGTAAAGGTCTTCTTTAAAGCATAATTGTCTATGCTTTGAAGCCATCAGTGTTACTCCGTGCTGGTTTTTGGCTATGGGAGGCCCAGTCTCTCTAACAGTCCTGGCTCTGGGGTAGCTGAGGATTCACCATGGCCAGTGGGCCCTTGTCAGGGTCACGGGCTGTGCAGTGGCTGCTGCAATGTGCCCTGGAAATGTGGTGTTTGTGGCCAGGCTTCTGCTACCAAAACACTTGGTGCAGTCACTGCGTGCTCCCAGCAAGGGCTCCAGAGAAGCTGCCCTGGCTGAGCTGTGCTTTTGTCAGCCTGCTGCAGTTCAAGAATAACCCAGTGTCAGCAGTCTGTGTGGGGCTCCTGTGGCCTCAGTGGGGCGTTGGGAGACCTGGAGGTCAGGCAGGAGTGCTGGAAATCCATGCTGCTTCCATTTATCAGCAGCCGTGAAATGTCTTTTAATTACACTGAAGTGATTAATTGTTCTTCGTGGATAGTTCAGACTGTCTCTTAAGAACATGGTGACATCCACAGACACAATTTCACTGAGGCTGCATTCTGTTTGCAGTCCTGAGCTCTACATCTTGTCTGCACCCTGGGCGTGTTGTAGTACTGCTGCATGCCAAATGGAGTTAAAGTACAATGGCATTGCCTTTCTAGTAGTGAGAATTATTATTTTTGGACATAGCGGAAGGTCTTTGGGCTGAGTAGAATAGAGAGTAGTAGACAAATCTCAGTTAAAATCAAGAGTTTAAACAGGGAGGTGTGTGCATACATTTAAGTGCAGGCTCTAAAGGGTCAGATTTCTGTTCATTTCCCTGTGTCAGATTTCCCTGAATGCTGCCACAAACCAGCAAAATCCTGTTTCTTTCACATCAGCAAGTAGGACACTGCCATGCAGGGGAATATCGCAGCCATCCACTTGTCAGGTCCCTTCTGAATCTTTGTCCTCCAACAATTAGCTGCAA
This sequence comes from Chamaea fasciata, assembly GCF_029207755.1. Classification (NCBI taxonomy): domain Eukaryota; kingdom Metazoa; phylum Chordata; class Aves; order Passeriformes; family Sylviidae; genus Chamaea; species Chamaea fasciata. The sequence continues at coordinate 8,944,372 of NW_027094097.1, forward strand.
TTAGTCTAACAGGACATTAAGCACAGTGCTCTGCCATGCAGAACCCCTGATCAGCTGGGCTGCTGCTGGCCTTCGGGCAGGCCTGGGGCTTTGAGGTGGCGTGCAAGCTTGGGTGATGCTGATGCTCGTTCCTCTACCATTGGGTTGGAAGTGGCTGATGTGGGAGAGAAGCAGAGGGACTTGCTGGGAGCACTGTTTTTGAAGCCTGATTTAAATTTTGCTGCTGTGACTGGGGGTGGAGCAGAGCATAATTTATATTGTTAAACATGCTTACTTTAATTACGTTTTAGATCTATATATATAATGAGAAGATAGTGAATGGACATCTGCAGCCTAACCTGGTGGACCTTTGTGCTGCTACTGCAAGCCTGGATGATAAGGTACTGCCAGTAAGTTAACATAAGGAAATGTGTTTAAGCTGTTTTCAGGCTGTGATTAACAGCCTGCTGACATCAGGGGGAAAAATACTGATATTGCCAAAAAAAAATTGCATGGCTCCACAGAAAACACAGAGGCAATACCAGAATATTCTCCAGTACAGCAGGGCCCACCTGCGATGAAGTTGGTCATGGGGAAAATTTCTTAACAGAGCGAGGAAGAAACGAATCTGGTGTCCCATCATAAGTGATAAGCTGTTGAGGGAAAAATTGCTTTTAATTTTAAATAGATTCTGTTGTGTTTGGTTTACAAAATGTGGTCTCTTAATGTCCTTTGACGGCATTTAGTTGGGGGTAAAGGGTCTTCAGTCAACCTCTGCCAGAGCTGAAATAGACTCTCATAGCAAAGCATAAAACCCCTAGGACTGACTTTAAATCAATGATTTGCCTACTTTCTTTTTTTTTTCTCTTTCTTTAATTGTGTTGCCTTGTTCCATCCCCAAAAAGAAAACAAATGCACAAGCCTTGGAGAAATGCCTGGAGGAGAATACTGCAGCAGGGTCAAGCCATGAAAAAAAATGTGCAGATGGGGAGAGCAAAAAGCTGCTCAGAAGCTGAAGGGCAAACCCTTCCTTTGGATCTGAATTACAGATGTGCATCTTCACTCTGAGCAGCTCTGTTTTGCAAGGGGCAGCACGGGGAGTTTCAGTGTTCTTGGATGGCTTTGAAGCACCGAGATCAAAGAGCTGCCCTTGCCCAAGTGAACAGTGCTGTTAGTTCTCAGTATTTTGCCATTTCAGCAGGGACACCCTAGTCCTGTAAACACTGATATGATCTTGTCCTTGTGAATAAGCAGATCTGGATAGTTTTCAACTTTTATTTATAACTGAGCCTTTGTCCAAGTGATCAGTGTCCTTTTGATACTTCTTATCACAGCTGATCACACAGCTTTCCAACAGCAGCCAAAGCCATTGCTTACATGCGAAGCTGATGATGCTGTGGTATATTTTGAGTGGGAAGTGTGAACTCGAAATGAGCAAGAGACTGAATGCCAAGTACCCAGCCTAGTTTTGGAAATAGTTGTCAATTTTTGGGGACAACTGCAGGTACAACTTTTATAGCCATCTTCTTAAACAAGAACTATGCAAAAAAGCTTGTGATATTTGAATTCCGTGGGACAGAAGCAGCTTACCTTCAGGACTATTTCCAGTGTCTCCATCACAAATCTAAACTGACATGAATTTACTTTTGTGTTCTTATGCTTTTCTTAAGCATCAAAACACTATGTAGCTCAAAACAACATTGCTTGTTCATCTCTGTACTAATCACTGAGGCATGGAACAACTTTTTTATAGAACATCTCTGAGATGTGGGCCATGGTGAAGCAAATGACCGATGTCACCCTGGTTCCTGCCAGTGATGCCCTGAAGGTCCGGACCAACATGGAGGTGCGCATGGAGTTCGTGAGGCACGCTCTGCACTACCTGGAGGAAAGGTCAGATGGCTGCTCTGAGTGGATTGCTACACTTCCCTAATAATAAGCCAGAATGACTTTGTAGTGCACTTAGAGTCAGCTACCTCGTGCTGCCACAAACATGTCTCTTGCCTGTCTTTTTTATTGTGCAGGGCTTATAGCAGCCACTTAAATAAAGAACCATTCTAGTTTAACAGTGTTCTAGTTTAAAAGGCCTTGAATCCATGGGGAGGTTGTTTAAAAGATGCAAAGACTTTTCTTCTTTCTTCTATGTTGCTTATAAATATTCTATATATGTATGGTGATATGTGAAGATTTTTTACTTGAGGAAAGTGATCTATTTCTCTTCTGCAAAAGAAGGTCCTCTTTTCTATATGCCTGCCTTCTGATTGCTATCAGCAGCCCATGAGGACAGCATGGGGACAAACCTGGTGCAGTGAGTCAGGTTCTGATCATGTCATTTCTACACTGAAAAGTTTTTGAACATGTGAAGAAGCTGAAGTTGAGACATGTAGCAGTGATTCTCAGAGTGTAGAAAGTGTTTTGCTCTGTGTATTAGCAAGTACCATGGGGGCCTAAACACCTTGACCAATAGAGTTCTCAGAGAGCTGCAAGCTGTGAAGCTGCCCATTCACTGCACATGTGGATGGATATTGCAGTGTCTCTTTCCTAGCAGCTGTGATGTGATGCCAACAGGTTCTTCCAGCCCATGCGAGCAATAACTGCAGGGTGGTGTGTAGGCATTTGTTAGGGACATAGATTACATCAGAGCGTGGAAAGCACTGCGCTCTGACACAGCACTGTGGGAAGAGATGCTCTCACCTCCTGGCACAGCCTCTTCCTGGCCCTCACAGTTGGTTGTCACACCCCATCAGCACTCGGTGTCACCCGGGGATGGTGGCAGCTGCTGCCTGTGCGCAGAGGAGCTGACACATCGGAAGGATCTTCTGTTCCCAGTTCCTCAGTCTCAGCAGAGTGTGATGAGCCGGCGACTCTTAACCTGATTTGCCACATATCCAACTTGCTGAATTTTTACAGTGCCATTAACTGCTAACTGGAGTTAGGAGTTAGTTATATGTAGTACTTCCCCAATGCTCCCAGCTCTGAAGATCACGCCTCTCAGGCTTGGTTTTTGTTGGTTTGGTTTTTTTTTAATTAAAAAAACACTGTGCCCAAACACTGTGCCTTGCTTCATAGCTTTTCTTCCCTGGTGGGACTTGGCTAATACTAGTGTTTCTACACCTCACCAGCCCCTTACTCATATATGGAAAAGATGTAATGCCACTCACAGCTGTTAATACATTAGTTCCTTTGTAACAACTGTGATCTTAAGCCCTGAGGAGTATGCACTTGCTTCAGCTGTAATTTTATTTATCACGATACTCTGATACCTGCTTATATAATCTTTCAGATTTCTGATGGTACTCAAGTCTTAATGTGCAGAGAAAGAAGAAGAACTTAATGTCATTTATTGATGCTGCTTACTTAGTGTACAAATATGTACACTTAGCGTTACTTACTTAGTGTTCCTTCAGTGTACAAATTTTTGAGACTCCTGCTTCTAAACAAGAGTATTTGACAAATTGATCTGCCTTGAATAAATGCTTTGATGCGTTATTTTAAAACATTTGCTTGAAGCTGCCATGTTGTATAATTATCAGTTATATTTCTCTAAATTTCCTTTTTCTCTGGGATTTCCTTCTGGCAAGTCCATAGCCCTAAGGCTGATATTTTTCCATAGGGCAGGAAGGAGATACAAACACATCTGTGGTATTTAACTGTTCTTTCGTGATAGGATTGAGAGTTAAAGTATTAGGGTGGAAAGGCTTTTTGCCAGTTATGTTTGTGACCTTAGCTTTGTACAACAAGAATCTAATAACAGGAACTTCATAATTGAGAGTTGAACCTGGAGCAGTCCACCACAGACTCCAAACATGGTGTCTTCTGAGACTGCTAAATACAAGGATCTTCCTAAACTGACTGAAAATTGTGCCTGATTTTGTTATAATGATAATGTTTGAACATTGAGTTAATTTCCATTAAATTGTTAATTCTGTCAGATCTGAAAGGCAGTGGATGTTTTTATGGCAGGTGTGTCTCAGTCTGTTCATGTTTGTTTTGCTTGTGTTGTTTTTCAGTTACAAAAATTACACTTTTGTGACAGTCTTTGGAAACTTGCACCAGGCTCAGCTGGGTGGAGTCCCAGGCACTTACCAGCTGGTCCGCAGCTTCTTGAACATCAAACTCCCAGCATCTGTCCCTGGTCTGCAGGTATGGCCAGCACTGTCAACCAGGGAGGCAAAATAACAACACAAATCTGTTCACCCCGAAGAGAGGCAGAACCAGTGCAGCCTCCAGTGACTTTTCTGTTATTTGAGTTGCTTTTAGGGCAGCAGGCTCTTACTCCTTCTCTAGAATTTTTCACTAGGAAAAGAGGAGATGGCAGACAGAATCACTCTTGAGTTCAGACCTTGTCCCAAAGGCATGGTGGGTGCTCAGTAGTTTGAGTTCTGTTCTAGAAATTATGGTGTCTTTTGGTTATCATCTCAGAAATCGACAAGTAAGAATTAAAATGCACCTGTAATGGTTCAAAGAAGCAGTAACTTAATCTCCCTGTTTTGCTTTTTGTCTTTTTTTATGTTTATTGTAAGGTGGTGAAACCATCACCAAGTGTGTAGTGAACTCATCTGAATTATAGCCTGGGCCTTTTATTTAGGAATCTGAATAAAACCCTTCTTACCTGCATGTAGTAAAAAGTGCATAGCTGTGCGTCTACAAAATTATCAGATAGGCTGTCCGGGTCGAAAAATTAAATATAAAAGTTAAATGAAGAAATAATAAATTATAGCATTGGAGAGCACACAGCTAAGACTAGCTGTCTCTTACCTGCTAAGACCAGTGATCAGTTCGATATCTTTCTGTTTCACTGAAAATGTTTTTAATACCTCGGTGGCCTAACCAAGATCAATCTCCTGTGCGGGGAGGATATAATATACTAATTCTGGGATTCTCAGAACCTCCCTCGGAATTGAAATCTGGGCAAGCAGAAGAGAATCGCACCTTTCACTGCTGAGACGAGCTGAGCTTTGCCTGGACTTAACCCTCATGACCTCTGGCTTCTGTAACAAACAAATTATTTTTACCAATACGACTGTGGGTGTAAGGGCAGAAATAATGAAAGAGGCAAAGGATAAAGAAAAATCATTCAAATATGTTGCTTTTAAGAAAAAATTAAATATGTCCTGCTTTCTTTTCAGGATGGCGAGGTGGAGGGCCATCCTGTGTGGGCACTGATTTACTACTGCATGCGCTGCGGAGATCTGACTGCAGCCATGCACGTGGTGAAACGGGCACAGCACCAGCTGGGAGAGTTCAAAACCTGGTTCCAGGAGTACATGCACAGTAAAGACAGAAGGTAACTGGGAACTAGGAAGGATCTTTGTGAGGGGTGGGAATTGCTGCGGAGTAGTGAAATTATCAGTGGCTGAGTAGAAATACAAAAAGCTCATGTCTCGTCTGGTGGTGATGGCTGCCTGATGTTTATATTACCTACTTAAATTACATGTAGAAGTTTGCATATTTTAATTTGTGGCTTTGAAGTTGAGAAATCTCAACAGAGAAAGAGCTTTTGAAAATACTCAAAAATTTACATTTCAAAAATAACACAGTGTTGGTGTAGCTTTAGTTTTTTACAGAAGGATAAGCCCAGTGTAACAGTGGGATATGGCATACAGTAGATCAGATTTAAGCTGCTGTCATGAATCCTGTATCTTTTTATTTCCCCTGTTGCTTATTTTAGCTGAATTTCCTTTGGGGAACACTTCTTATTACACCTGTTTTCATAAGAATGCTACACAGGGAAAGCAAGCAGTGTTTGTTAGAGGCCTTCAGAGGCCTCACTCTCACATCTTTCTGGTGTTTATTCTCCTCTTCCAGTTTTTGCGGTCTAGCACTGGACAGAGGCCATTGGCCAAACTGCTGCTGATGTGGTTGCAAAGTGGTTGAGTTAGTGCACCCTAAGATGTGCTCTGAACTCCTCAGTGGGTTTTTTTTCCATCTTTCCACTTGGAGTGAATTTCAAAAAAAAAAAAAAAACAAAAAAACTAACAAACAAACCAATAAAAATTAACTAACCAAGCTAACAAAATAAACTGAAAGGATTAAAATCCACGTGCCATTTACAGAGTATGGTATGCCATGGTATTCTACAGATCAACCTGTTTTATAGAGAGTATCTAGGAGTGCTTATTATATCAAGGTTGTTGCAGAAACCTTGTTGAAGGTACTGTCATTGTTTCATTACAAACACTTTTATGATCTACAACATAATAGATTTATTTTGGTTTTATAAATGCTATGAAAAAGGGCTCTGCCTACAGATTTGACAAACAATGCCTTAGTCTAGGAGAACACTTTATTGATCAAATTCTGTAAAATTCTCAACAAGAGGTTGCAAAAAAAGAGTGACAAAGAACATTATGACAGTGTTTAATAATGATGAAAATGTCTCTCCTAAAAGACCTCATGGTACAATGACCTACTCACTTGTTAGTTACTAACACAGACTTCCAAAGGTGTTGTGAGCTCTTTTTTCCTGAAATGATGCATAGCAGAGACAAAAATAGCTCATCTGCCACAGTATTAACGTACCCCTAAAGTGACTGTTGTATGTGGTTTCTTTCCCTGCAGTGAGCATTTGAAGATGATCCTCCATAACTTTAATTATGTGTTTAAATTCACGTGTGCAAAGTTTTTACCTACAGTTATGAACAGGAAGTGCAAGAAGTATTGGCCCGTTGTTTTATGCTTCATTATGCCTTTGCTGTGGATATGCACCTATTTACATTGATTTGTATCCAGGTTTCCTCATACAGGGAGAATGGGTTTCATGTCTTTTCCTTCAATCTTTTCCTTAGGCTGTCTCCTGCCACAGAAAATAAACTGCGTCTTCATTACAGACGAGCACTGAGAAATAACACTGACCCCTACAAAAGGGCTGTTTATTGTATTATTGGCCGTTGTGACATTACAGACAACCAGAGTGAAGTTGCTGATAAAACAGAAGATTATCTTTGGCTAAAAGTAAGTCTGGTGTTGGGGTTGTGGTCTTTGGTTTTTCCTTTTGTAAGACCAGGTCTAAATGGTACCACATTTCTCCACTGCTCTGCTACCCTTCCTACTTCTAGATCTGGTGTTTTGCATCGATGTAGTGCATGTGACCTGACCTTGAAGATAATGCAGGGCTGGGAACATGAATCCCAGGGCTGTTCTGTTACCCTCTGTGCTATTAGGTGTTAGTTTGGGTACAGTTGTCTTTGCAAGTGTCATGTTCTTCATTTGACACTGATCTTTGTCAGTTGTTTTTACAAGTAGTATTAGCTTGCTATAATGAGGACTTTTTGAATTCTCCTTCCTATATGGATGTCTGAAATGTCAGTGTGAACTGACCAAAGACAATACTGTCAGTATCTCTGAAATCCTTATGGTTTTGGTGAGGGCATGGTACATACTGTTTGGTACCTGTTTCTCCCTTTTAACGGAAAAAGGGTGGTAGAATGATGTATTTCTTAATATTGTATTTGTGGCAAAAAACGCTGTTTGAGAGTGGTCAGAGTCTTAGCATCAGAGTTTGGTGGCATGGATGGAGGCAGAACCCTGGGGTTATATCTGCATGGATTTCAGCTGTTGCTGCATTAGAGATCTTTGCTTCCCAGCAGTGGATGGAGCTGATGTTGTGACTAGATGCAGTTTCTGGTCAGTTGGTCAAATCCTAGGAAGGGCTTAGATGGAACGAATATCTTCTAAGTGTATTGCTTGTGCAAGGGACAATATCTGTGCTTCTCTTTTTTGGATGTGCTTTTTAGCTGAACCAAGTGTGTTTTGATGATGGCGGTGCCAGCTCCCCACAGGATCGGCTAACATTATCACAGTTCCAGAAGCAGCTGCTGGAAGACTACGGTGAGAAACCACAGAGTGATGTCTTGCTTGTCCTTTTCTGCTGAGGACACTTTCCAGTTGTTATTACACAAAGCCCTGACTACACAAAAACACTGCCGCTCTCCACTAGTGACAGGCATCTTCAGGGTGTCCATGGACAACCTGCTTCTCACTCTGGAGTTACGCAGACTTCAGTAAGATATGATGAATGAGTCCCATGTTTTCCCAGCAATCCAGAGAGTGAATACTCGTCTGTGAACAACACTGCTGCTGTTTCTCCTTTTTTCATTAATTGTGGGTTGCTTTCTCTCACCATAAATATGCAAAAGTCCTTTAGCAGAACTTCCAGTTTTGGGAATACAGAACAGAAAAGCGGTCATTACCTAATGTAGGCATGTATTTCCAAGATTTTCTTCTGTGTGCATCTGGTGTTCATCTTTTCCCTTATATTAGTATTTCAAGGAAATTTCTGGGGACCCAAGTCACAGTTCCTTCCACTTCAGAAGGTTTTAAAAACATCCATAGAATACATTTTCCTGTAATGGTCTTTCAGTCAATCAAAATTCAATCACTTGGAACTGTCCAAAACATACAAAACTTGATTCTCCACAGCCTTCTAGTTTGTAGTATCACTCACACTCACATAAAAATGTGTGGAAAAGAAATATAATAAGCTGCTGTTGGTGTCACTGAGTACGAAAATCCAGGTTTTTAACATTATTTGTACCACTTGGCATAAGTATAAATGAAGACAAAAAGTTGTGGTCTTTAGAGAATTTATCAGAGATGATTGTTTATTGTCTGAAAAGAACAAAGGAAGTTTTCTGAGTAACAGTTTATTCTGTTTCACTTTTTGAATATGTCTTTATGCTGTGGTCCTTTGTAATAAATCTGCAGCGGCACAGTTGTAGGTGAGCCACTGATGTGTGGTTAGGAATTCAGTTTTGTGTACTGTGTTTATTTCAGCTGGCACCTAATAAAAAGTAATGATGCACTTTGACAGGAAACATCCACTGTCAGTCATCTCTGGTTGCAAAATCATAAAAACGATGTGAAAATGCTGCGTGTGTTGTGTTTTTTTTCAGGTGAATCACATTTTGCAGTGAACCAGCCACCTTTCCTCTACTTCCAAGTGTTGTTCTTGACAGCACAGTTTGAAGCTGCAATTGCATTTCTTTTCCGGACAGAGCGCTTGCGCTGTCATGCTGTTCATGTTGCTTTGGTCCTGTTTGAGTTAAAATTGCTCCTGAAAGCATCTGGGCAGAGTGCACAGCTATGTAAGTCCTATTTACTTTACAGTAAAGGAAGATTTTCCTAGCCCTCAGAGTACCTTCTAGGAACTGCAGGTCTGTGTGATTGATCAAAGATTTATCAGAACAATCTCATAGAAGTTAATTGTTTTAGTTGCATTAGAGCTCTGGATCATGGTTCTGACTAATATGAGTTGAAGATCAGCATTTTCCTGGCATTAGATTCTCTGACAGTGCTGTATCTGACATTGCAGTAAGCCATGAAGCTGGTGACCCTCCTGGTGTCAGACGTTTAAATTTTGTGCGCCTTTTGATGCTTTACACCCGTAAGTTTGAATCAACGGATCCAAGGGAAGCTCTGCAGTACTTTTACTTTCTCAGGTAGGAGCTAATATATGTCCTTAGATATTCTCCTAGTTATTACTGCTTCATTGTTCTTATCTGGAAGGTTCTCAGAAACAGAAGTACCTTCCTCCCTCTCTTTGTTTTATAGGAACGAGAAGGACAGCCAAGGAGAGAATATGTTCTTGCGTTGCGTTAGCGAAATAGTAATTGAAAGCAGAGAGGTGCGTTTGGCCACGTTTTGCCTTCCTCAGTTAAACTGAAATTCATTTCTTCGTTAAAATCTTTATTAGTCAGAACAGTCTTAGAGTTGCTTATCCTTTCTGCCTCATGCAGACCAAGACGACAGAAGGTCTTACAATGGCCTTTATGTTTAAGACATTTAATCATGTCTTTTTGTCTGTTATTTGGTTACAAATACTTTTGACATTGGTCACTGTTTTTCATTCCATGACTGTGTCTTTGTACTTAATAAATATGTTATGATATATGTGCAATTCATCTCTCTATTTTTGTTTCCTTTTTTTCTTACTTTATACCTATCTGGATATAGTTTGATATGATTCTTGGAAAGCTGGAAAAGGATGGTAGTAGGAAGGTGAGTTCACAATTTATATTTTACATTAAAAGTACAACCTATGTATGATTTCCAAAGTAGTCATGAGGCTATTTGGCTTCTCTTTGTTTTTCACTAGCTAAATTATTTTTGTGTTGGAATACCTTCAAGTTCTCCCAGTATGGGATCCTTTTACAGAATAATCTGTGACCTGCCCTAACAAAAGGCAGGTCAGAAACTGCACACCAAACTATGTTCCTCTAGACAGCTGGTGTAATTGAAGAAGCAAATGGCATCGGTAACTTTAGTGTGGTCAGAATTTTGTCTTCCCAGTAGGAAATGGAATTCAGTTTAGGTGGGTGTGTGGGTGTGTTCTGTTAACCAAGGTGTGCATGTGAAAGTGATTTATGACATCCTCATTTGCCTCACAGAAGAAATGTATTGCAGTCCTTCAAAAATCCTTGTAACTAAAGGAGCAAGGACTAACAGACCACAAGCATAGCCACAGCTGATCTGACCTTCATATAGGTGAAGAGTAAGTATTGGATTAAAGTTCAGCTATTTTTAGATGTGATGGATCTTACTTCCAGTGCAAAAGCAGTTTCATAATAGTAAAATGTAAGATTACACAGTCAGAAGATTAAGGAATCCTTAAGGTTTTACCTGGAAACAGGAGAGTGCATGCAGTTGATGAAAATTTTAGATCACCAATGAAGTTTTTCTTTTTATTGCGACAACTTTGGAAGATTTCTGTGTAAAGCAGACTGTAGAATCATTTACATCTTGATTTTAAGATTAGGGCTCATACTACTGTCAAAAATAGGCGGGGAAAGTTATTTCTGGCAGGAATTTCTTTTAGATGTCTTTATTTGGTCATTTCAAAAGCAGTGAGATTGTATACAGGAGAGCAAGGTAACTTGGTAATCTTTACAAATATTTTGTTGTTTTGTATTTTCTTTGATGTGAAACCAACAATTTTAAATTTAGAATAAATTCTTCTAGATGATATAGTCTTATTTTTGCATCCTCAACTACAGTAATTTCCAGATATTCTTGACTCTATCATCTCTTTTATTCTATGTGTTTATTATTTGCTTTAAAATTCTTGTTGCCCTTTCATTTATCTGTGTGAGATTTCACTCACAATCTGTCATGCCAGTATAAACAAACTGCATCCCTGGAGCCTCTGGAATGCTCTATGCTGAAATCTTTTGTATTTTCTTCTCTGTGTCATCAGCAATTAACAGCTCAAACTCTGAGTTATTTTATCTGGGTCATTTTGAATGAATTAGAAACCAACGATGTCTCAGTGCTGATTCCATTTAGGAGAGAGTCCCTCTTGCAAAAGAGCTCATTCTATTTTTAATGTCTCACTTTTGCACATTCCCATGGAAATGTACAGGCCATTCCAGTCATAAGCCAGCATGTAAAATATTCATTGCCTTGACAGAATATTCTGGAGTGTTTGAGCCTTCTGATTCCTCTTTTCTCTTTTCATTTTTGTCTCACCTCTTTAGCCTGGAGTGATAGACAAGTTTACAAGTGACACAAAATCCATTATTAACAAAGTGGCTTCTGCAGCAGAAAATAAAGGATTGTTTGAAGAAGCTGCAAAACTCTATGACCTTGCAAAGGTATGTCTTGTGTGCTGCCTTAAGTATGTACTTGTTTCACCTTTTCCTCTTCCAAACCTTCTAACTGTGATTAGGAGGTTAAATTTCATCTCAGAGATTGAATTGCCCTTATTCAAGCAGCTTATTTCTGCTGCTGGAAGAACAGAGCCACAGGCTGCATGAAGAGATATTTTAATTAGCAAATCCAGATGGATTGTGCTCCAGGGATTCTGATTTAGGACATTGTGGCTCCTGATCAATGTGCTCTTTTGAAGAGAGTGCCCCACACATGATTTAATTCTGTCTAGTGCAGTTATTTACCTGGAGTGTACTCTTCCAATTTCATAGATGTTGAACTGAAGTCTGAAATACTTAGTCTTTATACTGAGTACTCTTGTTTCCTTTTAAAATAGAAGTGGATACAACCATAACCTCTGTTGTAGAGAAAAACTAGGGGGAAATGCTTTTTCTTGTGACCCAGCATCATTATGTTGCTTATAGTTAGTATGATCTTGGCTCTTTATGGGAGGGATGTGGCTCTGGGTTTGCAGTAGACACCACTGCATGAGACTTTTCTGCTTTTTCCGTGAGATTAAGGCACCATGTTCCATCATGTTCCTTTTATTCGTGTAATTTTAATGCCAACAGAACCCTGACAAAGTTTTAGAACTGATGAACAAGCTCCTTAGTCCAGCTGTTCCCCAGATCAGCACTCCCCAGTCTAACAAGGAGCGGTTGAAGAACATGGCCCATTCCATTGCTGAGAGGTAAGACTCAAGTACGGGCAGGACTGGGTGGTTCACCTTGACGTGACCTGGGACTGTCGGTGCTGTGGGTGTTGGTTCCTGACATTGTTTCTGCAGGCTGGACTGTGGCATCCACTGCAGTGTATTTAGAAAGACAAAGAAGAGGTCAGAATTTACCCTGTCCTGCTCGTGATGGCTTGCAGTACTGAAACCAGAAATCTTCAGGGGCAGGTCAGGTAAATTTGGCAAGAAGTTTTATCTGTAGGTGAATCAGGATTGCCAGCTGGAGATAGTCTGTTAAGGAGCAATAAATATCATGAATTGCATGTTTTATATTGACTTCAAAGCAAAATATTGTAACAGTCACTGGGTCGTTGCATGCAATTCACTTGTTTGAAATTGCTATGAACCCAGTAATTTTGAGTTGTAACAGTAGTTCAGTAGCTGTCTGAAAACTGCTGTTTAATGAAAACTAAAAAGGGAGTATTTAAGATGAGCTGTGTATGGCTAATGCAAGCAGTGTACCTCGTTTCCACAGCCTGTTATATAGCCAAGTACCGTGTGGTGTCCAGAAAAGAAAGGAAGCAACTGAAAGGAATGTCCCCTGCTGTATACTAATTAGGGTATGTGCTTGAGAGACATCAGTACTCAAGATTCATTAGCAGCTAGAAGTTAGGAATAACTTGATTCTGAAAAGCTGTAGTTGCAAAATATGTCCATGATTTTTTAAAATCGTCACCTTTTGGTGCATCTTGGTACAGTGACTGCCGGGGACAATTCCTGTATTTTACTAGAGCAAAATGTGGATACTTATGAGAAATGCCTTACTGGTTTTTATCAACCATTGAGCTGGAGAGAGAATAAAAATAAAGCAAGCCCACTTGCTGGCACTTTGAAATTGGGAAGACAAATACAGAGAGGTATTGATTTCCATCAGAGGCCTTTGCCATTCTTCTTTTGACAAGTGGCATTTGCCAGTCACTCCTTCTTAGTCAGCCCTTCCTTCATTTCGGCAGGCTGGGATCAAGTGAAAACTGGTGCCGTATTGACTTAGTGAGAGACTGATTTGGTGGCAGACATTAAAGAGAATTAAATCTATGGCTTGAGTTAAAGCTTCAGCAAAGGCTGTAATGGGCTTTTTGGGTTTGCTACATGCTTTGATCTGTCTAAAAGCACTAAATACTACTGTGAAATAATGCCACTTCACAGCTGCAAATCTGGGTGATTGCAAAGCCAGAGCAATTCTGACTAGTACATCTTCTTGCCAGTTGAATGTAAGACAGGGCTTTTCCTTGTGTACTGTCCTGATGACAGTGCTGTAGAGGTGCAGCATTCCTCCTGTGTGTGTTCTTGTGATGCTTTTGGAGCAGGGGAGACACCCAACGAAATGGTCAAGAGGCTGCATGGCTCATTTGCATCACCACTCTTGGGGAAACAGCTGCTTTGTGCCCTCATGCAGTTAGGAGTGAGAGCAGGCAGCCCTCCAGTTCATCCTATAGCCAGTGTAGCTCCTGAGAGTGTGCAGGAGCTCTTAATCCATCTTTTAAGTCTTAACTTCTTGCCTGAAGCAGGCAGTTGTGCTGGAGGATTGTCTGCTGTAAAACAGCGTGTTAAACATGCTGGTACAGAGCTTGCCTTGCAGGTCTCTGCTGCCTGGCACTGTTTCCCCATGAATGTGGGAAATGTAAACATTTTAAAGGAAACAAATGCTGGATTTGATGCAAAACTGGAAGTGATTAACAGTGTTTTTAAAAAGGCACAACCTGTGAAAATCCTGCCTCCTGGTTAAGGAAAATGAAAGCTGTCCTTTGTTAAATGCCCTCTGTCCTTGAGTTTGATGTCTCCACTTCCAAGAATTGCAAGGGCACAATTATAAACGGTTGCCATTTTGCACAATAAAATTGTAACACAATTTCTTTCAGGTACAAAGCGCAGGGGATAAGTGCAAAGAAATCCATTGACTCCACCTTCTACCTTCTGCTAGACTTAATCACGTTTTTTGATGAATATCATGCTGGTCACGTTGACAGGGCCTTTGATGTAAGTTTCAAGAGTTCTGTTTGAAGTGTAGCCTTCCTAATGCCCTTGAAAGCCCAGAATGTCTCAAATAACATCACTTTAAAAATTGTATTTAATGAGTTAGAAGGGACTGCAATGTTACAGGAATTTAAAAAGGTGTTTCTTCCCTGTTGCTTGATAAACAGGATGATCTTCCTGGAGCTTTTTTGTAGACATCGAACAAAATATTCCTGTTACTCAACAAAGTGGAGATAAACCAGTAAATGACAATGAAATTATTTCTCGTGAATGGAAACAAAAGTATTTCATTAACACTTCAAAAACACACTTTATTACTATATGGTACATAGAATGGTGATTATCTGTCCTGATTCCTGCTTTTCTTTTTGAAGATTATTGAACGCCTGAAGCTTGTACCTCTTAGCCAAGATTGCGTCAAGGAGAGAGTCGCTGCCTTCCGAAATTTTAGTGATGAAGTAAGTAATGTGTTGGGTTTAGCTCCCTAAAGCCTTTTGCTTTGTTAAAAGAATCTTAAAACCTTGTCATCTCATCATTCTTATTCTTTAAGGGAGAAAAAGGATAAGATTATTTTGATTTCATACAAGTAGACTCTTGGCTTGCAACTTTTTCTTCTTAATGCTGCTCTTTTGAGCACTAGAATTCACTACCCAGAAATCCTGTCTCCATTTTGAAGTAGGTTATCTGCAGATGTGAGCCTCCCTGAGCTTACTGAGTTTCATTCAAGAATTCAGAATATTGAAAATTTTTAACCTGCTGGTGACCTAGTTCTTCTGTGCTTTTAATGGTCACTAAGCATTTGTAGGGTGTTTGTTTCCTTCCCTCTAAATTAGAGGAATTAATGGATTTGTGTATTAGCAAATGAAGCATAGTGGAAAGCTGTCACTGCTCTTGAACTGTTTTAACTGGAGGGTGACACTTCTTTTTTTAGGCAGTCGTTGTGTGTATTTGGGTGCTTTGGGGGGTTTATCTGACTTGCTGCTATCAAACATGAAGGTGCAGCCATTGGGCATGTCTGTCTTAAAGCTCTGGGTAGTGTTTCGGCTGGATGATGCAGCCAAAGCAGGGGTAACCACTACACCTATGACTGTTACAGGAATCTGTATAGTAAGGCTCATGGTTCTGTCAACCTGCTTTTGCTGCAATGTGTCTTTTTTCCCCCCTTCCTTTGTGTAGATCAAACACAATTTGTCTGAGGTCCTGCTTGCAACCATGAATATTTTATTCACCAAGTATAAGAGGATGAAAGGCACAAGCCCAACCACTCCTGCCAGACCCCAGCGGGTAATGGAAGACAGAGATTCGGTAAGAATATAATCCTCACTGCCTGACAAGTTTTCCTGTATTCTGCTGGTTTCAAGAGGCTGGGCTTCAAGTAACTGTGAATCTCTAATGGTCTTGGTTTTGGCTTGCTCAGTTACTTAGAGTCTTGGTCTGCTGAGCTTGTCCAGTAGCTTAGTCTCAAGGATGGTCTCTGATGCCTTCAGCTTTGTGTAAAGAAAGGTTGAAAGTGGGTGATCTTTAAGGTCCCTTTCAGCCTAAGCCATGCTGAGTCTGTGATAGTGCTTTAAATGACGTTGAGCTAATGGAGATAGTACGTCTATATTCACCTCCTAGCAAGAGAACTTCCTTCTTAGTGGAATCTTAGATGGTAAAACAAATGAGCAAAGTGCAGTGTCTGTAGGATGGTTGATGTTGCTGCCTTGACAATTGAGCTGTTGCTTTTTAAAAACCTGAAAGCCACTCCTTTCATTTGAGTAAGTGCCCATTTCTGGTGGAAAGGCCTTACCTCTTCTTCTCATCTTGCTTCTGTAGTGATGCAGGCCAATATTTTCCAGGTGTTCCTGGATGAAACACCGAGATGCTTGAGCACATCCCCTTGGTGAATGCCAGCATTGTTTTGGTGCCCCTGCGGGGAGTGGGCAGCTTGCAGCAGTGCTTGGTCTGGCTGCTGTTGAAATGCATGACAACAGTGGGTTTGACTTCACTGCTCAAGTTGGTGCAGAGGCATTTCCCCAAGCCACTGATGGGAGCCTCCACCTCCAGCAAGCTGCAGAACAGGTGGCATTTAAATGGCACAGCCAAATTTGTGAGCACTCACCTGCCAGCATGTGGGGTTGAGCAGAAGGGTTCACAGCCTAATTCCAGCCAGGGTTGGTTTGTAACTCTCACTAAGTTAAAGCTTCTGCCGGCATTTGAAGCTAGGGCCAAACCATTCATCTTGTCTTAACAGATTAGAAAATAAATATCAACTCCTGAGAGTGAAAAACCAACTTGGGCCATAGCCAGCTTTATTCCAGGCTTTAGTCAGCTGCAGAAGTGTCTTTGATCTGTAAATTGTAATATTGGTAAAAATCTTAGTAGCATTTTTAAATTACATAGAAAAATAAAAGGCTCAGATAACAGTACAGCCTTTGTCTTTGGGTTACAGCCTGCGAGAGCTAAGGGATCCTGCCTCACAGGAGTGCTTGTACTCTAGATCAGCAGCACTGGAGAAGGGTACACACTGCTTGGGTTTCTCCCACCTTAAACTCTACACGTGTGAAGAAGTCCCAGGCTAACACCATCTGTCACTTGCTGTGTGTCTTCACAAGGTTGGCACTGAGCAAAGAGTGCCTTTGCTCCCTGCTTTCCAAGTGAACTGTTTGTTTTGATTTGGTGATTTCAGTCTTATGCCTCATATAGAAGGATTTGGCATCTCCATCGGGGTGGAGTGCTGTCAGGTGTCCGCTCAGGATGAATACCATGGGCTGCTCCATGTGCTCAGTGTGAACACCACTTCATACTCGTGCACTCTGCACTCTCGTGCTATCACAGTTGTGGAGATGGACTGATAATGTACCTTGCTAAAAACCCTTGAAAATTTTCTTTATTTCAGGCTTCAAGTTTTGTTAATCAAGCTCCAGGCCTTGTGATGGGATCTCATGGCAGCAGGGTGTCAGTGATGCTGGGAGTGTGGGGTTTCTGAGTCACAGATCTCTGGCTGCCATGTGCAGTACAAGCTGTCCTTTGCCATCATAGGGGACAAGTGTCCACTGCCTCTCGTGTCAGGGAGGGGATAAGAGAACAGCTTTGTGACTAGAGTGTCACAAGGGAGTGTAAATCTGCTAATGTAGGATTAGCAAGAGAAAAAACCTACTGCCCTGTAGCTCCTGTCTGCCTAAAGATTTGCATGTACAAAAACAACCAAAAAAGAGGCCTGGGCACATTCAAGGTAGGGTAAGAATGGCTTTAGCATGTGTTGCCCTTTTTTCTTACCCTCAAGAATTTCTTCCAAGACTGCAGGAGCAGGGAATTTAGATTGTTTCAGTTGGGAGGCAATTCAGGCAATTTTGGTGTGAAGAAATGAGGGCATTACAGACGTGAGGAGAGAGGTGTTTCTTCAGCAAAATCTCATTCACCTGGACAGAGATGGCGGACATGAGCTTCAGCAGGCTGTGCATGACAAGAATATGTCTCCTGAACTTCCCTGGGAGAAGGGCAGCATTTCTATATTCACTGGGAAATCAAATTTATAGGGAAATCAAGCCCTTTTGGAAGCTTTAACAATCTTGGCACACTGCCCAGTAGACATGCAAGTGAAAAATTACCTTTCCTTGAATAGGTCTTTGAAATCCCTGGCTTTTTCTTTAGATCCATCAGAACAGGCAGATTCAGATCTCTCTGTTCATCAGACAAAAAGATAGTTGCTGTTTGTAACTCTGAGGCTTATTCTACGTAGCAGGGAACAGCGTCCCCCAGAGAGGAGATCAGAGCCCTTGTATTTGTCCTCTGGTGCCAAGCACTGCTCTGCCAACCACCCTGAGTGGCATCCTGCTGCCATGGGTGGGACTTCAGCTGGAACAGCATGGACCTGGCAGCATGGGCAGGATGGAGAGGAGTAGTACTGCTGGAGCCTCCCTGAACCCAATAATGCGCTCTGTTAAACATCTCCTGTCCCACTTTGGAGGTGGACTGGACTTGACTTAGAAAACATCAGGTTTGGGGTCAGAGCTGGCATTTCTGCATTGTGTTTATTTCAGAATGAAATCACCCAAGCTGTGTTTTGAGTATTTTTTCTTTTATGTATATATTTAATTAGTTTCGGGAATGAGGGAACAAAGTCCTGTCCCACTTGGCCTGATCCATTTTGTCAGATTTCAGGCAGAGATTGCAGGGAGCCCAGCCTGTAGTGCTAGAAACTATGGCTGTGGTGACAGCCCTGACCCAGATGTGAGTGCATGACAGCAATGTCATAGGCTCTTCGCCCTAGTCAGGGGTGGTGAACTCTCTGAAGCAGCCCAAGGGCAGTATCTTGGCAAAATTAGGTCATGAATGGAATTACTTTTTTTTTCTTTATTATCTGTGGTCTTATTTAAAATTGCAAGTAACTCTAACGTTCATTAAGTAATTACAGGCAATAGAACATCTAGACCTCCAGGCCGCTCTTAACCTCTGCAAACCTCTGTTTGTTCTTCCCAAAGTATTGTTTTGGTTTTTAAAAATAAGCCAGCTCTGGTATCATTGCTGCTGTAAAGGTAAAGGGAACATGACTCACACTGCTCCTCAGCCCTTCTTAGTCATGGTGAGAGTTTTTTCTTCTTAATACTGTAACTCCAAAGTCAGATACCTTGACATGTTTGTTTCTTTTCATCTACCACCTGTTTTGACCTCCACTGAAAAGCAGCAGCTCAGACATAATTACACAGCCGCAGTGTGTAACACATTTGGGAGCAGGCTGGGAGACTGACTGGAATAGAATGAGTGATTTCCAGGCCACCTTGTCAAGTTGCCAGTCCACTGGTGGTAACTGACAGCTTGGGAGGGAAACTGTCTTGGGAGATGTTAGCAAGTAGGTCAGTCTAGGGAAGACTCTCCCAGCTTTTCCATTCTCAGCCTCCAAAGCTTTTCTGTGGCTGTTGAGTAACAGACTGGTTTAACATCACCCTGAAAAAAGGGGGAAATTGGCCAAAGAGGTATTGGGGATGGTGTTTATAACAGTTCCCAACTGTGGAATGGACTTCGGTCACTTCTCAGTTTGTAAGTTCCTGCTTTCAGATTTACCATCCATGTGCCAACAGAAACCTAAAAAAACCTTTGGCTTTTCCTGCAGTCAGTAGGTGAAAGCAGGATTTGAACAGTGGGATCTTCTAGTACAGTAATTTTGAGATAGTTAATATTTAAGAAACACCTGTTAGCAGACAAAACAGTCTGAACAGTTTTCTACAAAGATTTGGGTTTTCTGCATTCTCTCTCCTACTAGTTATTGGAATGACTGTCCTTTTGCTTTAAAAACAGTTTTAACAAATGAAACAAATTACTCCTGAATTCCTTCAGCTGTTCTGTAGTCGTCTGGTGTGCAAGAAGGGGTTTGCTTGCTTTGGGCAAAGGTCTGAGTGGGCTTGGTGCTTCTGCTTTCCTTGTGTTACTGGCAGGAAGAGCCTTTGAGGAGACTGGTATGTTGCAGCTGATGCTGGAGATCTCCAGTTATGTGTGACATCTCTGATCTGTTTCTAGTGCTTCTGCTCTGAGAACATTAATGCTGCATTTCTACAGGTTCAACTTTGTTTTGCAAGGTGGGATGGAATCTTGTTGCCCTGGGAAAGCCCACTTCATGCAGAAATTTCAAGATTGCTGCAGGACAGTAATGCCCCACATTGCTGAAAATGGTTTTTCTTAGGTATTTTCAAATAAACGGGATTATTTTTAAGCAAAAGGGTAACTTGACATGCTTTTAATCGTTGGAAAAGGGAATAATTGGATTTTCTTCCAAATGCAGAGACTCCTTTTCCAGAGAGCAGCTCTGAGAAATAAAGATTACATGTGCTGGTTTGAAGAGTATTGTATCGTTGTAAATTTTTTTTGATACTAAAGTAACTGTACTTTGTTTTTCTGTTTTTTAGCAACTTCAGTCTCAAGCTCGTGCACTGATAATGTTTGCTGGGATGATCCCATACAGAACATCGGGAGACACGAACGCAAGACTCGTGCAAATGGAGATCCTTATGAATTAGTAGAGCAGCTTTGGCTGGGGTTGCAGCAGCCTGTGCCTGTCTTTAGTACGTTCAGGGGGCCCATGGGACCAGTGTCATTTTGTATTCTGTATTTTTGTTGACGGAAATAAATTTCTTTGGTTTTGATATTTGTTTTTTGACATTTTCATTTTCACTGATTCTTGTGTTTTTATGTTTTTATTAATTTTATTTTCAGTTGGTTTACATTTAGAAGTTTATTCTTAATTAGTTAATAGGGTATGCAGAAAAAGAAGTCATAGCTCTGTCGTAGGGTCACAAATATGGAATTTTATAGAAGAAGATGAAATGGAGAAGAAAACTTTGATTTATTGCTTAATGAACTTAGAGCTGAGAAGCTTTAGGGGGTTTTGAATGCATGTTAAGTGTTGAAAATGTGTCTGATGCCCCACCCACCCCTGTGACACTGCCATCAGTCCATCCCGTTGTCTCGTGTGGCGCTTGTGCTGCTGCGGTGCTGGTGAGCTCTGTGTGCTGCACAGACCCCTCCATGCTGAGCCAGGTGCTCACAGCCCTGGAGCTCTGCTGAAGCCTCTGCAGGAGCAGCTGGGTTGGAAACAGGTATATTTTGGTAGGAGAGTTTTCTGTGAGCAACGCATGAGTTTTGAGTCAGTTGCATTCCATGTGGGCCCCTGTTGAGTTTACCACAAGTGAGGAAGCTGAACCAGAGAGGCCCAGGTGTAGGTGTGTTGGGTGTGGGTGGATATTACTGTTGGTTTAGCAGGAAACCTGAGCCCCACAAAAGCAAGGGGCTTGAGAAAATGGTTACCTTTAAATGTTTTGAGCTACAATTAAATAAGAGTGAAAGCCCAAGGAGCATGTTATAGTAGAAACTTTTATTTTTAACATAACTGCCTGTCTTGAAAAAAAAAAAGAGGAATGTTGGTGATTACTCCTACTGCTCCCCTGCTGCTGTCTCACCCTCTTGTGTTACTGGGATATGAGAACATGTGGAGTTTGGAATGCAGACCAGGCAGCAAAATGTAGGGGCTGCTTTCAGCCTTTATATGTTAATAGCAATCATAGGAGAGAATTCATCTCTATTTTGCAATGTCTTAGTTTACTGGGATGGAGAAATATCTGACTGACATGATGAGAATTTTTCAATTACTTTTTTCACCAGAAGTGTTTTAGTATAAGTTTTGTCCACCTTTTGGACAGGAAGCAAAGGGCTTGCCAGCCACCCCAATCCGTGTCTGTCAGCATTAGCAAACCAGCTGCTGAGTTCTCAGAGGATAGAGCTAGGGATTGTGTACGGCACGGAGTGCTCCTGTAGCATGGCCAGGATTGTCCCAACTGAAGGCTGAGAGACACTTGGACAACACCCTGCAAGTAAAGGGGCGTTGGTGAGTTACCAAGGAGTTGTTTGGGGGTGGGAGTGGGGTAGAATTGCTTAACAAACTTGTCAACAGGTGAGTGTGGAAAGCTGCATTGTCTATTAATGTTTCTGGCATGTTTGTGTGGAAATGCTTCTTGACATATCTCAGGTAAGAACTGATCCCATTCCCTAGAGAACAGGCACCTTGCCAGTTGTTTGTGGACAGTCGTGGGGCCAAGGCCACCCCACACGCAGTCCTTCAGGATGACCCTGCTCCTGTGTTTTCCTTGCTGGTGCTCAGCCCCTGTCCCTGAGTTACTCCCAGCATCAAACCACCTCCCATACAGAGAGTCTGGCAAGTCTGCACCTGTCCTCAGGCAACTACTGACCTGAGCAAGAGGGACAATGTTTGCTGGAGTCTGGTAAGGGTGAGGGCCACCTTCCCCACTGTAACTCGCTCTCCCTGATCTGCCATTCATGCAGGGACAGAAGTCCTTTGGGGCTCAGCTCTTGCTGCTGCCATTTCAGGACCTTGTTCTCCTGTCTCTTGCCCATCCCCTGCTCAGGAGAGCTATCATGCTGCCTCACTAGCATGTTCTGATGTCCAGTGTTGAACCTGGAGAGCTTCTATAAGCAGTACTTTACCCTTTCTCAATCTGCCCTTTGAGGAGGCTATAGCAGGTGCTTTCTGGTGCTTATCAACCTTCTTGGGTATTGGTAAAAGGGAAAATTGATGTCTGTATATAGTTTGCTCCCTTTGTGCCCAGTGGTTGTGACTCCAGCCTTTGGTCCCTTTTGAAGCTAATCAGAAACTGACTTATTTCATGCTTTCAAAATCCAAGATGATCCTTCTCTGATGGACAGATGGGAAATAAACCCCAGGAAGTCGAAGTCCCAAGACTAACCCTAAAAAGGTAAGACCAGGCCCATTTCAGTCAAGATAAGAGATTGTGGGTATAACAGTAAGTGCCACAGATATTTGAAGTTAATTTATTACTTGCTGATTGCCCTGTGATTTTTTCTTAGGTTTGTGCAGGTGGTGAATATTACATCCCATCCATCTTCCCACATTCCCCAGAGCGGCAGGTTCCAGCTCAGTGTCTGAGCCTGTCTCTGGCAAACCTGACTCCTCTGCATGACTTCAAGGGCTTTGCTGCTTTGAGGTAGATGGTGATGCACATACTGACGCTTTGCTGAATAAGGGACCCCCATGGTTTTCCAGATGTCCCTGTTTTCTCTCCACCTTGTGCTTATTCTGCTGAAGAGAACAGCCGGCTTCTGCTCCCTCAGGTTTTGCATCACCACACTATGACTTTGCTAATGTACACGCTTAGCCTTTTCTAAATAGCTTATGTGCTGGAAGGGTTTTTTGGGGTGTCACTAAACTCATGCCTTGTGTTTGGTATAGCCTGTTCAAAGGTGGTGTCACCATGCACTCCCTTTACAACAGGGAGTAGTGCACAGGGTGCAGCAGAGCCAGGGATGTTCATCTGAGCTGAATTCATTCTGAGTAAAAACGGACAAATCTTCTCTAAGTCAGTGGAGCTCTGCTCTTTATACACAAAGCTGATCTGCTCTTTATACACAAAGCAAGCACAAATTAGGTTTAGGATAATTCCATCTGCTTTTTCCTACTGTGAGACTAAATCCCTGGCATTAAAGATCCTCCAGGTAGATGAGATGCATCCAAAGGGTGACTCATTGGTTTGAGTCAAACACAGCTGAAGCTTGTGTTGCTGCAGGAGATTAGAGGAAAAAGTGAAAAGGTGTTTGCTATGAGAGCATGTGACAGTCTTGTTCTGGTGTGGATGCAGCAGAGGCAGATAGTCTCCAGGCCTGTGTCCCACAGTTTGCATGGCTCTGTGGTTCTGAAACATCCACATATGCTGCAATAGCAGCACAGCAGCTCCTAAAGTTTTATGGACTGCACCTCCTGCAAGGACCAGGGCCGGAGTAATGTGGTCTGGAGTTGCAGGGAAATCTAGAAATACTCACTGTAAACTTGTGTTCTATGGTACCTGTCCAGTAGGGAAAAAATTAAAGTTCTGCCCAGGGTTAACCTGGTAAAAACTACATTGAGCTAAGGGAAAACAGTCAGCTCCTATAGGAACTGGTGCTGCTGAAATGTGCCTCGGGGTCCTCCTAAACACTGTCAGAAAGCTGGTTTCAGTGGGTCTTGTCTTCTCAGCTGTCTCTGTGAGGTTTTTCTGGTCCAGACAACAAAATTAATCCTTCCAAGTATTTTCACCATTACCCCAGAGTATGCTGGTCATAGTCAGGGTACTGCCTATGGGTTACATTCCTGCTTCTCTGCCTTTTCTTGGATTTCTCTATTGAATGCAGATTCTGCATCTCAATCTGATTTTTGTCATGTTTTCCCGACCCTCTGGCTGGAGTAGAACTGCTAAATGAGGTGGCTTCTCTGTTCATCACCATTTCCTACTACGACTGCATTTGTCCAAGACACTGCTTGGACCTTGTTCCTTGCAGGAGCTGAAGGAATTGTGTTCAGAAAAAGTGAATTCAATAAATTTCTTTTGGTTTTCTTACTCTCCCAACCCTTGTCACCCCAGCCTCTCAAAGAAGCGAAATGTTTTCCTTCCAGCCTGGAAGAAGTAAGGGGATACTGTTCATTCCAGTTCTGTGTCCCTGGGGTGGGACAGCACTCAAATACTGCCTCTGTTCTTGTCCCTCTACCGGCATTTTTGTCCTCTTTCTCTCTGGATTTGAAGTTGGAAGGATGGAAATGGTGTCTGGAAGAGATAGGATGGGAGATGACCTCTGTGTTCCCACTGGGAAATGTTACTGGCTGGTGGCTGAATAACCGTCTCTCTTCTCTTCCCAGGCTTCCTTTGCTGTGGTGCTGAGAAACTGAGTCTGCCCTGCATAGTGGGTTTGCAGTGCTGAGCCCCTGCATCGTTTGTGTGTCCTGTGTCGCTCAGGGCGGTAGGTTCCCTCTTCCACAGGGATGGAAACAGGTCATTTAAAGCCTCATTAAAACCTGTTGGAATATAACACTTTGGCAGTCTTTAAAAGAAGCTGTGTAATACACTGCACCATGCTCTGCTTAACTCGATTTTGGGTTCATTTGATGTGTTTAATATTCAGAACAAACTGGGGGATCGGCTGGAAGTGAGGGAAAGCCCTGCAGAAACAACTTGGCGCCTCTTCCCTGTGAGCGGAGGGGCTGGAGGGTGGTGCTGCAGAGCTCCCCTCCCTGCCCGCAGCTCCCAGCGCCGCTCGGCCCCGGTATTGTTGCTGCAGCTGGTGTTGTGAATCAGGCCGACGACAAGCGCTTCCTACAATCCGGCTATTTCACTACACCAGGGTTGCATCATACCACTCGCTTCGCTCTTCGCCTGCCTCTGGAGCCCTCTGTCTCTTCCGGAGCATCTCTGACCGTGCTGTTTTTAACAGACCCCCCACTTAAGAGACTGATTTGTGCTGTTTTGGTCAAATCAGGGGTTTTGATGAAATAATGAGGTTCTAAAATAAAGCCATTTCTGCTGGGCGTGAGTCTGCTGGTGCATCTGTTGTGAGAGGAAGCTGGTGTCCACTTTGGAGGGTGTTGCATGAGGTGCTGGCGTGAGGCTCTTTCCTCGTCCCCACCTCGCCCTTGTCCCTGCTCTCCGGGCTCTGGCGTGCTCTGCAGTGCTGTGAGGGCTGAGCGCAGGTGCAGACCAGGCTGCCTGCCCTCAGCTTCCCCGGTGAGCGGCTACGCGGGTCTTGGGTGATCACGGCTGTCTGCCCACAAACAAGGGGGCTGGAGCAAGTCCTCAAAAATCAGGTCAAAATTTGTGTGTGAATGCAGAGACAGCCAGAGGCAGGCCCAATTTTCCATTAACTTGCAAAGCCACACAGCGCTGAAATTCCAATGGGCTGCCCTCGAATTTTATTGCTGGCCTTGTTTGCTGTCTTTGCTGATCTTATCTATAACTGCTTTGGTGGCACATGTGACAGGGGCTGCAGGGGTGTAACAGGCACCTATCCCTCCCCCTGTCCTCGCCTGCTGTGGCTATGGGGTTACAGGCACACAGCTTCAGCTCGTGTTTTGTGCTATAGGAGCAAGGCTTAATTAAGTGGCTTAATAACTCAGGGATGGGACTGAGAGCAATTCTGAGCCCTGGGTGCTCAGTGGTATCCTGTCCGTGTG
This sequence comes from Chamaea fasciata, assembly GCF_029207755.1. Lineage (NCBI taxonomy): Eukaryota > Metazoa > Chordata > Aves > Passeriformes > Sylviidae > Chamaea > Chamaea fasciata. Next base: position 8,970,186 of record NW_027094097.1, read on the forward strand.
TTGGGAGGGGAAGGGAGCTGTGGGACCATGGGCATCTCTGCTGCCTGGTACTGACAGTTGCCAGCTCCAGGCCCTGGACAAGCACAGACAGACCTACACCGCTCTGTGCACCTTGGCTTCTCCAGCCCCCTGGAATCCTAGTCCAGCAGCAGCATCTCTCAGATGTCACGCTTCCCCCTTCCCCCAGATTTCCCTGTGAGATAAAGGCACCCTCCCCACATCCGGCCCAGCTCAATGCCACAGGCAGCATCTTGGAGACCAGCCAAGATGATTTACGAGATCTGACGGGTCTCAGCAGTATCCCAGGGAAGGGCGAGGGTGCGTGGGAGTCTTGCTCCCTTTTTCCATAATAAATCCCTGTGGGAACTGAATGTTCCTGGGTTGGGGCCGGGGGCAAACTCAGCGCTGCATTTCTCTGCTGCTCTGTCCTTGGGACTTAATCTCAAATCTGTTATCGCTGCTCCCATCGAGCGCTGGGAGGCAATGATGCCCATTATGGTGGTTTTGGTATCCCTTCCAGCTATTTTTTTCCCCCTGACCAGCTTGGGGTGGTTTAAGCTGATTCCTTTCCTCTATTAGCATCAGTGGTGGGTGTGTGCCGGTCACCGCGCTCCGGTTTTGCGGGGTATAAAGCCGGCAAGCCCCTCTCCACTCTGTCCCCCACCTGGCAGGCTCCTGGGCAGGGGCAATGGCCGAGCTGCCCGTCCCAGATCTGCCCCCAGCCCGCTGCAGCGGCCGATTCACCATCAGCACCCTCCTGGGCATGGAGGAGGGGGGCCGGGGTCCCTACACACCCACCGAGGGGTCCAGCTGCGACAGCGTCCAGCCCACCCACCTGTCCAGCAGCACCCTCTGCACCAGGACCTTTGGCTACAACACGGTGGATGTGGTGCCAGCCTACGAGCACTATGCCAACAGCAAGGGGGTGGGTGACCCCAGGAAGGGCAGGCCCTCACTGGCTGACCTGCACTCCATCCTCAAGGTAACGGGGCGTTGCTGTACCCACAGCATCTCTGGCATTCACTGGCCATGCTGCTGGTCCCTGCGATGTGTCTGTGGTGGGTCACTGTGTCTCCTGCCTTTCGGTGCCATAACTGGTGCTATGCCGACTGCACGTCCCCAAGAAGGCCTTGGGGGAAGCCAGAGAATCCAGCTGTTTCCAGCTGTGTGCTCAACCAGAGCACTGCCTCCAGGGACAGCTGCCTGAAGTCCACCCTCACCTGCCTTCCCCTTGTCCCACAGCCTGACCCAGGCCGCCTTCGCACGCCGGTGTCTGACCTGCAGCAGAGCAATGGCCTGCCAGAGGCTGGGCTGGAGGCCGGGCTGGAGGAGTCAGAAGGGGAGCCGGGCAGAGATTCTGCGCCAGAACCTGTCCGCTTTGGATGGGTGAAGGGCGTAATGGTGAGTGTGACCCATTCCCCACAGAGCATCCTCCTGCCCTCCTACCCTGTAAGCATTTTACCCTTGTTGCGTTTTTCCCAAATATTTTTGCAAGCACGTGTACTTCGTGCAATTCCCTGCCCTCCTCGGTGGGATGGTTTTCTCTGAGGAGCAGCAGAGCTGGCATGGTTTGGCCATCCCCAGGTGTCAATGCCCTGATGGCCGGTTCCCCTCTGTCCCCCCCAGATTCGCTGCATGCTGAACATTTGGGGAGTTATCCTCTACTTGCGTTTGCCCTGGATCACCGCCCAGGCAGGAATCGGTGGGTGCTGCGGTTCACTGTGGGCTGGACAGGGGCGCTGGGACCATCATCACCCAAACACCTGGGGGGTGGTGGGACTCCTAGGGAAGGCTGTGGGGCTGGGGGATACAGCAGTGAAGCAATGCCCTTTCCCTGCAGCCCTGACATGGCTCATCATCCTCATGTCCGTGACAGTGACCACCATAACTGGCTTGTCCATCTCTGCCATATCCACCAATGGCAAAGTGAAGTCAGGTAATGTCTTCCGGTCACTGCAGGGGTGTCTTTATCCTGGGGCTGCCCCATGGATGTGAACTTCTGGCATGGGCTGTGAGGTGTGGGGGCACCCCAAAAACGTGGGGGAAGCAGTGATGCCATGGGGTGTTCCCTGCCTCAGGAGGCACCTACTTCCTCATCTCGCGGAGCCTCGGGCCAGAGCTGGGCGGCTCCATCGGGCTGATCTTTGCCTTTGCAAACGCCGTGGCCGTGGCTATGCACACAGTGGGCTTTGCCGAAACTGTCCGGGACCTGCTGCAGGTAGGAAAGCGGCTCTGGGTCCCAACATACCCCCTACCCCTTCATCCCCATCTTCTCCTTGCACAACCTGTGTTGATTATCAATACTTGCGTTATCATTAGACTACTGATAATCAAAGGGTGGCTGCTAAAACTCATGGAAAAATCAGTGGTCTGGTAAGGAAGAGGGTTATTTCCACATTGTGAATAGTTCCCCTTCCCCAGGAGCACAATTCCCTCATCGTGGACCCCACCAATGACATCCGAATCATTGGGGTCATCACTGTGACAGTGCTGCTGGGCATCTCCCTGGCTGGCATGGAATGGGAGGCCAAGGTAACCCTCACTCCTGCTCACATTTTTCTCTTGGCTTCATAAGAGCTGTCCCTGCTGCCCATCAGGCATCTGAGGAGCAGAGGACACCTGTGGCTCCCAAAAAATGGGCATGGGTTTCTCCTAATGTATTCTTCGCTCTTTCTGTGCCCAAACGCCCAGTCCTTCAGCTGGCTCTTTCTGGTCTGGCAGGCACAGATACTGTTCTTCCTGGTCATCTTGGTTTCCTTCATTAACTACCTGGTGGGGACAGTGATCCCAGCCACTGCTGAGAAGCAAGCAAAGGGCTTCTTCAGCTACCGAGGTGAGTCTGCCACAGGCTGGGGTTGCACTCAGCAGGTCCAAGTGCATCTCTGGAGCCCGGCTCTTTGCTGCAGTTGGGGTCGATGTTTGCTATGGGAAGGTGCTCCTTGTGAGAGACATCATTAAAAGCACCTTGTCCCCTCCCATGGGGTCCCTGCCATCATCACTATGCCCCCAGCCAGTACTGAGGTGCTTTAGCCAGGAAAAAAGAAGCTGAGAGGCCCCAAATGCTTCTCCTCTGCTTCCTCCGCAGCTGATATCTTTGCTCAGAACTTTGTGCCCAACTGGCGTGGACCTGAGGGCTCCTTCTTTGGCTTGTTTTCCATTTTCTTCCCGTCAGCAACTGGCATCCTGGCCGGGGCCAACATTTCTGGTGACCTGAAGGTGGGTTGTGACTGTTGCTGCCTGGACCAGTGTTTCTCAGGGCTCAAGCCCTACTTTCCCTGGGGCTTTCATTATGATCCAACTGTGAGACTTTGTTTTATTTCTTCTGGAAGCTTTGGGCTCAGCCAGGGGATGGTCTGTGGCTTTGTGACACAGGGAATTAAAATTCGTCTTGTACAACAGCCACAAATAAACTGCCTATGTTAGCACTGCTGCTGGAAAGATGTCTAACATGTCTCTGCAACTCCCTTGGGCAGGATCCTGCCGTGGCCATCCCCAAGGGCACCTTGATGGCCATCTTCTGGACCACTATGTCCTACCTGGTGCTTTCTGCTACCATTGGTAAGCAGCATGTCCTCAGGTGCCATGGGTGAGGGGCTGGGTGGGTGGGCTGGGAGGGTTCAGGTGGGTAGGAGCCAGGAGCAAGCCGTGGACACTGGCACCGATATCCCGGTGTGAGTGCCACCGGTGCCAGACCTTGTTCCTACCCCCATGGGGGGCAAAGTCATCCTGGGTGGGCAGTGGAGCTCATGGCATTGCTCAAAGCCATCATGCAAGTAGGGCAGGCCCATGGCAGGGACTTAGGAGCTGTCACAGGCAACAGGATGTGGGGTTGGGCTTCATGAAACCGTGGAGAGGTGCCAGCCCTGCTCTAGCCCCGTGTGTCCCCCCAGGTGCCTGTGTGGTCCGAGATGCTTCGGGCAGCCTGAACGACAGCGTGGCCGTGGGCTCGTCAGGCTGTGAGGGACTGGCCTGCAGCTTTGGCTGGAACTTCACCGCCTGCACCCAACAGCAGAACTGCCGATACGGGCTCAGCAACTACTACCAGGTAGTGCTCAGAACCATGACAAACCCCTGTTACTGCTCCTGGCCAGGTTTGTGCTGCAATGGATGGGTTTCAGGGCAGCTGCAAGCCTGGCACACCCCTAGCATCCTGGGGGGCACCAATGCTCTTGAAACAGCCATGTTTTAACAGGAAGGCACCAGGGAGTGGGCTTTTGGATGTGGCTGGACTTTGCTTCCTGGATAATGTTAAAGGAAATGAAGCAGGATGGGGCCTGGGGCTGGAAATCCCTCAGGGCTGGGGTGGAGGTTGGTGCACCAGGGATGCTGGGGTTCCTGATCCCCTGGTTTTCATGCAGAGCATGAGCATGGTGTCTGGATTTGGCCCCCTCATTACAGCAGGGATCTTTGGCGCTACCCTCTCCTCGGCATTGGCCTGCCTTGTCTCAGCCCCCAAAGTCTTCCAGGTGAGGGGGTGATGTCTGCACACCCCAGCTTCTCTCCCTGAGCTCAGCACTGAGTGATGCTCCTTGGTGCAGGGCTCTACATCCGTGAACAGCCCTGGGGCAGGGAGGATGCTGTTGTCAACACAGGGCGTGTCTCCCGTTCGGCCCTTGGTCTTATGGATGCAGGAGCCACCACGGCACTGCCATCCCATGTCCCTGGCAAAGCCTGCTGTCCCCACTGTGTCTCTCCTTGCAGTGTCTCTGCAAGGACCAGCTCTATCCTCTCATCGGCTTCTTTGGGAAGGGCTACGGGAAGAACAGTGAGCCCATCCGTGGCTACATGCTTACCTATGTCATTGCCATTGGCTTTATCCTCGTTGGTAGGTGCTTGCTGCCCCAGTACCCTCCTAGACCTTGCCACCAGCAGGGTGGCTCAGTCCCCACCAGTGACAGCTGACTCTCCTTCTCCTCCCACAGCTGAGCTCAATGCCATTGCCCCCATCATCTCCAACTTCTTCCTCTGTTCCTACGCCCTCATCAACTTCAGCTGCTTCCATGCCTCCATCACCAACTCCCCAGGTGGGCTGTGCCACGCCTTGCCGTGCCCTGCGGCGGCCGGCCCCGCGTGCGGCGCCCCGTCCCGGCAGCGGCCGCTGTGTGTGTTTGCGTGCAGGCTGGCGACCCTCCTTTCGGTATTACAGCAAGTGGGCTGCGCTCTTTGGAGCCGCAGTCTCAGTGGTGATCATGTTCCTGCTGACCTGGTGGGCAGCCCTCATTGCCTTCGGCATCGTCATCTTCCTCCTGGGATATGTCCTCTACAAAAAGCCAGGTGGGTGGCGGTAACCTGGCACCAGCAATGCCCCAGAAGGTGTCTGGCCCTGTTGCTAATCCATCTTCCCCATGCAGATGTCAACTGGGGCTCCTCCATGCAAGCCAGCTCCTACAACATGGCCCTCAACTACTCAGTGGGGCTGAATGAAGTGGATGAGCACATCAAGAACTACAGGCAAGGGCAGCTCATTGCAGTGCTGGGCACAGAGGGAGTGAGATGAAGAGCCAGTTCCTGCCTCTGGTAAACCCAGGGAGGCTTCATGCCTGTGGCCACATTCTCACCACCACCCTCAGTAACCAGGAGCAACAGCAACCTGTGTCTGTCTCCAAAATCCCGTGTCTGTGCCATGTAAGGCAGAAAACTGGGCAAACCCTGCCCTCCCTGTACCAGGCAGACACAGACACATAGGTCTCATTTGATATAAAAAGACCAAAGAGTGAGACTGGACCCTCAGGCCACATAATGTTTTCTCATTCTAGAGATGCTCCCCATAGTTGCCACTGGCCAAGCATGGAGAAGAGACGTGGCTCATTCCAAAGAGGCTGGATGCCTCCAAGGTACCATTCCTCACTTCCTTTTTCCCCTGCCTGCAGACCACAGTGCCTGGTGCTGACTGGCCCACCCAATTTCCGCCCGGCCCTGGTGGATTTTGTGGGGACTTTCACCAAGAACCTCAGCCTGATGCTCTGCGGCAATGTACTGATTGTGAGTCACCTGCAGGAGCCAGTTGGTTCCTTCTGGGGATTATGGCCACTGGTGGGTGGTGGGCTGGGAAATCCAGTTGTATCCTGGTGGGCTCACAGGGTGGAGATTGATATGTGTCCACTTGTGTGTTGCTGGATAATGAAATGTGTCAACTGGAAGCCTCTCTGAGTTGTTAAGCAATATTGAAGCATCAGGATGTCCCTGTGGGCTTATGGCTTCCCTTTGCCAATTAATTGCAGAAGATTTGGAAGGATGAAGTAGTTGCTCAGAGGACAGGGGGGTCCTGCAGCTCTGAAGTCTCCAGAGCAATTGGGTGCAGTAAGAACCAGCTCATCTGCACCCACAGAGTTGTTGGGATTGTGTGCACTGGGTGTCGACTCCCTGGATTCACTGGTTTTCTTGGCTGTGATTGCAACCTCCCATGTGTGCAGTGGTTACATCAATCTCTTGCCAATGACTTGGGAAGAGAGGAGCTAGAAGTCCTTGGTGGCAAGACCACCAGTTGGAAGGGGCTGCTTGAGCTCCTGCCCCTGACTCCTGCAGGGACCACGGAAGCAGAAGATGCCGGAGTCCCAGCTGATGGCAGAGGGCCACACTAAGTGGCTAATGAAGAGGAAGATCAAGGCTTTTTACACGAATGTGGTGGCTGAGGATTTGAGAAGTGGTGTCCAAATGCTCATCCAGGTACAGCCATCATTGGCCTTCCAGCAGCAGGGTCCCTCCCCTTTGTCACAGCTTGGGGCAGCTCTGACCCCCCTCCACAATTTCCAGGCATGCCCCTTTGTGTTGCTCCCCTATGGAGTGGACTGACACCACCTGTGTCCATCTGTCCCAGCAGAGGGGTCTCATGGGGACATCTATCCATAGGCTGCTGGCCTTGGGAAGATGAGACCTAACATCTTAGTGCTGGGCTACAAGAAGGACTGGCGGACGGCATCTCCACAGAGCCTAGAGGACTACGTGGGCATCCTACAGTATGGCCACACGGGCTCCTCTGCCTCTCGGGGACACTGGCACCTGGTGGTGGCCCCGCAGTTGCTGACAGCTGCAGCCACGTGTGCAGTGTCCAGCTGGACAGCGCCAGCCCCCATTAACTGCCTTCTCCTCCCTCCTTGCAGCGACGCCTTCGATTTCAAGTACGGTGTGTGCTTAATGCGGATGAAGGAAGGGCTGAACGTTTCCCGAGTGCTGCAGGCACATGGTAAGCGTGAGTGGCCAGGGAGGCACAGAGACGTGGAGTTGTGGGATGTGCCAGCCAGCACCATGTCCCCAAATGTCACAGTCCTGGTGGGACATCACTACTGTGCTGGGATCAAAGATGATGAGGACAGTGAGGCACTGCTGTGCTGCCCCTGCTCTTCTCCTCCCTCCCCAGTTAACCCCACGTTCGAGGCAGCAGAGCACCCCAAGAATGGCACTGGCAGCAGAGCAGCCCCAGGCACAGGTAGGTTGGTCCTGGCTTGTGACTGCCCAGAGCATCCGCAGCTCTGAGGATTATTTTGCAGGCAGGGTGGGGGTTTCAAGCACTGATGGGGAGCAGGGCTGGGAGCAGGAGGAAGTGATGCCTTTAATCTGTAGCCAGTGGTACCCTTTGCTGACACCAGGACCCTCTTGCCCCAGCAGTGGACCCCACCACCTTGGCCAATGAGCAGCAGGCAAGCACCATCTTCCAGAGTGAGCAGGGAAAGAAGACCATTGACATTTACTGGCTCTTCGATGATGGAGGTAACCTTCACCTTCCATCTGTCCAGAAAATGTGAGCCCAGCACCTCCAGCACGGTGCCCAGAGGGCTCAGTCCCTGCCAAATGGGGTCAGGGCATCCCTGACTTTTGGCAGTAAGGAAACACTGGTGAGGCAGGGGGTCACTGCTGCATCTCCCACCGGGTGTTTTGGGGATAGGTCTCACGCTGCTCATCCCATACCTCCTGGGGCGCAAGAAGAGGTGGGGAAAGTGCAAAATCCGGGTGTTTGTCGGCGGGCAGATCAACAGGATGGACGAGGAGAGGAAGGCGTAAGTGCTGGCAGCCACCGCACCTCTTAGTCACTTGGTCACCGCCACTGTCCCATGGGTGGTGACACAAGCTGCTTCCCATCCTGCTGAGCCCTCCCAGCTTTGGCATAATGGGATCTGTGAGCTCTTACCTGGCTGCTTTGCCTCATTTCTCTGGAAATCAATGTGGCTGCAGAGTGGGAAAACCCAAAGTGCAAACTGAGGCCAGCAGCAGGGTTTTCTGCTGCCACAAGTCCCTGAAAGAGCTACTATTCTCTGCTAACTTTGGGAAAATGTGTCCTTTTCCCTCCAGGATCGTCTCTCTGCTGAGCAGGTTCCGCCTCGGCTTCCATGAGGTCCACATCCTCCCTGACATCAACCAGAAACCCCGGCCAGAGCAGTAACCACCTCCTTCCCCTTCCCTGTGCCCCCCCAGCACCCCCAAACCTGCCCAGACTCTCTTCCTTGGCACTGTCTGCTTGTGTTGCAGCATCAAGAGGTTTGACGAACTCATCGCTCCCTTCAGGCTGAACGATGGCTTCAAAGATGAGGCCACAGTGAATGAGATGAGACAGAGCTGTCCCTGGAAGATCTCCGATGAGGAGGTCGATAAAAACAGAGCCAAGGTAGCACCAGTGCCAGGGGAGCTCCTGCAAAGGGTCTCCTGCTTTTCAGACAAAATTCAGCCTTTCTGGAAATGATTGTTTTGGGTTTCCCAATGCTCTTTGCTCCACAGTCGCTCCGACAAGTGAGGCTGAATGAGATTTTGCTGGATTACTCAAGGGATGCAGCACTCATAGCCATGTAGGTGCCAGTTATGCCCTCACAACCATTTCCTGCCCCATGGAAATGGCCCCTCTGGATGTTCACCCCTCCCTGGGTGGGGAGATCCTGCACAGACACCCTAATGCTGTGGTGAGACAGTGCTGCACCACAGGGAAAAGCCCTTGGAAGACACCAAGGGCTCCAGCCTGGGTCCTGTCGGGTGGGAGGATGTGGTGTTGCCCCTTTTTAGGGAAATAACCTGCAGTGGCCTGAGAAAGGGGCTGTGGTGGGGCTCTGTGCCGGCCCCGCCTCACGCCCCTTGCTGTGCCGCAGCACTCCGCCCATCGGCAGGAAGGGCCGCTGCCCCAGCTCCCTCTACATGGCCTGGCTCGAGACCCTCTCGCAGGACCTGAGACCCCCCATCATCCTCACACGAGGAAACCAAGAGAACGTGTTGACTTTTTACTGTCAATAAAACCTCCTGGATCCCTGAGGACTTGGGATGTGAATTTGTCAGGCCAGTTTTGATCCTGGGGCACTCTCCTTTGGGAGTCTGGGGGAGCAGTGAAGGCGTGGTGGAAATGTCCACCAGGCACAGCTCCCACCCTCTTACAAACACTTGTTTGGCCTGTCTCAATAAGCAGCAATACTGGCCCTGCAGTGCAGGTACTGCTCTGGCCTGGGGTTAGCCAGAGCCAGGCAGGGGAGTCGTGGGGTCCTGTACCTGCACGCCCAGGAGAGCCCACGTGGTGTGCAGGGGCTGAACGCTGGCCCCAGCAAAGCCACTGGCCCAGGCTGGGAACAGCCCCAGGGGCTGGGAGCAGGTCAGCACCAAGCCCAGGGGCTGCAGGGTCCCAGCATGTCCCCTCAGGGACAAGGACAACAGCTAAGCCTGTCCCCAAATGAGCAGCAGTGAGATGTCCCCTCAGACTGTGATGCCTGGCTGCAGTTGCAGGTCCAGCTCCTAATGGAGGCAACATTTACCACCAGAACCAGGACATTTCTGGTGCAGATGGCCCCAGGCAAAGCAGAAGTGCAGCTCATTTGCAAAAGCACACCCAGGCCCCCTTGTTGTGCTGCAGAAGAAACACACAACACTCATTCACTTTAAGAGTTACAGAATTTACTGATAATCACCACCAGGATTAGGAGTGTCAGTAGAAAAATAAAATGTACAGAATTCTCAGTCATACAAAGATTTGTTCGTGACAGCCGCAGCTGTGAGCAAGAGGAAGCCAGGTGGGAGCAGGGGGGATGTCACACACAGGGAGCAGGGCCACAAGCCTCGACATAAGTGGGTGTTCCTCCAGGGCAGGCAGCTTCTCCAGAAGGTGTTTCCTTAACCAGCACTTTGGCTGGGCTCCCCAGCAGAGGCTCACAGCACTGCTGAGCCCAGGACACCTCAGTGTTGATGGTTTTGCCAGCTCTTTGCATTTTTTGGCAAGTTTGACTGAGCAAAGTCTACCAACACCTGATGAAAACTGAAGGGATTCCTTCACATGCCTCACTTGGAATAAAGGAATGGAAAGGGAAGACCAAACCAATGATGGGAGGAAACTGCTATCAGTGCTTCAATTGCCATCTGGTGTTCAACTCAAGGCTACTCCTCCTTTCTGTTTAGCTCTAGTTTTACTGGAGAGGGAGGTTGCCAGCAGCAGCCAGTGGCATGGAGGATGCTCTGTGAGCACCAAGGTGACACAAACCACTTGCCTCCTGTGCTAATATGTCAAGGCAAGTCAGCTGATTGTTCACCTTTTATGCAGGAATTCCCTGAAAATTTCACAGCATCCACGTATAGAGAGACATTGCCAGCTCCAAACACTCCAAACAGGGTCAAGCTGCCAACTCTCCAAGTAAACCAGAACCCCCTCAAAACAGACTCTCGGAGATCCCAAGGGATAGAAAATGGGAGGCTTTCAGTTCACCCAGAAATGAGTGACTTTACCGAACAATTTTTGAGTTGTTCTGAGCTCTGTAACAGCCCATTTGTGTCCTGCACCCCTCAGCCCTGTTCCTGCAAGGAAACCTCCTCTTGCTGTAGCATGGGGCACATGGATAAAGTGCTTTCTCAGTTGCAATCAGCTTAATGGCTATTGAGTGGTGCCAGGCACCGGGGCAGGGTAAAGGAGAGCACAGCAGGTGCTCAGGACATTGGTTTCTGCTGTCACCTGAAAGGTAATGTCAGACTCACCCTTTCCAAATTCCATGAGATACTTAAAATCCATCCAGGAAAACACAGGATAGTTCCTATAAATTAAACTGTGTACTCTATACACATGCTGAAATACGAAGGGGGAAAAGAAAGAAATTTTATTTCTTCTTTTTCATTGTTTCTGCCCTGGCAGGAAAACTGGCTCTCTACAAGCAGCACAGCACACAGGGCTCTCCATAGATCCAGAGTTTAGTATATGTTACACCACTTGGACCTTACCCCCCTAAGGAGAAGGATTCATATTAAATTATTTCCTAAAGTGAGCATCTATATTTCCTGAATTAACATAGGCTAAAATTTAGAGCAATCTCAGTAAGTAGCACCTGCAAAACACCTCTCACCATCGAGAGACCACTCCTAAGAAGTCCGTGCACAGAGAAACCCTTTTGCATGATAACCACACTGCCCTGTTGAAGGATCACAGAATCAATTTAGTTTAGAAATGCCCTCTGAGATCAAGTCCAACCTTTGACTGGTCACCACCTCGTCATGCAGACCACGGCACTAAGTGCCATGTCCAGCCATTTCAGCACTGAGGACATGGGCTCACGGTGGATAAATGGCCCTAGGAAATGCTGCAGGTACAAAAGGAACTGATTTGGAAACCAGGGGAATTCAATGAACACACAGATGGGAACTGTCCCCTGCAAGGAGGGGACACAGACAGTGTCTGGACACAGCCAGTGTTTTCCCCTCTGCAGCCCATATCGTGTGAGCTGGGTACAAACACAGACCACAGCAAACCCCTAGGGGTGGCTACACTGCCCAGCCACATCCCTGGAATTCAGCCTCAGCTTCCCCAAAGAACCAAGCCCCAGGAAGCACCCTGTAAGTTGCTCAAGTGCCCCAGACATGTGGCACAACTCCGGGCAAAAGTGCAGAGCTACCAATTAGTTACAAGTCACTTAAAACCAAAACAAACTAAAACAATTCATGAGGAGACAGTACAGCCTGTGGAGACGGGTTGATCTGGGGCTGTGTTCACATGAACACAGGAACCACCCAGGCTCCTGCCAGGAGCCTTACAGCTCTCTCAAGCCCTGGCACACTGTTGGCTGGTCTGAAAACACAGCACACTCCCAGCACCAGGTGACAGCCCAGCCTGGCCATGCAGCTCTCAGCAGCAGCACGAGGGATTTCATCCAAGCTGGCCAGTGCCACCTCCAGATCAGTGCAGACACCCTACACCAACATCAACAGCATCAGCAAGTCAAAGGAGAACAGGGTCATTTGAAAACACAAGTCTCCTCCAAAGCCTGAGGAGAAGCTGTGCACGCCCACATGCACACCTGGGATTTATGGAGTGCCCATTCCACTGTGCTTTGCCTCTGGGCAGAACGTTCACAGGGCCAGAAGAGCTTCGCTGTAACAAAATTAATAAAATCTTTTTTATACCAGTCATTTCCCCTGTGCAGCATTTTCCTCTGTGTCCCAGACACAAATCTGCACTCTCAGCCACCTAAAATGAGTTTTCCTTTTGCTGCTCCCAAATCCACTACGGCTATGACGTGGTATTAAGAAGTTTGGGCCAGGAAGAAAACAAATTAATTTTTTAATTTAAAAAAAATGACATTAAAAGAGCTTCAAGTTCACTCAAAACCAAGCAACAAAGCGGCGAGTGTGCTCTGAGGACACAAGTCACTCTGGTCCTCTTCCTACCCAGCACAGCTGGTGTCGCAACTCACCACTGGTGAAAGGTACCCGGGTCTCCTCCCCTGGTAGCCATTTCCTACCCTCCAGAGAAAGAGAGTTTCACTTGGCACTTGATGTTACCAAAAAGTAACAAAATTCACAATTTTTAACTTTCAATCCAGGCTGGAGGCAGGAGCAAGCCCTCTCAACTCCTTAAATCAGTGGAAGAAGCACAAGGCTGGAGCTGTGCTCCCCGTGATTTGTTCTGAGGCAGCAGGTCCTTTGCTCCCCATCTGGTTTGTGTTCTCCAGCCTCTCCAGAGGAGCTACAGAGTAGCCAGGATGCGCAGGAAGGAAACCACCACCACACAGAACGTCTGGCCCACGCCAAAAATGAGGGCCTCAAAGGGAATCATTTTTTTCCCTGCAGCTCTGTAAACTCCAGCAATGGCAGCACCTATGGAGAGGGGGAAAAGCCGAGATGTGAACGTGAGACAGCTGCTCTGCCACAGGGACGAAGGGGAAGCCTCAGAATGGGAGGCTGGGGCAGAGAACAGCGGGGTCTGAACCTCCCCCTGCACAGCGGCAGGCAAGAACGCTGGGCTGGGGATGTCTCACAAACCTCAGCCAGTAACCAGAGCGTGCTGGTGGTGATGGCTGAACTGCTGCTGAGGCCTCCAGCAGGTGTGGGGGGTGGGGTGGTTTGGGACACGCCCTTGTCACAAGATTCCCCCACCCACAGCCCGCAAACGTTACCCAGTTCTGGGCACTGACACTAAACCTCTGAGAGATTTTCCTCCAGGTGCTCAGAAACGTGAAAGCCCCCTTGGCTCTGCAGCCGGTGGGCACGTTTGGGATGCGTGATGCAGGGCTCGACAACGTGGGGCGAGGGAGAAATAAAGCCAGAACGTTAACCTCCATCCCGGGGAGCACCGCTATTCCACGCGCTCCCGAAGGCAATCTCTGATCACCACAGAGCCCCGCGGCCGATACTGCCGGCACTTGCCGTACTTGTGAGGGTGCCGGCGGTGATGGGTCCCACGATGCCCATCAGCAGGACGCTCACGGACATGAACCTGCCGTACTTGTGGTGCCGGAGCGTGAAGAGGGCAAGCAACGCGGCCGGGACGTGGAAGGCAAGGGAGGAGACGAGTGCCCACAGGAAGACGCCGTACCACATCTCTGCGGAGAGAAGGGCTGTGAGGGCGGCCCGGGGCCCGCGGGCCTCCGGCGGCCCCGGCGGGCGGGCCCCGCGTCGAGTAGGAAGGTACCTGGGAAGGTGGAGAGCGGGCTGGAGTAGGTGGTGGTGCCATTGCCTACGCGAGGTACGAGGCGAAGGCTGAGGATCTGCTGCAGGAGCCCCCCGCCACCGCCGCCCGCTTCGCTGCCCTCCATCCCCGCATCCGCCACCGCCTCTTCCGCCCGTCCCTTTCCGCCCGCCGCCGCCAATGGGAAACGTTGTAAGGTGACAGACAGGGCTCATTACCAATAACCACTGGCCTCTGGGCAGCCGGGCCCCGCCCCGGCCCCGCGCTGCCATGGGAACGGCTGTGGGCCGCAAGGAACGCGGGGAGCTCCCAGCGGGGCTGGCGGGACGCTCTGGCCCGCTGGCGGACTCTTGTCGCTGCTCCCCGTGCGCGGCGCCGCCTCGGAGGCGCGGCTGTTCTTCCTGTCCGCCAGGGGGCGCCGGCGGGCGGCAGCGGCGCTCTGGGCGGCGGCGGGCGGGAGGCGCCGTGAGGCGGCGGGGCCGGGGCCGCACCATGTCGGCGTCCGAGTCGGAGCAGGAGCAGTACTCCTCGGCCGAGGACGACGACTATGTGCCCTCCGGTGAGTGGCGGCGGGCGGGAGCCGACGGTCCCGGCGGTCCCGGCGCTCACTGTATATGCTTGCAGGTGCGGAGTACAGCGAGGATGATGAGAGCGAGCTGGTGCGGGAGGAGGAGCCGGCGGACAGCCCGCGGCCGCCCCGCGGCAGGAGGAGCCCCCGCCGCCCCGCCAGCAGGTACGGCCGCGGTGACCCGGCCCGGTGCCGCCGCTGGGACGCTGCAGGGCGGGGGAACGGGAAACTCTGCTCTGCGCTCCGGTTTAGTGGCAGGAGCAGAGAACCTCGGCCTCGACAGACATCCTCCTCAGCAGGAGTTGTTTATATTAACCTTTTTCAGTGCAAAGCACACACGTACGGAGTTTCTCACGTTGATATAAATATATACGTACTTTAATTGAGTTTGGTTTCTCTTTAGGCCAGGTTCTCCTCCCCTCTTGGTTCCTGCATTATCCCAGAACCACAGGACCCTGGAGTAGTTTGGGTTGGAAGGGACCTTAAAGACCACCTTGTTTCACCCTCCTGCCTTGGGCAGGGACACCTCCCACTAGATCAGGTCACTCAAAGCTCCATCCGGCCTGGCCTTTTACACTTCCAGGAATGGGGCGGCCACAGCCTCCCTGGCCAACCTGTGCCAGTGTTTCAGCACATTAGAGACTCACAGAAATGCATGCAAATGGGCCAGTTCACTTCAAGGGCACTGCCTGCATCAGTCTCGATGTATCTTCTGAGTAGCATCACCTTTTGATAAAATATATACACTCCCAAGGTTAAGAGAGAACCTCCCAGATTGGATGTCTTAGTAAAAATATGAAATACCATGTTGGTTCACCCAAGCTTACAGTTCAGCTCTGGAATAGTATTGCAGCAGCTCCATATACATTCTTTCTTCTTTTTTGGCATCTGCTTTCAGGAAAAGAAGGAAAGGCGGTCTCTTGCTAGAGCCAGATGAGAAAGAGGAAGAAAAGGCCCAGCAGAACGGGGAGGAGCAGAAAGAGGAGGAAGTGGATAATGTAGAGCATGTAGAAAGAAGCAGAGAAGAAGAAGAAAAAAAGAAAGAGGATGCTCTTTGGGCCAGTTTCCTCAGTGATGTAGGACAGAAACCCAAAGCAGCTGCTGCCACACAAGTGACACAAATCAAGAAGGTAAAAGGGGCCTGGGCCTGCATCCTGGGAGTGTGGGAAGGGCCTGATGGTTCAGAGTATGCATCCTTGGTTCTGGCTGGTATCTGGTTGTTGGACAGAGCTGGGAAGAGGCTGGGGTTGCCCCTGCCCCCTCTGCCATGTAAGACTGGCATCCCCTGATGGGCCAGACCGAGGTGTTGGTTCCCTTCCAAATGTGGAGGTGGTGCTGCTTTTGGAGCTGTTTGTCAGCATCTTGGAGTGTCCTACACAGCCCTGTTTGCTTCCCTTCCTGGTCCTGGATTCCTCTTTTGACACAGGAATTATGAGCTTTGGTCTGAGTTGTGCCTGTGGGCACAGCTCTCCCTGAGGCTTGTGCTTTTCCTGATGCTTTAAAGAAAAGAAAAAAAAAAAAAAAAGGGGCGGAGGAAGGCTCTGTGTGTGTGTGTGTGTGTGAATGGGGAAATGAGAGGGGCTTGTGCTGGCATCTCTGTGCCTCCATCCTCAAGGAGGGAGTCTAGAAGGTGCTGCATGTTGCCTGTTTGTAGCAAGATTGAATCTGGCTTTCTTGTGTCTTTTGTAAGCTCCAGTAAGGTGCTATCAGCGTGCAGAGGCTTTTCTGGAGAGAGAATTCTATGTGTGGTAGCTGTTTAAAAGTATTCTCGGTAAAATCAAGTGCATGTGTTTCCCTGTCAAGACCTTTCATGCTTTAGGTGGTAGAAGGGAAGAATGCACCACAACTGAGCCTCTGTTGCTAGAATTATCAGTTTGGGTTTTTTAAAATGGTCAGCCAAAATATATGTTCAGTAACAGAATACTGGAGTCTGCCTGGTGAGTACAGTTCTGACTGTATGAAGCTTCTTTCTGTGACTGTTGGAAGGTTGTGGAGCAAGTACAGTTTTGTAATATTTGATTGCAACGTTTGGAAGGAGAATCCTTTCATCTCATCCTTATTACTGACTGAGCAGCTGGGGTGGTTACTTGTAGAGTCAGAGGGAAGAAGAGAAGTGAACATTTTCTTCTGAGCAGATCTACTTTTATGGTCAGGTTGTTAAAATGTGAGATGTCTTTGAAAGTTCCTCCATAGCCTGGAGTATTTCATGAAGACATGCAGTTCCTCTGTTCTCTTTGTGAACTTCTTGGGCTTGCATTGCCTGCTTGAAGATCTCTGTGGTGTGTGGCTGATTTAGAGCAAGAATTTGGGTTTTGTTTTGGTAGCTTAAAATGTCTGAGGTTTTTTATGTATCCTTTTAGCTGCTGTAGCTGTGACTGAGTAAATTAAGAGGCATTGTTGACAAATTGCTTAATAAAGATTTTTCCTTCTCAAATGAAAGAGGTGTTATTGACAAGTAGGGAGATCAGCATTGCTTTTTGTGCTGATGAGTTTTGTTGTTCTCTCTTCTTGAGTAAAAATAAACATACTTTAGTGGAATTCACCTTGGCAGCTTTCCTGCTTGGTGGTACTTAGTTTGAGAGAACCAAATCTCCAAGCTTTCGCTTGCTTTCTGAGCCACTGCAATGTATTCTTGTACCTTCCTACATTTATTACAATTTTAGTTCTTGTTTTAGTTTGTTTTGATCCTAGAGCTTCAATGACAGCCTGGAACCAAAATGGGGAATTTCATTCTGGTGGAATGAAATTTATTTATTTCCTTTATCTTGTCAGTGGGTGACTTGCTTTGACCACCTGTCTAAATTGCAGTGCTACCCAAGGTCTGTGTTGGGCCCTTGGCCCCTTGGAATAATTTGGCTTGGCTCCACAAATGCATTATTTTGCTTTCTCCTCCATGTATTTTGTAGGCTGAAGAAGAGAACAGTGGAAATAAGCCTCAGGAGAAGCCAAAAGATTCAGGAAAAGTGACAATCACCAAAACGTTCGATTTTGCTGGTGAGGAAATCAAGTAAGTTGGCAAATGTGATATGTCCATTGTGGGCCCAGTGCAAACTGGGTGCTGGGGGCAGGCTGGAGCTGGGCTCTGAAGCACAGCGGTCTTCTCTTTCCTTTACACTGTTTTTTTTCTTTCATTGTGAGCACATACAGATCTCAGGGAAAATGAAGCCAAGATTTTCCTGCATGAGAGCTGCAGAGTACCCTTATATACAGACCTCAGTCTTTAGTCAACTTCAAAGCATTCATAAATGTAACTCAAATTCACTTAGGCTTCACCATCTGGCCAGTGTTTATAATGGTTGGCAGAGCTCCCTGGTGGCACTGTCACTGGGAAGGTTGAGACAAGGAAGGAAGCACATCTGGTCCCAGAGGGATGAGGGTAACACCTTTTATTCCTTCAGCCTAGTCCAGGTTCTGTACTGTGGGCAGGATATTGGCTGGCACTTTCCCTGGTGATGTTCACAATCCATGACAAAGATCTGCAGACAGTAAGAGGTGTTTTGCTGGGCAGACTAGCAGCTGAGTGCTTTTGCCTCTGAAACAGCTGCAGCAAAGGGGATGGGCTGGGTAAAACTGTGCTTTAGGCTGAGTTTGCCTAACAAGACGCCTCTCAGACTGTGTTGCAGGAAGTGCTGGGTGTTTTACAAATGCGTAACACCAGAACTGAGGGGCCTAGGGGAACCCACCTGAAGTCTGACTGCCCTGTAAACTGCTGGTTCTTTTCATGGAGGATTTTATTTATATGTAGCAGTAAACCTGGTTTTGCCGTACTAACTTGGCCTGTTTCGTGTGACAGCAGAGGGCAGCAGTTCCCAGCAGTAACACTGGCCCTGCCTGAATCTGGAGGCGGAGGCAGAGCTGGGGCTTCTGCTGCTCTTGCTTTTCGCGTTAGCGCTGCTGCCTGAGCTGTTTGAAAAATCTGAGGAGAGCTGTGAGCCATAGTAGGGACTGTGCTGCTTCCCTGGGCAAGCCAGACCATAGCGATGCCCCTCGTTCACTGATGAACTTCATTCACTTCATTCTCTGTCCTTTGAAACATTGGTTGCCTTATGTGAGCAGAAGTTGTTCAGGGCTTTTAAGAGGCTAATTTTATGCTTTTGACACCAGTGTCCTATCTGTAGTTTCTTAAGAACTAAGAAAAATATATTTTCCTGCACCAGTCGCTTTTCTGGTGTCCTTTGTACTGTTCAGAGCTTACTGTTTCCTTTGGGAAACTGCAGAGGAATCGTTAGAAATTTCCACCAATTTTTGATGAAATAGGCAATAGCTGGAGCCCGGGTGACAATGAGACTATAATTCTGCAAACACTGAGGCTACTGCATGTTTTGTTTACAGCAGTTATTGTATCAGTTGGTTACAGAACCAGCAGAAGGTTTGCAGCGAGGTCTGGAGCACTGTTTTCTGCTGGTACCAGAGTTACAGTGAAGTTATGTTCTTGAGCTCTTTGATAACAAAAAAATCCTTCAATTTTTTTGCTCCCTTGATTTTTGTGATATGCTAGGTTGATTCTTTCATGTTGCTACATCCTGCATCTTTAAATGGGTTACACTGTTAGCTATGGGTAGGGTACAAGGTGTACTTGCTACTCACAGCTGCTGGTACTTTCCCCTAATGGCAGTAGGTGAGGCCCAGAGGGCTGCTCTTTCTTCAAAATAGCAGGAGGTTGTCTTTGCACCACCCCAACGTCTGCAAATGCTCTGAATACCAAACACTGACTTCCTTGCCTGGGGAAGCAGCTGGCAAATCGTTGCTTATGAAAGGCCACCACACGGTAGTTGTGTGTGCGCGCATTTCTGGACTGAAGGAACTGAAATGAGAGCTGTCTCTGTTGCTTGCCTTTCTAAATGGTTTGAGGCTACTGTTGAGTGTTGCTCTTTTGAAAGCTTGAGAAGAATTTAGATCAGTGTTTAAGCAGTGAAAGATTCAGGGCACAATTTTCGCAGTCTGCTCACTGAAGCTCCTAACAGATGATCATTTAGCCCTGATCTCTGTTGCAGAACAATTTATTTTCTCCTGTAAGAAGATGATATGATTTTTCTGGCCTGATTGGAGTAACAGAAGTGGCTTGAAAGTGATCTCCAGCTACAGGGCTATACTGCAATAGTAAAGGGGTTTTGTGTTGTCAACTCCCCTGTAGGTTTTTGCTGCACTTAATGTCTGTTTTGATGAGTCCATGCTTGTATCCGTTGCTGATGGTGAACTTTGCTTCAGAATGTTAAGAATTAACAATTACCAAATGAAGATTTTAATTTAGTGGCTTTTAATTTTTGAAAATATATTATATAATTTTGCTTTGTAGAACTAAAGCTGTCAAATCCTGGAACTAGAAACAATCTTAAACTGATTGCAGTGCTCTCCAGTTGGGACTTTTTTGTCTGCTTTTTCTGCCTCCCTCATGTTAAATAGATTAGGAGCAGCAGGTGACTGTCACCCAAATGGCTGTAATTGTGGGCAGCAAGAGCAATTTGCAAAGGCAGTTTAGTGTCTAAATGGAAGTTCAAGCCATTTCTCTCTGGCAGAAGAGATTGAAGCTCCTTTGAAGCCTCTGGTTTATGAACTTGCCTCACAGTGCAGGACATGTGTTTGCATTAATAGGGAATTGCATCCCTAGTGCCCCAGTTTAACTCTTGCAATTTGTAATTGCTTGTTTTCTCTTTGGCGCTCCAAAAGGATTCAGTCCTTGGCTTTCTTTAAATCTCTGTTGTGCTCAGTGCATCAAAATGGTTCTTCTGTGCTCTTTCCATGAAAGTGAACTTTGTGTCCAGCTGGGACTGCAGCAGAGTGCAGCTCACATACATGGAGCTGGTCCAGCCCCATGGTGTCAGTGAGACAGTGCATGAGGGAAGAGCAGAGTCAGGTTACTGATTGCTGTTAAGAACGGATTTTACTCTGAAACACATTCTGTACCTTAATTTGGCTTGTGGAAGGCAAAACTAAGTTAAAAGAAATAATGGCTTGGGTGCCTTTCAGGAATGGGAGGCCTGTGTTTTGCACCCTGCTTCATTCATACACTACAGATTCCAAGCAAGGGAGTGGAGACTAGCAGCTTTTTTATTTCTTGCACGTGGTTTGTTCATGTGGTTTAAAGCCAGAGCTCTACACAGGTTATTCTTGTGGTGGGAGTGCTTTCCTGGTACTGCAGAGTTGCTGTGCTGTACTGATGATGCTGTATTGTGCTGGCAGAGCTGTGGCGTGTGCTTCTTCAGTGACTCGGTTGCTTCCCCATGTGCATGAACCAAGCAGCCAAAGCAAAGCTGTAGTAGGGCTCCACTCTCCATCCTTCAATGGGGAGAGCCCTGCTCTTTTCCTGAACTCTAGCAAGGTGTTCCTGTCACAGCTCCTTTTACTTTCTCACAAGGATAGGTGGGGTCCACACTGAGCTGGTGCATTGCATGGGCCAAATCAAAATAGGAAGGGCCAGTGCCAAACAAGCAGAGTGTCACGCTGAGTGTGTGACTTGCTGCTGGATATAAGGAATACTTAAAGTTTATATAGTTCTGTAGAAAGAGGTGGACAAACTCATGTCAAAACAGTGTGTTGAGCTATTCTGCGTGAGACATGAGCTCCCGTCTCTGCATAAGGTCTGCCTGTCGTTGACTTGTGCAGGAGACCACATTTGTGACTTAGAATAGCCCCTGGGTTGCTGCTGTAGGACTGCTTTTACTTGTGTGACCGCTGTGCTCTGAGGAAACAAGGTATGCTGGTACATGTGCTGAGCAGAGTTGAGTGGCAGCTTGTGTTCTGGGTTAGGGAACATGATGGTTCACAGTGCAGTTATTGCATCTTAAAAGTGGCAAAGAAGTACCTAAGGTATCTGACTTATAACCAAATAGTTATAAGCTTAAATTACTGTAGTAATCACTGAAGTTTGTATTGGCTGAATTTGATACTTCATCTGCCACAGTTGAAGTATGGGTTGAAAAAGAGCCTGATTTTCATCTGTTACTGTTTGTAAGTGGTTATCATCTAGGATGTGCCTGGACAAAACCTCATTGCTCATTCTGTGTTGCTGCTTCACAGGTTTTCGGCCTACATCAAGGATTCAAGAAAGATTATTTAGAGGAGATTGTTTTTAATTTGAAATTCAAGGACCTTAAGCTGGACCTTAAGTTGAGGAGTTTAGTGGTGAAGTTCATGACTTTTTGAGCAGAAGAAGCAAAGGTGAGGGGAGGTGTCTGAGAGCAGGTTCTTGTCAGGAATGCCATTGACAGTGGGAATTGTGCAGGCTACAGACCGTGGATGGAGTGTCCTTTTTTGGTGTCCTGTGAAGTCACTGAGGTTTAACTTAGGCCTGATTGGGTGAGATGGTGAGGCCTGAGCCCAGTCTGAGGTCATCCAGGCTGCTGAGCTCTTCACCTTGGTGAGCTTCTCAGTAGAGTTGTGCAGAGCTGGTGAAGGACTGATTTATTCCTTTGCAGCAAAAAGTGCTGACCTCACAGTGGAGGTGAGGTTGTAATTCAGTCCTCTGCAGCTGTACAGTACTGCTGCTTTGGGATTTCTTTATGGTGCCTCTCCTTACTGAAATATTGATTTTTCTGTTACTAATTTTAGCTCACCTGTGTACTTGTTGGATGGCCAGCTATGTCCTGGACAGCTCACTGTTTTAACTCTGGATCTGCTGTCCTCTTCCGGAGCTTCAAGCGCTCGATCCCCAGACCCTTTGTAGCAGATAGCAGGTGGAAAGTGCTGCAGGAGAAACAGATCAGACACCTGAGAACAGCCTGAGCTTTCCACAGTCCTTGCTCAGACTGATTCCTTATTGGTGGCTGTGATGTCCTCTCTGTTCCTTACATGACTACCAAGACCAACCAAGTGTGACAAAATTGGCAAACAAAGGATGTGTTAGCCAAGAAGTTTGGAGACTGTCACCTGTTTTGTTGCTTTGCTTTGAAGACAGTTAAGGTAGCTGTCTGAACAATAGCAGCTACTTCTTTTTTGTGGAAGGCAAGAAGAGTGGAAGGAAAATCCTGGTGCTGATGATATATTTCAAGGGCAATGGGTAAAAACAGCAGGGAATTGACTCCCACAAGCCTCAAGATTTAGAGCTGGCACAGAGGGTAATTTTTAAAATGTGTAATTGTCCATCTGTGTTCTTGCTTTGTGGTCTCAGCATGGCCCAGTCAGACCTGTCAGGCTAACGAGCGGTGAGAGAGCATGTGACACCATTAACCCTTTCCTTACTTTGCGGTGCTTTTCAGGGATCTCAGTGGATGAATCAATGCAAAGGGGTTGGCAGCATGCTCACACTTCTTGCTGGGTGTGAATCTTGGTCATTTGTTTTGTGCTCCTGGGGTTTTGAGCAATGCTGAGTGAAGCACAGTAGCTTTTAAAACCAGGAGAAAGATCAGGAGTTTGGGTGGGCATCTTTTCATGTTTTTGATGATCTCTTGATGTAGGTGGTGTGGTGCACATCAGATCAAGGTTGATGTGCTTGATGTCTTCCATATCTGCTTTTTTGAAAAAGCTTTTGCTGTATTGCTTATACCTGTGAGAGAGAAGGCAGGTAAGCATTACCAGAATGTGTATCTTGAATCCTGATCTTTGGAAAGCCCTGCCTTTTTTTCCAGGTGGATAGCAAGTGCTACACATCTTCCACCAGATGAGGCGGTTGGGTGTTGTCAGGCTAGATATGGAAGACAATAAATTGAACTAATAGGAGCAGAGGAAGAAACCATTCATATTTTGATGTGCTTTTTGCAATGGCTTTGATTGCAGTAGCAAAGAATTGTTAGAAAAAGTAAGACAAATGAATTTCAGTGGCCCTTTGAAAAGTCACTTCTTGAGGACTTCTCTTTTGTGTTGGTGACTGGTGGTGCCAGATGTCAGTAGGGTTTTATCCTCTGTCCTCCTTGGCTAAGGTGTTCTAGAGAAATGCGTTCTCGCTGCTTTCTGGTGACATACCACTTTCTGAAGGAGGCTTGCACAGTGCAAAAGCCTTGGCTTTTAAGATTTTCCCAGAAACTTAGTCTGAACAGTATAAGCATGGGGATGATGCTGTGGAACCATAAGACAAATTCAACTGTCCAGAATTACATGGAATATGAATGTGACCACTGTTTAGAGGTGGCAGACTAAAAAGTGGATGGTTTCTTTCCTACCGCCAAGCACCAAAATGCTGATCTTGGCATAATGGAGTGTAGGCAGCAGCCTGTTTCTGCCCTTATGCTGTTGTTTTTCTTAGAGGTCAAAGCATGCCTCAGCTATCCACACTTTATATTGGCTTTTTTCAATTTAAAAAACAACTATTGATTTTTTTCTTCTTCTTTTTTTTTTTTTTTCCTTTTTCTTTTTTTTTTTTTTTGGAAGCCAATAAGTGAAAGTATGTTACCTTTCAAGAATGACAGGGTCTCAGGGGCCCATTTTGATAACCTTTCCTCTGTGTGCATCCATTCCCTGACGCTTCAGAATTTCCCTGGAGAGCACTAACATTGTACCATGCTGATGGGCACGATGGTGGCCCAGAGATGAGGTCAGTAAGCCTGAGCAGGAGCTGTGCTGTGTGTTCATTCACTTGTGAGCCATTTGCCTTTCTCAGAGGCAGCTGCAGAAATTGTAACTTCATAAACATTAAACCTAGCCAGGACTCTAAGCCAGAACACTTGCTTCTAAAATAAATCGTGTTATGGTTTGCTTAATGTGCTTGGAGAAGGGGAATGGGTAATGAACAGCATCTAGTCAGGGTTTTTTCATTAGTAGATGTGCAGATGAGGCTTCTGCTCAGAGGGGCTGTGACTTGCAAAGTGTTGCATAATAGCCCAACGTGCTTTAGAGACTCCCAAAGTGACTGAGCAGATGCCCACCTTTGGGCAAAAAAGTCATCTTTGGCTTCTAATGTGGCTTGCTGCTTTCAAGGAAATAATTTATGTATGCTGGTTTCATTTGTGTGGTTTTGCTGGTAATTGGTGTGATGAAAATGAAGGCTCAGCTGGTGTCTCCAGAGGTAGGAGGAGTCTCAAAGTATGACCAAAATGATGGATTGACCTCCAGATTAACTTGGGCATTTCTAGGCCTTTCAAACCTGGGGTGTCTGGCTGCATTGGCTTTGGGAACTGGGTGAGAAACTGCATTGTCTCGTGTTCAGATTCTTCCATATGTGTTCTTCCTGTGTTCTGTGTAAGTCAGTGTGGAAACACTTCCATAAAAATCATACCTCCCTAGAAAGGATACTGTTTCCACACCCAGAAGATACTGTTTCTTTAGATAGTGGTCTCAGGTGGTGTCCTGGCTTTTAAAAATCTGAAAACAGAATATACTTAGTGACCTATTCAGGTCTCACAGGAGCTCTTTTGCTATTAGCGAGGGGATCTTTGGTTCCTCTGTGCATGCCTTCATCTCAGGGGCCTCAGATCCAGTCCCAGCATTTTGCTGTTTGGCCTGTTTCCCTTGTTTCCAAGCTGCTGCTCATTCCTGACAGCTCCAGGCTCAGAAAAGGGCTTTTGATGTCTGGTGAGATGCT
The DNA here is from genome assembly GCF_029207755.1 of Chamaea fasciata. Lineage (NCBI taxonomy): Eukaryota > Metazoa > Chordata > Aves > Passeriformes > Sylviidae > Chamaea > Chamaea fasciata. The sequence goes on from NW_027094097.1 coordinate 8,995,056, forward strand.
GGCAGAGCCTGCTTTGCAGGCATTGGGCCTGGGGTTTCCCCTGCTGGAAAGTGCAGCTTGCAAGATGCATTATTTTTTCTTTAACTAAGAGATGGTGAATCAAGAGGGTTTCTGTGTTAGCCTGAAGGGGAGGCAGAGCTGTTTGCTGCCATACTATCTCATTAACACGTTACAAACAGAGCCAAGCTTAGTTTGGCCTTTCCCCCATGGGGATGCTTCTGCTTTGTAGTGTGTGCTGGCTCCTGTTATGATCTGTGTAACCTTTGTGTCTAGTGTTCATAGCTCTGAGTGAATTTGGAGCCCCTGGCTCTTAATACCTCTGATATCCTGTCCTTCAGCAGGAGTAGCATCCATGACACGAGCGCTGCACTGCTTTGGGGGAGTTGGAGGGTTGCAGGGGTCTGTCTGCCTTTCAGTGTTTTTGCAGGTCATGGTTAACAGGGTCAGGGGACTGTCACACTCATGCATGCAGCCGCTCATCTATTCACCTAGATTACACAGCTCAGAGGTGTGTTCCATAATGTGGATTTAATCCTTTTGTGAGGTACAAATTAAAGCACAGGTATGCCTCAGAGGTTGACATGCTAATGTGTGGTGGGATTTTGAGGCAGTGCAATGGAGCTGGCCAAGGGAATACTTATCCAGTGAAGCAAGAAGAGACCTGGTACTTTGAGGTGCTTAAAACTGGGGTGAATAAAGCACCAGCCAACGAGATGAAGGCTTGTGCCCTGGCTGCAGGTCAGCTTCTCCAGAGAGCCATGTTTGGCATGCTCTACCTATTGCAAGCCTCAGTGGGAGCTTGATAACTGGAGTGCTACTACCCTGTGGATTTAGGGAGACTCTGTCAGAAGCTGCAAGCAGAAGTCCAAAAGGGGCTTGACCGCTTGGTCAGCATTTCAGGAGGCAGCACTGTTCATCCACTGATGTTTTCTTTACATCTGTCATGGAGCCTTTGTCATACAGGAGATGACGGAAAATCGGTCCTTTCCTTCAAGGCTTACAAGGTTATGCATTATTGATGTTAAAATACCATTCACCTGTGCTTATTTTCAGGTGAATTGGTTTGAGATGCAGCCTAGGCTGACTGCTTGGATAACAGCACACACCTGCTGTAAGGATCAGCACCAGGCAGGCAGCTTGGCCCTTGCCTGACTGCAGGAGAGCTCTCATCACATTTGCTTCTTTTTAGAAACCAGCCAACAGCTTCTGTCTAGAAACCAGCCAGCTTCTTCTACCTCTCTAGTCAGCCTACAAAACTATCAGTTATTCCAGCTTGGTCTTGTCTGTGTTGCTTCAGGGAATAGGCTGAGTTTCCCAGGGAACAACTTCTCCCACCTGGTTTGAAGAGGAATGCTGGGTTTTTTTGTCTGAAAGGGGGAAAACTAATGTTTTACTTTGAAATTAGAAAAGTGATGGGGATGTACTAATTTTAGCTCTGTCTGCTCTACACCAGGTAATTCAACATAAAATACATAGATATGCAGTGTTCAGGCAGATGTGGTCTGGAGGTTCACTCGTGTGAGGACTTAATTCCCTCCTGGAAAGTGCTGAACCTGTGCACTCCAGCATTTTCAGGACCTTGCAGACTGGAGGGTCTGCCTCTCATGCGGTTCATTTGTCTCTGGAAGGCACCTGGGATGTTGCAGCTCAAGCACAAAAGTCCACAAAAAAGAAATTCGTAAAAATTATTCCTTGGCTCAAAAGGGATTAATTTTCTTTACAAACCTCTGCAGATGAGTATTACTTTCCCCTTAAGTGATAATTCCAGAAGGCTGGAGGACTATTTATTGAGACTAAACATAGATGGGGAATATTGAGAAAGGGTAATTAGCCTCATTTTTGTCCCCCTTGGCCTGTGATTCCCCAGAGCTAACAACATTAAGATAGTGTGGAAAGTTTTATAACTGTGTCAGGTCTAAACTGGGGCAGGTTTCCCAAGCGAGGAGTGTGTCCTGAGTGGTAAAGAGCTGGCATTTTCCACAGCTTCCACTCTTGTTCTCCTTTTCTCAGCAGGAAAGTCGGGTGCAGGGTAACTTTGTGCTGCTGTGAGTAAAGATTTTAACTGTCTTCTCTGCTTTAAGTCCCCTTATACCCAGATACCAACATGTGCTTTCTCAGCCTGATGTGTGCCAAGTGTTTTGATTAGGAGAACATAGCTGTGTTGAGCCACCTGGGGGTAAATTGGAGGAATTTTGGCACTTGGGATGCATAAGGTTGCTATTACACAGCAGACTACAGATAATTAGCCTGCAAGCCTTCTCGATATGCCTGTTTGTCTTTCCCAGCTTGCCCTTATCCTGCCTCCTTTTCACCTCTGTGCAAGGATGAAGCTCTGCTGGTGCACTTCTCCAAGGGCCTGCAGGGCCCCTTGCTGCTCACTGCTGGGCTGGGCACTTTGCTGACACACTGCAGCCTTGGCATCCCTTATGCAAGTTGTTTCTGGCCAGCAGGACTGGATTCAGCTGTGCTGGAGTGGAGGCAGCTGAGCACCACACTGGGGCAAGTCCTGGGCTGTGAGAGTTGTGTTGTGCCATGTTGTGATGGATTGGGGCCCTCCTTCCTAGTAGCTCTACACCTGGCATAAAACCAGGGTGCAGCAGACAAGCTGGTGTATTAGACTCACTCTGCCACTGAACTAAGGCATGAAAATTTGGGTTTAATCCTCTTCTGAAGATTAGCTGGAGCTGTCAGCATAATGCTCGCTCCAGCATGTATTCTTCCTTCCCTGTAGCAGAACAGTTTATGTGGCTAAGGGCACTGCTGGGAGCAGATCAACCACTTGCTCTTAAATTAGTCTGCTACATTTCAGTACTGTAAGTGCTCTGTGGAACCCCTTCTGGGACAGCCTTGACAGCAGGTGTTGTCTTCATGTGGTTTGTGCCCAGTGTCCATAACCTGGGGCCTTTTCCATGCACTTAGGTTGCAGCATGTCAGTTGGTAACTCTAAAAGGAAGGGTGATAAGTTCTTCAGTGGAAGTTGGAACTAACATATCCACCACTGGGCACCAAACCAGCAGGCTGGGCGGGTATGACTGTGTCTAAATGTTTGCCTACCACTTAGAGCTAGGTTCAGAGATGAAGGGTCTTAAGAAGGACATCTATAAGTATTTGAGGCACTTAGTGATCCAGTTTCTAGCATATTTTCCTTATAATAACTTCTAAATATGGAAGACATTTCTATTTTACAGTTGCACAACACCTTGTACGATCTGTGCTACCAGGCTCTGGCGTGGTCCAAAAAATTAATAACTGTTCTGTGTTTTGGAAGTCCTATTATGCAATTTAATATCATAGCAGTGTAATGAAATCTCTGTGGCAAAGTGATTAGAGTGAGTAGTTTTGTGTGTGAATTACAGGGGCTGCAAGTGGGCAAGACACTAGCTACTTGTTTTATTGCTGACAATATACTTATTTTCATGTTTATTCCTGGATTACAATGTGTGAATAGCATCCCAGTAAACAGTCAGGCAAATAGTTATTTATCAAGTATTTAAAAGTGAAAGGTCTTGTAATTTTCCTTAGTAATGACTGTGATTTCTTCCAGCTGGATTAATGACTCCCATTTCTCCCCATGAAGAACAAGAATTGTTTTGGTTTCTACATGGAGAGAGTTATTGTCTCCCATAATAATGCAGACCAAAGGATTTCTTTTTCCTTCCTGGCCTGGGATCTGGGAAAGGTTGAAATGTGCATAACCTGAATTAATACCTTGTAAAGCTCTTTAATATTCTTCGTCATTCCTGTTGGAGTGGTGCAGGAGTTACTGCTGGCATCAGCCCAGCAGCAGCCTGCCTCAGAGCAGCTTTTGTTTCAGTTTATGAGGCAGTAAGTGGGTCTTGTGATGGAATTGCCTTGAAAGGTCACTTTTAATTACACTTCTGTCGCATTCCTCTGTCCCCAGCTGGGCAGTCCTGGTGGAACAGGTTGCATGCAGCTTTGCAGCCGAGTTTCTGCAGTGGACAACTCCAGAAATATGTTACAGCAGCTGCTGGCAGGCCAAAGGGAGCAAAGGAAATGGAACTGAGTGTTGTATTTTGTGCCCAACCATTGTTACTGATACCCTGAGGTGGAGGCAGCTGTGAGAATCGAAGCATAAGTAAACCCTTGGTAGCAACCTGACTTGTACCCCTGGATGGCTGAAGTGTCTGTCATTGGAGGCCTGTGCCAGACTCGCCCTGTGCATCCTGTGCTTTCTGCTTTCTCACCCTTTCTGGGGTTGAGCATCGTCCTGTTGTGAGGGCAGTGGCTTGTCGTGCTGGTCCAGCCAAGAGAGTGCTAACTCTGTGGGAGTGCAAATCCCTAGAGCTGTTTTCCATTTTAGCCTCGTGCCTTTCTTTTTCTCAGCTGGCAGGGGAGACATCGGTTAGTTCTGTCTCTGGGCTGGAGAATGCTGAAGATACACAGGAGATTAAGGCCAAGGGCCCAGTGCTGAGATCTCAGCTCTGCCACTGGCTTTGAAGACTTGCTTGCTGTTGTGTGTGTAGATCCTGTAAGCTACTTAATTGCCAGATCCCTGTAGGTTTGTGGGAGTTGAGCTGGGCTGTCATCTCTTAGCAGAGCCAGTGGGAAGGCATGCTTTCAGTGACCTGTGCCTCCTTTCCCACCCCCTGCCTCCTCTTGGTCCTACACTCTTCAAGACCCAGAAACGTGCAGGGTTCAACATCTGGGATCCAACCTAGGAGCAGGTCCCGTGGCTGTACTGAGACCAGTCTAGAGTTTGTTTTTTTCCCTAGGGCACGTGGTTACTGTGCTACACCTCTGGGATTCCTGCATGCACGAGGTTGCCTGATGTTTCTCTCTGTGACTCCCATGTTCCCTGTATGTCAGAGGTGCACCCTGAAGGCAGGGCAGTGCAGGGGGTGACAGGAGGAGAGGGACCCTGCCAGAAGCCAGCACTGCAGAGTGCACAGGAGAAGGGTGCTGCTTCTCAGCTTGGCGGGGTCAGAGCTGGCTGTTTAGATGCTGCATTTGAAAATAAATAGACTGTGTGATTGCATTGATCTGAACTCAGCTTCATGGTTGGGGGGAATTCTGTCTTATTGCTGCATGAAGACACCAAGTTCATCCTGTCAAATGAAATCCATGGATGTAGGCTAACCTTTGGTGTATGACTGCTGCATGATGTGACCACTGTTGCCAAGGGCTGTGACTAGATGGTGTGTTTGTGGTGTTCTAAGTTGTGATGATGCTGTAGCAAGGGTTTTGGTTTTTATTTCTTCCTGAAGTGCTTTTCTCCTTTTCCTACCCCTTCCCTTACCAATCTGATCAGCAAACACTTCTAAATATTCATAGTGTGGGATTTGTCTCTATCCACATGACTGCCATGGTTTGAAAGGCATGTGACAATGCAGGGGGAAAATGGGGTTAATCTCCTCCTGCACTGGCAGAACAAGGCTGAGTAGTTGTACAGCACAGGCATTTATTCTTGTGCCTTTTCCACTGCATTTGCAGTCCGTGGGGAAGGAGGGAGGAAGTTTCAGATGCTGATTCACTGTCAGGATGGAGACATGAATGTGCTAGTTGTGCGCAAGTGAGATTTCAGGACGTGAGTGCCTCCAGGGTTAACAGTTAAGATAACTCTGTGTCACTTTCCTTGATGCCAGCCCAGCAGAAACCTGTCTGGGGCTGCAGCTCCTGGAGTTTCTCTATGACTATTAACCAGTTCTTTCATGGAAGTGGTGGGGTCAGGTTGGTGGATAGGAAGCAAGCAGTGATTAGCCTGACTTGTAGCCAGGGGAGATCCCATGGCCTGCCAGGCTTTCAGCCTCTCATCAGCATATGGTCTAGACCGGGAATGAGCCTGCACATCCTTGCTGGAGCAGATGTAGCCAGAGGCCCTGGCTGCAGGAGGGTGAGATGGAGGGTTGTTTCTTCTGTGCTGGCTGAGCTGTGGGTCAGGCTGCCTCTGTGTCCACAGAGCTGCAGGGCCCTGGAGAGGCTCACAGGCTTGTTCTCCATGGGAACAAAATTGTTAGCTTGGCAAATCAGGGCAACCTCATTAAGAGCTACTGAGAGCGTGAAAAGCGTGTTGCTGGAGGCAGGTCATGGTAAATGAGGGGGCTAAAGTAGCTGGGGTTTTCTAACAATTAATTATTGAGTGGTTTTCTAGAGATTCTTTCTCATGTTTATAATTCATTCCCTGCTGTAGATGCCATATTGATTTATAATATTTTGAAGTTCAATATTTTGCACCCTTGGGGCCTCAAACAAAAATTAACTAGAAAATGAGAGTAAATTTCTACATTCTGCCTTGTCAGAGCTTTCTCTCCCCTTGCCCACTCCTAGAGCCAGTTTCCATGCTCTGGTTTGGGTTGCAGATGTTGTCAAGCCTGTGTGCCGTAGGCTGTGAGACGTGGGTGGCAGAAGAGCTGCCTCACTGACCAACAAATGAGAAAATCAAGAGCCCAATTAAAAGCCTGGAATTGCCCCCAGTGACCTGAGAAGAGCATTTAGTAGCTGCTAGTGAGACAGGCCTGTTTGAATGAATAAGCATTCGAGTTTGTTGGAGGGAAAAAAAATCCCCTCCTCCCCCAGCTCTAATTAGCTACTCTTTTTCTTTTTTCTGCCATGAATGTAGAGGGTTTGTCACTAGAATTAAGTCTTAACAAGATGTGTGTTCTTCAGCTTGCAGCTGATGAAGGTGATCTCTGTGCAGGGGATGTGGAGACTCTTGTACCTGTTTTCTGTGTTTCTTTGATGGATCTGTTGAGTACTGCTCTTCCTCACCCTGTTTTTTCTCCTTTCCTCCAACAGGGTGACTAAAGAAGTGGATTCAAACTCAAAAGAAGCTAAATATTTTCTGAAGCAGCAAGAGAAACTGCAGTCAGCAGCTCCAAGTTCCTTGCCAACAGTCTCGGGGTGAGTATGGGATTTCCCTGCCCAGGTATGGGCCCTCAGTGAGAAAGATGGCACTGGAGCCAATAGTGCAGGCTCTGCAGTATTTAATGGGCGTTTGTATTCTGTAGGATTTCAGTGGGAGCAAGACTAGGCCTGGAAGGTGTGATGATCTGGGCTGGAGAGAAGTGGGGGAAGCAACCTGTGAGTTCCAGTGACTCACTTAGTATGTTCAGGCTCAGATTTTTTAATCCTTATTAATCATTCATCCTAGTAAGAAAATAGTGGTTTGACTGTCTCAAGCAGCCTGATGAAACTGCAGGTAGCCAAGGAACATGCCTGAGATTGCCTGCAGTTCCTTTGACAGGGCTATAAAAAGCCATGTCAGGCTGGGCTGTGGCTTCTTAGAGACTTTGGGTGAGCATTTAAATGAGAGATGTTTTTGCCTCTTTGATGTTCTCTAATATAATTTTCATGTGGATTTGTCGCTTTTCTGTTCAAGCTCTAACACCTAATTCTGAGATTATCATAATGCTTGTCAAAGATACAAGGAGGTCGGGTCCCCTGTGCATCTGACATGCCAGTCTGGTTCCTGATGAGCTTGGGAGATCACCAGCTTCTTAGGAATAGAAGAGATGCTTCTGTGTTCCAGTGATGATTTTTATTTAAGTCAGTTGTTTGCATTTATATTTGAAAGGTGTAAGCTGCATATGATTTGATCACACAGAAACAATACCCATCAAATAAATACATTGTCCTTCCCATCTGCTTAGAGCAGTTCTCCAGTGTGAGTTAAGGCTGCCTTTCCCTGAGATGCTATTATTCAGTTGCTGCAGCTGGATTGTCACTCATTTTTTCCAGCTAAGTGTTGCATAGCTTGTACTTAGCTCAGGGTAGTGAAAGCATAGTGTGTGTATGTGCATGAGCCTTGACAGCTGCTGTTCTCTGAGCTGAATGAGGGCATAGATGAGCAGAGTCTTCATGCTCTTGTTCACACTGCACAAGGGTTTGTCCCTGCAGAGCTCATTAATTGTAACCTAAGTGTTGTTTACAGGGTTTTGTGCTGGAAAACCCTGTAAACTCTTGGGCTGGGCTGGCATTCTTTGTGCAGTTTTGGTGGCCAAAGTTTGTTCGAGTGGCAGCTGAAGCTGGAGCAGCTCTGCACTGTGCACACTGCTGGTGGTCCCATGTCTTCAAACCTGCCTTCCATTTTCCCCAGCAGTTGCCCTGCTGCTCTGAGTGCAGGCAGGTTTGGCAACCCACTGGGAAAGTTCCAGGAGCTGTTCACCTTCCAGTTCAGCAGAGATCCATGTTTCCTCCTGTGTCTTACAGGCCCAGGGGACGAGCTGGGTGGCCTGTGCAGCCTGGTCATTACCAAGGGGCATGGTTGCTTTTGTTGGAGCTTGGATTGCTCAGGAGTAATAGCCACAGTTCAGTTTGAGTTAACGTTGCAGATATCGGAAGAATTCACATTAAATATAGAAAAAAGTGGACTAAAAATTATTATAAGAAATAATGAGTTCAAGGACTTCTTTAACTTTCTTTCAGTGTGATTATTTTGGAAGCAGCTTAATTAGGCCATTGTTTAGCTTGCTGATGTGTGATGTCCTGCTGACAGTTGCTTGCCCAGAACGTGAGGTGACCTGGTTGTGGAGGAGAGTGGGGAAAAATATCCGGGGCTTGTATGTCTTGCCTTTTTTCAGAGCACCAAACCCCAATGCAGCACAGCCCCAAATGCCTTCCCTTTTGCTACCATCCTGGCTTTGTGCAGGGATCCTATGGCTGAGGAGCAGCAGTGGTGTTTGGATCAATGTGTGGAACAGCCCAGCTCTCTTGAGGCTTTAGCAGGAGGTTCTCTGGGGCAATCTGGCCAGGTTGGGCCCTCTGATCTGAGAGTGCTCCAGGGAGTCTTGGACTAGTATCCAAGACTGATCTCTGTGACTGCCAGCAAACATGCTTGCCGTTGGGCTGAGGAAGATGCTTCCAGCTGGGAAGCCAGCCAGGGTATTTTCAGGTGAGAAAATTACTAGCAGGCTTGTGGTATTCCTTAAAGCCAGAGGCAAGCCCCATATGTTAAGCAAATTACTAAGGTCAGGTTTTAGACTTGAGCCAAGCTATCCAGACCCTGCTGCTCTGGAGCAAAGAGCTACAAGCCTTGGTGACATGCCAGAGCAGCGCTTGGGGACCGAAGAGCCTGGCATAGCCTGACAGTTCTTTGCACCTTTTGTCTACTTAAAATAGAAGTTTTGGGGGAGAGGGTACATTTTTCCCTTATGCATTATGGGAGAGCTCCAGTCTGTTGCCATAAGACAGTGAAAAACGTGATTTTGGGATCTTAGCTGTGCCTATGGACACCCACTGTGCTGTGAGCCATTGTCAGCCCCCAGGAGCTTTGTCAGCTATTAAAAAAAAAAAAAAAAAAAAAAAAAAAAAAAAAAAAAAAAAAAAAAAAAAAAAAAAAAAAAAAAAAAAAAAAAAAAAAAAAAAGCCTTGCCCTGAGTGCAGGGTATTTGAGCAGCTAAGAGTGGCCTCTCCCTCTGGGTTTTCTTCACCTTGCAAGCAGCATGCATTATTTCTGAATGCAGCCAACCTACCCTGCGTTTATTGAATTTCCCTTCTCTAAACAGAAGTAATCCTGAAAAGCAACGGTCACAAAACCAAACATCCGGCTCCATGTCTCCATGTTACAAACCCTTGCAAACTAACTGGTCCAGGGGAGGGGATGTTTGGGGCTGAAAGTGCATTTCCTGAATGTGTTTAACATCCATACCGGATGTGCTATAAAAAGTGCTCGTGAGGGACATGGGGGTGGTTGGAGGAGAATAACTTAAACACTTGGCTGTAATTAAAGCCAGGAGTACAAAACAACCCACCCAGCTTTCTCAGCAGGCTTTGCTAGAAAGGTCAGAAGCCCTTGGTTCCCAGGGATGTGATGGTTTCCCAGCCTTCACATTATTCCCATCGTGTCCTCCTGTGACACACAGCTAGGCCGTGTTCCATCAGCAGTGGGTATCGGTTCGTTGGAGAGTTTTGGGGTTGTGATACTCTCTTCCAGTTGTTTCTCTTGTGCTCTTGGGTCCTCTTAGGCTCTTGCTGATGCCATCAGAAGTATCAGATGAGGTGAAGGGACCCACTGATCCCTTCTCACTTGCTGCCCCAATAAATGGGTGAAGGCTCCCAGCATCTAAAAAAAGCCCTCTACCCACCCAGCTAAGCCTTCTTGTCTGTGTGTTTTAGGGCTCATTTCCTATCCTTAACCACTGCTCCAGGACCTTATGGGGAAAAGAAAGAGTAGATCCAGGCTGTAAATGAAATGCATGACCTGATTTAGGGATCAGTGGGCATTCCTGGTACTCCAAGAGATGTTTTTTGCCCTCTTCCCAGGCCAGCCAGAACCTGTGAGCAGTGTCCATCATCCCTGCACTAGTAATCCCATTTTACAATCCCATTTCATATTCAGAGGATGTTAAAGCAAATTAAATCCTCCAAGCAGCTTACTACAAGATGACTCTCTGCATGTACTTGTGGGACTCGTCAGAGGGTTGAGCTCCAGGCTGAGGAAGCCCTGCACAGACCCAGCCCTGCGGTGGGAGCAGCTGCCATCTGCCCATCCGTCCTTGGCCCTTGTCAAAGCACAGTGGCATTGCACAGGGAACACTGCTGTTGTAGCAGTCCTGAAAATGGAAAAAAAAATGTAGTTGGTGAATCTTACTTGAGGTTCTCTTCTAGGCAGCTGTTTCTACACAGCCTGAACAGGAGCCAGGAGGAAAAAGAGAGGGGTTTTGCTGACTTTGTTCTTGCTTTTGCTTATTACCGAAACCATTGTAATTAAACGTGGACTTGCTCACTCAGCCCAGCTGTTGCTTTTCTTTTTGATCCTGCCTGAAATTACAGTGGTGGATGTTTGACCTCCTAGGCCTTTTTCATGCCTTGTAGGCTGGTATAAACACCGGGTACAATTTGCCTTTGAAGCAGGCAGGCACCGCTCCCACAGAGTTCAGGAGGTGCTGTGCTCACAGACCCCCAGGCTGCATTGGGACTGCAAGGGTTTGGACCTCAGTACAAGACCCAGCAGGAAGAGGCACTGCAGGGAAGTTCTGACCCTGAGAACATATACTTGCCCTGAACAAAAAAAAAGCCAGATAAACTCTAGCCTGTTCGTGATGGATGCTTTCCTCCCAGAGCCTACAGTAGAGCAGTTCACATGGACTGACTATTAAATGGTGTGAAAAGCTTCAGGCATTTTCTTTTAGAAATCATTTACTCTGCTACACGCTAATTTTTTATCTTTGTGGGAGGATAGGGGTGGTGGGAGAACCTGATGCCTGTTTGCAGCATCCTGACATGTTACTGTAATTTCTAAGCCGACCTTCCTCTTCAGCCTGACCCCTCCTAGGAGCTACTTTGCATCCAAAGCTTTTTCTTGCAAAAGATGCTATTTCTGCATGAGTTGGCTGGATTCCTTTGCTATTATGACCAACAGTAGTTACTTGAGATCATATGTGGACACTGGTGGACAGGCACAGGCTCTCAGCTCTTGGAATCTTCAGATTATCCAGAGCAAGTGCTGCAGTACTTGCATGCCCCTAGGGAGCAGTTTAATTTCATAGCAATCCCATGGGGTTTTATTCCTCTGAAAGCAGGAATTTACAGGCTTCAGCTCAGCATCAACTTCAGACAATTGTTTAGCTAAAACTCTTGGACATTTTTCTTGTACAGGATGAGTAAGAATGCCAGTAAAGCAAGTAATCAAGACCTTTGGGGGAGCTGGAGGTGAGGTTTTTTCAGGAGTTGCTTAAGCACTTGAATAGTTCTGCTCTTCATAGTGAATTCAAAGCTTCCCGTCTTTCTCCTGCTCTTCCCTTAATGTGCTCCAGAGAGTGCTGTTCTCCCAGATGGAGAGATCCAGCCCCTTGCACCACAGCCAAACGTCTGGGTGTAGTAGCATATGACATACTTTTCTGTGATCATGATGAACAAGCTAGGGGCAATATTCTGTGCCCTAGAGCTAGTTTTACTTATTTCCTATTCATATGATTTTGTTGTGAAAGATTAAATGTGGCAATAGCTGTTCCAAGTAAATGACTTCTCTTTGGGTCTTAGATTCCTTGTTGTTATTAACTTCATTTTAATCATTCACTGTTAGTGTCTGTCTACTGTTTTACACTCCCTGAGTCCATGTGGTAACAAGGTTAGGTGAGTTTTTTGGAATATCTTGGTATTATTTCCTAGTGGAACTGAAATTAATTACTCTGTAGGGATGAATGTGGAAAGGTGTTTGTATCTGTCAGGAGGAGGACGTTTGTCGTTGGGATAAATGATCTGTTCAGTGTTGAAGTGTTTTCATCAGCCATAGTAAATAAGATGCTGATTGCTGCACACTTGTAAATCATGTGAAACACCTCATCCTCTGAGTATCTGCCTCCTCTCTTTAAGTCAGAGTCACATGAAATGAGAACCCAGACCACTGAGGGTGCCCATCTCAGCCAGTCCAGGTTGCAGCAGCAGGGGCACCTGCAGGGGTTTCACAGCCCAGCTGAGGAGCCAAGTGAGTCTGCTGTCCGAGCTGTGAGCTGTGGCCACACTACCATTGGATCCTGTGCTGGGGACCTCACTACTTCCTGCAGGCAGGCTTAGCCAGGGCTGCACTCACCTTTCAGGCTTAGCTATGAGTGGGAGAGCTCTGCCAGTTTGGGACTTTGCCCCTTTTCTGAACAGTTCTTTCTCCTGAGCTTATGTTAAACCTATTTTGATAAGAAACAGAGCTCTGAGTGTGGGAAGTTTCATGCTTACTCTCCCAGACTCGAAGCAAAATGTGCACTAAACATCCTTGTCTTAAACTAGTCTCTCAGGAGCAGTTCTTTCTTGTTCTCAGGCCAAATGAGTCAATGCCTTCTACCCCAGCCTTTGTTTTGCAGCGGAGAAATGAATGAGATTCTTTCAGTCTGTGCTGCGCTTTCCTGTGGTCGTGCTACCACGAGTGCAGTTGCCTTTCTTTGGGGCAATAGCGTCCTATTGGAAAGAAGTTTAGCAGTGCCTGTACAGCTCTGTGCCTTACTCCAGTCTTCTGTCTTTATGTGGCTAAGCTGGATCCTTGGGCTGGACTAAGTGGGATCAGCTGTGTCTTTTTCTAGTCTCGTTGGAGGTTCAGCAGAATGGAATCTCAGCTATTTGAGGACTTACTTCTCTAAAGCATCTGTCTTATAAAATAAAAACAACCCCCCACTAGTCTGGGGCCTTTGATAATTCCCCAATGAAAGTTCTGGGGCAGCTTTCCCTTAGGGCAGTACAGGTTTTATGAGGCTTATTTTCATATGCTTTCATCTCTTGGATCATGAGCACTTCTCTTTCTCCCTCTGAGAAAATGATTGAGGAAATTAACTGCTAATGGGGAATGAAGCCAGCTGTATTTTTATTCCAGACCCCTTGCAAAGTTGCGAAGAGAAACCCCTGTATCTTCCCATGTTGGACTTGCTCTGACTGGAGTGAGAGGTGAGAAAGGCAGCCTTGCTTTATGGATAAATCCTGGGGTTGAAGATGGATGCTAAGAGCTCCTGTTGCCAGCTGTGCCATGCCTTGGGCATGTGTCTACCAAGAAGATTTGTTTCCACTCCTGCTTCATTTTGCTTTTATAGTGTTTCCTTGCATATTAACTGAGCTGTACCGTGTCCCTTGAGTGTCTCCCCCATACCAGATGCTTGTGTTACATCCTCTTGCTTTCCCACACTTGTGTTCCTCCCTTTTTCTCATGTCAAGGAGCAAGTTCAGCTGAATCATTCTTCATAAAATATGAACCAAGTAAGTAAGCCTGGAGTGGCAGTCAGAGTAGAGGGGTGCTCCCTGCTCTCAGGCAGTCCTATTGCCCCAGGCTTTTCACACAGTCGTGGCTTCATTCATGGAAAATCTCATACTAGAGGCCTCATTCATGGAAAATCAGCACACGAGTATTTTCCAGCACATTTGTTGGCCAAAACTTTGATCTGCATGCTATGTTGTCAGCCTTGTGCAGGACTGTGTTTAGAAAATGGGCATGCTCAGGCTGGCTGGATTGATATCAAGATGTGAAGTCAAGTAATTAGGGTTAGTTACCAACTAATGCCAGTTTTCTCCTTTCCTGCCTGAAAGGAGGTGTTGGTGTGACTGAACTCTTGAGGGGTGCTTGGTCTCCCTTCAGAACTGCAATCTCTTCAGCTGGCACCAGTCTCTGCCACTGCTCTTTTGTTTGATTCAAGAAAAAGACCAGGAGAGGCTGAGCAAGTGTCTGCCTGGCCCATGGGGATTTCCTCTGCTGTGAGCATGGTTAGGATAACTGGGATTCACTTCAGCTGTTGCTGTCCTGGTGTGGGGGTTGCAGAGCCCCCCATTTTTCTCACTGCTCTTATTTCTGCAGAAAAACTGAGCCTTAAGTGTACTGGTGCACAGTCTGAGCTGAAAGGGCACCTTAAACAAGTTCCAGTCTGTCTCAAGCTCTCCAGGGTGCTCTAATCCAGTCTGCCAAGCCATGGAGTACTTTGTTTCTCTATCCAAGGAGTTTCAAAGCCTTACTAATGTGTTGGGTTACAGCCCAGTCGTTTTTGCCCCTGAGCCTTTGCCGTTGTGCTTTTCAGAGCGCGCGCGGTCCTTGAGGCGGTTACTGTACAGAGGGACCCTCTGCAGAGGCAGATAACCAGTGTTGTGTTGGCAGCAGATGTCCCTCCGGGTGTGCAAGGACATGTGTGACATGCTCCTGTACCCGCTGAGGCAGGGAGTGGAGGGAACAGATTTATTTGACATTTCTGTTGGAGACCAGTCCTTTTTCTGGGAATCCCAGGGGAAGATGTATTTTGAGCCATCTCTTCTCATGGCATCTACTATTGATTCTTCCTTGTGAGGGTGGCGAGGCCCTGGCACAGGCTGCCCAGAGGACATGAGGCTGCCCCATCCCTGGGAGTGTTCAAGGCCAGGTTGGATGGGGCTTGGAGCAACCTGGACTAGTGCAAGGTGTCTCTGCCCAAGGCAGAGGGGTGGAATGAGATGATCCTTTTTGAGATCCTTTCCAACCCAAACCATACTAAGATTCTATGATTATCAACAAAATAAGAGAGGATATATATGAGTCTGATCTGACCTTGTGCAAAAGCTTTGATACCCTTTCAAGAGCTCATACTTCAGTGCTGTTACTTAAAGCCCCCAGGCAGCCAGTGGACAATAGTGATGCCTGTTCATCGCCTGACTGCCTGGCTGGAGAACAATGATGGCATTTCTTGAAGTAACAAGTCCTAGGCATGTGCAGGGTTGGATTGTAACTTTTTTTTTTTCCCCCTTTAAGCTGCAGGCTTGAGAGCAGCAGGTCTGGTTGCAGCATCCATGAATGCAAGTACAGAGGAAACTTGCATCTCTTGGAAAATACTGAAAGAAAGTAAATGGCTGGTTTTTTTAGATGCTTGCCTGTGTTGCCTTGAGGTTGTGTATGCATACGCTGTGTGTCACCAGTATGTGTTTGCTGTTCAGTGGTCGGTTCAGATTGTTGTTTAACAGCAAGGAGGGGGTTAAAGAGAACTCGGGAAGGCTGGCTGATTGCTGCTCATGGCTTTCATAATGCAAAGCCTGTGGGAATTCAGCCGGCTTCAGCTTCATCTCCCCCCACCCCCTCCCCTCTGCTAGAGGCAGGATAACCTTCCTGACTCCTCTGGAGCTGCGTCTCTGCCCGTACGGCTTGCACGGGGAAGCTCTGTGAAAAGCCAGCAGAGGCGTGAGCATGTGAAAGATGAGATTTTTTAACTTTCTTGGGAGAACACTGAAAGAGTAATTTTTCAGCATGGTCGTTCTGTTTCTGTACACTGTGACTGGGATGCAGCATGTCTGCCTTTTCATCTGTGAACTGCAAATTTCCCATTGCAGGGCAGCTGAGGAAGCAGCTGGTATATGTGATATCTCCAACTCTCTGGAGACTGGAATGCAGGGATGTCCTTGGCTTTGCCATAGGTTCTGGATGATGCACAGCAAAGTTGTTTAGGCCAGAAGAACAGGAAGATGGTTCAGCACTGGTTTGTACAGCACTCTGCACACTGACCTGCAGCCAGCGCAGTGCAGTTAGATGGACAAGGGGTTCCATCTAACATTTGGTATTAGAGAAGTGCTGAACAGACTGTGCAACCCAGGGCCTTCTGTGTAGCGTCTGCTTTAAGGACAAGCACCATCGTGGTGTTTTTCCTAACGTGTGAAATCTCTTCTCCCTCCCTGCTGTTTGCAATAACCCTTTGGAAGGCTGGAAAGGGTCTCCATTTCCTTTCCCACTCACACGCGTGCATTTGTGAGCCTCAGCCTCGCCAGCACCATTTGGCTATTTGCATTGAGAGGGATTTTTTATACTTTCCCAAGTCAAAGAAAAGTTTGTAGCGTTTGTTTTGGAAACAAAAACACTAATCGAGAATTACATGGCCTCTGCAAACAGATCAGCGCAAAATAGGTCATGTGCTTTGGGCTGACTTTGAAGACTGTACAGGATAGCTGTTCCCATCCTTGCTTTATGGTTCAGGGCTGCATTTAACAAGGACCCTTAAGAATCTTTTGAAGGAGTAGTATAGCAGCAGCTTTACAGGTCCTGTGGGATGGTCAGGGTGCTCAGCAGCTTTCCCCTGGTCAGTGTTGTGATTGCAGGGCAGGGTTTGGATTTTTTATGGGGATAGAATACCTGAACTCAAACAAATGGGAGAAGGGTTTTTCATCCTTACTTTTCTCGAAGCCTCTGGAAGTAAAAGTTTCTTGAGGATTATTAGTAAGAACATTGGTGAATA
Source organism: Chamaea fasciata (assembly GCF_029207755.1). Classification (NCBI taxonomy): domain Eukaryota; kingdom Metazoa; phylum Chordata; class Aves; order Passeriformes; family Sylviidae; genus Chamaea; species Chamaea fasciata. The sequence continues at coordinate 9,011,666 of NW_027094097.1, forward strand.
TTAGTAAGAGGTTGTTGGTCATAGCTGCTGAGGGACACTGCAGAGCTGTCTATCCTCAACTTCCTTTGTTACAAACAAATGTTTCCTGGAAAAAAGTTTCCTGCTGCCTCCTTCTTTTAGCGCTAGGCAGGCTGGATGGGAAGTAGGTAGTACTGCTGTTACAAGGAGTGCTTTCCTGTCTCTGCATGGCACAAGAATCCTCTGATCAGCTTTGATACTTTCCTGCTCCACAACCTGCCCTGCTCATGTTGAGCCAGGTCAGCAGGTATTTGTGCTGCTTTGTGCTTAGTATATGACTGAATGGCAGGTGTCACACGAGATTATTTGGAGTCAGATCTGTTCTTGAAATAAAAGGAAGGCTTGGAGTGCCATCCAGACTAAACCAGCACAAACTTCTCAGCCTGAAGCAGTTTTGGGCAGCGTGTACAGCTGTGTTGGAACACAGTGCTGTTATGAGCCCACCCTGGCCTCTTGCTGCTGCTACTTTTTTTGAGTAACAATGAAAAAATGCAAACCTTCAGTGTGCTTTCTTTGTCAAGAGTTGTGCTTTGCAGGAGGGATTCTAGGCTTTAGCATCATTTTCTAGGTAATTTGAGCGAGAACTGGTGGGTTTTTGATGTGTGCTGAAGGTACCAAACCCCTTCCTGGAATGGGTGAAAATGTTTGGAACCAACTGTCCTGTTCATGTACCCCCTGGAAATGCCCTTTACCTGGTTCTGGATGACTGTGCTGTGGTTATTGTCTTCATTCATCTTGTCTGTTAAATGGAGAAATGAAGGCACCCACAGGCTAGTGCTGCTTTTAGGTGAAAAGTCTAATTGTGCATGAAAAAAAGATTTTCATAAAACAAACAAAGAAAAAAAAGAACAGAACTCCAAAACCCTCTCTGAACTGGGCATGCCTAACATGGCAGGCCTGCAAACTGGCTCCTCAGTCAACTACTGTCAAGCTACAGCCTCTGCCTGGCTGCTGGGTGTGAAGGCCAGAAATGCTCAGGAGTTCATCTGCCTCAGGTCCTGCATGGCACACTTGTCCCCAGCCACCCCTGTGCCAAACCAGTGGCCTTTTTCTGGCCTCTCTGGTAAAGAATTGTATCTAATTTTGAGTTCTTCAACTCAAATAAATGAAGAATCCTCCCTTTCTTTGAGTTTAATTAACAGTGGCAACTAATTGTTGAAGAAATCATTTGAAACAGTTACAAATATGCCAGAACTCCCCAGAATACAGCAAATTTCTTGAGCTGTGCTTTATGGATCTTACTTAGGTGACACTAGGATGTGGTTGTGTTTATGCCCGTTTCATGAGGAAGAGATTGCCACTGCCTCTCTTGCTCTGCAGCTCTCTCAAGGTGCCTGTCTCTGAATTTGAGGATGCACAGTGGCTGATTTATGTCATTTACTGGCTTGACCAAGGGCAAACTCCCCAGCTGTATAGCTGAGAGTGATTCATCTTTCCTCATCCATGGAGATAAATGTCAGGATGGATGTCAGCTGTCTGGCTGATGCATGAGTGAATCTGCTTTCATATGTGCACCTTGAGCCAAATGTACACGCATGAATTTTTTACTGTTTGTGATAGACCTGGAAATGCAGATTGTGTTGGAGGAAGAGGCCTCTTGGTTTTAAATATTGATACCAATATAACAGGGCTGTGGCTGTGACCATCTGAGAGCCTTGAAGCATTAGCTCAGAGATTGTGCTGAATGCTATGGGGAATTCAGTGGTGTGTAAAATAAAAGGAAAGAGCTTTGCAAAGTGGTAACATGCTTCAGATGGAGAAATAATGGATGGGGTCCTCTTGGGTCCACAGGCTGTGGGGCTGAAAATGGAAGAGTTTCAGGCTGAGTCTTTGGAAGAGGCCCCTGACAGTTTTTTTTATTTACTTTGATTTGTAATGTAACTAAAAAGAGAGCAGCTGCCCAGAAACCTAGGCGCCTATGGATTGATGGCTGTGGAGGAAGAGGTGAAGACCTTGTTCCTGGGAAATGCTCAAGGCCTGGGGAGCTGGATGTGGTAGGTCGTTGTCATCTCCAGAGCCTCAGTTCAGAGAGTATCAAGTACTTCTGCTGTGTGGCTCTTCATCAGCTAATCAAGTTGAACAGTCATCCAGAAGGCATGCTGAGGGCTGAGAAACTTCTTGAAGTAACTTTACATGTTCTCATCTCTTCAGTCCCTTTAGGACTTTGAGCCGTGTGTGCAGCTAATACACAGTCAGACATGCTGGGGTTCTTGCCTGTGCAGTTGCCTCTTCCCCGTCACAGCTTTTGAATAAATTGTAAGAAGCCTGCAGACTCCTGAGCTGGCTCCACACAGAGTGTACCTGCCAGTTCTCAGAGGGCTTGCTAGCAAAGCAGAGCATTGTGCAGGATGATCTGTGGTGCTTTCAGATCTGAGCTGGCTTTGTGCCTTTCTGTGCCTGGTCTAATCAGCTCTCTTCCAGTGGGATTTGCTGGGCAGTGCCTGTTGAGGTACCTTGGCTGGCTGCACAGCGTTGAGCAGAGGTCTGACACTTCGGGCTCTGCAGCCCCACGTCATCCCTTGCTGCCGTGCAGGTGGGGAGCTGGCTGTAGGGTCTTTTCTGGCTTTGACATTAACTGGTTGTAATAAGTGTTTTCTGCGACATAACTAGTAGTGGCTCCTTATTTAATTTTTGCAGGCTGTTCCAATATGGAATGTAGCTCTTGCTACAAGAAACCTTCAAAATAAAGGGGTAGCTGTTGATCAGAGTAGCAGAGAACATCCCAGCACAACTGGGACTCCTCTAGGCAAGGTAAAGCTGTGTGGAAGGGGACTCCCCTTTTGTACTGTGCCAGAGGGATCACCTCATGCATCAGGGAGCATCCCTGGAGCACACTGTTTTGAGTAAGTGTGTATGGCAGTTGTGTACACTGCCCTGTAGAGTTTGAGCACCTCAGCATGGTTAGTTGGTAAAAGAAAAGCAAGCTTATAAAAATTTAGGATAACTGTCTTCATGTAAAAAGCAAACACTGCTGAGAGGCTGCAGGAGACAGGGAGGGAAATAGCAACCCAGTCTATGAATTCACCTTAAGTTTCACTCAATGTGGAGAGAGTAAATGAGAGGAAGTGATTTTTCTCTGCCAAGTCCTTTATCTAGATATAAAAGCTTTTCATGGCTACTTGCAAAAGATACTGTTAACAGCGTGGTCCTTTGCATGACACTTCTTTCAGGCTTAGGCTCCTGCAGCGTCAGCCAGATGATCTGGCCACTGACTGTTGTGTTCCCACTATTCCTGTCACATCCATGGTCGTTGGATCTTTTTGCTGAGCTATTTTGGTGCACTTAGCTGAAACTAGCCTGACTGCCAGCATCGCATGCTAAAACAGCCCTGCAACAGCTGAGTGCTGGAGCCAGTGTCATGGAAGACATGGATAGATTTAAATTGTGAAGGAACTTCATTCTTAGTTAAAGAACCTAATCTTTCCAAAATGAGCTTGTTTTCTCAAGGCAGGAAACATGTGCCAGGGGACCTTGGACCGAGGACCACTTTATACTTTCTTCTCTTAGGTGTGTGCTCTAGAACAGCGGTAGAGGCAAGGTCCTGCATAAACCAGGCCCTTTGGACAACGGCTCACTTGCAGGGAGCAATGTCCTGTTTTGAAAGCTGTTCTGTGTGTAAATGTGTTAAGGTTACTATTAGGATAAGATAATATTAGGATTATCATCTACTGTTGCTTAGAGTTGCAAGAATAAATAGGTCATGTGCTAGCGCAGCATCTCTGGAGTCACATACATGCAGCTGCTGCTGCCTGTGGTCTTTGCAGTCAGAGCTCATTCAGGGACACCATGATACATTTTCTTCGGCTTTTTAATAAAAGAGAGACTTGAATTCCGTATATTTCTTTCCACTTTTCTTCAAAGGTCTTATGTTTGCCCTCTTTCCCCCACTTCAGCTTTCCCTAGTAGATTAGAGCCTGTTGGAAAACATAGAGCACATTGTGAAGTCCAAAGCAAAAGCTGACTCAGCGATCCTTCCCATTAAGGCTGCCACTGTTCATGGAACAGGAGGTTAGCCTTAAATTACTTCTGCCAAAAAATACTGCTGCCCATTTTATTAACTGTTGCTGTGTCCTTTAACTCTTTTTTTAAAAAAAAAAAAAGTAGTCTACTAGTTCCTTAACTGTCTGAGAAAGATGTCTTTATTTTCATATGCTGGAATAATTCTAGTTTTGCTGTAAGAAGCTTTTGCATCTCTTCTCCAGATCTCTGGAGAAAGGTGCTGTCCTAGGCACAGCCCCTATCTCTACCAACAGTGGCCCTTGCCCTTGAAAGCCTTCAGCTCATCCTCTCTTGAGAGGGGGGCATGGTTGTGGTGCTGGGTGGGTTCCTTTAGGCACAGGGCAGTACAGAAAGAAAAAGGCTTCCATGTCTTTCCCATTATCCTTACTAGCTGTAGCAGATCCACTCGTGACCTCAGTGCAGATGGGCATCAAAACCTGATCCGTGTGTCTGAGTGTGATCTCGCCAGTGTGTATGGACCAGGATGCAGACACAGCAGCCGTGCTGGAGGAGCTGGTGCTGAGGTGCCACTACAAAGAGAAAAGCGAATCTCATCAAGTTCCTGTATTCTTCATAAAGCAGTCAATGACAAGTTAGGGTGATATTCCAGGGAGAAAGTAGATTTTGAGGAGGGAGCTGGCCAGAGAGCGGTGCTTCATGTCACAGTGCTGGGAATTTTGGATGTCTGCTGTTCCCAGAAATATGCCCAAGTGCCCTTTTTCCACTGGCGTATTATGAAGTTACGTAGATGCAGCCCAGTTTTGTTAATGGATTTAAAACAGGTTTTGGCATAAGGCAGCCAAGCACATCAGGAGTGGAACAGAAAATATTCTTCCTCAGTCCAAGAGCGTGGAATCTGTCTCTCACATGAACTAAAGCAAGTGACAAATGCTGGTTTTGTTGTAATCTAAAACCTTTCTCTTTTCTCCCTCCCGTATGTCCATTGTGTGCATGAGTGCATAGACTATTTACTGGCAAATTTAAAGCCACAGGCACAAAACTACTGTGGAGTCTTCCTAAGGCCCCTGCACTAGAGGAGGAACATGTTGAATTAAAAGATACTTACCAAAGCAGCTGAATTCAGTGCTTCATGAGTCATGATTGCCTTGACTCCAGCCTGAGGTGCTTACTAATGTTTTTCCTTTTAACCCTTGTTTCTTCTCCAGTCTGATCTGCATTTTTGACAGGTTATTATTATTACTGAAAGAGCTGACAGCTCTGGTAGTCTCAAATGCTGCAGAAGTCCTGATGGTGGTTTTAATGCATGCAGGTTGTCTCTGAATATTTGGAAGAAAAGACTGTAGAAAACTTTTAGAAAATGTATGAAGCTCGTCTGTACTGCTCTGTTGGGGCAGGACCTACCCTGGTCCCAGAGCAACCCTGAGATCATAGGGTGTCTTGGACCTCAGTGGGGGGCACTCCTAATTGAGAAACCCGAAACAAACTGTTGCCCATAACAACTAGACAACTTCTGTAGGTATTTCCAGCACTTCCCTGGCTCTGTCCTTAGAGGTGAGAACCTCCTCAGCTTGTGCTTCTCAGCTGTACATCAGTGCCGCAGCTTCTGTGTTTGTTCTTCACAGCAGTTGCCTCTTACAAAATTCGTCTTGTTAGTGGGCAGTCTGTGACTTGCCTGAGTCCAAAGGAGAAGCTCGTTGGTGTCAGACCCAAACCAAGGCTGTCACTGCAAAAACCTTTCTCCTGTGCTGAAAGACTGTAGGGACACTCAGACCTGTTGCTCAGGATGTCTCAAGCCATGTTCAAAGTTGAACTGTACTGCACAAATGCTTGTCATATACTTCGAGACCTGTTGATGGGAAGAGGAATATTTTTAGTATCCTAGAATGACTTGGGTTGGAAAGGATCTTCAAAGAACTCATTCTACCTCCCTGCCTTGGGCAGGGACACCTTGCACTAGACCAGGTTCCTCCAAGCCCCATCCAACCTGGCCTTGAAGACTTTCAGAGATAGGACATCCACAGTTTCTCAGGGCAAGCTGTGCCATTGCCTTTCCACCCTTACAGTGAGGGATTTTTTCCTAGTAACTAGTCTAAATCTCCTTTCTTTCAGTTTAGAGCCATTTCCCTTGTCTTATCACTACATGCCCATCCACCATGATGAATGATGATGATTTCCTCATGCAAAGCCTCATGTGCAAAGGTTGAACAACTGACAAATGCTAGGATGAAATTAATTCCATGAAAGGCGTACTTTTAACTTCTTAACATAAAATTTGTTGTAGTTGCAGTTTGGCAGGGTTCTGTCTCTTGCAACAGGGGTCACTGCTTCCATACGTTGCTAGAGTTGGTTTATCCTATTTTTACTAAGCTGAGAAAGTTGTTTTTCTAGTGTGCTATAACTCTGCTTGCTTCCCCACCCTTAGACTCCATCTGTACACTTCAAAATAGAAGGAGGAAGAGAGCAGAGAAAGAACAAAGGCTCATAATACGAATGGAAGGAAACTAGGGAAATTCGGGAGGAAATGGACAGTGAGAAATACAAAAAAATCCAGCTGTGCTGAATGCATGGGATGTGAGTGCACAGGGATGCTTTCTACTTGCATTCAGAACTCAAGACCTGCATTGTGGAGCTGAACTTTCCTTTGAGTCAGTGACCTATTCAGACACCTAACAATGTCCATTATGTACAGTCAGCCTGTTTATACCCTACAGGGCTTTCATACCTTTTTTCCATGTACAATAAAACTATTTACAAAGTGGCCAGGCTGAGCTCAGTTTTGCTGTGCGAGGTCTTGACCATCAGCTTTCAGCAAGCATCTTGTCACTTCAGAAAGATTTTAGAGGACAAACTGTGATGACAAGATGCTCAAGGAGAACATCTGCTAAAGAGAACACTTCCTAGCTAACTGATAGCAAATGTCTCTTTCCTTTGAAGGACAGGGAGAGGGGAAGGGGATAGCAAGAATTGGGTTCCTGCTCCTCATGGAGTTGTAATTATCAGATTGATACTGTGAGGCAACCTGGAGAGGTGAGACCAGAGCAATGCTTGATGGCAGTGTGGGACCAGCCTGGCAGCAGTGCTTGTGCATCACTGTGGGGTGAGAACACAGCGGAGAGGGGAAATTCTGCCAGCTGGGGAACATCTCTGCTATGGACACCCAAGCAGTGCTGTTGCTGCCTTCATCCTTGCTGTAGAATAGGTGGGGCTGTCAGCCCATGGGAGAGCTATGTTTACATTTGTTCTACAGCTGCAGAGGAACCAGCTGGCCTATGTTTAACATAGAAGGGGATCCCCCAGGAGGCTTTGTATTCTCTCTGTGGAGTTTGGGGCAGCAGCTGCAGAAGTGCCTAACTGTGCTCCTCAGCAGAGATATCCTCTATGACCTTGGGCAGCCTAAGGTTTTAGCCCTGTTGCTTGGAAACAGCTCCCACCTCCACTACAAAATTCAGCATGAGTTTTTGGATCACATGGTGGCTCTGATTAACATGAGAGCTGAGGTACAGCTTTTGGGGTAGAAGGAATCATGACTTGACCTTAGCCTGTAGTTTTCAGCACAAGGATGTAATTCTCAGTTGAAGGAGGTGCTCTTTGACCCAGCCCACCAAGAAGCAGCTGTAAGTAGTGACTGAAAGTTGAAGCCAGAAATAAGGTATATATTCGTGGTGAGAGCAATTTGGGCATTGGAGCAAGTCTGTGCAGGCGCTGTTGCTTTCTCCTATTTAAAGAGAGAAAGCATTTTGGCAACTTGCTTGTTCTGTCTTATGCCCTTGTTTAACCACCACTCATTCAGTTAGAGCCACTTAGCAGTTTTTAAGGCATTTCTTTAGGGAAAAAAAAGAATTCTACATATTCAGGAAAACATCTGTCATCGCTGGGGGCAGAAACTGTAGCTAGCGTGGTCCCTAGAGTATGTGGTAGAGCTCCAGTTCATTACTGCCTCTCTGCAGTCACTTCTGAGAGAACAGAATTGGTTGTGAAGGTGAAGAAGGATTTAGCAGTGTTGCCCAACATTTAGAAAAAAAATCAAGGGGTGCCTCTTTGAAACGTCAAATGTGTGCACAGCACATGACACACAAGGAGTGTTTTTATTAATGTTTGTTCCCAGGAAATTGTGTTGCTTTGTAAGCTGAGCTCTTTTAAGTGTCTTAAGTTTGGCACACTACAAGCTGGGCTTTAGCAGGCACTTCTGGAAGTTGTCCGCCTGAGCTGTATTTTCCTGACTCAGATTGTTGCAGTAAGAACTGAGGAATGGAGCATATAAATGGGGAAAAAAAAAAAAAAAGTAGAAGCTACGGTGCAGCTAGATAATGTCAATCTTGTCACTGCTTTTAATATTCATTGCCAGGCACAGCGATCACACTATGTCAGTTTTAACTTAAGCAACCCTTAGTCCTAGTCATCTTCTGCCTGTGTACATGAAAGGGATGACTGAGCCCACAGCTGCCAAAGGCATCTCTCAATTACTTACATTTCACTGGGTATTTAAAGATTAGGTCGGGACGTAGAGGATGAAAGGGTTTTTCTTTATCTTTTAATAAGAAACTTCCATTTGCAGATATGAAAAAGACCAAAGTCTGAAGTGTCTAACATGCTCTTCTTTTCCCTGCTGCTTCCTCCGAATGGTGTGGGGGTAGGGAAGCATGTGGAGATCCTACAGGGAATAAAACAATGTTCCTCTTGGTCTACTGCTTACCACAGCCCAGCCCTGTTTCCCAAAATTGATGGGTAAGGATGTGCTGTACTGGAGTTCTCATGACATAGCCTTGCTTGCAATGCAGGAGACCAAGGAACGTACAGGGAATTAAATATATGGGGCTTTGCACGCTTTAAATATGAACAACAAAGGGGAGGATGTAATGTGAGAAGCGCTGAGAGATTCCTGTAGTCTCTTGCTTTTGCTTTCTCAGCTGGCTATCAAACACTTTTTGGGAAAAGGACCTCTTCATTAGCCTTGTGATGCTCTAGTTCTTCAATCAATAAATAGTCATCCTTGGGATCTCCAGAAAATTATTTGGCAAAATCAGGGAGGACCAGATTAACACTGTCCTAAACTCAAAGAAGGAAGCAAGGAAAAAGAGTTTGGAGAAGACCTTCCAGCTGTCTGTATTGAAAACTGTGGGAAAGGAGTTGAAAGACATGGATCCCAGTGTTAAACAAAGACAGCAGCTTTCATATCCCCTTTAAGGCAGACATATGTGGCAGGAACAAAGATGCTCCCCTTGCTGTAGCTGCATGACCTCGAAAATGAGTGGCATAGAGACTGCACTCGCCCCAGCGTGTGCTCAGGAGAGGGGTGTGAGCTGTTCCCACACAACCATCTCTAGAGCAGCCTGAAACCATGTTTAACGTTCTCCTGCCAGCCATGCATTATTATGTCAGCAGGTTGAAACAAGTGATGAAGTTGCTTGAAGAGGATTTGATGGTGAGCAGGTTGTGTGTGGCGTAACAGACTTAACCAGCGTCTTGGGGCGTTTGCTTTGTTAGTAGCGTAACTGGACATAGAAAACTCTGACTTCATGATCCAGAGATTTGGGGATGTGAGGGAAAGCTGGGCACACCAGACCCAGCACCCTCTGTATTACCAGAGGCACATAATGTGGATAAGGAGGACGTGAGGCAAAGCCAGCGTGTCGGGAGGATAGTGGAGATGCTGAGCAGCCCAGGCACAATGCTGCTTTGGGGAAGCTGAGTGAATCTGTCCCTCCTGCTGCTGGTGTGCCCCAGACCAGCTTGGATTTTCCATGTGGCTCTGGGTGCAGCCACCCCATGCAGGGTGAAGGCCTGGGGGAAACCCTGCAGCTAAAAAGGCCCTTTGTTATTTGTCTGATGTTCAGGCCTTCAGGCCCTGAGGCTGTTACAACCGGATAAGCTAAAAAAGCAAAGGAATCGTGGCACAGCAAGGAAAATCCCTGATCTGGATTAGACATGCAGCTGAGTTACCAACACTTCCACAGCACAGCCAGGTTTTCCCAGCCAAGCTGCACATACAGGTGGTGTACAATCCGAAGGAAAGAAGTGCAAGGTGAAGAGGAGGTGACCCTGGTAGCCAGGCGTAGCTAGGAGCCAGTACACATTCCTTTGCCTCTGAGTTTGCTGTGTGACTTCATCTCTGCATACTGCTCTTTTCTTCCCCAAGTTGCAGGGTGTGCCTCACATGTGTAGAGGACTGAGAGATTGTGTCTGTCCTCTTCTGAAGTGCAGCATCTTTCCTTGTGGTGCTTTAACCCTGAGAGTAAATACCTCCAGGTCACCTTTCCTATTACAAACCAACATCACCTGTAACTTTGGCCTCTCTGCTCCTGTGTTCATGCCCCAGCAGTCATTTGTTGCTCCTGAGTTTGCAAGAAGTGCTTGCTGCTTCTCACCTTCATCTCAATCAAATGTGCAAGGTCAGGAAGCCAGCAGGGAAAGCCAGCCTCAACTCAAAGGAGTGAAAAGAGGTAAAATAAACACTTGACTTCTGAAGTTGCTACTTGGGACTGTACCGATGCAGACTTTCCCATCTGCTCTGTTCTCTGTGGAGCTGAGCACAACAGGGTCTGTTCAGGTAAGCATCACCCCGCCTGAGAGATGCTCCTGTAGGATTTTGTTGTGAGGGAGAAGAAAACTGAAGGGGATTTTTGTTCATAATCTGAGAATCCTGCTTGTAAGTGGTGCCTTTAGGCATATATTTAAATGGCAAAAGCTGTCAGTTTTTCTTCTGTCAGAATTCATTCCTGTTGCTGCATTCAGGCACGGGTATACTGTGAAAAATGATCGTCTCTAGTGGCAACTTCAGAGTCTTTTGCCATTCAGAATCAGTCTTGTTTAACTCTGCTGCTGAGAAAGGGCATTCAGGCAGTCTTGCTTTGTTTTTGTTCCCTTTGTACAGAGTCAGCATGGCAATGATAAGAGCAGAAAGTAAGCTTCAGTTTCTCTCTGCACATTGTCACCAGGCTGGCTATCTGGCTTTGGGCATCTTTGTGTTCTTCCTGTTCTTTAAAGCAGGAGAGTAAATAGGAGTCCCCAGGTTAGGTGTCAGCCTGCAAAGATGTTTGTGGTAACCCCCAAGCAAGGAGGAACCCTAATTTGATGTGCCTTCGTGTTGACTCTTCCATATTGACTGTCTCTGAGTTTTTTATGTTGTGTCAGAAGAGTGTTTTTCTGAAAATTCTGTAGTTCTGTCAATGCTTCTGGGCCAGTATGGACAGATTTCATACCCTGCTCTTGCTGCTGCCTGGGAGGTTGCACTAGCAACTGTGGTTTTCTGCAGCATGACATTGCACTTTACTTTCTCCAGTACAGAGGATTTTGGAGGTCATTCACATGGTCTGTGGCCACAACATGGTCATTCAGAGTCCATGAGCAGTTTAACCCTTTAGTCTCTCTGCTGATACTCTTAAAAAAGGGCCTCAGTGAAGGGACCTGATTTGGTGGCACTAAACCTTCCATCAGACTCTCCGGGCTGGGTTCTGGATAACAGCTCTGCTCTGCCCTTAACCAACCAGCACAAGCCTCTTGTTGAAAATTGAGTCACCCAGTGTCATATTTGACTGATTGTGGGAGGTGGTGATGCTACCTTTGAATGAACTGCCTAAGTCTGCAAATACTTGGCAAATTTTCCTGCTGAAGCTGAAGTCTTGAGGGAAAGCAATCAAGTAAGAACCTCTGCTTTGGAACAAGGAAAAGGAAGATTCTGCCTCTAATGGCTGGAAGGAAAGGACAGCCACTCTGGCTGGCTTAAGCTAGGGTAGGAAACTAGGAGGCAAATTATTGCTGCTTCTGATTTTGTTCCTTTTCTGCAATGCCTGGCTTCAAGCAAACGTCAGCTGGAGGGGGTGTGGAGGCTGACTGGGCTTTTGAACGCTGGAGTTGGCAGCTCTAGAGTAGAGCTCCCATGTGCTCTTGGTTACACTGATGTCCATGTGCCTGTGAAACTTGGGTGTGTGCTCTGCTTTGCAGCAGTGCTTGTTGCCAACATGTGGCTGGATGTAGGTGGCCTGCCCTTGCTGTAATTTGGCGGGTACTAATACATCAACACGATGCAAATCTGCCTTTAGTTAGCTCTTCCTCCTCCCAGATGTATGGCACTGCATGTGGGGTTTAGTTATCTGGAGCTGCAAGGGGAGACCCTGCTGGAGGATTGTATCTTGCCCTAGTTTAGTTACATGTTCAGAGAGAAGACTTCATATTGAAAAACCTGAGGTTTTGCTATTGGCTTCTCAGTCTATCCTGTGCCCCTCTAGTCTAAAAAAATTGTTTATTATCAAGAATGTTACCGTCCTGGTTAGAATAAAACTGCTGTGTGACTTCTAACTACGTCCCTGCCTTACTAGCTAAAGAAAGAGCAGATCAGCTGCCTTGATTTCATAGCAGAAGTGGAGGAAAGCTGACGGTGGTGCGTTTCTCTTTTTTTGTCTGCAGCGATCTTTAGCTCAGAAGAGCACATCTCTGCTAATTGACTATTAAAAAAGATTGCTTGCTGAGGTGCGCTGGCTTGCCATTTCAATCCTTTAAGGAATAAGCCTCTGATCAGCTGCACATAGGGCTCTTAAATATAATCTGCCTAATGACTGGAGGGCTTTGACCTTATGTTATTAAGGCGCTGATGTTTTGGGTTACAAACTAAACCTTTGGGGTGGGGGGCTGAGCAGGGGTGGGGTTTTTTTCTGAAATGGTAATACTCCAAACAACAAAGGCTGCTTTTTAATCTCAAAGCAAGGCTTGGAAGCAGCACAGAGTCAGTCTAGAGATAAGTCTCTATTAGCTCAAGATTTCTAGGATTGCACGCATGTTACCACATGCCTGGACCACCAGTTAGACACCCACCTGGCCACAGATCCTTTGTCCCAGTTGCTGTGCATGCAAATAATGTGTGTTAGCGTGTGTTTACCCAGTTTGGAAAAAATCTGAGCCCTGAGGGATTCTAGCTTCCTTTTGTGTTATGAAAGGGGCCATGCTGAGAGCCAGCTGAAGCAGTGCTCAGTGCCTGCTTTGCAGACGCTGCGGGCTCCAGGGGGGTTTTGGAGCCTATGCACTCAGTGTTTGAGGAAGGATGCTTACTCTTGTGTTTCACGAGGTTTCCAACTGCCATTTTACAGAGCTCTGTGGACAGGCTCCAGAGGAAATCCCAGCACAGGCCTGAAGGATAGCAGGAGCTTGGGGTCAGAGTTGGAAAGGGCTGGGCAAAAGGAGGGGCTAGCTGCAAACGAGGCAGACTGGCTCATTCCCTCTTCAAATCTGTTTTTTTCAGCTGGCACCATCCTCCTCCCCAAGCACGGATGCAGAGGAGGAATGTTCCTTGTCGTGGCAGGCTTTGGGTGCTCTCCCCAGAGTGTGGGGAGGGCACAGATTACTTGGATGCTTTCCGGTCCTGTTTACCCCCACAACCCAGTTGGTTGATATGCATCATCCTAAAACTTTAATATGGTGTGGCAGCAGGCTAGAAATGGGAAGGGGGACAAGACTCACACTTGCTTTTCTGTTTTAGAGTAAATCTGCAGGAGCAGTTGGTATTTCATTGCTGATACTAAACCTGGATGTGGGGAGAGAAGGGAGAATGTGGCTAGTGCTGAACACCTGCCTCTGACAAATAATCCACTAGAGACCCTGCAGTAATTTTGTAAATCACAAGCACATTTTCAGCCTTCCCAGAAATGTATACTTCTAAATGCTAATCATCAAATAGCCTAAATTACTGATCCAGCAGATTAGTCTATAAATTGAGGTAGTCTTAGAATAGCCATTGGAGAACAATATTTAGTAAGTGGTATCTAGTTCAGTGCTCTATATCTCTTGTTGTTCTGACCTGACAAATAAAGCAATCTCTTCTTTGTGTTATATAGAAATGTGTCATAGGAAGGCTGTTAAAATGGTGTCTTTTTGACCCATCACACGGCATGTGTCTGTAGGAGAGAGGGCTCCTGCATGCAGCAGTGCTGCAAACGAAGTGGGAGACTGTGAAATGAATGATGCCTAGAGTGTCAAAATCCAGCCTGCCAGTTTTCCCTGGCTTTCCCTTCTTGCAGTTGTAATCAGAGAATATTGGAGGACTGTTGGATTGCTCATAATAAAGCCTCAAAGCAAGGATCAGCAGTGGGAGCAATGTATTTAATTTGTTGTAACCTGAAGTAAAACTGCTCTATGCATGTTCCACTAAGTTGAGTCAGGTTGCCACCTCTTTCTAAGGTGACATTACAGGATGTCTGTCTGCAGACTTTGGCCTTTTATTTGGGAGGGGAGAGGAGGGAGTTGGTTTCCTTTTCAGCAGCAAGGGCAAAATAGGCTTTTAGTAAAGCTTAAATTCTGCAGCTGCTGGCTAAGTTAAAAAAAGAAGTGTTGGCACTCTGTCCTCCTGGAGATGAGCCTTTTCCAGCTCTCTGCCATGGCCCAGGGATGTGAGCCATCCCTTCTCATCTTTTTCTCTTTGTGCCACTTTCTTGGATAAGAATAATGGGACAGCTTCTTCCCTTGGCAAGGCTTTACCTTGCTTCACCTTTTCTGCCCATGGAAGTGGTTTAGGTTTGTGAATGGAAGGAAAAGAGTCATAGAAGGAGAAGTGCTGTAGCATAGATATCATGGAGGAGGCTTTTTGTTGGTTATAAATAAACTCAAATCTCTGATTATAGACCCTGAAGAGAACTAGAAACTCAAAAGCCGAGAGATAAGAAAAGGAGAAACTTAATATATAACACTTTCCACCAAGGTGCCTGTGGCTCAGCTAAGTGTTGCTGGAGACCTGAGAACAGCCCTGCTGAAACACCAGATTACAGTCCAGATACGGGCAAGAACACTTTGTCCAAATACTACTGTGATTGAGCCAGATAAGGGAATCTTTTTGTTCATGCGGAAAGTTTCCTGCTTCTTACTGGTCTCCTGGGAGGTTCAGCATGACCTCCTTGTACCTGGCTGTTTGCAGAGCTTGGTCCTGGTGCTGGAGAGCCCAGCAGTGTGAGGTCAGGAGCAGGGCAAAGCATCACCCTCTCCTCTCCCTTCAAATGTATTTTTCTCCCCGTTTGCTAACAGTAGCCTCTGAAGTGCATCAGAATTGTTCAGAAGCAGATCCTCCACTGGAAACCACCAGATGTTTTGAGTAGCTTGAGGCATCTGATTTGACAGGAGAGGACTCAGAATACAGACATAACTGGGTGCTTAACATCAGTGAGCGCACTGCAGTACCAGTGTAGGGGCAGCCCGAGGTAGCTCCTAGGCAGAGTGTGACAGCCTTGTCCCTTGATGCAGTTGTCACAGATGAAGTTAAAGAAAATGAGGAATTATGCTATGAGTGAGATTTAGCATCCTCTCTCTTGCCAAGGAACTGAGAGTAGGCAGAATGGTGAATGACCTGACTCTAGCAGTGTGGGTCATTGGGTGCTGCATGCTGTGAAGGCTTTCACTAGCCCTTATCTGGGAATTTTGCCAAGAAGCTGGTGCTGGGCGAACAGAATCTCGAGCTATGAGGCAGAGAGACTTTCACTAGGAGATCTGGTTGTAATTGAAAAACAAGAAAGCAAAACCAGCCAGAGAGGGTGACAAGGTTCAAAGGATTGCTCAGTAAGTTGGGTCAAAGGAAATTTACCTGTCCTGAAGCAGATCATAGAAACAGCTGAAAACTGGGCTGGACAGAGACATGGAAAAGGAACATAGCCAAGAAAAGTCTTGAATTTCCATGGCACAGTGCAAAGGGCAGGAATCTCATAGGTTAGGTGCCTGAGGGTTCCAAGTGCCTGCCTGGGTACCCTGTCTGAGCCCCTGCCTTCTCTGGGGTCGTAGCATTTTCCTGAGAGCTCCCTGTGAGCACTTGTGGTCAAACTAGAGCCTGCATTTCTGAAAAAGGCATCCACTCACAATGGAAAGACTTACAATCTGGGATCCACCACATCCTTTGGGAAGCTGTTCCCATGGTTAATGCATTTACCACGTAACTGTTACAGTTCCCTGAAGGAGTTTGAGTCCTCAGCTGGCAACCTGCCTGCCTTGCTCAGTGCTGCTGCATAGCTCTGTGCCTCCTGAACCAAAGGTCTTGCTACAAAGGGACTAAAGACCTTCTTGGGATCATGCAGGCTCCTCTAGGACAGCCAGGGAACTGAACCTGTTCACTCCAACCAGGAGTGTGGAGTGAGTTTTGTGAAGCATTAGTCTGTTTGTTCATCAGCAGTCCACTGATCTTGTCTCCTCTCTGGGTGGATGTGTGCCTTGCTGGTTTGCCCTCAACAGCTGGTATGTCACACAGGATTTGAGAAACAGCTCTGGCATTGTAGCAAGCAGAGGCTGTGGGACACTCAACAGTGAATTCCAGAGATGATGTGTCATGAAAGCCCTGGCCCTGCCAGCCCCTCTGCATGAGGTTGCTGGAGGTAGTGGGAGTCTTGCCGAGTTGCAGTCCCCATGTTTGAGGAGAGCTTTGGCTTTCTGAGCAGATTTTGGTAGGTGGATGTTAGCTGTAAAATTTGTTTGGGAGCCTGAAGCTTTGTGTGGGCGGGAGGGAAGCCTTGTGCTTACCCCTCTGCCTGCCTCCAGCTGGAAGGTGACAACTGAGCTTGTGCCTGGGAGAAGTCAGCTGTTTCCATTTTCTTCCTCTGGAGACTTGAAATCTATTTCCAGTGAGGTGGGTCCCTGGGAAGAAGGATAGTTCTTCTAAGTGAGTGCTGCCAAAGCCAAAAGGCACTGGGAGGTGGCCTTGCCAGCCTCAGACATTTAAAACACTTCAGTCAAGCCCTGGAAGAAAAACAGAGGATAATCTTAGTTTTTCCTCTTACGTACATTTTGGGCTCTCTGCACTGTCCTCTGGTTCGTTACTAAGCTTTTCTGCAGCCTTAGAAAGTTGCTGAAACCACAGAGAAAGTTCTTGTTGAGAAGAAGAGCACATCCTTTCATCCTTCTTTTTGACTTTCTATTGTCTGTTCTCTCCTGGCTGGACATCATGTTTTATATGGCAAACATCTTTAAAGCTTTTAGGGTATTTCTCTTCTTTCCTTTCCCCCAAAATACCCTCTTTGATCTGGATTGTTGGGCCAGCTCTTAATCTGGGCTGGAACAGGAGAAGGTAATTGTGATGGATCCCCCAGTGATATTACCCTTCCCAAAAGCAATTAAATGTGATTAAACCCTCATTTATGTTTTATGACTGCTTGTAGCAGTGCCCAAACATTTATGGTCCCCCAAAGTCCCTCATGCTGCCAGGCCAGGCTTTCCACTGAAAGATAACTTTATATTATTAACAGCTTTATATTTATGCTGTTGGTTAACTTGCACAACACTGCAAAGCAACCGCTCCACTGAGCTCTAGCTCGTTGCTTGTTGCAGTGATGCATTTGTGCTATGCAGCCCTGATTCTCCTCCACCCTCACTTAATTTCCTGGGAACTTTCCCCTCTCCTAGGCTGCTGAGCTTTGTGAACACTTGCCAGTGGAAGGCAGTGTATTTGTTTTAATCAGATCTAGTCTTAAAGCTGTCAGATTAATTGCTGAACTAGGAGGGGGTCCCTTCCTGCCTCTGTCCTGCTATTCTCACCTCATTTTGATCAAAGCCTGGCATTGATCTGATACAGTGGGAAGATAACCAGGACTAAACACTACGGCTGTCTAGGAGCACAGAGACAGACGAAGGGACTCTGCGGTGCTGGGGGGACACTGGGGGTTGGTTTCTGAAGGGTGGTTGGGGTGTTGGACCCTCCTTGCATGGCATACTGTGCTGTAAAGAGCAACCTGGGAATCACACCAGCTGCTCCACCATTCACACTCATTCACTTTGAAATCCCTTTAGCACTGGAACAATTCCATTAGCAGGACTTCTTAGGCCTGATTTGGAGGGGTTTCTCTGCCGATTAAAACAAGGTCTGCGCACCAGTGTGGAGAGCTTGTCATAACCAAGACATTCCCTGAGTACTTCGGGGCTGCTTGCAGCTGAAGTCTTGAACAAAAGATCTGCTGTTAAACAAAGGAGGAAGGAGTGAGCCTCTGAAGAGAGGAAGAACTTCTATTTGCCAGCAGTTTTTTTCTAACTATTCTTTCTTTAAGGATTGGTCACCGATTAATCCATGTCGTTTTGCTGACAAAGCTGTCAACATTTTTAAGGCCTCATGGTGAAATAACTTCAGTGCTGTTGGTTCTAGAAGCTCTGAATGTTCTCAAACAAATGCCTTTTAAGATAAAAATGGCCTGTGTTTGATCCCAGCCCAGAGCTGTGGTCGTTACTCTTTTATTTGAAGTGTCTCAACTGAACCCAGTGAAGTCAGTGAAAGCTGCAAGTGTTTGAAAGTCAAGTCACACTTATTTCCATGGCTAAATATGGGCGTAATGCAGGGCGTTACTCTAAAATGCTTCAGTGTGTGACCCAAGTTGGAGCCCAGCAAGTGTGCTGTGTGCCACAGACACCGCCTGCAGTAGCTTCTGACTGCTTTCAAGTCATCAACCTGTTGGACCTGAGTACCAAACACATCCTGCCGTCTCGCTTTTATTTTTTGCTCTTACCTGCTGTTGGGGTAAGATGCCTCACAGCCTTGCAGGAGTGTAGGCTCACTGGCAACTTGGAAATGCGTGCATTTCTGCTGATTTCTGTCCCTTGGGTCAGAAGCAAGAATGGTAGAAGCAGGACTCTTTCCTCCACCATCCTTGCACGTTTCACACACAGTGTGGACTGTTAGAGCTTTTTAAGAGTAATTTCTTGTCACTCTTGGTGGCAGCACTAAGATACAAATTAAATGTAGCCCATTGCCTTGGAGTGGGGTAGGTGCGCTGGTTCTGTGCTGGTGTAGCAAAGTCCATCTGAAATGGACACATTTATTATCCCTAAACGTTTGAAGAACTTAAGAGGAATGTAAAATATATATGAAATATATATGAAGAACATGCGTGAGATTTTTTCAATAAAATTAATTAATACAAGCAGTGCTTTGCAAATTTAATTTAGTCCATGTGGAAACAGTTTGGGGAGTTCTGGTGCATGTATGCAGTCCTTCAGTGGCAGGAGCAGGTCTGGTTTGTATTGTGTGGATGCCCTGGGTGGAGGAGGGCTCACATGAGGAGTGACTGCAGCTTCCAGCTGGGAAGGGGCAGCTCCATCAGCATTTGGCTGCAGCTGCAGTGCTGTGTGTAACAGGGGCGTAGCTTTGGCTGTAGACCAAGCCCAAGTTACAGGTCCTTACCCATCAGCCGAGCGTCAGGCAGGGCTGGTTAGTGCTGGCCTGGAGTCCTTAACGTCTTCATAGTATCACAAGTCATTTGAGTGCTACAGCTCTTTCAGTTAAGCTCCCGTTGAACTCCATGCACAGATACTGTTATATAATTGGCTGGCCTGCTGCAAGTGCATTAGGAGAGTCTGCTGGTGAAACAGCCTCTGTCTGTGCTCCAAGCTGGAGGGGAGCCAGAGTGAGCCCTAGGCTCTGGACAATGTCATACTGATTAGGAGGGTGCAAGATTTTGTTTTTGCTAAAATAGTTCTGCCAGCACTGCCCAGAGGGCAGCTGCAGTTACACTGGTACAGAGGGGGCCTTATGCTGCTCTGAATTGTCCCTGGCTCTGGGCGGGTGAGGATGCTGCTTGGGAGTACCTTTATCCTGCAGTAACAGCCTGTGCATGGCTGAGTGCTGCCCAGCTCCACAAGTGCAACTTTATTTCGTTGGTATCCACCCCATAGCAACTTTGTCTCAAAGGCCCAAGGGAAATATTTTGCTTCCTCTGGCTGTTAGGAAGTGGGTTCTCCATGGCAGCAGTCCCTTCACAAAGGGTTCAGTCCTGAGCAGGAAACCCTGGTCCAATCCCTAATGAGCCCTTCCTGCTGATAAGGGAACCTGTGGGTCAGGGGCTCTGCCTGAGCCAGCCAGCTCCCCAAGAACTGATGTGCTTTTTGATGAGCACATCCTCCAGAGCCTGTAAAATTAGACTCCAGGCCTTCCAGAGAAGTGAGTGCAGTCCTAAATGCCACAGAACAGGACCTGCCTGAGGAAAGGCCCTCTCTGGCAGAGCGGTGCACCTATGATATTGCTGCTGCTTTCTGACATTCCTGAGCTAGAATATCCCATCTCTCCCCTGCTCAGCAAGTTTGCCTCTTACTGTGCATGGAGACCCAACACTGGTTTTATTCCTGGAATAACTGTATTCATGTGTGCAGTATTATGTGTATTTACACCTGGGTTATCCCCCCATTTGGGAAGTGGACTGGAGAATAAGGTGCTGTCCTGTTTTGAAGCAAGGAAGCTCTTAGATCTCGTTTTCCATCTTTGCACTTTGCAAAGGCCTATCCAGTACAGTCTATGACATGAAGATAGGATGAAGTATTTCCGTATCTTTAAGAGTGCACTAGAAAAGAAGTCACTTACTGGTATCTCTGCTGGCAGCCCATGGCATGGTGCTCTGCAAGCCCCTTCACCAGCTGCCACGTCAGTTTTGCTGTTCAAAAGCCGGTTCCATGACACTTATTTCCTTCCTCAAGGTGAGGTGCACAATGCCAGAGCAGCATTGCACAACTTTTAAAGTCACACCTAAACTCACTGTGCTGGATTAATAACAAATGCAGCAATAAACCTGGAATACTGGAGCATTGCCCTTTGTCAGGCAATGCTTGCTGCTGTTGCTGGGAGTTGGGAGTGACATGGTTTTTTCCCCTGTGACAAATCTTTGTTCCCCCACTGACTATATTTAGACACAAATATATCCAGAATCAACTGTGCCCATGGCAAGCTAAGCTACTGCCTGCAGCAGGCCCCACCAGGGCAACATCACGTGGGCTTTTGTTCTGTCACATCTGCCCTTGCCTCTCCACACTGACGGAAAACACATCATCTCGGCCAGGCTTCGATTGCTGGGCTGCTGGGATGGAGTGGTCTGACTGTCCTTGCCTGATGGTGCCTTTTATCCCCATCTTAAACTTTTCAACATAGAACCTGGCTGTGGGAAGGAGAGCTATCAGTCTCCATTCTGGAAAGGTTACACCTCCTCTTCTCTCTGTCTGTCTGTCACATTGCTATTTGAACACTAGTGTGCTTTAGTTGTGATCCTCCTCAGGGATTTCCTCCTTGACTCAATGAAGCCAGTCTCAAAAACTTCCTACGAGTAGAAGGAAGCTGTGAACATCACTGTTCAGGTAGGGGTCACCACCATGAGGCTGTCTGGGGTCTCAGGGAGGATGGGGTGACATTAGAAATCAGAAAAGGTCCTGAGGCTCAGCTTAGCTCTTGAGATTGCAAAAGCAGTGATGACAAAGCTACTTGGGGTTAGCGTGGGTTGGCAAGCCTAAACAAAAGCCTGAGAAAAGTTAACTCACACTATCAACTTGAGTTAAAACTCCCATTTCCTTGTTCCTTATAAGTACTTGAGGCTGGTCCTGCTACAGTCCGACCATGCTCCTTTTGCAGGTGTGCAGTCAGAGCATTTTCACCAGGAGCTGACTCCTATCAGTGAAGCCCTCCATGCAGCAGAAGTCAGTCTGCCTTGGTCTGCTGGAAGGATCACAGGCAGGGTAATTCCCATTTTCCCACTGCACTTGGATCTCTTGCTGCCTTGGACACAGCTGCCTGCTCTGCTGCGCCCTGTAGCACCACACAATGGGTTTTGTCCCAGCCATGGCTGCTTTTCCACAATGGTTATGTGCATGCTGCTCTTCAGAGTGCATGAAGTTTGATGGCCCTCACTACAAAGATATAACCCCACGTCAGAAATCCCCACTTCTCCTAGAGCTCTTCAGGCAGGTTCTTTGGCTCAGTTTGTGTGTGCTTTACAGTGTAAAGGCTGGGTACCTGCTGCCAGCTCAGCAAGTAGAGCATTTGGGCAGGCACCACTGGATTGGCAGTGAGTTCCTTGGGCTGTACCACCCTGGCTGGGTGGTGGGAATCCATCAATCCTCTCCCTGCCAGCCTGCCTTGAGCAGTGCCCTCCAAACAGGATCATCACTGCTCCTCCAGCACCATCCACGCTGCTTTTATCTTCATTTCCTCCTTGCTTGCTTTTTTTTTTTTTCCACCTGGGATTTCAGTGTTTGTTTGTTTGTTTGGTGTTAAGGAGGCTTTCTTGTTTGCTTTTTTAAATACCTGTTGTGACAGGCAGAGCTGAGAACAAGCCGTGTTGCTCTCTGCATTCACCCGAGAGCCTGTTTGGGAAACAATGCCAAGTAGGGGCAGGGTGGAATGTAGAAATGCAGTTGGGTTTTTCCTGGAAGACTTTCTGTCCTTGGCTGGTTATGTGGGGTGAGGGGTGAGAAGAGCTCGTCAGTGTTAGGTTCTGAAGAGCAAGACCTGTTGTATCATTCTGGAGAAGGTTTCTGCAATACCAAGCACTGTAGTTCTGCTACTGTCTGCACCATCCAGCTGGACCATCCTGACCTCAAGGAGCAGATGGCACTACATTTGCCTTCCTGACATGTGCCCCTCTTGTTCCCTGCCAGTGTTTTCCCTCCTTTGCTGTGGAAGATGGTCTGGGGGTGAGCAGCAGAGCTGGTACATGGGCACCACCAGGTCTGTGCATGCATCCCTCTCATGCACTGTCTCTCACATCCTTGCACGCAGAAGGAAGGACAGCAGGGCGGGTGATCCACGGTGCTCTGGGCAGGAATCTTCCACTTTATTAAAATGGAAGTATTTACTGGCTGCATCAGTTGCCCAGCTGTGGTTAGTTTGCATGAGAACCATTTCCTGCAGTTAAGGAAACTCTTCAGCTTTACAGCAGATCGTGGAAGGAAGAGATACTACAGTGTCCAAAATCCTCTCTTTGCTGAGTGGGCGAATTTCTCACCTGAATCTCTGCCATCGAAGCACTTAGGGTGACAGGAACAGAGCTGCCATTGCTGTGCTGCAAGTAAATACCTTAAGTTCCAGTGAGGAAGGGAGAGGGGCCCAGGAGAGGGACAGCAGGAGAGCCAGGGCTGGGTGGTCAGGATGGTGCTTTAAGGGCTTTGGGGCCTGACATGCCATCTTTCTGCACTTGGTGACATCTACTTGCCAGCACCCTGTCTGGATGGTGGGATCTGACATGCTGCTCAGTGCTTCAGGGAGCCAGCAGAGGAGTGGTTTGTGTTGTAGTGTGTGTTTGAGTTGGGTTCTTCTGCTTGAAGCTGTTAGAAATCCATTCAGCCATGCTGTAGATCTGGGAATGGATGCCTCCTGCTTGTCCTCTTCTGCCAGTCATCATAAACACACTCCCCCTTGCAGCAGTCTCATCATCTAACACACAAGAAAAACTATCCATCAAGTTCTGAACCTTGCTTGAAAGTGGATTTTTATAGGTCATAGGTGTAACCTGCCTTTTTAAATGGTAATTGGTAAAGGTGATCTCTGATAATGTTCTTCCAAGGGCTGGGACAGAAGGCACAGAGGCTTTCCTGGCCTTGCAAGTTTTCCTACCTATGAAATCATGTCACTTCTGTGAGTCCACATTTATTTCTGCAGAAGGAAAGACTGCTCTGCAGTGCCTCATGGAGAGTCACCAGATATTTTGGATGGATGTTGGAATATGATGGAGTGTCCAGCACTAAATTGTCTCTGCTCTGGGAGGTGCAAAACCCTGCAATCAGTCCAGAGAAGTTATCCCACTCTGTTGTCTTGTTTCCTCTACCCTATAGCTGCAAGGTGTGCGGGATGCCTTGGAGGAATCAGCATAATCTAAAAAAATACTCTTCTTGGTTCAAGTCTTGCAGCAGCTGTTTTGTCACAAGACCCTCATTGGCAGAGCAGGTTATTTGCCACTGTTTAATTGGAGTCAGTGACTGGTTTTAATTAGAGGGGGAAAAACAAGCAACTCATTTGTGATTTGCATACATCAGTGACTATCCTCTTTCTGTGTGTTTGCTCACACTATCTCCTCAAAATGTGACATAACAAGAAGAGGGATGAGGGAACAGTGAAGTGTTAGGTAAGAATCAGTAATACCCTATTTCATGTTCAGCATTTTCTTCTTACAAATTGAGTCCTTCTTAAAAGTATTGATAGAGGACAGAAGAAGGGCCTTCCTGCTACATAAGTTATTATCCACAGCAAGGAGGATACCACAAGGCAGATGAAGAAGCAGCACAGGTCTGTGGTCTGTGGAACCAACAGAAACAGAGCAGCAGAGGGTTTGTGCTTCCCAAGGGTGGATGTCAGGCTAAAGCTGGGGACACTGCTGGCTCCTTGTCCAACATTTGAGTAAGTGTCCTTTGGGCTCAGTTTGTTCATTAGTGTTGGACGTGATCTGTCAGCTCCTGCAGTCTGGCCCTGCTGGTCCTGCCTGCTTCTGGCCAGTCACTTTGATCTTCTTAGGCCAACTGGTGCCGGTTCAGCTGTTAAATAGTCTCCATAGGTATTTCACAAAGACAGGAGGTGCTTTCCCTAGTGTTCCTCTTCAACAGCTGCAGCATGGCTGTTGTGGATAGGAGAGGCTGATTTGCAAAGACATCTGAGATCCACTGTGTCAAGGGAAATGTGAAGGTAAACAGGAGGAGCAGCACAGAGCTCTGCCCCTGGTTAGCAGGATTGTTCTGCATGGATGGAGGAAGAAAGTGGCTTGGCAGCAGTGGAGCAGGCAGATATCTTGGTGAATCACAGGTTCAACATGAGTCACTGCTGTCACAGGGCTGTGAGAAAGGCACACGTCACAGGGGGCTGTGTAAGGAGCTGCCTGCTTCCCAAGGCATCTGAAGCATTCCCCCTGTTCCCAGTGCTGGTAAATCCGTCATGCGTGCTATTCCCGTTTTGGATGCTGCATTTTGAGGAATACATGGGCCAATAGCCGAGAGTTCATGGAGAGCAGTGAGAGTGGTCAGAGGGCTGGAAACCATGAGGAATGTGAAAAGCTTGAAAGGACCTGGGATTGTTTAGTCTAGGAAAGAGCAAGCTGGAGGGGGGGGGGGGGGGGAGCAATATGAAAAGCTTTCAAAGACATAAAAGGCTGCTGCAAAAAGTGCAGGAGTGATCTGTTCTTAGTAGCTACTAGGAAGAAGATATCTAGTCATAGGCTGAGCAAGGAAATTTAGTCATTGGGGAAGACTTACATAAGTGGAAGACTGATGAAGTACTGAAACCTCAGTGCATGTGGGATTGGTGTCAGGAGACCTTCAGAGCACCTGTCTCTGGGTGAGTGGGAGAGGAACTCACCTTGCTTTGGCTGGTGAGATGTACTGTAAGACCTTTGTAGATGTGTCCCCAGTTGCTGGAAGATTATTTTCTAAAGCTTGTGATGAAGTTTGCCTCTTTTAAACAGGCATACATTTCCCAGATGCTGCTGACCTTCCTGTTACAAGACATCAGGGATTACACATGGCAGTGACACTTTATCACTGCTGTAGCAGCAATTTTCCAAGCTCCTGGTCAGGCTGCAGGCTTGCACCAAGATGTGGGGGAAGCCTCATTGTTAAGGACAGGGATCCAGAGCGTGTTCACCTATGGTGGGACAGCAGGGGAGCCCAGGGCTTGCTGCTTGTCCCTGTGTACAACCATGCCAGGTGATGCACACACACAGTCCTTGGCCTGATGACATTAGATGGTTCAGGGGAATCCCCCCACCAAGGCAGAGATCCCCAGCACTTTTTTTTTTTTTTTTCTGCTGGTTCAGGGACAGACTTTGGCTGTGCTTTTTATTGTGAAAATTCAGAGCATGTCTTTGTGTCCTAAATAGGCGATTGTCCTGATCCTCATCCCTGGGATCCATTATGTCTTAGCAAATTACTTTCTCTCTTTTAAATGCCTTAGTGATTAAAGATGCCACAGCAGATACCCTTAATGAGTACAAAAAGGGTAATAATTCCTCTTGTTGGCACTGAATGCAATTAATCAGGCCCCTTTACTTGCTTTTTAAACAGATGAGGCATTTAAGGCCAAGCAAGTTTTTAATTGGACTTTAATGTTTCTCATTTGCTTCATTTTGGCACAAGCGTAGGAATTCCCACCCCCAGGTTTGCTGGATTTATTCAGGGTGATAGAAGGCTCAGCATGGAATGAAGACTCAGCAGCAGACTCAAACATGTCCTTCAGCCTGGCCCAGGCTGTGTCCTGCTGCAGGAGCACAGAATTGTCTGGACAGAAGCAGAACCAGGTTATCCAGCCCTGAGCCAGTTTCCAGCATGGGGCTGACATTGGATATTAATATTTCTGGAGTAGTCGTCTACGCCATGGTAGCCTGGCCTTTTTTGTCAGGTTCCCTTGCCTTGAAGGAACTGTTGACTTGTGAGTATTCTTGTGATTATTTGGATGCCATTGATGGAGGTCCAAATCATAGGCCAGACTCTGTAGCTTCAAACAAGGGGTGAATTTTATGTTTTGAGCAATATTCCTGAGATCCATGGCCAAGAGGACATACAGAGGCCTTGAGCACCATTACAGATGGATGTGTGCATCCAGATGCTAATTTATGCCAGGAATTGCCATGGAAGAAGGGATACACCATAAGCAGCCCTCGTCTAATTTGCGGTTCCTGCTCCCTGAAGCCAGCACCACCTCTTCTTCCAGCTCTGGCCATGGACCATCTTGTCTTTGGTTCCCTTCCCTCCCATCTATTCTCCACTGTGGTTTGGGGACAGCAGGGGCCTGTCAGCAGGTCCCAGTCTTTCATGCAGAGACATGCTCAGCAGCCCAGCTTGGCCGATTGGCTCCTGTCCCAACTCAGCTCTTCCCCACCAGCAGCCAACAGCCCAAGGTTCAGCCAAGAAGGATCAGTCTCAGCATGTGTGAGCCTGCCTCTGAGCCTGCTTGTCACTCTGCAGGAAAGAGATTTCTCTAACACCCAGGAAAGATCCCAGAACTTTCAGCTGGGTTTTTCCAGGTGTGTGCTGTGTCCTTTGCAGTCAGACCTGTCTATTTTTCAACTGACAGTGACTTTGGACTTCCACCCACGAAAAGGTCAGTGGATGCAGATGAGCTGTGGGTGTCCTTGCATAGATGAGATGGCTCTTGGGTCGTTGGGGATTTTTGTCCCTAAAAAACATTTAGGAGAAATCTAGGGACAAGGGACAACACCTTCCATTTCTACATCCCTGCTATTCCCACTTCAACAGTAGGAAAATCTTAAGCCCAAGTGTGTCAGAAAAGTTAAGTATATTCAGAGAGATGTGTTATTGAATATGTTGTGTTAATTTAAACACCTTCTGCCCGCCAGGCTTGAGGCGGAGGAGCTTTGCCAGCTGGATCAGCCATAGCACTTCCCTAGATCTGTTTCAGGGCATCTTTAAGGCCTCCCAGTGCAGCATAGGGAACTGCTGTGCACGACCACCAGGCTCTGCTTTCCAGGCAGCTGCGCAGCAGGGAATGCCATGGGGGATGTTTGCCCAATATTTTATTTGGTTCATCCTTATTCTTTGTCATATCTCCTTCTTTCCTCTGACTCCCTCAAATCTTGAACATGCATCTGATACTGGGTTTGGTAGTTGAGCAAGGCTTATGTAGTCCTGGATAGCCAAATGTGGGAACCAAGTCTCTCCAATTTTATCTTGTCCTGAGAACATCTTTGCCCATTTTCCCCCCTTACACCACTTTCCTGCAACCTACAAATAAGGATTTCTGGAGCCATCATGCCTTGAAAAGTAAGGCAGAATTGGAGGCTGAGCAAGGATCAAGGTTTTATTGTGTGATCATGGTGTGAAGGGCTGGAGACATCTTAATGAGATGTTCAGGGATAAAGGCAAGTCAAAGAGCATCCAGCTTGTTTTGTATCCCCACAGAGTGAACAACTGCTGACTGTTGCCTGTGCTCCAGCCAAGGGCAGGGACTGAAGGAAATAAGAGGCCCACGTCCTAGGACATTTCTGCTCCTCTGGCTGGTACTAAAAGGGCCAGGCAGCCTTGTCCAGTTGCTGTGGAGCCTGCCAAGATGTCCTTAATCTCAAATATATCTATGTCAGGAAGCTGCAACCCCAAGTGACTCTAGCCAGCCATTCTTTCATTAAGAGTCTTCTGGCTGAGGCTTACAGAGTTGTCATTTTCTTTGATTTAATTCCATATAAACTGCAGAATTATTTTCCTTTAGAGGCTTGCAAATTACGGAAGAATAAACCACGCTAATGATCCGATAAGGACAGCTTTGGATAGGTTCCCAAGGACGGCTACCCCTGGGCAGGAGTGTGCTCAGAGAGCACTGATGGAGAGCAATTTGCCATGCTCACCTGGCTGCCCTCCTTGGGCCCCCCTTCCCGAATTCCTTCATCTCTCAGGAACGAGAGTAATTTCCTCTCTGGCTTCTTGCAGAGGCAAAGGCCCTGCAGACCTGAAGTTATCTCTGGAATGTGTGTAAACATGAGTTCAATGGGATGCTGTTTGCCCCCCATTCCTCGGGGGGGTTTAAGAAGGGTTAATACAAGTTTGTTTTATGGGTTCCTATCCCTGAGAATTGTCTTCCTTAGAGGGCAGCTCGGCTGACCTGAGCTCCTGTGTGTGCATTTCCCAGCATAAAGGGGAGATTTGGGGGCCCCACTGCGTGGGTGGGATTTCACTCCTCTAAGAACAAGGGATGAAAGACCAAAGTGGTCTTCTTGCCAAACAGGGACCCAGAGATGGTATGGGATCACTGCATGTGCACTGGGACTCAATGTACAGCTAACAGGATTTAGGTGATGTTTGGACAGAAGCAAATCAGGAGAAGGGTGGGAGTTACAGGCAGTTCTGTGCTCCCATCTTCAAAGAGCATTGAAACGTAAGCAGGGAGACAAAACCTTAGAAGTGATGTACGGGCTGGGGCAAAATGCATTTCAATGAGAGGCATAAGGAACTCTTATCTGTTTGCATAAAAATAATTCAGATGTAAGTTCAGTAGTGGCGTACAAGTATGTCACTAATAAGACTCTCCTGGAGACCAAAGCGTTCTTGAATTTAGAATAAGGAGCAGCAACCAGAACCTAAAACTAGAGAAAATCAAACATTAATACCAATGAAATGGTTAATTCCTAGATGTGTTGTCAGCACTGGTGACGCACTGAGGCTGGATGCCTTCCAGAAAACAACACTTTAACTGAAGACAAAGAACCAGACTTAGCACAGAGGTGATCAGTGGAATGGCTTGGCCTGGTATATACAAGGGGTCAAACTAGATGATTTAATGATCTCTTTTGGCCTGAAAGCTCTCTGTTCTCTTAAGAAGATAAATGAAAAAGCCCTTTCACAAAAACCAAGCACTTGAGAAATGTGTGTAATGAACTCTGCTGCTTCTAGGGGAACAGCAGAGCAGGATCTGCAGGAAGCGTGACCTTGCTGCCTGCAGGCTCCCTGGAGTTGGTGGCCATCTGTTTGGTGGTGGTGGCTCACCACCATCGAAGCCACCACTCTCATGTGTGACGTTTCTCAGCTCTGTTTTTAATTCCCATCTCCCTGCATTCAACCAATATTTGCTCTTTAATCTCCATCAGGGTGAAGAGGCCAAGCGGTATGAGTAGCCTCCTGGGGAAGATCGGTGCCAAAAAGCAGAAGATGAGCACACTGGAGAAATCTAAACTGGACTGGGAGAACTTCAAGGAGGAGGAGGGGATTGTGGAGGAGCTGGCAATCCATAACCGAGGGAAAGACGGGTAAGAGGGACTTTACCTAATAGTAGTCCAGAATTTCCCACTGCTTCCTTTACATGTGGGAAGCCCATTGCTGGCTACAGAGTTCAAAACCCCATGGGATTTCTTAAGGATTTATTTTAGGGATACAATAAAGCCAGTAGCTGCTGTAAGCATCACAGGGGGCAGGTAAGTCTGCAAACACCTATCACTCTCTGCTAACAACCTTGTGAGTTCTCTAAGTCCAGCCAATGTCTGGCTTTATCATCTATTCTTCTTGTGGCACAGAGCATGAACTGGTCTAATGCAGCCCCCTCCATGAGGAAACACAATTGCCTTTGTCGTGTTTTCTTTTTTCAGTTTGGGAGGGTTTTGTTCTGTTCTTCAAATGACATGTTTCAGCTGCATCTGTCCTCCTTCCTCCCGCATAAAGATTTGTGTAAACCCAGAACAGCTGGCAAGGTGCATTAAGGATTATGGCAGCACTGGGCGCTGGTTGTGTGCATCAAGCAATGTTCACTCCTATGAAGTTAATGGAAGTATCATAAAAGTAAATGGCGATGCTGTAAATAAAACAGAAAGCTAATAACATGCACTGCGGGGAGTGATAATGAGATCAGAAGCAGCATTTCCACTACAAGTGCTTTGCTAAGCTCTGGGAAAACATAACCGGCTTAGTGGACAGCTCATAAAATGTAGATTTTATTATAAGCTGTTCTTTTACTCTACAGGAAAAACTCAAAACTTCTGCATTCCAACAGATTGTGTTTTTTCTATTTTAAACAGATATTTTATAACCACCAAACTATCAAATAGATATTTTCAGTTTGGTCTTGGACCCTTCCACAACACACCTTCTCCATCAAATCTCCCCTGGTTTGTTTTGATGGCATGCCCTTGAAAAATTAGAGCAATTCAGTAGGAGTGCTGAAGAGGGGCAGCTGTTCCTCTGAGTTCCCTGAAGTCCAAGGAGGTGAATGGTTTACACAACACACAGGTGTGGCAGTGCAGTGTTTTGTGTCATCTCTTGTATGCCCAAACCCAGTTCTTGGTCAGTGCTGTTTCCTTTCCCACCCCATCCAAGCAGGACAGCTTGCTCTTCATGCCTGAAAACCCTTTCCAAAGACACTCACGTGATGGTCCTTGGAGGCTAAAGAAGGGATCAGCACATGGAAAAGATGAGCAAAGCAGAGCAGCAATTTTAAGAGCATCTTTAATCTTGGACAGCTTTGGGTATTGCTGCCTGTCACATCCCAGGCTAGAAAATCTGCTGAGCTCTTTGCAAGCGGTTTTTGTCATTAAACCAATGAGGAACATAATGCCAGGATAACTTCAGACACTCCTTACGAATATGTTTATACTAGTCAGGCATGTAGTGTGAGGGGATCAACCAAGCATCTGCTCACTAGGAATTACTTCCACCTTCAAGGTAAAGGGAGAAGGGAGGAGCACCGATGGAAGGACAGCCCACTGCATTTCTGCTTACAGACCACCTGGGTGGGAAGGGTGCAGAACCCTCACAGAGCAGCCATCCCACCTGGGGGGTAGGTCACACAGACACAGCTGCTACCGGCCTCAGGTCATTTCACAGGAGCCTGTTGTCCCTTCTGCAGCTGCCTCTTCTCCTTTAATAATGTCAACTGTGCTCACCCTTCAGTGGGCAATCATTTACACATCTCTATAAAAATTGTAATGAGCTGTTGTTAACCCTTCAACCCAGGCAGGCGAGAGCAGGGCGCTGCCTTTAATCCCTGGTGCTGTTAGAAACCTCTGCTCCCCACGTGTCCTGCTGTGTGATTGTAAGTGTCTGACTGACAAAGAAAGCTACAGCCCACTCCTGGAGGTGTTTGCTCAATGCCACACATCCTGTGCACTTACCAGGGATATGGTCCATGTGTATCTCAAGGAAGGCAGGAAGCATTACTTTTTTGCTCGAGAGGGAAGACAGGCTGAATTCCTTTATTGTGATAGCCCTGTAGAAGTTGCTGCAGCCCAGAGCTCCTCGTACCTCCCTGGCCTTTCTCCAGCAGCCACACATGCTTGGCCAGAACACGGCAACCAGTGGAGCAGTGGGGCTGTGGCATCTTTCTGCTGCCGGGGCTGTGGCATCTTTCTGCTGCCGGGGCTGTGGCATCTTTCTGCTGCCAGTGCTGGTTAATCAGCCAGCCACAGCCTGGGCCTAGAATTCCTGAAAAAGAGGAGACATGTGCTGCCCCATGGCTCTGTCCTCCCTTGCCTCTGATTTTCCACCTCTTGTACACCCAGCCCCCATCCAGTGATTTGCATTTCCTTAGGTATAGAATCTGGGCTTTTACAGCCTGGCTGTATCAGGTCCTGAGGGCCTGTCCTGGATTTGACAGGAGGGGCTGGAGTAAGGAGCAGAGGCAGCTATCCCCTTTGCTGTTCATCTCTCTGATGTGCTTTATAAATGAAAATGTGTAGTGGCCTCTTAATTGGGCCACCTTTGTAGGGCAGCCCCATGGGGGAGCAGCCGGCCCCATGCACTCCTGCACCGGGTGACTGATGGTGACTGACAGGGGACTGGCAGCACCAGAGACCCTCCCCAGAGCAGCTTGCAGCTGCCCTTGTTAGCAGAGACAGCCTTGCTCCCAATGGATTTACTTTGCTCTGCTGTGGATCACAGCTGCCCTGTTTCCAGGCAGGTTGATAATTTACAGGAAGGTATTGATTCAGGTAGCAAAGGTTGTTTAGACAAGTGCAGATCGGGTGTTTGTGCCTCACTCGTGTACTTTGCACCGTGTTTGATGGTGCCTTGGTGTCGGCCGCACAAAGCTGGCTGAGCACAGAGAGAGCTGCAGCTCCAGCACAGGCTTCAGAGCATGGAGGGACTTGTGCCAGCCCTGCAGCTTTCCTGCTCACAGCCGTCTGCACCTCCAGCCCCTGTGTGCCTGCAGCACAAGCCAGCCAGGCTCCACAAGCTCCAGTGTACGCCCAGGTAGTGCCTGGGGGGTCTGCTCTGGTACCTACAGCACTTGCTGTGACCAGCCAAGGACAACGCCATGGGATGACGTCGCAGTTCCTCCTCTGTGCAGCGCTGCTGGCTGCAGCTGTGAGACCACATTCCTGGTTCATGATCCGTACGGATCCCCCAGGAGCCAGGCCCGGCCCACCAGAGAGGCACAGCAGTCAGGGAGGAAGAGGAGGAGAAAGAGACTGACCCCTTGCTGGGGTTGATAGATGGGTGTCACAGAGGGGCCAAAAGAGCTTCACATTCAGTAGGCTGGGCTGTTGCTGCCCAGGCCATTGGGGTGTTCCCAGATGAACATCAGTAACTCCTGGCCTTGTCTTCCCAGCTGGGGTTGTGGTTGGTGTTTACCAGTGGAGGAGGGGAAAAACCACACGCCAGCAATATGACACTGAGCACATACAGCGTGACCCCTCAGCTTCCTTCCTGTGGCCTCTCTGAGCCCAGCCCCAGGAGCCGGTCACCTCCCTGCTTACGGGGATGAAGGGAAGTGACACTCCCCTGCCTGCCTTTCCTGAACCAGTGTGGGGAGAGGGCCTCAGTGCACAGCCCTCCTCCAACAGTGAAGGGCAGGGGCCACAAAAATACCTCCTCCCAGCCGACTCTGCCTGCATTGCGCTGTGCTGGTCCCTGCCCCTTGCAGCTGGCGGAGATGAGCTGACCCAGTTGTGTCAGCACATGACAGGCTGGAGCTGCGATGGGAATGGGGTGGCAGCAGGGACGCATGGGGCTCTTCACCCGCTTGGGGGAATCACTCGCTGAAATGAATCTGGATTCATTCATTTCCAATGATGGCTGGATAGGCAGGAGTGTCAGGCCTGTCCCTTGCAGCAAGGGCAAAGGCTCCCTGCTGGGAACACATTCAGTACAGGTTCAATAGTTGTAGCATAAAGAGTTGCAGAATCACAGAATGGTTCAGGTTGGAAGGGACCTTTAAGGGCCAACTAATCCAACCACCAGCAGTGAGCAGGGATCCTTTATCTGGATCAGATTGCTTAGAGCCCCATCCAGCCTGACCTTGCAGGGACCTCATCACCAAGTGTTCATCTGTCTCAGAGAGACCACTGGTAGGAGTGGCCTTCAGCCTTCCCATGTGGGTCTTGGGCACTTTCATGCATACTGCCAGCAGCCTGGAAAACCTGCAGAGCCTGAGATGCTCATCTTCCCTTAGGCTTTGGTCTTGCTTTCAAGCAGTGGGTTGCCCTGGTGAGCAGGAAAAGCAGTGACTGACAGAACAGCAAAATTCAGTGGTTCCCCACACAAGTTTAATGACCTTGTCATGGCAGTCCAGTGTTTGCCACCCTGGAACAAATGCAAAACAATTGTGATGATTCAATTACAGCTCCTGTTTTGAATTGCAATTTCACTCCCTCTGTAGGTTAATTAGTAGCACAGCCCCGGGCTGTCTGTGGCAAGGGTTTGCAGCGAAGTACATTAAAATTCAGCTGCCTGCCATTAATGAGCAGCAAGGTGCTTTTCTAGGCACAGGAGTGCCTTCTTCCTCACAGCACTCAGGTGCTGTGCTGAGGGGCAGCACTAAATACTCAGTGGTGGTTAGAAGCTGGTCTGTGGCTGGGAAACCCGTGGCCTGCATCCCTGAACTGCTGCTGCAGGCTTTCTGGGTAATACTTTTTGCATACCTAAATGTTCCCTGTCTTGTTCCTGGCTTGTCTCATGGGCCTGTCAGCTTGTATTGAAGGTTGTGGTTGGGTTTGAGATTCTTTGCTAGGTGGTGCAAAGGCCTGCTCTGATCCCCTTCAAAGTGTCTGTGGAGGACTTTTCTCAGCTGTAGAAGAGCTGGAACCAAAATCAGTCCGTTCAGTTCTCTAGCCTGTGTGACCACCAGACCTCTGGGAGTCCCCCAGATGACAGCCAGCAGGCCACAGAGCAGTTTTAGTGTCCACAGATATTCAGTGGAGTGATCAGTTCATGGAAAGAGAGGGAGGCGATACAGATGGTGATTTCCCTCCCTGCTCATCCCTTCGGGTGGGATTTGCCCCAGGCTGGGGGCCACACAGGCTGCCACGGGCACTGCTCACAGCCTCTGCCTCTGCCTCCCTGCAGGTACATCGAGAGGAAAGCATTCCTGGAGCGCGTGGATCACAGGCAGTTTGAAATCGAACGCGACATCAGACTGAGCAGGATGAAGCCCTGACGTGCTGGGGGTGGCCGTGGGATCTTGCTCCCTTCTGTGCCCCAGGGCTGGCTGGGGGCTGCTGGCCACCAACAACCACCAAGCACGGAAACTGTTCTCCACCCAAGACTCGGCCTGTATGTCTCAACATACAGGATTTTCCTTTTACTGTAATAATTTGGGGAGGGTATTTGTCAATGGACAGGAGGCACTTTGAGGGTTAAATGGCCCAGCAGCTGATAGAAGACATTGGTGCAATTCTGGCAACAACTTTCCAAGGAGAAGAGGTGGTGGCATCCATCCTTTACCAATCCCAAGTGCTTCTGGCAGCAGGAGGAGTCACCAAGGCTGGGAGAGTACTGGCATGTTTGGTGGTAAGAGTGGAGCTGCGAGAAGGTTTCATGGCTGCTGTGCATACGCAAGCTGTGGGCTGGAGCCCTTTTGCTGGCTCTGCCAGCCCCGCAGCACTCCTTGCCCCTCCACCCTGTGCTCCTGTCCAGACAAAGCCAAACTGTCTGTACTTGTTCATGGGGTCTGATGATGCTGGGGGGGTTAAGCAAACTGGTGAAGAAATCCTTCCTTGTTCACACTGTCAAGAAGATGGGAGCAGCTGCAGCAGGCAGGAAGGGCCAGGATCTGAGTGTTCACGTGAATAAAGTATTCCATCCCAACACTCTTGCATGCTGGCAGTGTGGTTTGTGTGGGAAGCAAAGGACAAAGAAATTAAGGATCACATATAGTAAGGAGTTTGTGATGGGAGTCATAAAAACCTCTCAGAGGTGCCTAGTGCGTGCCCTGATAGCAGCCTGGGGGTCAGAGCAAGGGCTTGAATCACTTTCCCTCCTCATTACTGGGCCTGGTGGTACAATGAAACCCAGAACTGAGCGTGACAAGGTCAATGTAGTCCTGTAGCAGTGCTGCAGGAGTAAGGAAACCCATCCAAAGCATGGCCACACAGGGACATTCAGCAGTGCAGCTGCCTGGGAGGGCAGGCCAAGGTGCCTGGGTGTGGAACAAGCAGCTGGAGCTGGAGACCAGTAACACACCATCATCCTGGCTGTTCCTGCTGGCCTGGCTCTGGTGGAGCTGGGCAGCTCCTGATGTCTGGCCTGTGCACATCCTTGGAGGAGAGCAGCATTTCACCAGCATTTCCCCACAGGATGCTCTGGGCCCGCTTGGCGGGGCAGCCCGTGCTGGTTCTGTGCTGGGGGAAAGCAGCGCAAACCCCGTCCTTCCTGCCCACAGGGTGAGCCATGCTGTCACTGCCCATGGCCCCTTGCCTGTGGCTCTGAGCACAGTCTGAGCCTTGGGCTCATGTGTCTGCTGCTGAGTCAGCCCCTGCTCTGTGGCCTGCAGGATAGACCAGAACAAAACACCACGTGCTCAGGGGAGCTGCAGCCTTTGGGGCTCTGTTCTATACAGAATCAGCTGTAATGGACCTGCTTGAACAAGCCTGAAATTGGACAGAAACAAAACAACAGAGTGATGGTATGTTTTCATCTGCAAACACTTCCAAGCCAGTTGCTGCTCTGGCTTAGGTTGCAAAACCAACCAGAGTCCCTGTGCAGGGCACTGTTGCGGGGATCTCTCAGCCTGGGGCTCCTGAGTGGCAGAGAATGGCCCTGGCAGGACCTCAGTGGGGGCTGTGGAGTAAGGCAGGTGCTGCTGCAGTAGTTAGGCTGCTCTCCTACTTGGAATGGTAGTGCTGGACCATCTCCAGTGCCTTCTCTCCTTGTGAGCTGTCCTGCCTTCCTTACAGGGTCCCTCCCAACAGGGACCCCAAGGCAGCCCAGGCTTGTTTTGCTGCAGATCCCCGAAGATGGTGAGATGCCGAGGCAGCCACAGGCAGGGCTGGGAGGGCTGGGCCTGCTGTGCGTGCTGAGCAGGCAGCCAGGGAAATTATTTGCCTATTGCTTTGCTGTTGCTGAGCAGAGAAGAAGGAATATTTGGGAACATCTCTGCCCTGTGTCCCCCTTGACTCTTGACGCTGGGCAGCAGCAGGGAACTGTCATGTCACCTCTGCACATGCTGGGACCCTGTGGCATCTGGCTTCTGGGGGCTGCTGACCAAAACTTTTGCTGCAGTGTGAGTATCCCTGCTGCATTCTAGCACCCTTTCTGCTCCAACAGCTGGGCAGCACCAAGTAGGTAAATGGAAAATAATTCTGTGCACTGTATCATGAGCAAGAGCAGAATGGAGATGCAACAAGTACCCTCAGAGATCCCAGACCAGAGGCACCAAACCCAGCCTTGTTTTTAAAACCATTGAAGAGCTCCAGGCTGTGTCCATAGTGAGTCCTGCAGCTGCATCTGGCTCTGGATGGCTTGGGGGTGGCTTTGGATTCGCATGTACGCTAACAGTGTGTTAGAGGAATGTGGCCAGCACAACCTCCGCTGGCATGCTGGTGAACTGGGAAAATTGATGACCCCCAATTTACAGGATCCTGCCTGCCAGCCCCAGCTATGCTCTTCAGAAACCCTCCAGAGTTTTTTCTTCTCTTCAGCTGAGCAAATCTGGAAAATCTTGAAATCTTGGAAGCAACCTGACCTGATGGAAAGGTGCAGTGTAATGACTGTGGCCGAGAGCCTTGACTCCCCTCTCTGCTGGGCTCCCCAGCTCGTGGCAGCATGGTGTGCCCAGCTCAGCTTGAGGATGCTGGGCTGCGGTGCCAGCTCCTAGCCCAGCAAGCTGGGACAGGCTTGGCGGGATGGCCGGGAGGCAGCCTCCAGCCTGGGCTGATTCCTGGCTTTCTCCATGCTCCCAAGCGTCCCGCGTTTTTGCTGGGTTGGATCATGTATTCCTTGCCTCTCTTTGCTGAAGACGAGGAGTGATTTACAGGTCTCCAGAAAACACAGCTTGGCTGCTTTGGAAGGAAAAAAAAATCCAACCAAAACCCCTCTCTGCTTGCTATTTCCATTGCTCCGTCACCTTCCCACGAAGGGGGGTGGCCCCAGGACCCACCAGCCCTTGCTGTCCCTGCAGCCCTGCACTTTCTGCGAGGAGCAATGTTCTCAGATGTGGGTCCATCTTTTGAGACATTCCCACTTGGAGCTGTCTTCTCAGGGAAGGTCCTCTGTTCTCCATGAGTTGGAACCCCCCTTGGGCATTTGCTTGGGGTAATTTTGGCCCTAAAAGGAGTTCTCATGGCCAAAGCATCACCTCACCCCAAGGAGCTCCCCCTTCCCTGGCTGTCTGAAGGGGCCCCTTGTGCAGCTGAGCCCCAAACAAGGCTCCAATTGTGTCCATGTGTCCTAATGGTCAGGGCTTCTGTCGCAGCATCCCTGTGCTGGGGCCATGGGTAAAACCAGCTGTGTCCAACCCACCCCCACAGGCTCAGCTTTACAGATCTGCTGGGGTTTGTGGGGGCTGTTATGGGGCCATGGGAATCGTGACAGGGAGGTAACACTGCATTTAAAGCTGCTTCAGTGAAAGGGATGCAGGAATAAATGTTAGCTCTCAACATGGGAGGAGATCGAATGGCTGGGGGTGCATGCCATAGCCCCAGGCTGTGCCAAGGACCACAAGGGGATTCATGGACAGAGATGCCATGGGGCAAAATGTGGCAGCTGGGAGAAAAAAGGGCCAGAGTGTGGGGCTGACCTTAGGAGCACCTCCCCGCAGCCAGGGCAGCAGTTCCTCAAGGGGCAGAGCTGGTGCCTGAAAGGTGATACTGGCAGCACCATATCCTTTTCCACGATGTTTTCAGCCTCTTCCCACCTCTCCTTCAGAGCAATGTCCCACCTAGCAGTACAGTGGGATTCTGTTTACTGTGTGTTCAAAACTAATGGGGTGTAATGGAATGGCCTGCGAGTCTCCCACCCCATTTGAGGGTCTCCACCCCAGGGCATCCTTGTGCTGGTTGTGGGTGCTGGCACAGACATTTGAAACTCAGCTGATGGCGATGGCACAGCCAGCCCTTCCTGCTGTCAGCCCTTCCCGCTCCCAGCAGTGAGCCCCAGCCGGGGGCGAGGATCTGTGCCAGCCCTCACTGGGGGATGAATGGGGAGACAAACAGAGCTGCTACTGTTGGGGCAGCCTGAGGCCTGCAGTCCGCCTTGGCTTTGGTGGAGATGAGGGGGTGCCCCGCCATCCTGCTCTTCAGAAAGGCAGGCAGCCTCCCCCAGCATCTTCTCTCCACAGCTAAGAACCAACCCAGTGCCACAGAGAAGCACGGGGATAAATCCTGGTTGTGATCCTGTTGGGTCCCGTGATATTACAAGCCAAGAGAAATGTCCTCATTATTTCCAGAATATTGAAGTCTAATAAATCCTGTCCTGCCTTACAGGATTTATTTCTTCATTCATTGCTAGGAGACTCAGTCCTGGGTAATCCTATTGCTGCTCCAGGAGGTGGGGAGTGGCTTTCTGAAGCACAGACCTGGCAGGGCTGTGGGCAGGAGCAGGAAGCCCCAGCTGAAGCTGCTGGTCCTGGCAAACATCCCAGTGCCAGCCCATTTCCTGGTATGTCCCACTGTCCCAGTGCTGTGCCCTGTGTTTGATTCACCAAAATTAATCTCATCCAATGGTTGGGGCATGGC
The DNA here is from genome assembly GCF_029207755.1 of Chamaea fasciata. Lineage (NCBI taxonomy): Eukaryota > Metazoa > Chordata > Aves > Passeriformes > Sylviidae > Chamaea > Chamaea fasciata. Next base: position 9,050,710 of record NW_027094097.1, read on the forward strand.
AGGGCCAATGGGACATTAATTGGCTGCTACCCAATTAATATGGCATGGCTCAGCACAGCCTGCTCCCCCTGTCCATTGTGCATCTGCCATGCTCCCCCAAATCTCACTTTTATCTGCTACACCTTCTCACAGTATATCCAGCAGGAAAAGGTGCAAAGATTCAGGAATAGCCAGGCCCAGCACAGCCAGTCCCCTGCAGCCACAGCCTGCCCGTGTGGAGCCAGCCGTGCCTGGCTCACCATACACCAGGGACTCTATGAGAGACAGTGATGGACACATGAATATGGCTGGAAATTTTGCCGTTGAAGTGTTTTCCATAGCAACCGTTGCTGGGGCAACCTGCATCCCGAGAAGCATCCATCCCGAAACACCCAGCCCTATGTCCAGTGGAGCTGGCAGGGAATCATGGCATGGGACTGGTGGGACTCTTGCCGTACCCCACCGACAGCAGCACAAGGATGCTCTGGCAGCCAGTCCAGCTCTGAGCATCCCTAGAGCTGCAGGGCCCCTGTAATGCTCCACTTTTCATCTTCTTAAAGGTAGGAGAAGCCAAAGGAAGACCTGTTGGTGCCTGTTGCCCCATGGGTGGAAGCAGGGATGTGCAGGAGCTGTTGCCAGCTCGGAGTACTCAGTGGATGCAAGCAGTGATTTTTGACTCTGATGGACCAAAAATGGGATCGAGTTTAACAGTGAACACTTTGATCTGAGCATCAACACAGGGAGAGGGAAAAGTGAAATTCCCACTGCTTTTAAATCCGAAAGCAGGAAGCCTCAGCACCTGCCTGAAGTCATATGGTGGCAGCTTCAGCCTGAGGACATCTCAGGGATCCCAGGAGACTCTCACTGCTGGCCTGGTGGGCCCACACCAGACACAGGGTCTCCAAAGCAAACACATCCTGGCTTCATGGGATCAGCTCTAGAGTGGTGGGACAGAGGCCGGGGAGTCTGGAGCCCATCTCAAGGACGCCCACAGTGCTCAGTGCCTGCACTGTCACCACTGTCACCAACAAGAGGAAACCGCAGTCCTCAGGCTGTGCCCGCCGGGGCAGCTGCGGTTTGTGGGCACGACCGCAGTCCCTGCCACCGGATGTCTCCCCCCACAGCTGTGCCTCAGTCTCCCTTTCTGCCGGTGATACACAGGGCCACTTGCCTCCAAGCTGGGGACAGTGGTGGTGGCTCAAGCACTGCTTTTAGGGGAAGGGCATGTGTTTGCGATCTGGCCTCAGCTCTGCCACCTCACCCTGGTGTGGCCTGAAAGTAACCACAGAGGGTAAGAGGAAATGCCGTGATGGGGACTGCAGCCGGGAGGCACATGCACAGTCAGGGGTACATTCCTGGCCTGTCTCCACACGCACCACTCGCTCACTGGCCTGCAGCTCTCACACAGGCCCACTCACTGCGCCCTTGCCCATGAGCCCGCTGGCTGCAGGCACCCCTTGTGTCCCTTCCCTTGGTTCCCTATGTGCTCTGGCTCTCGCACGCCTGAGGATCAGGGTGGGTGTCCGTGCAGCTTGTGCATGACCATAGGTCCTGTGCCCCCACGCAGCTCACACGTGTGCCTCCCAAAGCTCCCAGCTGCAGCCACCCTCCCAGCCTGCTCCCAGCTCTCTGCAGACGATAGCAGGGACTGCAGCACAGCATACAGTGATGCCAAACCCAGGCTTACCAGCTGTTGGGGTGCCCATAAGCCAGGCTGTTGGAACAGGCCAGACAGGCAGCAGTGGTGTGCCCTTTGTGCCAGGTGTCCCATGTGTGCCAGGGTGTGCCATGTGAGCCACTGCATCTACAGCTACCTGTTCCCTGCCCCTTGTATCCTCCTGCTATTACACACCATCCCCATTACACACTCCAGAACTCCCCAGTTAGCTCACTGTTACGCTTTATTGCACACCCACTGCACACCTGTTACACAGCCATTAACCTTTAATGACCTTTGCCCATTACACACTCATTTCAGAGCCTTTTTCCTTCATTCGCACACCCATTACACAACCATACAGCCTTTGTTGCACACCAAGTGCAGGCCCACTTCAACACCTGTTGCACACCCTTCTGTGCACAGCTGTTGCACGCCGGTTCCGATCCCCTTGCCCTTTGTCGCACTTGGTCACACCCCCACGGCCCGTGTCACACCCCCCTGGCCCGTGTCACGCCCCCCTGGCCCGTGTCACGCCCCCACGGCCCGTGTCACACCCCGTTTCACTGCCTCTACACACGCGCAGCTCACCCGTCACAGCCCCGGCGCCCCCCGTGCCCGCCCCGCCCCTCCCGAGACCACGCCCCCGCCCCGCCCCTCGGCGCGGGCCCCGCCCCCGGCAGCCAATGGGGGCGGGCGGAGCGGCCGGGCCGGGCGCGCGCGGCGCTATAACGATCCCTACGGCGCCGCCGCCGCCCGCGCGCCCCGGCCCCGCCGCCCCCGGCCCGGCCCGGCCCTCGGCCCCGCACCCGGCCCGCCGCCCCCACTGCGGCCGGAGCAGCCCCGCGGGAAGATGAACTACCTGGTGAGCGGGGGCACGGGGGCGGACACGGGGGCGTGTGCGGGGACAGGTAGGGCGCGGGGGAACGGCTGCTGGGGGGCCCTGTCGGAGGAGGAGGAGGGCGAGGAGGAAGGCCGCAGCCCCCTCACCGCTCGGCCCGAGCCGGGCTTCTCCTGTGCGGCCGATCCCACTGCCGTGACCTTGGCCGAGCTGCCCCGCTCCGAGGCGGCGAGGCCTTGCCTGCTCCCCCTCACTCCCGGCGGGTCAGGGCGCTGCGGGACTCGCGGGGGGCCCAAAGGGGCCAGGGGCCTCCCCAGGCCTCCGCCCCACCGGGTTGGGCGGCTCCGGCGGCGGGCAGGGCCGCGGGACACCGGAGTCCGGCCCCGCCATCCCGGGCGGGCCGCGACCCGTCCCGCCGCCACGGCCCCGAGCAGTGCCGGCAGGTGCCGCCGTGGCCCGGCTCGGGGACCCCGCGGGGTGGAAGGGGCCCGGGCCCGGCGATGGGTGCCGTGCGATGGCCACGGCCACGGCTGACTCACCGCCCCGGCACTTCCTCCCAGTCGGCGGAGGGAAGGGGCGGGAGAGGCAGAGGAGGCCCCCCGAAACCGGGGAGGCGGAAAGGCCCGGCCCTTTCCCAGCACCACCTCTGGGAAGGGTGGGTTTTGCTCCAGCGAGGAATCCCGCGGTGGCTGGAACGGGGAGGTCCAGCGGGCGGGAACTGCGCAGCGAAGCCCCCGGCCGGCGGGGCTCCGTCCCGGTGCTGAGCTGCCGCCCCGCTGTCGCCCGCTGGGATGACGCCCCACCGGCCGGCGGGACCCGGCTCACCGCCCCGGCGCGGGGCTCTCTTCCAGAACGTGCTGGCCAAGGCGCTGTACGACAACGTGGCCGAGTCCCCGGACGAGCTCTCCTTCCGCAAGGGCGACATCATGACGGTGCTGGAGCGCAACACGCAGGGGCTGGACGGCTGGTGGCTCTGTTCGCTCCATGGCCGGCAGGGCATCGTTCCCGGGAACCGCCTCAAGATCCTCGTGGGGATGTACGACAAGAAGCAGCCGCAGCAGCAAGCGCCTGTCCCGACACAGGGGCAGGCACCGCCGCAACAACCATCGGTACCCCAGCCGGCTCTGCCCTTCCTCCACCAAGGGGGCTACACCCCGCTGTCGCCGGCCTCGCAGTACACACCCATGCACCCTGCTTACGCCCCCCAAGGCGACAATGTCTACCTGATGCCAGTCCCCAACAAGGGGCAGCAGGGTCTGTACCCGGGCTCAGCATCTACTGGACAGTTTCCTCCTGCCCCAGCTAAGCAGCCCTCCACCTACCCGAAGCAGGCACCCCCCCACGCCTTCCCCAACTCGGGCCAGGAAATCTACCAGGTGCCCCCCTCCCTGGGCCAGGCAGCAGAGGCATACCCAGGGGGCTCTGCCAGTCCCCCCCAGGATGTCTACCAGGTTCCTCCTTCAGCTGGTCAAGCTCAAGAAATCTACCAGGTGCCACCTTCATTGGACATGAGGAGCTGGGAAGGGCACAAGCCCCAGGGAAAGGTAGGATGGCGAGACTGGAGTGGGGAGTGTGTTGCGTTTGTGGAGTGGTCTGTGGGTGTGAGTAGGTGGCACAGCTTGGGCTTCTCAGCTTGCTGCTTTTGGAGCAGGCAGCCCATGTGCCCATTGCTGGGGTTGTGTGGGCATCCTTGCCCACGCTGCTGGCAGGAGTGGGTACGCTGGGAGAGTGTCCACAGTGGCTGAGGTGCTCTGGTTGGTGTGAGCTACCCTTCTTGAGGCTGCACAACATTCAGCACTCTGGTCCTTGTGGTCTCCTGTGTGGGCTCTGCTGGTGTCACCCAGGGCATGGCAGTGTGTCTGGTATGGGCATAAAGTGTTGGTAACCCAAGAGCTGTTTTGGCATGCCAGGTTCTGGAGCTGTGAAAGTAGCTGTGGTACCCAGCACAATGCTGTGAGGTTTTGTTCCTCCTGGGAGCACACACAGGAACAGACAAGCAGTGCCAGCATTTCCCAACTGTGCCAGGCAGCCTGCCAGTACTTGCTAGGTACATGGGTGAGGCAAGGGTGAACCACCAGGCTGTCCCCAGCATGGAGCCTAACGGCTCCATCCCAGACACCAACCTCCTTCTGGCTCTGCCCCTTCCCTGGCACGTCATCCTGGGGAAGAGGAGTGAGGTGCTTTCAGTATCGTGTTTTCTGGGAAGGCTACTCCAACTCATACCCTTGGGAAGCGGCCAGTGAGGGGCGGGAGCTGCCAAATCACAGCCAGGGCACAAGGGGCATCCGAAAAGGAAGAACCAGCCCAACACCTCAGCCCTCCTTGGCACTGGTTGGGCAGGATGCCATTACCCTCTGGGTTTGGTTATTTTCCGCTCTGGTGTCACCGTGAAATGTCACCCATTCGGGCATGGAGCTGTGGGCAGGGCTCTCCAGGCGTTGGCAGACCCCGGCCCACGCCTGGATCGGCCGTTGCTTTCTGCACGGCACGGCCGTGCCGGCCGGGCTTTGTCTCTCGCTGAGACTCTATCGCCGCTATAAATAACCGGTGATATCATCCCGTCCCCGGCATCGCCGCACACCCGGCCGGGGAGCGCCCTCCCGTGGCTCCGGGCAGACCCTCACTCCAGTACGGAATCCTGCAACCATCCTCTCTCTGGCCCTATTGCTGGGTTCTGGGGGAATGATGCAGGGTGGGAGATGCTCGGCGGTGGCCACATCATGTCTTTTCCATCTTTCCAGGTGGTGGTGCCGACCCGTGTGGGTCAGGTGTATGTGTATGATTCCCCCAAGGGTGAGCAGGTTGAGTACGATTTCCCTCGTCACCTCATCTCCACGGGCTCTCAGGAGATCTATGACGTGCCGCCTCTCCGAGGAGGGGTCCCAAGCCAGTTCAGCCAGGAGGTGAGGCTGCTTTGGGTGTCAAGGGGGAATCTCTGGCTCTGCCCATAAGAATGGGAGATGGTTTGTCACAGCCTGAGATCCACACCAGACTAAACTGCACCCAAAACTGTACTTTATGGACCTTGGTGCTGCTTCTGAGCACCTCCACCATTCCCAGCTGGTCCCTGAGAAGAGCTGGGTGGCCACACCATCTCTGACACATCGTCCTGTGTCCCCCCCCCTTCCAGGTCTATGACACCCCTCCCATGGCAGTGAAGGGTCCCAATGGGCAGGACCCGGGGCAGGAGATCTACGACGTGCCCCCCAGTGTGGAGAAGAACCTGCACCAAACTGTAAGTGCTGCTGGGAAGCTCCCAGCTTCTTTGTGTAAGAATGACAAACAGATTTTTACAGGGAAAAAAAGTTACTAGATCAGTCTCCCCAGAGATGTGGTGATGTCCCTGGCACTGGAGGCTTTCAGAATGCCAAGGAGAAGGTTGCTGGATGTTCACATCCAGGGAATGAGGTTGGACTAGATGATCTTTCAATGTCCCTTCCAACCTGGGCTGCTCTAGGATTTTTTGATTCCTGTCCCAAAGGGCAGGGGCACACCTGGGGTGCATGGCTTCATTCCCACCCAGTGCCATTTTGGATGCTCAGTGCTGGCACTTGCATGCCCTGCAGCTTGGGGCAGCAAACCTGCACCTCCACACCTGCTCCAGGCCAGCTCTCCCAGCAGTGCTGACAGTGCCACTGCTCTGCCCTTGCAGGTGTACGATGTTCCCCCCTCAGTGAGCAAGGACGTGCCGGATGGCCCAGCACGGGAGGAGACCTATGACGTGCCACCCGCCTTTGCCAAGCAGAAAGCCTTTGACCCGTCCCGCCACCCCCTAATCCTGGCCCAACAGGAGCCCTACTTGCCAGAGGATGTCTATGATGTGCCCCCAGCAGCTGGGAAAGGTGCTCCTGAGCTGCCACTCTCCCACGAGATCTACGATGTGCCCCCCAGCCTCAAGAAGCTGGGGGGATCCACCTTCCCCTCCCAAGAGGTGTACGACGTACCCCGGGACCTGCATGCCCCAGGCAAGGGCTCTGTGGACACGGAGGGCGAGTACATCTATGACGTCCCACCGCAAGTAGACCGCGAGGCCAAGGGCACTGATGCCAAGCGCCTCTCGGCTTCCAGCACAGGCAGTACCCGCAGCAACATCTCCACATCCTCACTGGACGTGGTGCCTGTGAAGGAGTCGGCTAAGGGAGCCGGCAAAGAGTTCTCCCTGGACTTGGATGCCGCCATGGAGACACTGGCCAAGCTCCAGAGCGGCGTCAGCAACGCTGTCTCCTACCTCATGTCCTTTATCAGCACCAACTGGCGCAGCCCCGAGCACATGGAGGTGAACGCTGCCAACATCCGTGGGGCAGCCGAGGGCGTCCGGACGGCCCTCCGGGACCTGCTGGAGTTTGCCCGGGGGGCAGTGGGCAATGCTGCCCAGGCCTCTGACCGCTCCCTCTACACCAAGCTCAGCAAGCAGCTTCAAAAGATGGAGGAGGTCTACCAGGCCTTGGCACGGCATGGCCAAGCGCTGGACGCTTGCCACTGGGCCCCCAGTGCTCTGGCCAGCAGCAAGCCGGGCACAGATGACTTGGAGCACTTCATCATGCACTCACGTGGTGTTCCCGATGACACCAAGCAGTTGGCTTCCTTCCTGCATGGCAATGCCTCCCTTCTCTTCAAACGGACAAAGCCGGTGGTGGAGAGTGGTGGCCATGGGCCCCCTCACCCCTCTGACAAGGCCAGCAGCATCCAGTCACGGCCCCTGCCTTCCCCTCCCAAGTTGCTGGCCCAGGAGTCGCCTGATGGGCCCTACGAGAACAGTGAGAGTGGCTGGATGGAGGATTATGACTATGTCCATCTCCAGGTGGGCATGGGTTTGGGGGCTGCTTCCCACAGGGTATGTTATGATGGTGGCTCCCTGGCACAGGGGGGATTAGGCAGCTCTGCATCCACCTAGGTTTTGCTCCTACCCTCCAGCTTGGGGGGCTGTGTGGACCAGAGATGTGCCAGGGCAAGTGGGAGCTCTCTGGCAAGGCTGATGTTACTGACCCCTTCCATGTCATGCCCCTGCAGGGCAAGGAGGAGTTTGAGAAGACCCAGAAGGAGCTGCTGGAGAAAGGCAACATCATCCGGCAGAGCAAGGACCAGCTGGAGCACCAGCAGGTAAGGGCACTGGGGCAGGGAGGTGGGCGCTGCTGTGCACAGTGCTTGAGGCGCACAGGGCCCCATGTCTTGCTTCTGTTTAACCTCTGCTGCTGGTCTAACCACAGCACTCTTCCCTGGATGTTCTCATGGTGCATTCTACCTTGCCTTCCATACCAGTGCTATGCCAGTGGAGAGGGGTGTAGGCACCTTGATCCTGGAGAGGGGCTTGGCACAGCTGTCCTGGGGCTGGAGCTGTCCCTCACTGTGTTCCCTTGAGGCTGGTGGCCATGGCCACCTGTGCCAGTGGCTCCACGGAGGGGAGCAGGTGCTGTCTCAATGGTCACCCTGCCCCATGCCTGTCTCTCCCACAGCTGAAGCAGTTTGAGCGGCTGGAGCAGGAGGTGACGCGCCCCATCGACAACGACCTGTCCAACTGGAGCCCCCCCCAGCACTACAGCCCCGCGCGGGGCGGTGGGACACTATGTCCTGCTGACCGCCAGCTCCTCCTCTTCTACCTGGAGCAGTGTGAGGCCAACCTCACCACGCTCACCAATGCTGTCGATGCGTTCTTCACTGCCGTCAGCACCAACCAACCTCCCAAGATCTTTGTGGCCCACAGCAAGTTTGTCATCCTCAGTGCCCACAAGCTTGTTTTCATTGGGGACACGCTGTCCCGCCAGGCCAAGGCCCAGGACGTCCAGCATAAGGTGATGCACTACAGCAACCTCCTCTGTGAGATGCTCAAGGAGATTGTGATGACCACCAAGGCAGCTGCCCTCCACTATCCGTCTCCTTCTGCCTCCAAGGACATGGTGGAGCGTGTCAAGGACCTTGCTAACAGCACGCAGCAATTCAGGATGGTGCTGGGCCAGCTGGCAGCCATGTGATGGCCTCAGGGCCACTGTCCCCTCTCTCTGGCCCCCACCCTTCCCCAGACATGCACTTCCCTCCATGCAAGTCCTCTCCACCCGGTGTAAGCAGACATGTGCATAGAGACTCCCATGCACACCGGGGAGCTGGGACTCTGTGGGAACAGAGGTGAGGGGCTGCAGCCATCATACCCCTTCCTCCTCCCTCTGGCCAGGGGCCAGGAATGGCTTGAGCTGTGCCCGTAACGAAGCAAAGCGGGGAGGTGGATCCATGTCTACTCTTTCCCTGCTGTCCTCTCTCCATACAAAACTGGTGGCCAGTTCTGGGCTGAAGGGCATGGGGCCATGTCCCTGGGGAGGCAAGGATGTGCCTGGAAATTTGAGATGCCCTTTGTGATGCTGTGGCTGCTCTGCTCTCCAGGGGACTCTACAGTGCACTCTGGAGAACTCTGTGGTGGCCAGGAGATTCTAATGGTGTGGAAGCTGTCCCCTCTGATGGTGGGACAGTGTGACATAGATGGCTTGTACTGTCCCCTTGTGTGCTGGAGGCCGGGGGTAGGGGTGCCCAGGGGGTAAGGGGTGGTGGGGAGCTGCTGGGGCAGGAAGGGGCTAAGCTGTGCGTTCTCACGTCTCGGGTTGTGCTACAGTACCAGCTGTAACCGAAACGCGAACTGAAATTGGTGCCTTTTGAACATGGGAAGCTTCCACTGGTTCCTGGAGCTATCAAGTGGCAGCCCCCTCCAAAACTTGGCCCCAAGTCCCTCAGCAGTAAAAAGATTTGCCTAGAAACACCCCTTATCTCCTGGTTATCTGCGTGTGCCTGCTGGGGTGAGGGAGAGGCCCTGTGGCAGGGCTGGGGACATCTTGTCCTCCTAAAACATCTAGCCTTTGGAGATTGTTGGGGCACAAGGGATGGGCCTGAGAGGGTTGGGGGGAAATGAGGGGTGGCAGTACAGGGCAGTGGGGCCCCACGGGCCCTGAAACAATATGAGTGTCCCTCATAGCACCTTGCCAGGTGCTGTGGGAGCCATGGGTTTGGTGTGGCAGAGAGGATGGTATCCCCCTGACCCCAAGCATTCCTGGTCGTGGCTATCCATCCCTTCCAGAACTTCAGGAACCATGGCACCCTCAGTCCTAGAGACACCTCTGTTACGGCCCTGCAGTCACAGCATACCTATGGACACCCCACAATCCACAACTCCACAAGTGTGTCCTCATCTGCAGCCACTCCAGTGCCGTCACCCCCAGCCCCGTGACACCCCTCATGCCCACGGTACCGACAGGAAACCAGAGCCCGGTGCCACGCAGGTGCTTATTGAGGGCCTTGCGGGTGACACCGGGCTCCACTGTCACCGAGAAGTCCTCGAGGCTCAGCTCCGTGATGGCGTCCATGCGGCTCAGGTCAAAGCAGACGCCGCCCTGGCACACAGGGACAGCCGGGGGTCTGGGCACGGCCGGGCACCCACAGCCCCTGGGGGCTCAGAGGCGCCGGGGGAGCCGATACCTGCACGGCGTTGACGCCTCCTTCCAGGCCGGTACCGGTGCCAAAGGGCACCATGGGCACACGGCAGCGGTGACACAGGGCTGCCAGCTCCTGCACCTGCCCCACCGCCTGGGGCCACACCACGACGTCCGGGGGGGCGCAGCTGGGGGACAGGCAGCACCGCTGACCAACCGACTGAGCCGCTTGACCCTCCGCGTGGCCCTTCCCAAACGCGGACATGTCACATGCCCCTTCCCTTCTCCGTGGGTCTACCCAAACGTTTCCCATCCCCACACCTCTTCCCTTCCCTATGACCCTTCCCATGGCCCTTCCTCTCCCCAGACCCGTCCTCAGGGCTCCCAGCTCCAGGGGCACTCACGGGTGCATGGACTCATCGTGGCCGTGCTGCTCCCGCACCGCTGTGGCCGTGGAGACATTGGGGGCTCCGGCCACGGCCCTCAGCGCCTCCACGAAGTCGGCGGGCAGCGAGGGCTGCGAGGGGAACAACGGGGACCCGTCAGGGATGCAGTGGGGAGGGTCTCATCACGGCCGTGGGCCCAGGGCACGAGGCCGAGTGGCCACGTCAGGACCCGAGCGCCCTTCGGAGCCCCGGCCCCACCTTGGAGCAGCAGCTGCGGCGCCCCAGGGCTGCCCCCAGCGCCAGCACCCTCCGCAGCGCCATGTCGAGACGGGACGAGAACGGCAACATTGGAACTGCTCAGGACCAGGACACTGCCCTCCCCCGCAGCCTGTCTGTCCCTCCCCCACACTGACACCTTAAGGTGGCTCCAGCCGCATGCGAGTGTGTCCCTGGCGGAGGGACCTGGGTCCCACCAGGGCCTGTGGTCACGTTCCCGCGCCGTCCCCTGCCTGAGCGGAGTCACCGCATCCACCACGGTCTCCCTTACCCTCCCGGCTGCCCCCATGCCGGCTCAAGTATCCCCGCAGCTGGTCAGGGGTCCGTGACCCCGGAGAGACCACATGTCCCCATGCTCCTCCTCTCCCAGACAGGAGCCACCATGTCCCCCATGGTGTCCCCATGGTATCCCCATTTCCAGTCAGGGCTCCCCAAGCCCCCCTGTCCCTCTGCTCCCATGCGCAGGCAGCCAGGTTTCCCCATTCAGGGCCAGGAGCCACCACGTCCCCGTGTCCATCTGTCCCCATTCCCAGCCAGGTGTCCCCATGCCTCTCGGCCCTCCTGGACAGGTGTCCTCATACCCAGAGAACTGATCCCAGCCCACCGCACGCCCCCATTCTCAGCCGAGTGCCACCCGGCCACCCGCCTGCCCCCTGCCGTGCTCCCGTCCGTCCCGGCGCGGGGACAAGGACACAGCGTGCTCGGGGGGTGGCAGCGTTTATTGCAGGCCTCAGTTGGCCTCCAGGATGGAGTCGATCCAGTCGCGGAGCTCGGTGACGCGGGCGTACACGCCGGGCGTGTTGGTGTCGCAGGTGCTGCTGCCCCAGGAGACGATGCCCACCAGGTTCCAGGCGCCGTCCTTCTGGCACACCAGCGGGCCGCCGGAGTCGCCCTGCACGGGGCAGCGGGTGAGCGCCGGGCCGGGGCCCGGGGGCGCCGGGGGCAGCGGGGGCCGGGGGCACGTACCATGCAGGAAGAGGCTCCGTCGGCGCCGGCACAGACCATCACGTCGCGGATGCGGTAGCCCCAGAACTCCTTGCACTGGGTGTTGGTGAGCAGGGGCAGAGCCACCTGCTGCAGCACGGCCGGCGTCTGCGAGGCTGCGGGGAGCGGGGGGCGTCAGCGCCGGCACCGGGAGCGGAGCGGGAATGGGGAAAGGGCTGGGATGGGGAGGGGGGGACGAGGAGGACAGGACCGCGGTGATGGTGGAGACGGGGACAGGACTGGGTCAGGGTCTTGGCACTGGTGATGGGGATGAGGAGCGGGGCTGGGCTGATACAGCAATGGGATGGGGATTCAGATCCGGATTTGGATGGGGATCCGGATGGGAGATTGGCACAAGCATTATGATTCAGATGAGGACAGGGACTGACCATACGGATGAGGAAGGGCACAGGGAAGACAGCGGACAAGGATGGGGATTTGGATGAGGCAGGGGACAAGAATGGGGATGGGGACAAGAAAGTGCAGTTACCGCTGGAGTCAGTGAGCCCCCAGCCAGTGGTGACGCAGGTCGTTCCCCCCAGGAATTCGTCAGTGGCCTTGGGCAGGCAGACAGGGGACACGCGATCCGACAGCTGCGCCGGAGTGGCCAGTTTGATCAGGGTGATGTCGTCGTGGATGGTCAGCATGTTGAACTTGGGGTTCTTGAAGACCTGGAGCAGGCAGCACAGCTCTCAGCACCTGCACCCTCTGCCAGGGTGCCAGGCACTGGGCACTCCACAGGGATCAGTAGGGACCTCGGGGACCAATGGGGACCCCGGGGCTTGCTCCTGTGGGTGCCGTGATGGCAGGGCATCTGAGTTGCAGAGCCCAGTCCCTGGCACGCAGGAGAGCAGGGACACACACTCCAGGTCACGTCCCCTGCGGGGATGAAATGGACCCTGAGGCCTGAGCCCCTATCCTTTGGGAGTTCCTGGGAACATGGGGACATCCAGGGGACCCGACCTGAAGGATGAGTGGGAGCAGGGACACCCCAGGGGATTGCAGTGCAGGGATGTGGGACACCATGGACCCCCCAGGGAATGCTGACCCTCGGGATAAGAGGAACCGGGGACTCCTCAGGAACACAAACGCCAGGACAAGGGGGACCCAGACATAAGCCCCCAGGCCGCCTGTGGCTGCCGTGGGATCCCGCAAGCACACGGACCCCTCCCCGGAGGTACCTTCTCGATTTGCAGTTTCTGCTGATCAGGGCCGGGTGCGTCCTGGTCGTAGGCGCCCACCACCACGGTGTCGGTTTTCCTGGGCACAGGCAGGCACTGAGCACGGGGCACCGGCACGGGGACAGGGGCTTCCCTGGGCTTCCCTGGGCTTCCCTGGGCCCGTGCCCAGCCCCGGCCCGGCCCGGCCCGGCCGGCAGCAGAGTCGGTGCCTACCTGACGCCGCAGTGGGCAGCGGTGACCACCCAGTTCTCGCTGATCAGGGACCCGCCGCAGAAGTGGAAGCCGTTGTAGCGCTGGCGGGGAGAGACAAGTGCCCTCAGCACCCGGCACCGCCGCCGGCGTGCTCCGTGCTCGGCCCCCCACACGGCACCCACCCCTGCCCCCGGCCCGCCTCGGGCTCTCACCTGGAGGGACACCTGCCACGGCCAGGACCCTGCCACCGCCGGCTCCCCGCCGACAATGCGGTTGTAGCCACGGATGACCGGTGTGATGGCGGGCACGCCGCAGTCTGCGGGGCACAGGCGGCCGTGGGACGGCGGCTCCGGCCACCCCGGCCCCGTGTCCCGTCCCCACCACTCCCGCCCGCCCGAGCCCCGAGCCCCGAGCCCGCCCCGCCAAGCCCCACGACCCCACGCACTCTCAGGGAGGGCGGCACGGGCAAAGCCCGCCAGCGCCAGGCAGCTCAGCACCCACAGGAGAGCCATTGCCACTTGTGAGGACAGACCTGCCTGGCGCCCGGTGGCTCTTATATGCACCCCTGGGCACCTCCCCGCTTCCGCTGGCCGTATCACCGCGGCCTTGGGAGATAGCGTGCCACCTGCTATGGCTCCAGGAGATGGCCTGGGAGCATGGCACGTGGAGCCAGCAGCCTTGGCTATGGCTGTGGGACAGCACTGGCCTGGACTAAGTGCTGGCTTCTAAATGTCCTTGGAATCATCCCAACTGGCCCATCTCCTTTGTAATTGGGATCCCAGAGCAGGACACTGTTTGGAAGGATCATGGAGTTCACCGAGGGCTGTGTCTGCAGAGCCCTTCCAGGTTGCCACCCAGGCAGGGGAACAGTGTTCCTGTTCATCCAGAGGTCCAGGTGCCTGGGACACCACGGAGTTGGGTGAGAAGGTTCCAAGAGTGGCAATATGCTATGGTGCCACCGCGGCATATTAACACTTACAAAGGAGATGGGCCAGTTGGGATGATTCCAAGGACATTTAGAAGCCAGCACTTAGTCCAGGTCAGTGCTGTCCCACAGCCATAGCCAAGGCTGCTGGCTCCACGTGCCATGCTCCCAGGCCATCTCCTGGAGCCATAGCAGGTGGCACGCTATCTCCCAAGGCCGCGGTGATACGGCCAGCGGAAGCGGGGAGGTGCCCAGGGGTGCATATAAGAGCCACCGGGCGCCAGGCAGGTCTGTCCTCACAAGTGGCAATGGCTCTCCTGTGGGTGCTGAGCTGCCTGGCGCTGGCGGGCTTTGCCCGTGCCGCCCTCCCTGAGAGTGCGTGGGGTCGTGGGGCTTGGCGGGGCGGGCTCGGGGCTCGGGGCTCGGGCGGGCGGGAGTGGTGGGGACGGGACACGGGGCCGGGGTGGCCGGAGCCGCCGTCCCACGGCCGCCTGTGCCCCGCAGACTGCGGCGTGCCCGCCATCACACCGGTCATCCGTGGCTACAACCGCATTGTCGGCGGGGAGCCGGCGGTGGCAGGGTCCTGGCCGTGGCAGGTGTCCCTCCAGGTGAGAGCCCGAGGCGGGCCGGGGGCAGGGGTGGGTGCCGTGTGGGGGGCCGAGCACGGAGCACGCCGGCGGCGGTGCCGGGTGCTGAGGGCACTTGTCTCTCCCCGCCAGCGCTACAACGGCTTCCACTTCTGCGGCGGGTCCCTGATCAGCGAGAACTGGGTGGTCACCGCTGCCCACTGCGGCGTCAGGTAGGCACCGACTCTGCTGCCGGCCGGGCCGGGCCGGGCCGGGGCTGGGCACGGGCCCAGGGAAGCCCAGGGAAGCCCAGGGAAGCCCCTGTCCCCGTGCCGGTGCCCCGTGCTCAGTGCCTGCCTGTGCCCAGGAAAACCGACACCGTGGTGGTGGGCGCCTACGACCAGGACGCACCCGGCCCTGATCAGCAGAAACTGCAAATCGAGAAGGTACCTCCGGGGAGGGGTCCGTGTGCTTGCGGGATCCCACGGCAGCCACAGGCGGCCTGGGGGCTTATGTCTGGGTCCCCCTTGTCCTGGCGTTTGTGTTCCTGAGGAGTCCCCGGTTCCTCTTATCCCGAGGGTCAGCATTCCCTGGGGGGTCCATGGTGTCCCACATCCCTGCACTGCAATCCCCTGGGGTGTCCCTGCTCCCACTCATCCTTCAGGTCGGGTCCCCTGGATGTCCCCATGTTCCCAGGAACTCCCAAAGGATAGGGGCTCAGGCCTCAGGGTCCATTTCATCCCCGCAGGGGACGTGACCTGGAGTGTGTGTCCCTGCTCTCCTGCGTGCCAGGGACTGGGCTCTGCAACTCAGATGCCCTGCCATCACGGCACCCACAGGAGCAAGCCCCGGGGTCCCCATTGGTCCCCGAGGTCCCTACTGATCCCTGTGGAGTGCCCAGTGCCTGGCACCCTGGCAGAGGGTGCAGGTGCTGAGAGCTGTGCTGCCTGCTCCAGGTCTTCAAGAACCCCAAGTTCAACATGCTGACCATCCACGACGACATCACCCTGATCAAACTGGCCACTCCGGCGCAGCTGTCGGATCGCGTGTCCCCTGTCTGCCTGCCCAAGGCCACTGACGAATTCCTGGGGGGGACGACCTGCGTCACCACTGGCTGGGGGCTCACTGACTCCAGCGGTAACTGCACTTTCTTGTCCCCATCCCCATTCTTGTCCCCTGCCTCATCCAAATCCCCATCCTTGTCCGCTGTCTTCCCTGTGCCCTTCCTCATCCGTATGGTCAGTCCCTGTCCTCATCTGAATCATAATGCTTGTGCCAATCTCCCATCCGGATCCCCATCCAAATCCGGATCTGAATCCCCATCCCATTGCTGTATCAGCCCAGCCCCGCTCCTCATCCCCATCACCAGTGCCAAGACCCTGACCCAGTCCTGTCCCCGTCTCCACCATCACCGCGGTCCTGTCCTCCTCGTCCCCCCCTCCCCATCCCAGCCCTTTCCCCATTCCCGCTCCGCTCCCGGTGCCGGCGCTGACGCCCCCCGCTCCCCGCAGCCTCGCAGACGCCGGCCGTGCTGCAGCAGGTGGCTCTGCCCCTGCTCACCAACACCCAGTGCAAGGAGTTCTGGGGCTACCGCATCCGCGACGTGATGGTCTGTGCCGGCGCCGACGGAGCCTCTTCCTGCATGGTACGTGCCCCCGGCCCCCGCTGCCCCCGGCGCCCCCGGGCCCCGGCCCGGCGCTCACCCGCTGCCCCGTGCAGGGCGACTCCGGCGGCCCGCTGGTGTGCCAGAAGGACGGCGCCTGGAACCTGGTGGGCATCGTCTCCTGGGGCAGCAGCACCTGCGACACCAACACGCCCGGCGTGTACGCCCGCGTCACCGAGCTCCGCGACTGGATCGACTCCATCCTGGAGGCCAACTGAGGCCTGCAATAAACGCTGCCACCCCCCGAGCACGCTGTGTCCTTGTCCCCGCGCCGGGACGGACGGGAGCACGGCAGGGGGCAGGCGGGTGGCCGGGTGGCACTCGGCTGAGAATGGGGGCGTGCGGTGGGCTGGGATCAGTTCTCTGGGTATGAGGACACCTGTCCAGGAGGGCCGAGAGGCATGGGGACACCTGGCTGGGAATGGGGACAGATGGACACGGGGACGTGGTGGCTCCTGGCCCTGAATGGGGAAACCTGGCTGCCTGCGCATGGGAGCAGAGGGACAGGGGGGCTTGGGGAGCCCTGACTGGAAATGGGGATACCATGGGGACACCATGGGGGACATGGTGGCTCCTGTCTGGGAGAGGAGGAGCATGGGGACATGTGGTCTCTCCGGGGTCACGGACCCCTGACCAGCTGCGGGGATACTTGAGCCGGCATGGGGGCAGCCGGGAGGGTAAGGGAGACCGTGGTGGATGCGGTGACTCCGCTCAGGCAGGGGACGGCGCGGGAACGTGACCACAGGCCCTGGTGGGACCCAGGTCCCTCCGCCAGGGACACACTCGCATGCGGCTGGAGCCACCTTAAGGTGTCAGTGTGGGGGAGGGACAGACAGGCTGCGGGGGAGGGCAGTGTCCTGGTCCTGAGCAGTTCCAATGTTGCCGTTCTCGTCCCGTCTCGACATGGCGCTGCGGAGGGTGCTGGCGCTGGGGGCAGCCCTGGGGCGCCGCAGCTGCTGCTCCAAGGTGGGGCCGGGGCTCCGAAGGGCGCTCGGGTCCTGACGTGGCCACTCGGCCTCGTGCCCTGGGCCCACGGCCGTGATGAGACCCTCCCCACTGCATCCCTGACGGGTCCCCGTTGTTCCCCTCGCAGCCCTCGCTGCCCGCCGACTTCGTGGAGGCGCTGAGGGCCGTGGCCGGAGCCCCCAATGTCTCCACGGCCACAGCGGTGCGGGAGCAGCACGGCCACGATGAGTCCATGCACCCGTGAGTGCCCCTGGAGCTGGGAGCCCTGAGGACGGGTCTGGGGAGAGGAAGGGCCATGGGAAGGGTCATAGGGAAGGGAAGAGGTGTGGGGATGGGAAACGTTTGGGTAGACCCACGGAGAAGGGAAGGGGCATGTGACATGTCCGCGTTTGGGAAGGGCCACGCGGAGGGTCAAGCGGCTCAGTCGGTTGGTCAGCGGTGCTGCCTGTCCCCCAGCTGCGCCCCCCCGGACGTCGTGGTGTGGCCCCAGGCGGTGGGGCAGGTGCAGGAGCTGGCAGCCCTGTGTCACCGCTGCCGTGTGCCCATGGTGCCCTTTGGCACCGGTACCGGCCTGGAAGGAGGCGTCAACGCCGTGCAGGTATCGGCTCCCCCGGCGCCTCTGAGCCCCCAGGGGCTGTGGGTGCCCGGCCGTGCCCAGACCCCCGGCTGTCCCTGTGTGCCAGGGCGGCGTCTGCTTTGACCTGAGCCGCATGGACGCCATCACGGAGCTGAGCCTCGAGGACTTCTCGGTGACAGTGGAGCCCGGTGTCACCCGCAAGGCCCTCAATAAGCACCTGCGTGGCACCGGGCTCTGGTTTCCTGTCGGTACCGTGGGCATGAGGGGTGTCACGGGGCTGGGGGTGACGGCACTGGAGTGGCTGGGGATTCTTGTCGGCTGGCCATGGTGGGAGTGTTGGGGGTGCTGTGGTGTCTGCAGGTGTGCTGTGTTCCCAGGGGTGCCCATGGGTATGGAAGTGCCATGGCCCCATTGCTTTTAGGGGTGCGCACAGTTTTGCTGTGGTTGAGATCCCAGCGGTGTCTGTGTGGGAGTGGACACCATCCCCACCTCCTCCCCTGCCCATCCCCTGCTTGCAGACCCTGGGGCGGACGCCTCACTGTGTGGCATGGCAGCCACGGGCGCCTCGGGCACCAACGCGGTGCGCTACGGCACCATGCGCCCCAACGTGCTCAACCTGCGCGTGGTGCTGCCGGACGGGCGCCTGCTGCACACCGCCGGCCCCGGGCGCCAGCCCAGGTGGGCACCGGGAGGCCGGGGGGCTGTGCTGGGCTGGCCACGTGCCCCATGGGTGCCTACTCACCGGCTCTGCGCAGGAAGCGAGCGGCCGGCTATGACCTGACCTCGCTCTTTGTGGGCTCCGAGGGCACTCTGGGCTTCCTGACTCAGGCCACGCTGCGCCTGCACCCGCTGCCCGAGGCCACTGCTGTCACTGTCGCCTCCTTCCCCAGCGTGGGGGCGGCTGTGGCTTGCACCGTCCAGGTGCTGCAGGCTGCCGTGCCTGTGGCCCGCATCGGTGAGTGCCTGTGGCCAGAGGTGGGACTGGGCGTCCAGGTGCCAGTGGTGGAGCTCAATACTCCCTCCTCCTGCCCAGAGTTCCTGGATGAGGTGATGGCAGATGCCTGTGGCCGCTTCAGTGGGATGGGGCTGCCAGTGGCAGCCACGCTCCTCCTGGAGCTGCACGGTTCCCGGCATAGCCTGACTGAGCAGCAGCAGCAGACGGGTATGGCTTGGAGGAGGAGAGGATGTCTGGGGCTGGGGGCCATGATGGACACCTGGGGATGAGGGATGGGTGCCCAGGGACAGGGGGACCAGAGTGTTCTGAGTTGAAGCATGGTGTTGGGGGGCTATGATGGGGCACTGGGGTGAGTGATGGACGTCCAGGACATGGGACAGTGGGACCAGGCATGTTGTGGGGTGAGGGATGGGTGCCCAGGGCTTGGGTGGGGATTGGAGACCTTGAGGTCATCAGGATGAGGGACAAGTGCCCAGAGCCTAGAACTGAGGGACTGGAATCATGGATGGCTGCCTATGAATAGGGGATGGGAGATCAGGGTTGTCCTGAGGAGAAGGAAAGGTGCCCAGGACCAGGGGGAGGGGACCAGCAATGGATGCCTGGGATGGGGACTGGGAAGACACTAGGGTAAGGGATGGGTGTGTGTGCTGGGGGTCTGCTGAGGGGCTCATGGACATGGGACAGGGGGCACCAGGAATGTCACAGGGTGGTGGACAGGGACCAAGGAGAAGGGGCAGAGGAACCAGGAGCATCCCAGGATATGGGATGAGTGCCCAGGATGGGCACTGGAGGTCCTGGGTGAGGGCTGGGTGCCTGGGGGTGCCGTGGATCCTGTCCCAGAGCTCCTGGTCACCATCAGAGGAGATCATGCGACAGAATGGTGGCTCCAGCCTGCCCTGGGCAGAGGGGCTGGAGGAGCGTGAGCAGCTCTGGTCCATGCGCCACAATGCCTGGTACGCTGCCCTGGCCCTGCGGCCCGGCTGCCAGGTGAGGCACACGGATGGGGATGACGGTGGCAGTGCCCATGGTGCTGTGAGTGCTACAGCTCTGCCCTCCCTGCCCCAGGGTTACTCCACGGACGTCTGTGTGCCCATCTCCCGCCTGCCTGACGTGGTGGTGGAGACCAAGCAGGACCTGCAGGCCTCCGGCCTCACTGGTCAGCAGGGCCACAGCCCCCTGGGACAGAGAGGGTTTGGGGGGTCACCATCCTCCACGCCACACCCCACCTGACCCATGGCCTTGCAGGACCCATGGTGGGACATGTGGGCGATGGCAACTTCCACTGCATCCTCGTCTTCAACTCCCAGGACCCGGAGGAGGCCCAGCGCATCCACGCCTTCACCCAGCGCCTGGGCAGGTGGGGCTAGGGTGTTCTGGGGGGCCAGGGCTGGACGGACAGACATCCCCATCCTGTGCCTCCCTATCCCACAGGCGGGCGCTGGCAGCAGGAGGCACCTGCACCGGGGAGCACGGCGTGGGGCTGGGCAAGCGGGCACTGCTGCAGGAGGAGCTGGGCCAGGAGGGCCTGGACACCCTGCGCTCCATCAAGGCTGCACTGGACCCCCACAACCTCATGAACCCCGGCAAGGTGCTCTGAGGGGAAGCACCAGCACTGAGCTGGCAGTGGCAAGCCTCTGCCCCTGGAGTCAGGGCCAGGCTGTCCATGCTGCCCTGCAGCGCCACTGTATGTGTCCCTGCAAATCCCCCCCATCCCCACTTCTGAGGATCAGGGATCCTCAAACCCCCAATAAATCCTTTGGGCTCACACTGACCATGTGCTGTGAAGCTGTTTAGGGGGACAGGACCCCCCAGCCCCTTCCCAGGAGGCCCCTGTCCCAGACAGCACCCACAGGACAGGGCATCGTTAGGGTCTCATTTCAGCCACTTCCCCTGAGCTGCAGTGCTGCCAGTGCCAGGTGGGAGCTCTCTGGGACCTGCCGAGCACTACTGTGGCCATCCCCACACGGCAGGCACACAGAAGGGGAACTGGCGTGGGTAGGGGGCTCCAGCACCACACTGGCATCGTCTGCTTCACCAAGAAAGCCAGTGAAATAAAATAACAGTGAATATTTTATTGAACATTGTTTTAATACCATATCAAAACACCTTGACTAATGAAGGAAGCTCCCCCCAAGCTCTGAACTTTTTTTTTCCCCCGGATTTTTTTTAATATATAAATACAGAAAGGTTTCCCGCAGGGGCACGGCCACCGGCAGGGGAGGTCTCACCAACGAAAACGCGCCCGCCGCGCCAGGAGGGGACAGGGATGGGTGAGGGGGGTCACTGCCATGAAATGACACCATCTTGGCACCTCCAGCAAAGCCACCCCTGTGACTAGGGGTGGCTGGGGGCATCCAGGGGGCCATTGGGGCCTTCCCCATACCCTCCTCAAAAGGGTCCAACTCAAAGCCAATGGAAAAGAAAGAGGGGAGGCGGTTTTGGCAAGAGGAGCCCGGCGAGGGGGCACAGGAGGGGCGGCGGGGATGCTGCAGCTCTCCAGTCTCTGAGTGGTTATAGCTGAGTTAAAGAGTGACCAGTCTGTAAACATCACCGGGGCAGGGAAGCTCAAATTGAAGAACACGCCAGTCAACACGAAGCTTCAGTTGTGGTTTGTTGTTTGTTTTTTTTTTTTTTGTCCATTTTCTCTTTTTTTCTTCTTTTTTTTCCTTTTTTTCCTTTTTTTTTTTTCTCATTGTAAACACTTGAAAGACGGACCCCTGCGACTCAGCAGGGGGGAGCAGTGGCCCCGCTCCCGGCGTGGGGCAGTCCCCATCTCAACGCTGCCGGGGCCGGGGTGGAGATCTCCAAAAGGGAGATGGGAGAGGGGAGGAATTTCCCGTTTAGTCAGTGCAAAAAAACCGAGCAGAGCCCCCGGGAGAGTCCGGGTGGGAGGTGGGGGGGTTGCCGGTGAGAAATGCCACGTGCTCCGTTTGGCCGGCTGTCCCCCGGCAGCTTTCCCCTTTCGGATCGGGGAGAAAAGCCAAACATCATGGCAGGGTTTCGGCCGAGGGCGTCCCCGGGGCCTCCCTGGCAGGCAGAGCTCTCCTGGTGACCAGCGGCTGTGGAGGGGAGAGCAGGTCGCTCCGCTTTTCTCACACTGTCGTCTCCTGGATGTTTCTTTTTGTTTTAAGTCTTTTAAATTAAAACAAAACAAAACAAAAAAGCAGAAAAACAACAGAACAAATAAAAATAATAAAATAAAATAAAATAAAAACTGCGCCGTTGTCCCAAGTGGATTCAAGTTTCTGGGTTTTATTTTTGTCTTCTTGAGGAATTTAAAGTCAGCCCAAAACTCCAGGCAGGGCAGGGGGGACGGGGAGAGGAGGTACAGCAGGTATAGCAAGGTGCCCTGCAAAGGCAGAGAGAGACCATCCCGGGTGAGGAGCAGGAGCCCCAGCTGTCACATCTCACCCTATCCCACCCCATCCTCCACTTCCAGCCCTGGATTTAAACCCAGCATGGGAATATCCCTTCTGAGCAGCCCACCACAGGCTCACCTTAGAGAGAAGTCAGCAAGCACGTTCGGCGGGTCAATCAGAAGGATGCTCTGGGCAAGATCTGTTCACTTCAAACCATGAGTCTATACAGCTGCAGGAGGAGAGTATGTTACCACCATGCTGCTGAGCGACAGCTGTCCCCACCTGTCCCCTTGCCACTTGCCCAGCTGTCCCCTCATGGTACCTTTTGTGATAAATGCAGAGGCAGGGCAGCCTGGCTATCGTGTCCCCCTGCAGCAGCTCCTCCAGGCAGATCACGCACTCGCCAGCGTCCTTGGTCAGCACGTCATCTGGGAGGGGAGGACAGGGCAGCAGTGAGACGGGGACCACCACAGCATTCCCCTCCCTGGGATGGAAGGGAGCCCAGGGTCACTGCTGCGGGGGCAGCCGGGATGGGGTGGAATGGCAACAGTGCTGGAAAACACTGGCTGGAGGCTCATGTGGAGGCAAAGGAGGGACATGGATCTGGGGCGTCTGGAGTGAACACAACCCCTACCCCTGGCTTCCAAAAAACCAACAACCAGTAGGGGGTGAGCATCACTCCCACACCAGTGGTCAGGAGAGAGGTGGGGGATGCTGGAGCTTGCAGCCCAGTGCTCAGCCTCATGAGCTGCCCTGCCAGCAAGGAGGGGAGGAAGGCAGACCCTTTGCGGGGGGAACCCAGGAGGACCCACGCCAGCAGGGCTCCCTCTGGCACAGAGGGGAGGGGAGGGGGCCCCCTCGGGGTACGGGGCTGTGTTACAAAGGAGCCCGAAAGCAAAAGCCGCAGGCTTGAGCCATGACGGGGAGCGGAGTGGAGCGCAGCACCATCCTGCTGGAGCACAGCCCTCCTGGGAAGCCCAGCCAAGCCGCCTGCCCACAGCAAATGTCTCTTCAGCCTGCCCAGAGCCATCCCAGGGTGGCAGGACGCCGTGTCCCCCACACAGCCTGGCCCTTACCGTTGTAGGAGAGGCGAGGTTTGCTCAGACACATGATAAAGTGCATTTCCATCTCGTCAGAAGCCACAGATTTGGAGCAAATGGGGCACTTGAAACCTGGAAGGAGAGCAGAGAGATGAGCCCCTAGTGAGGGCAGAAGGAGTTGTGCACCCTGCATCCCAGGGAATCCCTGGGGCCATGGTGGGGCACGGCAGTGGGCAGTCCCTCACCTGCTGCCTGCATGGTGACCCTCACCCCACACAGCACCTGCTGGGCACCCGCTCATCCTGTGCCGGCCACCAGCAGCCGCCAGCGTGGGGGACAGCCACCGCACAGGGGACAGCCGACGAGCTGGTGCGCTGGCCGTCCCCGTGCCCGCCCCGCAGAGGGCACAGAGAGTGTGCCAAGCCACTGCACACGTGGCCATCAGCTGCTGCAGGGCCTTTAAGGGCGAGCAGCAGCCTGGGGCACACAGCACCCAGCCACCGGCAGTGTATGGGCACGTCCCTGTGCCTGGACAGTGCTGTCCCTGCTGCCAGATCTCAGAACCACATGGCTGAGCCAGAAAACCTGCAAGGAAGTTTTTTTCTACGGCTGCAGCAGAGGACTGGCAGATTGGAGCCTCAAACACGAATGGCTGCTTTGTCCAGCTTTCCACAGGAGTCAAGTGGGTGCTCTCCCCTCTGATGCCAGCCTGCCTCCTCAGAAGCAGGGGGACACTGCAGGCTGATAAGCCAGCATGACCTTGGCCCTGCCTGGTGGTTTGGGTTCTTGGATGAAGCTGGATGGGAAGCCCAGATCTGCTCTGTGACCTTGCGTGGGGTGTCACACCAGTGTCATCACCTGCTCAAGCCATGCAGACCACCATGGCATCATCCCCAGCCCCACTGAGTGAGGCTGCCCCAAACGCAGTTTGTAATCCCCAAACTCACAAGGAGCAGAACCCCAAGCAGCCCTGCAGGTCACCCATCTGGGACTCCCTGCCCTTCCACTGCAGCCAGCTCGAGGCCATGTGGTTAGTCATTGCCCAGCAGAGCAGCGCAGCTCGAGCCGAACACGCGCGTGCCACCACCACAGGTTTGCACCAGAATATCCAGCAATTCCCTGCCTGCAGAGAGGGAGAGGGTAATTTAAGGATCTGCCTTCTAAAAGCAGATCAGGTTTGACTGCAGTGCCGCTTAAGAGCTTTCTTCATATATATGCAAAGGCTGCTCAGGAACGAAAAGAAAAAGAATGTACACAAATTATCTAAGGGTGAATCAGGTTCTTGTTTGCCACCATGTGGATGTGGACAGGGCATTTTTATTTTTTTTTGCTTCTTTTAAGGGAGAAAATACAGAGTGGTTTTAAGGAGAGGCAGCTCAGACCTTTGCTGTGCAAACAGCCCCTGTAACTTCTCAACATCCCAGTGCTCATTAGCAGCAGTGATAAATACAGTTTACTTCCCAGGTCCTTGGATCCTGCCCCTCCAGAGTGTTGTTATTTCCCAGGAGGGTGCAGCAAGGATGAGCACCATGGATGGTATGGGATTGGCTCTAAAAGGACCTGCTAAAAGGAGCCCTCAAGCTCAGGGGTGCCTCCAGTGGGGTGTCCTGCTGGCCTGCAGCATTGCCACGCTGGGAACACATCCCTGCCCCAGCCTGGCTGAGCCACAGGGGCTGTGCTCTGAGTCTGGCCCCAATTACACCAAGCCCCCGGTGATAGGGCAGTGCCGCAGCCAGGGCCTCGTGGGCAGCAGCACCGATCTGCCTTCTCCTCTCCAGCCTAATTTTACTCCTGACCGATTTATACCTTGTGGCAGCCGTGCCCATTAGCTGAAGTAGCTGGTTTTTTCCTTCTCCCGAGTGTTTACCCGCCCGGTGTATTTATAGTGTGGATAGCTCGGATAGCCTCGCAGCCTGCCTGCTGCAAGACCCAACTGGCCTCCCCTTGCGAGACACCCTCCCGGTGCCCCCCTCCCCTGGCAGCCCGCCTGCCCCTGTCCCTGCCTGAACTGATCCCGCCTGGAGCAGACTGTCTGCCAGCGCCACAGGCACCGGTCCCTACTGGGGGAGCTCTGGGCACTGCTTTCCAGCAGCAAGTTCCTGGAACGGCTGTGAAGGGCTCCCTTTGGAAAAGGCATTTTGTCTGCAAACTCTATGTCAGGGCACGGCATTTGTAGAGGTTCAGTACTGTTCCCTGTGCTGTGTGTGGGCAGACCTCGTTTCCTCTGGTCCCCCCTTTTCTGTGCCAATGTGTTATTTTAAACAGCTGCCCCAGATCTGCCAGCTCCAGCAGCACCCGAAGGGATCCTATGAGACGTGCAACCAATGTAAAGGGAAAAGGCCCCAGATGAAACTGCCTGGTCTGTGGCTGCCAGGGCACGGCTGGCAGCAAAGCGGCGGGGCCGGGCGAAGAGCAGGGTCCTTTGCAGGCTCCAGCGAGCGGCTGTTGCTGTATCTCCAGGCCTCTATGCTAGCTGGGATAGCTTTAGCACGGTTATAAATAGCCGGCATGAACACTCCTCATGCTCCTCACTGCTCCCTGGGCAGCTGGTTGGGGCACCGGGACTCCTGACACCGCCACAGCCCCGTGGCAAGGACGTGGGGACACTGGGCAGACGGAGGGGCCCAGGCTCAAGCCCCAGCATGCATGTGGCATCTCCAGCCAGACAGGTCTGGGGGCTGAGCCAAGTGCAGAAGCACACACACACTTTTCTGGCTCTGCATTTCACAAGATGGAGGGGGGAAAAAAAGGAAAGATGAATATGCAGTTGCGTAAATTCCGAAGCTTCAGCAGGAGCGAGGAGCTGGCGTGGAAAGGCCCCCCAGCGTAGGGGGCTGCCCCGCACCCCAGCTGTTGGCACAAATACTTGACATTGCAAAAGCAACTGTGTGTGTTTCCCTTCATGGCAGGCACAGAAACCCACCACCAGTGGGAAAGGGGAGGCAGAGGTGAACTCCCTCACCCCTTCTCCAGGTGACCTTTGGGTGAAGGAGATAGGCAGAGAACCAGTGAGGCCAGGAGATAGCCAGCACTACACAGCAGCAGGCACCAAGCCCGGTGTCTCGGAACATCCCTTCAGTTCAGACTGGAGCCTGTCCCGAGGATGAAAGAGCTGCTCTCCACATGGCCAGCCCCCTCCAGGCCATGGTATTTTCCACATTCCCCGAAATCCCCGTTAATTTATCCTCCCTAAGCTGCCAGCCGGAGCAACGCAGGAGATTACATTTTGACAGCTGCTCATGGAAAATTCAGCTCCCTCCCTCCTCCTCAAGCCCTTTCCGTCCTCCTCCCACATGCCTAAAAAAAAAGAGAGGAAGGGCCCAGCCATTCCTCCTTGCCTGGGCCTCCCACACCCATGGGGAGGCCCGGGGGTTGCTCCAGGGAAAGGCCATGGACAGGCCCCCTCCCAAGGCATCTGATGCAGCTGGTGATGCTCCTGCCCCCCATGGCACATTAAACCTGAAGCTGGCACTGTCACCTCAGGCAGAAATGTGTGGGCAGGTCTCAGCTCCCAATAAGAGTAAGTGAAGAAGAGGAAAGTGCTGCAGGAAGGGGGCTGGCCTGGAAAGGCAGGTTCAGGTCAAGACCTGGACTCTTGTACCTTGCAGGAGACTTTGAAAAAGCCAAGGGCTTTCCAGGGCTATGAGACATAGGCTGGCAGGTGATCTAATCTCTCCAATGGCTTGGTCTAGAAACCAGGAGCAAGTGGCGCTGGTGCTCTCCAGGGGCTACTACGCTCTGAGTATTTTTAGGAAGGTTACATGGTTAATTTTAGAGACTTGGGCAAAGTAGAGCTGGGAACCTCTGAAAATCTCCACCCAGTCCTATGAATGCTGAAAAATCCTGGTGGTTAACCCTTGCAGTGCCAAAAGCACTGCCACAGAACTGCAAGGAATTCAGTCATAGGAGGATCGAGACACCTTTCCAACCCATTTCTAAATCTCCCAAACAGAGCTGATTCTGGAGCTGGGATAGGAAATTCCCATCACTTGTGTCTACTGAGCACCACAACAGGGTCAACCACACCCCGTCCTGAGAGTGGAAGTGGCTGCTCCCCTCAGGGGCAGGTGAGACCATGACCACAGGAGCTGCAAGCCTGTCCCAGATCCCAGGGAAAAGCATGTGCCATGTCTACCTTCACCTGCCAAACCCTCCTCCTCCTGGGTGTGCTTCCAGGCAGATTGCTCACAGGCCACAGTGCCATCAGGAGCAGCCCCGGCAGCAGGACACCCTGGCTCTGTTACTGGCAGGTGGCCAAAACATGGAGAGCAGAAGCTTTTCTGCTGCACGGGACCTCCAGCAGTGGAAGGAGACACCAGTGGGGTGATGTGCCCTGAAGCAGGAGGAAGTAGCAGCCCAGGCACAACTGACCCCACACAGCATTCGCCAACAGGATCCCTGGTTGTCCAGTCTCCCACTACTGCCATGGGATAAACCAGGAGCCCTGTGAGTGGGAGCAGCAATGCGAACTCCCCAAAACATGCCTGCCCCAGGAGGGATCCTTCTCTGATGCCCAGACACCCCACAGGCCACCTGGAGAACCAGGATACTTGGGTAAGCTTCAGGTTGCCTGATGATCATGGAAAATTTGGAAACCTCAGCTGCACAGCCCATCTCCATGTCTCTGGGCTCCCAGCCAAGGGAGCCGACTTATACCCGGTGAGGATGTGTCCAAATATGAGATAAAATCAGGGAATATTTGGTCTAAGCATGCAGTCCTGGTGACGCCTCCTTGCTGAGTAAACCATGAGCATCCCACCTTCCACCATAGCTTCCCTAACACTGCCAGCTGAACCAGCACCTGGTGGAAGCTGGAAGCGTGGATCATCTTGGAAAAACCTACACTAGTGATTGAAGAGCAGGGAAAGACTGAAGAACCAGTTGGTCAGCCTGAAGCATGTGGGGTTGAGGCAAAGGGGTTCCAAATCCTCCCCTTCCCTTACCCCTCAAGGGCTCTAGCACAGCCCCAGGAGGGAAGAAGGGATCAGGGAGGAGTTGTCCTCTGTGCCAGCCAAGTGAAGGAAATCCGAAGAGCCAAGTTATTCAGACCAAACATCTCCTAGAAAATAAATTCCCTATGGGTTTAAAGCAGCCTCATTCTTTTAAAGCAACGGTCACAGAGCAGCACAATGGAGATGGCACACAGATGCACAGAGCCCCTCTCCAGCACTGGCAGCTGAGGACTCCATGAGTGTTCCCTGATGAGTGGAAGCCCACCATGGAAGTGACGCTCTACCAGCCCCAGCGATGCAGTCGGGCGATGGTGCAGGAGGCAGCATCAAGTGCCTGCAGGCCAGGGCACCCAGCAGAACCAGGCCAGAATTCACTTCCCCCTGCAGAAGGAAATGGCATCAGCTGCATGGGCAGAGGCAGGAGCCAGGGTCCAAGGCAGCCCTGCTGCGCCTGCAGGACTCAAGGCACTGGGTGAACTCCACGATGGTGCTGGGCTATTGTGCAGCACAAGGGACACGAGCAGGGACACGTAGGCAGGAAGGAGTAAAGCACTTAAGCTGCCTCATTTGCCAGCTTTGAAAAAGTGAGCGTCCTTCCTCCTGATTCAAGGTTGCAGGGAGGTGGGAGAGCATAAAGGAGGGGTCCAGGGTGGAAATAAGATATCCCACCTTCCTGGGGACAGCTGGGCTGGGGGATGCCACTGAACCTGATGCCTTAAGTTTTAGCTTTCATATTTCTTAGATTTTGTGCTGCCTAGGTGTGTACCTCTGAGCTTCATATTAAGTGTTAGTTCTCTTCACAGGGCAGGTAGACAAAATAATCCTTTTCCAGATTGAGACCAAGGACAACTGCTAAAAGTTTCAGGCCCCAAAGTATAAACAATGGTGAACAGAAGAGAAAAAAACAAGAAGGATGGAACTTCATAACCTGAAGCTACAATTGGACAATAAACCCCAATATGCAAATGGACCAAAACTTATAAAAGTGTGAAACCTCATGACCTGTCGTCCATTTCGGGTCCATCTTGGGTGTAGCCCTGGCCGGGCTCTTGTACTGCCCAAAGTGTACCCTTTAAGGCCTTTGGATAAATAACTACTTTATTCTCTTAGCTCTATCTAGTCTCTGTTCCAGGTTAGCCTTCTCAAGGCATCAAACCAGCCCCAAATGATCAGCCAAGCAGGGGATGTGGCTTGGACGGGACATCTCTGGATGGCAGTGCTTGGAAAGAAACTCAACCATTTCTGCTGCCTTGGCAGAAGGATGGTCTTGCTCCGTCCCCAGCCCACCCCACCATTTCCTTGCTGATAGAGTCAGTTCAGCTTGCTGAGAAGGAAGAAAATATATGTTTGTAATATGAAAGAAGCACCCCAAAAAGAAGCTACTTTGGTGCAAGGCCAGGTTTTCCAAGGTCTAAGAAAAGCTGTTCCTGGTGTGCAGTAGCTCCTGGCAAAGTCCCCATGTGGCAGGTGTCTGCTGTCAGGTCAGCCACACACCAGCCAAGGGTGGCAGGGATGTGCCATGGAACACGAAGCTGGCTGAAGGCATTGTGTTTTGGAGACACCTCTGACTCAAACCACAAAGGGGAGATGAAGCAGCAAGGACAAGGCATTTGTGCTTCGGGTGGGATGCAGGGAAGCCACTGGGGTCAGAGAGGTGCAGGACACAGAGCAGAGGGGCTGGGTGGCACCCCATTACAGAAGCACAAGGCTAGCTTGCTGCAAGCCAGGAGGCAGAGCTATTTTTTTTTTTTTTCAGCCGGTTGGGTTTTTATGGAGGTGGTGGGGGAGGATGGGAAGAAGGAGAACAGATTGCAATTCTGGGGCTGAGGAAAGCTGGAGAGTTGGAAAGGAGCAGGAGACACAGGAGAGGGAACCCCAGCAGAACAGTTGCTCCAGAACACCCAAAGCTATTGATTCTCAACAGATGGACACAGCAAAGCCTTACAAAACACCTCCAGCACAGCCCACAGACACTAAGAAGCAGGAGGGCAAAGAGGCCTGTTTATATGGTCACAGGATGTCCAGACACCAAGTACCCTCCTTGCCTGTCATTGTTTGAATATTGCCCCTTGCACGATTGTAACTGCAATTTTTGAACAGAAGTACCTACGCTAAGACAGAGATCATCTCCTTCCTATAACTCAGGCTATACTGCAGGATCAGTTCCCCCAGACCTGGATGAAAAAGACAACATCTCAGGGTCACCCTGTCTTCTGGCAAGTCCTAGTTTACTGCAGAAACAGTCCCCCAGCTGCTGGAAACAGGTTTCATAAGGAAGAATGTGTAGCCCAAAGCTAATTTTAGCATCCCAGAGAAGAGCAAAATTAAGCAGAGGGGTCCTGGTGATAGCCCAGCAAAGGCATTAACACCTCCAACTCCTGCAGTCAGGCTGCAGCACTCAGATTTACCAAGTCACAAGCTTATCCAGGGCTCCTGCTAGTCACAAAACAGATCTGGGGCCATCTCATGGCTCAGGAGAACTGCAGGGATGCTCTGGTGCTGCCTCCACACCTCTCAAGGGATGCTCAGGTGCTTAAATGCACTGTCCAGAGAAGACAATGATCCTGCAGGCACACCTGGGAATTTCCAAAGGGTTTGCCTGAATGCCTGTTTTTTTTCCTCCCACATATTTCTTACAGGAAGGAGGAGGCCCAGGCAAAGTCCTGCTGTGGGCAGCAATCATCCACAAGATGCACAGAGCCAGCAGGGTAATGAGGGGGTCCCAGGTGCTGAAATGAAGGAGCACAGGGGATCCTCTGGCAGCACAGTGGGATGCAGCAATTTGGGAATCAGAGCAGGAAGGGACAGAATTTGGCACTTTGGCTTGGCAAGGGCTGGGAGGGAGCAGCGAGGCAATGTCACGTGGGGACTGTTGGGGTGAGTCATTTCTGACTAAGACATCCGTTGGGGAGGCACCCACGGAGTCCCCACTGCCAGGCTCCAGCACTGAGGAGCTGCCAGAGGAATTCCCGCTTTTGGAAAGGTTGAAACACCAAAGCCCGACCTGAGCCAGTCCCACGCACAGCCGGATCTGACCCCATGGGGTGATTTGCTTCCTGACCCCGGGATTTTTCCAAAGCAGAAAACTTGTGCTTTGATGCTGCCGGCTCCATCATGCCTCATCATCAGATGATCTCTTGGGAGGATGATGGGACACTCCAGAGGCACATGATGACATGCCCTGGCTTTGTGATGCTGGGAGTATGGCCAAGCACTGCTCGCACCCATGTACCCCTTCCTGCCAGAAGTGATCCCAAACAGCTCCTGGGACACCTCCTCCCCAGGCATTCCACAGTAGCACTGCACAAAGAACATGGTGGAGGGTGTCTTTGTGCCCGGGCCATGGTGGCAGGATCACTGAGGCAACTGTTTTTCATCAGTGCAACACCCCCAACCCTTGGGGTATGTGGAAAGGACAACACGTTGCTTTTTGGGGTAGAGAAAGGGCAATTTTTATGTAGTGGGCAGCAAACAGAGCATAAAAGGCACACAGAGCTGCACCCACAAGCAGTACATGGCTGGGGAACACTTGTGGCCAGTCCACAGTGGTTATTTCTGCAGAAAGACAAAAAAAAATTGAAATTTTTCCACCACTAGAAAAAAAAAATCTTAGCGAGGAGCATGCTGCAGAGCACGGCCTGACCTCACTCGCCCCTCACATGGTAGGAAGGGCTGCACGGCACAGAGCATCTCCCTGCTCCCCAGGAGGGACTGTGATTGCTGAGGGATACCCAGTGAATGCCCCAGCCTAGCAGGACAGCAGGAAGGGGAAAAAGCAGGTGCAAAGCTGGGGGGTGATCACTCTTCTCTATTGTATGCGGTGCAGAAGGGAAGGGATTCTCCACGGCACCAAGCTGCCCAGACAGGCAGCACGAGCACCCCTTTGACAGTCAAAGGCTAGGGATTTGGGAGGAAGATGTGTGCTGAGGATGGGGATACACCACTCCAGAGCTTCCTGGCTGCCTCTGCAGCATGGAGGCGTCTGGCAGAGCCAGCTTTCCGCAGCTCCGGGAGCCCTAGAAAACACAAAGCACAGCATCTCAGAGGAATGAGCCCCTTGGAGAGTGGCAAGGTCTGCCCAGACTGGATCCTGCTGGAGGAGACGGAAGGGGCTACATATTGCCCCAGGCAGGAACAACCCTGCCCGAGTGTCCCACCTTCTCTTGTCCCTTTGCTTCAACATGTGCCAACCTCCAACATGAAAAGGGCTCCTTCTGAGGAAGGAGATAGTGGGGCTGCAGATGACAAAAATCCCAGCTGTGGGATTTGAAGTTCTCTCTTCCCCATCACAAAAGGCAACACCCAGAGGAGCAGAGTGTAACCCCACTTCCAGAGCTGGGAAGGGCCTTGTGAAGAAGCATCCTCCCATGAAACATTCATCCAGGACTAGCTGCAGAGTGCCACCTGTTTTGTATCTGTCTACAGAGAGCAAAAAGAAATCAAAGGCATCTAAAAACCTCCTCAGAAGGGTAAGATCCACGCAAATAGCGGACTTCAAGGGCTACAAAAATCAGGGGCACAGTAAGTAAGCAAACGGACATTTCCTTTAAATGGACTAGTTTTGAAGGAGCAACATCCGACCAGGGACAATGTGAAATGCCAAGACTGCCAAGGCAGGGTGCTCAGCCTCAGCTCGTCCTGCTCGGCACCACCTTAACAGAGGGTTGGCCCCAAAACTGATCTCAGCCCACACTGACTCGACCTCTCTGCAGACAGTAATTTAAGCCATCTGCCTAGAGCCAACCCCCCCTCCTCTTCCCTGGCTACAGAGGTACAGGCCTTGGATGCATAGATTGAACAGCGGATCTAATTCTCCAGCAGTGCTTCTGACGAAGTGCAGCTCCATCGCCTTGTAGGAAGAGCTCCCAAATGAATTACTGCAATTACCCCGGGCTGCAGGAGAAACTGCAGGTTTTCTCCTCACTGGTGACAAAGACTTCTCCAAAAAACAATCCCCCAAACGCCCACCACTCCAAGCTGTAATGCAACCATCCAGGATGTGAAGAGCAGAGCCCCTGGCACCACCCTCAAATCACTGAGCTGTGATCAGAGAAACTCACAGCCATGATGAAAGCCAGGGGGAGAAGGAAGAGAGCTGTCTCTCAAGGCAGCAACAGGCAAAGAGACACAGAGGACATGGAAATGTCAGTGGCCTCATCCTGGAAGGAAATAAAATGCCGGGCAGGGATGTGGGACAGGGTCAGCATCACTCAGTTCTCCTGCCTGACTGCTGCTTTCCCCCTCTTGTGTTGCAGGCAGCTGGCCTCTAAAAATACCCACTGTTGTCACGCCGTCCTGCCTGCTTGGGCCAGGAAACAGCTCTGAGCAGCTTTCAGTTCCATTCTTCATCTGCGCTGCTGTGCTTCCCTCACCAGGATCTCTCCCAGCCCCTCTTCTGTGCCGGGCAGGTGACAGTCTCTCAGGAACTATGGCCATAACTTGACATTGAGTCTACGAACCAAGGGTGCTAACTGGGAATATTCAACCCCGGGAAATTTCTGCTAGGGTTGCTAAAACTAGTAAAAATGTAAATATTTCTACAGCATCTCTCTGCTTCTCTACAAAGTGCCACAAGACCATTCCAAGGCACACAGTCTAGTTTCATGCCACTGATGGGAGCCCCACAGCTACATGAATGTGCATGAGCACAGGGAGCTACAAATTTCCCAAGTTCATTCAGACCATGACACCACAACTGCCCCAGGGTCAACCTGGTGTTGATGCTGGCCAGCTCTGGTCTATAGAGAAGGAGGGGAGAAGAGTCAGCTTCACCTCAGAGGTGCAGTACAGCCTCTCCAATGGTGAGGTACCACCCCAGATGGCAAAATACACCCTGGATGGAACACCCCCAGCTGCCCACAGACCTGGTCTTGGGTCTGAGCGATGCGTCTGCTCAGGCTCAGCAGGTGGCACATGGCACAAACCTGGCAGCGTGGAGGCATAGGGACCACAGCAGGGAGCACCAATGTATCAAGCCCCATGCCAGCAGCACAGAAACCAGCCATGAAGATCTGCCTGCTGCTTCTCTGGCCTTTCCTTTCACTTTCCTCAAATCCCAGATTGTACGGACCTGCAGTGGGCTGGAGAGTCTAACTGTGACAAGAGAAGCAGCCCCTGTCCCTCACCACAGGTACTCCCCTCCCCTGCCTGCAGCCCAGCAGGGCAGGAAACCTGCCAGCAGCTGCACTCTGCCCACGGGAAATGCTGTGCAGCAGCATGAGAAGAGGCCCCAGGCAGCAGAGCTTCCTGAAGCTGCACCTCCAACAGCCTCCCATCAAAAAGCACTAAGCAAAAGCATTCAGCCAGGCAGCACCTGCAAGGGACATCAGAAGCACCCCTGGGGGGAACTCAGGCCCCCAGTGGGTTCACGCCCATTTGAAACCTGCCTGGTGGAACTAGTGGAGGGAAGACATTTAAGGCCCAGCTTAATCCACTCTTGCTCTATCTGAAATTAAAAAATTGGTGTCACTAAAGAGAGAGGCTTGTTGTACCCCAATGTACAGCCAGGACAAAGCAGGTGGGCAGAGTGCTCTGCATCAGGGCCTGCTGCTTTACAGCATCACTTGGCTGCTCATGCACATCATTCCCAAGCTCTTATGATTTCAGTTTTCAAGGGAACCAGGAGAAAGCCAGGTCACATTTACTTAAAACCAAGTACTCAGCACATCTGGGGTTTTGGTGTACCAGCAGCAGATGCCATGAAATGCACCTGGTGGTTGCCCACTGTCTACGTGGGGCACCACAAGACTGGTCCCTGCAAAGGGAATTTATCCAAAGAGCCCTTTGCTGCCTGTCTGATCTGTCACATGAGAGATTACATCGGAGGGAGGAAAAAAAAGCTTCTTTTTTTTTTTTTTCTCCTCCTCCAAAGTGGGCTTTTCTCCCTCCCTGCGCTTCTCTTGAAATTAATTTTCAGCATTTAGCAGCATTCTCCCATGACTCTGCGCGGCTGCCTTGGCCAGGCGCCAGCCTGATACTGCTCCTCCACCAAAGATGTCTGTATCTGATTGATCCTTCGGCCAGTGAACGAGAGGGAGAGGAGAGAGAAGCCTTAATAGCACATTAATAAATAAGAGAAGCCTTTACGGTTATTCCAGTCACCGGAACAAACATCTCAGCAAAACAAACCAGCATGGGATAAACTTACGTCACAGACTGGGAAGACAATCCTGGCTGGGAAGTGGGTCAGCCCAGGAGCACGAGAGCATCATTCTCAGCATCTCCAGAAGATACATGCGAGGAAGAAGGAGAAGGCACCCAGCTACCCTATGCTAATTAACGCACAGGTTTACAGAGGAGAGAGCCCAGTTAATGTGCACAGGAATTAGAGCCTCGTTCCTGAGGAAAGCAGCGGGGATTTCAGAGGGCACTGGGGAGGCAAGGCAGCGCAGAGACAGCCTGCTCGCTCTCGCTGTGGAGACTGAAGATAACTGCCGCCACCGCCGGCTTCTCACGCACAACGCCAACGTTGACGCACTTAAACTTCATCTCCAGCTCTGGTGTGCATTAAAGCTGCCTTTGAGTCTCCCCTCTTCAGGTGTTCAGCACTCTGCTCTTCTGAGGTAGCCGCTGCCTCTTCCCCTGTCCCAGGTGGATGCTGCCCTGGCAGCTGGCTCAGGCAAGGCAGAAGCAGGAATTATCCCCTCCAGACCTGGAGAGCCCAACAGCTGAACATCACCAGTGTGGGGAGTCATCAGGACTCCTGTACTCGCTTCCCAAATGATCTGCAGGTCTGGCAATGATGCAGGTGCTTGATCCGGCTGTCAGACAGTAACCAGCACCAAACCCACAAAAAGATGGTTTGAGGACAGTCACCTTCGGAAATTTCCACTAGCAAAAATAGATTCAGAATGGCAAGTTCATGCAGACCTTGGGGTGCCCTTCCCCAGGCCTAGCTCCTGGAAGTGGGGAGGGAAGCACATATGATGTCTGCATGTTGAAAACCTCATAGATTCAGCTGGGAACGACAAGGATCAAGTCCAACTCCCGGCCCTGAACAGGACAACCCCAAGAATCATGCCACATGCCTGAGAGCCTTGTCCAAACACTTTCTGAACTCATGTCAGATTTGGTGCTGCGACTACTTCCCTGGGGAGCCTTCCAGTGCCCAGCCATACTTTGGGTGAAAAACCTGTTCCTAACATCCTGCGTGAACCTCCCTTAGCACAGCTCCAGATGTTCCCTTGGATCCTGTCACTGGTCATAGAGAGCAGAGATCGCTGCTGTCCCTCTGCTGTCTCTCCTGTAGAAGCTGCAGCCCACGATGAGCTCTGCCCTCAGACTCTCCTCCAAGCAGAACAAGGCACGTGACCTCAGCTTCTCATACAGCTTCCCCTCTAGACCCTTCACTATCTTCATGTCCCTCCTCTGGATGCTCTCTAACAGCTTTATATCCTTCTTGTATTGTGGTACCTAAATCTGCACACCAGACTTAAGGTGAGGCCACAGCAGTGCAGAGCAAGTGCTGTGCCTGATACACCATGGGACACTGTGGGGGCCCACTTGGGCTGCCAGAACAGCCTGGTGACAAGTTGGTGGCAGGACAGTCAGGGCTGAGAGCAGCTGACTAGCAAGCTGGAATTCAGCCTTCTTGTTCTGGTATAGAGACTGCAATGGCAGGACTATCTGAGGAGCAAGGATTGCCAGGCACCAGCAAGAAAAGGCTCAAGACTCAAAACCGTCAGAGCATTGCAAGGGTTCACCACAGACAGGCTTCTACCCAGCTTGCAGAGACTGGGGCTGCCCAGCACAGGTGTTCACACACACCTTCAGCTCACCCTCCAACAAAAAACCCCTATTTCCCAACCTGATACTCTGGAGCAGATTGAAGGGCGCTTCCAGCCTTTTCTGCTTTCAAACTGTGCCTGGAGAAGGACTCAGCCCAGCACCCTGGTTGCCATCTCTGCACTAAAAACCTTCCCATCTTCCTCAGGCTGGGCCCTCCTGCTCCAGGAAAGTGCTGCTGAGAACACAGCAGCTCATTTGGCAAAGAAGGCCTCCTGACACTGGTGCTACCGGCATC
Organism: Chamaea fasciata; assembly: GCF_029207755.1. NCBI lineage: Eukaryota > Metazoa > Chordata > Aves > Passeriformes > Sylviidae > Chamaea > Chamaea fasciata. The sequence goes on from NW_027094097.1 coordinate 9,087,640, forward strand.
CAGGACAAACAACTTGCTTTGTCAGTGCACAGAAAGCCTGTGACACTCCTGGTGGTACTGCACAGGAAGATGAGCTAAGCGTTTCCTTGGGCTAGCCAGCAGACAAGGAGATATGGATTTATTAGAGCTTCAAACACTCAAGGGCTTTGGGTGATGAGTGGGATTTCCAGATAAACTTTAAGCTACTTACAGCCTCTGCAAACTCCCTTAGATCCTCTGATGAAGATGAATAACATGAGAGATACTAAGAGAACACACAAAGCTGGAGACATGCAGCACTAAACCACACATCTCCCTTTTCTCCCTTCATCCCACTAGCCTTGGCTTTACTGAGAAGTCCTGATAGTCATAAACCTACAGAGGCAGGGTCGAGTGCTACAGGCAAACTCCAAAGTTGTGCAAGATGTGTTATTTTCCACTCATGGAGGCCAGGAAGTGGATCTCGGAAACCCTGGGCAGACAGGGAAATCCCAGAGCAGTTTCAGGTGGTGCTGGAACAGTTACATTGCTTGTGTATACGGTGGGCACGCCTTGGGAAAATCCCCATCAGGAAATAGGACTCACTCACAAAGGTGCTGTCCACTCAAAGGGAGGGACAAACTCCACCATAAAGGTCAGAGCTCCTTGCCTGTCCTGTTTGGAAGATATATGGGGGCTTCCCTGTTCACAAGAGCAGCAGCTCTCCTGCCTTCATCCTGGGATGGGCTAGAGGCCATCAGTACCTAACTGCTCCTCCCATCCTGGCTACCCAGCAGCCATAGTGGAGCCCAGAGGGATCCAGCAGCAGGCTCTTCTCACTGACCATCCCTATGCACAACATCTTACAGCGATGCTGCAGTATTGGGGACCACTTTGCAACCTCCCCCTGCACAGGAGCCCCAGCACAATCCTCCTCTTTTCCTCCCCAGGCACACCTAGCTCTTCTGCAACCCTTCAACTGCAGAGAGGGGAAGGAGCGACACCAACCAGGGAAGAGATCTCAGCCTTCCACAGCTCACTCCTCAGGGTCCCTGCTGAGAGGCCCGATGAGCCATGAAGCAGCTGGAGAGGCACAGAAACTCTGCACGGCAGATACAGGGAGCGGCGAGGCGCCAAGACTATCCGTGTGCTCCTGTTATCACAGGCACGCTGCTGCAACAACAGCACCTTATCACTGCCCTCATGGCTCCTTGTTGTCCCACTGATGACCCCACAGAACTGAGGCTGCACTTTGAGCTTCCAGCTCATCCCCCAAACTCCAGTGCTCCTGGAAAAATGTGAATGCAACCCACATGCAGAGAATGGCACCATCCAGGTCTCCAGAAAGGGGCAAGCAGGGCAAGAATCCACTCTCCAGTCCTGTTATCCAGAGTTTGGGGGGCTCTTCTCCTTGGTAGCACAGCAGCTCAGGCAGATCCCAGAGATCCCCAGGCATGCCTTGTGCTCAGTGGGTTTGGTACATCAGCGGGTCCCCTCATCCCCACCCTCGAGTCATCCTTCAAAGGGAGCAGGGACAGTCACGCGCAGCAATGTCAAAGCTCCTCTCCATTTACCAGAGCACTGCTGCTTCAGCACTTTCCAGTGGCTAATGGAGTGGCTCAGCACCACGAGAGGAGCAGGTCGATGGGGAGGCAGGGGGGAAGACGCAAGTAGCTCCTGACTGCCCTGCTGGAGGTTAACCAGCTGCAACGGGAGATTAACAGGAATTTCAGCAATCTTGCGGTGGCTTACTTCCCCCCTTCCCTGCAGTCTCCAAATCCTTCATTAACTTCTTACACTAAGAGAGGAAGAGTGCAAAAGTTAAATGAGCTCTGACAAGTTTTCAGAAGGGTTTTTAAGCATCCTCCACTCCTTTTGCTATTAATTAGCAACGAGGAAGAACCACCACCGGGAGAGGCTTCGGCATGGACTGAACAGCTCTTGCTGCTGCCCGCGCACGCTTCAGCTCAGTTCAAATGCTCTCAGAGGGCCCCAAAAGAGGCACCAGAGAAACCTAGTTCTTGCAGCACTTCCCACAGCTCACGCTGCAATCTTTCAAGGGCACCGTGTTTAACTTAGCAGCACTGCACTAACTCGCTCAAGTAGCTGAAAAACAGCTTACTTCATTTTGCAGCTGGTTTATTTTTCTGAACAGATTTTTTGCCTCTCAGCATTGCAGTTTAAAATGTAACTGATACTCTCTGACCAACCACTGTCAGCTGCAGGGTGTTTCTGTAATGAAACCCTCCTCGCTCCAACACCAGGCGCAGCAGAAGCCCCCACAGCCCTCATTCCCACAGAGGCTTGTGGAACACCTAGAAGGATGCTGTGCATTCGTCTCTCCCTGTGTTTAGAAACCCGAGCAGCACCAGCAGCAGCAGCACAGTCTGTGCAAGGTCACAGAGCAAGAAAGTTTGCAGGAGTGCTTGGTCTCAACTCTGGCACCACATGCCAGCCCTCTCCATCTGCCAGGGAGGATGGCAAGCGCAAGCGCCTGGCTCATCCGGATCAACAGGAATCAGACCTGGGGCGTTCTGCCACTGAGGATGCAATGCAAGACACACAGCTCCAACCTAACAGAGAAGAGCAGCCCGTGGAGACTGGGCAAAGGGGAAAAAAAAAAAACAAACCAAGATTTTTTTTTTTCCAAGAAGTAGGAAAATGGGCCCCATGAGACTCTTCTTGCACTTTGTTCTTATCCACTGCTTCAGTCTCAGGCCTTCCTGAAAATGAGGCATTGTCCCAAGGCATATTATGAAATTCCCAGACCACGTCACACAAGGAGAACACAGCACTTGCGAGGGGGACGGGTGGGAGAGAAATCCCAGACTATTCCAGGAAATGCAAGGAGACATCACTGAAATGACTTCCCCTCAAGCCAGGAGGGGAAGGGAGGACCTCCCACCTCGCTCCCTGTACTCAGCCAAAACTAGGTCAGTGACACAGCCCTGCTCGCAGCCAGAGCTCCTCTCCAGACACCAGGACACATGGAAGAGTCCAGCCAGGAGGCTGAAGGGGGTAACCTTGCCCCTTCCCATAGCCTTGACACGTTTCCTGCAACAGAGCCCAGCTGGCCCCCCAGCCCTGTTAAAGAGGCAGGCAGTTCCTCCTCTGCTTCCTCCTCAGCACCACAACACTGCCAGCTGGCTTGAAAGAGAAAACACACTTTGGCCTTTCCCTGGCCCGTTATCAGACAAAACAAAGGGAAAAAAAAAAAAAAAAAAAGATCCCCACACCTTGCTTTCAAAGGTTTCCTCTGCTTCTTTCCCAGTTCCTAAGGCCAGGAACTGCTACACCTGACTGGCAACCCTCGAACACCTTCAGAAGAGAGACAAGGTGCTCAGCCTGGTTGCAAAACCCAAGGTCTTGAGCTACAGCACCCTCAAGACCACTATCCTCCAAGTCCAAGTGGGGTGGGGTGGGGGTGCCACATCCACTTCTTCATATCCTTGAGCCAAAAGTGTCCCTTCTAGAAAACCTCCTCCCTTCACAGCCCCTTCCTCCCTTGACCTTGACACAGATGCTAGCTCCAGCACGCACCCACCCATCTGTGCCGGGGAGGGGATGGGGATGAGGGTCCAAGAGGGGGGCAGCTCCCCCTTCCCGGGTGAACCGCGCCCACCGCCGCCCCCGGGCACCCACGGAGGGAGGGGAAGCCGAGGGAAGGCTCCGGGGAGCCGGCACTCACCGCTGTGCGAGCTGAACCACCGCGGTGCGATGTGAAGGGGCAGCGCGTCGGCCAGCGAGGCCCTGGCGCCCAGGTACAGCATCCCGTCTCTATGGTGACCGCCTCCCGTCTCCTGGAAACCGTTGCCATGGGCGTACGTGGAGTCGGAGCCGGGACCGCCGCCGCCGCCGCCCGGGGCCCGCTCGGCCTCCCCCGCCGCCCGTGCCGCCGCCGCGTACAGCCCGAAGGGGACGGCGCCGGCCGCCGCCGGGTCCATGCCCATCCCGGCCACCGAGCTGACGGAGCGGCTGCGCAGCCCCATCGCGCCGCCGCCGCCGCCCGCCCGGTAATGGCCGAAGGGGGGCGGCCCCCCCCCCTCCTCCCGGCGGCGGCACGGCGCTGTCATCCGTCGACACCCCCGGGAAGGGGCCCCGCGAACGGGTCGCCGTGCTCTGCTTGCCCCCCATGTGGGCGCCGCCGGGCCGGAGGGAGCCGAGCGACAGCCCCCCGCGGGGAACGGGGCCGCGCCGCCCCCGCTGGGAGGCGAGAGGGGGCGGAAGGAAGCGGGGGGGCACGGGGAGCTACGGGCGAAAACCCATCCCCGCCCCAGGCATCCTCCCCCCGCCGGGCCCGCAGGGGCGAGGGCGCCCCGAGTCCGCCGCCGCCGCCGCCGTCACCCCCGGCGGAGGCCGCCGAGGGCTCCGGGGCCGCGGAGCGGGGAGGGAGCGGCGGGGGAGGGGGGGGTGGACGCCGGCAGGGTCGCTCCGCCCGCCTCGCTGGTGCCCGGGGCGCGGCCGGGAGCCGGGCGCGGATCAGCTGCGGCCCATGGGCGGCGGGGGCGGCGGGGGCGGCGCGCCCCGCTCCGCTGCGCTGCGCCGGGCACGGCCTCGCTGCGGCCGCCGCCTGGTGCTGGGCGCCGCGCCGGAGACAATAGCGGCCGGCAGCACGCATGCTCCCGCCCCCGGCCCCCCCGGCCCGCCGCCCTTAACCCCTGCACCGCCGCCGCCCGGCGCTGCGCTCGCCGCCGCCTCGGGACGCGGAGCTGCTGCCGCACCAACGAGCGGGCGCTGCCCCGCGGAACACGACCCTCGACCCACGCCATGCACACATCTCTCTCTACAGCGGGGCTGCGACAACCCGCGGGCCTCCGCGGCCAGAGCCCCTCCGGAGAGGCCGGGCCCCCACGGGGACCCCCCTCGGGCCGTGGGACCCCCACCGGCTCCACGGGACTCGCTGCCCCCCGTTCACCGGGCCGGGGGCGGGTGGGGGTGGCGAGCGGCGGGACTACATCTCCCAGCAGTCCCCGCGAGGCGCCCCACAGCGTGCGGGCGCCGCGCAGGCTCCGCCGAGGCGGCCCAAGATGGCGGCGCGCTGGAGCAGCGAGAATGTGGTGGTGGAGTTCCGCGACGCCCAGGTCGGGGGGCCCGGGGGCTGCCGCATCACCGCGCCGCGGGGGCAGCCCCCGGCCGGCCCGTGACGAGCGGAGCGGGGGGAGGTCCCGGCCTGGGAGGGCTCGGCAGCCCCGTCGGGCCTTTCTGCGGCGATGGCCGGGGCTGCGGCGGTCTGGAGTCGTTTGCGCGGAGATAACGCCTTAATTCACGGGGCACTTAATTTCTAATCTTAATCAGGTCTTTTATGTTTTTAAAAAGGACGTTTTCAGGCCTAATCTACGGTATTGCCACTTCCCACACGGCTTTCCTCATTTCCTTTTGCTGGAGGCTCTCAAGGCCGGCGTGGATGGGGCCCTGAGCAACCTGGTCCAGTGAAAAATGTCTGTGTGTGGCAGAGAGTTGGAACCAGATGAGCTTTAAGGTCTCTTCCAACCCAAACCGTTCTATGGCTCTGTCAGTTTTCCCGGGGTCTGTTACAGCTACTGTCTCACTGCCAAATAAATTGCTGAGTGTTGCTCAATTAAAATAAAAAGCAGGTTATAATTTTTTGTAAATAGCAGAAAGGTCAGCTTTTGTTTTTGAAGCTGATGGTGATAGTAAAACTCTGCTCAGAGTTTGCGCACGTGCTGTTGTAGAAGTTGTTCTTATATCCTTGGAAGTCTTCATGGTTAGGCTGGAGAGAGCTTGGAGCAATCTAGTGAAGGTGTCCCTGCCCATGACAGGGATTTGGAACAAGATGATCTTTAAGGTCCTTTCCAACCCCAGCCGTTCTGGGATTCTGTGATTCTGTTCTAAGAAATGTGGGGGTTTTAAGATGTTGGCAATAGCATAACTAAGCTAGTGACAGTGAGTGAACTAGGAACTATTTCAGCAGGAAACCCAGAAATAAAAAAAAATAGGTCTGTAAGCTTTCTTGTCTCATTTGTCCTCTTGTGCTGGAGCGTTAATGGCTCTGCCTTCACCATTGCAAGCAGAAGCATTGGATCCTGAGTGCTGCATCCAGCCTACCCTCTGTAAGCTCACAAAGCAATTTTTGCTTTTGTACCTCAAAAACTTTGTATTAGTTTTCTTCCCAGAAGCATTAAAGCAGCCTCATCTGCTGCTGAGGATTTGCCCTCAGGAAACCAGTAATGAGATACGAGGGTACATCTTCTTACATCACAGATTCACGTTGCATCTGGCTCAGGAGACAGAGGCCTCATGACTTTATTGCTTACTCATAATGCCTGGTGTGTGGGAGCAGAAGGGACAGGTGTTGCTGTCCCTGCTGCAGCAGTTGGTTTCAGTGTCACTCCTGCACTGGCACAGGCCTTGGCAGAGGTTGAACACGGGGGTTTCGGTCACTTTGCATTACCCTGGTGTGATCTTCCTGGGGCTGTTCTGACCTGCCTGCTGTCCCATATGAAACCAGAGAACTTCTGTGGCTGAGGCTGCCAGACTGCTGCTTCAGGCTAAACTCATTTATATATTTGTGTTTGAGCTTTTATTTTTTAGAAGTCTGCAGGAACGTTTTTGCAGGTGTGAAACCTGAGCTTGGAATCATCCAGTACCAGCCTTAAGCTCTGCATGTAGGCCACGCTATCTCCAGTATCCGTACCCCAAAAACAACCTAAATGGAAACAAGAAGCAAAAGAGTGGGCAGCTGTTACATTTATAGCCAGTACACTTCTGCAAGCGTTGCTGTTGTCTTTGCTCACCATGCTGGAGTGTGTCGTGAGCAGGCTACAGCACCCAACCTGTAACACATCAGAAAATCACCGTGTGTTTTGAGGCCTCTGTTATCTACAAGTGTCATTTTTCTGTACAAGCCGACAGAGGTGGCAGTCTGTGTACTCTTCTGTTTTAAACAAGACCCACAGGCTATTCTTTGGCTGCTGGCAGTATCAAAAGGACAGTGGAACTCACCCAGTGCTGAAATAGAACCATTTGGAGCAATTCGGTGCCTGGATGGGAGGTTAGGTATGCAGGGAACTGGTATTGCTTGTTAAGAGTTTGCAGCTCTTGAAAAACAGTATAGCCATATCAAATTGGGTTGGTGTGTTGCCTCTCAGGTGGAGAGAATGAGGCTAAATTGAAAACCGATGAAAGTTCAGACATGAAAAGGAATTTTCCTTGGTTTGCGTGGCAGAAATTGAGTGAAATGCCAAAGTAGATGCTTGAAGTCTGAGAAGATGCTGCCTGGGCCGTGGGTTCAGAGCAGGTTCTCAAATGTGCAGTGCTCCTGCTGTGCTTACTCATGTCATTGTTATTCATGAACAGCAGTTCTAGCTATCCACAGTGTTGTTTTAGAATAAAAACTGCTTTCAGGTTGGTTTGTTCAGTTTCAACTCCCCCCTTCTGGAAGGCTGTGCTGTGAAGACTGACGTATCACTGTACCAAGCACATTAAATGATAGCTGTTGGGTTTTTTCTCCTGTGCCTAGATAAGACTCTTGTGTCATAGGGAGCTGTTTGTTGCTGTAAAACAACTTAATTCGTGACCCATCAGAGTAGCAGTCTGAGATGTGGAACTTCTTACTTCATTCTGGTTGTTCATTATATTTTATGATGTTTGGTGCCTGGAAAAAAACAGTTTACCGGTATTCATTATTAAAAACAATTTGTAAGGATTTATGAGATCCTGGTGCCAGTACTAGAAAAAATAAACTTGTATATGAAATTATCAATCACTTTAAATTGACATGGGTTTTTCTGTCTGGAGGAAAGATGGCCCCAGCTGTATGAAATAGGTCTCCTGACTAGCTCTTCATCACATGAGAAAGCTCTGATTACTGTAGTGGCATTAGTGATCCTCATTTTATTTTCTCAGAAGAAAAATGTACCATCTGAGAAAAGTTCTTTCTTCTGTTGATTTGTTTTGGCTGGTTGGTTGTTTTTTTGGGTTTTTTGGTTTTTTTTATAGATTCAGTAACCTACTTTTTTGCAGGTTTTGTTCTGTGTTTTGCAAGGTGCTGTGAAGTCTAGAAAGCTGGAATTGTTTCTTTATCATTTAGAGATCTTAAAATTAGCTGCTTATTTACAACTTTAGCTTTACTAGAGAAACCTTGCCAGAAGATTGGATTTGCTGCCTAGGAAAAAGTAATGAAAGAGGGTTGTTGGTGGAACAGTGTAACAGGGGTGAAATGGGGGTTGGTTTACCATCAGCTCCTGCTGAAACAATGCAGGCAGCTGTAGCTATTTGCCGTGTGGTCTCTAGAGCAGACCTAGAGAAGAATGGGTCTGTGATGCTCTTTTTTTCCCTCACATGGGGTATTTGCATGGAGGGGATGGGCCCTGGCTGAAAAAGATCAGAATTTGTGATGGATATTCTACTGTCAGATCTGACTGAAATGGAGTGGGGTTTCTGTGTTGTCTGTCAGGTTTTAGTGATGCTTGTAAGTACTAAGTGTGGGACATCCTGAAGTCTTGTTACATCCATGCTGAGAGCACTTAAAATCTTGAACAGCAGCAGGAGATACATCCTGCGCCTTCAGTGAGGCGGCTTTGAAGATGACAGCAGTTAGTGTGAAGAATGTGGGGCATATTCTGATTTTGTGCTGTGAATGCTCAAAACTCTATTGAAGTCATATCTCTGTTTATGAGCTGAACTGTTCAGCTTTCCAAGTAAAATTTTCCTTTATTCTCTTGGCATTTAAACAAGATGACCAGCCAGTTCATTCTGCACAGAAAGAGGGGGAGACAATATCCAAACAGTTCTTTTTCATTTTTTTTTTCTAATGGCCTTTAAGTTATCTCATAGCCTTCTTTACAGGCAATGCCAGAGTAAATTCTGATGCCTCTTGGCCTTCTCTCATTTTTGGAGACTAGCCGTACATAAATGGTTGCACTTCCATCTCCCAGTACATATATAATTAAATCTGGCCCTGCAATGTAAGAGGGAGACTGCAAAAGTTCCTGAGCAGGAGCAGAGGCTGATTAATAGATTATTAGAGATCGCTGATTGAAAGGCTGCAGCTGTGATTGCCATAGCAGGGAGAAGGGAGCAAGGTCTTAGTGCACATATTATTGTCAGCCAGGTTTTGTCTTCAGTTTATGCTAACAAAGATGTTTCTGTGTGCTGTCGTGCATCCCAAAATCAACCACTACACCCATTGCCCCTCTGTGCTACTTTAAGGGGATGTTACTTTCCTGAACTCCTCCCTAAAGCCATGTGTTTGGTTGTGCAGCTGACCTGGGAGGTGTTACGGAGTTGTGTGTTTCTCTTTAACAGGCGACTGCGATGTCAGTGGATTGCCTGGGACAGCGCGCTGTGCTCTCGGGGTGAGTGTGACAGTCCCCGTTAGATGTGTGACAGTCCTTTCCGCAAGCCTGACCAGCAACCTTCAGGCTGACCTCAGCTGCAGGGTTGATGGATTGTTTCAGGAAGGTGCAGCTGAATTCTGTCCAAGGCTTAATGAAACTGATTCTGGGTCATGTTCCCAATGGGATACAGAGTGGAGAGACAGCAACAGGAGCTCAATAAAATACTGGTGTGGCTTTCCTGGTAAATTCCTTCCCAAATCCCCTTATGGGAGATGGAGCATCATGAAGTACTGTTTGGATTGTCTTGAAATACAGATTAGATTATTTTCTAACAAAATTTGCCCCAAATATTCCCATGGGGCTCTCTGACCTGCTTCTCTGCTGATTCAGTGTGGGATGATACTCACAAATACAGTAGGTGCCACAGACTTCCAAGTTGCCCAAGTTTCCAGGAGAGGTTGGTCTTATATATCCACCTCCAGGGCAAGTCTTCAACCAGCTCAGCAGTGCCTTTCCAGATCCTGCTTTTCAGTACTCACAGCTATTCCTGTCCCCCTGCCAGTGTCACAACTGCCACTCCAATTAGGATATTCATTTCAGAATCATGTGAGTGTAGCTGATCTTTGCTCAGCCTTCAAGGAACCCAGTCCTTTGGTTCAGCTTGAAGCAGTGCTTGCTTCCGTGTAAACCCTTAGTCTGGCAGGAATAACAGGAAGAATGGCCAGTGTTCAGAGCAGCTGTATGGTCACTTTGCAGCTGAGAGATGATGCTCATGTGGTTAATTTTGTAGGGTTCATTATGTTTTGATGCTGGTCTTCCATAGGGTTCAGCTGGCTCAGAGTTATTTCTGGGTAGTTTCTCTTGCTTGTAAGATGAATCACACAGGATGATACCTCTCTTTGTGGGGAGTTGGCCACATCCAGCAGGATGTATGAGCTCAGGTTTGCCATCATGCAGAATTATTTCTGCTGCATATAGAGTTAGCTCAGGTAAGTAATGGAACCAAATCTGTGCAGGACTGTGTCCACCCACGTTAACAAGCTGCTGCAGCTGAGCATGAGCTCTGTGCAGGTGTTTTTGTACTGTCAGTGGAACCAAGCCCTCAGACTGGTGTGGAAAGAAGCACCCACGTAGAATCATCTTTGTCAAGGCTCATTAACTCTTGCTCAGAGCAACCTATACAGGCTGAAGTTGTTGCACTGCACTCCCAGGCCTGTGCCATTTAGGCTCTGCTGCTGCAGCATTAGGCCTGTAAAACCTATTTGAATGTGTTTGCACCATTTTCCAGCATTTCCTTTTGTATCCAAGTTATCTGGGTTTTTCTGTGGTGTAAGCTATCTATTACACTTGCAGATCCTGTTTACTTTCACTATGTCTTGTCTTTGTTGGGGGGTGGTGGGGTTTTTTTAAGTCAATTTTGAAGTAGGCAGTCAAATGTAGCATTTTCAGGAGTAGTGTTTTCACTTGTCTTGTGAAGTGCTTCTCTTCTTTTGGATCCTGTGCCTCAAGACACAAGGCTGTGAGCTCCATGTGAGCTTGGGATTTTGAGATCAGTCCTGTGAGATGCAGCCCCTTTGTGTCTGTGTCTTGCAGCCGCCGTTTCCTCTACATCGTCAACCTGGATGCACCAAACGAGGGTCACCGGAAGATCTCCCGGCAGAGCAAGTGGGACATTGGGGCCGTGCAGTGGAACCCCCACGACAGTTACGCCTACTACTTTGCAGCCTCGGTAAATTCACTCATTTTAAAGCGGTAACTCATCATCTTCCCTGGTCCTTCTTTCATAGGTGAGCCTCTGCAGAGCTGGAAGGCTGTGTGGAGCTGGCACAGACATGCTTCTGCAAGTCACATTGCAAGATCAAGGCCTAACTCTGATTTACTGCCAGCGAGGTGTTTGGCTTGATGGCTCTCAGTTATTGGGCAGTCAGGGTTGAATCTAGTTTTGCTTGCTTGTCATTTACAAAACACTTTGCCAAATAAATCAAGTATCCAAATGCTCCTTTTCCGGAAGGAAGTGCTCTCTTTCTGATTTCAGGCCTGAGATTTGTGCACTTCTTGAATTTCTTGCTCTATGCTGTTTTGTTTTCACCTGCCTGCCTTGCTGCTCGGCTGTGGTGAACCAGGCAGTCTGTAAATAGCACAGGTCAGTAGTGGTTTGCAGCTGGGCATGGACTGGATCATTGAGGAGTTCCATGAGGCAGTGGGTTGGCCTGAAGAAGCAGTAATGGCTGTGTGAGAGCAAGTGCAGTTTTTGGCTCTGCTCTGTACTTGGTCTGTCATGCTCTGCAGCTTGTTCACCCAGAGCCCTGAGCTCTGCCGATGGAAATCTCAGCTGTCAGCCACAGCACCGTGGCAATTGGTACCAGCCAGGTGCAGACTGTTTCCAGGGTGTGCTGCCTTTTCTGCTCTGTCTGCTTTTATAGCCTGAGAGTCCTGGACTAGCTAGGGATGGAGAAATCTCTCCATCTATTCTTTTGAGAAAACACCTAGTTGAAGGTGATTTCTTAGGATTTTTGTTCCTTTTTCTTACTGGATTGGCTGTGTTTTTAATTAAAAGCAGTTTTAAAAGTGGACTGGTGCTGTCAGCTGGGAGCCTCTGCCTGTTTGCTCTTTCATATTCCCCAGCCTGTCTCTTCCCAGCTCTGGCACGACTGATGTCTTAAAGGTGCCTGCAGCAGCAGTCTGCTTCTGAGCAGAGAGTTAGTAAAACTAGCAAAAAGGTGTCCTTCAGTGCCACTTCTGGGTGCAGTCTGTAGAAACCAAAACCAAGTCAAGAAGTGCACTGGGCAGGCCACAAGTGGAGCAGGAAAGCTTCTTTTCAAACACACTCTGAAGACAATATCCTATCCTGAACTCAGTGTTGAGTTCATGCTGATCTGAGCAGCACCCTGCTGCAAAGGGGGGCTGTGCCCATCTACCCATCTGAGCGCTCCTGCCTCTTGCTGCTCTGAGTGGATATAGGAACCCATCTTGTTCCAGGCTGAAACCAGGTGTAGCTGGCATCAAACCTTGCTGCTTCTGTTTATAAACAAAGATGCTATGATGCTCTGAGGATTTGAACGTAGTTGCTGACACACACTGATTGAGGGATCCCCAAGATGAGATCAGGCAGCTTTTTCAGTTTGAGTCCGAAATGCCACCTTTCAAGCCATTTCACTGTGTTGTAGACAGTCCAAGGGTCTTATGCCTCTGCATCCCTGTGGATGGAAAAGGGCTGTAAAAGGGTGCCATCCTGTTTGCAGTTCTGTTAATTGGAAGTGGTACAGGCAGAGGGGAATCTCTCCTTGTGTTTAGCTTCTTCGCAGGAGAGCTGGAGCAAGTTCTTCTGCTGTGCTTGGCTATGTCCGCCCTCTGGCTCAAGCATATTTCTGGGGACTCCTTAGTTTTTGTTTCAGAAATGCTGTTGTTTTCAATCCTAGATCCTTGTTTTTTCTTTTGTGTGACCACAGATTCTTGAACGAGGGGGTGATGAAGTTGTTGGAAGTGAATATTGATACTTAGAAAAATCACAGTTTTTTAGAAAATGCTCCTATTGGGAGGAGCAGTCTCTGTGGTGATCATTATCTTGTATCTTGTCTCTGGAGTCCTGGATAAATCTTATTGGGTAATTTAATTCTAGCCCTTAAATACTTCTGTCAATGAGAAATATGCAAAAGAGTTTTTTCTTGCCCATAGCTCTTTTGCAGCCCTGCTGCGAGCAGTTAGAGAAACGTCATATATTATTGCTGAGCTGGGATGAGACCTTCCATTTCAAAGAAAACTGTAATGTTTTATCTATCTGCAAGTTGAAATTTGAAATTCACATGAAGCAGCTTTGGGGTAGGAAGAAAATCCACTACCACAAAAAAAAAAACCCCAAAAACCAAAAACAAACAAACAAAAAAAACCAACCAAAAAAACCCCCAACAACAACAACAACAAAAAACCTTGCCACAAAAATTATAATGTAACAGTTGGACTCAAGGATCTTAGAGGTCTTTTCCAACCTCAACAACTGTGTGTTTCTATGAAGTCTCTTATCTTTTCCCTTGTCTACCTAAAAGTCTGAAAACAAGGGGCTAATGAAAATAACATTTTAAGGCCATGTTCTTTCTGGTTTTGCAAAATCAGTATGATTCCAATCCAGTCATGATCCACTGTGCTTGGCACTCTGTATGCACCCACAAAGGCAATTCCTGCCCCGGAAAGATCAGAGTTGGCTTGGCCTGAAGTGAACTTCGATTGAGACAGAACATGAACTTACAGCAAAATAACTAGTTTCAAGTAACTTCGTGTGTGGCTGCCTTTGGGCAAGGATTTATTCCTGGAATGAATGAAGAAACCCTAAGTAATGTTGTCATTGATACATCTGCTTTGCCTTGTTTTTTACAGCTAGTGATAAACACTTAAAGTTTTTCTCCTGGGCTGGCAAGGATGGGGGGAGTACCCTTGAGAAGGTGACCTTGAAGCCATTAGACTGTATTGTTTGTGTTTGGCAATGTCTCTGATTATCCCAGAAGGGAACTGTGAGAGAGCTGAGGATGACCCGTGGTAATCCATCATCCCCATCACCAAAAACTCCAGTTATGAATCTAATAGACTGACAGAGTATTCCTGCAGAGAGAATTTGTCTGCCTGTTGCCTGCAGTTACAGCACGTTGTTAGGAAATAAAGACTCTGAGAGCATAGTTTCATGGGAAGATGTTGCAATGTGGGATTTTTTTCTCCCGTTCTAGTTTATCTCCTGTTTTAACTGTGTGTAATTAAAAAGTGTAAGCTTTTGAAAGTCCTTGCAGCCTGTATTTCATCTTTGCTCTCCTGCTTTGGGCAAGGACTTTGCTAATCACAGCATGACTCATTGTTAACTGAGGCTGTTCAAAGTGAAGGGAACCTGGGCCTAACACAGATCTGTGTCCTATCTTGTCGGCCTGAGACTGTATCTCCTTTCTTCCATAAAATTGCAGAGCAATCAGCGTGTTGACCTGTATAAGTGGAAGGAAGGTAATGGGGAAGTTTGCACATCTCTGCAGGGACACACGCGTGTGATCAGGTGAGGAACAAGCAATGCTGCAGCTTGCTGAGTGGAAAGAGATGCATTGTTTCATAGAAGCTGAGTGTTTTGGTCCTGGCCCCAGTCAGGCTCTGCTCTGAGCCTGTTTTTACTCGCTTCTCTGGACTGGACTGCCTTCCCATTTGGTGCTGATGTCATGCATGAGTTGGCTCACTCTCTCATGGCTCCCCCAGTATATCAACTTAGGCCTTGATGGCTTGAGTGTCACTACCTTAAGCTGCTGTCCTTGTAAAGAGCTGTAAACAGATAGCATGTTTAGTAAATTGAATCCCAGCTGTGTTTCTGTGTGATAGCAACTTAATTAAGGCAGGTAATCCTAAAGACCAAGTTCAGAGAAAGTTACAGTGGTGCAGGGGAGATTTTTGCCTCTTGTTTTAAGGTCATATTTCAATGCTGGGTTGGAAATGCAGTTAAAGAACTGTTTTTCCTCAAGCTCCTGACTGTGGAAAGTATTTGCAGTCCTTGAAATGACAGTTGTTTGGGCTGACTGGAGGCTGTTTGTGTCCCAGGTGCACTTGGTGTTCCCAACAGGGAGGCATCCCAGAGTGAGGGGTTGATACCAAGGATGTGTGGTTACTGAGAACACTTTGAGACAGTGTCCCTTTGCCTGGATGGGAAAGAGCAAACGCACCGTAGCTGTAAAGTTCAGGGCTAGGAGGATGCTTCTCTGGAATTTACTTAGAAGCATTTCATTGCTTCTTGGAATTTACTTAGAGAAATTATTAAGATCTTGCTTTTTACTTTAAAAGTTTCAGTAGATGTCATGGAGTTGTTGTGAATTTGTTGGAAAATATACTGGTGGCTTGTGAAAAGTTGATGCAAACTCTGTGTGTGCTTTTCTTCACTGATCTCTGATTTTGCCTTTGCAGTGACCTGGACTGGGCAGTGTTTGAGCCAGACCTACTAGTCACCAGTTCTGTGGACACATACATCTACATCTGGGACATCAAGTAAGAATTAGTATATTTCTGCATTTTGGGGAAATCACTGGACTCTCTTCCATAATTATCAGCTTGCAGGGCAAAGCACTCCCTGATAAGTGCTGCTCTTTAGCTGTGCTTGCAGGGACTTCAGCTCCTTCCCATTGTCTCCAAGATGACTTCTACTCCCCTATTTTCAAGCCCGTTCAGAGTCAGTGATGGGCACTAGAGTGGTACAGTTAAGCTACAACTGTCTGGCTTCACTCCCTGCCCACTTCAGATATTTCCTTGCAGGCTTTTCCTGGAGCCCAAGGGTGTTCTTCAGCCTGTTGGGGTTTTTTAGCTGAGTTAATGAGCACCATTTCATGATCCTATAGCCATTTTCTACTAAATTCAGTGATTGTTGCTGGTTCTCCTTCAGCGGTGGCAGGACTGACAATGGTATTCAAGAAGGTTTTCCTGTTTGTATCTTCCTTTGTTTCCTGGTGCTGCTTTCTGCCATATTTTCAGGGTAGCAGATATTCCAGATTTAAGCCCCATATTTTACACCTGAGAAGCAAGGAGCTGACACTGGGGCTGCTGGGTTCTCTTGCTGGCTGTACAACTCTTTATTACCTGCAGCAAATCACTTTTTTCCTGTCTGCCTCCCTTGCTCAGTTATAATAGGAGGATAATTATATAACCCCACTGCACCAGGCTACCCGGAGGCTTGCTTAGTTCCTATGAACAAGCACTTAGATCCTTGGTTAAATGGTGCTTGAGAATGACAATATATTATTAATGTGTAATTAAAAGACAGAGATACAATAACTGCCGGTTGTTTTCCTGTGATACTATCTTAATACCAAGCAGAAAAAATAGACATCTCTAAAGGTTGTTATCCAAAGTCCTCCTTTAACTCCATTGTGCCCTTCCACTGTTTTGTATCTGCCTGTATCACTTGCCCAGAACTGCTTCCTTAGGCAGTCTCTGAAAGCCTCTACCTCCCACTTGTGCTAGGAAAGGCTCTGAGCTTGCTGTGGCACTGAGGTCCTGGCGTTGCTGGCCACCAGCAAATTAACATCCTGCTGAAGTGATTGTCTCTAATGACACCCTAGGGAGGTAGCCCTGCAGTGAGGGCAGCTGGAAATTCCCCACTTAATTTTTCATACAAAATAACTTTTTGATTAGGCAGAAATTCTTAGAGGCAGAGGTGCAGTCGATTCCAGAAAATGTTCTTCTTTTCAGCAAACAGAAAAAGCTGAAGACAATATTCCTTACTTTCACTGTCACTTTTCATGAAAGAGCAGGTAAATTATGAGGAGCCAAGGCCAGGAGGTAAATTATTGCCTTGATCTATGCCTTAGCTGCTAGGAGTTGTCAGGGTGCTGCACTCGTTTCTGCCGCTGCAGAATTTGGTTTGTAGACAGACAGAATTTGGTCTGTACACAGCTGGGCTGATTTTCTACTAATTTTCTTATTATCTGCTAGACATTAAGTTTTTGCTCTGTAGTAACTGCTCCATCTGCTTTGAATCAGGATCTGCAAAGGCTCAACGAACACATCAGTAGTTTTTGTTGAGTGCTTCCACAGCTCTGTTTGTTCCTTTAATCCTCCTTGGAAAGGCTGTTTTGTTGCTTCCCGCAGCAACAATTTATGAGCCCTGTTTCCTTGCCTACCCAGTTGCAATATGCCACACTTCGTGTACGTTTCTCCTCCCTTTAGTCCAGTCCAGCTCTGTCCTCTGTTGTAAACTTCCTGCTGCATGTGCTGGCAAGACAGGATTGTGGAATGGTTTGGGTTGGAAGGGACCTTCAAAATCTAGTTCCATCCCTCTACCAAGTGCAGGGACATCTTCCAGTAGACCAGGTTGCTCCAAGACCCTGGCCTTGAACACTTCCAGGATAATTGTTGTCCTCCAGCTGGTCACCTTTATTCCATTTAATACTGGTGTATTTTGGTAAGCAGAAGGTACACTAAGTCCCAAGGCAGCAATAACGTTAATGCTGGAATAGCAGAGAACTTGCTGGGAAGGCTGGACTATGCTGTGCGTACTCACAGTGGCCACATTGTATTTCAGAGACACCAGGAAGCCCACGGTCTCACTCTCTGCAGTTGGTAAGTCTGATGTGTGTAATGTAGGCATTAAACAACATTATTGTTGCATGCCCCTACTGTTATTCTTCCCTCCCTTCATGCTCCAAGGCCAGGCATGGCAAAGTACAGAAGTGCCACCATGTGTAGGAGCAGCTTGAGAGGCTCCAGTTCACTGTTCCTTTTAGAAAACCAGAATTCAGAAGAGATGTGCTTTTTGAGGTTCTCAGGCATGGAGGGCAGTTATGGTATTGCTGCCCTGACATTGGTGGGCAGCCACATGGAGCTTCCTCCCACCTTGCTGCACTGCTTGTCCTGGGTTGCCTGCCTGTAATTTCCTCATGTCCTATTATGTGTGGCTGAATCAGTTGAGGAACTAAACCATATCCCAGGCAGCTCTCTGTGCCAGCCTGTCCCCTCACTCATTCAGGCTTGGGTACAGCAGCTGGCTATATCCGCTTCCTTGCTGCACCTGCAACAGCAAGGTCTTTGGGCTGTGCTTGCTCTGAAAAGGCTCTTGTCCTGGCTGCTGGCAAGGTGAGTGTCCAGCCCCTGCAATATCACCTGCTGACAGGTGCTGCATGTCCGTCCTCACTGGCTAGAGCTGGGATTGGGCATGGATGGTGAGCAAAACATCCTTTCCTTGAGTTACTGAGTCCTGGTGCAATCATCACAATGTGTAACTCTCATGCTCTGCTGCTTTCATCTCCTTAGGCTACACATCTGCAGCAGCTCCCATTCCCATCCCTGCCAGCAAACCTCTCTGTCACAGAAATGCAAAAACCTTACTGAGTCAGAGAGAAGCAGTGGTCGGTTCTGGTGTCTGGGGTGAGGTTTCACAGCTGAGCCAGCCCAGCAGCCCGCTCCCCAGAAAGCTTACTTGCTTCTTTCCCTCCTCCTGTGCCTGATGCTGT
The DNA here is from genome assembly GCF_029207755.1 of Chamaea fasciata. Lineage (NCBI taxonomy): Eukaryota > Metazoa > Chordata > Aves > Passeriformes > Sylviidae > Chamaea > Chamaea fasciata. The sequence continues at coordinate 9,105,854 of NW_027094097.1, forward strand.
TTAATGATGGTCCAGACATTTGTGTACCCTTCAGTGAGTGGATCAAATCAATCAACTGGCAGTCTATTTGCAGCTTTTTATCCCCCAGAATAGCTTTTTGCCAGGTTGTCAGGATGAATCTGCTCACCATGCAGCAGGAGGTGGGTAGTGGAGGTGGGGAATAGCAGCAGGCTGAGATCTGTTTAGCTTTCTCATGAATCTCACCTTTCTGATACCTCAAAAGGTTTGAGAATACTGGCAGAATAAGGATGAACAGATGCACTATCCATACAATACCTGAATAATCCACATTAACTGAAGCTGTGCTTTGTTTCTATTAGAAATAATGACCCATCATTTGATTTGACTGATTCCTTCATGATATCACATATAAGTCATATCTGGACCATCATCCAGTTTCTGTTTTTGGTGTCATTGACTTCTGTGGTGTATTTTGACAGGTGGACCTTCTGGTCCAGTCAGTGAAGTTCGCCTGCAGCTGGCCACACCCAAGGTCACCTGCACTGCAGCCTTCTCCTACACCTGTATTTTAATCATAGATCAATAGCATTAGTTGCCTATTTATCAGCTGATATGGGGGGTATCAGTATGGGGGGTAGTAGGTAGAAGAAATAGGCCCTAAGCACCTAGAAGTAACTTGAATAAAAAGAGAGGGGATTTGGGAAGGAGGTGATGAACCTACATATCTGGTCTGGAGGAAGTTGCCCCATCGGAGCTAATGGACATGAGTGTTTTAATCAGGGACAGCCCCTGGCTAGAAGATGTGATAAAGATCTCTAGGCATGCAACTGGAACACTTGCTTTGCTGTCCTGAGGATACAAATGATACACTGAGGAACCAGGAGTCAATAATTTTCATGCCAACCTTCATCCTGGCTGCTGGGATATCTTTCCTGTGAAGTGCCATTCCTGGGCTAAGAGCAGCTCGAGGTCCAGGCAATGGGACTAGTGTGCTGTTTTCTCCTTAACTGCTTGTTTTGGCCTGCTCTGTTTGTGCTGCAGCTGGAGCTTCCCAGGTGAAATGGAACAAGAAAAATGCCAACTGTTTAGCAACAAGCCACGATGGGGATGTCCGAATATGGGACAAAAGGGTAAGCTGAGGGATTTTTGAGCAGTCTGTACATATTCCCACCTACCCAATACAGATACTCTTCTGGTGACAGATAAATACTGACAAAATGTACTACTTTATCACAGATCTCTCTCGTGGGTCAGTTTAAACTAGAGAGAATTGGGAGTCCAAGAGCATGAAGAGAGTATGTGGGTAGCCTCCTTGCTCAGAGACTGTACCCATCAACATTTTCCATTTGATCTCATAGTACTTAACTGTTTAACTGAGTGTAAAGTATGGTTAGGGTTGCACTTGGTGACTGGAATTTGCCATACCTTCACAGGATTTTTTCTTCAGCTACTTCTGCTGAACTATTTGCTGTTCCTCAGCAGGGGTGGTTGTTCTAACTCTCTTGCCCAGGTTAAAGTGTCTCTTTTTATTCCAAAGAACTAGACCAAATGTTAGGTGTCCTATGCTGAGAAGGACAGTGTCTCTCCTTGCAGAAACCCAGCACTGCAGTGGAGTATTTGGCAGCTCATCTCTCCAAAATCCACGGTCTGGACTGGCATCCTGACAATGAGTATACACTGGCCACTTCCAGCCAGGACAACTCTGTCAGGGTAAGTGTTGTTTCTGCAGTTCCTGCTAGGGAGCAGGAAGGATGGTGGAGCAAATCCCCTTCTGGTGTTGCTGAAGTTTGTGGGAGTGCTTTGCCATTGGCAAGATCTGGATCTTTATTGTTTGGATTCTGGCTACCTGGTGTGTTGAGCCAGGACTGCACTTTCAGAACAGTCAGAGAGGTCTTTGAAGAATGGGTGCACATATGTTTGCCACATATCTGTGGTGATTAAGGCAGTATTGAAGCTGAAAACAACTGCCTCTGCCTGTTGCTTGCCAGAAAGGAACAGACCACACATGCCAGAAGAGCCATTTTCCTGAAATGCATGTTGCCAGCCTCAAGCTGATTATAGCAACTTGAGGGGAGACATACTTCAGCCCCTGGAGTTTCCAAACTCATGTCGAGCAGGAGTATCAATAAGAGACTGCCTGCAAGCACTGCTGTGCAGGGCCTCTTGCTTGGGGGGAAATAGTGTGCTTTGTGTGTCAGCCAAATTGAGTTCATTCACATTGAGCTGAGCTCTGAGGCAAATGCAATTGATGTGTATTCTAGCAAAGCAAAAGGTTAGATTCTTCATTAGAAAATTAGCAGTAACAGCAGGGTGGGCCTGTCTCCAGCCTGGACTGGCACTTTGGCTGGCAGCCTGCAGGGTACCTTGTAGTTCTGAAAGCCCAAGCAGGCTGCCTGTCTTCCTGCTCTAATTACTCAAGCTATGATCACTGTGAATATGACCCCAAGTCACTCATTTTCTAAGGGATGCTGCCAGATGCTGATAGCTTGGTATTTGTCCTTTGGGGCCGTCTCTGCTGTTAATGAATGGGATTACTAATGATGCTGTGGGCACCCTGGCATGCTTTTTGGTCTGTTCTATCTGCAAGCCACATGGAAAACTACAGCCTGAAAATATAGCCAGCTGACTCCTGCCTTTGCTTGCCTTTCTCTTGGTTTGTTTTTTTTTTTTCAAGTTCTGGGATTACCGTCAGCCTCGGAAATACCTCAATATCCTTCCCTGCCAGGTTCCTGTCTGGAAGGCAAGATACACGGTGAGTGAGAAACTCCCACCAGTCCCACTTGTGCTCTGAGAATAATGCACAAAGAGACATTAAATAAAGAACTGCCATGGGATTTCTCACCAGTTCTACTTGTGGACATTTATTAACTTGATTTAAAAAATCCTTCTTGGTGCCTAAAAGGTGTAAAAAGGCAGCATCCACAGTGGGGGCATTCAGGAGAAGGAGTGAGCGAGCACCCCCCCAAGTGAAGCTAAGGCTCTTAACATCTGTCATAATCCCCAGAGATCTGAATGTGGCCTGAAGCCGGTGCAGTGCCTTGAATCTTGATCCCCTTTCCCTGTTCAAACAGGGATTCCCAAACTCTGTCCAAAGCGAGGGGTGTAGGGCTGTTTTCCATGTTCCTCTGAGCATTGTGACCCTGAGGAGCTGCTGGGGCTCAGTCCCCAGGTCGCAGTTCTTCCAGCTCCAGGCAGACTGCAGTTAAGGATCACCAGTGAAAAGTCAGTGGTGAATTCCCTCTAGCCTCACAGATGAAAAGTGAGGAAGCAGCAGAAAGAAGTTACTCATCTTAAGTGAGCTGCATTGAGTATCTCAGTGTACTACATCTTACCCCTTGAAACACAGTGTTTTTTCACAGCAACTGCCTTGGACCGTGCCAGGTTTTGGCCTGGTTCTGTTTTGTGCTGAGCTCATTTAAAACCTTCGCATTCGTGTTGTTGGGAAAAGGGAAAAATGAGAGTATGATAATAGCAGTATGGGAACATAACTCTCCCTGGCTGACTGGAAGGGTGTTTCTCTCTAAGCCTTTCAGCAATGGACTGGTGACAGTGATGGTCCCCCAACTCCGTCGGGAAAACAGTCTCCTCCTCTGGAATGTCTTTGACCTGAACACGCCTGTCCACACTTTTGTGGGACATGATGATGTGGTGCTGGAGTTTCAGTGGAGGAAGCAGAAAGAAGGTGAGTTCAGGGTTGAATGTGCTCTCTTCCCTACACTGTGGCTGTCAGCTAACCAGGGGTGTGTAGACCTGGCTCCTGCAATGCTGTTGCTGCTTGACTCTTGCCTTTCCTTTGAAGTAGCTCCTGCCCACCTTTGTGTCCTCCACTGCCCTCCTCAAACTACAGCTGTTCTGTACTGGTTTTATGGCAGTGCCTACAGAAGCACTGCCTTGTTTCCATCCTAACAAAGCTAATCTGCCGAATGCTGAGTGGGTCAGTGGTGACTGTCATTGCTTCCACTCTCATGGGAGTCTCTTTTCAAATGAATTTTTCAGAATAAATTGTGCAAATTATTAGATAGGTGCGTGAGTGCAGGCACCCTTTCCCTGCTTAGAGCTGTAGGCTAACCAGTTAACCCCTCATATCGTGGTCTGGATCAGCAGCCTGCAGCATATCCCAGACCACAGACCCAGCAAATTCACCTTATTTGTGTGCTGGTCAAGGCACGGGAGGAATAAAGTGGGATAGAAAATCTGCTGTTAGAATTTAGTCCTGACTAAATTTTCTAGTGTAAGCAGCTAAGAATAGAGGATTCCATACCAGAGGTTGCATAACCACACAGAGCACGGCTTTGTTTCCAGCACTTCAGCTGCCACTGGCAGAATGTGCATGTCTGGCTTTGGTGTCACTTGTGCTACAGCTTTGCAGTGCTGTGTAAAAATGTTGGTCCAGTCCTCTGCCACCAGCTGCTGTGACCGTTCAGTTAAGTCACCTCCTTCTCCATACCTTGACTTTCCTCTTTCAAAAAGAAGAGAGCAATGGAGAACTATATTAGGATCTGAAGGCACAGTCTAAGATAGTTTGTGAATGAACATTGTAGCAGGCTTGAGCTACAGTTGGTTGTCTTACCTGTGAGATACATACCCAGGGTTGGACATCTTGCTTGTCTCAAGCAACATAATCACACAAACATTCCAAGTCTACTTCAGTGTGGAGGCAACCAAGATAGCACAATTTTCCTTCCACAGAGTCTGTTGTGCTGTATTTAGACAGCCCCTATGCCTCAGCAGAGGGGTGTAGGAAGCAGCTGTGCAGCAGCAATTTCTTAAGCATAGCAGCTGTTTGACAAGGGAAACTTAAAACTGTATCACAAGACCTAAACATGGACATAAATAGGTCTGTGTGCCTCTGCCTGTTGATAGATAGTATGTGGTTAGATCTATTTCCTTACAACCTGAACTTGGCATCATCCAGCTCCTTCAGAAGCAAGAAGAGGAAGGGCAGAACCACCTTCTCATTGCTGAGAAATGTTTTAAAACATCTGTCTCATGAAACAAATTTGATGAACTAAAAGATATTTTTACTTCACAGTTATAGTTGAGAAACATTTATTTTTACTATACTATTTCTTCTATTTAAATAAATGTTGTTGTGGGTCTTGTTTATTCCTGGTTGTGTCACATTCATTGTACTTTGTGCTTTTGGCTTGTAAATCACAGCCTGTTTAGAGGTGTGGTAACTGGTGTGGGCACAAAGGCTGGTGTACCTAGGTCAATTTGAAGCAGAAAAGGCCATGCTCTGCCTTTCAGTTTAGTGCCTTATCCATTGGATGTGATTGCTGGCTTGTTTGAATCTGTTTACTCTAAACACAAGGCTGAGAGAGTCTCTTTTCCAGTGGGGTCTCTAATTGTTTCTGTGCTCTTTAGGCTCTAAAGATTACCAGCTGGTTACGTGGTCCCGGGATCAGACCCTGCGCATGTGGCGGATTGACTCTCAGTTGCAGAGGGTATGTGGATGCTCTGGCTCTTGAACTGTAGCCAGTTTTCTTACATGCTGGATTCACCTCCCCTTCCTTGCACTCCCAGTCACTCCTCTAATATAGAGCTGCAGACACAGAAGCCAGCTGCTGCTTCACTTTCCTCTTCAGCTCCAGCCCTAAAACATCCCCATGGAGACCTGTGTCTTCTTTTTTGAGCCTGTGTCTCAAAAAGTTTCTGTAGGTGTGCAAGGCTGCTTTGTTGTCTTAACATTAAATGCAGAAGTTTGTTTGGAAAAGGTGGAGGGCAGTTACTGCCTTCATTGTCTTTAAAATGCCACGTCCGTGGCTGCAAGACTATTTCTTGGCGGTTTAGGTACCAGGTAAATGTAGGGATTGTGCCTTCCTCTACCTCCCCTTGTGTCCGTTGCCTCTAAGTGTGAGGTGGGTGGGGTGGGTGTGTGGATCTGCAGCAGTTAGAGATTCTGATGCAATTACTAGAAGAGCTGTGCTGGCTCATACCAGAGGTTCAGATGGCCACAGTGGGCCACATGGCCCTGTCACATCTTCAGCTTGGGAGGGGATAAGAAGGAGGCAGGCATAGAGTGATGTTTCTCTCAAATGCCCTGTCAGCCTTCTGCTGTTTGCAACTTAGAGGCTCATTAAGTCTGCATCTTTTTGTGAGATAGAGCTTGATGCGTGTCACTTCCAAAGACTTGTGTTTTTTCTTGGGACTGTGTAAATTTTTGTTGCCATAAACATCATAACAACAAGGAGTTTCGTGGCTTTTCTGCATATTGTGCATATTGTGTGGAAAACCAGCTCATTTGTTTATTTTGCCACCTAATTTAATTCCACTGAAGATGAAATGAGCCATATTCTCTGTGCTACTGATGATTCTGTAGGCCTCTATCATATTCTTCTTGCCTGCCTCCTTTTCAAGTCAAAAGGTCTTGATTTAATTCATCCTTTGTACTAGAACTTTGATTGTCCTTTTGCCTTCCATGACCCTATTTCAGTTCTAGTATATGCCTTTGGGGATAGGGATCTGAGCTTTGTTCTTTCCAAAGAATTCTCAGTACTCTGTTTAGTTTGTAAATTGTTTGCCATAATCCCATGAAATCATCAGCTTAGTCTGGCTTCTACATCTTGTTCCCTCAGCTTGAGCTTGCCATTTTTCCTGATGTATGTTGCTTTATATTTATCGGAGCCAAAGTTCATCTTTCATTTTAATACAGTTACTCTTGTAAGGTCCTTCTGTGATTGTTTGCCGTCAGCCACACTTGCTATTGCCCTGAAAAACTTGGTGGCATCAGCAAACCTGGTCATGTCGCTATTCACCTCCTATTCCAGGTTTTTAATGAATATGTTGAGAAGCATGTGTCCCAGCACAGATCCTGCAGGAGTCCTGCAGGTCTGTAACAAACTTTCTCTGTGAAAAATGACCCTTTACTCCTACCGATATATTTGTGAACATTTGATTTCTTTCCTGTCTTTATAGCAATTGTTCATTCATGTCAGAGCCTTTCTTTTTCCTCTACGGGCTCCCACTCTTTTGTCCTTGTCTTTGTCTGGATCAAAATACGCACATGGTGGCATGTTGCTGGTGACCAATGCTGTTATTTGCTACATCACACTGTTACCCTTTCTCTTCCCTTCATCTTCCCAATTTTCTTGTGCTGAACTTAAAATTCAGGGTTTTATAGTCTCATTTTGATACAGGACCTAGAACAATAGGGCCCATGTATGTATCTGGGTCTCTAGATCCTACTGGAGTGTAAATATCAAATACAAAAAGTGTGCTATATTAAGTTTGGTCTAAAAAACAAGTTTTAACAAATTAATTCAATGAATTAAAGTAATATCAGTTTCAGTTTTGACTAAAGGTAAACTTCTATTTCTTAGACTGGCCCTGTCAATTAAGTGGCTTTTTAAGTGAGCAGGAGATTTGGCCAGGCTGTCTGAGGTGACAGAGTTGAGGGTGCTGGAAAGTGACAGATCACCTGTCTTTGTCACAGGAACAATGCAGTCCTAGTCATGACTGTTGCGTGGATAGACCTACCTTGCAAATCCATCTGTCTGGAGAAGTGAGTTGTTTAGTGGTGGCTCTTCCCACAACTTGGATTCTGTTGTGCAGCATGTGGGTGTGTTTGTTCTTTTCAGCTCTGTGCTAATGATATCCTGGATGGAGTTGAGGACCTCATTGATGGGATTTCTCATCTGCCAGAGCCAGACAAGACCCTTCACCCCCAGGACGTGGAGCCTCAGCATAACTCTGGACATGGGGATGAGGAAGGTGAGAGAAGTGATGGCTTGTGGAACCTCAAGCACCAGCATCTTTGTGTTGGGAAGAAGATAAATTTTAGCATAAGAAAACATAGGCAAAGCAGAACGTTCTGCTGTTTCAAAGGTTAATGGATTCCTCATCAGGGAGGAGGAAAAACATTAGGGGTTCCTCAGGATGGTCCTCCCAAGTTTTTTCTCTTCTAACACAATGATTCTAGCTGTAAAATGAAGCTCTTCCTTGTCATGATTTTCATTTAATTGCATGCTCTTTAGGTTGTAGTTGTGGCTTGTTGCCAAAAGTAAGGCAATCAGAAAGTAAGTTCTGCCTTTTAAGAAGATAGATTAGTTTAAGATGAGAGATGAGCCCATAGAAGAAGAACTGTGTGAGTAAGGCACTTTGACACAAGCTGCTTGTATTACACCTGGTACTTAAACTCTTCTGCTGGGGTCACTGTGTGAACTGATTTAAGAAGGAGGTGTTTGCTGGTGTCTTCACCAGAAGTAGATACGGAGACAGGACATGAATTTTTGGTCATGTATTGATGAGAGGTGGCTAAAGGCTGGCAGAGTATAGGGGGAGGGATAGTATCCCTGGCTTCTGAGATACTGAGGGGTGGGTGGGAGACACTTTGACAGAAAGTGTTTGTTTGTCCCTACAGAAAAGAAGGCATGCAAGGAACATGAAGGAGGATTTGTGTGGTTAAGGCTCTGGCCAGGTTAAACATTCAGGGTTAGTTTGAACAGTGTAAGTACAAGAAGAAGAGGTTATAGCATCACATGCTGATGTGCATGGAAAAAAAGGTATCTAAAGGGATTTCTACAGCTACACTGAGGGAAAATTGGGTGCACCAATGCCATCGTGTCAGTTTGGTTTTAAATTCACAGCTCCTTTCAGTGTTGTAGCTGTGCCACAGTGGATCCCCATGTGGTGCGTTTATGGGGAAGCAATTTAATTCTCCCTTTGGCTTGCCAATAAACTGCAGAGACGGGGAGAAAGTGGTCTAATGTCCATCCTTTGAATAAAGGAGCAGTTGTGAGGTCCCTTAGTTGAAGCATCTCTTCCTAACTGGAAGTTTCCTTGCTCAGCAATTGCCAGTGAAGTTCCTTTCTGCCTCCTGTCCTGTGTGGCAACAGAACAAGTTTCTGAATGCCATCAGAGCTTCTGTCTATGTTAGGGTTTTATAAGATGATAGAAAAAGCCCCAGATACCTGTGCTCTCCATGAGCAGTACTTCTGGGGCAGCACAACCTCTCTTGCTTCAGCTGGGAGCATTCTCATTCTGGTTGCCTGACCTTTCTTTTTTTCACAGGAGAGAGTTCACTCTTCCACTGTCCCTGATGAGGCACATCCAAGCATCCCATGTGGTTTCTGTGTGGGTCTGGTTTCCATGTGGTTTCTTCTTTGGTTCAAGCTGTTATGGTTTTCCTTGTGGCCAAAGGGAATGAACGTAGCTTTTCTGTAGCAGGGCAGATTTTGCTGCAAATAACACAACTGTAGGATTAATGCACAAGCAAATCCCTAGGTAGGAATTTCAGTTCTTTCTAGCCAAGAAGCTATTGTGGACTGTTGATGTTTCACCCTGGGGGTGACTGCATTTCAGCTGCAGACAGAGCCTCCATGTTTTATTAGTAAAGCACTTTGGGGGATCTTTTGAAGAGATCAGCACTCTGCAGGTGAATGAGAGAGCCCCCAGCTGTGCCTTCACTGCACAGCTCTCGCTGCTGCTTATAGAGGAGCTTTAGGAATCTGTTCAAATACGTGGCTTTGGAGGATTAAAAACTAATTGGAAGGGAATGGGAGGAGAAGACAAAGGGAGGGTACTACCCATACTGGGAACCTCAGAGATGGCTTTTCAGTAATCTATATGGTGTCTTGAGCTAGAAATAATTATCTTCCCTGAGAGCCACTGATCTTCCTTTAATCTCCTTTTCAGCTCCCTTTTCTGGAATATATCTAAGCGCTGTAATAGAATTGCAAACAAGAATGATTGGCTAAGCATCCTACCTATCCAAATCCAGCAATCCATTGGGTAGTGGTAATACCAGATATTTGTCCCTGCAGCAATGTCAGTAACTTCTAGGCAAATGTCTGTAAAAGATCAACTTCTTGCATTTCTTTTCATTTGTTTTTGCTGGAAATCGTCTGTGCAATGTGATATTGCAAGTGTGAGAATGACAGCAGAAAAATCAGGACTTCCCTTCTTTCCTTGAAACCATCATCAAAAAATATATTTGGCCTTCTTAAGAAGTGATGCCACAATAAAATGCCCTTATGGAGGTACACAGCAAGGAACAAGGCAAAAGCCAGGCACAACCACAGTCAGAGACCAATTCTTCTGAAACTCAGTGAAGTTTGCTATCTTAAACTTATTTCTTTGTGTCCTGCAGCACTTGCCTGGCTGTTTAAATGTGTTCTGGCCTTCAGGGGTTATTGTCCTCCTAAAAACTGCTGGAACTGGAGAGTTAGACCCAGTATTTTGATGAGTCTTTAAGGGCTGTTAAAGCACTAGAGTGCTTTGCAACATTAAATTTAAATGGGTGCTGCAAATGAATTAAGCTTCTATTAGGACCAGAAATACTCCCTGCTCTCTCCCACAGCATTGTTGTGCTTTGGAAGCTTTCCCTGAAAGTCAGGAATGATGAGGTGTTAGTCCCAAAGACCAGAGCTCCTCCTGGGGAGTGCTAGGGCTGCAGTTTTTTCCTGCTGAACTGAGATGCTCCAGTTCAGCCGATCGTGACTCTGGCAGCACTGTGTAGGATGGAAAAAGGATTTCACATGAGAAGAGAAGGACCATTTAGGACTGTACAAAGTACAGGCAGGTTCTGTAACCTTCCTGGGAACCCTGTGTGCAGACAGCTTTGGTTTTTGGAAGAGAAGGGTCAGAAACTTGCCTCCAAACAACAGCTGAGACCCTCCAGCTTACAGGTCTTTGCCAGGTAAAACTCATACCTCCACATGTCAGAAGAGCAGAGGAAAACCTGCTCTCTCGGCTGCCTCCTGACATCATGTGAAAAACTCTGCCTGTTATAGCTTGTCTTAACTTGTTTTTCATCTTTCCTGTCAGCCTTAAAAGAAGATTTCCTGAATGACCCCCTGGTGGGAAAGAAAACGGACCAACTGGGGCTGCCTCAAACACTGCAGCAGGAGTTTTCACTGATCAATGTGCAGATCCGAAATGTCAATGTGGAGGTACAGAGTTTCCTTTTGCTGGCTTGTTAGGAGAGGATGTGGGCAGGCTGGTTTAATGGAGCCTTTAGAGGCGAGCCTTCTTTGCTGCAGTGACTGCTGTCTGTAAACAGGTTTTATTTTGAGCTGTCAGGATCCTCCTGGCCAGAGGTAGTAGGAAAGAGGATAATCCCAGACACTGTGTGAGAGAAATGTTTCAGCACAGTAAGTACACTGGCTGATCTGGAGAAGGCTGGATAGTGTTTTCTTCTCTGCCTAGACTGTGGAGTGGAAGGTGACTTGTTCCATGCAGTTGATCTCATTTCAACTGGTTCTGAATCCCATCTGCTGAGCCCTCCCTGTCTTGAACTCTGTCCCTCAGTTTTGCTCTCTCCCTTGCACTCCAAACTCTTCTGTGCGTGGAAGCTGGCTGGAGGCACAGCACTGAGCTGGGCTGGGAGGCTCAAGGCTGCTGCCTGTCTCCTTTCCCCACCCCTGTGGTTTCAGAACTCATGGCTTGTTTCTGATGTAGTTTTCTGAGACAGTCGTGCAGGATCTTAGAAGGTGCCTGTTGCTGCTGCACTGGGCCTGGAGCTCTCCATGGCCAGGTGAAGTGGGCTGGGGTGCAGTGGCTGTTGGGATCAGAGCCCCCTCCTTGGTTCTACCTGGGCTGGCCACAGTCTCCAGATGCTGGGATGCTGGAATGTGAGCTGAGCCTGTCCCCATCTGCCTGGGGCTTTTTGCTGTCACTGTGTTCCCTGCCCTTGAGAACAGCAGGACTTCATCTTATGTGCAGAGGAACCATTCCCTCAGCATGAATTTAAGCCACTCTAAGTGTAAAAGTCCTGGGAGATCTAACTAGAGAGCAATTGCTTTTCCTCACAGATGGATGCGGTGAGTCGCAGCTGTACGGTGTCGGTGCACTGCGGCAACCACAGAGTCAGGATGCTGGTGATGTTCCCTGTCCAGTATCCCAATAACGCTGCACCGTCCTTCCAGTTCATCAACCCAACCTCCATCACAGCTTCCATGAAGGCAAAGCTGCTGAAGGTGTGTGAGGAGTATAGAGTGTCTTTATGAATCTACAAATGATGGATATGTGAGGTCTGGATTTTTGAGACATAACCAAACATCCGACCTTGCTGAGGACATACCACAGGTCATGTTGAACTGATAAATTGTGAAGCCCATAGGGTGAGGTTTTTGTTGATGCTGCAGCCTAGTATTTGCCTTTTTCCACTGCATCTTCATTGCTTCTGTGTTCCAGTGTAATGTGTATTGCCTGAGGATCCCTAACATCCTTCTCATGCAGTTGCCCTCAACCCAATAATAGACAAAATGACCAGCTAAGCATCCAGCTGCAGAATGGTACTATTTTTGAGCTGGGATGTTGCTTCCTGCTCTACTACACAAGCTGCTTTAAAAATTAGGGGACTTTTTTACACAGGCCCTGCTAATTCAGACCGGGTGTTTGATCATCTGGTGTAGCAAATCCTATTACTAATGAACTCCTTTCCCCACCAACACATTGATGGATAAGTTTGGGTTTCTTCCTGAAAAAAACCTGATCCAGTTTGCCACAAACTGGTATGAAACATATGGACTGCAGTAATATTCAGTAATATTGAAGCCTGAATCCTGGCTCAGTGTGCTGCTAGGTGAACCTCAGTGCTCTGATCAAAGCACACAGCCATTCCTCAGAGCAGACAGCACACCAGTGGCTCCAGTGGACGTTAGGGGATGTCTTTGACCTGTTCAGGTCCTGGCATCCAAGCTGCTCTGCAGACAAAAAGGATGTGGACAAAGTGTGGAGGAAACCATGATTCAAAATGCATCTTGTACGTGTTCCAGATACTGAAAGACACTTCCCTGCAGAAAGTGAAGCGGAACCAGAGCTGCCTGGAGCCTTGCCTGCGTCAGCTGGTCTCCTGGCTGGAGTCTGTCGTGGTATGGAGAACTGCGTGGGCTCTCTGCCCTAGTTTGTTGTCTTTTCTCATGTCCCACACTTTTGACTCTGCAGCGAGAGTCTGGCCTCATTAGATGTGTAAATAGACCCCCGTGACTGGCCATTACATTTGTGTGAGCACTTCTGGTTAATGTTGAAGAGAGATGGGCGGATGATTAGATGTGTTTTGTTTTCCACAAATTAGGCCCTGAAGGTTTGCTGCTTTGGGGAACTCTGATATCCAGGTTAGCAGGAGTGAGTGGAGATTGGAGAATTTTAGTGGTGCATGGTAGCTTCCCAGCTCAGCATATATTTCACCGACTACCAGGACATGGTTATCATCTGTGAGAGAAGATAAGAGGCCTCAGGTTGTTGATGGATTCATTCTTGTCTGAAAGGCAGTGGCAGATGTCTTTACCTCCTCAGTTTTAGTCAAAGATCCTGCTAGTCCTATTCTAGGGTTTTTGTTTTCTTCCCTGAAAAAAAACCCAAACTGTGAAAATCTGGGTTTTTTCTGCAGCCTTCTGCTGAGGTTTTGTAGGGATGATACTGCAGATAAATCCAAGTCACACTTTGCTCTTAGCTGAGAGATCTGTGATACCTACTCAGCATCCCAGTGTCAGGTATTAGGTCTTTGTGTGGGTGAAGTGTACTGGAGTGGGTGTTTTTAGCATTCAGGAAAAGGTTGGAGAGTCTCCTCAGGTTTCTTTTCTGAGAGGTTCTGTTTATTCATCACAAACAAAGGGCTGGGTTTTGGTTGTTTTTTTGGTTTTTTTTTTTTTTTTTTTACACGTGAAGGCTTAATTCTGCTTGGTTTTAGCAGTAACATTGTAAGAGTGGGAACTTTCTCTGCTGTGTGGAAATCTGATGACTCGAGGCACCACTGCTTTCAAATAATCCCTTTAGACCAAAATGGTAGTATTCTTTATCCAACAAAATGCCTGTGAGTAGTCCTGAGGTCCCCCAGTAATTCACACCACCTGCCTTCCTCACTTGAAGACTCCAAACCTGCATTCGACACCCCACAGTTGTGTGGTATTCCCACTCAAGGAGATTTTATGCATAATAGAGGTATCATGTTCAGCTGAACTTGCTGTCTTGAGAGTCATATCCAGAGCCTGAAGGTCAGATTTTCTGTACAGCTTCTTCCTGTTCCTCCCCAAGTTAAGCTCTGCATTTCAACATGGTTATGGTGGGAGTGAAGTCTCTGGACAAGCAGCCAGAGAAGCTTTTTCCTCAAAGGCAAATGTGCCTGCAAGTGCCTTTGCAGTTGAAGCAGTAACTGTGCTCTGAGCTTGGTCTGTTGTGGCTCGAAGGATGAGCACCTCCTGTGAGGCTGCTTGGCACTGCCATGTCTGATGCTCTGGCTGGATTTCTCTCTTGTGGCAGCAGGAGTGTGTGTGACCTTGGGTAACTTCTGTTTCAGAACCAAGAGGACAGCACATCCAGCAATCCCTACGCTCTGTCCAACTCCGTAACACCCCCCTTGCCCACGTTTGCCCGGGTCTCCAATGCCTATGGCTCCTACCAGGACTCTAACATCCCATTTCCACGGACCTCTGGAGCCAGGTTCTGTGGTGCAGGTCAGCCCTGTCACTGATACATTAAAATAGGTACCTGGGAAAAGGTCCTTTTAGATGTCTTGGGGATCACTTGCCTCTGAATATGATGAGGCTTTGGTCACTGCCGTGCCAGGAGTAAGGAATGGTGTTAAAGTGGTGATATTGTTGTAAATTTAGAGAAGAGACTAGTTAGTAACTGTTCGCAGTTGGGGTTGCATGTGGGGCTTTAGGATTTGGAAATGCAGGGCTAGCTGAAGAGATAACCTTTGGCTTGTCACATGCCAGAGGCATTGACAGGTCTCTTTTTATAGAACACTGGGAATAGCTGTTTTCCTTGCCTAGTTCTCTCCTACTAGCATCACATTACTGGGTGTATTCTGGCACTCAGTCTTCACAGAATTCCTGTAATTTGGGGTTGAACTTACCCCTTGCTGAAACCATATTCATATTACTAACCACTCTTTTCTCATTCTACACCCTTTGATTTGTCTAAAGTAGCTTTCCCAAGGTCATTAAGAAACTTCTCCTAAATGGGAGATGGGGTACAATCACATCCAAGTTTTCAGGAGAGCGCATAGAAGGTAAAGATCATTAAAAATCAGGTTAAGATCTGAGCAAGAGCTGTTAAGTTTCACTGAGCTGTTTCAGATGCACACATGCCTTCTCTGGACCTGACTGCATCCCAGTGTGAGCACATTCTGAAAACTGCTTTCCATACAGGCCTCTCCAAATTCCCAAGCAAAAGTAAAACAGAATAATACTGCATTGAATAGGCTCAGTGAAACCTGCTAAGTCCTGAAATTCTTGCAACAGTGGGTGGCTGAAGACACTTGAGAGGCTAACATATGGGGTAAGGCTTGTGAGAGAATGCTTTGGAGTTGGCTTCAGATGTCTGAGGCTCTCCTGTTGAAGAAGAGAGTTGTACAAACTGCAGTGGTTTCTCTGCATTTCCTAACATCTCCTCACTCACCTCTGAAGTAACAGTCCTTGCCAAGTTCTGGTGGAGAGGTAAAACATGAGCATGCATTTGCTCATTTTCTTTTCCTGTCTTTCCTCTAACAGCTATAAGCCACTTGAAATTGTGCTTTTGAGAGAAACATCTCAAAAATCCTATGCTTTATAGTGGGTGTCCAGGGAGTCGATTTGGGTTGAGAGAACACGGTGGTCTGCTTTTAGTTTACGATCACTAAGGGTAGTGGATAAGAACGCAGCCCCTTGCCTCTTAAACACAGGGAAATCTGGTCATGTAAGTTGAACCACCCCTGAGTAATCTAGTCCTTGCTGCATGATCTTTATGCCATGTCCTGTCTCTTCAGGGTACCTGGTGTATTTCACGAGACCCATGACCATGCACCGTGCCGTGTCCCCAATGGAGCCCACGCCCAGGTGAGTGCCCTGTGTGGTGTTTGAGGTGTGCTGCTGTCATGGGCAGGAACATACCAGGTCCTACACTGGAGGCAGTCCCCTCTGGTGTTAGCTGTGCCCTCAGTGCAGAGAACCTGGGCCCTTTACACCACGGGGCCTCAGCGGAGACTTCTTTCGAGACAGTGTCACATTACTGCTGGCAGCTGGGGTTAATGGAGATGTCAGTGTGAGCCTGCAGGACGTTTTGGTGGGAAAAGCCCTGAAAGTGTATTCCCTTTTTTCCAGGTCTCTGTCGGCTTTATCAGCGTACCACAGTGGCCTCATTACTCCAATGAAGATCCGCACGGAGACTCCGGGCAACCTGCGTTTGTACAGTGGGAGCCCAACACGCAGTGAGAAGGAGCAGGTCTCCATTAGCTCCTTCTACTACAAAGAAAGGGTAAGTACCAGACCGAAACACTACTCCCAACACCTCAGCTTTCATGATCTATTTTCCTTTCATTTAGCATTGCTGGTAACAGAAGCTTTATATTCCTCTCAAAAAGACTTTTTTTTACAGGCAGCTCTGTCAAATGGATTTATCTCTTATTAGTAACTTCTTTACTGATCCTCTCTAGCATTGACCTGCTTATTTTGATGTTCTGTATGCTGACCATCACAGTTCCCTTCAGTGCATTACACTGTCTCCTTTTCCATTATGTGGGGTTAAAATCTCACCCCTTAACAAGTTGTAGTCTTCAGATAAGTACATGTAGGCAGCTCTTGCTGTTCTGGGTACTCCCTGATATATATAACTGCAAGGGGTTGTGACTCTGCAGCTTACTGCCAGCCTCTCCTGGACTATGGGATGTGGTTGGTTATTTCTATTTCAGGTGTCTCTTTCAGGGATATGTGCCCCTTTGAACCTTTTTTTTTAAAAAACAAATGATTTCGGCATGATTCTTTGAAGATCTTCCAATCTATATAATTCTGATTTAGGTGCAGGTTTTGCTGTTGTTTCTGTTTACAAGACTTTGGAGAAGAGTGGGATTGTTTCCTTCTGGGACATGGTGGGTGAGGAAGACCTGTTGTAATTGTAGGGTGGCCACAGGGTAGTTGTAAAGCAGCTGTGAGGGCCTGATGTGCCTGGAGTAGATGCTGTGGGAGCAATAGGCTGAGCAGATTGTTAGAAACAAACTGTGCTTCAGCAGGGGGTGAAGTGGCTTGCAAAAATGCAGTAAGCTTCCACTGGGAGCCTCAGAATTTGGGACATTTGGGTAGTTTGTTCACTGTCCATGTAGAGGACATGAATATGTTGCAGCAGTGAAGAGCTTCCAGGTAACTCAGAGAAAGCCAAAAGCTCTCTGCACTCTGCTGGCAGAAGAGTTTGGGAACTTGTGTCCCAGGAGCAGAGGAAGTCAAAGCCTTGAACACCCATCCTTCCTGGGCACCGAGAGGAGTCTTGTTTTTCTGGTGGTGCTGGGCATGACTGCCAACCCTGTCTATGGGACTGTGCCCTGCTTACATGACATCATTACACCTCCCAGCTGTGGGTAGAGCCCCTGTCCCCAGTGCAAGTTCTGCTCCCATACAGACCCCAGAAGACTCTGAGTCCCCATCCTGGTTTTTTTTCCCCACAGAAACCTTTTTTTTTTTTTTTTGATGAAAAGAGAAAATGGTGCTGCCTGGTACAAGAATTACAGCCTGTCCTAGTCTTTGTAGGAGCGTTTATTTAAAGAGCTACCTCTGTCCTCTGCAGCAGGCTTGTCTCTGACACACAGCCTCTCTAAGATGACAGACAAGGCTAAAAATAACATGTGGAACCAGCTTGGTGCAATTTCATGTGACCTGTCTCCCCAGCCCTTGTATTGATGGCAACAAGATTTTTGTCACAGGGTGAAAGAATTCAAGAGAACAAAGCATGTGTGCAGCCATGTCTGCTGAAAGCCAAGGGAAATTCCTGTGTTCCCCTTCCCCTGCCGAGCTATCTCCTTGCATGCTGGAATAAATGTAAGAACTCTGGCAGGGAGCTGGTTCAAATGTTCTTGCAGATGAAATACTGTTAAAAAAACCCTCAAAAACCCTGTATTTCCCTTCAGCAGAGGTTTTCTGATTTTTCAGGAGTTGATGTCATGGCCTCTGTTAGATCAATGCTACATATTTTTGTTATTTCATTGTGACGGTTTTAAAAAGCCCAGACTCTGAGTTTAGTTCACTCCTTGCTTTGAAGCTTAAATTTTATGTTTGTATTAAATATAAGTTGAAATTTTGTGCATCAAACTGTGATATCAGACAACTTCATCCCCAAAACTGAATTTATCAGCCATAACCAAGTATATAAATCCAGTGTAGCAACCACTGGCATCCACTACCGTTAGCAAACAAATAGAATTTGCCCATTGCTAGACAGGAAAGATGTCATGTTCTCATAAAGGCAGGGGAGCTGCTGATTCCAGCAGTGAGCTCCTTAGTAAGCCAAAATGAAACTAAATCTGGCACTGAGCCTTTCTGTGCTTATTTAAATATGTATATATACACACACTCACACATATTTATATATATATATATCTTTCTCACTTTTTATTCACATATGCACACTCCTCCTTTCTTCCTCCCTCTTTTTCACTCCTCCAAAGAACCCCACTGAAGAGCAGTAGTCAGCAGAAAGGAGGAGCTTTATCTGTACCGTGGCAATGCCGTCAGTGTTTTGAACCTGCGTGTCCCTTAAAGAAGGTGCCATGGAGTTCTTTTTTTCCCCTGCAGTTGGAGGGTCGTGCCAGTGGAGACCTGGGGACAGCTCAGCCTTGCTGTGCTTGGGGATGGTGACAATGGTGTCCTTATGCTTCCCATCGGGGAACTGGTGGGGTGACTGAGCTTAGTTTGGCTGCTTTTCCACTATACTGAATTTCCTTTAACTAACCCTTTTCTCCTTCTCTGTGAGCCGTCTGGAGGAACCTGCAGCACAGAGCTGCAGCCTTCTCCTCTCTCTATCCATGGGGCCCTGCAGCCAGTTTTGGCTTCCTGGCTGGAGGGCTCTCCCAGCAGTGGGATGCAAGGGGGATGTACAGGTTGAAGGCATGGTTGATGGTTCTGACTATCTATCATCAGCTGAAAACAAATGCAAAATACATTGTACCTCATCCAAATATTCCTTTTTATTGTGATGACTGTTACAGATCTGTACACAAAACTTTTTGTCAAGTGAGTGTACAGTAATGTGCTTTGAAAGATTCCATTTGTTGTTGCTATAATACTGTGTTGAGTACCTACTGAAATATCTTCAGGTTCCTAATGAAAGCCTACTTTGGAGCTATTTGGCACAATCAGTGAATTTGATTGCTCACTCTGTCTGAATGAGTTTCTCAACCCATTGTGACAATACCCACATGGCCCTGCCAAGTAGCAGTGTCTCTACATCCCTTCTAACATCCTGACATATGGTTTTTATCATTTAAAATGAAAGTGAACAGTTACACCGGGTCCCAGTGAATGAAGTTCTGGAGGATGCTGGATGTTAAAGGGAATCTGAGTAAGCAGGAGTGTCTTTTTATCTTCCTGCAGATATCTGTGCCATGGCACTGGACAGCTGTGTTAAAAATGGTGCAGTTTACACTTAGCTGCCTTCCTCTTCAGGCAAGAGGAGTAAAACTTTGGAGTTTAGGCATGTGGGGCACTTGGGTGTTGTCCTCTGCTCAATTCATGATACAAACAAGGTCACACGAAGCAGTTCAGTGCTTCTTGCAGTAATACAGCTCCATATGGAAGACTTTATTCAGATTTGTGTTTGCCAAAGTCTTCCATAGAGGCTGGTGTTGGGCACAGACACAGCAGCCCTTGCTCTGCCAGAGCCATAGGTAATGCTGTGTAGTACAATTGTGTGAGGATGAAAGTGGGGATCATGGTTTGCAACTGTTTGCTGTGTACCAGAATCATTTGGAATAGTATCTTTTACTCTGCTGGTTCAGGGCACTTTTCATTTCAGTTTATTTACCTTTGTCTTTAATTTTCTTGGTGTCTTTCTTCCCTTTTCCTGGGTATAATGTTTTCGCGTACAGATGTCTCCTCGCTCTGCCCGGCGACGTTGGTCCATACAAGCAATTAACGACTTCCCGGTACTGTGTGCTGTGCTAATACTGTCCTTGATATGACCCTGTCTTCTGCCCAAGGGCCCAAGAATAAAATGCCACCTGCCTGCCTTGGAGTAACCTGCACAGAGCTGGGGGACATGCACTCCACTCAGGGCCTAGGGCTTCACAAGAGCAGATGCTCGTGTCAGTGGGCAGGAGCAGACAGTAGTTTGCAGGGTGCAATTACTGACCTACAGGATGGCTGTTTTAGCTGGCCTTGTGGTCAGGAAGGGATGCCAAGGGGTAATCTGAAGTGTAAGAAAAGATCAACCTCTAAGAAACAGAGTGCACTGTACAGGAGCTGAGTGATTATTACATCATCAACCAACTGATGAGACTGACATTAGAGCACATAATTTCTGGAAAGATAAAGCCTTGCTGGAGAGGGAGGGAAGATCACTAAATAGCTGTGGAAGAAGCAAACTGGTTGAGTTTCTGACAACAATCTGTCGTGTCATTAAAATGAACTTCCACTTCTCAGTGCAATCCATCACACAGTCTTACTTCCTGGATCAGAAAATACAATTTCTTCTTAACTTGTGATCTTCTCCCAACCCTTGGAATTGCATCACCCTGCATTCATTTAGAGTGGTTGCACTTCAGCTACCCTGGCAGGTACTCCCTCTGCCTGGCACCTGCCCTGCCAAATCTGCTTTGACAGTTCTTTTCTGATAGTCAGGTCCACGTGTCCCTCAAACTCCAACATCATTCATAAATATCTTGATGATATCAAGATTGCTCAATCTGTGCTGTACATGTGGGCAATTACTATTTCATCACTCATCTTCCGAGCATAGAAAAATCTCAGAAAACTCCATTTCAATTTAAAGATGATCTCTTTAAGTCTGTTTGTCTTAATGTCTGCACGAACAACTGTTTTTTCACAGCTGCTGTCCTTCATGCTATCTCTTCATAAGACAGCAGGGAATAAAATAGAATCCTGTAACACCTAATTTAACTTGGTATAATAGGATCAAATTACAAATTACAACAGTTCTAAGACTGTACTAGTAAATAATAGGTGAAAGAAGCCAGAAGTAATTTACTTGACTCCATCAAGGCTTTTTGCAAAGAGCCTTGTGAGCAGCAGAGGCAAAGATATGTGAGCAGCAGAGGCAAAAAATTAAGTTCTGTCTTGAATCAGGAGCAAACTGAAAGACAGAAAATCAGGCAATGAACTTGTCAGCTTCTGTGGTAAATTGCAGCACAAAGGCCACAGTTTCATTCTTTTACCACTGTCCTGGAAGGAAGAGCAAGTAGTGATGTGATAAAGTTATAATTTTCTGTAGCGTATATTTAAAAGGGATACAGGGGTTAGTCCAAGCCTTGAAGGATTGATTGTATTTGAGGATAACATTTGGAAGAGGCTAAACTGACTCTCTAAAGAGGGCAGCAGTGCCTAAGGTGAAGACACGGGCATACACAAGGAGAGGTATAGGTTATCAGTGCAAATCACGTGCCTTCCTTCTGGGAGAAGAGCTCAGCATTGCTCAAGGTGTTTGAGGAAGCAATAACTCCTCTTTCTTTCTGGCCTCCTCCCATGAAGTGCCCATGCTTCAGGGCAGGTGCCAGCTATTGATTGAGGGAAGCTATAAAGAAGTATTCCTGCTCTGGGGCACTTGATTCAAAAGGGCCTTGGATATTTTGGCGCCTTTGTGGCAGGTGCCTGATACTGTGAGAGATGCTGGAAATAGTAAATGTTGACTATTTTGAAGAGAAAATTCAGGCAGTGCTCCATGAACCACATGGGGGAGTTCATCTGAAGGCAGTTGATCAGAATAAAGGAGCATAGCATTCTACAGGGAGGAAGCAATTTTTGCTTTTTATTTTAAAAAAATAAATATGAGAAGAAGCTTGAACTGACTTGAGCAGGTTTAGCTATTTTGTACATGTCTTATTGCTGCTTAATTCCTTGGCATTGAGTCTGTTCTCTTCTGTTCACGACCTTTACCTTTTCCCTACTAACGCCAGTTTATACAATAAACCCTGAAATTTTGCATATGCTGATGTGAAACAGGCACTTTACATTTCAGGATCCTACTTAAAGCACTGCTTGCCTCAGCAGGATCCAAAGGCACACACACCCAAGTGTTCAGCATCCTTTCCAAGCTGGGCAGCATTTTGCAACTCCTGCTGCTGAGTATGCAGTGATGATGGTGGTTGCTACAAAGCAGTTGGTGGCTTATTCTTGGGCTATCTGTTTCTACATGTAACCCATTTACTGCCATCGTTATCACCTCAGATTGCAGCAAATTGCAGCCTTGGGTATAGTAGTGCAGGTGCAGGCTGGCTTTTTTAGTCATTATTCAGTGCTGTTCCCTGCTGTCACCTCCAACCCCATGATTGTCATAAATGCTTTGGTTTCTTTCCTTCTCGTGCTCTGAGGAACTGATGAGTCTTAATTTACTTATCACTGGAGCTATTTTCTTTCGTATCTTCCTCTCATTAAACTGAGGAGCAGCTGGGTAGATGCAGTTCTCTTTGGAATGGATTCTAGGCTTCAGAAAGAGCTAGAAATGTCGTGGGCAGAGCAGAAGACCTGTGCCTTTGTCCTTCAGCTGCCAGCAGCTAGTTTGGTGCATGTTGATTTCTGCTTCAGCTCCAACTGTTATGTTCCCTGCTCCCTATCCTGACCTGTGCTCCAGCCTCTAGGAAGATATGTTTTCTGCTCTACTGTAATGCCCCTGAGCCTTGGTGACACCTTTTGGTTGCACCATAGTGGGAGCTCCTCCTGGGAGAAAAGGTGGAAAGGGAGGGAGGTGGACCTTGGCCAGACAAACCCAACCTAAAGCTTTCTTTGTCTCTGGTAATCCCTGTTAAAAGCGCTCAAATGCCGCCTGGTGGAGAGCTACTCCTGTAATTAACACCAGCAATTATTGGATTCAAAGTATAACCTCAGCTGTCAATGGTGATGAACTTTACCCCATCTCTGAGGGTTCCTATACTTCTGATTGTGGGGGGTTTTCCGACTCTTACTTGCTGTGGCTGAGGTAAACCTGAATTGCAAAAAACCCAGACTTTTTAAATGGTGACTCTACATGTAGCTTTATGATTTTTTTCTGTCACACCTTTAGGGGCTGGAAGTGGTGGGCATGGAAGTGTAGCACAGGCAGAGCCTGTGGCCATCAACTAATTCTACTCCTGGAGCCGCACCAGTAAAGAATTAGGGTTTCCTTTTTTGCCAGTAAATAAGCAGAGTTAAAAGGAAGAAAACAGGACAATTTTGGTTTGAGTCCAAGTCTTCAGCACGTTCTTATACATTTAGTGTTTCCATTTGTCTGGTGATATGCTAAAAGCAAGCAGTGGAAACCATTCATGAGAACTCTTTTTCATTCTCATCTTCATTTGTTGTCATTCTCCTCAAAAAAAGAAAAAAAAAAACAAAGACCCAATTGCCTGTGGAAAATTATGTGTTTTGTCCATGTTTCTAGTCTTGAAATGCCTGTTGCGAGGCTTCTTCAGTCTGCTCTTGCAGGGCAGGAGCAGGTTGAATCTGTTTCCAAAGAACTGGGCAGAGGGAGCTCTCCATCGACTGTGAGTCCTGGGGGCAGCTGGCTTACAGATGGTCAGGAGGTGACAAATTACCTGCAAGGCTCTAGAAGCTTTTGTTGATAGCCCTGCAGAATGTGGTTCTGTGTCTGCAAGCCCTGGGCTCAAACACCTGCTCAGACACAGCACAAATACCAGTTTTTGCTGTGAGAAGCCTGGTAGCCCTTCCAGGACAGTGCCTGAGGTCTTTCCTCCTGGTGTGTCATTGTGCTGGGGCTCCCAAGCTTCACTCATATACTGATTTTGGTAGCATCAGCAGCTCCTCGCCGCATCTGGGAGACAGCATGTGCTGCCCTGAGAAGGAGTGAGGTACAGGTGTCACTCTTACTTGGGAACCTTGTTATAATACAGCCCACATCCTTCAGCATGGGAAGGGGCAGCTAAACTTTTAGGTGTTATCAAAACAGGATTAGCCTGCCCAACGTCAAGAGAGGCAGAGCTGATCCTGACTGTGCCTTGATTAGGAACTGATGGACTGAAGAGAGATGGGTCTCCCACCTGACCCCATTCTAGCCACCTTCCATTGCATAGTGCTTTTCGGCTTCAGGGGACAGATAAGTACTGCAGGTAGATTGCTCTCAGATGAATTAGGATTTGAAGAGATGTGGCAGAGAACTAGTCAGTCAGCTTTTCCAGAGCACTGGATGCTGACAGACCTGTTTCTACCAGTGTTTCACCCCTCTGAATGTTGGGCATCATGCAAGCTCTGCTCCTCTTTACTCAGGGGAGTGGTGGAAGATCAGGGGAATGGTGATGCTGTGTAACATGAGCATCCCTGGAAAAAACCGCTTTTGCCTCCTTTGAGGCTGAAATACCCTCTTCACTTACTGTCAAGCTGGAGCCTCTGATCCTCAGCTGTGCAGTGTTCAGAAAAGCTTCAGGAGCTCATCCTTTTTGCTTCTTGTGGCATATATTACTAGTATGCTCAGCATGGCAAGATCTCAGCACAGTGGCCTAAGCTTGGGCCAGGCAGGCAGTGCCATTTCTTAAGGTCATGAGTAATTTTTTAAGGACGCTTTGTTTGATAAGTCTGCCCAGGACTGCACGGTCATGGTCAAAAGCTATTTGGCACTCAGCCATCCCAGAACTGGCCTCACACCCACAGTAAAGGTGACCCTGCTTGCAGGTCCGAGTCCTGCCTTTCCTGTATCCCAGTCTGCCCTTTAGTAGCGCCAGTGTGAGCCTGTGTGAGCCGTGTCTGCCTTGCAGAGCATAAGCACAGGGCTGCTTTGCTGGCCCCTTGAGAGAGGGGCTGTTCTGCTTTGTTGAGATGTGTGGGAAGCCCCAGCATGAGTGCCCCAGGAGAGCCTCCCTAACTCAGCATGACCAGGCACTTCTGTGTGGGCCTGTCGGCTCTGTGTGGCAGTGAGGGAACACGCCATAAGAGAGCAGCATTGCAAAGCATTGGAACCCTGTGTAGCAGCCAGTGCTTCCTTCAGTAGAGCTCCAGTGCCTTCTGCCTGTCGTGCTGCCAAACATCCTCTCATCGCTCCTCCTCACCCTCCTAGAGCAAGGAGCTGGAAGAGGTCAAGATACCAGACAAATACTCTTCGGTGTTTCACACAGCCAAGGTAGCTTTATGCAGCTTGGCGTTAAGATGGCCTCTGTATCTGTTACAGGGAGTATTTGGGAATCTTGGCTTTTTATTTCTGTTCCCTTCTGTTGGTTCCTCTCCTTTCTTCTCCCCCTCTTATGTCCTGAGCCAGCTGTAAGTAGCTGTGAGCATGGTAGCTAGGGATCCTTGCTAGGAAAACTTGGGCCTTGCTTTATCATCTGCCAGTTGTTTGTTTGAAGCTGTTGATAAAGCAGGAGGTGGGAGCCCTGTGCTGGCACTGAACAGGGCTGTTCTCACCCTGAGAGGGCAGACCTAGAGACAGTCTGGAGCTGTGGGCTTGCCCTGAGGCAAAGGTTGAGCAGCACCTGCCTCCAGCATGTCTCTGCTGACGCTGGCTGAAGTCAGCAGTGGTCTGTCTGCAAAGGGTTCCCAGTGAATGAGAATTGAACATTCCTCCTGCCAAACTTGCCCAGGTTTGATTGGCATCCTGATGCTGATTTATTCTATTATTGGCCTTCACAGGGAAACTCACAACATACTTTTGAGTGAGTTTGACCTTGAGCTCGCTGCCTTTACCTGCTTTTCACTTCCTACAGATGGAGGTGCTTGTTCTCCTGGGCATGTCATTAATGTTTTCCAGGGTAACACAGATCCTTCTGAAAGGCAGGTTTGGGTGCTGCTTGCATTATTCCTGACCCTAGTACTTTGTTCCCTGTCCCAAGCAGCCCACTGTCCTCTTCCCCAGTAACACTTTGCCATTCATTCTGCAGAAATCAAGGAGGTGGAAAAGCAAACGAGAAGGGACAGATGCCAACAACCGACCTATCAAAGCTGCTGGGAAAGTTATTATCCAAGATATTTCCTGCTTGCTGCCTGTCCACAAGCTGCTGGGAGAGCTCTACATGTGAGTACATGCAGGCTGTCATCCTTTCCCAAATGAAAGTAGCTGTCTTTGGCATTGCTGTGCTTTAATCCTGACATCAGTCAGCATGGATCCATGAATGTTTCTCTACCTGCTTCCTCTGTTCTTGCCTCACTGCTTTTTTTTGGTATCCCTGTGATAGGGGACCTGTCTCCTGTAAATCCAAAAAGTGTGAGGGAAGAAATCTGTGATGAGGTGTGGTCAACAGAGTTTGAAGTGGTGCTTCAGCATCGTCACTACAAATATTACAGGTTCAGATTGTAACCTGCTGAAGAGAGAAATTATCTGTAGAAATTCCTTTTCAAATCTCACGTTAAATGGACAGGCTTAAAAATCTCAGTAAATGCACATTTTCATTCTGTGAAACCATTAATAGCTCATAAAGCTTTTTAATTTCAGAAGTATTTGATATGTTCCCACTTGGTTGTACATGTCAGGTCTGTTCTGCAAGTTGTTCTGGGTTAATGGAAGGGATGGAGTTCTGTGGGCATTTTTGTGTTTTTGTTGGTGTTGATTTTGGTTTTATTTTAACAAAGGGCTTCCTTTTTCCAGACTTTCTAAATCACATGGTTACAAAACCTCTGTTTCTGAATTCTTTCTTTCTTAGCTTTGGTAATACTGGTTGGTCCTTAACAGAATTTCCAGTTTATGGACATTCAGGGAAGAAGCAGGTTTCCTTTCTGAGGAAAGAAAGAGAGGAAAAAAACCCTTCTTTCTCTCCCTTTCTATGTTATTAAAAAAAATATTCTCTTAAAAAACCTGTTAGACCTTACTTCTTGGGACATCTTGTGTAAACAGCCTGACCCTTTTCCATATATTGTAAAAATCTCAAGCAGTTGAAATGTTGGGAAGATTTCTGTTGACAGGCAGAAAAGCGCACGTGGGCTTCCTCAGCCCACCTTGCCAGCCTGTCAAGGCTTCACACGGTGGGTGTGTTATCCCCCAGCCAGCCTGGGTCTTACCAGTGTGCCCCCGTCTCCCTCTGAGTCAGCCAGAGCAGACTGATGGGCTGAATGGCAACAGGACCATGTAGCCAATGGCACCAGCTTCTAGGGACAAGAATGATTCTGGACTTCGCAATACCCTGGCAGAAGTTTGGTCTGATATCCTCTTGGAAATGGTGTTGCTTAGAATCAATCCCAGCTAGCGTGGAGTTGGACTCGATGTGCACTGTATTAGCAAAAATGAATAGTGGGAGGAGGATGGCAGTTACTCAGAGCTGAGTTACCTCCTTTCTTTTCAGACTGAACGTGAATAACATCCAGGAGACTTGCCAGAAGAATGCTGCCTCAGCCTTGGCTGTGGGGCGGAGGGATCTCGTACAGGTATGCCGTGGAATCAGACCTCTTCCTCACCATGCTGTGCTACCCTCCAATGGCTCGTGCTGTCACCCACACCCGAATGGCCACTGGGGTTCAGCAGCTCTATCAGGGGCTCTCTGGTTGCTGAACCAGGCCTGTCGAACGGCTGCCAAGGTGGTCCCCATCTCACTGACTCTGGGCATTGAAAGATTCCGTCCCAGGACTGCACACAGATTCTTTTATGCCCTTTGCCATACTGAGTGAAACACATTTTTCAGGGAATTCCTGTAGGCAAAATGAAGAATGCAGCCTGCTTTTGAGTCATCAAATGGAGTAACTGTGCGCAGAGTTGCCTAGCTGCTGTCAGCATTTTGATCCGTAATTTTTTTCATACTTATGTAATTGTTCCCATTGTTTGGCATTCATCTGTGCTGGCACTGGGTACTAACTGCAGCTATCTTCTCCCAAGAGAGCCTGGGCCCAGGGGCCCCAAAATGGGGCTGGCTATTTGCCTTCAGCTAAAAAAGGGAGGGAAATGGCTATTTTGGCCTATGCTTTTCCCTGTGATTAGTCCATTGCAACAGGCAGAACATTTGACAGGACATGGGAGCACCTGAAAGAGATGGGAACTGGCAGTGCCACAGGAGCTGTGCACATCTTCTCAGCGTTTGGCCCTTCCTAGAGCTGGACAGGCAACATGCATAGGCTTACCTGATCTAAGCAGAAGCTGACTGAAGCCGTTGTCTTGCTTCTTGGGTTCTGTGACACCAGCAGAGAGAAAGAAGGTCTAGTTCCCCTTTGTCTGTTCTTCCTCTTGCAGTCTGGTTTGTCCACATTGGACCAGAGTTTGGGTGGAGTAACTTCAGCAAGATTTCTCTGAGATAACTTGGTTTTTCCTGTCCTATGTGACTCCATCCTGTAGTGCAGCTCACAGCAGACATGCAGGCTTGAGTTGCAAGTTGCAGGTTGGATGTGCTTTGTAGCAGTGTAGGAAGTGGCATCTTTCCTGTTTCCTTTCTGTGTACTCTCTTACTCAGCCCAGTCCTTGTTTCGGTTTCTCTTCTGTTGCTCTCTCTGGTTTCACGGGGAGCAGCTTTAGGACTGCTTTTTCTGGCAGTTTGTTCTTTATACTTAGAGCATATGGTTTTTCTTTATTGTCCGCGTTCCCAGTTCTCTTAATTTCTGCTGTCTTGTTAGCACCATGCTCTTTTTCCTTTCCTGCTCTTTTTTTTTTTTTCATGCTAAACTAGGAGCTTTCCTTTTCCCTGCAATATTCTAACTGTCCCATTTTTTAAGGCACAGCAGAAAAAACATTCCTAGATCAGTGGTGTGGAGACTGACAAGATGGAACCATTTTCAGAGTAGGGGATGATAAATGAAGGAGAAATTTCATGTGAAGTGGTTAAACTTCTGAAGTAGAAAAGACAGTGTCCTGTCTGTGCCAGGCTGCATTAGGAGAATCGTGCTCAGTGACACCACTAATGAAAGGATATTTCTTATGCAAATTATGATTGACCAGTAAACTTTCTGCCACCAGACATCTCTGAACCCAAGAACTGTATCAAATCTAAACCTTTTGAGGCTTGTGAATATAAAATGCACTAATATACTATAGACTGTTCTACTTCTGTGTTTAACTCAAACACAAAACGAGGGGGACAGGGAAAGCTTTGGGTTTGTGTTAAACTCTGTATTATCTGCAACACAGAGACCGAAACTGTTCTCTGCTGTTAGGGGGGGGAAAAAAAGAACCCTAACACAAACAGAAAAACTCCATTATTATCTGTCTGTCTGTGTGTGAATTTGTGCACACCTATGCCCTGGGAGTGTGGTTAATCCTAATTGTAGCTTTGCTGCTTTTGCTTCCTGTCTGCCAGGTTTGGTCACTCGCCATGGTAGCCACTGATCTCTGTCTTGGACCGAAGTCTGACCCAGATTTAGAGATACCTTGGGCACAACATCCATTTGGACGTCAATTACTGGAGTCCTTGTACGTGCCTGAATGTTGGGGAGGGGTTGGGGAATGGTTGCTGAAGCAGAGCCCTCCATAACTATCTATGTGTAAGGGTTCATTTCAGATTTGGGGTAGTGCTGCAGCATGGATTCTTTTCCCATCTCAAGCCTGTGATGCATCACAAAGGGAAACTCCAAATGTGTTTCTGGCATACGGGAGGCAGCCCTTTACCGTCCACCTATCACTCAGGTCTTCCTTGGCCAGCATTGAGCAATAGGCCAGGCACAGGTGGAGCTCTGCTTGCCATACCCACAATGCCTGACTTGGAGATTTGGGTTTCCTGCTCCCTACTAAACGAACCTGTTGGTGCAGCATCTTTTTTCCACTTTTATATTCCCTGTTCTCACCTAGCTTTACTGGGAAGTTGTTCCAGTGGCATCAAAGCCAGGTGTTAGCTACAAATATCTTCCAGGTGCTGAATCTGCTCAGGGGGGCACATAATTTGTAACTGATATTTTTTGTTGATCCACCCTATTTGGAAGTGCAGGATTTGTGTGCTGTACTTTCCATACTGTTGCCTGGCCGAGCTCTCTCCTACTGCATGGCAGTAGTGAGAGCATAGCACAGGTTGTTCTTTATCACTCTCAGCCTTCAGAGCAAACTGGAAACTTCCTAGCCTTCTAGAAAACCTGCAGGAGCCTTTTGCCTTGTGATCCAGGCGCAGGACACTTGCACCCAGAGGGCTTTGTCAAAAAGACGTTGTGGCTGGGAGTGAGCCTAATGGCTCCAACAGAGCCCAAGCACTGCTGGATTCCCAGAGCTCCCATCTTTCTCCCACCAATTTAGGGCATGAATGTTTTCAGGAGAACTTGGCTCCTCAAAGATGTGACAGAAAAGCCAACCCAGGCCCTCAGTGTACATATCTCCTGTGGGCAGTCATGACACCCAAACCCATGTATGCAACAGGCTTGATATTAGCTGCCCTGGAATCTCAATGGTTTTGCCACTGAATTCTTCCCAGTCTCACACTGTCTTTTTCATTTCCCAGGCTGGCTCATTACTCACAGCTCCATGACGTACAGACCCTGGCCATGCTCTGCAGTGTGTTTGAAGCCCAGTCCAGGCTCCAGGGGTGCCTAAACTCTTGTGTCCCCTTTCCTCAGCGTGCCTCCAACCTGGCCTCCCACAGCCGATACGTACGATCTCCATTTCTTTCCCATTTGTCTTGGATATCTTTAAATGTCTCTCACATAGATTACATGATTTATTCTCCTCTCCCCCTCAACAGCCCAGCTTTACTTCCTCTGGCTCCTGTTCCAGCATGTCAGATCCTGGAATTGGTACTGGAGGCTGGAGCATAGGTATGAGACCTGGCTAGTAAATAAAGGAATCTCCTGCCCCTCTGGCCAAGGTTTTAGATGGCTCTTATGGTGGGGAAAAGAGGGAGTTAGTACTGGCTATGATTGCAGATGTGCTCTGCCAGAGCAGCTCTGTGGGGTATGGCCAGTATGGTGTGACTCCGTGGCTGGAAGTGAGCAGGTCTTGCAGTATCTGTGTCGAGGCTCTTGCAGTCCTGCACCTTCTGGCTTCAGTAGATTCTTCATTCAATGAATATCGAAAATGGCCTCAAAATGTCATCAGCCAGCTAATTCCACAGCGTTTGGGGGAAAAGAAGTGCTGGGCTTTCTTCTCTCAATGGAAAAAATGCAGCATTTGGAAAGACTGGCTTCTTTGTATTGTGAATATTCATAGAGGTTTTTCACTGTGACAAAGGTGACGAAGGGGGACTCTGGTGTCAGAGTTGAAGCTTTTGGCAGATTCCTAGTGATATACAGGGCCTGGGGTAGCATCAGCCCTGTTAGTACCACAGCTCTAACTTTTCAGTGTGATATCAAGGCAGGTGTGACGTGGGGAACAGGAGAGGATGGGGGTTAGGGGAGCGGATAATCTTTTGTAGCAGTTATTAGCAGTCATCTCCCTGCCTCCAGGGCAGTACCTTGCATGCAGAGGCCCCTTTACGTAATAGCAGTCCTGGTGATGAGAGTCCTCCCTGTCTAGGAAAGAGGAACCCAGTCCCGCCCAGGAAAATGTTCCGAAGCAAACTCCATGGGATTGATTGCCTGATTACTTTTTGTCTAAAGCAGAAGGCAAAAGGGATTCCTGCACATCAGATTTCTCTGCCTGGTGATCCCCATCAAGTTCTGTCACCAAAAGTGTAGTAGAAGCACTTGGCAAGTAGAGGCTGGCACTTAGTTCTTGGAGGCGGGGCAGTGTTTGTTGGAATGCAGGGGGTGGTAGGACCGAGATAGGACTGAAATGCAGGGGTGCAAACCTGTGGTCTTTGATGTCCCTTCCTGACTCCAGTTTTGAGGGGGGAGATGCACTCACAGCCTCTTGGTGTTTGCAGCAAACAAAGACACAGAGCAGACCTCCACTCCCTGGTGCGAGTCTTCTCCGGATGACTTCCGCTATGGAAACCTAATGTATCCTGATCATCGGGAGCGGGAGAAGGACCAGCATGAGAAAAACAAAAGGTAGGTTATCATGTGCTTCAGGGATATTCAGAGATGCCTTACTTGTGTCTCAGTCACGTGGAACACCATGGCCAGGTCTGTCTTGGTGCTGTACAGTACCACACCTGCCCCTAGACCTTGTCATTCACACAATTACTTGAAGAAGCTCCATCCTGCAGATCAACGCTGCTGGGATTACACATTATACATCCCTAGCAGGCCATGGTGAGGGCCCCAAAGGACAGTCCACCCACAGAGTGTGCACCCTGGAGTGCAGAACAAGTCAAAGCCAGACCAGTTTGTGATCAGCAATGTTTCAGCAGCCTGTGGGAAGTGCCCTGCTGCATTTCCAGCCTAGCCATTGCTGGAAAGAGGATTACAACCAGAGTCTCTGACAGTCAATCAGTTACAAGCCTGTTTGTTCCTCTAGGCTGCTGGATCCTGCCAACACTCAGCAATTTGATGACTTTAAGAAGTGCTATGGAGAAATCCTTTATCGCTGGGGCCTGCGAGAGAAGCGAGCTGAGGTTCTGAAGTTTGTCTCATGTCCTCCTGATCCCCACAAGGGAATTGGTGAGTGTCTGGTCCAGTTGCCCAGGCAGAGACACAGCTCTGCCTCAGGAGCTTAGGAACGTGCCATCTGCAGGGCAGGATGTGTCATGGATGGAAAGGACAAAGGTTATCTGAGAGACCCACCCTAGGGAGTCACAAGGGTTTAAAATTGTTATACAGGTGTAATTGAACCTTGGTACAAATCGTTCCACAGGATTAATGATAGCAAACCAATTATTTAATATGAATAAAATATGAAGGGTTTATTTAAATTGGTTAATATAATGATACTCATTAGACTAAAAAGGTCTTAATCAGAATTATTTACCACACAGTGTAGAAAATTAAAACTAGTAATACAGTGGTTATTAAATAAATAATATCAAAGCTAGCTTAATAATGATCAGGTAAACACTGATGTCCACCCATAGCAATGACCATGGGCAAATCTCTCACTCAGCTTTGAGGAGTGACCTTGAGGGGTGTCCCCACCCAAGGTAAGGATCTTCACACACACCTAAGGGAGGGGTGTTAAAATTTTCACCATTTAAAATTGGAACTGGTCTTTATGGTGTGAAGTGATAGACTGTCAGTCACACAATTTTAGATAAAGTGTTGTCCTGCCTGCTCAACAGAATGTGCTTTATTTTTGAGTAAGATGCTATCAGCTCTTTGGTTTCTTCTGTAAACATCTTCCTCTCCCTTCCCTACCAGGGCTTTCACATCCCTGTTGATGCCAGCCTTGGTGAGAAAGCATTTGCCTTACCTATCCGTGTGATGGGTCTGATTTGGGGTAGTGTCATCAAGCTGGTTTCAGCATTCTTCAACACTAAGAGCAGCAGCCCCCTCCCTGCTCAGTCCATCACTGATAGCTTGCAAGTAGGGCAAAATCCAAGCTGTTCTACTCCTGCTTAGGCAGAGCATCTTGCTACATGGATTAGGTGTCCACTGGTTACTGAAATGTCACTGCAAATGTGGCATTTAACCTCTGACAGCGATAAGCTCTGCCAGTAAATGGGTTTGATGACTTCTTCACAGTTCTGGGTGGAGGAGAGGCTTGCAGGTGTTGTTTCAAGGGTTTTGTAGACTGTAACATCTCTCCAGGAAAGCTGGAAAATTCACATACTGCCATGCCAGCAATGCACAGCTCTGTGCTGATGAATGTCCTTTATTCCCTCTGAGATGCCCTGTCTTCATCTCTGATCCTGGGCTGAAGTGTCCTTATGTTAAAATTGTGAGATCTCTAACTAGGTGAGCTAGCCAGCAAATAGGTGAAGAGAACTTCTCTCCCAAAATACTTTCAGCAGCGTAGATGCCCAGATTAAGGACAGCTGCCAAACTTCTTCAGAGACCTCTGGGAACAGATGTGCTTGACCAGGGGGGAGAAAAACAAGTGAAGGATGCCAGAGAAACAGCAGTAGTCCCACCTTGTCACCCAGGACAACTTCTGGGGAGTAGTTGGAGTGAAGACAGGTGACTTAATCCACTGCCTTTGCCCCTCCATGGCTGGCAGTCTGATACAGGAGCCATCAGGTGGGCTCTCTGATGAGAAATGGAGGCTGTTCTTGCTTGCTTAGTGACACTTCCTAGTGGTAAGAGGTGGATGATCCCAGCAGGAAGCCTTCATGAGTCAGTGTCTCCAAAGCTTGAAATCCAACCCACATTTCCAGCAGACAGCTGTAGCCATCAGGGGAATTGGTGAGCCAGTCAGTGCCTCAGTGCTCCGGTTTCCCCTTCCTTTAATCGCGTGTGGAGAACAAACCAAGAACGCTGAACATCATCCACTCTCCCATCCTGATGGGGCTTTGAGGCAGCTTCAGGGACTGATCTGCTGAGCAAGGGGCTGTATGCAGGGCTGCTCTGTCCGTGATTCCGCCAGCACTAACTGTCCCACTCTGCGTGTGTCCCCTCCGGCAGAGTTCGGCGTGTACTGCAGCCACTGCCGCAGCGAGGTGCGCGGCACCCAGTGCGCCATCTGCAAGGGCTTCACCTTCCAGTGCGCCATCTGCCACGTGGCCGTGCGGGGCTCCTCCAATTTCTGCCTGACCTGCGGACACGGAGGCCACACCAGCCACATGATGGAGTGGTTCCGCACCCAGGAAGTCTGTCCCACGGGCTGTGGGTGCCACTGCCTGCTCGAGAGCACCTTCTGAGCAGTGGGGACGGCGTGCCGCCCGGGAACTGGTCGAATATTTAATTCCCAAGCCATGTTGAGTCAGCTCTGCTCTGCTCTGTCTGGAGGAGATTGCTGCAAGAAGCTGAAGCAGGATGTCCTGGTAATGTGCTGTGGTGATGTTTACAAGTGCTTCCATTACTCCTACACTTCCCAGGTTGCTTTCAGACCAATTCGACCAAATTCCCTGTGTCCATTGCTGGCAATGGATGCCAGACCAGAAAAGCTCTCTCCTCCAGAAGGGTGGGTGAATATTGGTTAGTTTGGGATGAAGAGGTTTTTGAAAGCTCCCCTGGAAAGGGCCCACCTGGCAGAGCCAAACTCGCTCCAGCAATATAGAGTCTTTTCCAGCTGCCTCCTTACACGGGCTAAACTGAGCAAAACAGTTGCTTTACACAATTAAAGTAGAAATAATTCTCAAGCAACAGTAAGGTCTAAAGGTGAGTTGTAAATGGTGTTTGAAGAGGAAATAGTCCATGGAACTGTGCTCAGAGTTTCTCTGGAAGCAGCAGGGTCCTTATTTTGAATGGCTGTTTACATCGTTCAGATTTCACCACAAAGCAAGAGAAGGAAATGACATTTTTCAGGCTTACTTCTTAAATAGATTTCTGCTCACTAGTCAGTACCTATGAAAAGCCCAGACAAGCATCCAAGGTCCCTGGGATTAGTTGCTTCCAGCAGTTTTAGTACTGTTAGGCTTTAAGGTATCTCCATCTCCTCCTCTGACCAGGTGATAAAATGCACTTTAATTTGTCCTTGTCTTGTTGGTGGACACTTTCTGGTGACTCTGGGAAAGGCATCTGCCTTTTGAGTTTGGGATCCGCACTGTCTTTCCATAGATGTGGTGTTTTGGAAAGCCTTTGCTCCCTCACTGAGAAAACACAAAGAGGACATTTATTCCATACAGCTCCTTTTGGCTGCTGTCTCCAAGCACTATGGGGAAAATTATGGGTAATTTGAGATTTGCTGCTGCTGGAGTGATGAGGCTCTTGAACAGGGAGGCAGCAGTTTCCAGGGAAAAAGGGGGTTTGGAAGAATGGTGGGATCCACGGAGGCAAAAGGTTTATGACTTTTCTTACTGTGGAGCATTAACTGGAGAATGTACTGATGGATCTGTCTGTTTGGGGCTATGCCTGTGGGACAGCAGCGCAGGGACACTGCTGTGCACTGTGTGCACACCTGGAACGTGCAGCCTGTGACTCTCAAGGGCTGGCTTAAGCCTGAGATTTGGATTTGGCTGAATGTGTGGTCAGGGATGAGCCAGCTGGAGCTACCCCCACCTGTACCAGCGCTGATCCCTTCTCCCACACTTGCCTGCTGAGTGGGGCCACGTGCCATGCCCATTCCCGACCCTTATGCTAGCTCAGGCTGTGGGATCCTGCTGTGGAATAAACAGATGATGTATCTTAAACAATTAAAACATTAAAATTATTTTTTTAAAGTGCTGTTCTGATATAATGTGGTGTCGCTCTCATGGCTCTCCCTCTGTGGGGAGCCCCCAGCAGCTCTTCCTCCCAGTGGGTGGTGAGTGTTGCACCCATGACCCTCTCCCTGCACCCCAAAGCAGGGGGCTCGGTGGTAGCAGAGCCCCACAGTAGCTCAGGGGCTGTTGTGTCCCGCAGCTCTGGCTGGGACAGTGTGCCACACCAGCCTGGGAACAGACCGGGAACTGCCCGCAGTTGTAAGGCTTCTCTTGGGAAAGTGAAGCCAGGCGGCGTCTGAGCTGCCGGCAAAGCGAAGCCCACATCCTGCAGTTTGGGGAGGCCCTGGGCAGCGTCTGCCCCCCAGGAAAGCAGCCGGGTGCACCGGGGTCCAGCCCGGCGCCGCGGCAGCCCCAGGGCCAGGGTGCTCCTTGCCAGGAGCTGCAGGGAGAGGGCTCCCGCCCTCCGCCTCCCTACGTGACAGCCATTCAGCTTGGAAGTATTTTCATTTCCATGCTTGAGTGCTCCTGTAGCTTGGAAGGGAAAGGAGATTTGTTATTTAAAGGTGACGGACCGACAAATCGTGGTATTTACTGTGTTATTACAGTCCATTACGGTCCATCTCTGTAGCATGTGAATGCCCCTGAGGCGGAGCGCGGCCGGCACTTCAGAGGAGGGCGGAAAAGCCCTTGCCGAGGCTGTTCGTACAGCCCTGCACAGGTAGGTGGAATTTCTTCCCGGATGCTGCCAGCATTTCTCTCACACCCTGCAGCATGTCTGGTGGTTCCTTCGGGAGCAGCCCCACTCCATGCAGAAGTGACTATTGCAAGGAAACACGAATGGCTTATTCCCGCCTGCCTGGAGCCGGTTGAAGAGAGAGAGCTTGTTGCCTTTGCTGTGCAGAGCAGCAATAAATGGTCAGAAATGGGGCATGGGGGTGCCCCACACCATCCCCTTTGTCTGCCCACCCCTGACTGCCTGTCCCTGCATCCACCTGCTCGTCAGAATAACTTGGTAAAGTGCAAAAAGTTTCCCGATGTGGGCAAATCTCGCTCTGAATTGCAGGCTTTAGAGAAGGGAGAGGAGGAAGGGACTGCTCAGGCAGCTAGTCCAGGCCAGAGCGTGCGCCAGACCGGCTCTGGGGATGCTGCCATGGTCAAACCAGGTGAATTGGACAGAGCCTTCAGCTGATGCACAGTGCTCAGGAGCGTGGTCAGTCGTGCTGCAGGGCAGGGCATGACCCATCCATGGTTTCTGCTGGAGCAGGAGCAAGGGGGCATTGGATTAAACTGGCCGCTCTGCACGAGGCAGGAGCGCGCTTTGCACACCACGTGGGAGGGACATCAAACCACTTCCCTCAGGGCATCACCGGTGCCATGGGTTTGCCAGGGCCTCAGGAGTGACTGGACACTGCCAAGGAGAGGAGCTCCATCCCAGGCCACCTCTGTCCGGAGAACCCAGCCAGCAATGCTCTGCAGAGATGTCCATGTACCCCACACCTGCTTTGGCACCTTTCGCAGGCCAGTGCAGAGGATGCTGAAGGCGGAAGACCTTGGGTCCGACCCTGAACAGCTGCTTGTCATAACTTGCTTCAGCTGCCTGCCAAGTGAATCCCAAGGGCTGTTACCGGTGTATCCATTAACTTTCCCAAGGACGGGGCTGGAAAGAGGGAGAGAGCTCCCACAACAACCCACGCTGTGCCCTAAAGGCCACTTTGTCAGCATTTTAAACCCTATTTGTTTTCCTGCAGAGGGTGTAACAAGCATGGTGTGTCTTCCCCATCCCCACTGAGGCTTTCCATGTGCAGAGAAGGAAGTTTAATCCCTGATAATCAAGTTGGCAGAGAAACAAGGAGTGTTTAGCAGAGAGGGAAAATCTCTCCCCATGGATGCAATACCAAGCAGAGTCTGTACTGGCCTCCTCCTCCTTGGCAGCCACAGCTCCATTATCCCAGCATCAGCCCCTCCAGCACTGCAGGGCCTAATCCTGCCCCAAGACCAGCAGCACATTCCTGCTGTCTCCTATGCGCCAGCCCCAGCGTCTGTCCGTCTGTCTGCTGGGGAAACCAGTTCAGGAACTGATGAGCTGAAGCCACCAGGCTGCTCTTATTTCAGCCATGCTGATCAGCAGACTGATTACACTTCCTGATCCTGCTTGTCCTGGGGCTGGCACAGTGCAGGGACCAAGACAGGGATGGGGACAGCAGCAGGGGCAGGGCATTGGCACAACCCTCTGCTGCCCATTTGATGCTGTTATGCTGGCATCTGCTGTACAGTTTGGTCCCAGTACTGTCCCTCTCCCAGTGCCACCTGTGCTTACTGCATTCCTGCTCTGCAGGTGACAGGGTCCCCCTGCTGCCCCATTCTCACTGCAGAGCTGGGGATCAGCTCACCCGCTGTGGGGACACCCTTGTGCCTTGCACGGAGGCATAGAGCCCCACCACAGCACCCAGGAGGTAACATGAGCAGATGAAGTGTCAGCTCACAAGAGCCTGGCTCATATCCCTGAGCCCTGCTGTGGCACGTTTGAGGACCACAGTGGGAGAGGATGACAGCAGGGACCCACAGGTCACCAGGCAGCTTTGTGGGCTGACAAAGGCTGGACCTAACTCTGCCATGAGTTGTGATTACAGAGTGGCCCTTGACAGCCTGTGGCCCCAAATCCCAAGGTAGGGCTGGGCTGCACACACAAGAGGTGAGGTCACAGCCAGGTGTCCCCTCCATCTCCTCCAGAGCCCCACAAAGGGATAGTGGCTATTGCACCTGAGCATGCTTGGGGTCTGGGTTCCCTGGTTTGGTATTGGGTGCCATGGCCTCCAGCTGAGAGCCCCAGCTCATTCAGATCTGCCTCTGCCCCTCACATTTCCCTCATGCTCATCAAAAAAAAATCCTCTGTGTCCTTCCAGAAGCCATCCTAATGCGTCAGAGAGCTGTGCCAGATTGAGCTCACCCACCACAACCAGGACCACCTTGGCCATTGAGGGTATTGGGAGAGCATCCCAGTCCAGCATCTCATTTGGGGTCTCCCAGCAACCTCTCAGGACTCCTCTGGCCCTCCTAACCCCCAGAAAATGTTTTTGTCCTCCAACCCAAGGGACTCCCAATGCACCCCAGGTGGCCTGCAGCAGCCCCAGCCAGGAGCATGCCCACCCTTAACCCTTCTGCTCCTATCAGGGTGCAAAATCAATCTGCCCACCCAAAAATGGACTTTTCCCCTGAGCAGGGGGCAGGGCCATGCCAGGAGGTGGTGGGAAGGTGGAGCCAATGCCGACCGCCACAGCAGGTTTTGCATCCGCCTTGATTAAAGGCCTCAGTGAATGCCTGGCCAGCGCCTCATTACACCCAAAAGCCGGGGGGCTGAGGTGGTGTGATGACCCACCCTTACAGGTGGGGCTGGGGGGGCTCCCCATTCCTGGGATGGCAAACCCCACCTTAATCACTGGTTACAGCCTGGTGTGGCTGACAACGCCAAATTTGCTGGCATGTGGCCAGCCCCTGTGGTCAATGGTGTCAGCCCAAGGCAGCCCCCCTCACTTCAGAGGGAAATCTTCAAAAAAAAAAAAAAAAAAAAAAAAAAAAAAAAAAAAAAAAAAAAGCATGGGAAACTCCTTTGTTGTCATTCTTTCCTAGCTATTTGACTGTGATTCTTGGGGGTGTTTGGGGCTGCCTCCTGCCCCCCTGGCTAATTGCAAATTTAATGAAATTCTGAAATATATCTTCAAACAGCTGGGAAGGGGATGTGGTGCCTGGCAGCAAGTGACACTGGGGGGGGGGGCGGGGGGTTGGCCTCTGGGTGACCCCAGGAAGGACCTTGCTCTCCTAGGACACCCTGAGACTGGACTGGGGTGTCCCCTGCCTTGGCTACCAAGGACCTTGGAGGGAGATTGATAACTGGGGAAGGGTGATTCGGCTAGGGGTGCCCTATACCTCCCAGCTACCGCCCCAGGATGCCCTCACAGCCTCATCCCTTCCCCAGGGACACCCATTCTCCAGTTCCACCCCAGCGCACCCCAGTGCCCCCCATAACTATCCAAGGTTCCCCAGACCCCCTATTCCCCCGCCCTGACCATACCCCTGGGCCCCTGGGGGGCACACGCCCCTCCCCTGGGGACGCCTCATTTCCCCATTCACCCTGTGGGTGCGCTGTGCCCTCTTCTGCCTCTCCATGGATGCCTTATTCCCACTTTCCAGGGTACCTGCGGTGGGGCGGAGCATCCCCACCCCGACCGTGCCCCACCCGTCCGTGGCCGTCCAATGGGCTGTGGCGGGGCGCGGCCCGGGGCGTGGCCGCGGCATATGCATGTATGCAGATGAGCAGGTGCGAACAGAGCGCGGCGACGGGACGGGACGGGACTGGACTTGGACGGGGACCGGGACGGGGACCGGGACGGGGACGGGGACCGGCGGCGGGGCCATGGCCACGGCCACGGCGGGGCCGCGGTCCTTCAGCGCCGCCGAGGTGCGGGCGCTCTGCGCGCAGGGCGCCTGCCTGGTCTCCTGCCACCGCCGCCTCTACGACCTGAGCGGCTTCGTGCGGCTGCACCCGGGCGGGGAGCAGCTGCTGCGCCGCCGGGCCGGCACCGACGTGAGCGCGGCGCTGGACGGGCCGCCCCACCGGCACTCGGCGAACGCCCGCCGCTGGCTGGAGCAGTACTACGTGGGGGAGTTAGAGGCCGGCGAGGAGCAGGTACCGCCGCGGGGCCGAACCGGGACCGGGGTGGGCACGGGCTATAGGGGAACCCTGGGGTATACACGGGCTCTGTGGGGTGCCTCAGATGCCGGGTCCAGGGTGAACAAGGGCTCTGCGTGCCCCCGGTGCTACTCCAGGATGTGCTGGGTCTGTACAGGGTGTCCCAGGTCCTGATCCAGGATGTACGGGGTCTCACTAAGGCACCCCGGGTCCCAGAGCCGGCATATACAGCGTTTCTATAGGGTGCCCCACGTCCTGGGACTGGGATGTACAGAGATTATAGGGTGCCCTAGGTCCTGGGTCCAGTTTTGATAGGGTGCTCCAGGTCTGTGCTCTCTGGAATCTGAGCAGTGCCGGGTTTATAGAGGATCTCAAGTCCAGAGTTCGTGGAGTCTGAGCTGTGCAGAGTCTGTGGGGCACCCTGGATCCAAACGGTGCAGGGTCTGAGCCATGCAGGGTCTCTAGGGCACTCCAGGTCCAGGCTTCTCAGCATCCAAGCTGTTCAGGACTTACTGAGGCTGGGCAGGCTTTGGGGCGTACATGGCAGGAAGTTTCTGCGGTGCATGCAGCATATAAGGTGTTTAATACACTCAGATCTCTGTCTGAGCTGTATGGGACATGGTGTATGTTGGGTCTGAGCATGACAGGACCCATAGGATCAGGCTCTGTAGGGTCTGGGATCTACAGGGCATGAGGGGTGAAGGGGCCATAGGGTGTTTGAGGCTCCTGGCATCTGGCATGGGTGGGGCCTGAAATGTGCAGGGTGCCAAGGTCCCATGTGCCTCCTGGCTCCCAGGAGTTCTGTGGGGCCTGATGTGCAGGGGACCCTATAGGGAACCAAGTGCACAGAGCCTGGTACACATAGGGTCCCACTCCACGGCCTCATTCTACCCTGGCCATGCTAGGAAGCAGGGCTGATGGGTGCATCTGCGGTGCCAATGTGGCATGGAGGTGTTGGGGTCTTTGGAGGGATGCTGGAGATGGAGCTCAGTGTCAGTTTTAGCAGGACTGTATGGCACAGAGTGGGCAATGGGACAGGACATGTTCCTGGCACTGTCAGCACTCAAGCAGGGACCAAGGTGCTGGGCACTGGGGTTTGCCAGTG
This sequence comes from Chamaea fasciata, assembly GCF_029207755.1. Lineage (NCBI taxonomy): Eukaryota > Metazoa > Chordata > Aves > Passeriformes > Sylviidae > Chamaea > Chamaea fasciata. The sequence goes on from NW_027094097.1 coordinate 9,147,395, forward strand.
GTGAGCAGCCACTGCTGAGGATAGGCGCTGTCCCTGAGTGCCTGGTGTGGGGCATGGGTGTCCATGACACAGCTCTGTCCCCACTGTGCCAGTCCTGTGCTGTCCAGGAGGAAGGGAAAGTTCCCTGGGGAAGTTCTGCAGCCTCCGGGTGGCACTGGGCACTCCTACCCAATTACCTGCCCCGGCACGCCGTGGGCAGGATGCTGAGCAGCGGGGCCAGCCCAGCCCCCTTCACCAGCCCAGCAGCGGCGTTCCCCTCTAGACATCCCAGCGAGGTCGGTGACCGGCCGGTCCCTCTGCGTGGTTGTTTGCTCTCACTGGGTGTCCTCCCCAGGGCGCAGCCTCGGCCCCAGCGCCACAGACAGGGCTTTGTTTCAGCCTCGGTGCAATGCCTGCATTTTTCCCGGATGGATCCCGACGATGGCACCTCCTCTGCTGGGACTCTCGCTGAGCCGCCGCCTCCTTGCAGGCGTGACGAGCCCAACGGGTTGGGGCGAAGGAAGGTACCGGACAAACGGGTTCTCGGGCCGCAGCCCGCGCCGAGGGGAGCTGCCACCATCCCAATGCAAATACATGGCGTGATAACGCCAAGGCGCAGGGAGATCAGACACTGCCTGGTGCCAGATAAAGCATCCCAGGCTGTAACACACAGGGGAGGAATTAGAGCTGCCTGCTGCACGGTGAGGCTGTGTCCAGCATGCACTGATGCGTGAGCTGCCCTGCCCTACTCCCCGCCCCCCAAAAATCCTCTCTGAGGAGAGGTGATGTCCTTGGCGGTGCTTGGGCTCGTGCTTTGGGGCAGCTGTAGTCCAAACAGCTCTTGGAAGGAAGTGTTACATTGCCCCAGTCTGGTTCCAGATCCCCACAACTTTGCCAGCGCCTCTCCTTGCCTGTTGGATGTCCCAGGGCTGCATCGTCCTCATGCTGAGGGATTCAGAATGCTGTGGTCCCACAGGCATCCAGAATTCTCCCCTGCTTCACCCAGGAATTTCCAGGATTTTGGAAGGGGGGAAAAATGTGTTAATGCAGGAGAGATAAAGAAGATAAGATCCAGCCTTCATCCCACTGGCCTTTCCATGCCCCTTCCTATGGCTCTCTCCTTCAGCCACAGGTCCCTTTTCTGCATCACCCAAATCCCTTTGGCTAAGGACAAATTAATCCCTGAACATTTTATCTATGCAAGCAGGACATATAGGGGAGATCAAAGTGACCAACAATTACCTAAACTAGACAGTGGATTTTAACAGTCTCGCTAGAAGGGAGCTGGATCATCTAATTACCCTTCCAGTTTGAGCAATGAGAGACTTTCATCACGGCCTCTTTGGGGTGCGTGACGTGGCTGTGAGTCACAGTAAATCCTCTGTCCCTCTCCGTTTTAGTGTCCTCTTCCTCTTGCCTGTATTGCTGCACATGGGGCTTGCCCTGGCTTTGTATGCCAACCTGAGCATGCTTGGATGTAGGCGGGACACTTTGGGCACTTCTTTGGGGGTGACGTAACAAGAAGTGGCTTTTTATACTGCTACTATGATTAGGACTTAAATTCACCTCCTTTTTATAGTCCTGCTGCACCCAGTTTAATGGGCTAAGACACAGCCTCGTGAGGCTCTGCCAGTCAGAGACCACAGACCACGATGCTGGTGGGATGATGGTGCTGGGATGGTGCCCCTACAAGCAGGGGCCTTGCTTGGGATGTCTGCACCTCCTGGGGTGTCCTCATGCTACATGCCTGTACCTGCGCTGCCAACAGAGCTTGTCCCATGTGGACACCGGCAAACTGAGCCTCTGAGGAGCTCAGTGAAGGTGCTGGGGGCTCTGGAGCAATGCAGAGATATGGTAGGACTCCTCTGGGGTTTGACTCACTGGGCAAATGGGTGGAAAATACCCCTGTGTCCAGGCTTTTGGCAGAGCAGCTGTTTGCAGGCAGCATTGCCCTGTCTGGGCCAGGGGAAGGTTTCCAGCTTCTCTGCCTGTGTCCCAAGAAGACTGAACCACTTGGACCACCGTTTCTGTCTGTATCTGCTCACATCACAGCTGGATTTTGTTCTTTTAATGCCCTAAGCCCTGATGCAGGACAGCACTGGGGTGGCACAGCCAGTGCTCCCCAGCTGGAGCAGGACCAGTGCTGAGCTCCCCATCTGACCCACGCAGGGCAGCCAGATGCTCGCAGGTGGATGCTGGGTCACCCAGTCACTGGATCATGCCCTGCCCTGGGTGTTTGGCCCTGTTGTGTACCAGCAGCACCTTGCTGGGACTGCCGCTCATTTACAGTTGCACTGCCTTGTAGGCGTTAACTTTCCCTTCCTTACATCAGGCCCCTTGTTCATCTTTCCTGCCAGGACCTGTTTGCCTGAGGACAACTCAGATGCATCTTCACCACCCACAAGTTACAGTAGAGCCCAGCTCAGCACAGCCCTTCAGCCTCCTTCCAACCCACCTTCTATTAGGAGGAGAATGGGTAGAAGCCCCAGCACTGGTTCAGGTCCCATGGGGCTTGATCCCAGCAGGGCCCCTGCGTCCTCGGGGCAGGCAGGAACAGGCCACCCTTTGGGGAGCCAGTCGGGACATGCCAGTGTGGTTTGCACCCTGGTTGCAACACAGCTCACGGTCCTTTCGGTGCCAGCCCCAGGGTGAGCAAGAGAAGAGCCTTCCTCCTGCTCCCCAGCTGAGGAAGAGGAGAGGTAGGAGATGATTCAGGTGCTGAGAGAGAGCTGCCATAGCACGCAGGGCATGGCATCTCACTGATGTCACCCAGTCCAGGTGCTAGTGGTGAGGTGGGATGTGAGCCCCCCAGTCCATCTCCCTGACCTGGGAGGACCGGGAAGCCTCCAGCTGTGACATGGTGTTCAGGCATCTGTGGGCAGGGGAACTGGAGGTGTGTGAACATTTCGGAAAAGGGAGGAGCGGTGCCGGGTATTGCGTCAGCCCAGCTTTCTTAAGCATCCTTCCTGCTGCTGGCTAGGTTGTGGTGCAAGCGTGAAGGTGGAGAGCACCAGCCCATTTCTCAGGGCATGGATAAGCCGTTTCACACTCTTAAAGCCAAATTTTCTTCCAAAGCACCTGAAGGGAAGAAACAAAACCTTAAATCCACCATGCTTTGCTGGATTTTAAGACGTGCCACCTGCCCTAGGGTTTTGGAATGTCTGGCTGAAGGACAGTGTGTAGTGTGGAAAATAGCAGTGGGAATCCTCATTGAGAAGTGTGGTGGTACATGGCATCAGCTCTTATCGGTGCTCTGCCTGCAGTAAAACTGATGCCAGTGGGATTCCAGTCTGGAAATACTGGCTGGAAATATCCCCTGTCCTTCCTTGCCCGCTGCCGCAGGCAAGGGGCTTCTTCAGAGCTGGGTAATGAAGTTCCTGTACCAGCAGAATGAGGCTTGAAATCCGGCTAGCCCAGAAAATGGGGTGGGAGCACAGCTTGCAAGGAGTGCCTGCTGTCAGCAAACAGTGCCTGAGCCCTGCCTTGGTGTCCCCAGCAAGGCACAGAGTAAAGTCCTGATGTGCTGGCAAGGTGACGCTGGTATTCGTGCATCCCAGGCCCTCCTGCAGCTGCCAGGGTGGTATTCCCATCAATAGGGCGGCAGTGCATCCCTCCTGGAGCAGTGGGGAGAGCATCCATTGAGGGGTTGGGAGAAAACCCTTCCACTCTGGAAGCGGCACAACTGGAAGCCCCGTTGGGCACGGCTGTGCTGCGGCTGCCGGGCCACGCCGTACCCTGCTCCAAGTTAATGGGTAACTCAAGGTGACAAAGCCGGAGAAAAGGCATGTTTGGCACGTCCTGCACGGGGAGCCAGCACTGCTGCCAGGGGGCACAGCTGGCTAGGGGTGTGCATGGGCACGCTGCAACCTCACCAAGCCCCCCACCAGCGGCATGGCTGGCGCCAGAGCTGGCACAGCTACAGGAAGGAGGCTGGTGCTGGCAGCTGGCAATGTGTTTGCTTCCAAGCATCAGTCAAGGCAGGTTTCTCCTGTTTCTCAGCCCGCTCTGGCAGTGGGACTGCATCTGGGTCTTCATCCTGCCACCACTGCACCGGTGCATCCCTTGTGCCTCAATGTGGTCTCCTGACCTACAACCAAACCCCAGGTCTCATATTCCACAGCCCATGGCAAAGGCGTCCAGCCCAGTGTCACCCTGTGAAGGACACTGTCTTTTTCCCTGGACAAGGTCCCTCCTTCTGTGTTTTTCCTTGTGCCCACAGCCAGGCTGGGGTGGTGGCACCTGCTGTACCACACTCCCCAGGTCTGCCAACCCAGCTTTCTGAGGGATCAAAAAGCCAAGCTGGGCTTTTGTTGGAGATCAGTGGGGTGGGAGGAGGGAACACTAACCCAGCAATGCCCCTTGCTTTACTGGCAGTGGCAAGGTGACCTCTGCTATGGCACTGCCCATTTGCAGGGGAAAATGCTGCCCCAGGGCCAAGAGTTTCTGTGTTGCCACCCTGAAGTACCCGTGCTGTCCTGGCTGTGGGCAGGGTATTCCAAACACTGGGCTCCACAGGAGGTTTCCAAAGAGCCCCGAGCCCGCGATGCTCGGTGCACAGTCCGAAGGGCAGCACAGCTCACTAGCAGCTGCTTCCCTCAGAAAACCTGCTCTGCAGGAACTGACTGTCTTAAACTCACTAGAATTTTCTCCATATTTGTTTAGCAGGCAGGAGCTCACTCTGGCTGTACCCCTGAGTGCTACAGGCACCACCATCCCCAGCTGAATCCGCCACTGGTGCTTCACCACAGGGTTTTCCTTCTCCTTTCAGAGCCTCTCTGAGGCCGTGGATGAGAAGGAGGTGGTTGCTGCAGCCCAGACTCCAGAGCAGACAGATCTCCGCTACAGAACAGTGGATGTGGACAAGGTAAGAGCTCTGGAGTTTCTCCAGCACACTGTTTGCCAGAGTGCTCCTGGGAAACACCAGGTCTCCTCTTCCTTGCATGACTGCTGGATTTCTGCTGGCCTCTTGGATGGGGGGGATAGCGTAAGGGTGCCAAACTGATTCAGCCACTTCTGCCCTTTCTCCTGGTGTGAATGGCATTGCTCATGCTTTTATTGCACAGGTGTGGCCACGCTGGGAGGCTCCCATTGCAGCAGCATGGGAGAGATGCCTTTCTCTGACAGCGGCTCTGCCCTTCCAGAGGGAAATGTTGCCAAGCCGCACCTTCCTTGCTTTTATTTCTTTCTTGCTTTATTTATTTTATTACTTTATTTATTTAATTTTTTTTCCCTTGCCTGAGCACTCATAATGAGCAGTAAGGGATTCCTCAGGCTGGGCAGGGTGATCCCTGTGTGTGTAGGGTGCTTCCTCCCCAGACAGCTGTTTTTCAAGCATGCCACAACAGTGGGGATTTGTCCCCAAGGTGCCTTTGGCTGTCCCTGTCCTCCATAGCACCATTTGGTCACCACATCTTGCATGCTCCCAGCTGGTTGGTGAGCATGCTTTTATCTTGTAAAAAGTTGGAGGGGATTTAGAGCAGGAAAACATCTTTCATCCCTCAAATTAATATTTTATCACTGAGCCCCTTTAAAAGAGAATGTGCCGTTTCAAGGTGACCTTTTTGCTTTAATTTTCCCCCTACCTCCCCAGTGGAGAACAGCTCTGTTCCCATCTCATACACCAGCTGGGGTTGTTTCCCTTCCTGCGTGATTGTGTTCATCCCTGCCTGCAGCAGAGCCCCCAAAATGCCCAGAGCCACCATGACTCCTTGCCCTGAACTGAGCCATCCCCAGCAGTGTCAGCACAACCCCAGGTGCCAGATTGCTGTGCCAGTGCTGTGTGGCACAAGCAGCCCAAGAAGAGCTGCCTGGCCCAGGGCTTGGCCAGGCAAGCACGGTTTCAATCCTGGCACAGGGGTGGGACCAAAAATCCACTTTATCTGGCCAGGCCAGCAGAAGATGCATCCAGGGATTCTGAGCAGTGGCAGAGGTGGTGCTGCCAGTTGTGCCTCCCTATTTTCATGCCATGCCAACATGCATACCCTTCTTATTCTTTCACCTCAGTTCAACCATGCACAGCACTGCACAGCAGCAGTGCTGGAGTCTGTGTTCCCATCCTGTATCCCTGCTCCCCATCCCTTCCCACTTTGCTCCACACTGGAGTGCCCAAACAGCTGTGATCACCCATATGTCCTCTGCACAGGAAGAAATGTCCTTGGATGAGGCAGTGCCATGAGGATTGGATCCGTGTGCCACCAGAGGGGTTCTGCTGGGGAATATCACTGCTCACTATCTAATCTTAGCTGTCCAAGAGGCAAAGAGCCTCAGTTATCAGGGCCCAATGCTGTGCCAGGTCTGGGTACAGCCACCTTCACCTTGATCTGATGGCAGGTACCTGGTGGCACGGTGAGCTAAGCCCCGTGTTTGTGGGTAGATGGGGCTGATGTGTGTTTGGCCCCTCATGTGCCCTGTGCTGGTGCTTGTGGGGAGCTCAGGGCACCTTGAAAACAGAAGCAACTGCTCTTGGGGCATGGGAAAGGGTTTGCAGCCCAAAATCCTGCAGCAGCAGCTCAGCTTTGTGCCTGGTACTGGGATGATTTGTGGCTTCCATAGCACTACAACCACTGTCTACTCCCCCAGGACCTGGTAGACTGGCAGAAGCCCTTGCTGTGGCAGGTGGGCTACTTAGGGGAGAAGTACGACGAGTGGGTGCACCAGCCTGTGGATCGGCCCATCCGCCTCTTCCACTCGGATTTCTTTGAGTTCCTCTCCAAGACAGCATGGTGAGCTCACAGGGTGTGCACTGTGCCCTGGATGGTGCCTGCTCAGGGATGGGGGGATGGCTCACCAGCCAGCAGGACACTTCCTCTAACATCTCCTTCTACCCCATAGGTACGTGGTGTTCATGGTATGGACGCCCGTGGTGCTCTATCTCAGCTGGGTCAGCTACACCTCCCTTGCTCAGGGCAACACCAGGCTCTTTTCCTCCTTCACCACAGGTAGGAGCAGCAGCAAAGCCTTCGGGCTTCCGTTACTGACCCCACTCTGGGTCCGGGGGCAGGACAGCCCTGGGTGGCTGGAAACCTGCATCCCTTCCTCATCCCTCCTTCTGTACGGGCTCACCAGAAGCCACATGCAAGAGCAGCAGATCAGCGCCTCTCCCTTTTGGCCACCAGCGTGTCCCCTGCATGAAGCCACCTGTGCTTGCCCACCTCCATCCCCTCCTCTCACCACAAGATTCGGCCCCCCCGGGAGATCAGCAAAGGCTCAGAGCCCGCTGACCTGCAGCCTGCTCCCTCTTGCCTCGGTTCCCTCAGTCCCCAGAAGGGAGCCCTGCGGGTGCCGGGGCGTGTTCCGATCTCCGCTGACGCCCACCCCGGGCCGCGGCTGAATGCCGGCGTGGCGGCCGAACAAACCCGGCTCTCAGCACCGCCGGCGCCGCACAGTGCGAGGCTTGTTTGCCCGAAACGCCTGCCCTTGAATCTCCCACTGTCTGCTCCCTGCTCCCCCGGGAATAACAAGCGTGGCCGGGGCAGGCTGTCTTCTTTGTTGTCCTTTTTTTTTTTTTTTTCCCCTTTTTGTTTTTTTTCTGGGTTCCCTATTTTTTTGCAAGGTGCCACCCAGTGCCAGCTGTGCCGGCTGTGGGGTGGGGAGTGCCTTCTGCACAGGCACCCCCTCCTCCTTGTGGCATTCAGCACCTTGCTGCCAAGTTTTGTGGGTCTTTTTTCTTAAAAATAAGCGGGTTTTGGGGGAATCCAAATTTTGCAAGGAAGGACACAGGGTTGGCACGCAGCCCTGAAAGGAGGTGGCTGAAAAATGTTCTGCGGGGGAAAGTGCCCAACAAATCTATTCTTTTCCCCCCAAAAAAATAAACACCAACACCAACAGCACTGTTATACTGTCACGAGTGCTGCCTGTGCAACTAAGGTCCCTCCTGCCTTGTTCTGGTGGGTGAAGCATCTTTGTGATGATGACACAGTCCCTAGAGTGCACATCCAAGCCCCTGCTGGCATCTGGAATGCAGGGAATTCCCCCCACCGGCTTCCTGAGGCAGCAAGAAGTTGATTGTTCCTATAAATTGACGGGAATCAAAGGAAAATGGTGTTTAAAGCAGTGCTTGGGCAGGTAGCTCCCTAGAGAAACTCAGGGCAGGAGGTGAATGAGAGGTGGGAGGGAGAGCTGAGCATCACCCTGATGTCAGTGGGAGGATAGTGATAGATAAAAGCACCTGCATGTTTCCTGCCCTGCTGACCGCTGCACATCTCATTGTGTAGAGTACTCCATCCCCATCCACAAATACTACTTCCCCTTCATCTTCCTCCTGGGAATGATCCTGTGGTCCCTGATAGAGTACCTCATCCATCGCTTTGTCTTCCACATGAAGCCACCCGCTAGTAACTACTATCTCATCACCCTGCATTTCTTGCTGCACGGGCAGCATCACAAGGTGAGTCGCAGCTCCCACCCCCGCTGGCGCCTGCTGGGCCGTGGGAATGGTGGCCTTTGCCCCACTGGAGCCTGTTACTGCCTGGCCTTTGCCCTGGCAGAGCCTGTTCATGCCTGTTCAGTGTGACTGGTGGCATCCCAAGCAAAGCACTTACCCAATACCAGAGAGGGCTGCAAAACAGCCTTGGAGGACTTGGAGTTAAATTTTCAAGCTGCGTGGTTGGGCGAGGAGGAAGACCAAAAGAGCCATAGGTTCCCTCTAGCTTTGCTGGAGGAAAAGGCCCTGTGGAGATTAGGGACCTGCCAGATAAAGCCACCACCTGCCTGGGCACCTTGGCATGCATGGGGGGCTGTTCTTGCCACCGGGTACAACTTTGGGGAGGGTTTTTGGTGTTGGCTTCTCCCAGATGGGCTTCCCCGATGCTTGGCAGGGATGTGCTGGGGGAGGCGGGGTGAGCTGGGAGCTGCCTGTCTCACCATCCTCTCTGCTTCCAGTCTCCCTTCGACAGCTCCCGCCTGGTGTTCCCTCCTGTGCCGGCCTCGCTGGTGATCGGCTTCTTCTACGGAGTGCTGCGGCTCCTGCTGCCCGAGGTGCTGGGGCTCTCCATCTTTGTCGGGGGCCTCTGCGGCTACGTCATCTACGACATGATGCACTATTACCTCCACTACGGCTCACCCAAAAAGGGCACCTACCTGTACGGCCTGAAGGCTTATCACGTCAAGCACCACTTTGAACACCAAAGATCAGGTAGTGCCATGTTCCCCACGCATGCTGGCAGGGGCAAAGGCTGTCAAAGATCCAGTCTACCTGCATGCGTGCAGCTGATTGGTCCAAAATGTTTGGGATTTGGGATGAGGAAAGCCAAGCACTGCACTTCTGGGGAAGCAGCATGTGAGGTGCTGTAGCCCATGGTGAATTATTTCCTGGCTCCCAGGTTGAGGATGGGGAGCCAGAGCAGCACAGGGGTGAAGGCACCAGCCTGTCTCACTGGTGGGCATCAGCGCTGCCTGGAATGCCAGGGTGGAGGCCAAACCCCCATGGTGCTGAGATGTGGGTGCCTATCCCTGCCCGGGGCAGCATCTCTTTCTGCTGGGAGGTGTTGACAGGTGTAGGGTGAGGCCCTGGGCTTCCCCAGATCCACCCCACACTTTCCCTAGCCCAGTGCTTGCTCAACCTGCCCTTTGCCCAGTTTCCTAGGAGAAAACACCCCATCCAGATAAGCTATCATCCATGGGGCTTATTGGCATGGCCCCGCCAGCTCCCGCTCCCTCTGCTCTTCCTCCTTGTCCTCACTTTGCCTTCCTCCCTTCCCAAAATGTGGACACTCCTTCCTCACCAGTTACAGAGTCCTTGCAACACCTCGATGATGGTGGTGACGTGGGCTGAACTCTCTCTTCCCTGCCCACAGGTTTTGGCATCAGCACACGCTTCTGGGATTATCCTTTCCGAACACTCATCCCTGAGGAGACCTTCAAGAAAGAGGACTGACAGCCCCAACCCAGTGCTCAGCTGCTGGCTCTGTACCCCCTGAACTGGGGCTGGTGCCCTTCCCCGAGAGGCCAGCTGGTCCCTGCTCCCTTCCTGGGGGCTGAGCCACAGCAGTGACTCCAAAGTGGAGCATCCCTGTGGAGAGGTGTGGTCCAGCTGTGGCACTGGCAAGGGCATGGGGGTGCTGAGGATGGTGAGGAAAGGGGAGGAGGAGGCTGTGGGGTTCCCTGGTGGACTCCTGCCCCTACCTCGCTGCCCTCCCGCTCCAGGCTATGGATGCACGGGCAGATCTGCTGCCTGAAAGATGAAGTGCCTGAGGCCGCCCTCCCTCCTCCGCCCTGGCACCTTGCCGCAGCTCCTGTCTCTCCTGGGGTGCCCTCTCCCCAGGGCATCCAACATGCTGCAGTTACCCCTACTGCCTCCTAACTGCTGCCAAGGGGATTCCCTGTCCTAGGTCCTTCTCCCAGCCTGATCTCAGCACAGGGTTTTCCTGGCCTGCTGCCCATTTGGGGCGGGTCCCGCAGGTCTGGACTGTGCCTTTTTCTAACGAGTGCACCCATATTTCTCTGCCAGATTTATCAAGTTCATGGTCTTCACAGACATTGCCTACTTGAAACTCAGACTCCAATGAAAAGAATTACTATGAGATGCCTTTTTTTGCTGATCCTATGATTTTATTTTTTATTATTTTTTTTCCCTAATGTTTACGGCAGATATTTAAAGGTTTAAAATGAATTTATATGTAAAACTCTAGACGCTACAATTGTAAATAAACTGTATATTTTGAAAAATAAAACTTTCTAAAAAGGGTCTGGCAAATGAATCCCCCAGGGCTGCTCACAAGGCTGTTCTCCCACTCCTCGTGTGTCCCTTTCCAGGTGCTGATGGCCCTTGGAGCCACCATTCCTGGTTCCCCTTGTCAACCACGGTGAGGTAGGAGATTTGCAGGGGATATTCTCAGCAGACCTGTGTGACGCTGGGGCTCTGGGTAAGCAGAAGCTGCCACTCACTTCTCTGAAGTTGGGCAATAGCACCGCATGTGCCCCAGCGCTTCCCAAAATCAGCCTGGTTCTCTGACGGAGCTGTCTGCAAAACTTCCTGTGCTCCCAGCAGAGGTCAAGCCCTGTTTCCAGCACTGGTGTCCAAAGCCTGCCTCCTTTGGTGCTGGGGGCTCCTGGGGCTCAGGGATGGGGAGAAGAGCAGGGCTGTGCTCTGGAGGATCTCACTGCACATGCAGGAAGTTCAGCAGGGCACAGAGCCCTTGCTGTGGGTGTTCCAGTGCCCTGGGAAAACCTTCCCTCAGCTGCCAGCACAGCAGAATGGGTTGTGGTGCTCAAAATAGCAGAAGCATCATTACAGGGGGCACAACTTCCCCATCCCCTTTTCCCACTGCACTTCCTGTGGGCAATTCCTTCTTCCATCAGGCAAAACCCAGCACAAGGGCATACAGGCCTTGGGAATGCCCCTAGTAGCTTTCTGGGAACTGGGAGCTGTGATGGCATGGGAAGCTGGGTTGCACAATGTCCCTTCCGCTGTGACACCCTTTAAAGCCGCGCTCGTCCTGCGTGCCCCTCCAGCCTGTGGAGGCAGCCGAGGCCAGCGGAGCAGGACCAGGTAACAGTTTCTCCTGGCAAGCCAAGATCCTTCCTTGGGGGCCCTGCTGGAGAGAGCCTGAAGAGGACAGGAGAGTGGCTGCAGCTGGATGCTGGGTGCGTTTCTATCTCGTTTCCAGTCAGTAGGACCTGGCGCCCCTCTCTTAGGGCTGGCTGCCTCGGAGGGGCTGCTGCTAATTTCCCTGCAACAGGGGTGGTTTTCTGTCCTTGCTATCTGCATGTGGGCTGGGGACCAGGCGCCATCCCCGTAGGGATGGTGAGCGCATAGAAAGAGCATGATTTAAAATCTTAAGTGGGCAGAACAGAGCTATGGGGAGAAAATGTGGAGAAGCTGGGGCTGTGAAGATGTGCAAGCCTTTATTAGATGGGTGACCACAGAGAGAGACATTGGGTAGAAATGGAAGTAGATCTTTACAGCCAAAGATACAGGCCCTGTGGGCAGGAACCCAGGGTACTGTACGGCTGGAGCCAGGAATGCTGCCGGGGGGATGCTTCTTGGGTTACTGATATCCCTGTTCCTCTGGATGGAAGATCTCTGGGATGGCTCACACTAAATTAATGTACATATATCAAGCCAAAATATCTTTTGCTAATGCAGAGAAAGATGTGCCACTACTGCTGCTACCGATGTCTCTGTGTGTGTGCCTGCTCCAGTCTGCACAAGCAGCTGCAGTGCCAGGCAAAGCAGGGAAAGCAAAGCAGCTGGAGATGTGAGGGGCTGTGGGAGAATGTGTGCCATATCAGCGTGTTCCTTAGGGTGGAAGGCGTGGAAGAGCTGCATCTAGCTGATCTCCGAGCAGCACCTCAATCTTACAAGCACCAGACACTGCCAGCCCCCATCCTCAGCGGCCAAGCTCTTTGCTGCCAGCATGGACATCGTGGAGAGGGTCCTCTCTGTGGCCCAGGCCATCTATGCCCAATTTGAGCAGGTGAAGTGCTGTAAGCACCAGTGCCAGCGCCTTGTGGAGCGCATCCAGATTCTGCTGGAGCCCGTGAGAATCCTTAGGAATCAGCCACGACAGCACATCTCCCACCACGAAGAGGAACTGATGAAAAAGCTGCTCCAGGCACTGGGGGAAGCACAGAAACTCGTGATGAAATACAGCCAGACCAGCTGGATCCAGAAGTTCCTGCGAGCCCGAAGTACTGGTGAGGAGTTTGTCTGGGTGAATGAAAGCCTGGAGGACATTGCCCAGGGGCTCTCGCTCCTGCTGCAGGCAGAGCAAAAGCAGGCTTTCCTGGAAGCTTTCCAGTCAAAGACATGTCGCAGGCAGGATGCTGAAGACCTGAGGGATGACAGAGCTTTCTTGGACCAGGTGATTGCAAGTGAGTGCATTTAGCAAACCCTCTTTTTCTGCAACCAGTGGTTGGCCCCTCTCTCTAGCTGATGCCTAGCTCTGGCTTGATGGCCATGACCATGAAGAGCCAAAGGGACATTTAAACCATGAAAAAACAAACCACACCATCATACTTGTTCATACAGTGGCCCAACCTCTGCTTGTTTCTCTCCCTAGGTACTGAGGAGCCCAAAGATGTGGTTGAGGAGATCTACATCGACAGGGAGTGTATGGAGAGCAAGGTGGACTGGATGCAAAGCGAGCTGAACAAAGTCATTCGTGAGATGGAGCGTAAGTCAGTGTCACACCACCTGCACCCTGGGCACTGTGCCCTTTCCCCCCAAGCCCTGCCTAATGTGTCCCTTGTTCCCTTCTGGCACATGGTGGGAGCAGGCTTGAAGAAGGTCAACGTTGGTAAAAGAGAAGACATCACTGAAATCAAGCGAGACCACCTCACTTTCCACAGGCACCTGCAGGACACAGAGAGCTACGACCTTTATGAGGGCGAGTACCTCAAGTACCCTGTTGCCATCAAAACCTTCAAGAGGCCACTGACCACTGACCCAGTGTGAGTTGTCCTGGGTGGGAACGAGTGTGGCCCCAGGAGGGTGGCACAGCACTATGTCATGCCTTGTTCCTGGGATCTCACCATGCTGTCCATTTCCACAGCAAGGTGAGAGACATCTTTGAGAAGGAGATTCAGACCCTGAAGAAGTTTGAGTCTCCAAACATCCTGCGCATGTATGGGATCTGCATTGAGGAGAACGGTAGGGGTGTCACATTAATGTCACCCTTTTCCTCCCCTGCCGTCCCCAGTGCTAGCTGGTGGCCCATGCCTTGTTGTGGTCCCCTCCCAAGAGGTGGCACAAGACAGGATGCTTTTGCCTTGCAGATGGGAGCCCCTGCTTCTCCATCATCATGGAGTACTGTAAGCATGGGACACTGCGGGATGTGCTGAACAAGCAACAGCATCTTTCCTGGGATATCCGCATCCGGATGGCCCTGGGAGCCGCCAGAGGCCTTTACAGGTGAGCGCCTGTATAAATCAGTGAGTAACTCCACCTGATGACCCGAAAGCTGAGGGCAGCTTCCTGATATCTCAGAGTAAGCCGTGGTGTCCTGTTGGACACTGATTCCCAGTGACGCTACCTTGAGACACTGGGATGGGAGGCTGGTGATGGGATAGGTAGTGGATTTGGATACAGTAGCTCCCATCTACCCTGGTCACTGTCCCCTACATCTGGCTTCAAGCCTACAAAGGCCTGGAAGGGAGATATCCCATTCCCCAGATCCACAGGGCAGATTTGGAAGTACCCTACAGCACAGCCAGTTCTCCTTACAGGTCCTGCTCATCCACAAGGTTTGTTGCTTTGCCCACAGCAGTTCTTTCAGCACGTCCTGGAAAGGTTGGCTTGGCAGGGTTGATCCACCAAGACAGGCAGAGAGCTGCTGGCTTCTCTGGATGCATGTCAGTCATTGCCTTCATGGCAGGAGGGAGCGCTGAGGTGGGGATGGGTCAGTCCATCATCATCATCATCATCATCATGTGTTGCCCTTGGTTCCATCCATTTGCAGGTTGCACCAGACAGGGGAGAAGTCCCGACTCCATGGCTGCATCTGCAGTAGCAAGTTCCTGGTGGCTGGGGATTACTGTGTGAAGGTAAGCACCACACTTGGAGATGCTTTTGGGAGTTTTAAATGGTTTTGTGGATGTCTCCCTCCACCAACACTGAAGGGAATTGTGATGGTCCAGGATAAAATGGGGTAGTGTCATCTCCTCTGTGACTTTAGGCACTTCAACCTCCCTGTCTTGGTGTTAATCATCAGCAAAGTGAGTGTTCCTAAAGCATCCAGCCTAGGATGAGCTCAAGCTGGGGCAATTCACCTGCCCTCACCTCTGATTTTGCTTGAAGGAAGAGACCTGTGCAGGGCAGCACACACAGCTGCACACCAGTTGTTGCTGCCCAGGGCATCTCCTTCTGTTCTCTCCATCTCAGGGCAGTCCCTAGCTGCACCACAGGTTTCTACTTCTCCTTTTCTCTCTCTCATTCTCTCCATCAGCTGTCAGGATTTGAGCTGTGTGAAACAGAATCATCCATCAAAAGGAAAGCCAAGAAGGAGTGGAAACAAGTCTCTATGTTGGCTTACATCGCTCCAGAGAACCTGAAAGACATCAACTACCCCTACAAGAGGCCCTGTGAAATATACAGGTGTGTCTGTCCCTCCCAGGAGATGCCTGTGTGCAGGCAGGTGTCTGGCAGAGTAGCGCTGAACTGTGGAAGGAGGCCAGGTTTAATCAGACACACAAGCAGGTGCTTCCAGTTGGCATAGCCCAACACTCCTCTCCATTAGAAGGGAGAAATACACGGTGGAATGAATACTGAGACTCTTGTTTGTCTCCTTCCAGCTTCGGGGTCGTTCTGGCAGAGATTGCAACCTCCAAAATCCCATTTGAAGGTGAGACAGAAGTACCTGGTTCCCTGTGTAAAAGCCACATGGCACAGAGTGATTCCAGTCTCGCACTGGATGCTCCCTCCACTTTCCCTGAGCATCCCAAGCAAGTGCCAGTGGCAGTGCCTGGTGTTCCTGACTCTGCATGACAGCTTCATAACTTCTCCTGAAACTCCAATATAGTAAAGTACAGCTTATAGTAAAGCAACCTGCTTAAACCACATGCAAATAATTTTTGTTTCTATTGGATGGTCATGTGCATTTAAGCATAAACATATCTTGCTCTACTGGAGCCCAACAGTGTCATGCCAAACACGGTGGGATTCATTGCAGATGAAGTTCGGGTCGTTTCCCTGCTGGCTTCTCCCTGCCAAAGGCTGCAGGCAGGCTCTTGGCTTTGCACTGGGTTTCCTCCCCAGCACCCTCCTGTGGCAGCAGAGTTCCAGCCTGACACTGCTGTTGTCACTCCTTGTCTAGGCTGCACTCCTGAGGAGATCGTGGAGAAAATCTGCAATCATCATTACTGGGACCCTCTTGAGGAAGATTGTCCCGAAGATCTGAGGAAAATCATTGAACAGTGCCAGGCCTTTGACCCTTCCCAACGCCCTTCTGCCGAGGGTAAGTGTCCCAGACACCTGCTCCACAGGCCCTTTGCATCCTTTAATCAGCTACTTCAGCAGGCAGTTTGCCCCTTATTTCCCATATTAATTTGTCTGGCGTTGTGTTTTGGGATCCTTAGTTGACCTTCCTTTTCATGCTAACAAGTCCCCCAGTTCCAGACCTCACACATTAACCTTTATTTACCCATGCCAGTGACAATAGGCTGTTCGTTCATTTGGTGTCATATAAAAGTAGCTTTTTCTCTCAGACAAGTACTGAACTGGAAGTCGGAGTCTGTGAGTTAATCCCCACTCTGGTCCTGCAGATCCTATTAACTGGAGAAGCAGCCACAAACCTCTGCAGGAGCATTTCCTGCCTTGGGCTTTGAGCAGTAAATTGCAGTCTTGGGCATTGCTCTGTGACAGGGAAGTTTTCACTGTCTCTGAAGCTGGTTTGTGTCTGATCAGATGAGTAACTGGTCTCCATCAAGAGATACAACAGCAACATCAGGAAATTATAGAGAAACATTTCTGGTGTGTTTGAAGTCACTGAAGTCATACCCTTCCCTTGGTTCATCAGTCTCAGGGGAGAAAACCTCCCTCAGTCACATCCACTCCATCCTGTAGGGCCAGATCCATACAAGAGGTGTGCGAATTGTGCCCAAGAAACCATTTGAGTGTCATGTCTGTGTGCTTCCATTTCCCACCAGCACCTCCCTCAGCAGACCCTGGCACAGGGAATTGCCCTGGCTGAAGCGAAAATGCCCAATTATCATTAGGGACGTTGGCAAAGCCAGCCTGAGGACACAAGATGCCTTCATTTCTCTAATATGACCCTAATCCAACACCAATGACTGCGTGGTGCTGAGCTGGAAGGCCAGTTTATTGCGGCTGTTTGTTCACAAGGGGTTTTCCACACTTTTGTTTGGGCTGTGCTGTCTGCTCAGGCTGTCCCCTGCTAATCCCTGCCCATTTGTGCTGGCCCAGGAGAGTGTGACTGCCTGCCCCAGTCATTATCAGTGAGGGAAAACCATCTTCTCATCTGTTAAAAAAAATCCAAACAAGCCTACAACAAATCCTATGTTGATTAATGCCGTCCTTGTGTTTTGCAGAGATCGTGGACTCGCTGGCTGACCTGGAGAAAAGCAGAAACCAAGGGAGTTAACTGTGGAAAACAGGGCTGGGTGACCCGGGGCAGCAAGCCCAGGAGTGCCACTCACCCCTCTTCCCCCTTCAGAGACTGATGGTTCAATACTCCTGTGTTTGTCTCTGCGTGACACCTTCGCCTCGCCAAGGGGCCATGCCTGGGTGGCCTTGGAGGCAGCTGGGGAGTGAGGTGGCTTGAGGAGAGGCTGCCAAGAAGCCTAGAGGGACCAGAGGGATGGAACACGTAGTTTCTTTTACAAGAAAAGACTGAGGGAGTTGAGCCTGTTCAGCCTTGAGAAGAGACGACTGAGAGGGGACCCCATCAGTGCCTGTCTCTATCTGAAGAGAGACTTCAGAGGTTGGACCAGGCTCTGCTGGGTGACGCCCAGCAATAGGACAAGAGTCAAAGAGCAGAAAATGATACATAGGAAGTTCCACGAGAATACGAGGGAGAACTTCTTTCCTGTGCGGGTGATCATACACCGGAACATTGCCCAGAGAGGGTGTGGAGTTTTCCTCACTTGGCGATATTCCAGAAACATCTGGATGCAATCCTGTGAAACGTGCTCTAGGACAATGCTGCTTGAGCAGGGAGGTGGGACCAGATGACGCACTGCGCTCCTTTCCCACCTGACCCATTCTGTGATTCTCCTCGGCCCCGCCCCTGCCCACGGGGCCCGGCTACCCTGGGACTCCCCCCGGTTTCCCCCAAATCCTTTCCGGCTCCGCTCGGCTCCCCTCGGGATTCCCCCTGATTTTTCCCGGGCCCCCCCAGGTACCCCTTTAGCTTCCCCCCCGTTCTCCCCGGTTCCCCCCCGGTCTTCCCGGGCTCACTGCCGCCGTGGCAACGCCCCGCCCACCTCCCCCAGTTTGAATGAACTTCCGTTCCCGCGCTTTACACCACGCGGCGTCTCCGCCAATGAAAACTCGCTCCCCTGTTCTTGCCCCGCCCCCTATGCCGTCATGGGCCTCATTGACCAGTCAGCCGGCCTTAACTGCGGCGCTTTGACCAATCAGAGCACGCCCCTGGCTCCCTGCCTCTCGCCCCTGTCACGCCCAGTTCCGTTGAACAGACGGACAGAGCGACTGGCCAATGAGAAGGCGGAAGCGGCTCTCGCTTGCCCAATGGCAGCGGGCGCCGGCGTGGCAGCCAGCCAATAGGGCGGCGGGGGCGGGCGGCGCGGCGCTCGAGCGGGTGGTCGGGCCCGGCGGAGGTGAGCGAGGGGCGGCGGGGCCGGGGCGGGTTCGGGGCCGGGGTCCCGGCCCAGCTCCATCCCCCAGGGCCCAGGCCGAGTTCCCCAGCACGGCTCGTTTCCCCCGAGCGCTCAGGCTGCCTGCGGCTGCCGGAGGGGAGCGTATCCCGCTCCCGTGCCCTTTTCTGTGACGGGTTCGTCTTTCAAATATGCGTGCTCTGTGAAAAAGACAGCAGGCAATCCCCGCTTGTGGAGCGTGTGTTTCGTTTGGGTCGTGTTCGGGTTTTTTTTTTCGTTGATTTCATGTTGAAGCAGGTCGGGCAGACCCCTGCGGGCCGTGCGGAGCGGGGCCGGGGTGCCCTCCGCAAGGGGAAGCTGCTGCTCCAGCCTTCAGCCCTCGGGTGCGGGCCCTGGGGCAGCGCCCGGGATTTCCCCTGGGGGCCTAGCAAGGCCCTTGGTGGACACCCTCCGTCTGCCGGCTCTGCCCGGGGCTGCCTGCTGGGCAGCTGGCTGCATGGAGGGAGCGCCGCTCCTTTAGGCCAGGTTCTAAGATTTAACCGTGAAAATGCCACTATCAGCGGTTTTATAAATCTCACAGTTAATGTAGGCAATGGAACAAGTTGCTCGGGGAAGCTGTGGATGTCACAACCCTGGAAATGCTCCAGGCCGGGCTGGATAAGGCCTAGCGCCCAAGGCAGGGACGCTTGGGACTGTATCTTTAACCAATCTCTTCCAGCCCCTTAACATCATGACTCTATGTGTGGTGAAAATAAAGGGTGTATTATGGTTATAGGTGTCTATTCTATCGTGGACGTGAGCACAGTGCTAGAGATGCAGTACTTGATTGTTGAATATTACCATGTCTTGGCCATGCAGCTGTTCTGGTGGGAGGTGATAATGACTATTTTTGGCCTAGCTTAGGCTGAATTGGTAATCAGGATAAGAATGATGAAATGACTCATAAGTTAGAATTTCTTAAATTTCCAATAAAAATATTTGAGCCTTAGTAGAACCTCTTTTATTAATTCTTGTATACTTATTCTAGCTACTTTTTATACACAACCAGCGTCTGTTCTCTTTATACAGCCTTAGCTGGGTAAATTTTACCAGCTTGGTAAAACTGGTGTTTGTGCTTTGGGCTTCTAAATAGTGCTAAAGGTCTGCAATTCCCAAGGCTTTTCAAGTTTGTGATTGCTTAAGTACTTTTTGGAGAATTTAATTCACACACCTCTTCCAATAAAGGACTTGTGAGTTTTTAGTGCATCTGTTCATTCAGTTAATGAAATAATCTTGAACTTTTTGTGTTGTAAAAATAGTGTGACCCAAGTGCTCTTAATTTGGTGTCTGACAGCAACACGAGAATTAACAATGCACAAACTATTGTCTCTGTTTTTCTTCAAACCCTAAGGTAGTACTCCTGTTCTGGAGGTAACCTGAAATCCATATGCCAAAAATGTAGAAGGGCAACCATATTTAATATATTTGCAGTTTTACTGCAAATTTCATGTTTATCCAGTCTTGGGCTAAATATGGATCCACAAATGCTGATGCTGCAGATAACTTGGTACCAATAATGTGTCAGTCACGTGTTCTGCTGTCATGCCCTTTCTGGGTTTGCCTGGGGTTGGTAAATTCCTAAAGGGCTGTTCAGTGCACTCTGGGTAAGGATCACAGTGATCTGTTACCGTAAGGCAATTTTATGTGAAGAAACTTGAATGTCAGTCCACCTCCTGAGAGCAGTGCAGCAAAGGGCTGTGTCATGGAGCTTGTTTCTGGCTGTATCTGTGTGTGCTTGTGCAGTGCTACTCACCCAGGAGACTCTCTGAGGTATTTCCAACTGTTCTTCAAGTTTCACATGAATTTACCTGGCAAGTAAATGATGGCAGCAAGAAAACATTAACTTTACATACTCATCCCAATGCTTATTTAATTGATTTTGCAATGTGCCTTTGGTGCTAGCTGCTGTCAAGCCAAAGACTTTGAACCCAGGACTCTGGGAGGGTGCTCCCAGCTCATAAATGTGTATTGACTTGTGGTTTAGCTCTGTTGCAAAGGATAGATTTTCTCGTGACTCGGAATTCTAAAAGCTTTTTGAGTCACTGAGTGCTGTACCTGGTTCTTGCTAGCGCCAGGCCACACGTAGGGTACACTTATAAGTAAATACTAGTTTCTTTCAACTCCTTGCAGAAATGGCTCAAGAAGAGATGGAAGTTGATCTCCAACCAGTGGCTGGTTACTCAGTGGAGACCCTCCAGACAGTTTCCCCGGAGCCCTCAGGTCACACAGCGCTCTCATCCCACATCCCTGTGCCCGGGGAAGGAGGAGGCAGCGCTGCAGCCCTTCCTGTTGATGATGCTGTTGTCACACCCAGCGCTGGTACAACAAGGGGAGCAGCTGCAGAGCCTGACCTGCAGGGGACTCCAGCCACGGCCCCCGGTGGGCTGCAGAGGGTACCAGGGGCGTTTGATCTGCACCAACCGCTGCCTGTGCCACAGCTCACACAGCGGCCGCAAGTGTGGAGAGCTCGCAGGCAGCAGAGAATTGGTGGCTCCCAGAGGACAATCAGTGCCAGGTAAAGCAGAAATTAAATTTGGTCTGAACAGCCCTCTGATCAAGTCCAGCATCAGTTCAAAACTTCCTTGCTTCCTGGCTTACAGAGCCCAGCCCAGGTGTGTGGCTGGGGCCAAATCCAGGGTGCCTTACTTACCTTATAAGTTCAGTAATAGCACAGTGACTTCTGGTCTCTTCTGGCAGGTTCTTTGCCCTTGTTAAGTGAATCCCCCTGTTTCATTTGTGGGCAGGGGTAATGTTGACTTCTGAGCCCTTCTACATTTTGAATTTTGCTTGCAGAGCTGCTGCTGCTGCTGTTCCCTCCACGCAGCCAGATTCCTGTCTGTGATTCCTGCAGCAATGCTGATTCTTGCCTGTTCCAGCCAGCATTTAGCTCAGCGGAGCTTGTGCTCCGATTTGCATTTCACCTTTGATTTGGGGTCTGATTACATTTGCTGGTGACAGTTGCTGCAGAAACTTTCACAAACAAACTGATAATTTTCTGTAGGTTTTTTTGGTTGGGTTTTGGGTTTGTTTTTATTTTACTTTCAGACAAAATTTAATACAATTTGTGATGAGATTAAAAGGGGGGATGAGTGGGGATGCTCTCCAGTCAGAAGGAAATCCCAGTTTCTATTTCATTTGGTTTTTGTCTCATCATTCTAGCTTTTTTATGTGCCAGGGGTGAAATTATAATTAACTGAAGCATTGCTTTTAAATTCAGCAAGACTAAGAGCTCCTCTCCTCCCAGTTGATTAAACACAACTGTATTGTTTGCCCTCAGATTGTCTGTGAAGGTCACTGTAGTTGTGAGGGCTGGAAGGCAACCTGAGAAACTCCTTTGAATCTGAAGGATAATTGAGATGATAGCTGAACTGATGCGGGGAGAGGGAAGGACATTTTAGGGATGGAGTTCCAGTAGAAAAGAAGAGGGAAAGTAGAAAGACTAAGCACAAAATAGTCAATGGAATGAGGCTCTGATCCAAGTGGTGTGCATTTCACAGTACCAGTTCCTCCAGGAACCAGGGCTGAGTCAGGGTTGGAGAGACAGATTAGGAGTTTCCTTAGGCTTATTAGTGAGCAATACTACTTTGTTTTTCTCCTCTCCAACCCCACCATCCCCTTCTCCCCCAAAAGAAGGGAGAATATCATTGTTGTAATTTGAAGATTTTCTTTGAACTGAGCAAAATGAATTGTTGGTGATCCTGCTGATTATTCACTGGGCTATCCTGTGTGATTTCCCCCCCACCAGAAAAGGCCTGACTTGATAACAGTGACACATTCCTGCTGCAGTCAAAGCCCAGGAATTTTCCTGTAAACTTTCATGGAGAAGCATAGTGAGTCTTTAGCTTACCTGAAATGACTGTGGCTTTTGTTTCTTGCTTTTCTGGACTCAGGGCAGCGTTGGACCATTACTTTCAAATCAGTAGGACCCAAGAGCCATCTGCAGGATCAATGCCACACCTGGAGATCCCCCATAATGCGAGGGACACCCAGGAACAGCGCCCAGATGAGACAATAGAAGTGATTGACTCTGACAGCACCACTTCTGAGGAGGAGGAGGAGGAGCAGGAGGAGGAAGCAGTGGAGGCAGCAGCACCACTGTTACCATCAACCCAGGAGACGCCTCCAGCAGTGAGCTCAGGAGGTTTGTGCTGTATTGGAGCTGTGTAGAGACTGATTTCAGACACTTTTCTTGCTGTTTGAAAACTCAGCAGGGAAATCCTTTCGAGCTTCTCAACAGACGGTGCTCAGAGATCTTTGTGCCCACAGCTGACAGGAGCAGGCTGCTGCCACACGGCTTCCTGGCAAGTAGCTCCAGAGAGCAGCAGCAGCTATGGGTGATTGCTATCATTATGTTAAATTCAGTCTTTTTGCTGTTTGCAGACTGCTACTTATTCTGAACATCTCCAGGATTTGTAACTTAAGTTTAGAGATTATTGCTTGCCATGCTGTCACATATTATTAAGGAGTGCTATTGAAGACATCAGGACACAGCTTGGACATCAGCAAGTGCTTTCAGAGAAGGATCTGATTCAGTATTTTTTAATTATTTGAGATTTCAATCTGCTTCGGTTTAGTTTTCATTCCTGTAACTTGGGAGACTTAGATGAGGAGATGGAGGTGCTTTTTGTTTTTCTTTTTCTTTCCTCATCTCTGTCTCGCAGTTCTTTATCTAAACTCATGTTCACAGTCTGACGCACACTTCAGTGACATTGTGATGAACATGCACAGTTTATGTAAGAGTGACAAATAGTTAACTTGCTAGTCAAGGTTATTGATGCCCAGAGAATACAAGAACAAGGATATCTTTTTACTTCAGTCTCTAAGGAATGTCCTTATGATTCACTCTATGCCCTCAGTTTTGGGTTTGATTGGCCAGCCCACCTTGTTACCTTTTTTAAAAGGGTATGTCTATGAGGTGTCTTTAAAACAGATCCATTCTGCTTGCTCTGGGCTAGTTTTACACATGACAGGAGCTCAAGCTGTTAAGTGCTGTATATTATTGTGTGAACATATGCTCTCTGTTGGATTTTTTGGAATTTCCTTGTTGCTTATATAAACCAGTGGCTTCTCTTACAGCCCAGAACCACAGAGGCTGAAAACTTTATTGACCTTAGCCAGGGTTAGGTGATACTTCCTGTAGATGGAGAATATCTGCCTTGATTACTAAATGTGATTAATAACTCCTGTTTTGTCAGGAGCTAGAGGGGAGGCAGTGATTTCTGCTTTTTTTTTTACTGTGCTGGTGGTGGTGCTATCCACACCACACAGCAATTCAGCGTGCCCATAGCTATCCCCATAGCAATTCAGTGTGCCCATGCCTCAACAGGTGGTCTGACAGAGGCCTACCACAAAAACATAGGGAGAATACCAGCAGAATTGGTAGTTCAGGCAATTACCAGCTAGAAAACTGCTGAAGTCAGAGTGAATGGACAGCCAGCAAACGGGAAATGCTTTCTTGGCACATGAAATATGCATGCTTAGATCTCTTGGCAAAGCAACTTCTGATACTGGTGTCTGTCTTTCTCAGGGTATAATGACGCAGGAATATTACCTTACATCAGCCTAACTATAGACCGGGTCTGTTTGTTTTGTGCAGGTCAGAAAATTCTCGTAGCAACTGCCGTCCTTAAAAGGCCTCTCCTTTTTTCCTGAAATTCTGTTGCTTTTCATAAAAGAAAACATAAAATTCTTCAGCACTACTGTTCATGTATAGAAGGCCTTACACACAGACTGTGTCCAGGGCACTGATCTGAAACTTTGGAAGTAACCTGTGCTGTGTCACTACTTAACCTGTGCCCTGATGATTTCAGATCAAAGCAGGAAAACTCCTTTTCCCCCCATGATGAACCAGGTTATTTAAGCAATGCTTTCTTTAGTTTTCAGTCAGGTCCAAGCAGAGCCACCTCAAGCTTTGTCTCAAGCTTCTGCAGAGCATGAAAGTCTTGAAGATGAAGCTGAAGTCCAGCAAAAGCAAGTAAGGTGAACTAAATGCTTTTGGAGACAGATTATATATGATAAATGCTGCATTTTCTAAAACAGTTGTGTTGTTTTTTTAACTTTTAATCCTAGGCAACTCCACTAAAGAAACTGGAGCCATCAGTTCCTGTTGCACCTCTGGATGAGGAGGAAGGAGATACCTGTGCAATTTGCTTTGAGCAGTGGACCAATGCTGGGGACCACCGTCTGTCTGCACTGCGGTGTGGGCACCTCTTTGGCTACACGTGCATTGAGAGGTGGCTCAAGGGACAGGCAGGGAAGTGCCCTCAGGTAAAATGGGTGTTTATGTGCACTGGAATGCACTTAAAACACTTACTGTGTGTGCCTAACTTTTGCCTCACTCTAAGTGTTACAACTGGTTGCTGTGTGAAGCTGCTGTCAGAAGTAAAGACACCCCCCCCCCATTGTTATGATGCTATTAGGCCTGTAACAACTAGCAGTACTTTAAAGGATGGGTTATGACTTAGATCTTCTCCCTGAAGTAGAGCATTTGTAAGTAGCAGATGCAAAAGTTTGAGGGTTCAAGTACTAAACCTGGAAATGGTTTCAGAATGCCCCACTCTGGTCCTGGAGAGAACCACCTGGAATGGAAATAGCAGACAGATTCCTAGAAGCAATTAACTAAGCATAAAGACTATGTTATTGGACAAGAAATCTGTCTGAGAACTGTTTTGAAACCTCAAAATCGTTAGGGTTGGAAAGGACCCTAAAGATCATCTAATTCAGTTTTCAGTTGATTAATATTCTGTTTTGAACTGCATCTGCTTTTGCAGCCTTTAAGAGGACCAGGTTTGGGAAGCTGGTAGAGAGGAAACTGAGAACCAGGTTACATCTTTTAGTGTCCTTTTGCAAGTGGTAAATCAGCATTTGAAGGTTTTCTTTCCAGCTTTCTTTTCATGGTTAATACTGATCTCTTTCAATGAGGCCTGCACGTCTCTGTGATGTGTTTCCATTCCTTATTCCTTTTTTTCCGTGAAGGAATGTTGACAAAAAATAGGTCAATGAGTACCTTGTAAATAGGATTCAATTCTGCCGCTTTCCGAGTCGGTGGCTGGAAGCCCAGGGTTTCTTTGGCTTTGTCATTTTGAGAGCTTCTGCATTCTTGCTTGACTTTGCAGGATTCCCTCCTCTCAACAAGAAACTTCCTCTTGATGTGTGCTGTGACTAAACCTAAAGAATCCCTGTTGCCACAGCAAAAGCCCAAAGTTGATTTTTCTTACCCCTGTCAATTCTATGTAAGCTTTTCTTCCCCCACTTCAGGCCCAGACAGAGTTCTAAGAGACCTGCCTGGCATATTTACTCTTTGGAGTTTCTTGACTGCTTTCTTCTTGAACACTAACATCTCAAGGGTTTCTTGCTCCCTCTTTCTCTTCCAGTGATACAAATACTAAAATGTTCTGGGGAGAACTTGCTCTGGAGAGAACCTTGAAGCTAAATCATCTTCCCTTCATTTGCAGTTGCCGTCCTTTGCAACTGGGCGTTCTCTGGTTGAATAGCCCAGAGTTGCTGTGCATGGTCTGTATACTAAGTGGCTTGAGTGCAAGTTACTGTGAAATTGCAGCATTCCTGATCCTGCCAGTGGCAGCTGCTGGCTGCCAGGAAAACTGTCTTGGCCGTTTACTGCTCAGCAAGACAGTTTTTACAAAGGGAGAGAAGTTGTCTGCTCTGAAACTATTGCTTGCCTTCGTGCTGCTAAGTAATAGAGAAGTCTGCATTTGAAGCACACACAGTAATTTAATGCTTAGCAAAGGTTACTTGTTCTGAGTATTCACTACCTGTTTTTGCATCAACAAAGAATATTTGCAAAACAATAAACTTGGAAGAAATAATGGCATCTACAAGTTCTAACTTGCCTTCTTTTTAAGGTGAATGTAAAGTACTAAATGGTTGCAGCTAGATGCACAAAATTATTGAGATATCTTCTTTCCTGTGTGTCACTGAAGTCAGTGAGATGTCAGTGTTTCATACAACACTGGAACACTCTTATGGATTTGGGCCTGTAGAATTTGATTAAAGGGATATAGTACAGAAATAAGGGTTGGGAGTATACTCAGGGGTTCCTAAATCCTTGTCTGTTGGCTAAGCAACAAGTCTTGGTGTTTTCAGACCTGCAGTTGGGCTAGTGTTTTGTACTAGATCTTCTTGTTTTCACTTCTTTGTCTGATTCGGGGCTCTTTGTCCCTGGAACTTACCTGGCCATGCTGCCTTGCTGGTGCATTAGCAGAATACATTTAGTGGAAAATTAAAGTTGCAGTAGGATATTTAACTTCTACTGGAGCCCTGGTTAGACCTCTGGTGTCTGTATGAGGGAGCATATTGCAAACATGCTTGTAAGTGTTTGTGGCATTGTTTTCCAGTAGACAGCCCCTCCCTTCAGAGCCAAATAAAACAATACCTCCGGACTCCTAGGGATGCATAGTTTGGATAGTTAAATTGCTGTAGATGAACTGAGCTTGTGTTTGATTTCAGTGCAATAAGAAGGCCAAGCGTTCTGACATCGTGGTCCTGTATGCGCGCACGTTGAAAGCGCTGGATACCAGCGAGCAGGAGCGCATGAGAAGGTATGGAGTCTCCACATAAAGACACCTGGCACTGAAAGCTGCACTCTGGCTTCTTCTTCATGCTTTAATTTCCTGTATTGCCTACAGCAATTTGTGCATTCCTTTGGGGTTTATCAGGAGTGTAGCTACCTTAAAGAATCAAGGCCTTGCTGCGTCGCATGTCTTAATTTTCTTTTGCAGCATAATTCTTGAGTTTGCATTTTGTGGCCCTGAAACAGCAAAAGCGATCTTGTGCTATATCCTGAAATGTTATCATGGGAGGACATGCAAAGTTGATGCCAAAAAGCTGTATATTGCTAATTCATCATTAGATGGGAAAAGCAGGGCATAGTTAGGAATGCAAGGAGGGTAAATAGCTGACCTTTTCTGCCATCTTTTCTGCATGCATTAAACAGAGTAATACCTCATATGAATCACTTTCCATCTTGCTTTGTCAAACTCTTCATGTAGCTTTACTTGCAAAAGGTCAGCAAGCATTACTGTGACTCCCACTTCCCTTTCTAACTTAAATGTAGACTTTGTATTGAAAAAGGGAAAAAAGCAGGTATGAAAATGGGGACTCATTTCTTTTCAGTAAGATGCTGTCCCAGATACAATTCTGAAATTAAAAGGCTGCAGGTATCTGAGTTCTTCTGAGTCTTGTGTTGAATAGAATTTAATAGGGGTGTCTTTACATGTCTACAACTATAGCACTGTTCTTTTAAGGCAGTCTTTCAACAGAAACCTCACTATCCTGGTAATTATAGATCAGAAATGATTAAGGAGTAACAGTCAGGAAGGGAAGAATCTCTTCTCTCCAGACTGCCACAGCCTGTTAGTGTTTGAAGTGTACCTTTGGAAGGATCATGCTTCTTTTACTGGATTAACACAGAAAAAGAAATGATATATCAATATTTTTTTTAAAGGCACGGAAGATATTTGGGTGTGTAAATCTTGTTATCTGTCATGAAGGGGTAGTTGTCTGACTTCTGTTTGTGTCTCAGAACCTCAGTGCAGCCATTCCCCACATGCCTTGTCCTTCCTCTGCCTCCTGGTTTTGTTGTAAGGCAGGGACCAGTGACTGCCTGTGAGTCCATGGAGCTACTGGCAGTGGCTGCCTTGTGGCACACAGCCACGAGTGGAGCACAGATGTGTGTGTGCATGCATTAGCGTTGTTTGCACGTAGTTTTAAATTAGGTATAAGATCATGGAATTTGTTTCTCACATTCAAAAAAACCCACCAGCCTTCAGGCTTTGGGTATTGATATAAAGATTGGGTTTGTGATGGTTAGATAAGCATTTCACCTGTTTCGTCTGCAGGAAAAAAAATCACATGAAAAAGTTATAAGGAAATAACAGAATTCTGTGCTTTGGAACATGCAAGGCTAGGTATGTGCATTTGCAAAATACTTAGGCAAGCTAGAGCTCCCTGCACATGAATGACAGAAATATCTGGAGTATTGCAACTTGTGACATACAGAATGCAGTGGGCAACACAGACCAAGTGTACAGATAATTTTAAGGAGTGTTGGTGTTTCTTTCACCACTTCAGCTATTCCTTCATGTAAGCCTATATGAAAGAGAAATAAATTCAAGTAACTTATCAAAAGTGCTGCTGCTAAATGGTATGTATGCACTTTTGGGCTCAAGGTGAGGTAGTAAGTGGGTCTTCTTTATAGGCATTCACAGAGAATTTATCTGTATGATTTTTTTTCTGGTACATATATATTTTCCTAAAATACAAGATTAGCTACTGGTAGTAGATACAAGCTTGAAAATCTTGCTGTTATGTAATTATGCTATGATGTGCTGTGTTACTGACAGTTTATTACATGGACATGATGGTATAGAATTTGCTTAAGTGTTTCTGTTAGGGGAAAGAAAACAGACTTTTCTTTCACTCTCCTCTACTAAATTAGTCCTTTTGGAGAGGGTGAGGAGAAAAGTTGTTGGAACAATACTTGAAGTGAGTCATTCAGAACAATTGCATAACTGAATATCTCAAGGTGAATGTATTGTGTTAGTGCAGCACCAGGTTTTCTGTTACTTGTGGGTTTGTCTGAACAGGACTTATGGTGGGATGAAGTCAGCTGGCAGGAATTGACAGCCCAGAAAAGCATCCTAGATAATACCTAGACCTAAGGATTGCTTTCCTCTCCTTCCTCCAGCTCTTTGGAAAAGGAGCAAAAGTTGAGGAGACAGGCAGAGCTGGAATCTGCACAGAGCCGTCTCCAGCTCCAGGTTCTGACAGATGAATGCAGCAAACTCCGCAAGCAAGTTCAGGTGAGTCTCATGCTACAAATACACAGAGCATTTCTTTTTCTCCAGCCTGCCTTTTCCATACTCCCTTAGAGGAGAAATGACAGGATTCCAGTTTTAGTAACCAGCAAGATTTAGTAAACTCAGTTGGTGAATCATTCCAAGTTGGTAAAGACATCCTGGGCTGGATATGTGCTACAAAAATACTGACTTTTTCTTGGGCTTTTAAGACTTAATTGAATTTGCAGCTCAGCAGTAGAGTTGTTTGGCTGCTGATGTTGCAGGTTCCCCCTCAGGTGTTGTGGTGCCTGGAAGGGCATGGTAATAAAGAACCAGACTTACTCTACTGATCTTTCTTGTAGCTGCATCAAAATAAACTTTGGAAATCTCTGTAGTAAACCTGTAATATGACCTATTATCAATAGTTATTCAAGAGCCTTTGAAAAGCAGTTTGTGAAGAGGCATGATTTTTTTGCATACCTGCAAAATCAAAAGAAAACAAAAAAAGCCCTAGGGATTTGGGGTTTTTTTTTGAATGTTAGACAACATTTCAGTTTAACACCTTCTGGTACCCTGAGACCTGGCCTGTCAATAGGGGAGGCTGTACACAGGCTGAGCAGCTGCTGAGGAGCACCTCTTAGAAGACAAATTACTGAGTAAAAATGGTGGATTGTAAAATGACTGCTTCCTTCTGGGTTGTGCAATACCAAGAAATTTTGTAACCCATCCCAACTTCTTTTACAGGATTCTTAGAAATTATGGACTCTGCTGGTGCTTCCAACTGTGAATTAGCTGGCTAATTCCACCAATGCTAGGTTTTCCAAAAGCCTGTTTCATTGCCAGTTTGCTACCTTTTGTTGAGTGAGGCAGATGATGTCCTCTCACTGTCTAGCAGCCTGCTTAATTTTAGGCTTTTCTTTGTTCCTGGATATTTTTTTAATAGACTTGGCTATTCATATCTGTACATTAAACCACATCCTCTTTGCTGAAGTCTTCCTGTGTGACATAAGATAAGGCTGTGTAAATTCCCTAAATTCCTGCATGAAGCCATATGCTTATCATCACTAATAAGAAAATTGGACCACTTCAAACTTTGCCTTAAGAAAAATGCAAATAAGATAAAATTGCAGGTCCATAATGTTTTCCTGCAATTCATTTGGTGTTAAATGATGGAGTATCCAGTCTAACTGAATTGAAGTCACATGTTATAAAGATTAAGTACCCTGTGTTCTTTAAGCTCTGTTTCAGTATTTATACTGCATTCATCATTGTCCTGTAGTGGTTAATGCAAATGGTGGAAGCAATTTTAAGGTGCTTGTTTATACTATGAATAAACTGAAAATAAAACAATATACTGGGGAGCAAAAAAGTCAGCAGGAAGTCTGCAATAAGTCTTTAACTTGGTTGATTGCATTTTGAGCAGATACCTAATGTGCTCCTTGTTTTATTAGAAGTCATATAGTAAAGCAACTACTTGTATAGAAGTATTTAGGTTGGGAGGTTTCTAGCCTAGCCCTTGTTGGGTGATTGCAGTGTAGGGTTGGGTTGTTCAGAGTTTTTTGTTGCTAGTGCTCTTGAGCTGTGCCCAGCAGCAGTCATGGCACTAGTTATGACCTTTTTTTAGGTCTGTATGCATTTTTCTTTGCTTTTACCCATTAAGAGTCTTGTTCATTGTACTTTGTTATTGAAGTATGTAATGTTATTCAGGCTAGGAAACTACTGGTTTTTAAGTCTTTAGCTAGATGAAAATACGTAAGAAAAGGAACTTGAAGATGAGGAGAACTCTGGATGAAAGCCCTCAGGAGTGGGGGCTATGCTGAGCTGTGTCATGCCCACCACATGGAGGTGTTCAGGCTTGTATTTTGGAACCAGTGCTGCTGGCACTTTACTTTTACCTAATGTTTTTCCTTTGGGAGCAGAAAGAACCTGGGAAAGAGATGTGAGCTACTGCAGTACTCCTCCTAAATCTGCCAGCATTTTCAGTAAAAGTAACTAATGTTAAGCTAACCATTTCTCCCTTCTGGTATTAGTATCACTGATCAGCTGGGGTAGGAGATCTGATTTTTGCACATGGGGAAGCAGTAGCTCTGTTTGGGTATGGAGCTGGAAAAGGAGGACTGGCAGGGAAATTACAGGAAACTGCATGCTGCTGTGGAGAAGAAAGCAAATGTAATTGTGACCCTTGCAGAGATCAGTTTATATTGCTTGATGTAATGGAAAAACTTCTTTAAAATAGGATTTTCAGAGCATCCAAAAAAATTGAACGGCAAAGTATCAGCAAAAAGCTTGTGTATCCAATACCTCTAGAAAAAAAAAATAGACTAATTGTTGTATTGAATAAAAATGGTTTATCTTTGTGTTCACCTCCAGTTGATGTCTGGGGAAGTGAAAGCTGGTGTTTCATTGCTGTTGTTTATAGTGAAGCCAGTTAGAAATGCTCCATGTCCTTTAGACTGAATTTGAACCTGAACCTCGAAGAGAGATGGAAGGTGGAATGTCCAGAGTGCTGCACCACTGCTTGAGTTTGTCCTGTCCTGTGTTTCTCTATTAAAGGCAGGGCTGGGGCTGTGCAGTGCAAGGTGGCAGGTATGGCTTCTCTAAGAGCTCTGTGGGAAACAGCCAGAGAGTGACAGTCATTGATACCTGCCTTTGTCTTGAAAGCTTCATATCGGCTATTAGGGCTGTAACCTAATAACTCAAAACTGTTCTGAATTTATTGTAGCTGCTGGTTTTCCTTTCCCATTCATTGTGCTCTTCTGCTTTTCCTTCTCCTGCATGCTCCTCAGGAAGATTTTTGCTATACAGCCTGTTTTTTCCCCCTGTTGTGATTGTGTTCATTCATCAGTGCAAAGGTGAGCTGAAATCTAGAAGCAATCATAGCATGAGCAGAGTGAGGAGTCTGCTCTCAAGGCCTTTAGTTGACACCAGGCATCTTAAAAAAGCATCTTAAAGGAAAGTATAGGCTTTTACATAATGAACGGAATGTTCTTTTGAGCACAATTAGTGGAATTTGTCTACAGCACAATGTTTTTAATCACCTTGCTAATGTGCCTGCTGTAAGACTTCCTGGTTCTGCTGGATTTGTCCATTGTGTTTAAATGTAAACATTGCACTAATAGTCCTTGTGCTTTTAATTGCTTGGTTTCCTTTTTAATAACCTGTGTGAAAGTTGAATGTTGAATGTGGGTGACAAGGAGAGTTTTATAAGGTCCCCAGAGCAACAGATAATTTTAATCTCTTCCGATCCCCAGTGGTCCTGGTCTCCCCCCTCACCTTTTAGAAATAATGAGTTTATTAAATTTTCTATTAAAAGTTACTTTCTTTTAAGTTACTTGTGTTTTCACTGACTGCTTACTCTAAGCCTGAAGCTACAGCTTTCATCATAAGTATCCTGACAACCCTCACACCCCTTCTTCCTTGCCCAGGTTGTTTTGTCTTTTCTTGCACTGATGGGATCATCTGGAATCTCCAGCTTCCTTTTTTTCTTCCTTTCTTTTTAATTTTTATATTCCCTTGGAACATTTTCAATGTGCTTGATGCCAAAGAGATCAGACCTCTGTAAAGTGTCAGAACTGCTCTCCTCTTGAGCATGTTCCAAAAGTTACAGGTCTTGATAACTATTCATGTAGAGCTTGAACTTTGATCTTGCCTTTTTGAAAACTGCTGCCTCTGCTTTGATGCAGGTTAAGTGGTGGTGGCTGGTTCAGTATTGAGGCTGACTTGCAATTACGGATATATTCATGATATCTCTCTTGTGACCCTTAATTGTTTAAAGATTACATAGTGTTTGAAGCAGAACCTGTGTTGCTCAGACAACAGAAAGCAAGTAGCAATTTTCCTTCAGTATATCTTTCCTCTTAAATATCCCTGAGATTCTGTATTGTCTGATTTTGACCTTGGATTACAAGATGGTCAAAATGCTTTTTGGGGAGGGACACTTCTAGTTGGCTCACAATATGCTGATGCCACTACCTTCATTCCCACCTCACCCCTGATGATGTCAGCAGAAAAAGGAATTCAATGAATACCTTGTTCCTCACAGAAGCCATTCTTGGCCATGCCTTTGCTGAGTATCCTTGAGCATTCATCACTTGAGGTGGAGGAAAAGAGGGGAGGAGGTGGTAGAAGACAGGGCTGGAGCTCTTGAGAGTTGTGTCGTTCCTGGAATTTGCTGCACAGGGTTTACAAGAACAGGGTCATCATCATTAAATAGACTGACTTGTTTCCTGCAACGCCCTTTATGGTGAATCTTGGGCTTTTATTTTTTATGGGGTATTCTGGAAATTCTGGAAAATGGTTTTAATTGACTTTCTCTTGTGGTTTAGGGGCACATAATACTTGGCAGTTCATTCTCTTCTAAACAGCATTGATCTGGTAATAATTGTTACTGGCTTTTATGTGTTGCCCAAGAGTCCTCTCTTTCACAGGGTGTAATACATACAATAACAGACTTGAGTACAGTATTTACACAGCTTTTGGATGCTTCGGTTGCTCACTGTCATAGGCCACAGACTTAAAAATGTAGCACTTCAGGAATAACATGGAAATGGGACTGTATTTGCCTTTTTTATCTGAGAACAAGGACAGTTGGAGCACCTAAAGCAGAGAGCACAGGAGGTTACGCTGCTGGTGATGCATTAAAAGTCTTTGGGTTTTTTCTTTGCAGGAGCTGAAGGCTCTGGTGGCCCAGTACAACGTGAGCACTTCGCAGCAACCTGGCAGCTCCCGCAGCTGCCTCCCAGGCAGCCTCCCCTGCAGCCAAAGCCAGCGCAAGTACCACTTGGAAAAGGCTTTTTTGGTGTCTCAGGCTGGGAACTGCAGAGTGATGGCATACTGTGACTCACTGAGTTGTCTTGTGGTATCACAGCCTTCTCCACAGTCTACTTTTATTCCTGGTAATTAAGCAAGTCAACATTTGGGGGTTCAGAAGCACAAGTTAATGTCATTTCTACTTCATCACTGCTCCCTGCTTTTCTTCTTGGCTTTTGCATGTGCCTTGTAAACTGAAAGTACTTGTAAGACTCCCCATCGTTCATCTGGCCCCTGCATTGGTAGCTTCTGCCTATCGAAAGAGCTTGTTTTCCCTGGCACTTCTGTGCAGAGTCCTAGCAGAGGGTTTCTGACTCTCTTGCTGGAATGTCACATCCACAGGAAGGTAAAAGGTGTGTCTGGTAATCCTTGAAAAGGTGGACCTTCTGAAAGAACAAGGGGCCAGGCTGTGGGACCTGCAGAGAAGCTTCCAGTGAGTGAGAAACACTGCTTCCCAAATTGTAGGTGGATTGATGCACATGCAGCTGATTTGTCAGTAGTCTAAAAAAAAAAAAAACAAACCCAAAAAAAACCCAACAAAAAAAACCCACCCAAAAACAAAAAAGCAAACTCCTTTTATTTAATATGAATGCCTGAAAAGCTGTTCCCTAATGAGGAAATAAGAAGCCAAGAAGTCACGGGCAGCCCTGGTTTTGTCTCACTGTTACGTCCAGGGGCCAGTGACCTGACATCTGGATCAGTGCCAGTGGCTTTTTCAGTGCAATATATGTGTCATTAGGAGTCTGAGAGCACTTAGTTGCAAAATGCTTTCTGACTGTTGAAACTTTATTTGGTTAATGGGTTTGAGGTTAATTGCCTTATCTAGACATAACAAAGTGGTTTTCCGCATTTAACTGGTCTCATTTTTCTGGCATTTGTAGCCAGGGACTGAATCACTGAATGGAGGCTTTGTGGTGACTCTTGTAGCACACAGGTTAAGTTCACCTGTAACCATTCTTTGCTGTGATGCTTGTTCTCTTAAATAGCCATGTAATCCTGCTCTTTGTGGTTTTATCTGGGCAAAAGTGTCTTTGAAGAAGCTGGCTAAAGAGCAGCAGGCCTTGTAACAAGGATTGTAACACTGGTACTGAATTTGTTCTTGCCAGCTGGGATCCTTAAGGATTTAGCTTTGTTGCCATTTGATTTAAAGAATGATTTGTGGCAGTTCTTATCCAGAACAGCAAACAACTTACGTGTTCGTCCCACCACAAGCTTCAATACAGACTTTGTAGTTCTGGCATAGAATAGCCAGTTCTATGCATATCTGCTTCACAGTAATCTGCTTTACCCTTCTTCTGTGGCAGGTTGTGGTGTTAAGATGATGAGCTTGGCCAACCTGAAGAGCAGTCAGTACATCCCCATCCACAGCAAACAGATTCGGGGCCTGGCTTTCGGCACTCGAGCAGATGGTTTGCTGCTCTCTGCTGCCCTGGACAGCACTCTCAAACTCACCAGGTGAGCCCTGCTGCCTGTCCCTGCAGAGTTTGGCTGTGTGCAAGTGGTTGGGTTGGATTTGTTCTGTGTTGCAGCACTTGCTATTCTGCTTTCTGAAAGATGCAAAGATCAGATCAGGTCTGCATATTCTTCCTGCATGTAGGAACTAACCGAGGGAAGGACTTACTGATTGACTTTGCATGAGGTGTCATAAAGCTACCTCTCTCTGATTATTTTCCTGTGGAAAACAAGCATGTCAGCACAGATTGGCTAACAGTGTGGAGAAAAAATAGCATAATATATAGACATGACATTTACAGTCCACTTGGTCAGGGACTGACCAAGGGAAATGTGAAGTGTGGGAACTTGTACAGCATAAAGCAGAAATGAGGGTTGGTTAGGCTGGGCCCCTCCTGCCCTGCACTGATGTGGATGTCTCCAGTTTTAAACTCCTTGCAGATCATGGAATTCATCTGGGGTAGGAAATGCATAGACAGCATTGTTGAGCATGTGCTAGAGGCTCTCTAGAGCTAGCAGAGACTTAAAGCAGTAGGCTGGAGACTAATCATGCAGAGACTGAGAGAAAAATGTGTCCATTTATGTTAGAATTTACAGTTTATAAGCGTGTTTTCTTGCTGCTCTGCTGCTCTTCAGTCTTAATCTTACAGTGCTTCAAAACTTTATTGGCTGCTTGATTCTTATTGAGTTATAATAACATCTCTGTGCAATCTGTCTGTCAGTGTTGGGTTAGGCAGGATCAAGTGTCTGTTGTTTGACTAATTAGTCTCAATTCTTTCCCACAAGTAAAGCAATGAAGAGAACTTAATTCTGCCACAAAAATGTACAGAATATTTCTGTCCTGTAACCATGTTGAAACGTTTGCTAGACTAGTTAAAAGTAAACAAAACAGTCTCTGATGCTCAAGTCAAGGTGTCAGATTTCTAATGATTAAGTTTATAATTCTTTTCATGGCTTAATCTGAAGAGTGAGCAGGCACTGCAACAAGGAACCAGACACTTCCATATCTGCCTCTCACTGCCTGGTTGGCTGCATCAGGGCTTGTGATCCTCTTGCTTTTGTGCTTGATCCCAGAATGTCTTGGAGTTAGACGTTTGCTTCAGCAGCATTTTCATACTTTTTTCAGTCGCCTTCTGAAAAAATAGTCTTTCTTTGGTGATATTTCTTCTCTAGTTACTCATTTCATACTCCTCCTCCCCAAAAGAATTACCCAAGATATCTTTGTCTCCTGCTCTGGCTTGCAGTTGTTTAAAATACCACTGTGAGTTTGTTTTGGTTTTGGGGGTTTTTTCCCCATCCTGTTGTTTTGACCCAGTCACTGCTCTGATATCAAACTCCCCATTTCCCCATCTAGATCTTTGTAGTTGTTCCCCTTACACTTACCTGAGAGCAATTACTTGTTTCTCTGGAGTCCTGAGCATAATCACCTTCCCCCGGGAGAAGCACACAAAGGATATCCAGAGTTACTTTGATATGTGCAGTCTTCTGTCTCTTGCTGTTCTCAGTGTGCAAATGCATGTTGACAATGCTGCCCTTTGCAAATATGTCCTGATCTGATACCAACTTCATTTGCTGTTCTGGGTTGTGCCCCTCTGTGGACTCTCTTCTTCTTTAGAAACTTGATTTGTAGGAGGAATAATTAATACTATGAATGTACTTTCAACTGTCCTTAGCCACTCACTGTCTCACTCTTGCTTAAACTGGATTCATTTGAGGCATAAATACTGTTCCTCTTGTGTAAAAAGAGGGAAAATAATTAATGAGAGATGCAATCTGAAGAGATGAGCCCTGTGATCTCAGGAATATGTGGTATTATGGGACTACACCAGAGTTGCTTCTAATTGTTTCCAGAAAAGTAACTTAGCTTTCTCTTGCCAGTAAGGGCAGCTGAGACCCTGCTGTGAGATTTCCTTTCCCAGTCTCCAAGGATCAAACTGGAAAAAG
Source organism: Chamaea fasciata (assembly GCF_029207755.1). NCBI lineage: Eukaryota > Metazoa > Chordata > Aves > Passeriformes > Sylviidae > Chamaea > Chamaea fasciata. The sequence continues at coordinate 9,184,645 of NW_027094097.1, forward strand.
AAGCACTGGCCTGGAAGAATTATAAATTACTTGACAATATCCAAGGGATTATTCTGTTTGGGTTTTTAGATTCATGTCTGGAGTAAAGGAGGAGTTAATTGAGAATTCGGTCTAAAGAGAGATCTTTTGTCTGAAGACTTTAAAAAGCTAGATTGGTTTACTTTAATTGTGCTGTTTTCTCATCAGTAGATACTTGTGCAACTGGCCAACACTTTGCTTTTCTTCTGCAGCTTGGCAACGAACACTGTGGTGCAGACGTACAATGCTGGCCGTCCCGTGTGGAGCTGCTGCTGGTGTCTTGATGATACAAACTATGTCTATGCTGGATTGGTCAATGGCTCTATAATGATATATGATCTGAGAGACACAAATTCTCATGTTCAAGAACTGGTCCCTCAGAAGTCGAGGTATGGCAGAAGGATTTATCATTCCTCTCAACTAATATACATCAAGTTAAACATAGCTTCTTCCATAAATCACGCAACAATTACAGTAGCTTAAATTGTGTTATCTGAATCTCTTGTTCAAACATTCACATTTAGCACAAGTGTGAGAAGTCTCTCATAAGGTTATGCAGTGTTTATATATAAACTTATGCAGGTGCCAAGCACTTGTGCCCTTTAAGGCACACAGGGGTCAGAAACAGACCTACTGGTGCAGTATAAACAGAAGAGCTGAATTTGTTTCGGAGCTGGCTTTAGTATTTAATTTTGAAAGGACAAATCACAGAGCTGTGAAATAATGATGCTTCTGTTTCTTATAGTCTGGGAATCAAACGCTGATTTGTGCTAATCTGATGTGTGCTGTCTGCTGCTTCTGTAACACATGAGGCTCAGCAGTTAAGCTGGATTTAATTTTTAGTTGTCACATCCATTGGCACTCCTTGCTTGAAGGACCATGTCACAGCCTGCTTAGGCCCCTTCTTTGCCATGCAGTTGCAGAACTGGAGCTCTGCAGCAGCGAGCAGGACACCAGCAGAGCTACAGCTGGCAGCACTGACAGGTCTTGCCAATGACCCTTCCAGGTGCCCCATGGTATCGCTGTCCTACCTGCCCCGCATGGCCTCAGCATCGCTGCCTTATGGTGGAATATTGGCTGGGACCTTGGAAGGAGCCTGCTTTTGGGAACAGAAGGCTGGCAACTCCTACCGGCCTCATTACCTGCCCCTGGAACCCGGAGGCTGCATCGATCTCCAAACAGAGATCAACACACGGCACTGCCTGGCCACATACAGGCCTGGTATGTACTGGGGGGTCTCTACAGGCTCTGATCACTGCTTCTCACCGCTCTGGGCTTAGCTCAGCAGCAGCTTTGGTGCTGTGGGCGCAGCAGAAACACAGCACCTGCTCTTACTAGAGCAATGAGCATCTGCACATAGAGAAAAACTTGGGCAAAAGGAGGCAGCTGCAGGCTGGTGCTGCTTGTATTCCTATAGCTAAAGCCTATCTGTGAGTACATATTTCAAAAGTTGCATTTTTATTTCTACTACACAGGTAAAAATAACCCATGTGTGCGTTGTGTGATGATGGAACTGACTTGCAGTCCACTGACAGAGGGCTCAGAAGATGTGGTGTGTTCTTCTAACCCGGTTCAGACTTTCAGTGCTGGGCCTGCTTGCAAGTTGCTGACCAAAAATGCCATTTTTCAGAGCCCAGAGGATGATGGGAGTGTCTTTGTGTGTGCTGGTGATGAGGCATCCAATTCTGCTCTGGTATGTCTTTTTCCTTTCAGTGTGGTGTAGGGGTTTATTGCAGTTCTTAGGAGAGAAGCCTTATCAGTCACTTTGGTGGGAATCGTTTTGTCACGCACGTTACCCTGCATTAGTTGGTCTGTTGTACTGCTGTGGCAGATACAACTTCCTGATAGTGTGGGACTCCCAGTCTTAGCCAAGGCCTCTGGTCCCCATCCATCAAAGGACATGTAGGCAGTGAGCCCCTGTTGTCCCCCAGGGGAATGGGGCTGGGTGTAGTGGCACAACTGTGCCCTCTGAGTGGTGTAACAGACTCAAGTGGGATAGTTAGTGTAGTAAGCACTGCGGGAGAAGGATGCAGGCTTTTTAGGAATGATGGGGAAGAGGAGAAGGGTTGCCCTTTGTATGAAAAAGCAGCCCAAATGCAGAAGATGGACAACAGGCAGCATGAGAGCTCATGAGTAGGGTCAGAGAGGGTGGTCAGGGTGGCATTGTGCTGCAAGTCTGTTAAAGACCAATCAAGCGGGGTGTGGAAGTAGAGAAAGGGTCCTATGAGTAAATTCAGGAAATCTTTTCTGGAGAGAGGAAGGTCTGTTCTGTGCAGGAGGGGAAGAGTTCTGCAGTCCTTGACCTTGTTTGTCCCTCCCACAGCTCTGGGATGCTGGAAGTGGTTCCATGCTGCAGAAGCTGCCAGCTGACCTGCCTGTGCTGGATATCTGTCCCTTGGAAGTGAACCAAAGCCACCTCTTGGCTACTCTGACAGAGAAGATGGTGAATATCTACAAGTGGCAGTGAGCTGTCCCTATGCTTGCCACAGACTGTCAAATTTGCTGCTGATAACCCTACACAACTGCTCAGTCCTGCACTTGCTGCTTACAGGAGACAGGATCCATTACACCACCTTTCTGGCAGTGGGAAGGAACTGGGATGTGCTGGTGCCCAGAGCAATTCCTTTCTTCTTCTGGATTCCTCTTTAGGCCTGCCCTTATTTCTTCTTTTGTCAATTTTTTTTTTAGTCAAACTCCACAAGCTGCCTCAGCACAGTAATATTTCCTGGAGTGTCTCCAGCATGTGTTGCTGCACTTTTTTTTTCCACTGTGAATACAGCACAGGGACTTTCAAATCTCTGCTACAAATGAATAAAATAAGAGGAACTTGAAGACCTGAGACTCCCACTGCACTTTCTTGTGGAATCCTGCCATGATTACTGGGTGATGAAAAGGCATCTCATGGCACTGCTGATATGCAGTGTGAAAGCAAGTTCACTGCCATGGGGAGCATGCTCCCAATGCTCTGTTGAAGGTCTAGGGTCAGTTGGCAGTTATTCCCTAACACGGATGGATCCTGTTTTTGGGGTGATGGAAAGAACAGGCTTGAAAAACCTACAGAGAACCTTTTTCCTTTGTGGGTTTTTGTGGGGTTTTTTTTGGTTTTTTTTTTTTTTTTTACCATGAGCATATAATTTGCACTGTAATTCCTTAATTCTCTGCCTTCCTTTCCTTCTCTCCTTCCTGCTTTACCTGCAAGCAAACGTGGACAGTTTGGTTGTGGAAAATGAAAATAGTACTGGAGAAGTACAGGTAAAGAAGAGGGAGATGATTCTTGTACTCTTGGCTGCTGCAGTTCACAGTGTTCTTTCCTAAAGACGGGAATGTAGTGAAACAGCCAGTACATTGGAAAAGAATGCTGGCTGCTTCTGTTGTTTGGGGGTAGGGGAGTTGGCTTTTTTTCTGTTTTGAGGAACCAGTGGAAGTTCAGGGATTTCATCGGCTTGTTTTTACTTAATGACAATTTGCAGCTCCACAACTGGTCACAGAGAGCTTCCAGTTGTGTTTGTGTGAGTGTGCTGCAGCCACTGGTTTGTGTAAATGTGAGCCTGTGGGGTAGGATCACAGCCTGGGGATGTGTAGGGCAGGTGCACTCTTAGCGCCTTACTGTAAATACTCTGAGGGCTGGGGTGTTCATCTCCAGGTCAGATCATGGAGGGAGACTTCAGTTCCATTTTATGTGTAACAGAGTCAAACTTGTGAGGATGTTGGAAGCTGCAAGAGAAGTTCCCTGTGCTGGAAGGTTATCCCTTGGCACACCTCTGCCTCTGGATGTGTGGTGAGCAGCAGCTATCCCATATGGATTGAGTATGCCACCACTTAGCTGACAGGATAATTTTATTTGCTGAAGTCTGGGCCTTGCACAATGTAATCCTGTTTGTCTTAAATGGAACTGAGAAGATCTCAACTTAACTTTATATTTCTCTATATAGTATTTTGTTCCTATGTTTTTATACTGTAAAAATAAAGTGTTTATAATTTTCAAATAGAAGTGGTGCTGCTGTACTTTGAAAGTAGGTCTCAGTGACATTCACTGCATGTATTATGAACATTACCAAAGGTTCCGTTATGCAGGTGAGGTTTCTCTTGCTTTGTATTATTTCCAGGTCACACTGAGCTTCAGGCCGAAATAATGAAAGCATTTAGTGAATGAGTCCTTGCTGAACCATCCTGATCCAGCCAGGTGAAGAGAAGGAAAAGGGTTGAGCAAGGTCAGGCTACACACATGGGACGTCTTTTAAATGAAAATAACTCACTGGCATGGGAAATTTTGGCATTTTAACAATGAACAGGAACTAAGGGTTGGTAAAATTATATTGTGAGAAGGTCTCTGGTAACAACTAAACCAGAAGGAGCAGGATGCTCTCTGCCATATTAGTACAATGAGCTTCTTGTTCTCAGCTATTTTGAGGCATCATTTATGTTCTGTCAACTCCAACCCCATCTTAACACAAGAAATTTGGGAAGTTTTAAATGTACATAGGAAAAATAATTTAAATGTTTTGATTTTCTAGGTAGTCCTTTGATTTTATTTTCTGGGTAACACTTGTTTTCTACTTTATACCACCATACAGGAATAAGAGATACAAACATAAATGGTATTAAAATAATGGAAGATGACACTTTCATATCTCAGTTTTCAAACTTAGAGTGTCAGAAAATGTTCAAAGGTAAGTGAGGAAACCTTGTAACACTGTCCTACTCCCAAGTTTGTAGCAGGCTGCAGGAAAGCACGCGTAACTGGTGTACAGAAAACCATCAGCATTGAGTGCTGATAAAAGGTCAAATGTTAATTAAATATTTGTTCACCTCTGTCTGGAGTCAAAGGGGCAGATTTGGGATGAAAGGATGAAAGAAATCAGTGTCTCTACACTGTGCAGGGCAGCAGTCATGAGAGGCTGAGCTGTTTTGCTGGTGTTTCAGGCACAAAGCCACTATGTGGCTATTTCTGCCTCTTGTCTCTGGGAAGATTTTGTTATCATGGTGCAGAGTGGCCCCTTGGCAATTCCTGTAGTAATTCTGGTGTGAGGTGATAGGTAAAGCCAGGCAGTGCTGTTGCTCCTGCAGACAGGGCTTTGCTCTTAGCTGTGCATAGGCATTTTAAAATATTTTTCTGCAGGCTACTGCAGGGGCAGTACCTTTTTAAATTTTAGTTCCTGTAAAAGCAGGCCTGGGGGACAGTGCAGTGCTGGCCAGAGCTGGCTGTGGTGACTGCTTGGTTGGCAACAATCCAACCCCTGCTGCTCCCTGCAGAGGTGTGGTGTTGGGGGGTGGCTGGTGGGGAAGAGGAGGCTGGAGTTGGACAGCCGTGCTCGGAGAAGGGCTGACCTCCACATGTCCCTCTGACAGGGATGATCTCGTGTTAGACTGTGGTGATCCATAGGGGGAGGAAGCAGCCAGCTCCAAGCCTCCACATCAAGGAACTTTGCTACCATAGCACCTACCCTGGTGCTTTAGCTGTTAAAGGGACTCTGGTGAGATTTTGACAATCAAAAATGTTGCAGATGAGAAGAGGTCATCTGCAAAGCCAAGAAATGAGCACAGCTTGGTGTGCACACAAGGCAGGATGGGCCAGTGCTTTGCTCTGCTCGGGCTGTACCCACTGCTTCCTGGAGGACAAAAAAGCAGCTACTTGGTGTCCCAAATCAAACTGGATTAAACCCAGGAAATGTAGCAAGTGAAACAAGCAGCTTAAATTGAACCTTGTTACACGGAAGTAGCCAGAGCGTCCCAGTGGGATTTCATTTAGTTCTCCATTTGTGAGGAGATGTGACAAGATTTTCTGCTTCTGTAGATTTGCAGATTTTCTACCAAGGCAGTAAATTCCTTAAAAGACCCACCTTTCTGCTGGTTTGTGAAAGGGAGAATATGGGAAAAAAAAAAGTTCAGCTGCCTTGCAGAGTCACCTGGAAAAACTGAGCAGAGGGGATCACAATGCCTCAGCAGCAGGACTGCCCTCAGGGGAGCTGCTCTTGGCCCCTGCGAGCACTCTGGCATGTTGATGTGAACAGCCTCCCTCACTTATGATAATGGCATTTATCACTCTTTATTTACTTTTATGATAGTTAAAGATATTTAGACATACTGCTAAGAAGGCAGAAATGCCTCTTGCTCACATTACTAGTCCTTGCTGAAAGAGGTGGGCTGTGCTCAGATGGCAGCCAGAGCTGTGGGTGCCCTGGTATTACAGAGCACTGGGTTCTCTGGGCCTGTGGGAAACTGTCCCGGGGTGCATCAGGCACAGCGTCACCAGCCAGTCGAGGGATGGGATTGTTCTGCTCTGCTCTGCTGCAGCCTCACCATGAGTCCTGTGTGCAGTTTTGCTCACTGCAATATAAAAAACCTGTTAAGCTATTAGAGAGTGTCCAAAGGAAGGTAAGGAAGATGGTGAAGGGCTTTGAGGGGAAGCCATATGAGTGGCTGAAGTCACTTGGTCTGTTCAGCCTGGAAGAGACTGAGGGGAAACCTCATTGCAGTTGCAACTTCCTTATCAGGGGAACAGAAGGGGCACTGATCTCTTCTCTGTGGTGACCAGTGACAGGACCCAAGTAATGGCCTGAAGTTGTTTCAGGGGAAGTGTAAGTTGGATATCAGAAAAAGGTTCTTCACCCAGAGGGTTTTTGAGCACTGGAACAGGTTGCCTGAGAAAGTGATCACAGCACCCTTCAGTGACAGAGTTCGAGAAGCATTTGGACAATGGTCTCAGGCACATAGTGTGCCTTTAGGTGATGGTCCTGTGCAGGCCTAACACTTGAACTTGATGATTCTTGTGGGTCCTTTCAAACTCAGCATATTCTGTGATTCTGTGAAAATAGTGCCTCTAAGTGCAAAAGAAAGAGGAATTTGGGGATCTATGTCCTAGGAAGTTTATCTAATATTTGGGACAAACTCTCTCTAGCATGTGGTGGTCAAGAGAAAAGAATCATCTCAAACTAATTTCAGTGATTATCCCACCCTGTGAAGCGTAATTAATTTGAGGGTCCAGGGGCTTTGGTCTTGCATCGAGTCCAGTTTGGTGCTTCTGCTAGCGGCAGAGGTCACGGAATGGGGGAGTGAGCCCCTTGTGCCTCCGATGGCGTCAAGCTGGCAGCAGCACTGAGTGCTTGGGAAAGCATAAAGCAGAATTGAGAAAGAATTGTGGCAGGTTGGAGGATGGGCTGGAAAATTGCCCGGATCTTTTTTCCTAGAGGTAGATGCTAACTGCAACACAGATCTGCATCAGCATGGGGGCAACAGTCTCTGCAGTTATGACCTGGGGCTTCTGAGGGTTTGTGAGGCACAAAGGTGTGTCAACAGCATCACTCTTCAGGGGAAAAAAAAGTCATGTCAGGCTGAAACTTTGTGCCTGAGAGGCACAAAGCTCCCCTTGCGCTCAACACTCACATGGTTGTAGCTGAAATATTGTCTCCTCTTTGTCCACAGCTTCCTTGGAAGTTGAGTATTTCCGTGGTCTTCTGCTTATTTCCAAATATGGATGAGCAGCAGCGCTGCAGGACTCTGACCTACAAGAAAACCTGAAACAGTGGGGTTGAACCTGTGTGTGTCGTGCAAATAAACTACAAAATACCAGACTAGTGTCGTTGCCTTAGTCAGCAAGAACAGCATTGAATGGCAGCTCGACTCAGCTCTCTGCAGCAGGATTTGTTGGTGGAGAGGATCATCCGCTGGGAAAGGCATTGCTGAAGTTTTGGGGGGTGCAAAGCTTTGGAAGGAGGCAGCTGAGCATGCAAGGGAGAGGGCCTCAGGGCACTGCGTGGAGGCTAAGCTGGGATTCAGAACTGCCACATGGGAGCAAGCAGTCTGTATCCAATTAAAAACTGGAGCAGCTCCTCTGCATGGACTGAGGACTTTTGTTCTCCCTGAAGTGGTGAGCTGGAGAGCAAGGACACTACTGGGAAGGAGCGAGAGATGTCCCAGCAGCCTCACTCTGCAAAGCCAGGGGCCATATAAATGGGGTTTATTACTTAAGGTGATGAGACTGAAAAGTGATGCCCACTACAAAAGCAGAGGACTGCAAGCTCATAATGCAACACCCAGAAGGTGAAAGCCTTGCTAGTAAAATGCTTAAAATGAGGGAATAAGGGAATTTCTGCCGAAGGAGAGGGGCTGTAGTTGCAAGGAGCTGCTGGGGTTATCACACGGACAGAGATGTTGCTGTGCCCAAAGAAAAACCTCCTCCTTGTTCAACCCACTGCGTGGACATGGTGAGCATAGGGCTCTTTTATGAAATGCCTGTTTAACACTGGGCAACACAGGATGGTAAAATCCAAGGTTGGGAGAAGCTATTCCTTGAGGAAAAAATGAATCTCTGGACATCTCCCAAAGGTGTGAGAAGGAGTGAGCTGTAACCCAGCTCCACTGCTCTGTTCTGTGTTCATCCTGTGACAGATGAAGGAGCAGAGCCAGCTCTTGCACTGGGCTAACTCCTCAAATAATTCTCACTAAAACAAACAGGCTGCCAAGCACGGGCTGAATTTTGCTGGCTTTTGTTTTCAAGTGTTCCCAGCTGCACAGCCCCTGGGTGCCAGCACAAAGCCACTTTCCCAAGCGCTGTGTCCCAGTGTGACATTCAAACGCAAGAAGCACGGAGACTTTGCTCCTCCCTCTCCTGCTCTTTCCTTCACCTGGGTTAGATGGCTGCAGGTCGGTGGCCACACTGGGCTCAAGGTGTTCTGGTAGCTCCTGGATTGGGTAAGACAGAGGCATTTCCAAGAGCACTCCCAGGCAGGATGAGAAGCCTGGGGCAGGAAGGGAGCAGCCCTACAGCTCTGCTTCACACCACCCCACTGAGCCAGGGGACACCCATGGAGCATCCTGGCATGCAAGCAAAAAGCTTCTGACTTTGGCCCAATGCCAGCTTGTGCTGGGAAAACTGCTCCTGGAATCAACAAGGAGGGGAACTGAGGTGGGATTCTCCCTGTCCCCCATTTCCCTCTGCAGTTGGAAGCAAATCTGAGATCTGGGGGCAAACCCATCCTAGGAGGGGGCTGTGATCTGGCCCAGTGGGATCCTGGCAGGACATCTCAAGGGCTGTGATTGCTGAGCTGGTGGACTTGTGTTCCACTGCTGCCACTGCCCCAACACCTGGACAGGAATTTTTTTACTGTGGAATTTTGGGTCTGGCTGGCTGCTTGGGCAGATTGGGCTGCAGCATCCCCAAAACATTTCTCTGAGGGGGGCTGTGTGGTTGCAAACACTGCTTTTAGATGATCCATCACCAAATTCAGCATCCAACCCCCACTTATTCCTCTAGGAGGAACTTGTAGATCCCATCTACAACGGGATCAGCCTTTGTAGACTTTTAGAGACCTGATCGCACCTACAGCCTGTTTCTCTCCATTCCTATGGACAAAGCCTGGAGCCACTATGGAGTGTGATGTGCCAAATCCCAGCCCCCAAAACACAGTGTCTGGCACTGACAGAGCAGGAGGTGCAGCCAAACCACCAAATTCGAAAATGAGCTGTCTCATGGCACCTCTGAAATGGGATTTTTCTACCCTTGTTCAGCTCTCTGCTACTTGCAGCTACCCCGGCGCTGGGCCACCCTGGTGCAGGCTCTTGGACTTAGCCCATCCCTTCCAGCCAGCCCAGCACCCTGCTCCAGGAGGGGCGAGGAGTGCATCCACACATAGGCAGAAGATCAATCCAGCTGATAATTTGGCACTCAGCATGGAGAAATGACAGCAGAAAAGTTGAATGCCAGCATTTTATTGAAGATCTTGTGTGTTTTTAGCAGCCAGTCAATATTTTGTCTTAATTCTTATGTAGTTTCCCTTTGTTCTTCGGTACTTTTTTCTTCATTCTTTAGTATTTTTTCTTTGGTTTCCTGTGGGGTTTGTATGTTCTTCTGCATTTCTTCTCGGATCTCCTGTATTTTTTCTTTAATGTTCTGTATTTTTTTGTTGAAGTCCTGTACTTTGTTGTTACGCATTTTTATTTCATTCTCTGTTTTTAGTTCATGCTTCTGTATTTTTTCTTCATTCTTTGGTATTCTTAATTTATTTTGCTGTATTTTTTCTTTGTTTTTATGTATTTTATCTCTGAGCTCCTGTATTTTTTCTTTGCTTGTCCATAGGTTTGTTACATTCTCTTTTTGTACTTCATTCTTCCTTCTTTTCCCTTCAGTCTCCTCTAGTGTTTGTTTCTTCATCTGTATTTTCACTTCTTTCTTCCGTATATTTTCCTTGATCTTCTCTATTTTTACTTTGTACTCCTGTATTTTTATTATTCTGTATTTTTTCTGATTTCCTGCATTTCCTCTTCAGCGCACTTAATTCTTTTTTTGACCGCCTGCATTTTCGCTTCAATCTTCTGTAATTCTTCTCTGTATTTCTGTATTTGTCCTTCGTTCTTCATGTTTTGTTCGTCATCCATCTCACTAGCACTGTCATCCGCAAAGCTCAGTTTCCCCATCACGGCTCCTACCTCCTCAGTCGCTGGGGCAGCCGCGGTGCGAGTCGGAAATGAGAGATTTCAGGCAAAAACTGACCACAGCTAACGGACACCTGCGGAGGGAGCCGCGGGACGGGCTGCTGCCTTCCCGGTGGGTTGAGCACGCCCAGGCCCGGCTCCTCGCGTTCCAGGCACCGGCGCTGGCTCGGCAGTGTCGCCCTGCGCGGCTGTGGAGTCGCCAAGGCCACTGAGGGGATCCGGCGGCCGTTGAGGGGCTGCGGAGCGGCTGAGGGGGTCCGGGGCCGCTGAGGGGTGGCGGGGTCCCCAGAAAGGCTGCGGGATCACCGAAGGGCTGCCGGACCGCTAAGGGGGTGCAGGAGCCCTGAGGAGCGGCGGGGGCCGTCGAGGCCGTACAGCCGCGGGGGCCCCTCCGCTGACGCCTCGTCCTCCTGAGGCGGCAACGGCCGGGGCGGAGCCACGGCGCGTGCTGGAGGAGGGGCCAGGACGGACCACGCCCCCTCACCGGGAAAGGGTCGCGTCCCGCTGAGGTGACGTCACGGGCGGGCTGATTTGCATACGCCGTGCGTGCCGCGGGGTGGGCGGGCGGACGCCGGAGGTGGCGGATCCAAGATGGCGCCGTGCGGACGTGTCCGGAGCCGCTGCCCGGGCCCGGCGCTGCTCCTGCTGCTGGCGCTGGCGGCGCGGCCGGCCGTGCCCAGCCCTGCCGTCGGCGTTGCCGGTCCCGGCGGTGCCCAGCCCGGAGTGGGGCAGCCGGCGGGGCCGGGCGCGGCTGCCCCGCGGAGTGCCCGCGGCGGCGGGTCGGGCAGCGGGTGGAAGCTGTCGGAAGAGGCGGTGTGCCGGGAGGACGTGGTGCGGCTCTGCTCCAAACACAGCTGGGCCAACAACCTCGCCGTGCTCGAATGCCTGCAGGACGTCCGCGAGGTGAGGGTCGGGCCCGGGGCCGGGCCGGGCCTGCCCGCGGCGGCGAACAAAGAGCGGGGTCCGCGCCCCGCCGCGCCTCCGCCCCGCGTTTCCCTCATGGTTTGTTTTAAAAATCGGAGTTTGCGCTGCGGAGCATCGTGAGGGCAGCCAGCTGTCTGCGGGGTGGCCGTGAGGGCTCCGGAGTGCTTCGTCTGCACCTCGGGGCTCGGCGCTGCCGCCCGCGCAGCGCCCTGCGGGCAGGGAGAGCTCTCGGAGGGACGGCTTTGTGCTCCGCGCTGCTGCCTTGCGGGGTTATTCCTTCCTGGAGGTCTGGAGCCCGCCCAGCGCCCAGTGCAGGCGCCGTACTCGTTGCAGCAGTGACCTGAGGAGATGGTCTTTTTTCCGCGTTTGGGTTCCAATCTTCGCCTAGAACTCGGCTGCGGAGGCGGCTGCTTTCCAGTCCTCGGCTGTGCGCGTATGAAACTCGATATATAATCATTAGATTTAGTTAACTTTATGGGCAGGTTAACGGGGCAATCTGTGGCGTTCCCAAACATCTGTCGTGAGCGGTTTTAAGTCCAGTTCAAGAAAAAACTGAGTTGTTACCTCTGAGTCTTCCAGCTCCATCTTTTCATTCATTCCTGGGCTCAGTTTGAAGCAGCCTTTGGGGGACGTGCCTTTGATGAGCTGTCCTGGTCTTGAGGTCTGTGTATTCTTGGCTTCTGTGCTGTAGAGTCCAGGAATGCCAGGCTGGGTCAGTTTTAATGGTGTTTTGCCCAATAGGGAATGCTATTAGGAAAAACCTGGGCTTGTTTCCTCTCCGTTATTATGGGGACAGCAGATGGCAGTGGCAATGGTTACTCTGATCGAGGGGAGTTTTGAACTAGTAAGTGTCAGTGATTACTTCTGGCTTAAAATGCAGAGCTAATTTAGATTTTATTCTAACTTCATGTTTTAATTTTGGACGGGTAGTTAGTAAGACACTCGTGGTAGGTGTTTTAGATGAGTCCTGCTGCAACATCTGTCACAGTTATGAAACGCTCCTATATGTGCTTTATGAATAACTTGCCCCTTGCAGTTTCTTTCACCTGTCTGGGATCTTTTGGCCCCCTTTTAGGGAGGCATCCTGTCTGAGGGGATTTCGGAAGCTGACCTCACAGGCAGCGGCTCACAAGCTGCCAGCCTGCCAAAAAGGCAAGCTCTTGTTCCTTTCTTTCTAGTTGCATAGCCCCTCCCTATTCTTTTCATAGTTCCAGTGCTTGTTGGTTTTCTGCCATTTTAGCGAGGTGAACCCCTTTGTGGTCTAGTTTATCGGTTTTCTGCTGGAATAGTTTTGTCATTTTTCTGAGTTAAAGCACGAGGCGGGGTGAGTGCAGGGGTGGTACACAGGGCTGTGGAGGGAGAGGGAAAAGATCAGATCAAAGATGAAGGAATGTTTTGCATCACGCTTTGTTTTCAGCAAGTACAAACCTTTATGTTGATTCTGCGTATCTCCTGAGAGCTCCACTCTTTGGATGTTATGTCTGCTTGTGGTTTTCCTCTTCCCATTCCTAAGCCTGCCTTGATGTCAGTAGTTTGCTGGCTGTTGGTCTTGTCTAGCTGTAGTGCTGCCTGATGCCCAGTGCCAAAGGTGGATTTTTTCCTGGGTGACATCCCAGGCATCAACAGGACACCTCAGGGCTGTTTTGGATTGAGTTTTCTCTCTGAAGGTGCCATGCTGTGGCCTTGTCCTTATTTGTCTGTCAGCCTGCAAAGAGCACTGTCAGCTGGTCTTAACCCTCAACAGTTTGCCACAGCAGTAACACCGATGTGATGGGCTGCATCCTGAGTGAAAATGACTTCGCAGGGTACTGCTCTGAGGAATTAATGAAAATAGCTGACTTCTGTGTATCCCTACTGTTTAACACTTGATATTTCGACTGTGAAGAGAAGTCTTGATTTGTAAACATTGGGTAGCATTTTAGCTGATTGGGAATGGGTCAGATGTTGTCTCAGACGTTTCCTGTGCGTTGGAGATGACAGCAGAGGAAATAAGTGACTTATTGGCTGTTGATATAACTTTTACCTTCGACTCTAGACGTCTGACTGTTTGTTTGGACGTTTTAAAATGGGTGAGGATCTAGTCTGAGTCATACAGCCCACTTAAAACCAGTCAGGCTATAGTAAATGGAGATTTGGGGGAGTTGTTTGTGTTACTGCCAGTGAGGACAGTGTGTGGACACTGCTGCAAGTAGCAGCTAAGATTTTTATATGCATTTAGGCTGCAGAAGCCACCTTTTTCTGTAGGTGTTTAGGATAATCTTACTTTCTCATAAGCAGTGTTTCTCTGCAGTGGAGAAAATTCAGTTTGAAATGGGGAGTGTTACTATGAGGATTATCCACTGACTTTTCTTAGTGTGATACAGGTAGTCTAGGACACTTCTAAATAAGAATAACCAGGAGAAACAACTACTTGAAACGTTCCTTTTGACTCCATAAAATTTAGAGAAAAGAGAAGCTGTGCTTGTTTCGTTAGTCAGTGTGAATGCAATCACATGGTTTCAGTATCTGCTGGTTTCTAGGTGTGGATGTCTTTGAAGTACATCCTCCCTTGCTTTCATTGGGTAGTTCTGAATCTAAAGGAACAGGAGTGTTGAGTCAGTGGTTGACTGGTACAGGAGCCCAACTTGTAAGGCAAATGTTGAAGCAGTTTAACACAGGTATTTAGTAAAGAACAGTCTGACACAAAGAAAATAGTAAAATAAAAACCAAACTCCACACCCAAAATCCTACACAACTGGAAAAACCCACCCAAACCAGGCCCCCAAGATAGTAAATTTTAAAGTTTTGGTTTTGAGAGGTTATTTGTAGACTGTCAATTTGAAGCGTTATGAAAAAGGTTATTTAAGCACTATCTATTTTTAGAATTCTTGAAGAAAAAATAGTCAGTGATAAAATACACTTTTAATCACTGGTTTTTCCACTGAGTCAAAGAAATGTTTAATTAATGTAGTGCAGAGTCCTCTTTCCTTTTGTAGTAGAAGGATAGGAATGATGCTCCTGGATTGGAGAGGGAAATGGTCATCATCAGAGCTACTCAGCTTAAACATTTTTGACCACAGTCAGAAAATAGAATAAACCTTTTTGTTTTTTTTTTTTTTTTTCCCCCTGCATTTTGCACATGAGTTAACTTCCTTCTAGTTAGAACTATTCATGCACTGGATATATTACAGTTTTGAGTGACTTAAATTTTGTCATCAAGGTTTTAATTATTACTCACATAATTCTATGTTATGATATAAAAAGAGTAGAATGGGGTAGTGTATACATATATTTTTTAAAATTATGTTTTAAAAAAGTGCTTCTTTCCTGAAAGGATTCAGGCTGTGAGCCTGTTTCTGGAAGGAAACAGAGAGCATTCAGGGCTTGCATTTCATGAGCATAGGCTGCAGCCTTTAAGCGCTTTTTTTGTGGGTTGCCTGTTAAACTGATTTGCGTGGTGGTTAAAGTATAAATAAACCCATGAAATATTAATATATTTGCTAGCTAACGATTTTTGCTTGATTCCTAATGATTTGCATTTGAAGCATGACTGAGTTGTTGAATTTGAGGTGAGAAACATTAAAAGGGATAAAAATTATCTTAACCAGTGTGGTTCTCTTACCTGGTTTACTAGTGGAGCATAATTTTACTCTTAGAACCTACACTACGTCTGGTTAATTGGTGAGTGAATTTGATACCATAATTGTTGAACATTGTCCTTATAAAGATTGTGCAATATTTAAAGCATGATATTGTTCTGTATAATGTTAATGCATTATAGGCTAAGTATTTTTTTCTAAGATCAAACAGTTGTGGTTAAGATGGGATTAGAGATGAAAGTTTTGGCCTCCTTCTACTTTCTTCCTCCTGAGTGGTTCTGTTTCTTTGGTAACACCTTTATGGCAAAGACAGTGTAATTGAGCTTTAATGTGCTGCCTTCTGGAAAAATTAGAACTCTCTTAGTGTTGTGGATTGGATTAAGAGCAAAACAAGTTATCATGAAGGCTGTGTATTTCAAGAATAATATTTTTCCTGTTATTTCTGAATTGTAGTTAGTGTAAAAGGCCAGAAAATTCATCTGATGTGACTTAATGGACTGGGGAGCTTGTACCATTTGATGGGCTGGCAGCTGTCATATTTCTTCCATTTAAATGTTTGATTCCTTACTCTGTTTGTACCTGAGCTCCTTAAGTGATCTGATAAAATAGTGTCGGTGTAATTACTTGTTTTAAAATTATAGATGGAAAATAGAAACCAGACAGTAATGCTTGCTTGGAATTTTCATGGGTTATACTGTAACTGTAGGAAAAGTTGTGTGCGTTCAGTCCCTGTCCTGGTTCTCTAGTGTTTCTACCATTCTGGTAATTGGATTGGAAATGTAAAGGCTTCCCTGAAGCTTTTTGCTTGCACTGAGGTAGATGAATGTGATCTGTCACAATAGCTCATTTTTTTAAATTTTATTTTTCCTCTTTTTATCTCCCTAATTTATTGAGTTAAAGGTCAAAGGTTTTGTTTTGACTCGACATATGACATTATGTTATATTTTAGCATGTACTCCTGTTATTCCATCTCTTTGTTTTCCCGTGAACAGGTGGAGGCTGGCATTTAAAGTACCCTTTTTGAGAAGCCTCATTTGTGGCAGCAAATGACTGGCTACCTGTCCAGAGCTGTATGTAATTAAGGGCTGTGGATTAAACATAGTGTGAGGGTAGGCTAGTTCTTAGGAAATGCAAGTGGTGAAGACTCTCCTGACAGGATTGAGCATCTCTTTCAGCACTTAGGGGTTTTCTTTCCCCAAATCTCCAGGCATTCTCCCTGGCCTTCAGGTGAGCTGTTTTAAGTAACTGACTGTTTAAGTTTTAAAAAACTGCCTGTTTATTGGATTGATAAGTCCATGGCTGTAGGTTGGAGGCTGTTCTGATTCTCTGATCATTGCTATTGCAAAGGAGCAGGCAGTTAATATTCCAGAGGTGCTCTTACAGTGCCTACAGCATTATCATCTGGTTCAGATACCAGCACTCAAAGGGTTGGATTTTTTAAAGGCAATGATCAGAAACCTGAAAGATGTACCTTAAGCCTTGCCAAGGGCTTTGCTTACGTTTTCCCTTCTTTCTATGGGATATTGACCTGGTGATCATTCACAATCTGAAAAGGACACAGGAGTTTAAGAACTGTTACATTCCTGAGAAAAATAAAAGGAGAATTCTTACCAATATAGTTGGAGTTGAGCTAACTTAAGGGTAAAATGTGTTGCAATTTTAAGAGATTGAGTTTGTTATTGCTCTGTAGCTGGACTCTATGAGTTGAAGCCTGTGACATCTGAATTAGAAATTTTCAGATACCATTCTGTCTTAAATGGAATTTAATGAAGAATTTACAATGCTTTGTGGTAGATGCAAATTAATTTGAATGGTCAAGATAGTCCCTCCTGCTTTTAAAATTTTAAAATGAAATGGAAGATGGACTGTCCAATCAGTGGAAGAGAATGGCTGGACCCAGGAGAAAGGATTGATAGGATTAAGTTTTGAAAAGCACATGACAGGAAAAGCACAACAGGAAGGCAAGGCTGGAGCACTGAAGGTTTTTCTCCTGAGGCTTGGCTTCTTACCTGAGATTAGCTGCATTTCTGTTCTGAGGTTGTGTTTTCCCTTGTGTTTGGATAGTGTAAGCCCGGTTTCCTCCTGGCTTTTGTAGTTAAGTCTTAAAGTAAAACACTAAATATACTTTAAAAGTTTGATTTGTTTTTAGGTTGGTTACTTTGGCATCAGCCTTTGGCTTCATCTCAGGGTGTAGCAATATTTAAAAGTGCTCTTTTCTTCTTGGTGAAGCCCTGTGTGAGCTGAATACAGGGGAAGATGGTCTCTCTCATTCCAGGTACTGGACTGGTTGTGTTGTGAACAGAGCATTGAGCACAGGTTCTTAGCTCCCCATATCCCTAGCTGCACTTTTTCTTATCAGAGAGAGTTACTTCTGTGGTTTTTTGGGGGATGGGTTTGTTTTTCTTAATTCTGTGCTGCTCTTGGCACGCTGGTACTTGTGGTAGCTGGTTGTGTATCAGTTTGGCCTGGGATGTTTGGCTCAGTAAAAGAGATTATCTTACAGGTCTGCTTCCTCCAGCAAGCTGGCACTGCTGGCCTGTTGTGGCTCAGCATACCAAGGAGAAAAGGAGTGGAAATACAAGGGAACAAATGAAGTTCAATGCAGGCTGTGCAGCCTGGGCTTGGCTCATGGTGCAGTGAGAAAGCCATGTTAGGGGGAGGTGATTTACTGAGCCAAATAGCTGAATATATTGCAAAGCAAAGACTTGGTCAGTTGTTATAGTAGAGACAGATACAGCTAGGTTGTGTTTTGCACGCACTCTCTTCTTCCTTTGTGCTGGAGGAAAGGAGATCTCTACGGTGCTGCTTTGGGTTGTCATGGTTGGAACAGAATGTTTTGAAGAGGGATTATTCTTGGCAAATGAAGCGCTCTATTTGTTTTCTAGTACAGAGATGACTAGGTGTTCTTTATAGTGTAGCTTTCCTGCATACGTGCACCACTTTTCCAGTGGATTCTGCTTCTTTGGTCTTTGGGAAGTGCACACTTGCTTTGGAAAAAGCTTTGCAGTTATTCTTCCTAATAATATACCCCAAAGAATTAGGTGAATAAAAGGTCTAGGTAATTGCCTTTTTGCTTGAAATCTTGCTTTAAAATAGTTTTCTTCTTTTTGATCTTCTGACTAATTCAGTTTTAAAGTCTGTGAAGTTGGTTGCTATGGCACTAAAATTTTTCAATTCTGTTAGCTGATAATTTTCTATCATGGTATCATGGGATACCTTGATTTTCTGGATGTTCAGTTCATCAGTATCCATCACTGCATTAGGTGAAGAGCAGAGATCCTACTTTCCCTGGGTACCAGCTTGTGGCATAATTGCAACCTTTTTTCATCAAGACAGGAGATGAAAACCCATCCTGTTCCATTTCTGAGCAGGGGTAGCATTCATAAAAACTGTCCTGGAATGCTGGTGTCTGAGTGTCTGCATGTCTGAGCTGAGGAATCTCCTTCAGAAGTTAGAGGTGTCTTTTTTTCTCTGTGCTGTCTTTAGGGGTTTTGTGCATGAGCTTATTTAATTTTTTTCCTTTAGATAAGTGTGTCTTGTAGATCTTACAGCTTTGTGAGCTTAGATTTTGTTTCACCTGGTAGCATTAGAGTGTATTTCTTGTTTGTGATGTTTACAATTTTGCCTTAAACTGAACACCTGATGCCTTTAGCAAGAGTAGGCTAAAGACTAATGGTACACATGGAATGTCCCTCTTGCCAAGTAACACCATAGGGAACAGTGACCATTGTCATGCAGGACAGAAATTACTATTTGCTACATTTGTTAATTTATTTTTATTTTTTTTTTTTAAATCTTTGGCTGAAGCAATGCATTGCTGAGAATTGCTGACGTGGCAAAAGGTAGTTAATGTAATAAGCTTTCCTGGTTTCTCTACATATCTGAAGTATTTTTCTCCTTTCCAGTTAGTGGTAGAAGTGTGTGCTCTTTTGTGAAAAACTTCTTGTAGTTTCCTTAGTTGATTCTCAGGAGTTTTGAGTCTCTTTTAGAGAATACAAGTGGTTATGCTGATGTAATTAAGTGCTTATATGTATATAACAGTGTGGGTTAATACCAAATAGCTCTTACAGCCCTGCTGTGCAAAATCTGTCAGGCAAATGTGCTGTCTTTTGTTTAAAAAAATAATGACTAGCTTAATCTGGTAGCAAGTTTGCTGTCTAGATCTTTTGAATCTTTATAGGAAGCTCACCAGCCTTCATCATGCTCAGTAGTTTGCTAATTGAGGCTTTCTTTTCTAGACTGTTCTGTTATTGCAGGGTAAAATACTTTGCACCAAGTGAACTGCGTAACAAACTCAGCAGAGCATGCATTCTTCTAAGTGTTGAAGTAATTGCTCCATACAAAGGTTTTGATGGAATTAAACAAAAGACAACAAACCCAAACCTACTTGGCTTGTAGACTTTCTGTGACAGTCCAGACTTGATCTGAGCTGGGTCAACTTTTGTTAGGCTGTTCTCAGCTGAGTTGTAATAAGATCTGGAAGAAGCTTGCAGTAAGCTCTTTCCTTATCAAGTTGATTTTTTGAAATATATATCTGTCTCTGTGGCCTATCTGTATATGTCCCTACATCAGAAAAACTTAACTACTTTCAATGAAAATCACTGCAATGCTGCAGTTGTCATAATTTGTAATGGGAATTCTTCATGAGACTGCAGTCCTTCAGCTGTGTTCATGGTGATCTAAACAAATCAATATTAATGTGATCCTCTTGTAAAATTCAGACAGGCTTGTCAAAATTGTCTCCATTTATACAAGGGCCTGATTAACTGCAGGTGCAGAGAACTGTTGACTCTAGTTTTATTTGTCAAGCATTTTGTTTTGTTATTCACTTACGACATTGTGTTGACTTGGATGCTTTTTTGGTCATAGAATTATAGAACCACAGGGTGGTTGGAAGGGACCTTAAAGCTTGTCTCATCCCAAGCCCCTGCCATGGACACGGACACCTTCCACTAGATCAGGTTGCTCCCAGTCCCTGCAAGAATTCCAGGCATGAGGTGTCCACAAATTCTCTTCAACCAACAGCCCCAATTCCTTTCTTGACTTTTCCTTTTGAACTGCTTTTAGGGACACAGTATATTTTTTGCTTCAACATCTGAGATGTGTGAGGGGTGATCTCTCACTGTGACGCAGGTATTCAGATTTGTGGTGACATCTGTCTTAACTCGCTGAAGCCTGTAGAGCAGACTCTGCAGCAGAGGTCAGAGATTTTGTGAATGTAGTAGCATTGCTTATTTTTTTAACTGGAGGCTTCCAGGCAGTGGTCAGCAGCCATCTTCACTTGTTTCTGATCAGTTGTGTGAAGCAACACCAGGTTTTAAAGCCAAAAAAGAGAAAAGGCTTAAACAGTTTTTTATGTTGTAAATCTTCCCTGCATTTTTATGAAACACAGTACTGGAATGGGATTCCCATGGTGAATGCTTGTTCTGTCTCTAGGAATCACCTGGGAAGGTGTGCTTCTAGGGAACATTTCCCTCAACTGATTCACATCTCTAAAGATGTACACTCATTTTAATGTTACTGTTAATAGCCTTAATTAGATGTACATGTCCTACTAGCTGTAGGAATGGTGGGATTCTGCACTTCCCTCACAGAATACAAAGCTTTGCAGTCTTTTGTGTTTTTTCTTTGTGGTCTGTGCTTTAGCAGGCATCAAACATATGGTGAACCATCACTGATAATACTCACCTCTGACTCCAGAAATAGCAGCATTGTGTCAGGTAGAGTTGCCTGGAATAATGCAGGGTTTGTTCCAGTTCGGGCACTCGGCAGCGTGGCTTGAGCTTGTCCACAGCAAATCCTTCTCACATGCTCTGAGGCTATGTTGGCTTCCTATCCATGAGCAACTCACAGGTAAGGCTTACACAAAGGGGAAAAGCATACAGCAAACCACAAACTACAGGGTTTTTGGTTTCCCTCCCCTCCCCTAGGCATTTGTGACAACTTCCAGCATCCTCGTGTATAAAACCATAGTCTAAACTTGTTCTGCTGGGGAGGGTGCTGATGGAATTTAAATTCTTCTCTTTGTATGTCAACTCTTCCCAAAGTAATTTCCCCAAATACTTTCCTCCCTCAAGGCATTCCAGTGAAACCCATCATAACTTTGTTATGCTCTCCAAGATTTAGTAAATGTTATCCTCTAATGTCAGTTTTACTCACTGGGGTTCACAGTATCTCAGTCTTAGAATCCTTGAAAAAGACATTTTCTGAAAACTTTCTCAGAATGCTGGAGAGCTCAGGTAGGCTGTGTGGTGCTGGCATGAAGCTGGGAGGAGGATTCAACTTGAATTTCTCTGTTGTATAGTGAAAAGAGAAAATGAGAATCAGTGCTCCAGTCACTTCACCTGCTGGATTTTGTCCCACCACAGCTGTGTTGTCCAGTGTGGTGTCTGGATTAGTTTAGGGAAAATGGAAGAGGCAAAATGTTTCTATTGCTTAGGGTTGTACATCATGAAATAACTTTAAAAGCATGCCAGGATATTGTTGTCATCTTAAAGTGATCACTGCCTAGGAGATCAAAGTTTTAGGTTAAAAAAAATTCCTCTCTGTGAGCCTAATATGAAGCTATTTAAGCAAGAATGGTTAAAAAGGAAGATATTAAGAGAAGGCTGCAGAGTAGCTTAGAGGCTGTTAGACATTACAATATTGGAGAACCTTTGTATATCTTAAAATCTTTGTCTCAAGTTGTTAGGTATTGTATTATTTAATGCACTGTGATTGTTATGATTTTAAATTGGGCCAGTAGAGTCTTTCTGAACTGAACTTCTTTCCTCAGGAGCCATTTAAAATAAATTTGTGGAGGCTGGCTAATACTATGATCCACTAGTTTAGGAGCCAATGTTGCTGAAAGTACTTCTAAATAGCCCTTTTGGGCTTTGGTATGGTTTTCTAAGTTCTTTTTTTTGTATGTTGCACACTTTCCATAGCATTAAAAGCTGTAAAATATGTCAAGAAGCCATGTTTGAAGAGTATCTAAAATAATGCCTCAAAGCCATCAAAACACTTCGCATGAGTAAAATTTGGGCAGTGTGAGTAGAGTGCTGTTTGCTCCCACATTTGTAGAGCTCGTTGCTTTGTTCTGCCTTCTTTTGGGTTTGATCCTTTGGTAGCACTTTACACCTGAATCCAAGCCTGCAGCCATGAGCTTCTTTCTAGTGAGTCTGAAGCCATTTGGACAGGGAAGCTGCTTGTGTTGTTAGGAGATGAGCATCTTTATTGGAGGAGGTTGGGGAAGATGGAGAATTGAACAGCACAGCCACTTCCCCAGTCATGAAGCTACCTGGAAACAAAGGTATGGACAATGATGTCAGGGTTATTCTCTCCTGGAAGCTGCTGTGTAGAAGCTGAGAGGATCCAGTCACAGGCAGACAGTGCTCTTTGCTGTTGTTTTTCAGCTGGGACTCTTGCTTCCCATGGGATACTAGAGCAGTAGGCTTGTGTTGTGCATCTGAGCCTGTACCCATCATTAATAGCCAAGGTGGACACTGTTCTTGTTTGGTTGTTGTTTGTTCTAGCTTGGAATTTTTCTTATCATTCAAATGAACAATCCAAAGCTATGCTAGTCAAGTCATCTAATTAAGACTTTCAAAGCAAGGTACAGGAACAATCATTCCAGCTTGTTCTTGTGTGGGGGAAGTACGTATTTTCATAGAAATAGAGTAAGATTCCTCATAACACAGATAAAATCACAGGATTGGTGGTGATGGTGAAAGCGGTAGCTGGAAAAAAAAAAACATTTTGCAGAAAAGAGGCTTTGGTTAGAATTTCTTGGATCCCATGGCATATTGCTGGGATTTTGACCATAGAAGTATTTATCTTGAAGTTCCAAGGTTTTAGGTTGGACATGGTAACAGCAGGAAGATGTTGCCTTCCCTGGAAGAGGTACATGATCAAGTAAAACCTCCAGAATAAAGTTGACTTGGAGAGTATAGAAATCCTTTCTGTCCTGGAGTTCCAGGCAGTGGTAGCCGCCCTGTTGCTGCAGCACGTCTTGCACCTTGCTCTGAGGATTGCCACAGCCCTGGTGTGAGCAGGAGACCAACTTTCACATCAGTTATCATTCCTGTGGAGTTACCTGTAGAGCCATCCAGTTTGCCTGGGTGAGAAGTGTGTCAGGTTCCTGTGACACTTTGGGAGCTGCTGTTTCAAATAACTGTGCTTTGGTTTCCTGAGCTACCGTACTTGGCAGCAGTGGAATGGTGCACAGGCTGCAAGCGTGGGCTGACAGCGAGTCTGTCTCCCTGCCCTCAACAGAGGTGAGGTTTGGTTGAGTTTGTTGTTTTTTGTTTTTCAGTATGATGTGTTCCGTAACAATTGAGCTTTGCCCCTGCAGTCTTGGGAATGAGTGGCATCTCTTCTTAATTGTGAGCAGATTGCATTGGGGTTTTTTTTTAATTAGTCTCTCACCTGACTGATTCTATAATTCTTTGTTTGTTCTTCCTTACAATAAAAGATATGCACATGTTTAACATTCACTTGGAAGACTTCCTGTATCAAAAGATAACAGGACACTGGGCGTCAATCTGAGTTACTTGATATTCCACATCCTTACTTAGAGTCTGTTGCTAGCTTTAATCCGTGAAAAAAGCTTTGTAAAAATATGGAACAATTTCTTTTGCCTGTAGCATTTCAGAGTCTTAAAAACATTGTGGGATTGAAATGGTGCTTCATCCTTCTTTTAGAGCAAATGTGCTGCATATTTTAGTCCAAAAGGAATTTTAGGACTAAAAGAGTAGTAATTTGCTATTTCTGTATGAAAATGCCTGAGGCTGTCATGAAACAGAAGTGTGGAGTAGGATGTTACTGACCTGAGGAGTGTATTTGTTCTTAGTTTTGATATTCACATGCCTGGTAAATATTTGGGATTTGATTGCCATAGGCATTCTTCTTTCCAGAAAACTGCAACGACTCCTTTTAATGCGACAGATACACCCTGGGAATAGTTGTGTAGGAGGGAAGGGGCACACGCAGCCTGTCCTCAGATTCTCTAGACGATGTGTCTTGCCAAGTTTCTGGCAAATGTTTATGAAGTTGCATGTAACCTGCAGCAGTCAATGGATCTGCTTGGGAGTGTAAGAGCCTCAGGTATGTGTGTGATGAATACTGCTCATGGCTTTGGGAATTCTGCAGTGCTCCCTTGGCTGTAGCACTGTGGATGCATTTGGGTAGTTTTATCAATGAAACTCCCTGTTGAGAAGAAAGTGCTTGCTGAGGAAAACAACAGATAAAGTTACCAAAATAACCCTTGATCCCTGGAGACCTGCTGGAGGAGAGAAGAGTCTTGTCAGTCACACTTGGATTTGAATAACTTGACATAACATCCTAGATGGAATGAATGGAGCAGGGGGGTTAGGGTGGATGGGGCTGGGGCGCTGCACTTCCAGCCCCTCAGGCTTGCTTAGTGTTCAGAGCTTGGTTGCTCGAGTGGGATGCGTGGGATTGAAATGTTAAATTAAATGTAATAGTTTTAAATCTTTGCATGTGTCAGGCTTGTTCAAGCTTAAATAGAGTGCAGAACTAAAATGATGTGCTTCTCTTACGTGGATGTGCCATAGTTGAATAATTGGTATATATGTGAGCAGGGCCTAATTTTACATAAGTTGTTTGAATTTTTGCAGAATGCCCTGTGAACCTGAATATATTTTCTTCCTCTGAGCTGTTAAACAAGTTGTGAGTAATCTGTTCTTTTTTTATTTCTTAAAAAAAACCAAAACCAACCCACCAAAAAAACCCCAACTCCCCAGTAGACTTTATTTATGCTGTTTGACCATCTACTTTTTCTTTGAGGAATGCATGTCCTAAATGGTGATTTTGGTGGGTGTTTCAAATAGTTTATGCTGTATATCTGAGCCAATGCTCTTGCAGAGAGCAGAGGCAGTGGCTCTTGTCTGCAGAATGACATGAAGGACCATATTAGTCCATCCAATTCAGTAGTGAGTTCTGTGGCAGGTGGGAACATATTCTAGAGATGTGTCAACAGTTACAGCTAAAATTGCCCTGTGAGGATTTGGGATTTCCCTATTTCCAGAAGGAGAAACAGCTTTAGCTAGGATATCTTTAGTAACAGTCTCTCTTTTGTTTGTTTAGGGAGCAAGCTGACCTGTTTGGTTGCTCATCCAGAAATGTTTCAACATAAGTTTCTGAATGAGGTGATCGGCTCTTCTCCTGGGAGTGATTCCTCTGGATAAAATGGTGCATGTTTGGTACAGCTTTCAAGTATTAGATGCAACTCTTGCAGCCTAAGATCTTGCTGCAGTGGTTTGGAAACAAATGAGGCAAATCTGTTAGGTCACAGAGCTTTTTTCCTCTGTTTTAGTGCTCGTTCTTGAAGATGGGATGGTCTCAAAGGTGTATTTTGCTGGTTTGGGGAAGGAGTGAATAGTGCTGTGTTTCAGCTGATAGAAAATTTAATTTGTCTTCTTCTAACACTGCGCACCATGACATTCAGTAGTGCCAGTAATATGGGCCAATTGTATGTTTATTTTAGGCTTTTCCATTCTGAACCAAGTATTTTGTTTTTCCTGTGTCAGGGGAAGATGATTAAAAGCTTCTAATGAACTTTTCCTGGAGGTTTTTTGTGCTTTTACTAATGCCTTGTTTGTAAGGTCAGCATTCCCTCGAGGTTTGCATGCCTCAGCCAGCCCTTGATATACGTTTGTAGCTCTTGTCATGCTTTTTGTGCTGTCTTAGTGATGTGTTAAAACCTCTGCAGAGTGCTTTGAGAGTGCATTCCTGGGAAAGCCATGTCTGGCTTTAATTCCGTCATGCCTTGTGACACTCCTTAGACAAGTGTTTTCGGGAGAGGCTGAAGTGTGATGGCTTGCTGGCTAAGTCAGGCTGCCTCAGGTGTTCACCTCTTCTGGTTAAGAGTCTTGGAGCTGAGTGGATAGAGAAGAATGCTCTAAAAAGCATGTTAGCATGAGCACCCATACTCGGGAAGGGAAACGGTGGCATGGTGTTAGGATTACACGTTGCATGTTACCATCATAACCCGTGGTGATGGGCAACAGTTGGACATCTGGGCACCTGACAGAGCACTCATCTGACTCAGAAGCAGATTAAAATCATGAGTAATAAGTTTCTAACAGTTTTCTGCTTCATTGCTAAAGGCTTCTGCTCCCATGGCTGGGACAGCTGAACAAAACACAGCTTTTGTTCAGGGAAAATGGCAAGTGGTTCCAACATGCTTGAATGTGAGTGCCAGTGCTTAGGAGTAGCTTCAGGTGTTTCAGTAGACCCTACTCCAGATATGCTCATCCTTGGAGAGATTTGAACAGTATCAACTCATCCAGGTAAAACCTGGGTGGCTGAAGTTGTGAGTCAAGACCTTGTGGGAGGAGTGCGGTAGTAAAGTCAAGGAGGACATGTTTCAGTTCCATGTAATGGAAATATGGCAAAGACTTGATGAAGCCTTGGTGGGAAAATATGTCCATGTTATAGGAAACCGGGCTTAAGGGGGTTAAAATTTGTACCTGGGGCACATGGCTGGGTAAATTAATTCAGATTAAATATCTAGGGAAGCTAATGGAAACATGTTTTAATGAACCCAGGCTAATTACTCTATTTAAAGTTCTTGATCAATACCCAGGAGATTTCAAACTGCTTGCAGATTGGTTTTTTAAAAAGACCTGCGCACATGTATATATATTTTAAGTCTTCTGCATAAAATCAAAACAACTGGAGTCGCTTGCTTTGTAGACTTCTGGTTCACCAGGGCTTTATAATATTTGGAGGTGGTCTGTAAATTAAAGCTGAAGACTTAGGCATTTTCAAAAGTATTAATTGTGAATTTTGATGGGAATTGCAAAGGAATAAACAGGCTTAAGGGAGCAGATACTGGGACAGAACAGAGTTTCTGGAATAATCTATGGTGTAAGAGTGTGACAGGGCATCTGAATGTGGTTTTCTAAAGGAGGAAAGAGTTCTTTTAAATATTTGCTGGTGCAAGTGACCTAAATAAAGACCACCTCTTACTCAGAACCTTTATTTTCTTAAGAATACTGTGTATGAATCTCAGTGGACTCAACATTAATATTAAATGGAAATGTCAGGCAGGCAGCCTTACCCTGAAGGATTAAACTACTGTCTTTAAATTGCTTCATATTAAGGAAGTTGGCATGTGTTTAGTCTTTTCTTACTGAGCTAATTAGCAAAACTGCATTGTGTGTTCACTGTTAATACATCCCTGTGTGTGCAAATGGATAATGAATGCATCACCAAGCTTAGGAAAGGTAACTCTCCAGCAAACAGCCTACAACACCATCTCCTTGAGGCTTGTTTCATGGATTCTCCTGGTTCTGTGACAACTGCCAAGTCTGTCAGACAGATGGCCTTTATTCCTGTCTGTATTCAACCCAGTGCAGCTTTTGGTCTCCCCTTGGTAGCAGCACTGATTGTATCAGTGGAGAAGTGTCCTTGCGCTCTTCTTTGACTGGCATGGTGAGGGACTGGCTATGCACAGGAAGGCTTCAGCAGCTGTCAGTTGCACTGATGCTGTACCGCTTAAAGCCTTGCCCTCTTCCTGTACTTTGGTGGCAAAGGGGTCCAAGAAACAGCATGATCCTTGAAAAAGAAAGTTAGGAACCTAGTGATCTCATTAAGGGAATCCCAGGTAGTGTGTTCTCTGTACTGATGAATGTCAGGTCACACTAACTTAAAACCACCCACAAACCCCACATTGTAGATCTTGATGAAGACTATAAACCCTTGCAGGCTCCCACTGAAATGATTTAGTGGTTAATGGGCTGACTGCATGGATTCTCTGCCTGGGAGCTTTTCAGAACTGAAATTGGCAATTAGTTCGAGGAGCCATTTTTGAGTTATGAACAGTGTGCTCAAAAGATTTTTAATTACATCCCAAAATTTGTTATATGGTAGAAGACTCGAGATGGAAGTTGTCACTTGCAGCCAGAGAAACGAGAGCTCAGCTGGGTCTTGAACTTTGTGAGAGGGAAGTTCCAGGCGGTGAGCAAACAGGGGCAAAGAATAACATGGAAATCATGGGACTTCGTGGCAGAATCCTGTTCTTCCCCCTTGTACAGAAAACCAAACACACCCTTCTCATAAATTTGAGATCCTCCATTCTGTGCTATCTGATAGCTGCAGTTGTGTAATGTTGCATTAGCATACTGTTTCCTTGAAGTTCTTAGAAAGATCACAAGATTGAAAAATAGCCAATAAACATAGTTCTCCGTATTTCTCCAGAAAAGAGTGGGAAAGCTGGAATGTTATGCTTTAGTGTCATTGTAGAGCTGGTTTTCCGTGTTCTCTTATCTTCCATTTAGTGTTGTTGCTTTTGTGCCTAACTCTTGTCCGCTTTGTTTCATTGCTGATACATCTCTTGTTTAAATAAGGAAAAAATCCCTGTTAAGTTATCAAGAGATTGCTCAAGCATGACTAGAGATAAAATTAACAAGTCAGTGCTCTGTGCTTTGAGGGGTGGCTTGAGACGATGGCTCACATTCCCGTACTAAAAATGACCTAAGGCAGCGATATAAAAAGACCGGAGTGGGCATGGGATATCAACTGGTGTGAAACCTTTTGTCCAGTGGTGGATATGACAGGACAAGATCTAACATTAACCAGAAGATGTCTTTGTATGCAGAAGTTTAACTGTTCTTTGGCAATTACCACTCCTCAGGGCTTTCTGTGCTCATGCAATTCAAAGCCAGTCTGGCATGGGGCCTTTACTGAACAGCCTCAGTAAATGATTATAGTCACAGTGATTGTTTCCTGCAATCTTGTTAGTCTCCAGCAAGAAGGTGGGGATCAGATATAGACAGGGTTTCTAGCTGCTGGGTTTACTTTTTTTTTTTTTGTTAATACCCTTTTCACCTCATTTCTCCTGGATGTTCTAAAGGCAAAGAAGCTGCTGTACAGCTGTGATCACATCAAAGTCTTCAAGTATACCGACAAATCTTTTGAGAACAGGCAAATCTGTTCTCTAGTTTTACTGCAGTGAATTCCTAGTGTA
This sequence comes from Chamaea fasciata, assembly GCF_029207755.1. Taxonomy (NCBI): domain Eukaryota; kingdom Metazoa; phylum Chordata; class Aves; order Passeriformes; family Sylviidae; genus Chamaea; species Chamaea fasciata. The sequence continues at coordinate 9,213,568 of NW_027094097.1, forward strand.
GATTCCAAATACTGGCTGAAGGATTTTCTCTCTCTGTGATTTGGTGTCTGCTTGGATTTCCAGTGGCAGCTGCTCTGCTGGTGAAAAATCATGTGTTTACTTAATATCTTCGTAAGAAACACGTGGAAAAGGCCATAGCCATTCGGACTTCCTAGGAACAAAAGTGATGAGTTTACAAAGTAATAATACCTGGTTTTCATCCTTTACTGCTTAAATTTCTGTAGATCTGTGGCTAATAATATTACAGAATTTTATGTTTTTCCTCAACCTCTTAGGTAGTTGAAACAAATGCTTTTTTAATTAGTGGGTCATCTACTGGCAATTGTATTCATTGATGTAAGTGTTGTTAAAGAAGCAACACAGCTGGTGGTCCACAGGTCGGTATATTGATGGTTGCGTTCAGATATCTGCCTAATTCAGTGTTAAAACCAGATGTCTGGATGTGTTGCTGTATGCAGAGTCCTTTGCAGGTTATCTGCAAGTAGTTCAAAAGTTGGTGCTTCTTAAAAATCAAGGACCCTTGTGGCCAGCTCAGTTGGTATAAAATGATTGTCTTGGTTCTCACAGAGGCTTTACATTCTCTTGCAAGGTTATCCTGGACCACATTTTTGGAGCTTTGGTTCATTCAACTAGTTTGTGTTTGCATGCAGTATTTCCTTTGCTGGTTTTCGAGGAGCCTCTTGTGCCACATTCTGTTGCTGTGCTTAGTTAAGCCAGCTGAGCTGCTGGCAGGACCAAGCTGTGAACTGAACTGCTGATGGAGCAGGAGGTTGCAAGGCAACCCAAAACTTTGATCAGCTTTTAACTTGAACAGCCCAGCTCCTCAGACGGTGGCACTGGTGATGGTGTTCAGGATGAACAAAGGTGGGGATTTGTAAAGAGTAGAGCAGAGTGGATCCTAGAGCCTGGTTTGAACTGCCACACTTCAGTGTATTTGGTCTCTGGAGCAGCATCTGAGCCCCACAGGCAAAATGGTCAAGGAGCTGGACAAGACTTCTTAGATGAATCTTAAACACTTAGGAGTGCCTGTTAGAAGCACAAAAGTTGTACATGAACCTCAGCATCTGGAAGTCTTTATTCAAGTCCATCAGCTTATGGATATCCTGAAAATTGAAGATACAGTATAGTGTTAAAATGAAGTACAGCCTTGTAGAATGTTGTTGTCTGTTTTGAAATAATTTGAAAGTTATTGTCTGATAATGTCAAGTGATCAGTTTTGGAAGTTCTGGAGAAAGTGAAATGGTTTCTCAGAAGCTGAGATGCCAATGAGTCTGATGTATGACAAACAGCAGCAGTAATTCAGTTTTATTAGGCTTGGCAACATAACACCTCTCCAACTAAGCTGAAGGGGCATTTGATTTAAGCATAATACTCTAAGTATTAGCATATAAAAGAAGTGCTTTAAAGGAAGAGGATGCTGTAGAGTGTGTTTCCGGGTAGTTAAAATGTCCATAACCCCTTCTTTCCTTGCTGCCTCCTGTCTCCTTAATCCTGCCACTGCCAGTGAATGTGACCGCTGAGCAGAACTGGATGAACGTGCAGACTTGAGATCTGCGCATACCTAACCAGTTGCTAGGCTTCCTCTCTGGCATACTCTAACAATGCTTTTCTTTCAGGCTTACTCTGTTTAATTTTGTACTGTGATAAAAGGAGGCTTTCTGGTTAGACTGATTTACCATTATTTTCTCTAGCATTGCACAGACTTGCATATTTGTTTTGCAAGTCTCATAAGATGTCTGATATTAAACCAGTTTTAGTTTTTCTAGATCTGAGATAAGCATGTATTGAAATGGATGCTCAGTCAATGAAAGGAGCACCCTGATATACTGTGAACTTCTGGATGAGAAAATGTCCTTAAAATGAGGATATAGACTTTATGGAAATGCATCTTTGTCCTTTCTAGTCAATACAGAAAGGTTGTCTGGTGCAATTTTCTAGTGACCTGTTTCTAATTAACATGCAAATTAACTGCTTGGTGCTGGAAATCAGGATTGCAAATACGAAGTGCTAATATGCGTTAGGCTGGGAAATCCCTGGCATCTGTTAAAGCTCCAGCACTGTCTGTCTGCCTTGTGTTTGCCCGCTGCCTGCAGAGCAGTTCCCTCTGGAGAAAGAGCTACTGCAACCTGCTGTCAGACGGCTCCTTTGTCTCACTTTAAAGAGAGCAGGTTTTAATTTTGTGATGTTGATGCTTATTGCATCACACAGGGAGTCGTTTGAGTGCACTTATGCCCCTGGTTCACCAAAACTGGCTGTGGTGAAAACAGTCAAGGTGAGCTACTTCAGTTATTTCTCCAGAGGAATTGCAGTGTTTAATGAAATAACACACTTCTTTGTACTAGTGTTACAATTGCCGACTAAATGAAGAAATTAGCATATTTATTAGTGCTTGTCATCACTTAAAATTTGGGTTTTTATTAAATGCAGCTGTATGATTTTATATTTAGACAGTGACTTTGATCTAGCAGGTAGAGATGATTAATTTAGGAAAGGTCTGGTCAAAAGTGGGGTTGTACCTTTATCCTTGAAGCATCTGCTTATTTTCGTGCTGCAAAACATCTCATTTTTCCTCTTCAGCATTTTTGTGCCAACATTACCTACTACCAATGATCGTAACACCTGATTTAGTAACACATTCTGGCATAAGCTGTAAAGGTACAATAAAACTCCACTTGATTTTTTGCATCGCAGCTTGTTTCTAGTGCTGGTAATTAAGAGAGAAACCTTTTGTGCAAACTGGGCAAATTTCAAGCAAAAAAAATGAAGCAAGAAAAAGCTTAAAACCCTTTTTCTTCATCAAATTGCAGCTAAAACTTAAGCATTGTAAGAGAATTATGTTGAAACATCAAACTGTCAGCAAAATTTGGTCTATTTTTAAGTGGGGGAAAAATCACTTTTAGTTGTGCAAATTGGTTCAAAGAGTTAATAACCAAGTGTTTTGGTTGCAGACTCAGCTCTCTGAATTCTCCCAAAGTAGGTTGTCATCCTGTCTCCTGTGAGTTGGCTCTGGCAGAAACAGTGGGGGTGTGTGTAGTCAGTCCCTAATCTGCCCTATCCTAAGCATCACTAAACTGCACCAGTAAAGGTGTCTGGAAGTGAATCTGTCTGAAATTTTGTACTAGCCAGGTGGGGCAAAATAGTAACAAAATTATTTTTGTAAAAAAACTGTAGCTGAGATTAGCATGGAGGCTGTTAATGAACCTGATTAAAAGGAAAGTCTTCTGAAAAAAACCAGCACTAATTACTTTTTAATTCAGAGGTGTTCTTGCCTAGACTGTACTTTTTTTTCAGAAGATACTATAAATGTGCCTGAGAAGAATTAAAGCATTTCAGCAAACTGCCTGTCAGCCCTTTGCACTGTGGTGCTGCTGTGTAAAGCCTGAACACCATACACCTTTTCTGGCTCTGCTGTCTTTACAGTGCAAAGCCTCACTCTGCTAATCCTGCTTCCACCGAAACTTTAAATAGAAGATGAGGAAGAGGGATCAAGTCTTCAGTTCGAATAATTGATGGATTAACTCCGATTTGCTTATCTCAAAGGGCAGTCAGAACTGGGTTCCAGTGGTTAGCCCCACCTGCATTAGTAGGATCTCGCTTGTCCTGACGAGGTTTTGTGCTGCACAGTCAATGAAGGCTTCAAGAAATGTGTGGGAAACTACCTGGGTGTTTTAGAGGGTGTCTCAGTGCCAGGTCTGTGCAACTGGTTTTGTAGGGAAATTTCCTATTCTAGATGTGTGATACTTCCATGTTGAATCTCCTCCTCCCGTTCTGAAGTTCAACTGAGTGCTTGTGATAACTTGCTGAGTTAAAAATAACAGCTAGTATTTCCCCTTAGACCAGGCAAAGCATCTTGCATCCACTTCCCCCTTTCCTGAAAACAAGCCACGATTAATCTTGGTTTCCAGAAGTGTTGTTTATTTATGGATTTGCAGAGCTTTTGTTTGCCTGATGCTGGTCGCATGTTCATCAGGTTATACTTGTTCAGCACTTCACTAGGAATGGGAGGGGTGGGATCACTGAAGGACCCATCGCTGGAAGGCATGAGAGAAAAATACGTTTCAATCATTCTTTATCGTCCCAACTTTGTGTTGCAAGAACTAGTGGAACAGCTTGGTTTCATGTCCACCGTTTTCTTCTTGTGCAGTAACAACTGGTTACTTGAGGAAGTAGGACCATAGTTTCTGCCACAGGGTAGCATTGCTCCTACTCAGAGAAGCAGCCGTTGCAAGTTGCAATGAGCTGAAGCCTTGGATGTCTTAAATTACTTGCAAATGTGTGAATCTGTGGGAAACTACAGATCTAGTGCTTTTGGTAACAAGCCTGGGGAGCTTAGAGCAGAACAGCCTTCCTGGCAGTGGTTTAAGTTGGATTTGGTGTAGGGGCTCCCTTGTGGTTGTTGAACATTTCTGACAATTTGGTGGTTGCCTGCAAAATGTTGGGTTTGCAAGTCTTGTGCCCTAAGATGTAATGACAAACATAACTGATGTGGAACAAACCAGCTTTTTTGCTACACAGTACATTTAGCACAGGAAGGTGTGTGCAGTACATTGAAGACTTCAGAATAAGTCCTGAAACACATTAATCTACAATTGACTCCCATTTCTCATCCAATTTGCCTGAAGAATTGGCAGTCACTCTTGCACGCTGGGTCTTTTTTTAATTTATTTATAAAAATGACTCTGTTAAGAGTCAGACTGACTGTTCTGTGAGCCTGTAAGTGCAACTTCCACTCAGGTTTGTGGCCTTTGGTTTCTTAGGGTAAGAGCTGCCCTCAGGACTTGAGATAGATAATAAAGAGATTTTTCTTGCTAGATTCTAGCCTTCTTTCAGGTTGAGCTGGGCCTGACAGTTGTTTTTGGGGGAGCAGGTTCATGATGGCTCAGGCTGATCCAAGTTAATACTGCATTTACCCTCGGTATCCTTTTCCCCCAGCAGCACTGACCCTGGAGGCTGTTGTGTGTGGAATCATCTTGGCGGAAAGCAGGAAACCAGCAGAAAACTTCTTACATAAGTTTGTAAGGAGAAGCAAAGAGAGTGGTTTGAGAATTTTTTTTGATCCTCCCTCGCCAACTGCTGCATGTTATAATTGACCAACTATTAATTTGTTTCCTGAGTTCTGACAGACTTCACTTATGTACGTGTAAAGCACCAGAGACTTTTGCTTTGTAGCACAGGTGCAGTGGAAAGCTCTGTATCACTGGACAGGGTTGGATGGACATTTAATTGTATTGCACCTCTGTGCATTGTGACCCTCTGTTGCTGCTTGACAAATGTGGGTGACAGTGGGATGTCAGTGCTTCAGCGACTTGAGAGGTGTGCAGATGGTTGGCTTGTCAAGTGCTCTGTTACACCTTAGTTGTGTAACACTCTGGAGTGTTTTATTTTGAATTTAATTGTTTTGAGGTTTGTCTGGGGAAAAAATAATTTCTGTGCATAAATAGATGAAAATTAAAGTTATTTCACAGTATTCTCTTCTTGACCTCAGTGTTTAGGCTGGTTTGGCAATTTCCTAGATTATCCATTATAAAAATACCCTTGTTAATCTGGTTGCCTCAGGTAATCTGGTAGATCTTACATGGTATTCAGAAATGTAAACCTGAATCTCTTAAGTTCAATTTTGCAGGCTTTGGGAAGCCTGAAAATGTTACTTTTGGAATGCCTGGGTTGTGATTAAATGAAAATTGTCTGATCATGGCAGTTCTTAATTTGCTCTAAGGCTTTTCTGTCCTTGCTTCTTGTTTTGGAGGGCAAAGAGGATGGAGGTAATGTATTGCTATGTGCTCTAGTCTGGGCAAAGAGCACTGAACCACGCGTGTTGATGCCAAGCCTGGCACTCACCATGAGATGCATATTTAAAAATGTAGCTGATAAAAATGCGTACAAAAGAAAAGAAAAATCTTTAAATGACCTTTACAAGCCCAGACTATTCTACAATTCTATGATCTTGCTCTCACTCTGTAAGTCATATCTCTTCCTTATTGTGCTGTCTGAGTTCAAATGTAGTTTGTAGAAGATTTCGTGTGATAACTTCCTAATTATTGGGGGATTGGAAAATCCCTAAGGATTGTCTCTGAATGCTGAATAGGTGCTGGAGGAGATTTTGCTCTTGAACTCCTCCATCTGCTCTTGTTTTCTGTTAGATGCCTTTAACTCTTGTTGTGTCACATTGGGATTCTTACCCAAGTGATTCCACTGGACTGTTGAATGTTCACTTTTAGTATATATTTTGCTAAGACTTTATTTTCACTAAAAATAAAGTAGAATCCTAAGGGTCTCCTAAGAGATCGTATTTGTTCTTACTGTGCCAGGTATTCTTTCTTCATACGCATTTATCAGGGATGCTCCTACTTCTTGATGTTATTTGGAAATATCTGAGCTCTTCCTGGAGGAGATCTGTTTGATAAATGTCATACCTCTGGTGTTCTGGGGTTTATCTCTCCTTTGAAACTGCCTTGGAAGAATTGTATGTCCATCCTCTACTCTGTATTGTGTGATAATCCTAAAATGCAGAGATAAATTATTGATAATCTGATGGGTACATTTTAAAGTTTTGTTTTGCTTTTGCATGGAGATTGACAAGGTTTTTCAGGCATCAGAGTTGATTCTCACCCTGAAAAAGTACTCCTCAAGGCTATTTGAAGACTTCTCAGGAAACCAAAGCAGGTGGTTTTGGTCACAATGTTGGCCTGTGCTTACAGTATTCAGATCTCATCTTGCTCTGAAGGTTGCACTATCTCAACCTTTTTTCGGAATCTGCATGCAAGGGATTTGAACACTCACATGGGGTGGGAAACTACTTACCTCAGGGTATTGCTGTCACCTCTTCCCCTGAATGTCCCCAGAAGTATGCCACTGCCTTTTTGTGGACATGCAAACCACATCAGCTACGTATGCCACTTGGATAAGAACAGATCAAATTCTTGAAGTCCAATTCTCAAGCATTATCTGTCGGGGAAACATCTTTATTCTGCTTCTTTGATAGAACAAAATAATTTTCCCACATTGCCAGATTCTTCAGTGAGGATTGTCTAGGCTTTACCATCAGCATACTAGAATTAATCCTGAAAACTTGGTATTGCCTGTTGGGCATTTCTCTGCCTTTAGAGATCAGAGATTTGCAGCCGTGTTTATTTCTTCAGCCACCACCAGGCTTCAGAAGTTGTGTACCTTGCTTGATTGTGTACCTTCAAGTAGTTGAATAGTGTGTGACTATTGAAATCATCACCATTGACCAGAGACTAGAATGAAGTGTTTTCTATCAAGTGCTGACTGAATACTTAAACTTCGAAGTTCTCTTTTAGACAGAATAGAAAGTTCTGTTACAGAAGAAGACAGTGTAGTACTGCCTGCAGCCCTTCCAGTCTGCCCCAGATTTTAGGCCTTTATTCCTGAGCCTTGTAATTGATTTTATTGTTTGTCAGGAATAATGGTGAGAAAGAATCACCTGCTGTTTCTAGAGCAGTCGAATTGTTGATTTAATTCCTGTGTTTTGACAGGTGAGAATTGTTCAGCAGTGATGCTGGTGGTGGTCCTGTACCGAGCATTGTGCTGTGTGTTGGTACAGAGCCGTGGCAGTGACAAACTTATTGCTGCTCTCCCCTCTGCCTCTCTCCCCCGTTATTTTCTCTCTGTCGTTATTTGCAGAAAAGCTGTAGGTGTGCTCAGTCTTTTTAATTGCAGCTTGTCTTTATTCATAGCTTTTTAAGTAGGAGTTATGGAAACAGTAATTGGGAGGATTTGCAGGCAGGTGTCTGGCTCTCCTGCATCCCAGTAAGACATTTTTCTACTAACTTGCTTTCCAGAAAGCTTTTCATACTCACTTCTAAAATCCAGCATCAAAAGTGGCCCTTTTTTTCTCGTCTTTTTTTTTTTTATTATTTTTTTTTTTTTTTTTAAGTTGCTCATCTGTGCACAGCTAGTCAGCTATAATTTCTTTGTTTGGCTTGAGGGGAACTGTTACTGACCTGGCTGCTTACCATGGTATCATTTTAAATCCCTTGAATTACCGTTGCAGTTCAGAATTTTCAGGCAAAGTGCTTGGTTTTATGGCTCTATCTAACTATTGAGCTGAGTAGTTCAAGCTGAAAAACCCTAGTGCTTTTTGGAGAGGAGCTCTCAAAGACACAAAATAGATTAAAAGCCAAGCTTCTGTGGCAGAGTAGACCACTACCTATGGGAAAGTGTGCTGCAGCTCAGTGCTCTGGGCTTCTTCTGGGATCAAGGCTAACAACTTAAATGCATATCTAACTTTGTGAGGAACTGCGGAACTTTAAATAAGAAGATTTATGTACAGTTTTCTTTGTTTTTATCCTTTATTCCATGTAGTGAACTGAAGATAGGTACTTGGTTTGGTCCTGTAACAGGGCTTTTGTTTGTGTGTTCTAAAGGCAAGCAGAATTTTTATTTGGTAGTTTGTTAGGAATCCCAAGGAAACCTTGCCTTAGCACTGGCTGTAAAGACTTATTCACATTCATTTTTCTGTTTAACAAAATCCAAGCAATTTTTTCCAGGGTTTGCTTTTCTTCCAGTTATATAAAGAAAATATTATGATTCATCCAGGTGAAAAGTTCTGCAGCTGTGTACAGCACCATGCTGGTCCTGTGCTTTTGAGGAAATGATACCCAAGCAAAGGTAGGAAAAAAATAGATTTAGTTGGTATTTCAAAAGTAGTCTCTTAAAATGACTCGTGGCTTGCATCTGCCTTTCCCCTGTATTCCATGCACAGATTCCTAAATAGCTGAAGTGCGCTGTGTGCTCTGAATCAGGCCTGCCAGCGGGTTGATGACTCATTTCCTTATTGGTGCAGATGTGTATAGTAAATGTTTCTGGATAACTCTTTTCATATTGAATGTGTCTCCCCTGTGGGAAATGAACACACAGCAATCGCTTTCATTAGGTGTGCACAAAAACTTCATCCTGAAAAAAAGCTCAAATGTTTTTTTTGGTGAAGAAAAGGTTATCTTGGAGCAGTGGTTGAATCTTGGAAACTGCTGTGTGATCCCACTTGAGGGTTTTTTCTTTTTTTTCTTTCTTTTTTTTTTTAATCTTGCTTCTCTGTCCAGCTTCAAAACAAGCTGCCATTTATACCAGTGCAATTCTCTAGGTAAATGCTCTAAGAATTTATTTAAGTTTCAGTAAGACTCCTTTTGAGTGGCATGCTCTGCCTTTTGGCCAAGAAAGAATGAAGCACTACTATGTTTTTCACATCAGTAAAGGCATTAGCACAGCAGGTTTGCTGAAAATTGTTTTAGATAAAATCTAGGTGTGTATTGCTGAAGTATAGGAGAAATGGGGTAGTAAAGTAAAATGAAGTGCATTAGCCATGTGGCACTGCTGGAGTCTCCAAGAAGAAAAATGGCATTTCTGGTTTGGTGCTGAAGTCTGTGAGTGAGCACTGCACCTGGCAGCCCTGCTGTGTGTCACTGAGCCTGGCCGTCTTCACTCACCAGGACATTTATAACTTGGTCTAATGTTGTGATGTATAATCTGTCTGAATGCAGAATGCCTAATGATGTTGTGAATCAGCTGGTTTCATCTTGTCTTTCTGGTCTTTTTCTTGTCATGGCTCTTGCAAAAGGAGAACCAGACACTAGGGAAATCAATTTACCACAACAATTTGTGTGGCTCCCAGACAGATTGATTTAAATAAGCAAGAAGCTTAGATTGGAATAATTTCAGTCTTGTTTGAACACTCTAGTAATCTTTCTAGAGCTTTCTAGTTTGGTGATATTATTTTGCAGCTAATCTTAGCTTTTATTGCTAAGCTTGGTACGTTTCCTGACTAAATTGATATGATCTGTAATTATTTAAATGCTTGCATGTTAATGTTTCTATCTTTTTTTAATAATATTTAAAAATGGCAAGTCATTATCTACTGAATTACTTCTCCATGCATTAAGCTGCTTTTGGATAGAAATGGGAAACTTAATTAAAATACGGAAGATGAGTATTGTTGAAGTAGAACTAAAGTACTCAAATACTGGATCAGAGCAGTTGTTTTACATGGAAAAATGCTTAATACATGGGTCTAGCTTGCCTGGTCATTGTGACCTTTGAGACTTGAGAACAAGGAATTTTTTTTTTCTAATTTCTTAATCATTAGAAAAAATTACTCTCTTTTCTCAATTCCTGTTCAGAGCCTCATCTTCAAGGCATTGATGTGAATGCAGTTGTGGTCAAGAATTTATTTTGTCTGCACATGTGGAAAGAGTTCATTTGTCAGAAGCTGTCAATGAGCTCACAGAGCAGGAGAAGAAGAGTTGCCCTGGAAGTGTGTTAGCAGGGTCCCAAGTGGTGTATTTATGGCTTCAAGAGCAGAATCACCCTCTGTGGGTCCCTTGTCACAGAGCAGTCCTCTGGTATCCTCAGGAATTTTGAATTTGGGGCACATTGCCCAGTCTAGTCGATTGATGGTACCATCCTTCAGATGGACTTGGTGGTTGTTTTGGTTCTCCAGTGCAAGGAGATAGGACTCAAATTCTGGTTGCTTGTGCTTCCTTGAATTTCTTCTGTGTCTTGGTCAGAGGCAGGTGGCAGGTACCTCTCTGCGACTAAGGCTTCAGTTGGCTTATCCTGACCAGTGTTTCTTTGCCTGATCCAGAATATATTTATCTAAAATTCATCTTACTGAGGACAATGGCAAAAATGGTAACTAGAGCTGTTAAATTGCGGCTACAGCAGGATGGACACTCTGCCTGGCTGCCTTAAAAAGAGTTTCAGAGCTTTCTGTTGAGTCCCTTCTAATTTTATTTATAAAGGACTTAAAATTTATGGTAGGTTGTTTTCAGCTATTATATGGGAAGTGCAGCTCAGTACTGCCTTCTGAAGTGCAGGGTAGCATAGGGAGCAGGATTTATTTTGGATGTGCATCTCATGGGCAGCCCTTCCTGTATGGGAAGAACTTGAAATGGAAGCGGGGCATTGTGCTGTTTCTAGGGCTCACTGAAAATAGCCTACAGATCTTTCCTGCTGAGTTCAGCGGGTGATGCTGAGAATCCAGCGAAACAGGTCTCATGGGGGAAACTCATCCAGGGTTGGAGAAATCCTCTGGACTGCTGAGGCAATGTCCTAATTCTGTGTTGCAGAGTAATGCTGCTTGCTAGCTGCTGTTGTGGGCTATGCTGTGGACCTTAACACGTTAGCCATTTGTGCTTATTTGCTTATTCTCACTGTGTACAAGTGCAGTGTTGTTCCTTAAATGAATTTATATTTGCCTCTCTGTTGTAATGGTCTGCTTTCTTTTGAATAACCAGAAAGTTTTTAATGGAGGAGTTTCTTTGGAAGAATTGGAGAATGAATAACATAGCAAGTCTGGCTTTTTCCTGGCATGGGGAAACTCTCTTAAAGTATTTTAAAAGTAAACCTCTCTTAAAGTATTTTAAAATCCTGGCTTCTGGCCATTGTTAGTGGTGTCAAGGGCTTGTTTGGCTTTTGACTTGACATGGCTCTTCTCAGCTCCCATGTTATGTTTGACATAATGAACTTACACTGGGACATGTCCTGTCAGTGTTTCCATTGCTGTCACCAGAGTCTTGGGGAGCCTCAAGTTGCTATTGGATTCTCTCGGCAGCTGTACAATACTTACAACTTTTCCAGCTTTTCCAACGTTGTAATAAAGACAGGATGGACTTGGCTGAGGAAGGCTGGTGGCTGGCCCTGGTCGTTGAGCATTTGTCATAGATTTTTTTTGTGTGTGTTTGAATAGTACCATGATCACATTGACACGTGCAGGGGATGATAAAGTCAGTGATTGTAGTTAGAGCTTAAGTGAGAGAAGAACTGAAACAGTTTATCTTAACAGTGGGGAGTTTCCCTACTCGGGACTCTTGTTCTTCACCTGCTTCTCACTGCAGTGAAGAATCGAGTGATGTGCTGTGCCCCTGCAGATCTTCTGAAGAAAATTCCAGTGTAAAGTTTCAAATCCAGCTGTTAGGAGTGTCTGAACACTGGCTGAACTCAGGATGCTCTTGCTTTTGAGGGAGACTTCCCCATCACATTTCATCTCACAGCCAGGGTCCAGGAGATTTGTACTTTCAGAAAATCTCTTGCAGGGTAGTAGCATTGGAAAGCTGGTATGTGGGGCCCCTTGGTACATCCTGACCCTCTTCTTGGCATTTCCAGATAACAAAACAGATGTTGGATATTGCATGGGAATTCTGGGCAATATACACCATGCTGAAGATTAAAATAGTCCTATTCTTGTGACAGCCAAGGACTGGTGCTGGGTGTAGTGTAAGAGCCTCTACAGGCCTGTTCATCCAAGTGTAATGTAACATCCATCATGTTTTGGAAGTAGCAATGTTAAATGGAATTGTGCCTCTTGCCACTGTCCTGAAGGAAGAAGGGAAGACTTCAAAATAAAATTGTTCTTCTTGTGGTTTGTGGTTAAGGCTGAAGTGGCTTCTCTGAGGTATTTGATTTTTATTGCCTCTAAACAGAATAGCTGGCAGAAGTTAAAAATAGCAGAGTCTGCTTCCCACCTGTTTGGATGCTCGTCTTATTTTGGTTTGGAGGTGGAATGCGTGAATGTAAATCGTTCGGATTAAAGTGCTGCTCATGCCCCTGAACAGGGGCAGGAGACGCTTATTGTATTGCGCCTTGGTGAGGATGGGTGCCTGGTTGATGTGACACATGTGCCTTGCTGGAAGAGGGGGAGGAAAATACTCCTGTGAGGGGATCCTTGGGAGCACTGCATGGCTTTCAGTGTGGAAAATTGAAGTCATGAGCCCTCATGTTGAATAACAAAGACAAATATGAATATTGGCTGGTGGAGTGCTGAGAGCATTGTTCAGTCTGCTGAATGAAGCAATAGCCCTTGGCAGGGGAGCCTGGTACTGGTTAGAGGTGCTCTCCAGCAATGATGGTGTAATGGAGCTGCTGCCAAGGGGGGAATATCAGTGCTTCTTGGCTTTGCTCTGCAGCACAGCACTCCTTCCTCTGGGCTGTGGGAGCGGGGCGATGACTAAGCAGTGTTTGCTCTGAAACCTGCACTTCTCTGCTTTGGTACATGGAGCTTTAGTGTGAACTGTTTCCTTAGCTCCTGTACAAAACTCATTTACAAAGGATTTCTCTGGTTCCAGGCCATGTGCAGCCAAAACACGATTCTCTGAAGAGCAAAGCATGGTTAGAACAGTGCTTTCGTCTTTGGAGACAGGGGCTTTACCACTCCATGTCCAACAGCCTTTTATTTTGTGTAAAACTGAATATTGCTTGTGAACTCTTAGTGGCTTATTGGAAGCTTTCTGTAAAGTTAAGTTCAAGTTGGGGTACTATAGGGGATATAGTGTCAAAAGATGTGAAGTCTCCGTATTGAGAATAAGTCATAGAATTTGACTTACAAAGAGATTATGACTTACAAAGAGATTATGACTTACAAAGAGGTTATGAACATATTTGATAAAAGCTCATCATCAGCTGTTGCACTGGAATTATTTTTTGAGACCTCCATTTCTTTCTTGGCTTGCTTGTCTCTGCATCACCAGCGGATGCTGTGCAGTACTGCTGATGCTCATGCTATTGATTCTTTACTGGAATACTGTAAAATTTATCTGGGGCGTTTCTGGTTGGGGTTAAGGCAGAATGCCATCCAGAAAGGTAGTTTGAAAATAATGTTGTCTTGTGGACTGCTTGATGCTGCAGATGGAGATGCCACTGTGCGTTCCTAGTGAGCTCACTGGTGCTGGGGGGACTCTTCCATAAGCCCATTTGTACTAACCTGGCAGAAAACTCTAAAATGACAGTTTTCTGTTGATTTGCTGAGTTTTGGATGGTGCAATGAGCTTGATTCAACTACAGGGATGAGGAAGACAGCAGTCTCCCTGTCACCTTGGTTGGTGGGACAACAGCTCTCCTTCCCTTCTCTTTTTATCCTCTCTTGTGACTCTACCAGCATCCTTGCATGCCTTTTGGTCTCTGAAGCTTTTTTCTGGCATTGTGAGAGAGCTTTCCAGGAGCAAATCCTGAAACCTCCTGGCGGGATCTGCAGCTCAGTGTCGGTGCTATGCTTAGCAGCAGAGCTCCGTTGTGGAGGAGTGTTGTGGGAAACATTATATCTGGTAGCAGTGCTGCCAAACTTAGGTGGCAAACCCATAATTTCAAGGTCTGTCTTGTTCCACAACTCATTGGGGCTGCCTGGAAAGCCTTTGTGAGGAGGAAGAGAGGGAAGGGAAGAGCAACCAAACATCTGGGGCAAATTTGCTTTGATTGTGCAGACGGTTGGAATGTTGATTTCAATACTCTGATGTGTGAATCTGTGTTGAAAGGAGAAAGGCTGAGAGGGCTTAGGGGCTTTAGAGTCCCCTATGCAGGGAGGCAGAAGCAGCAGGGACAAGAATAGCTTGTGTGAGAAGGCTGTGGCACTTCCAGCACAGAGCAGCTGTGCAGCCTGTGAGCAGCCATCCTGCAGCTTTGCATGGGTGGGAGCAGCCAGATCAGAGAAAGTGATTTGCTGGGAAGAGCCAGCAAAGATACCTGGCCAGTCAGGCAAATGGAATCCTTGTTTCCTTAAAATTGCGCCTTCTGATGCACTGGAATTAAAATTTGAACATTTTCTGTGCTTTTCTTGCCTTTGGTATTTGCCCAGGGAGGGGTCTCTGCTGTGCAGGAAAGGTACATAGCCTACTGAAGACCTTACTTAATGTCAAATGTGAAAAAAGCAAATCACTTTTGACTTCCTATCAAAGCTACAACAGAAAGAGTAGGACTTGCTGAGCATTCTTGGTGTTTGAAGGCCGATATTGAACAGTGGATCCTCAAAGTAGCAGGGGACAAGGCCTGCTTCATCCTTGTCTCCTTTCTGAGCCAGAGAGACACACGTGTTGTGCTGGGGTTTTTTGATGTTGCTTTGTGCTACCTTTTCTGAATAGGCATACTTATTGTAATAGTGTCACACCCCTGGAGGATATAAAAGGTCAGCAAAGGTGGAAAAGCTTGTGGAATGTAGAATTCAGTTAAAACAGTTTTAAAAAGTAGCAGAATTTGATGTTTGGAATGATGTGCCACTTGGTCTGTGTGTGCCAGATGACTAAAGAAATTGCTGCTGGTCCTGATAGTTTGATTTTTATACACAAAGTTATGTGTATGTTTTGGAGGTGGTTTGGTGTTTGTGTATATCTTGGAGTAATACATTTGCATAACGTAGGAACTCCTAACACAATGTGGACATAATTATTTGGGTAAATGATTTGCTGCTTTGCAGACTTCAGCTCTGTTTGTAACTGGGAAAAAATATTTATATGAAATAAGCAAAGTATATGGAACCTAAGAGCTTACAACTTCGGTGCATGATACATCCACAGTTACCATGCTTTAAAGTGGCTCTTTTCAAAGCATGGATGATAAATATAAAGTTTTTTTGCTGACATGACAACACAAGGTTTGTTTTTAGTACTGAGAGTTCAGTGGCATTAGAATATTTCAAGCTTGGCTTAGCAAGTTTAACTTTCATTGCTCACTAAATGTGTAATTGACATCTTCTCATCTGTTTTGGACTAAAACTATCACTGGTTTTAACTTTCCTATCACACATGACTTTTTCAGGATTGCAGGATGTGTGAAAACCGTTTACTGTAGCCATATGCTTCTTGGCTCAGAACTCCAGGATGTTTCAGTAGGTTTGAAGCATGGGTGGTTATGTGATGTGTGGTTTTTCTTTTACAAAAGCTGTGTTGATTCTTGCCTAGACTACTCTATCTCCTCATGTTTCCAGATAGTCTTCTGCAGGATATTTTCTAGTGGTTGCATTAGAAAGGGATCATGTTTGCAGGAGGGTGGCTCCACCAGATGTCTCCTTGATCCCTGCCTTGCATATGGCCTGTGCACCTTCCAGGTGTCCAGCAAGTCTACCTAGCTGGATACCTGAGGATTGAATCACTTTATTGTGAGTTTGCCATCCTGGCTGGGTGTGTTTGGTGTGAAGAGATGGCTGTTATCTGTGGGAGGGACACAGCTAAGAAGCCAATTGTCCCTTTATCAGCTCACTGTCCTCCTTCTTAGATGTTTCTAGGTCAGCAGGCCCACTCTACCATTTCTCTGCAGATCCTGGTGATAAATGTGTTTGTTTAGATCAAAGTGAAAAACCCAAAAAGTGAGCTGTACATCTTGTCTGTGTGCACCATCCTCTGTAGTATAATTGTGACAGTGCATTAAACTGGAGACCACCCACAGTCTGGCTGGACTTTTGTCTACCCTCTCTTTTGTAGCAATGTGGCTGCTTTCATTAACGTATTTTCCTAATTGACTTGCTTGAGGTTTTTGCAATCTTCCCGAATTTAGGGGTAGAACATCTACTGGGTTTTTCCCATCCACTAGCCAATTGCCTTTTTATTTTGTTGGTTTCCTTCATGTTGATTTTTGACGGCTTTTGCCTGAGCAGGTCCAAACACTGTTGTCTTCAATGTCTGAAGATTATTCATTGTTAGTATCTGAGATATGCCTGGTTTTGACTTTTCAACAAGTTCACTGCTGTTCTTGCCTTAAAAGAATAGTGGAAATGTCTCCTGTTAGCCTGTCTTCTGCGCTCAGAAGGGATTAAATTCTGGGAATTAAGGCACCTGGGCAGTTGACTTCACACTCTTTCATTTGCCTGACTTTTGCAAGGAAGCAAAGGAATCTTAATGCTGGAGATTTAAAATAATCCTGGCAGAGTTTTCCCAAGACCTTGACTTCCACAGAATTGTAGAACAGTTTGGGTTGGAAGGGACCTTAAAGGTCTCTTCATTCCAACTTCCTGTCATGGGAAGCGACACCTTCCATTAGGCCAGGTTGCTCCAAGCCTCATCCAACCTGGGCTTGAGCACTTCCAGGGACTGGTCATCCTCAGCTTCTTTGGGCAACTGGCCTCACCATTCTCACCCACATCAGTTGATGAGCATACTTAGCTTGCTTCTCAAAATCCCATGGTGTGAATTATTTTTCTTTATCCAGGATGTGATGCAGTAAGACCAAATGAGATGTATTTTGTAAACCCAGCTGGAGGGGTCTCTGACTGTCACTGAGGGAGTGGCTGTAACTGCACCCTAGGAAGTGTGCTGTGCACTGGACGGTGATGCATGACACTGGTTCAGTCACCATTACCTGTTCCTATGGCTCCCAGTGTGATGATGGTCCTTTTCTGCTGCTAAAGCACCAACACCTTGTGGCCCTTCGGGCCTGCGTAGTGGTGGTGGGCTGCTCACTTGCTGTGTAGTTTTGACCTAGTTTTACACTGCTGCCAAAGCAGAGAGATTTGGAAAGGGATGGATAACTGTCGTGGTTTGCTTCAGTGAGTTGAGATCTATCTCGTCGATGGGAAAAGGCACTTCTAAACACGGCGGTGTTGATGACTTCAGTCTGGTGGTGACAGGATTTCACACGAACCTTTGAATTTTTCTGTGGACTTCATAACACTAATGCAGTGTGATTTGTGGCTGTTGTTTGTGGCTGTATGGAAGAAAATGCTTTTTCTGCTCAGGTTTTCTTATACTTGGTACTTGTTCTAAACTCTGCTTTCCCAGGGAGGTAGGAAGTGGTGTTTGTACTCTGGAATGTGAATGTTAGCGTGCGACCGAGTTTGGAGAACTTTTTAGAGAACTGTAAAGGGAGGTAATATATTCCTACTGAAGCTGCTAAACAGCAAAAGCTTCTGTGAGCCCAGATGAGCCCAGAGGCACACACATTTTCTGTAAAAGCTGTTCCTAATCCTTCAGTTTGGAGATGTAAGAGGAGTCCTTCTCTCGTGCTAATTGGTGGAATGTCCTTACCATCAGCTTTCTCTCCTAAAATGCCCTGACTTGCATGTGGTGCTGGTCTGGCTGCTCTTCCTTCCCCTTGCCCTGGGGGTCTTCTGAGCATCCATGTTCCACGAGCTCACCATGTGGGACTGACACAATGCAGCTTTTCTTGCTCTTCAACTTCCCTTAGTGGTAATTTGAAACTTACTTTTCTTTCATGACTCTTACTGCATATAGTTCTGAAACTGCTCTTCTGGAAGGTTTCTTGGGTGGTTATAGTGGACAGAGGGCCACAGGTGTTAGCAAGGCAGAACGAATGTGGATTGCACTGGAGATATTTTTCTTCCCCTTCTTCAAACTCAGACCTTCAGTTTCTCAAACGGAAGCTAAAAGGATTGTTTTTTTCCTGTTGCTTCACTGAAACAGGGAGAAGCATGTCAGCATTGCGTGAGAACCCACCTCTACAACACTTCCATTGGTAACAAGGATGAAGGATCGCAGCTCTTAGCTGGCAGGGGGTCATCTTGTTCCACATTGAAAGGATTATTGGCTAGATAATAATCACTTTGCATATTTAAGTACTGAGCTGTGAATGAATGCAGTACTGAAGCTTAGTTAAAGTCCCATTTAAGTTTCATTAATCTTCTCAGAAGAATAAGGGTAGATTTTGTTTCACAGTGCTGAGGTTTGCTGCAGAGCACAGAGAAGTTTGGAATTTCACTGTGTAACATTTTATTGTTGTGTACATCAAGAAAATCTTGTTTGAGCTTCTTAAGTCAGTGAGAACTGTTGTGTTAACATTTGGGTTCATCTTTCCAGAAAAAAAACCTGAGCTTTAATCTTTGGTGGATCTGAAGAAAAGGTTACCAAGTTGGAGGGTACAAAAATAATTGAAGTGACCCTGAAGGGTTTTGTGGGAGTGCTCTCTGACCCTTACAAATTCTCCTGCCTGCAAATGTGTTAGGAAGCCCTATCCTCTACAGCAGAATTCCAGTGCTAGTCTATATATTTTTATAAAGAAACTATCCTTGACTAAAAGACTGAGACAGCAATTTCAGTGGGGGGCACTCTGCCTCCCAGCTTTTGAAAGTAGTCTAAAACCTTCATCTGTTGCTGAAGGATGTGGGATGAGTGCAGAAAATTGAGGAAAGTACACTTTGTAAGCCACAACATTGTTGATCTTAGAGGCTGCTGTAAAACAGAGCAATTTGGGTGGCATCTTAGTTTTCAGTTGAAAGAATCAGTTTGGCAGTCTGAGGATAACTAGCAGACATCTGGTAGTCTTTTAAAAAGAAAGTTGATGTCCAAATTTTCAAATTTATAATTACTTTGGGAGATACAGTTTTAGATCATGTCAGTCTGACCAAACTGCAATTAATTACTGTAATCCTTCAGGTACCATTTTTTATGTTCAAAGTGGAGAGGTGATTTCTGCCACTTACTGCTGTAAAAAATAAAAGTGCTTTAGTTAATAATGACTGTAATTAGGAGCTTGGAAACGTTTTCCAGGCTTGCTTTTTTTCCTCATAAACTTGTGTTCATGTTCCCCAAAGCACCAGTGGTACAAGTATTGGTGTAGCAGATTGTGCAGCAGCGAATGCTTGCGCTGAAAAGCTCTGCTTGCTTCCAAAACTGCTGAAATGCTGGTTCTCTTATGTCAGATCCCTGAGGTCTAACATCTCAGTGTCAATGATGTGTTTAAGCTTAGAGTGGTTTTGTATCTTTGGGCTCTTAAAGCATGTCTGGCATCTTAAGTATTAGTAGAAGCAGAGACTTTGTGAGTCAGAGTTGATTTTTCTGTGGGTGTGACAGCCAGGTGATTTTGTGCTGTTCTGCTGTGGAGAGGAGATCGGAGTTTCTATGATTAACTTTTTTCAAGGAACTCTTCACTGTGAGAGCTACTCAGGCTGAAAGGAGAACGGGATGGTTTGCACTCAGAGTTCTTTCCAAAGGAGCTCCCCAGGAGAATATAATGAATGTTTTGAAATGATTTACGAATATTGGATGTCACCAGTTTCTCACAGTTGAAAGTATTAATCCTGGGGCTGCTTTGAACCAGCCCTTTTATGTACAATTGAAAGAAAAGATGTGACTTCTCAAATGGAGAATATGAACATTTCAGTCTGGGGGAGGGGGGGCAAGTCCTACCGTTGTCCTTCAGTTGTATGCACCAAGCTAATTTTTCTTTAAAATTCTTCTCCTACCTCTTTGTTTTCCCACGGGTGCTTTTTTGCCTTCTTAGTTTGGGCAATTGTGGCAGATGCCAGCGCATTCATTATGTTTTTGCAGTGTCTACATAAATGCTGCTACTCTTGTGCTGTTTGTTCTATTAATACAGCATAGTGTCTAAAGTACCTGTTCGGTTTTTTGGTAATTAGGTATCATCACTCTTGTGGTGCAGATTTTAAAATTTCCTGTCAGTTGTGTCAAGTTGTTTATTACAGTGGAAAAGAGTTGACAGTATTTTAGTTTCAAAAGTTTAGACTCTTCTCTGTTAAATGCATCACCCTGGTAGTAAACTGACACTCCTTTTCTTTCTCCTTTCAGCCAGATAATGAAATCTCTTCAGACTGCAATCACGTAAGTATTGCTTTGTTTATTCATTCTCTAGCTATGGCATTTTCACCTCCTATCCCTTGTGAACCTGAGGTATTTTGCATAGTTTGGTACTTTGCAAAGGGTGTTAATCAAGACACGTTGGGTTTCTGTACTGGTCTTTGGAGGAAGAACACAAGGTGATTTCTTTAACCCAGTATAACCACATTGGTCTTAAAGGAGACTTCAGAGTGGAACATTTCTAAGAACTTTATAAACTGTACTTCTCTATCAGGGGAGGATAGCAGACGTCTTTCCTGTTTTATAATTGGGGGGTGGTTCCCGTGAGTTACTGGGAGCAATGTGATGTGTTCCTTTTGGGAAAGATATGAGCAGTACTGAATTTAAATTCTTAATTTCAGCTGTTGACACCTTCTGTATTACTTTCACAGCTGCTAAATTCTTAGACTCGCTTGGAAAATGCTGTGGGGGTGTGATATTTAGAGGCAGTTTGAGACACTTGGCTGGTTTTAGAACAGATTTCCTCTCAGCACAGTGTTGTACAGTGAGCAAACTATTAGCCAGTTTTTGGGCTGTCAAGCTGACTCTTCAAATCCCAAGACTCACTCTCTCTCTCAAAAAAAAAAAAAAAAAAAAAAAAAAAAAAAAAAAAGAGAGAGAGAAAATTCATTGCTGAGGTTGGTATTAGGTTCCATTTGGTTTTTCTCATTTCCAGTCTGTCAGCATACACCATATCAAGATCCTTAATTGCTTGGTTAGCCCTGAACACAGACAGACAAGTGCACGCCTCAGTGACAGTCTTGATTTTGGATGCTTGAGAAGCTGTATTTTGCTTTATTATTGGAAGATATATTCCAGAGATGAAACCCGGTCATGCTGTACAACTAGTAATTTCCAACTGTGTTTATAAATTAACCTCTAGCACTGCCTGACTTCGTTGGCAGCTGCAATTCTCTGTTGTGCAGGGTTGGATCTGATGAAGGGCACATGTTTCTGTTTAAGTCTTTTTCAAAAAGAGAAAACTCCAGTAATTAAAATGTATCTGCCTGACATTTAAATGTGCCAGCAAAAATTACCTGAATGAAGAAGAAATTGAGAATTATCAAAGTTAGATCTTTCTTCCGCTGGATTAAGTGATGGCATCTCTGCTTCAAGGCAAATGTTGGGCGGATGTGGATTATGGAAGCCATTCACAAATAAGAACTGTGGGCTAAGTCTCATTTTCTCAGGCAGAAATTGAAGGGAGGTGATAAAAAGCCATACCACAGAGATTGTCTCATGTCCAAATGTTTTCTTTGCCTCTCTCCGCAGTACAATTGCTGATCATCCCCTGGAAAATACTGCCTAGTGCGAAAATCAGGAGTTTTAAGCTGCAAGTTTAACCTTCTTTCTGTTTGTAGGAAGGTTCATTTGGAGAGCATCTCATTTTGAGACTCTCCAAAGTGTGAGATAAAAAATGCAGAGATGGATTCTCATCTTGTGTCCTCATTCTTGTGCTTCCAGTTCTGCCTGGGAGAGACCGACAGCGCTCTCTGCAAGGACAGGTTCCCTATTCATTCACTTTTACCTATTGAACTTCATGTTTACAATTTACTCCATCTGTAACACCCTAATTTCCCATCACCTCCTTTTTAAACTTTTCACAGCTCCAAAACCATGAGAGGTGTGGAAGTTGGTGCAATTATGCTCACGCTGATTTTGGTTCTCTCTCCGTGCTTCCACCCTCCGGGAGTGGGTGTGAAACTTGTGTAGAGCATGTGATTGTTTTCCCAGTGTTTTGTGTATAATTGAAATGCTGAAGTAAAAGTTTGACCAAATTTTATCTTTTTGATATTAAATTTTCACAAAGGCAGAGGTTTTAAAATTAATTTTTAAAACTTCTTAATCTTTAGGTTAATGAAAAATGTTTAAATGCAACTTAAGTTCCTGGAAAAACAGATGAGCTAATAGAGCAATCAGGCAACGCTTCAGCTATTAATTTATTGAGATTTCGCGACCCTACCCTGTATTTAAACTTGATGGTACCTCAGGAGGACGTCTGGGATGTGTGTGTATATCTACAGGGTGTAACTTGCCCAAGACTGATTCTTGCACAATGACCCTGTGCATTGAGGCTCCATGAGCTCATTGCTGGCCCCTGGAAGAACAGTCATCTTTAGGCGTTTTTGCAGTCTAAGCTCTAATGTATCATTTTGCTTAGCAAAAGAGAACCTCCTGTAGGTCTGGAATATAGCTGCATCCAAAAAGTTGTCTTGGCCCTCACTAAAGAATCAAGCTGCTTTGTCTCCTGCCTTTCTTCCTAGGTTTTTATAAGGTTTTCAGCATGACATCTGCTCATATTGAGGAATTAATTTGTTCAGTTCACTTGCATCAGGCAGACACACCCTGGCACACAAAGGTGTGGTCGGCTAAAGGTGTTGCTAAGTATACGGCAGGTAGCAAGTTAAAGCTTTGTTTTATCCTTTCAGGTATGAAGTATTCTTCATTTGTTATCTTTGCTTTTAATGAGTCTGCTCATGACCTTACAGAGATTTCTGACAGCCTGAATTTGTTCAGTATGAGAAAATTATTGCTGAAATGAAGGGACAAACGTGTTGTCGAGGAGACTATTTTATTATTGATCATTTCACTGTAGAAGGATGATGATAGAGATTTGGTATAAATGGTGTTTCATTGTTTTCTGAAGCAAAATGTTTGTTATTCTCCATGGAAAGCTCTTAAGCTCCCTTTCTACAAATGCTTTCTCCATAGCTCTTGTGGAACTACAAGCTGAACCTGACTACTGATCCAAAGTTTGAATCCGTGGCCAGAGAAGTCTGCAAGTCCACTATTGCTGAGGTAAGCCAGGAGGAAGGCATGGCTGCTCTTGTGGCACTGAGGCTTTTCTGTTTCTTTGTGATAGTGAATTAACATGTGAATAGTGATTTGGGAAAGCTCTAGTATCATATACCAAATTTGTACCTGTAATTAATTCAATCTCCTTGCTGAAGAAGCCAGGTACCTTAGTGGTACCAGCCAAAGGGATGGGATAAAGAAATGCTGAATTAACAACCCACCAGCTCCTACCAGACCTTTTGTCAGAAATCGGTTGTGAATTGGATTTGTCCCCTCTTTATCATGTGTTTGACATTTGTAAGAGTGTTGCTGGAACAGGAGTTCTGCTGACTTTAACATAAGGCTGGTTTTAGACTCTGTCTTGCTAGCAGAAGGGATAAGCACACAGACATCAGATAATAATCAACTTGAAGGTTTTTTTTTTCAAGTTTCAAAGGGTAGTTACTCCAAGGAGACTATGTTAGGAACTTCCTCTTTTTAGGTTGTGCTGGGAGTTCGTCTTCTGTATCTCATGCATCTACTCACCTCAGTCCAGTTTCAAAGATGACTTGATCAATCATTTTTCTTTCCTTGTGCGCGTGCTTGAGCTCTTGAGGCTGTGTGCTCATGGGGAAACTAGCTGAGCCGAGGTCTCTTCCCCTGTTTGTGGTGTTTTTCAGCTAGACTTCAGGGAAGCAGTGGAAGCAAGGCTCTCTGCAGCTGTACAGGCTTCAGCTGAACTTAATTTAGTCACTAAGCCATGCTCTCAAAAGCATTGTTTGTATATCCAGCAATATAATGTGACCTAGCCATAAACTTGCCTTTAAAAAAAAATGTGTAGTCTGCTCTAGTGTAAGCTGTTTAGTGTAAAGGAGAAATCAAAAAAATTCTTGTTAAAGAAGGCTAGAAGATGAAATAGTGGAAGACAGCTTGCATCTAAGGATTGTGTTGTAGTTGGTTTGGTAACTCCCAAAAGCAAACACTGCCAAATCTGTTGAATCCCACTTTTTTGCGATCATAGAAAAGATCGCGTTTTTCTGGTTTATGTCATATGGCTGCTGCAGGATTTTTACAACCAAGGCATTCTTGAAAATACTCTTTTAATAGTCTGATTTATTACCCTTTTTATACAGTGCCAGTGTGGCATTGCTGTAAGTGATGCCCTGTAAATCTGGGATATTATGTTTAAAAGCGGTGGGAAGAGTATACATAATTTTAGAATTTTGCCATTTGGTGAGTGGTTTTTAGTTAAAGAAAAAGGTTAGATAAGGAGCAATAATCTCACGTTTAATCTTCTGGTGTTTAATACTGAGGCAGGTGCATAAACCATTCCAGTAATATTTTTTAAAGGTACTTCTACAGAACTCTTTAAAACAGATATATAGTGGGCATATACTCCTCCCGTTCAACATTAATCTATTCGTATTTTCCTTAAATTGCCACTAAAAGGTATAGGTGACTTTTTGGGTGAATGAGCTCTGTTTAAAGTATTGGTTTGCACTAAGACAAAATACAACTAGAAGAGCAATTCCTAGAAAAAGTCATTTGGGAAATGGTGACTGACCCAACTGGGTATGGGTATGTTCTGAAAAGTGCACCTTTAATTTTATCAGGTAAGTACATTTCTAAATTCCAATTTATTTTCTTCTCAGCTGTTGTGGCTTTTATAAGTTCTGGCAAGAGCTTTAACCTAGAATTATAGTTGGCTACCAGATAACAGTTGTTGCTTCAGAAGTGGTCTGGCAATATCATGTTAGCTTGGTCTTTTCTGCAGTTCATTGGCTCAGGCCATGGAGCTCTGAAGCTGTTTCCAAAGCCAGGCTCTTCCCAAAACAGCATGTTGCTGTTCTGTGCTGGTTTGGCTCATGGTACTTGAGCTGAAGTAGAGCCAAACCAAAAATGCAGCTTTCTCAGAGAACACTTGCTCAACTCTGTCATGTTCAGGCTGCAACGTGTTTTCACTTCAAAATGTATTTTACACCTTATCTGTAACAATTACTTTGACCTTAGTAACTGTTTTTCTAGTAGCTATTTAGATTAAATATAAAATGTTTCACCAGCCTACATCTGCCTTCAGATAATGATGTTTAAAATACTGAATGTTTTGTCACACAGAAAGTAATGGCCTCATAAACTGAGGCAGAGATCTGTTTTATTCATCTAGTCTGACCTGTGTGAGTCTGTCACAGGGTGCCCTGAGTTATCCTTGTTTGAATTAGAATATATCTTCCTAGAGACAGCTCTCCATTTTTTAAAATTTCCAATATAAATATTCCAACTTGGTATTTGAGAACCGATAAAATGGTTTCCTGCCTGTTCCCTTAGTGCTGCCCTTGCTTGTTATCTGAAACTGTCAGAATTATTGATTGCCATAGATCTTCCTTGAGATTGATGAGCCCTTCAGTATTTTTACAGGGACAAATCTTTGATGCAATCAAGTCAGCCCATGTATCTATTCCTTGCAAACCTGTCAGCACTGAACTTTAGTGTCTGCCTGCCAGGGGTTCTTCCTGCAGCATTATGATTGCAGTTTTCAGCACACTGCTGAGCAGGGGCCACTAGAACTGAGCGAGTGTTTCAGCATGGGTTTGCCAGGGTTAGAGAGCTGTGTAGTCTCGGTGCTCCTTAGAGCAAGGCATTGCACTGCTCCTATCGAAAGATTCCTCCAGGGACTGTCCTTAACTGATAAGTAACCATGTTTTCCCCTTCCTTTGGAAAGACACTGTCAAAACTGCCTGCATCTTTTACTTCCAGAGGTGACGGGTTTGGCCTGTCTGCCTCCCTGAGCAGTGCAGGCTGTGATTTATACTGGGGACTTGTCTGTTCTTGTACGCTGCTTTTCCAATCTCCGCGCAGCTTTCGGCTTCGGTTAGCTGTGATTTTTACTTTTTTTAGACCACTGAGTAAAATGGTTTTAGTACCAACAATCAGTTCATGCAAGAGCCTCATAGAAAAGGATTTGATGAGGATTTTCCTTTATAGTATTTTTCATCTCCTAGCAAGTTATAAACGGTTCCATAAATAGTGTTGAGTTTTGAATCAGTCTCACTTCTGGACAAAATCTTACATTGTGCAAGGTCAGGTGGCTAATGGGGGTCTAAGTATGATTTAGAGATGTTGTAATATGCTCAGCTTTCTAAATAAAGGTTTGTCAAACTAGCATTTTTCCTACAAGTCTACTTGATTGCAGGGGTTCAGTGTAATTATAAAAGACTATTATTGAGCAATAGAGTTTATAATTCTCAAGGTCGCTGTGTTTGCTTTTTTTGGATGCTGGCACACAGGAGATTTCTCATTTCTGAAATATTTTCAATTATTCTGACTTACTGAAAATCAAACTAAAGCCTAGAGGGTTTCTTTGCTAGCAGATTTTGAAGCTACAGATGCAAGTTTCTTTGAGGATTTTCTTATATGGTTAAATTCATAAGCTGCAGCCACTGTAATTTTTTTTTTCTTTTTTTTTAACAGATAAAGGAGTGTGCAGATGAACCAGTTGGTAAAGGGTTCTTGGTGTCATGTTTGGTGGATCACAGAGGCAACATCACTGAGTACCAGTGCCATCAGTACATCACGAAAATGACAGCTATTATCTTCAGCGATTATCGGTTGATTTGTGGCTTCATGGATGACTGCAAAGCTGACATCAATCTCCTGAAATGTGGCAGCATTCGACCTGGAGAAAAGGTATCCAAAGAACATGTAGATTGCCAATAGACTTGTAAAAGTCATTCACTTCAGGAAACTGGTGTGGAGGCTCTGCAACAGTATTACTGTCTTACTGGCAACTAAGAAAATACATGCTGTATCTCATCTATCTGGAAAGGGTGATGTCCTGATTGTTTGCAGTTCCTTTTTAATAAATATGCATTTGTTCCTCTGTAAGGAACTGCTATGCAGAGACTTTAATTTGTCTTTCCACACCCCGCTACAGGTGATCCGGCAGGTAGTTGTCTCTTTGATGAGGCTCTCTCTAGCTTGACTTAGTACACTGAATCCAAACAACAGATTTAAGCAGGCCTATTGCTTGGCTTATTTCACAGTCTGGTTAGGTTATCAAGGTGGTGATGCCTGTGCTATAACCCTTTCTGCGTTCTCAGGCTGTAGTTGATAGACTGGATCAACATCTTTTATCTGTTTGCTTCTCCTTTCCTCTGCCCCTACAAAATCAGTTGAAGGGCACAGGGTATGTGTTGTCACATTTTAGTAGTACACACTTACCAGTACTGTCCTGTTTTTACTAAATCAGTGTTCTTTTGTCCGTGAGACCTAAGCAGAGGTTGAGTTTATAGTGACTGGATGTGGGATTATTTTCAAGGGACTGTCTTTCCCTGTCTACTTCAGCATAGCTAATGTAGGCAGCAAATATGTGGTGCTGCAGGAATGAGTGACTTTTTCTATGATAAGTTTTTATGTTTAGGGATAAAGTTAAAATTAGCCAATCAACTTTTTACAGTGCTTTTTAAATTATAGCTTTTATGCTTATAGCAATTAGTCTCATAAATGAGGTATTAATGAAGGGGGTTGCAATAAGATACACATTTTTTTGGTTAAGAAAAGAGGCTTTCATAGTTGTTTGAGATATTCACACCTATTAGCAGCTAGTGTGTTAAATTTAAGTTCTAGTGTATTCCAAAAGACTTAGCTGAGCCACAGAAAGCACAAAAACAAGGACTCATTTCTGGAAACAAGAACAAAAGCAACCACAGAAGCAGGAGAAACTTAGAGGCACTATAGGTTCAGACTGATAACAGCTGAGTATCTTGTTTTCTCCATAAAGTAAAGGCAGTCTTCTAATACCAGGCTGAAAGACCTCATGAAATGAGAATGAGAAATTGCTTTTAGCAATCAGTATAGAATCAGAAGTGTAACATCAATCCTGCATGTCAGGTCTGCATATTACCTGTGGCTTGACCAAATTTAAAGAAATTAAAATACTTGTGGTAGCGCTGAAGAGATTCAGCAGGGGGGACTTAAGCATAAACCCAGTCTCATATGGTGGGAGTGAAGCCAGTGTGGGCAGGTCTGTGTGGGTAACTGTGCACAACCCAGTACATTGGTTGGTTCAGGCAGGTGACGGGGGGAGAATGGCTGGGCTGGCTGAGGTCACAAGGCACCAGAGAAAGGGAAATTTTGGGTCACCAAGTTTCTGTGGGGTAGCAGAGTGATCACTAACCGGACTTCTATGGGTTCTACTAGGGCTCACGCATCCTCCTCACTTTCTTGGTACCCAACCCAGAATATTGTGCCTTGGTTTGTAAAAGCATTGCAGCCTGTCATATATCTTTTGTTATGCTGTCATCCTTGGCACTTGGAGCAAATGAAGTACTCTATACTGCTATGGAAACAGCTATAAATGGCTATGCAAGCATTTCTTTTGTTGGTGTTCTGTTCTATCCCTTTGCTGCTTCAGAGAAATCTAATTTGCTTCCATCAGATGCTGGTTAAGGTTTTATTTCCACGCTGCAGCTTCTGAGAGTTACCTGTAGAGGAACAGTCATTACCCTTTTGTATGACTGAAGGTAACAGTGAATTTAATAAATAGGACCTGGACACCTGAGGAGGAAGATGGGGGAAGAGATTCTCCCTCTCTCTTTTTTTATGGAAATAAGCACAGCTAGACCATGAACTCCATCTACATCAGGCAGCTAGGTGATTGCAGTATGATAGCTTCATCAGAGTAACTGGGATAAACTGGCATTTTTAACTGTGAAAGGCACTTAAATTGATAATCTGGAATTACTTTGCCCCTTGAAGCTTCTCTGCTAGCTAACCATTTTCCTTTTCTGTACTTCCTTTTTTTGTTTCACCTTGCTTGATGCTTCCTAATTGAATTCAATTCTTACTGAGTTTGTTGCTTTTGATGTGGTGGTTTCTGTGCTTTCTTTTCACACATTGGGTTTCTGCTCTGTAAGAGCAATAAAGTTTAGCTTAGAAGTCTTGATCTGACCCAAGAATTCATTTTGCTGTACGTAGCAGAAAGACTGTAGATGTGTCTTTTGAAAGCCTTAAGTTTTCTAACATGCCTCTGTTGGGGGGTGAGGGGGATGTGTCTTTATCTCTTTTGAGCTAGAGGAGAAACATTTAATAATAGTTTCAGTCACCTCTCCAGTTGGCTGTTGTGTTTCATAATGAATTTGGTCTCCTGGTATTTAACAGTTGTTTTATCTTCATGCAATAGGGATGTAATTTGAAATTGAAATGGGTAATTGCAGTGGAGCTTTTCTTCTTCAGCTGCTGATTGAAATGAACTACTTTACCAATCCTGGTTGTGTTCAAGATTGTATCAAACTCTAGTGGGTAGTGTGTAGTTGCCAGGATGCTATTTAGCTGTGATGTCCCAGCTATAGTTGATTATTTGCCATAATGGAGGCTACATAAGTGTCAATTGCACATCTCTTGTAGTACTTTGTCAGATAACAGTATTTTTCCCAAAGGAGGATACCTTAAGAGATCGCTGTTTTCTTGTTTTTGTTTTGTTTTTTAACCTCTAAGTGCTTTGAGTACGGTTGCTCTCTTTCGTTAGTTTCACAAAAGTACTGGACACAGAAGAAACTGAGTCGAAATGGGAAGAGATAACATTCAGCTCAGTCTTTGTTTACTCAGTGTACTAGTATAGCAGTGTACTATCATCTGAAGTACTGGGAATCAGTAAATCAGTAGACATCCCAGCATCCCTGGTGTGTGGGTTAGCCAGGTGGAATGCTGAACTGGAGCTCCCAGTAGATCTCTTGGGTGGTTTTCCATAGCCTGGCTGCTCTGACTCCAGTGGGTTGGCACAATTGTCCAGTGCAGAGTGCTGTGCTGATGAGACAGGTTATGTTTTACCCTCCTGCCTGCTGCTTCTTTTTACTCTTCATTCTCTTTTGGTTACTTTTCTAGCTTCTATCTGCAAGGCTGCAGCTGGAACAGATACAGATGTCTTGTACTTCAGGTGTGTCAGGTTTCAGACAGGATAAAATCCTTTCTGGGAGACTTCTGAAAATTGACAAAAAATCCCCAACAGTTGCAAAGCCTAAGCTGTACTGGAGGGAAAGTGAAATTTCTAATGGAAAGCGAATAGTAAACCCAGTGTTTTTAAAATTCTATTTTGGCCGAAAGCTGCATGCCTGGAGTTTGAATTTTAGTCATAGGAATTAAAATCTCCCAGTGCTGTGCGGGAGGTGATTTGCTTGGGCACATTTAGAACTAAGTTCCATTCCTCTGTGGCTTAAAGTGCTGTGGGACAGTACTGGAAAGCTGCTTGTATCTTTTCTGGATCTAGATATATCCTTTCATAAAGCTATGAAGAGTTTGAAGGCTCTCCAGACTAGATAATTATCTAGTATATTTTCCAGATATTTACAACTTTCAGTTAAAATCCTCCATTTAAAACTTGATAGTGGGGGTGAAGCTATGTTCCAAGAACCACAAGCGGCTTTTTAGATTTAATCTCCTGTGTTTCAGTGTGTTGCTCCAGAAAAATGAGGCCTAGACTTTGTCAACAGTTTTGCAGAAGCCCTGGCTTCTGCAGTGAACTTGGGAGGTTTTCATCTCTGCGATGGAGGTTTTCTGAGAGTGGGTGCTGGAGAGAGGAAAATCATTTTTAGGTTTCATTCCACAGCAGAGCTGCAGCAGGCGTTTCACCCTTGTACACACCAGGCAGCTGGTGCTGGAGCAGGACTGGGTGAACTAATGGGATGATGACCCTTGACCTGAAGCTGAGCTGACTGCCCAGAACCGTTGGCACATGGAATGCAGGTGGGAACAGGCATCTCTTGTGGTGGAGAGCCGGTTAGTGATGCAGGTACCACCAGCGTGTGTGAAAGTTGTCCTGCCATCCTTGGGATGAGCCTTGTTTGCTTGCTGCTTTAGGGTAATTGAGTGCAGCTGTACACACATTTGTTTTCCCATCCAGTCTGCAAGAAGGGATTGTACAATATTAAATACAGTAGGTGTTACCCTATAATTAAAGCTTGAAGTGATATTTCTCTACACCATGTTTGTAGAGTCCCATGCTCTGTTTGGCAGTAGTGTGGGTGTCTCCATGATCTTTTGAGGAAATGAAGAATCAGGCTCTCTTTAAAATTGCTTAACTAGTCAGCAGTAGCACTCCAGGGACCTGATCTGCCTGAAAGTAAACCCCAGATTAGGCCAGTAAATCTTACAAACAATGTCATGTGGGCACAGGAACCTTAAGGGCACCACAAGGAGGTGTGTAAATGTTTGATGGTTGGAGGAAAGGGCATATTTCAGGAGCCAGATGGGTTCATTTGTGTGTGTTTCTATTGACTCTGACATGTTTTAAAATTGCTCTAACACAGGGCAGCGGAGTAGCCAGCACTTCAGGATGGCCTGCCCAAATGTGAAAACTCTAGTAGCAAAGTAATGCAATAAATGAGCCATTTCATGTTGTGTTCCTAAAGTGTAGCAGCAAACATTCAGCATCCAGTATATGGAAAACTGCTTTCCAGATTTCCTATTAAAATAGGTTTACTTACATATATAATATGGCTCTGACCAGGAATCTAAACCCATGCTGCAATAAACCAGGAAACTTCTGATTTTCCTAGCAGGAAAAGCTTGCCTTCTGCCCTTCTTGCTAGCTTGCAAGGGAAAGCTGCAGGTGAGTGAAAGTACCTTTGGTCTACCTTGTCTCCCAGCTGGAACTTCACTTAGGCAGGAGCAAAAAATGTGCCACAGAGGCTTAAAATGGTTGTTTTCAATCATTCGCACTTGACATCTTCTCAGCTGTAGTTATTACCTGTAACTGACCATGAGAGTTTGCAGAACAGTGTTTGCGTTTGACGTGGTTATGGATAAATGGCAATTTTAAGTGATGCGGCAAACATACCTTGAGTGCTATTCCCCAGAATCCAGATTTTCGGTTCAGTCCTAAAGGCACTATTGATATATAATTACATTTCTTCAAAGATACCTACTCAGTGTATGGAATTGGCCAGTTCTCACGCAAAGAAAGGAGCAAACCAAAATAAGGAGTTTTGGGGGCTGTGGTTTTTAGGTTTTCTGCTTTTTTTTTTTTTTTTTTTTTTTTTTTTTTTTTTTTTTTTTTGGCCTTCTTTTTTTATTGTAGGGGAAAACTGCTTTTAGCCCGTTAAAACTTATAATATTTCTGGGTTCTGTTTACAAGTTAAGTAATAAAGTAATTACAATAATTTACAAGTAATAAACCAATTCTGCTTGTGCTCCAAGTGTAGCAGAACTAACTCCTGTTAGTTCTCAAAGGCTGCCTGTGTAAGGACACACGTCAGAACAGAAGGACTGGGGAGAATTGTGTGGCTTTGAGTAGTCATGGACATGTTTTATGGAGACTGCTGTCTTAGTCATGCTCCTGTAACGGCAGTGGATGGTCTGCTTGACAGAGCGAGCTGAAGGGATGGCTCCTAAGTGGTGGCTGCAAATGCCAGGCTGGGTGATTCAGCTGAATGTGAGCATGCATGCCTTGTTGCATATTTAGACAGAGGAAGTTTAGTGGCAATATCCTCTCAAAGCAGAGCAGCAGAAATTAAGGTGTCCTTCACATGAAAAACTTGCAGGAGCCTTGAGAAATCTGTACCAGTAGAGTCCTTTAGAGGAACCAGACCTTCTACAGAGGTATGGAGGGGGCACGGTTCTCTTTCTAAACACATAATGAGGATATAGGAAACTAAATGGAGCTTTGCTGAGCTTTGTCCTGCCTTTTCCAGGCTTTTGAACAAAGCACAGGATCTCTGTGTTTATTGGCAGTTGCTGCTCACAGTCCAAGACTGTCTCCAGGCCTGCAGGACAGTGGATGTGGTGCACAGCCCTGGGCCAGAACTGCTTTGTCAGACCTCTGTCTACTCTTGAATGCTTTGCATTTTTTTACTCTATTAGTGGAGGAATTAACATTGAGAAGCCTAGATTGGTCAAAGCTCCTTTGTGGCCTTTTTTACATCATGAATTTTCACCACCCAAACTGAAGGCTTGTCTTGGCATGGCAAAACTATGATTTTTCTCTCCCCAAGCATTTTCTTAATGTGATGCTGTTCCTTGCTGTTGCCATGGTGCCAAGAAAGCTGTGTCAGATTAAAGATAATTTGGCTGTTTTGGTAAATTGCTCTGAGCACTGTGACTAAGTAGTGATAATCTCATTAAGTCACATTAAAACAAGCCAGAGCATTGGAGGGGGGGATTTTATGGTGGCCATCGGTGGGATGGTGGTGTATAAAGTGTGGTTAGTGCCGGTCTTAATTGTTGCCTCCTCTGAATTTGAATGCGGTTTAGGCTGAATGTTGGAAGTCTATATGTAGAAGGTTTGTTGCTTTATGTGGTACTTAGCCAGAATCACAGCTCACTAGATTATGTAAAAGCTTGGTTACAGGTGTCTTGTTCTCCCATAGGATGCTCACTCACAAGGCGAGGTGGTGGCATGCCTGGAAAAAGGCCTGGTAAAAGAGGCAGAGGAGACTGATCCTCGAATCCAGGTTTCTGATCAGTGTAAGAAAGCAATTCTTCGTGTAGCTGAACTCTCTTCTGATGACTTCCACCTGGACCGGCATCTCTACTTTGCGTGCCGAGATGACAGAGAGCGGTTCTGTGAAAATGTGAGTGCTTTCCTCTTCCTTTCTCTCTACAGTAATCCGTTAATAAAACCCAAAACCTCTCTGGAAAAAGCAATGGAAGGGAACTGTAGACTGGAGCCTGAGTATATTGTGTAATACTGAAAACAGACACCCTGTAACTGTCATTTTGCAATAATTGCAGTATTAAGTTCATTCACCCAACAAACACGCATTATTTCCAGTGGGTTAATGAATTGAATTGGCATAAATGGTTTAAGGGGCATGAGAGCTGGTGTGACAGGGAGTGGGGGAGGAAAGGCAGAGGTGAGTGACCACTCCCTTCTACAGCTGTGAGCTTTTGCACAAAGTAAGCCTGGTCTGACTGTACTTGCAGCACTTTTTATGCCTAGAGCATGAGCTGAAGAACTGCATTGTTCAGTAACAGCTTGTATTAGCTGAAAATTGTTACACTAAAAGAGTGATGGACATGGCCAGATTTTTTTAATGCAATAAAATGTAAAGGATTTTTATTGCATAGAAGCTATTGCTGTCATTTGAAATATTAAATATATTATTGGTTTAAAAACATTCTCCTCAGGTGTGGTTTAGCCTGCTCGTCAAATGTTACAAGTATTATCTTTAAGGGCAAATGTTACTGTTCTGTTTCACAGACTCAGGCTGGGGAAGGCCGAGTATACAAGTGCCTCTTTAATCACAAGTTTGAGGAATCAATGAGTGAAAAGGTATGTATCCTGGTGAGACAAATCCTTACCGCAAAAATCATCAGATCATTCCTCAGTCCAGGCTGCATTATTCTTTTCCAGTGTAAAAGAAAATGTCATCTTCGGAGCCAGATAATCGGCTGCTTTAACAAATGCTTTTACTTTGATATTTTTGTGTTTCAAGTTTCAGTCTTTCAAGTAAAGGATTTAAATAAATCAAAGCTTTTGGGTAGGTAATTTGGGGATGCAGACATGGAGCTCAAGTGGTAGCATTGTGATTGACTGTTTAAAGTAGTAGTCACAGTATGCTGAGGTAAGCCTTGGATAAATGGTGTTCTAATTTGTACAGATTAGAAACAAAAAGGAAGCTGTGTTTCCTTCACTTGTGTTTTTAAGGCTGTTTTCAAGCTTTAAAAACACAAGTGAAAGAAACACAGCACACTCTGTGTGGTACGTGGTTCAGTGACTGAAGTTTTCCTTCCAGTTTTCTTGAAGATGTGGTTTTCAACAACAGCAAAAAAAAGTTGTTCTAGAAAGCTAGTCCTGAAAAGTTTGAATTGGCATAGGTGCTTTGTTAAGGCAGCAGTGCCTTCAGTGATTTTGGAAGCAGCATCATAGTGTTTGGGATTATATAGATTATCTGTTGGAAAGGATATGAAGATGAGTATCTGTAAAGGTCTCCTCAAAGAAGATCTGCTGAAGGAGCCTGACTCAAGAGTGCTGGAGGGATCAGACTAATTTCTTTTTTGTTAAATGCATTAGCTGTCTGACAGCTTGGTTCCAATTAACAAATTCAAATCTGAACAAGTGATCGCTGAGGGCTTGAAACAAAGCTCCATTTTATAGAATTGTGTTACTGAAATGAACTGCTGCTGTTGCTTAACCTCTGTTTAGTTATACAGCGGCACTGGTAGTTTTTGAAGGGTATTTTCCATGATCAGCTGACTGAGGTATGAGTGTAAGATGTAGAGAGGTTACACCAAGCTGCAGCAGATGACTTTGTCGAGAGAGAGGGGTGGATGCTCTGAGGACGCAGTTTGCAGAGCAGAAGGAACACTAAATGTCGTTCTCACTCTTGTAGCTGCCAAGGTTGGACCATCTGCAAAGTCACTGGTTTTGTAGAAGCTGTTACCCAGCAAAGAGTCCCTCCTTGCCGATGGCGTCGGCTACTGCATACACATGTAGCCAGCAATAGCTGCTGGTGGGTGGCTTGCTTTGTGTCATCCAAAACTGGCTCCCATGCTGTATCCAGCCTTTCCCTGCTTCAGGCAATGAGGTATCTGCAAGCCTATATCTCCCTGTGTCCAGAGCTGTAAATTTGTCCTGTCCCATTGTCTGGGACTGCAGAGGACCATGAACAATGGAGTGAGAATATCTTGGAGTAGGGCTTTCCAGGTCCTCAGGTAGGTGTGGAAAGGAGGGGGCAAAGTCAAAAACCTGATGTAAGAAAGTGGGGAGTGGATTCTAGGACTTTCCTGTTTCTTGTGCCAAGATTGCTCCCTCTTCTCCCTGCTCTACATATTCACTGTTTTCCTTCCTTTCAAGTGGGCTGGGAATGGACAAATTTGCTTGAGCTATTCTGAGTTATCTGGTGCCCTCAGGTTTAATTTTCACATAATTTAAACCAAAAGCTATGAAGTGTAGCAGTGTTTTTACAGGTCCTCTTTTGGACGAAATTTAGAAGGTTGTTCTTGCAGCTGTTGGGTTCAGGTTTGGCCACAGTGCATCCTCATGAACCTCACCAGTTGTGGAAAATGGCTGGAAATTCCCACGGTTAGGCTGTTTTATCTGCTATCATCTGCTCAGCGCGTTGCGGATCAAATCCAAGAAACGCATTATTTTGTAAATGCAACTGGAAAAAGTTATTTCTTGAGGGCATGGGGTGAGCATGTACCACAGCTGGGATAAATGTCAGCAACTGCTCCTAGTTACCACGAATGAGTCACACTCTTCACAAAAAGCTGGATGAATGTGCAGTTTTGAGAACTGCTCTGCAGAGAGCTGCTCCCTTTGAAACCCCTGATCTGCTGACCTCGGTGTGCATTGTTAACTGTATGGTTTCAATGAGACAAATGAAATGTAACTGCAGTCCAGCTTAAACGTGTGTATTTAATAGCATCAGTTTTCTGAGATGCAACTTGAAAACTTGACAGCAGCTGGTCCAGCTCTCTCCCACCAGCTCACACAGAGGCTCATTCCACCATTCCGATGTGTCTCCTGCAGTGTCGTGATGCGCTGACGACCCGCCAGAAGCTGATTGCCCAAGACTACAAAGTCAGTTACTCGCTGGCCAAGTCCTGTAAGAGTGACCTGAAGAAATACCGCTGTAATGTGGAGAACCTGCCCCGCTCTCGGGAAGCCCGGCTTTCCTATCTGTTGATGTGCTTAGAGTCTGCTGTGCACAGAGGTAAGTGAAATTCAAGACTTGCTGGGACCTTGATTCAAATTCAGGGACCTTCAGCTTCAGCATGTATTTACAGTCCACTTCTCCTTTGTCCAAACTTTGTTTCAAAGGCAAATTTCCTCATCACGGTGCTTTCATCCCTGTTGTTTTGTCGATCAGAATAGTTGAGTAAACCCCTCTGCCACTGACTCCTTTTGTGCAGAGGCAAGAAGTTTAAAATGCAAAATAGCAAATCCCACTTGGACTGCTGATATGTAGTTGCAAATCCTTCTATTCACTGTGAATTCAAGCAGCTCTTTTCCTCTATTGTGTAGTAAGCATTCAATATGCTACAAGGTTAAAACACAGAATAGAGAACCTGTTTATCCTCACTCAGGGAAAACCAGGGATACTCAGTCTTCTGCCTGCTGTAAATAACGTTTTTTCTTGCGGTTCAGTAGCCTGAGTAAATGCCTTAATTTCTCTGACTCTGGTTTTTCCCTATATAGAAAGAAGGTAAGTGTGAGAATATTATTTTTGTTCATTTGAGTTAATGTAAGCTGGAGGTGTCCTAACACCGGCTGCTGTCTCCAAAGGCAATTTAGAAGGCTCAATGCAGCTGGACCATGCTAAAGGTTCTCTGAAATTGCTATAATGTGAAACAATGTGTTACATCCTCTAGGTCTGCGCTGGAGAACTGCTTGTTTTTCCTCTTGGCATGAAGCTGGGTGGTTTCAGAGTGAGCAGCAGGGCTGCATACTGCAGTGCCTCTGGCATGGGATGGAAAGGCTGCCATAATTCCATAAGCAGTCTGCATTTTTGAGTTTGAATAACTCATTGCTTCCGATTGATGTGGAGATGATGTGCCCTGTTTGTAGAAAAGTTGTGGGTTTGACTTCTCCCTGCAGTAGGGCAGGTGGTTTCCTGAATTGCATGCAGAAAACTGCTGTTCAGCTATTTAATTTCATGGTGGAACAGGTTCTGCAGTGTCTCATGCATGAGGCATAGCCCAGGAGGAACACTAATTGTTCCACACGGCACCACGTGCATGTGTTACAATGCCTGGCAGCCCCTGTTGGGGTGTCCTCTGTTCCATGAGATGTTGTGCACATATAAATAGGTTGTGATGGGGACTGCAGGAAAGCTTATAGCAGATCTAAGCATTTGCTACAGCAAGATTTCTGTGCAGCTGCTGTAGTTTGTTGGACGCTCCATGTACACTCCTGTTTAAGTCTGAGTTTTGACTTCCCGAGCATTTATGTGCTATTGCCCTAGAGAATCTTTTCCTTGGAGAAAATGTTTAACCTGCTGTCCAAACAAATTCCTCTCCCAGTTACATACCAAGCTGGCAAACCTACCAAAGGGGACTTCTGCAGTGGAAGAAAGAGCCCTTGAGCATATGGGGAAAAGCTGACTTGTGCTACAGAACTGCAGATCCATGAGTGTTTTCAGCTGTTCTTCAGAAGCAACTCCTGTAATATGAAATCCAAAATCCTAACCTTTCAGGCATTCTTTTTAAAAAAAACCTGTGTTAAATCCTAGACTGGCTATAGTTTACAGGGTTATTTAAATGATGGGAGCGACCACAAGCACCGCTTGATTCCTCAGCACAAATGCTTCAGCACATTTTTTTTAGTCTGGTGGTGTTCAGAGTGTGGGCATTGTCCCTGCTCTTCCAACACGCTGGTAGCACGGGTCAAGAAGGGCTCTGCTAAGCATTGAAACTAAATCACATCATCTTCTCTTGGCTCAGGTCGACAGGTGAGCAGCGAGTGCCAGGGTGAAATGCTGGATTACCGGCGCATGCTGATGGAAGACTTCTCGCTGAGCCCAGAAATCATCCTGAGCTGCCGAGGGGAGATCGAGCACCACTGCTCCGGCCTCCACCGCAAAGGCCGCACCCTGCACTGCCTGATGAAAGTCGTCCGGGGCGAAAAGGGGAACGTCGGCCTCAGCTGTCAGCAGGCAGTAAGGAGCTTTTCTATCACTTCACTTGCAGTTTGCTCAGTTGGTAGAAGCATTGATTTGTCTGTCAACGTTTTACCTTGCGATGGAGGTTCTGCTGAAGTCAGCCTGGCTCTGCTGGGTGCCACTGAATGCTGGAAGCAGTTGTGTAATTGCCATGCTGTGAGCTTGGTATGTAGCAGCGCATCAGTAAGGGTGGTGTTTTTCCTCTCAAAAAATACATTTTGGATTGGTTTTCTATTGGATCTTCTGTAGTTCTTCTCCACTAGCTTTGAAGTAATGGAATTCTCTCCTGGGTGCAAGATGTAGAGAAACTTGCCTTTTATATTTCTAAAACATTCCTTGTCCTTCCCTTTTCCCCCTGTGCCCTGTTCTTGGAAATGCACGAAACCTTTCAAAGCACCTTCCCACTCAGTTTTATTTTTGCTATTTCATTCAGCTTTAATGATGGAAATGGAACTTCAGGGACAGGCAGGTACAGCAGACTGCTGTGTGTTGAGGTACTTGCAGCCAGTGAAGGAAATGTCATTTTCCTCCAAAATACCTCTGTAAAATGGAATATTTCTTTTGCCTTTTTTATCTCCATTTTGGCCCAAATACATCCTGTTTATCATTTCTTTAAATTGAAAACAATTTCATTTTTGTTCAAACTCATTAGTGCTTTTTAATATGAAATTACATTTCTCTACTTAGTACTTGGTTTTAATGACCCATGAGCTCAAAAAAAGTGACATCAATGATAAAAATGGTAAGGGAGAGTTAGTGATGATGTAGGAATTTGGGGAGATGTGCACTCTTGACTTCTTTTAATAAACAGAACCACCATTCTCAACATTTTTCTTTTAAATGTAGTTTAAAACTTGAGCCTCTAGCAATGCCAGTTTGTGTGAATTATCAAAGATAAATTAATATCTGTAAAATTTTTGTAAGTCATAGGGTGCTTTTGCGATGAAGCTTATTTCTGCATAAATACCAGGTGTACTGAGGCAGCAGCTGTACAGTTTGAGTCATTCCTGCGGAGATCTGTAGTGCATGACTTATGCTTTGCAACCTTTGTGTGAAAAACTGAATATTTGTTTCTGTTTGAATATGAAATTGAAACTGCTGCTTCAGAATTTCATTATTTGCAAATATTCATAAGATCAGTTAATCTTGGGAATAACTTTTAGATCATGACATGCATGTTCAGAAGAAGTCATAAGTCAAAACAAGAGGCCCCCAAAAGTGATATGAGATTTCCGACTTTCAGAGAAAAATATCTTTAGAAATTTAGGGCAAGTTTGGAGATTTTTTTAGTTCTCTTATACTTAAGATACTGCTTTATTTTTGTACAGTAAGTTGATACAGTAGTAAATAGGATTGTCCATGAGTCCCCTTCCAGTTAAATATGTTTTGTTCTCTGGGCAAAGGTCTGCAGAAAGCAAATTAGGTGTTGATTTTATAGCTACATTCAGCTTGTCTGGATTTTTATGGGCAAGAAGAAATAGATGATTGCAAGAACAGGATAAACATTCTGATGTTCTGAGTTTCTGAACACTGACACAGTGCTATTTTATGGCTGCCTACCACTTTTGAAGTACTAAATAATTTACTGTTCTTATTTTTTTGTATTTGAATGGTAAGCGTTGTCTCAGCTGTCAGTGGCTTTGTTGTGTTTTGACTTATTGTATTAGAGTGAGCTTTCTGCTTTTACCTTAAAAGGGAGATAAAATATCTTTGCAAGGAAGAGAATGTTGCATGAAACTCTTCCAGGTACCGTGCAACTTGGGCTAGAGACTTCAACTGCTTGTCACATGATGTTGGCCCATATGGCAAGCCCTGAAGAAGAGAAATTAGACATCCATCCTTCAGAGTAATCTGGAGCCTTTTCAGTTCTTTTTGGGTACCTAAACAGCAACTTTGATGTGGGGTTCTGGTGTGGCTCTTGATGGTGGAAGAGTTTTCTATGGTACCCCTACATTTTCACCTGCAGGAAGAGAGGAGAACAGTACAGGTGCTCTGGGGTGGTCTCAGCAGAGCTTGCTGCAGTGCTTTGGGTCCATCTCCAGTTGTTGTCTTTTCTATAGAGTCAAAAACTCACATACTTGTGCTTTTAGCAGTATCATTCTCTAATGCTAATACAGCACCTTGATTTCTTGGCTAACTCAAAGCAAGAAGTGTTGTCCTGAAATTCTTCCTTATGGAAGCTCTATGACCAGACATACCTGCCTAGAAAGTTTGCCAGAGGCAATTGGAAGGGCAAATATCTAATTTGGATCTGGTTTTCCTTACTGTCCCATCTGTGAAGGTTTGCTCTGATTCTGCTTGTCTTATGAAAGGAAGATGTTTGCCCATCTGCCAGAAACAATATAAAGAATCCTAAAACAACAAAACACAACCAAAGAACCTCCATTTTATTTTCCTGCAAGAGTGTTGACTCACACCCTTTCCTGCAGGTGGATTATGAGTGATTATTTGTATTGAAAATTTTGAACAAAATGCATTCTTAGACATTCTCAAACCCCAGTATTTTAACTGGAGAAGTTCCATTTCTTGTGAGACGCCTCAGTCAGAGTGATCTTGCAGGTGAGAGTCTGTGCTCACACCTAACTGCTGTTGTGCAGAAAGCACATCCAGACCCAAGTGTCAGAGCTTTGTGGAGGTTTAGTCTCAGTTTGAACAGTGAACTTGCCAAAATGCTAAAGCCCTGTGAATGCTAGAGGAGCAGTGGCTCTCTGTAAGTGGTTTGGCCTAAGTTAAAAAGAAAACCTCTGGGTGTGTGCTGAGCCTCATCCTGCCAAACCATGCACATAAGGGATCCTGCCCACAGGGAAGGGTGGGTGTGCCCTGTGGTGAGTCATCAGGTAGGAGATACTGTGTCACTTAATTTTGAGCATCAGCCCTTCAAAGGTCTGCAGCTGGACTGGCAGGGTCTAGCACCTCTGGTGTTGCTTGGTGAAAGAAATGTTTTATATTAGAGCTGTTGACAAATTGTTTTTCAAATGTGTGGCTTCTATGTTGCCCTGGTCTTACCTTTGGGGTTTTTTCTGTTTAGACCTTTGAGTGTATAAAACTCCAATCCCTGCTTAAAGGGCATGTATTTCTTGCCTTCAGCTTCTAATACAGCTGTTAAATTGGTAGTTCATTGTTAATTTAGTTCCATGTCCAGGATAAAAGTTCAGAGCATTGTAAAGTTTATCCAGCTGCTTTTCAACTATGAGGGTTTGTTGTGTGAGGGAGGAAAATCCTATACAACCTTCACTTTTATGACTGGTACCAAATTATTCCTCCTTCCCTGCAGTCAAGGCAGATGGCTTGGTGCTGCACAATGTGCATGTGGTTGAGAATTAAGATTGGGAATTCTGCAGTAGTGCCCAAAACAGGATGGAGGGATAAGGAGGTGCTTCAATGCTTCTGAGCTGTTGTACCCGGTATACTTTGACCTCTTCCACTTGATAGCAACAAAAATACCAATTAACTGAGACCTGAAAAAGAATCCTGCCTACATAATGCTCTGGCCAGTTTATTTAATCTCTTTGTGTAAGAAAGTATTGGGTTTGAGGTTCTATTACCCATCTTTTTGATATGTAAGTCGTCTGACTTGAAGTAATCCCAGCATTTTACACACTGAGTATTCCCCATCCATGCAGTCTGTGTGAGTCTCTGCACCAGCAAACCCACAATATTGTCCTTCCTCTTGCAGTGGCTCTTACAAAGTTTGTAAAGAATACATCCAGTTAAGGTTTGACCTTAAGGTTCTGTTTGTCCACTGTCAGACTGCTTGTCACATGATGTTGGCTTGTCACATTGACGTTGGAGATGTATAAAATGCTTCTTTAATTTTTATTTTTTTTTAATGAAAATATCCCACAAAGTTTTGATAGACAGTGCTCTTCTCAGCTGCCTGCATCCCTTAGAAGCTGAGCCTGGGCATAATTAAGAGCGAGTTGCAGGAAATCCTGTGTTCCTCCCAGGCAATCTGTGGTCTCTCCTCATGACTGCAAGTTTCCTATTGGACAAGTGGTGCTAGCTTGTATTTTCTCCAGTTCTCTGATGCTTTTTTCTTGCCTGTGTTTTGTGGTGTTAAGGCTTTGCTCCTGAGAGTTTCCTGGATGGTGTTTAGGTGCAGACTTTGACAGGTGGAGAATAAAATTATAACTGTGCTTTTGATTTAGTCGGGCTGAGGGCCAGTGACGAAAATCTTTAACTGTCAAGATATTAAGAGCATATAGACTATTTGATATTGGTGTACAGTTGCCTTCTCGGCAACCTCTCTGGTTTTTCTTCCCCTTCAAATTTATCAGCTGAAAATGTTTGCCTGCCCAATGATGATACCAGTCTGCTTTCCATGAGTCCTTGGAAATCCACAGCTTGATGGAAAATGAGGTGGGGCTTGAGGATCCTTGGCTGAGTTATGGTCCAGAAGCTACCCTTGAGCCAAGCCTGAGATTTACCAAAATTCTCTTCCCCTGGCCCAGCAGGCACCTCCCAAGTTTATGTTCAGATGATACGGACTGTGTCCACATTTGATTTTGTAACATAGTGCTAAACATGCTAAATGATGTTTCCTTATTAATAAGAGAGAATTGTTTTTTTGCAGCTTTTGTCAGAATAGTTGTTTCACAGAAAGAAAAGACTTGAGGGAACTGTTCATACTGTATTTACCTATGACAACTGGAAGTATTTAGAAGACATAAAGACAGTGCTGAAATATCAGCTTTGGGTCAGCACACCTGATCTCTAAATCTTTGGAATACTTTTGTTTTTATTTTTCACTTACTCTGTGACTTCTCTTAAGTGGTTAAAATATGATGTCCTGGATTTATTTGATTCCTTAGACACACACACACACACAAACACACCCTAAAAAAATGTGTGCTATAGACCCTGACTTCCAAAAGCTTGAGCAGCCTTCCCTGAGAAAATGTTACTTCATGGGACATCAGAACAGGAAACTTTATCCTGTATTTCAATAAAACTTTTGTGTCCTCTCCAGACAATTAAAAAACAGGTTTATACTTTGTAGATAGGCACACGATCTTTAGACATTGATTCAGGTTTCAGTTGTAAATAGTATTCATGAAAACACAAAAATTTAGTGTGTTTGGTATTGTCAGCCTTATGGAATGAGGCTACTATCAAGGCTTAAGATAGATCAAAAATACAGTAGGCAAATCAAAATTGACCTGTTCTATTCTGTAAATTGGTATGTAAATAATCCAAGTTTACAGCTGACCTTCAGTGTAACTGGTCTCATACAACGTTCCTGGGCTACTTCATAATGATAATTAGGGTCCAGCAGTGCTGGCGTTGGCAGCACAAGCTCTTGAAATAAAACACTACAGAGCAGAGTTCATACATCATGGTGTTGTTACTGGCATAGAATTGCCACACTGAGAGGTTGTAAGTGCTCTTATTTATGTCTTTTAACATTTGTTTCCCTATCCACAATTCCTTTCTTCCAGCTTCAAACCCTGATTCAGGAAACGGACCCCGGTGCCGATTATCGCATCGACCGTGCGCTGAACGAGGCCTGCGAGTCGGTGATACAGACAGCCTGCAAGCACATACGGTCTGGAGACCCCATGTAGGTGCCTCTCAGTCAGAATTGGTGCTTTTTTTCCTGTTGGGCATCCA
Organism: Chamaea fasciata; assembly: GCF_029207755.1. Lineage (NCBI taxonomy): Eukaryota > Metazoa > Chordata > Aves > Passeriformes > Sylviidae > Chamaea > Chamaea fasciata. Next base: position 9,257,852 of record NW_027094097.1, read on the forward strand.
TGAAGGTTGTGAGGCTGACCAGTAGCCACTAAAACCTGTCCAGACTAGTGACTCCTGACCAGTCTTACAGGGCTACACTGAGCTGTCTCCATTCTTGCTGTACAAGCAGGCCAGCATTTTTATAGAAGGACTAGTTTGGCACTGGTGAAGGGTGTAGCTTTCACAGGCATGTGGACTTAGGTTTGTAATGTTTGATGTGCTAATTTATCAAACTATGTAAGTCTCAAGCAATGTCATGAAGTGACAAACCTGGAAATGCCAGGTAAGCAAACACATACTGCGGAGACACGTGTCTCCATTGTCTTCAGGTCTGATTATATGTTCTCCCCTGGGCCAGATTTTCTATGGAATGCTCCTTATGATTTTGTTGTATATCAGACTTGCTGAGATAACTAAAACAATGGAATATAAGAGGGTACAAATCTGATATACACTGGTTTTAGATGTAATCTTGTTGAAGGAAGAGAAGAATCTTCACTGAGTTTGAACATCTTATCTATGGTTCACTGGAAGACTGATTTGGTAACACTAGCTGTTACAGGGAGGCTCAGCATGATTTTAACAGTCTGTGGCCTGGCTTTTTCTTCTGTTTGCAGGATTCTGTCTTGCCTGATGGAGCACTTGTATACTGAGAAAATGGTAGAAGACTGTGAGCATAGGCTCCTGGAGCTCCAGTATTTTATATCTCGTGACTGGAAGTGAGTACTGTAAAGCAAGATTTACCTTCACATGATGTTTGTATTAAGTGTTTGTATGCATTAGCAGTTCCTTGTAAAATGGTATAGTTTGTGCTTGTTCAGAAGAGGACTTCCAAGTATTTCAGGTCTGTAGGATGTTAATGCTTGTGTAGAACACTAAAAGCAAAAGCTGCTTAGAAAAGATGTGGTGCCACTTAAATCTGGTACTCTTTTAAGAAGTGATGCATCCTTAAAAAGTACTGAAGTTTGAGCTCCAAAATTTGTTGCATCTTTTAATTAAAGAATTCTGTCAGACCATATTGAAGTCAAAGGCCACTTTCTCTGCAGGTGGCAGACAGTTGTATCTGCTCTAAGTGCTACAGTATGGAACTTAAGGAAACCAAGTTTTTAAGTAAAACAAAGACTCACTGTGTGAGAAGCTTCCTGCCTCCATTTCTGCCTTTTTTCAAATTCTCTAAGTGTGATTACAGCCTGTAGAGCAGATGTAATACTCTTCAGAGCACTACTTTTCCATCTTTCTCATCCAGAGATGGCAGTGCTTTGTTTTAAATACATACAAAGCCCCTTGTGTCAGTGTTGGTTAGGATGAGGAGAGAATAAATTTGATAAACATGACCAGTGAGGAAAGAATAAGTGTTTGGCTTGTCTTCTAAAGAAGATTGAGAGGTGAGGAAATAGAGTACATTAAATGGGGTTACTGCTAGAAATTGAGTAATTGTTCTCAGTGGCCACAGAGGGTGTAAGGCAAGAAGTTCTGGGCTTCAATTACTGCAAGGAGTGTTCAAATCAAACATTAAGAAAATCTTGACTCACAGCAAGTCATGTATTTATGGACAGCATTGCCAGTAGCTGAGAGCTGATATGCTCTGTGAACCTTCTGCTTTGAAAAATAGGGCTTCATGGAGCAGGGAGTTTAAGGCTTTTTGGCTGTTCATTTAGTCATCTCAATAATTATCTCCATAGGTAGACAAGAATACTTGATTTTCCCCCCCCTTCCTGTTTGTGTTCATTGCTGGGTCTCCTGCCTGTACTGTTTCCAGCAGATAATTCATTGTTTGAGTCAAACTTAAGTTATTGGAAGAAGGAAGACTGATTATTTGCATTTTCCTGGGAGTAAGAATAATTCTAATTCATAATGCAGGCTGGGCAGCATTAGCTTGTCTTTGTTTAACCACTGTTCCCGATAACTGGCTTATAAATCTATGCACTGACTCTCAGACAGATGCACAGAATAGAAGGGGTTTTGTTGATACCTTTATCATTATCTATATAATTGTGTCCACTGAAATCTCTTGGTTTTTTTTTCCTAGTGTTTTATAAATATGAAGTTTCAATTTTGGAACGTTAGCAATATCTCACTTAGCTTTCATGTAATTAGACATCATCTTAAGAGATCTGCACTTACATGCAAAGCAGGGGGCACTGAGTTTGCATTTGGCTCAAATCCAGGGCAGACAGAATCAACTCAGATTTTTAGGGAATTGATGTTTCAGAATGGCAGCAGTACAAAGTATGTGTAAGATATTTCACAAGCAAAATGTGGTATGTATCTTCCTTTCTGCCCCTTCAGGACATCAAGGAGATGATTTCTCATGTGTCAGCATTTGGCTGGCATGCTGCGGAAGAAAATGGGAGTTGCTTCAAGAAGTGTTGAAAAGTTGATCTGTAATTAAAGATTTTGGTGTATTTAAAGAGTTGATTCCAAATGGAATTAAGGCCACCTGTTGGTTCAGTTGGTCAGACGCTGCTGCTGAGTGGTGTCCTGGTGGTGCCTGAAACTTGAAGTGGATTTTCTGCCTCCAAAGCACTTTGGGATATGAAAAACATTCCATGTTGGAATGAAGTGCCAGTGATAACTCTTCTGTTTGCAGATTGGACACAGTCCTTTACCGCAAGTGTCAGGGAGATGCCTCCCGCCTCTGCCATACCCATGGCTGGAATGAGACCAGTGAGCTGATGCCTCCAGGGGCTGTTTTCTCCTGCTTGTACAGGCATGCCTATCGTACAGAGGAGCAAGGAAGGAGGGTAAGTGCTAATGGGCAACTTGCTGCTTGTTGATTTGTGGTAGAAGGGTTGCACACATGTTTGGAAGTTCGACACACAATGCTAAAACTGCCAGAACTCGACTCATGTCACAGGCCCATGGAGAGAACTGTGTGCTGACACCGACTTACATTTCTGTTCAAACCCAGTACAAGCCCTCCCTCACGTCTTTCCAAAGAGAAATGTGATTCCTTGCAAATAGCCAGCATAGATGCAAAATTGGTTTTATGCAAAAAGGAGTTTCAAGATCAGTTTTCCTTGGCTGTTTCTAATGAAGTTTTGATTTGTGCCCAGCTTCAAATTATATTTCATTTAATTCTTCCTACTGATATAATGTATCCTTCCAGTTCTTTGGAGCATGCTGTACTGATAAATGTGCTTATGCTGTCTTTAAAGAAGACAGTGGGGATCTGACTTGCTGCCCCGCAGTCTGGAGATCCACCATAACCACATTTGTGGTTGAGAGCTGCTCTTTTCAAGTTTGCTGCCCTCTCGTGCCTTTAACAGGGCACTCAGATGAAAGCACCTGGGCACTCAGTTCCTTTTCTTTTGGCACTGTAGTGTATACAGTCCCTAGGAGTTGATGGGTTTACACAATGGCCCAGTTTAAAAATTAATTTCCACAGCTTGATTTAAAAGGTCTTTTGTGGCAGAGGTCAAGTATTGATTGAAAGCATCTCTTTTAGGAATAAATTTTTTTTAATGCAGTTTCTTAGTCTGCTGAGTTGAGACTTTTTCATTCCATTTTATATTAGTGCTGACCAAAGAAATCAATAGCCACCTTACAAATAATCTATCAGAGAGAGAAAAGGTTTTTAAATGCATTTTTCTTCTGGAAAGTAGGCTAAGGGAGCAGCTGTCATTTTGAAGTTTAGTCTTGGAACTAACTCATGGGAGGTTAGACTTGTATTTGTTTCCAGTGCTGTTGACAGGATGCTAGGTAACTTCCAGTGGTTTGAATTTATGAATGTATGAAGCTTTAAGCTTCAACTGGTGCATTTTAGGTCGGATAAGCACCACACCAGTATCCCTTGATTTCCTACAGTTTGTTTCTTCCTGTCTTGCAAGTGCTGACAGGAGTCAGCTGTCCTGCAGTGGGGATTGCTGAGAAGAAATTACAGCTGGACTATGTTGCCTCATTCTGGGCTTCCCATTTGGTATTCAGGACACAAGCTACTTTGACTTTTTTCTCTGGAATTGGTCTGTAGCCTTGAGTGAAGGTGTGGCAGACAACCTGGGGACCTGATCTGACATCTTTCATAAAGCAAAGTAGAGTTTTAAGAATAAAAAATTAAACTCAGTGGAATGAGAGGAGCCTCTATCTAAACTAAATGACAGAGCTCCAAGCTGTTTAGAAACCCACATTTCTTGTGGAGGCCCTGGCAGGCTTCTGGAGAGCAGTGCAGGACTTTGGTGCTTTCTGTGATTGATAATGACATTTGTGGTCACTCTCAGAACCTTACATGGCAGCATCCTCTTTGCCCTGTGTGTATTTAAGGACCCCATATGCCAAACACTCCCTGTTCTCTTTGCAGCTATCACGGGAGTGTAGAGCAGAGGTCCAGAGAATCCTCCATCAGCGAGCCATGGATGTGAAGCTGGACCCAACCCTCCAGGACAAGTGCATGATTGACCTGGGGAAGTGGTGTAGTGAAAAAACAGAGACAGGGCAGGTACTGTACACAGTATCATTGCTACTTTGTTTGCAAAGCTGGAGGGGTGGGAAGGACAAAAAGGGGTTAAAGGAATATCTTGCTGCCTCTTAATTGTGGAGAACATGTTAAAAATGAGTGCAGTTTGAAACACAATCTGCACCAGACTGAGACAGGTGGCGCAAAGAAGCTTTGCGTGTTCAAATGTTAGTGGAATGAGAAGGGGTTAGTTTGCAAAAAAGGGCTTTAAAGAAGCAACCCTACCTCCCTCAACCTCTTTTTTGTAATATTCTATTACAAGCTTGATATTTCCCACATAAACTTTATCCCTTTTCCATTGGGCAAATATTGACATGCTTCCTGTGTTTATACAAAACTGAATTAACATCTGCAGCTACTTAACAAAGTTTCAGCAAATACTTTCATGTTAAATTGCTGTGCCTTACGAGGGCTGTAGTGAAGGGACCATTCTGCAGCAGATGCTGTAGACATCACTGTCTTTTTGAAGTGCTCAGCATAGGCTGGGTAACTAACCTCTCTTTAAGGTTATGAAAAGGGCAAATTAAATGGGATATTCAGAAGTGAAAGCACATCATGCAGCTTTTGAGAACAAATGGTAACATTCTAGACCAACATTTTCAATCATTACTATATATATGTGTTCCTGGGAATGCTAGTAAAGGAGTGGTATTAAATGAGATTTAGCACTTTACAAAAAGAAGGGCAGTTTCACGTTTGTAACAGTGTTTTAAACCCAGAATTTCAACTTGGGTTCTTGAATCACACACTAAAATGTCTGTTTCTGTAGGAGCTGGAGTGCCTTCAGGACCACCTTGATGACTTGGTGTCTGATTGCAGAGACGTAGTGGGAAACCTCACTGAGCTGGAGTCTGAGGTGAGTGGTTTTCAGCCTGGGGTAAGGGGAATAGATGAGCATGTCTAGCTAAGCATGCCATTTTAATAATGATGAAAGAACCTGAGGTTAGAGGAGCTGTAGAAATGCAGCTGGGATCTGGGATCAAAATACATCCGTTTTACCCCATACAGTGGAAGTCTTACTGGAGTTTCTTGAGGAACAGGAATGAACATTTCAGGATTTTAGGTTGTTGATGGCATTTCTCCTGCTTTAAAGATCACTAACAGTACTAAAACTAAGATTTGCACAGGAACCCAGTTAATTTTAACACAAGTCAAGATATGGGATAGGACTTGAGATTTTGCAAGCAGTTTTCAGCACTGTATTGCAGCTTCCCTCCCAGTCACAAAAATTTTGCAAGCAATAACCACCAGGTACATCAGTAGAGATTTCCAGTGATGTTTGCAGCTTTACTTCTTTTATGAAGCTGCATATTTAACTGTCGAGACACAGACTGTTCCCCGTATCTCTTAAAATTTACGCTGCCCTAGGGGAAGTTTCCTTCCAGTGGTTAGAAACTTTGGTTTTCTCAGAACCATGCCAAATCTTCAACTTCTGCCTAAGTGTAAGGTCATTTCTAATGCTCTAGCATCCAGTTTGGAGGAGAATGACTGAATTATCCAGGCCAGGCATTTTTGTGGAGACCAGGCTTTTCCCTTAACCTGGGAGGTTTGTCTTCTGTTTGCCATGTTGGCAAGACTGAACCCCGGGATTTCCAGAGCTAAAGGGCAAAACTGTCTGCATTGCATTTTTCAAAACCCTGTAAACTGGGTTCAGTTTGAGCTGTTATCACAGGTTTTTTCCAGAATCTTTTTCTCTTGTGCATTCACTGTGAAAATAAAAAATTGTATTTTCTGCAGGACATTCAAATTGAAGCCTTGCTGATGAGAGCATGTGAGCCCATTATCCAGACATTCTGTCATGTGAGTACTCTGTATTAGTGTGAATATCTTTGCGGAGAAACTCAGTGGGAGAGGTAGAGAGTTTTATTATTAGTTCTTGGTGCACCTTAAAAGTAAAATCAGAGGTAATCATTTCCAAAAGTCTTTAATTAAAAAATCACCCTGAAATAAAAATTCTTAGTTCCATCCAGTGTTTCTGCTGTGTCAGAGCCCTAGCATAAAAACTAGTTGGAAGATGAAAATTGCTCTGTAATTGGCAAAAATCACTCTTTACAGTGAGTTAAGTACTAGATTCTTTTCCTTCTCCTTTACATTCAAGCAGCGTGTCTAACTGCGCTACTCTGTGCAGCTGCTCAGCATTGCTGAAATACCTTCACTGGTGTAGGCCTGAGTAGTTAAAGAGCAGTAGAGGCACCTATTATTATGTCATGTAAGCACTGAGTCTTTGCAGTGTATTCTCCTGAGTCTGAAGTGTGTGTGTTTCTGAGATGGTTCTTTTCTCAACTGTGTAAACATAGTTGTGTACTGGAGTTGTGTAGTGCAACTCGAGAATGGTCAGTTTAATAGTGAGCTCACCATGGAGAGTGGGGCTGTAAGTTCCAGATTTCCTGGTCACAGTAGGCCACAAGAGTGTAAACCCCATGACTTGTAAAAGTAGTTAATTTTCATGCCTTTCATCTCTTTTTCAGGAGGTTGCAGATAACCAGATTGATTCTGGGGACCTGATGGAGTGTCTAATACAGAACAAACACCAGAAGGAAATGAATGAAAAATGTGCAATCGGTGTTACTCATTTCCAGCTGGTGAGCAATGTTTTTCTCTGCTATCAGGGAAAGCCTGTTCTGTTCTTTCAGGGTGTTGCTGGGAATTAACTAATTATGAAAACGCTCCTTTGAAATTGATTTTCCGCTGTATTTAAAGAGCTCTTGTGAATTCAGAGTTATATTTCCATGCCTGGTCATAAATGGTCACTTCTGGAGATTATTCCTTTTCAGCGTTTCCTTCCTCCCTGGCATTTGGTAGACAGAGTCCCAACTTCTTCAGCAGTGCAGCATTCCCCTTACTTCCACATTAATAAGTTTGAGCAAAAGTATGGGCTAATTGTGTGATTCAACAAGTGTTCTTTTGGCCAGCACTTTGCTTTATTTTTAAAACTCGGGATGACCAAGGTTGTTTTTCTCCCCATTTCTCTCTTGCAGGTTCAAATGAAAGATTTTAGATTCTCGTACAAGTTTAAAATGGCTTGCAAGGAGGATGTGCTGAAACTGTGCCCCAACATCAAAAAAAAGTATGTAGTGCCTGACCAAACAGCAATCTGATTGTATAAATATGTAATTAAGGGACAGGGTATTTCATGATAGGACAGAAAACGCTGGGCTTCCTTTTAAGGCTGATTGGTTTGTATGTGTTCCCTTAGTGACTGTGTTCTGCAGGTGCTTAAGGTAGAGGCCTGCCTCTTTAAGATTACTTGGCTTTACTCCTGGATAGAAGCCTGTCCTCTTTATTTTACTTGCTATGAAATTAGCTAATTATTACAATTAGTGGATTGCGTGTCCCAGGATGTCTTATATCCTTGCTACATTCATTGTCTTCTAAGAGGCTGACTACTGTTGTTCTAGTTGCTGATCTGGGAAGGGAAAATATCCCCCTTGTTTTATCTGGTTTATTCACTGCAGTCTAAGGGGGTTTTTTTAATGTCCTACTGCAATAGTGTAAGGCTAAATTACACACAAGGTCAGTCCTGTTTGTGGAGAGCAAGACTATTTGCATTTTATGAGGTAAATGCCCTTCCCACAGTGTAAAAGGATTGCTTGCAGTGCTATGTAGGTATTCACCTTCATCTCTTTCTGAGATGAAGCAAAGCTTCATCTAAAGTGCTGACATGACTTAAGAGCAGAAGTCTTGGTGGGCAGAGGGGTTGGTGGGATTTTGAATGTCTTCTTGTGTGCTGATCTAGACTCCAATGTAGGTTTTAATTGTGATCCAGTTACTCTACATAGAGCTGTACCCAGAAGTAAGCACAGATGCGCAAGGACTTTATGCTGTGTTTGGATTATTGGAGTCAGTTTCTCTGGTGTGGTAATCCAACATCAGCCTTGGTTCATCTTAGTGAAGAATGTATGAATAAAAAGCTGTGTTCTTTTCTGCAGGGTGGATGTAGTGATCTGTCTGAGCACAACTGTGCGCAATGATACTTTGCAGGATGCCAAGGAGCACAGGGTCTCTCTGAAGTGCCGCAAACAGCTGCGTGTTGAGGAGCTAGAGATGGTAAACATGCCTGAAACTCTTGTCCTCCCCACTCTTTTAGTGAGGTCCTTCAATTAAAGCTTCCCGGTTTGTCCACCTTTGGGGAAAAAAAGGAAGCTCATTTGTGAGATGTGTCTTAGTTATTTTTTCCAGTTTTCTTACAACAAAAGGCTCAATTGCCCTTCCTGGTGAAAGTACTGATTGTCTGCTTTAATGCCTTAAAAATAGTTTAACAAAGGCTAAGGCAAGCTAAATGGTCATTGGAATTTCAGCTAGAAGTGATTATGTTTAGTGTTAGACAGCAACGTGCTACACATTCTGATGTCCTTAACATCCTCTAGGAGAGAACAAAAGCTTCATTTTACAGACTGAGGAAACAAGCACAGATGAAGCAACTCGACTCCAGCTGCTCCAAGTTGCTCAGTGGATAAATAGGAGTAGTGTTTGTTCTCGTAGGCAAAGCTGCCTCTCAACTTCCTGCTGCAGTGCTTGCAGTAATAAACTCTTAAGGTCTTTGTCCTGTAGATACTGTTTAAGTGTCAAAGCTTCACCTTAAGTAGGTCCATATCAGAAGAGGCAGCACTCTTGCCTTTGTATGCGTCACCAAAACCAGGAAACTTCATTCACATTCTCCAGATCACCTACTAGGTGGGTGGCTGTTAACATGTCCTTTAGCATTCCTGTGGAAAGATTTTAGTTCTTTTGGACAAGTTGCGATGATGCCCTTTTAGGTGAAGCAGTGGAAACAACTTGCTGGCTCTATAATTTGATTTAAACTCTTTCTTCAGTCTAAAAATCTGACAGATCACTGCAGAGAATTCCAAAGTTGATTTCCCACTAACACCACTTCTGACACTCAAGACCCTTATAGTCAAAGAAACTGAATTCCTGTTGTGAGGGTTGCTTACTTTTTGTGAGTAGAGGTCTTCAGTTAAAAGATTAAAAAAGTAAATTGTCTCGAGTCCTACTTTAAGGCTCATATTGTAATTTTTCCTGCAGACTGAGGATATCAGACTTGAACCAGAACTGTATGAGGCTTGTAAAAGTGACATCAAGAATTACTGCCAGAACGTGCCCTATGGCAATGCTCAGGTAATGGAATTTATTAATAATTTACAATTTAATTTGTACTTTCATTTCAGAAAACTTTTGAAGACCACTTTTGCCTGTGTAAGTGCAGCTTGAGATTTTCATTTTGATATCACTCAAATATTTTGGTAGTACTTTGGAATGTTAATTTTTTTCTTTACCACTGGATCATAAACATTAATACTGGGTGAATGCAATGCTGTGAGCTCTTCATTCTGCAGTTTATGCTGGTTTTAAGCTATTAGCAGCTGGTTACTGCATACATTGCTAAAGACTTAGGCATAATGTCTGCAGGATGAGATTTGTGGTTCTGGAATAAGTCCAAGAGACTCTCTTCATCTCGTTAAATCTTTGTGAGAAAAGATGAGCTCAAAGCAAGTCCTGGAAATTAGCATTGGTAATGACTTTGATAAAATCTAGGCACTGGAAACTTAACTGCCCAAATGAGATGAAAGTGGTCATTAGGGGAGCACATGGCTGTGTATGACAGAATCATATTAACAGTGTGTCCATTATGCCTGCAATATTGTGTTGTAGATTATTGAATGCCTGAAAGAAATCAAGAAGCAATTGAGTACTCGGTGCCACCAGAAGGTGTTTAAACTGCAGGAGACAGAGATGATGGACCCAGAACTGGACTACACTCTCATGAGAGTCTGCAAGCAGATGATCAAGGTAATGGTGACACATGTGGTCGTTTAAGAGGGTGAGGTTGGGATGCATATAAGAACTCGATCAGCTTTGAGCTTCCTATAGAGGCTTGTTACAACACTGCTGTGCTTTTTCAGAAGTATGATTGCTTTTTTGCAAAGTAATCTATTTCTTAGCTCTGAATCAGGCTGAGGTTTCTTCAGGGCTCTTCTCTTTCAACTTCCTGATCAAAGTCTGTGCACTAATAAATTTGTCTTCCCAACCACCAGCAGAATTGAAGAGGGAATCTGTGCTGAGGCTCCTAATATAGTTCTCATCCAGTCAGTTTGGATTTGGAATGGCTTTTAGCAAGGGTGAAGAAGTTATGATTAAAGAGAAGAGTAAAATCTTCAGTTCACTGCTGACCAGGTGCACACAGACTTTTATCAAACTGATAAAGCAGGCAAAATCATGCATAACTTAAGATTAGAAATGCAAACTGGAAGTGGTACCATGTAGAAAGCAGCAGTGAATGTTCATATAAGACACTCTTTCACTGTAGCCAAATTTCCAAGGCTTGAAACACTACTATGTGTGGTCTGTATGCAGTGCCCTGACTCCATATTTTGGCTGATGAAGAACATCCTGAGAGTTATTTGCTCTTCAATTCAGACACATGCTTTAAAATGAGACCAGTCATCTTATCAAAATAGTGAGATTTTGAAGATGCAGAAGCCTTGTCTTACACCCACAGAATTAGTTTCTAACAAAAGAAATTAGTACCTTGGTCTGAATTTAGAGTAAGCTGGTTCACTTTTGACTATCTGATTCAAAGTGGGAATGGGCAAATTACTGTCAATGAGTTCCTCTCTGCTTTCTCATTGTATGTGGTCTTAGTTTGCCCTGAGTGGTACTAATGAAGTCTTTACTATTGCTTTGTCCAAGCAGCATTTACACAGAACAGCAGTATGTGTATAGACTTAAAAGATTGAGTTTTTAGTTTCTAAAATAAATGAGAACAAAAGTAGTTGGGTATGAGACCTAATTTGGTGGGTATTTCTTTCCAAGTGTGCTGTTTCTTAAGAACAGAAAATAAAGACAATTTGCTTTTGGTAAGGCCAGTCAGGACTGTACCGCTCAGTGCATAAGCAGAGATATTAGTGCCCATTGTCAATTCAGAGAGTAGCACTGAGATGTTGGGCCTAGGCAGTGTGGCTGTATACCTCTCTGTTGGGCAGGTGATTATTCCCTTCCATTAATTGGAGCTGCTTGTTGGGTTTGGGCTTTGTTTTTTCAAATGCTTTTAGTGATGCAACTTGTTGGGTTTTGGGGATTTTTGTAGCGGTTTTGTCCAGAGGCGGATTCAAAAAACATGTTGCAGTGTTTGAAACAAAACAAGAACAGTGAAGTGATGGATCCTAAATGCAAGCAGATGATTACCAAGCGCCAGATTACACAGAACACAGGTATCTTCTTCTGAAATAAAAACAGAACGTGCTTGCCTGAGGTGTTCTGCATGGCTGGAAGAGTATCAGTTTTGTTTTATTCTCCTTTGTCGTTTTCTGTGTACACACTGACCTTAGTCAAGTTCTTGAGGGTCAGCATATGTTGTTGAATCCTCCTTATTCCTGAAGCTCTTACCTCGCAATTTGAAATTCTGTTATAAAAAAATACTCTTTTCCCCAAAAATTATGTTCTTTGATGGTATAATGTCACCCAGGAAATTCCTATCCCATCTCTTTCGGAGTGTTATGCTCTGTAATCTGAAGAGATGTGTGTTCTAATGAAGTTCTTTCATCTCTCCTGGTTAGATTACCGCTTAAATCCTGTGCTCAGGAAGGCATGCAAAGCAGACATACCAAAATTCTGCCAAAATATCCTGAATAGGGCCAAGGATGATACAGAGTTGGAAGGACAAGTCATCTCATGCCTGAAGTTGAAATACGCAGACCAGGTGAGTAGAACCAGTGCCTGCAAATGAGAAAAATGTGCAGAGCGTACTGATCAATAGTCATTGAATAACAAATCAAACTTGGGCTTGTGGTTTGTTCAAAACATGTAACAGGCTATACAAAAAGGAGGCTTTTATGTTCCTATAGAAATAGTTTAGAATACAGGTTAATGTACAGGGTGCTTGATTTCCAAAGGTCATTGAATGAGTTAATGACTTTCTCCTCCAAATAGCGTCTCTCTCCAGACTGCGAGGACCAAATTCGAGTGATAATCCAGGAATCAGCCCTCGATTATCGGCTGGATCCCCAGCTTCAGATGCACTGTTCTGATGAGGTAGGAAAGTAACTCCATAGCTACTTTTTCAGGATGAAAGCTTCCTTTGCGTAACAGATTTTTGTTTCTCAAAATATGCCTTCTTAATTAGTAAAACAAAAAAATCCCTTTGAGCTGCTTCTAGCTAGTCAGATGCTCTGCTTGTGACTTTTTTCCAGTGCACAAAAATTGCAGTTTCCTGTGCAGTGCTAATATGAAGTTAATTTTTTCATCTGGGATCTCATCAGTACTTGTGACTATGGAAAAATACTTCTTTCCTGTTGTCAAAAAAAAGTCAGTTCTCTGGTCTTGTCAGCCTTAACTGGAATACAGTCAGGCTTTTTGAGTTTTCAGTTTTGGTAACAGAGTTGGTCATGCTTCAAGTGTTACTTATTTCATACTGTTTTCTTCCCTGCCCTCCTCCTCAGTACAGCGATATTGACTTCTTGCTGGTGGGTTTCAAAGGGTTATGCATATTGCATGAGCCAGGCTGCATTTGGCTTTGGGGATTTTTGAGGGGAAGGAATCTCATCATGTATTCTTTAGCTGCACCCTGTGATGAACTAACATGCTGAGATATGAATGTGCTAAAAGGCAGAATGATTGTTGTGAACTATGTATGTTAAAACACCTCTTTCAAAATAGATTTCCAGCTTGTGTGCAGAAGAAGCAGCAGCTCAGGAGCAGACTGGGCAGGTGGAAGAATGTCTGAAAGTGAATCTTCTGAAAATAAAAACTGAGATGTGCAAGAAGGTAAAGAAAATAAATTGGATATGCTCTAGAAAGCTCCCATCCCTGCAGAAGTCTCTGATTATTCCAGATCATAGCCTAGGTCGTGTTCTAGCTACTCTGAGGACAGAGTGCTGAAATTTCCCTATACATCTCAGTTCTGGCCTGCAGTGATTCAATTCTATTTCAGTTTGCCAGTGAAAATTGTGTTGAAAGTTCCTCCTTTGCAATTGCAGACTTGAATCCTTTCTTGATTATGGTTGCCAAAGGTTCTTGTTACTAACCTGTTTCTTGATGCTGTCTCCATTGCAGGCTTTCCTAGGCCCAGGCTGTGTGCGTGAGGGCTGTATGAATTGTGCCATGGCTGTGGCACCTGATTCAGTTCTAACTGAAGTAGTCCTGGCATACTGACTTTTTGTTTTTGATTAAAACAAGTATTTTAAGGAATGTTACAAACCAGGTCACTTGATTAAGCCTAAACCAGCATTCATATTATGTCCTTATCCATATATATGTCCTTATCCAAGGATTTTGTCACGATCCTGGATTTGAAAAGATGATACACCTTTCAGAGACATTGATCAGCATGAGTTTTGTTCTGTCTTCTTTTTCTGAGGTGTACTTGTCATTTCCTCCTCTGCAGGAAGTGCTCAACATGCTGAAGGAAAGCAAAGCAGATATATTTGTTGACCCAGTGCTCCACACGGCCTGTGCCCTAGACATCAAACACCACTGTGCTGCCATTCCACCAGGAAGAGGACGCCGTAAGTGCTTTTGCTGTACTTGTGTAACTTCTGAGTCTTGAGATACTTAACCTGCATTTCTCACCAGCGTGATCTTATGTACAAGATCTTTCCACCAGTCATTTGTGGGCAACAGGATGGAGCAGCAGCAGAAGTGGTGGATGAATGGGTGTCAAGAAGTCTTTCCTTGTGTCCAAGTCTGTAGCTTAGAGAGGGCTCTGCCTGCGAGTGCTTGAATTGCCAATTGTGCATTAAAAGTCTGGAGTCAGTTTTACTAAGTCTATGGCCTGTTTGCTATGAGCTAAATAAATCTTCACTGCAAAGCAGAAAGCATCTAATCAGGGATTAGTCAAGTATGGTAGCATGAATAAAAAATACAAAATTTTATGTCTGTGTCTTATGTGAGCGTTTAAACAAGCTTATGAGTTACTTGGCCAAGCTCCTCTGTAGGCACAAGAACACTGTGACCCCATTTCCTTTTCACAGGACTGTGTGAAAAGTCAGGAAGTTAAACTTTTCAAAATTTATTGTTCTTCAAAAGAAACTCCTAACAAGCCTAAGAAGATAAGACTGTTTTTTTCTAAACTGAATTCGATCTTAGCTCTCTCTAAAGCCTGGTGGCATGGAGTTCAGAGTGTACAGCTCATTGAAGGTGCAGATTTATAAGACTTCATAAACTCTCATGTAAACCACATGAATTATATATTGGATATGTACTGTAGTTTCTTTTTGGAAGTCAAAATTCCTTGCATTTCCAAATGCAATACTGATCATGAATCTTGGTGAAATTGCTAGCCTCAGGCATAGTCTGCCAGGTCTGTTTAGAAAGCCTTGTAACCATCAGACTTCATAAGAATGGAAGAGCCCCTCTCCGCACCATGTTATCAAAGCCACTGTTTCTATTTTGTAACACCATCTTCTGCACATTCCAGAAATGTCATGCTTAATGGAAGCTCTGGAAGATAAGCGTGTGAGGTTGCAGCCTGAATGCAAGAAACGCCTTAATGATCGTATTGAAATGTGGAGCTATGCTGCAAAGGTGAGTATGTAAATGATTTCCATTTTTTTTATGCCTTAGATCTCTCTCTGTTGCAAGGTATTTATGAAAAGCTTCAACTGTAATGAAATTCTTGTTTCCAAATGAAGTTTAGTATTTTGAGTTTGGTCCAGAAAAACTGAAATCAGGTTGTCTTCTTGGAACTTACATCTTGTTATCTCTGTGTCTCGGATGTGTCCCTAACAATGCAGAACTAAACTATCTTCTGTGTACACATGGCTTAGTCTCCTGCAGAGAAGGTGTGGGGCAATGAAACAGAGACATTTCCTGTTATAAAGGTGCCTCCTGAACAGCAGTTCCTTCAGGTGAATAATTGCAGGCCTGCTTTCTTCTGGTTCAGGCCAAGTCTGACAACGACAGGAGGGAATATCAGTACCTGACACTAAAGCTGGTAAATGTCACGGCTGAGGGTTGCATGGAAAGCACAGCTTGGCTGATTTATTCCCTTTTCACCTCCAGGTTGCCCCAGCAGAAGGCTTTTCTGACCTTGCCATGCAAGTTATGACCTCTCCATCCAAGAATTACATCCTGTCTGTGATCACAGTTGGCATCTGTGTACTCTTCCTCATCGGCCTGATGTGTGGACGCATCACCAAGCGGGTGACAAGAGAGCTCAAGGACAGGTAGAGCCTGGATTGCCTGCTGAAGAAATGCCTGCCCAGTGCCCAGTTTTGTACAGCCTTCCTCTGTATAGTCTACCCACCCCCTCTTGTGAGAGGAGAATTAAAAAAAAAAAAAAAAAAAAGGAGAAAAAAAAAAAAAAATTAGAAAAGCAGCAGGTGTTGGCTCAGTTTTCCCATCCTGGATCTCATCCATGGCATCTTCATCCTATGAAAGTTTGTGTGCAACATTGGCAGCCCAGCCAGCAGCTTTTGTTACCCCTTTGTTAGCAGACTCTCGTTTACCTGCCTGTAGACAAGTCTCTGTTGTACTGTTGGAACTGCCTTCACTCTCCAAATCAGACTGATATGACCTGCAGCTCAAGCAGTTTTTAAGTAAATTTTTAAAGACAGACGTATTCTGCATACCGACTATATGATTTAGGTAATGGTTCATACTGAAATCTAGTCATCCTCTGTGGCTGGGTGAAGTTGAGGCAGGAAATTAAAGGGTAAATTGCATCTTACACCACAGTTGGCCTTGTTTTGGACATCTTGCTCGTCTGTGTAAAGCATCTTCAGAGCATAGTCTTGGACAACCTAAGGACACCAATCACTGGTGTCATCTCCTAGTGAATATCCTGCTTATGTGACTGTGGATTTTTTGGCTGAAAAGATGTCCTCCCTTTCTTCCTCTGCTGCTTGCAAGATAGAATAAAATACTGACCAGGATTGAATACTCATGTGAGCTGTACAACTTGTATTTCAGTAGATTAAAGACACGATGTAGACACGAGGTGTGTAGAGCCTGTCAGTAGTGAACAGTGTCAGTGGACAGGAAGTGCTCTGAGCAGTTACTCGGTCAACTCTTTTATTAGCAATGATGCAGTAAAATTCTGACACTCCTTTTATTTTACCTTGCTGCTGCTAAGCTGTTACCCTCCCAAACTAACTGTGTGTAGATGGTATTGACACACTGGCAGTGCAGTGCTCTGTCAGTGATGCAGAAAGCGCCAGAACAGTCAACATCCTCTCTCTCTGTATCACGGTGACTTGTGGGGTTAGCACAGTGGCTGGTAACCACGCTCCGGGTCTTAATGGTTTGCATGGTAACACTGAAGAGTGGTTTTCATTTCCACAACTACAATTGATGGTGATAACACCTGGCATTTTCCTGGGATGTAGGACACATGTGCCAGTCCAAAATGCCAAGCAGAAGTGGATGGAAGAATGATAGTGTGGTATGAAAGGCAGAAACATCTGGATCTTTAAGGGAAGTAGCTTTTAGCTTTTGCGTAGTTACCATCAACATGGGCATTTGTGCTATGTATAGTTATACTTCCAGAACCTGATACTTGCACCCGAGAGCCCAAAGAAGGTGTTTTGGAAAAGCTGCATCAGTGGGTGTGGCCTCTTCTTACCATCATCTCTGTTCCTCAAGTACAAGGAGGTGTGGATCTCATAAAACAGGTGCTTTGACTGAAACATGGAGTGTGTTGATGAAATCTAGAAGAGGCTGCACGAGAGTCAATGTGTACAGGAGGATATGTTTTATTCATCTTGTAGATGTGCTCATCTATGTGTGCTGTAGTAAAAACCATGTGCCTGAAATTAACCAACTTAGGCTGATGCTTGAACCATAACTTTATTTTCCCACTTAGCACACTGCTAGGTAAGACCTGGCATTTCCAGTTTTCCCCATTGATCTCTAGGAGAACAGTGGAGGTGGTTTTGTGACACTCTGGAGTGTGGACCAGCTGATTCTGGTGATGCTGTATACATAGAATGGCATATAGAAAATACTGTGAGCTTTTGCTATGACTCTTGCTGAAGCTTTTTGCAGACATACCTTTATCCTGCTCTGAGGATGGAGGCAAGCTAATATGGGTTTAGACTTGCTATGCTAATGAGTCTCAAACACTTCTGGTTTTGCAGTAAAGTACTATGAACACAAGCAAGCAGCAGTGAAAGCCTCATGGATGAAGTTTCAGTGGAGAGTTAGTGTATGGTAGGGTTGCAGTTAAGTGGTGAGGTAGAACTGAATTTAAACCTGAATTCCTTCTCTTGACCCTCCTCCCTGGTGATAAGGGAGCTTGCCTGGCTGTCAGCATGAAGTGGAGCAGAAGAGAAAGAGTAATCGTGTCTCTTGAGGTATGTAGGTGTGTAACTACAAATAATTAGTTTGGCAATTGGAAATGTGTGTTGTCTCAAGTGACTGGGTGTTGAAATGACTGTTGTCAAGAAGTGTGTGCTCACAGAGCTGCCAGCAAGGGAAGTGGGATCATGGTGTGGTCTTGCTTGCTGGCACGAGTCCTGCTTCTCCAAAATGTCTATCTGGCATAATTAAATTGCCATGGGAGGGCTTTTTTTAAACAGTTGTGACTTTTTGAGAAGGCATTTTGTAACCTTATTAGCTTGAAAAGCCTAATTAGATGGTTTATTGTCTAGAAATAGAATCTTCCATTAAATTCCAAAAGACATTGCAGTGAAAATTGTAGGTTTGTAGCCATAGTTCTGAATGTAAACCCTGTTCAGCACTGAAGGTGACGTTCTTTACCTTCAGATATAAGGCTTTCTGGTTTGGTTTTTTTTTTTCCTTTTTAATTTGGAGAAGGTTATGGTAAGGGTGCCTGGGGCATGGCATTAGAAGTCTGTGTTCCAGTGGTGTAAGTCTGTGGTTGGTGGTGTTTCTGCCTGTGTCAGGCTCACAGTTTCAGTGTGAGTATGCTGTGATGGTGTTAGAGGTGTGTGGTCTGAGGCCTTTGGAAGAAAAAATAGGATACTAAATAAACCTTTTGTCACAGAGACACAGACCCACCTTTTAAAGGTTGACAAGGAGTCCAGGCCATTTTATGATTGAGCATGTTATCTTTTCATGTTTTAAAAAGGGGTCTCCTACCACTGGTGGTAACCAAATCTTCTTTTTTCTCAACTAAAAATCTACCAGTCACAGTCTTGAAACATTCTCCTCCTTTTTGTGCATACCTAAAAATCTAGAGGTTTTGCAAGCACAGAAACCCACAGGAGTACTCTTCCAAAAATAACCTGGTTGTGCTTGTTGCCAACGCATCATCTTGCCTGCAGGTAACCATTTTCCACTGCAGGGAAAAAAATAAAGAATCAGAGAGTCATACAGTGGTTTTGAGTTGGAAGGGACCTTAAAGCTCTTCTCATTCCAGCCCCTGCCCTGGGCAGGGACACCTTCCACACTAGACCAGGGTACTCAGAGTCCCATCCAGTCTGGTGTTGAACACATCAGGGATGGGGAGTCCACAACCTCTCTGAGCAGCCTGTGCCAGTGTCTTACCACCCTTGCAGGAAGGTGTGAGAAATAGTTGTAAGAAACACTGCTGTTGCCTTGAATTTGAGAAAGCCTTTTTAACTTCTCTGTTTTAACAGTGTTAGCAGTAGCTGCAGTCAGCCAGGAGAAGTGGGTTAGTGTGGAAGAGCCTGTGGTAGTCTTTCCTCTTCATGACCCCTACCTCTCACTGCTTTCCACTGAATACAGTTGAGGAAACGGTTGTTGGTTGAGTTTTTGTGGGTTTTTTTCTCCTGATCATCACAAAAACCTTCTATTGGAGAGCTTGTGGATGGAAGAGCTGGATGTTTGGGATTTGGCAAGGCATGCAGCTCTCCATTTGCTTCCTGCTGCTGCTGCAGGGGTTAACAAGTTAGGCTTTCTAAATGATGGCATGTGTTTGCACATGTCAGGAACTGTGCATGATGTGCACCTCTATACTCCACTCCTGCTGGCCTGTTAGAGTTCATTCTCATTCACAGTAATAAGCTTATTTATTGTTTACCTAGTGAGTCTAATCAAGTCCTTTTGAGAGTTTTAGCTTGGGATTCTCTAGCCTCACTTTTGACAGTAGACTGCTGGAGTAACTCATCCAGGTGGGAACAAAATTCCTGGCACCTGAAGTGCATTATTGCCCAGCAGATTGGGTTGTGTGTCTGTGTCACTGCAAAGAGCTGGAAAGACCCTAGTGAAGGTTGAATAATTCTGTAGCAAAATGTTAGCATTTCCTCCAGAATCTGACACTGTGATGTAATCAGTATTGCTCTGAAAGAATCTACAGTAAGTGCATTGTATGGAAAATCATAGTTATGACTGTCTCAAGTACAGAAACTAACTGCAGGTAGGTACAGAGGGAAGAAATGTGACAAGCCAGAGGGATTGCTGGAATCCCGTAATGTTGTAGAGGATTTATTTTCAAGTTGGATGGCGATTTCTGTTAAAACACAATGTTATTACTTAATGAAAGAAGATTGTAGGGTTTTTTACTTTACTGGTTTTGTTTGAAAAAAAAAATGTGGTTTTGAGGTGTGTATGAGTGCACAAGTGTGGTATGAAACCAGAATATTTCATGTAGCACTTCTGACCCTATTTAAAGTACAGCTCTGTGGACTTAAACAGCTGTAGTGTGGGTTTGTGTAAGAGCACATCCCTCATTCTGGGGTTCAGATCCTCCCGGCAGCTCCCAGGTATTGATCTTTTCATCCCTGTTTGGGAGCCACACCTGCCATTTTGCTTCCACCGATAAGTCATGGATAGAGGGGACCCAAATCACACGTGTGCCAGAGAGAATTCATCCGGCACTGCGCTTTGTCCTGTGCTGGTGGAATTCTGCATCTGCTCCTTTGAGTTCCTGAATGCTGCCTCGGATAGGGAGGAGGAACAACGTTGCTGTTCACTAGCCAGAGGCAAGATTTTCTCCTTGTACAACACCCAGATTTGGTTCCGTAGCTGACCAAACGCAAAGATCCCTGCCAGGGTGGATCACTGCACCCTGAGATACCACCCCTGCTGCCCGTGTTGACTGAGTTAGATACAAGTGCTCGCCTTGCTCTCGCCTTGGGAAATACTGAACTAGGAGAAAAGGGAAAGGTGTGAGTGCCGCCCGTAGAAGCGGAGGATCGGAAGCTGTGAGTAGCGTGTGTTGGCCTGGGCATGAGGCGGGTGCAGGGGGAAAGGGGCTCCCCAGCACCCCGCAGTGTACAGACCAGACCCAGCGGATTCCTATTGTACAGCAGATGCTGTTTGAACGTAGTCTCTCTTTTTTATTATAATTATTTTAAAATGTGACATTAACGAGACTTTTTTTTTTTGTAAATTGTTTCCCCTTTCTGTGTATAAATCCTGGCTGCTCCTTGTTTCACTTTTTTGGTTTGGTTTTCTTTTTTGGTTTTTTGTTTTTTTGGTTTTTTTTTTACATGTCCATGCTGTGTAATTTTGAGATGTTACTGAAATTCTGAACATAATAATGTGCATTTTTTTTTGTTCTGTACAGATGAAATGGGAGAATTTAATAAAAAAGAGTCTGCAGGTTTGTACTTGTGGTGGTTCATTTCTGAGGGGACGCGGGGGAGAAAGGGGCGGTGGGTTGAGGGGCGGGGCCTCGCTTGGGCACGCCCCGCGGCTGGGCGGGGGCGACTGACGCACGCGCAGGGGCGGCTGTCGCGCGTCGGCCGCGGCCGTAAAGCGCGGAAGGTCAGCCCGGCCTCCCCCGGGCCCAGGTGAGCCGGCGCGGCCCCGCCGACCCCGCTCCGCGACCCCGGTGCGCCCGCCCCCCTCACCGCCCCGGGCCCCCATTCCCCTCCCGGCCGCCCCGCAGCGCGGGGTCGGGGGCGCCGGCGGGGGCTAGCAGGCTGAGGCGGCGGATCCCCGCCCCGGGGCTCCCTGACACCTCCGTCCCTCAGGCTCCCGGCACGGACCGGAGTCTGCGGGTGAGGTAACCTCCGGTGCTGCTGCTGGTGGAGCTGCCGCAGCCAGGCCCTGGGGTAACGATTGTGGTAAAGCTGTTCCCGACGCGGTCTCTCCAGTGCCCTGTGCTAGTTACTCAGACCACAGACTGCGTTTCCTTCTTCAGGTAAAGGCCTGGCAGCGTTAATAAGCTTATTTGTGCCCTATGAGGTTGTGACTTTTAGAAAACATTCCAGAGCATGATCTATGCCTGATGGCCCTTTCAGCTCTCCTTGGCACGGGTGTGAGAGCTTTTCCTCCTCTCGTCTGGTTCTTTGCTCATTGTCGAGTTGCACTGTGTCAAAACCAAAGGTGTAATGCTCTGTTGCTATTTCATGATCTAAGTTTAATTCTTAACGGCAAGGTTGTTTCAGGACTAATGCCCTCCTGTTTGTTTGCTCATCAGCTTTTTCATGCCCACTTATACCCGACACACCACGTGATGTTTCCTGCTGCCAGTCTTGTATGTAATAAGATAAGTGGTAATGTGAGTCTCATCTTTTCCTTCCTAGAAGGAGTGCTGCTAAGATAACGTCTGAACACATCTAGGTGGTGCTTTAGGAACAGTGACAGAGAGCTGCCAGAATGTTTCTCCGATTGCTGTCTGATGTCCAGTGGCGGGCAGCTCACCCGAAATGGAGGAGAATGACCAGCTCCCAGCGAGGCACCTCAACTACAGCAGAACCTCATCCGGTTTCCCTGCCAGCACAGGCACAGGTTGTCATCTGTGGTGGTGGAATCATGGGCACCTCTGTGGCTTATCACCTTTCCAAGATGGGTTGGAAGGATATAGTCTTGCTTGAGCAGGGCAGGTAAGGATTTCTGGTTAAAAACCCAACAAAACTGGACTTCTGTGCGGAACAGTATCTGCTGTAATTTGTTATTTCTGTCTCTTCACCGGAACTAAAGACCTGGAAGTAGCCTTTTCCCTGGGGGAAATAAGGTTATACTGGGCATTAATTACAACACTTACTGCCCCTTCCCAAGCACAGGACTGCTCTGTGAGGTGAAGAGTATCCCTTGTGCTCTTGTGGTGGGATAGCTGTGGCTCAGGGCAAGATTCCCACACAGCTGTGCCATTTCCCTCTGCAAGACAGAGAGAAAGTAAGCCAAGGAAACTTGTGGATCAGGATAAAGATACGGAGATTGTACTGCCATGGGCAAAACAGACTTATCCTAGGGAGAATTGATTTAAAATAATGACATTAATTTCATGACAGTTAAAATAGATTCAGGTAGTGAGAAACAAAAAACAAACATTAAAACACTACCTTTATTTTCCTCAACTTCACTCCTGCACTCCAGGGACATTTACCTCCCCACAGTGCCCTGAGAAACGGGGTGACACAGTGGGGTATGATCAGTACTGGGCTCCAGTGTGCATCCTGCGTATGCTGCAGTTTCCATCAGGGGAACTCTCCTCTGGTGTGGGTTTTCCATGCACCATAGTTCCTTTGGCAGATATTTAGCTGCTCTGGTATAATCACTGGTGATAATGTAAAACAATGCAGCTGGCAAAGATGATGGATGACCATTTTAAAAGAACTAGAAATCCACATTACTCCTACAGCCCCTGCTGACATCTCAGAGCAGGATGCCATGTGTGTCTAAAGCATTACACAGCTAGCAAAGCTCCAGAGATTGCAAGAGGTTATAAGCAGGCATCACTGAAACATTGCCCTGTAAGCTGGTTAAAAGCTCAGATTATCCAGTTTGCTGGAGGATTTTGTACCTCTCTGTAAAATAGCCAAGGTTGTTACAGTTTGGCTGAGCTGAAGTGCCCTCAGTGAGTTGGGTCAGCTCTCTGTAGCAGAACACACAGTTCCTGTTGAAAACTGTGCATCCCAACATTTTCCCTGTTGTTTTAGATGTCTGTTTCTGAGGGGGATTTGTAGTGTTTTCATTAAGCAGTTTGGAGATCCTGGGCATGAGACACCACTGAGACTAGGGTTTGGAGAGGTGTTTATTGTAGCAGCTTCTAATGCCCCAAATAAGTGCTGGACTGTATATTTATCATCTACTTTAGAGCTTCCCACCTGATATTGCCTTTAGGAATAATTAGCTGTGCTTCCTGGAGTTTGTGTCGTTGGGAAGCAGCAGGTTCCTTCTAGCTGCAAAGAAAAGAAATTGGGTATTCCCATCTGAGATCTTGTGAGTAGGGTCCTTCTCAGCAAAGTGGGGTGCTGGGCTGTGTTTGACAAGGGAATGTCATTTTTGCTAGCTTGGAGCCAGGCTCTGAACAGCTCATTAAAGATCTGCAGTGAATTAAGATGCTGTGCAGGCTCAGTCTGTGCATGCTCAACGAGAAATGGGAATACTGGAGTAGCAGAAATGTCTCAGGGCAAGCACAGCATGGTGAGACTGTGTTTTGGCTCTTTGGGTTGTCATTGAGTAGGGATGTAGCAAATATTCCTTACCCAGCTGAATCTTAGGTTGAATTACTGAGGAAATATAGACATGCTAGGCTGAAAGCAGTTGTGTCAAATGGAAAAATGCAGGATGGCTTTAGCAGCAGCAAAGGTAACTTGAAATTATGGTGGAAACAGGCTGCAAGGGAGATGCTTAAATCTAATTGCCTTGTCTTCCCCTGTCCATGCTGCATGGAGTTGTGTAGGTTTCTGTCTCTACAGCAGCCCTTCACCAAATAGCTCGGTGGTTATGGGACAGTTTTAGAAGGGACAAGAAACATGTGCTTGTCTATGGCAGTTGTTACAGAGTGAGAGGGACTTGCTCATACTGTAATCTTCAAAAATGCAAGACTCAAAACAAACTTAATTTTGATTTGAGGGAAATCCTGGTTTGGTGAAGGAAAGAATCAGGCAGTTCAACTTAAGTATATGATTATTTTTTTTTTTTTTTTACAAAAATGCTTTCTTTGAAAAATGTCAGTGTTTAGGACTTGTTAAAGATAAATTGTCTTGAAATGCAATGTGTTTTCAGAAGTGAGCAAAAGGAAAATCATTCTAGAGGTTGTGTCATCCCTGCATTGTCCAACTTAGTGTTGCTCTGATATGTTTGGAGAAGTTGCTGTGTGGTTTGTGCTGCCAGTGGAGCTGCTGGAGCAGCCTGGTGTGGGGGATGTACCTGGCAGCTGTATGAGGCCCTTCTCTGCGCCTTCTCCTGCAGGTTGGCTGCTGGCACCACTCGCTTCTGTGCCGGCATTGTGAGCACAGCCAGGCCCGTGTCCATAGAGCTGAAGATGGCACACTATTCAAACAAACTCTACCAGCAGCTGGAACAGGAGACAGGAGTGCAAACAGGTACTGAAAGTGTCATCACTGAGTCATCTTTGGGAAACAGAATTGGGAAACTGACACTGAAATATGACTGTGGTTTTACTGTGTCTTAAGTCTTGAAGGTCCTGTTCAGAAACAATGCATATGGACCTAATCAGATGCAAAGGGATGTCACTAGGGTGGTGACACAATGGGGAGAAGAATATCAGATGGGCAGACTGAAGGCAGACTACCTGCAAATTCTAACAGTTTGTGTGTTGTCTGTAACTTGGGCAGACACCAAAATTTTCACAAGGACATGGAAAATATATTGCACTGATTGGAGCAAGTTGGCCTGTTCTGTGCACTGATTTACTTCTCAAAAAAAAACTTGGTTATCAGGGGCACTGAAGCATAGGAAAAGCTGTGTCTCTTACTGCAGTCTAGCCTTGGAAATAACAAAAAAATTATGTTGAAATTCTCCCTCTCCCTCCAAAGTGTTTGCGCAAGTACCTAATAGGAAGAACTTGGTCACTGAAAGTTTTCTTCTAACAAAAACTTGTGAAGTATGTCAGACTCAATAGAGGTTCATAATTATGCCTGCAGTTAAGATGAATACTAATTTAGTGTAGGTGTTGGAGTGACATAATATCTGCTTTTAGTTGTCGAAGTTTTATTCTTCAGAGTAGTCATCAGATCACTTTTTGGCCAGTAACTTCTCTCTCTTTTAATACCTACCATGTGTGAAATTCAGGAGGTTTTTTTATAAAGAGGAGTATGTGAGGTAGAAAGAGAACACAATTAAAAATTAAATTGCTTTTTTGAGAAGTTCTCTCATGCACTTTTTAATTAATAGCTTGTAAGTGTTTAAAGTTATTTGAGGATGAGGGATTTCCAGGCTCCTTGAATAGTGGAAGCAACAAGTCTGGAATTGCATTAAAGCAGTGAGTCTGAGATGGAAAGGAATTCAAGATCCTGTCCAAATCTGACTTGAATTTGGTCATTGTCATAGGGTACATGAAGACAGGCTCTATTTCACTGGCTCAGACTCAGGACCGACTGATCTCTCTGAAGCGCATTGCTTCATCGCTGAAGTACGTATGAGCAGGAAATACAACTCAGCTTCAGTGTGCACCAGCTCTCCTGCAAGACAAATGACATTGTGTTTCTTATGTTCTGTGGCAGTGTAATGGGAATACCATGTGAAATTATCAGCCCAAAGAAAGTGTTACAGCTCCACCCACTGATCAACATCCATGACCTTGTGGGGGCCATGTATGTGCCAGAAGATGCACTTGTGTCATCTGCCAATGTGAGTCTGGCTCTGGCAACTGCTGCCTCACGGAATGGTAGGAGCTTTTTTTATCTATAGAGTGCTCTCCTGCATGATAGCTATGTTCTGCATCTCTTTTGATATTCTAACTGAGCACTGAAGACCAAAATTCTGTTATTTCTGTGAAGTTCAGATTCATTAAACCTGTTTATTTCTGAAAAAACAAGCTAAATTATTTCACATGCTGAGTCTTTACAAATTTCCTGGGATAGATCAAGCACTGTTTGTTGTCCTTAGTGGTTACATATTTCTCTGAAAGTACACACTCTTTCCTTCCTAGAACTGACTCATAATTACACATCAAAAGAGTTAACCACCTACAAGTGAAAAGGTGTGGCTGAGCCTTGTGGAGTAGTTAATTGGGCACATAAGTTTTGGAAATGGGTTTGGAGGTCTAGTAAGTGCTGTTTGCCCAGCACTGTGGCAAATTCGGAGTGGTTTAAAAGTGGAGGGAAAGGTTAAATAAGATAACGGGAAATAAAGGTCATTAAGGCTGAAAAGTCCATCAGATTGGAAGAAGTTGCTTAGGAAGATACCTCTCTTAGTTTCTTTTAACCCAGATTGTTTTTGCAAGCTTATTGATTTTTTCCATGAAATGACTTGTTTCCCATAAGAGAACGAGTCATGCCATGTGAAACTACAAATTTTTTGCAAAAAGGAATTGTAATGGAATGAAGTCCATAGCTGAGACTCTTTTTTTTTTTTTTTAATGTTGTTGATACTGGGGGTCTATTTAACACCCAATTTGTCACATGGAAAAAAAAAACTGTAGCTCATCATAGTCTCAGCCTGCACAAGTGATGTTTTACAAATAATAAGGTTTTGCTTAAGAATTACTGGGTCAAGAATAGAAATTTTGTCTCCTAAAGAAAATAGGCATTTTGTTTGAGCATAAGTGTTAAAACCTAACAGTCTGACACGTTAGAAGGAAGGCTAATGGCATACGGACATTCTGATGTCCTCTCCAGGTGTCCAGATTCATGAGCGGACGTGTGTCAGTCATGTCACAATCCAGAAGGGTCGAGTGACCGGAGTTGAGACTGACCGAGGGCGGATTCAGTGCGAGTACTTCATCAACTGTGCTGGCCAGGTTGGATTACTGAAATTTTTTCTTTCTTGTTTCTGTTGCTTAAGAGTATGTACACTTCCTTCTGTTTCTTTTTTTGTTTTTCTTTCGGGTTTTGAATGGTTTGTGCGTTGGCTTGGCTTGCTGGAGTAGATCAAGTCATGTTACTCATCAGCTTATCCCAGCGGGGTTATGAAGGAGGAAAAGCAGTGCTTGCCATTTACTGTGCACCAAATGCTGGGTGTTAACCTGCTGAGCAGTGCCTGCATCTTTTTGGTATAGCTCTGTCCATGGTCTCTCTGCTGGGAGGTTCACCCTTCTAACAGGAAGATCTTTGCTTTGACTGTTAGGGAGACAGCCCCTTCTCTCTCACTAATTTCCCCAAAAGTTTGTTTGCTTTTTACTCCTTAGTGGCATGTCTTCTCTGTTAGAAAATACACCTGACAATTGGAGTTTTTCAGCTAGCAGCTGTCCCCCTTGTTAGTAAAGGGTCATAGTACAGACATCTAAGTGCTGACTATTCTGCTTTTAGATGCTGAACCTAGTACTGACTTTGGTCTATAGATCTTATTTTGCTTTTGTTTGTAAACTGGTACTTCTTGGTTTGGAGTCGGGGCCCTACTTTTCTAGTCCTTGTGTTAGGAGCAGAAAAACAGTCTTTGCCCAAAACAACTGATATTCTGAGCAAAGAAAAAAGTCACGTCTGTTCCATGTCTCAGGGTCTGAACCAAATCTTGATCTTTTACGAAAGCAAAATCAGAGAGGTGATCTGTGCTTATGTCCTGCTCTTTTCCTGGAGCTGTTTTTTTTCTTTTCTGTTCTGACCTGCACTTTTTTTATTTCAGTGGGCCTATGAGTTGGGCCACTCTGGGGAGGAACCAGTCCATATCCCACTCCATGCCTGTGAGCACTTCTACCTCCTGACACATCCTTTGAAGGAGCCTCTGTCAAGCAGCTTACCAAGTAAGGATTCTTCAGCTCTTTTCACTTTTCTTGGTGAATTACACCTGCCTTTCCAAGGTGACCTGTAGTTTGTGACAAAAAGGCCAACCTCGGGCTATCGGTCCTCAGCTCGTTTGGGATTGTGAAGTCCTTCTCTCTGAATTGCTTTGAATATCCTTTTTCAGTGGTAGAAAGAATATCTTTCTTTACTCTTGGGAAAGCTTTTCCTGCAGAAAATGATTTAGAGAGTTCATCAGCTTAGCAGGAGAATGACCTTGACTCTATCTCGAGTAGTGGTTGTGTCTGAGTCTTGGATTGTTGCATTTCTGGGCTGGAGAGTGTGCTAGCCTTAGCACTATGTTTTCCTTGCAGGCTGCTGGCCCCAAATGGCCCATCTATTCCTTTCCTCCAACTGAAGCTAAGGCTTTACAATGGCATTTACATGTCTATGAGCTGTAGGGGCAACCAAACACTTGAGGTAATTGCTCCTCCCCCATGTTCTGGCTTTTAGATTTGTTAAAAAAAGCCTTTGTGTTTGAAAACTGTCGTTGAGAAGTAGAAAGCTTTACTTATTTACTCTCAGCTATTAGCAAGATTTTCTGCTTCTAGTGAGTAATGTATACACTGTCCAGGGAATTGAGATCTCTGGATGAAGCCCAAGTGCTTCACTTCTATTTGACTAATTAAAACCCCTGTGTATATATAAATGTATATGTATATGTATATATTCACATATATATGTTCTCAGCTTTTCTGTACATGGCAAAAATTGCTATGGAAGATGTCAGGTGGAGTAACATAAATACTTCAAATTGACACACTACCAGTGGAAGGAGCAATCCAGTCCTGACTGCTTGTTCTCACCCCAGTGCTGCCCACCTTCTTTGTACTGGTGGCCTGCAGTAAGCTGGATCTGTTACAAATTAACTGTTCTTAGAATAGGAAGAGAAGGAGGGTCAGGGCAGATTTGTCTTGGTGAAAGGTTTGGTCTTGGTTGCAGTTTCAGTGGAGCTAAGCCAGTATAATAGCTTACCAGTGCCACAAGGATTCTGAATCCCTCTTGTGTCCTTTGACTCCTGGGAACACTGTCCTGCTGGCTTGGGGCTCCTCAGGTTTAATTCAGTTTACTGTACTGTCCAAAAGTTAACAAGCATGGCTGCGATGGGAGCTAATTGTTTTATCTAAACTGGCTCACCAGGGTGTCACATGAGAACCAGAATGGTGTGACAGCATGATGCTGGGGAACTGAGACTGTCCCTTCTCATGCTGGGAGACTGCTGGCTTGGCCTGGCATGAGGGGGACAACAGCCTGAGACAGATATCCCTCATCTCAATTCCCTTCCCACCTCTTTTCTTCCCTCTGCAGCTATTGTTGACCCCGATGGCAGGATCTACATACGCAACTGGCAGGGTGGCATCCTCTCAGGAGGCTTTGAGAAAAACCCCAAGCCTCTCTTCACAGAGGGACGGAACCAGCTGGAGATCCAGAACCTTCAAGAAGACTGGGATCATTTTGGTATGTTAGGGAAAAAGGTTCTCACAGCAGTGAAACACGTGGCTTCAGTAGAAGGCAGAGTTCACGGCAGTGAACTGTCATTGATACCTGGGAAAGATGAATGTTGTCTCAAATTCACTCATCTCTTAATTTGTCAGTAAGTGCTGAAAAGCCCTTTGTCAAGGGCTGCAGTACCTGAAGGGAGCCTACAGGAGAGCTGGAGGGCAACTTTTTGACAAGGAGTGCTAGAACCAGAGGGAGTGGCTTCCAAATTACAGAGGGAGGAATTAGATAAAATATTAGGAAAAAATTCTTCCCTGTGAGAGTGCTGAGGCACTGACACAAGTTGCTCAGTATTCAAGGCCAGGTTAGATGGGACTTGGAGCAACCTGGTCTAGTGGAAGGTGTTCGTGCCCATGGCGGGGGGGTTGGAATGGATGAGCTTTTAAGTTCCTTCCAACCTAAACCATTCCAGGATTCTGTGATTCTTTGATATTCATGGAATGTTTAAAAACACCAGCTAATCCTCTGCATGTATTAACTTCCTCTAGAGCAGCAAGGTACTACAGCAGCTTCCCAGCATTGCTCTTCCATTTCAGATGATTTTTGACTGTCAGTGCCACATGCTGCTCCTCTTGTGACACAGTAGATCAACACTGTTGATCTGCCACATATGTGTGGTATTTTGTTTCTGCAGCTCTCTTCAGCAGGGACTGACAAGTGCATTTCTATCAGTGGCAGTTGCTTCGTGAACAGAAGTTGGTCTTGTGGCTTCCCAGACTTCATCCCACCATTGACAGTGGTGGTTTATTATATTCCAGCTGTTCTGTCTTTCTCTTCCCATTTTATTTGATTCTGGTTTTATATTCCGCATGTGTTTTTACGTGGAGGGCTCTTTCTGTAGGAAAGAGCACAGCATGTGAGTCCCTTTCTTCCCCAGCCATTCCTGCCTCTTTGATACCTGGTAAGTTGGTATGTGCCCTCTCATCTTCAAATTTGCCTTATATTCAGGAATCCAGCTTTCCCATGTGTCAGAGTTCTCTGCATCCCTTGCGAATGCACATGCCTCTGTGACCCCAGGCATGGATGGAATTTCGCTGGTTTCTTTTTGCAGTCTTGTATGTTCTTCCAGCTGTGCTTCAGGTTACATTGAATAATTTTACTTTGATTTCTGAGAGACACCATACTGATACTGTAAAAGTTTAAACTCTAGGGGGTGGAGCCGGGATGGGGTGCTGTTTTGTGCTGGCATATGCTAAAGGCTTTTAGATCCCTAGATGCCTACAGACTTGCTTAAAGATACTAGCTTCAGTAATGAGTTGCTCAAGCTCTGCACCCACTTCATTTTTGGTTTTCATTTGGATAAAATGAAGAGGCACTGCTTGCTGGCACCCCCAAATTGCCCAAGCTTTTGAAGTAGGTGCATGCTATGTTCCAGCATTGCCCTTCTGTCCGTTCAAACTTGCTGAACAGTTGAGCAGACTCAGAGCTTACTCAGGCGGTATTTGATCCTTTTCTAGGGCCGCAGTTCCTGGGGTTTGAGCTCTTGTATTACTGCTTTGATCCTTGTCGTTGGAACACCTTTTGATTTTAAAATAGTCTGTGGAGTTGCTTAAATTGGACTGGGTATGAGAACAAATCTAGCATTGATCTCTCTTTTTATCAATAAAAAAATAGCCTGTAACACCAGGCTCTCTGGAATTCTAATGCTTGAGAGAGGGAAGAGAAAGAACAGGTCAGAAAGACTCTTTCTGTTTGTAACTTCTTAGGTTATGTGAAATCTGATTAATTTAATGCTTGTGCATAAAGCTCAGGAGTATTCTTAGGGCTGAATCTTGAGGGCTTTTATCTGGAGTACTAAGCAGAGGTAACTTTTGGGCAAGAAAAGCCAAGTAGATATCTTACCCATTTATTAACGCTCTCAAATGTCAAACTGTGAAGAGTTGCCAAAGGACTTTTCCAGCGTGACTGGGCAATGAAGCAATGAGGAAATTCAATGAGGATAAATGTGAAGTGACGCAAATGCATGGGAGTGTGTGGGGATGGTCTTGTTTTCACCATGTGACATGATGCGCTTTGAACAGACCTTGGGGTTGTGTTAGTTCTGTGAAGACATCAGCACAGCAAAAGTCAAAGCAAAAGACAAGTTAGGAGCTACTGAGAAAGGAGCACAAAGCACAGTTCATTATGCAGCACTAAATCCTTGGTTTCCCAGATGCTAGGTCTTGTTCTAGGCTCCCTGTTTCCAGAGGAAATCATAGGACTGGAGAAGGTCTGGTGAAAGAGCAGCAAGAGACTGATCAAAGCTTGTAATAGATTCCAAGAATGGAGTGACTGAGTGGGCTGGGGAAAGAAGATGACAGAAGGGAAATAAGCAGATGTCTATAGAATCTGGACTGAGATGGACAAGCTAGAAGAGGAACTCCTGACTTCTGTCTCTTCTAATGCTGGGAGGCAGCAAAAGAAATTGAGTGTGAGCTTTAAAACAAAAGGCCTCATACAGTGTGAATCCTCATACAACATATTTTAACACATGGGACTCCTTGTCTGTGTCTGTTGGATTTTTTCATGAGGCTGGGAAAGACTAGTCTAGTACTTAAAAACCAGTTTAAGGGTTTCTAAATAGAGAAAAATACACCAAATTTTTAGGAAATCCTCTGAGCTGATGGGAGGTCGAGGCTTGCAGATTGCATGGGACAAGCATAACGTACATTTACCTGTTTGCACTCCTCACTATGTATCTATTTGATGTCTGTTCCTATTGCTTTCCCTAACAAAACTGAACAGTGCTCTTGCACTGTTGAAAACAATACTGGGCTCTTGGTCTGGATCAATATGGCTGCTTTTATTGTATGCAATGTGATCCATTTTGTGTAGTGTGATTCCAGGAAGTAAACCATTTCTTCTGTGACTGTATCAAAACATGGATGCAGTTTCTACCTGAAGCAGCTGAAATGTATTGAGACTGAAGGCTGTAACTTTTTGTCTCTTTTTTTTTTTTGGATCCTAGGGCCACTTCTGGGTGCCCTCCTGCGCAGGATGCCGGGTTTGGAGGCTCTGCAGATCATGCAGTTGGTGAATTGCCCAGAGTCCTTCACTCCAGACATGCGATGCATCATGGGAGAGTCACCCACTGCGCGAGGCTACTTCGTTCTGGCTGGCATGAACTCAGCTGGCATCTCGTATGGTGGGGGAGCAGGCAAGTAAGTGGTCTATCATTGTGTGTGTGTAAGTAAGGCTTTAGCCAAGAGACTGCTCCAATGGTCCTTCTGTGTAGAATGTTCTGGTTGGTATTTGTCACCTCCTCTGACAAAGACTCCTCTTTTGTTTCTGACTTGAGCGAAGGAGAGGAGCAGTTGATGTTTTCTGATTACGTTCCCCAGTGCGTATTTCAAACCTGTGTTGGATTCTTCTCTTGCCCTGCGCAGATCTCCTGCGGCATCACATGTCAGTGAACAGCTGGGGATCAAGTAAGCTTTGTTAAAGCTGTGTCAGAGGAGGTTTAGGTTGGATATTAAGAAAAGGTTCTTCACCCAGAGGATGGTTGGATACTGAAACAGGCTTCCCAGGGAAGTGGTCACAGCATCACGCCGGCTGGAGTTTAAGAAGCGTTTGGACAATGGTCTGAGGCACCTGGTGTGATTCTTGGGGTTGTCCTGTCCAGGGCCAGGAGTTGGACTCAGTGATCCTTGTGCGTCCATTCCAACTCAGGATATTCTGTGATTCTATGATTCTATAACGGGTATGATTATTTTTAAACTACCATGAAGAGATAAAAGCTTAGCAAAGTGTATATTCCCTCATCTTCTGTGCTTCATGATCCCCTTTAATTTATCATTTGATTGAAGTCTTTAGATCATTCAAGTTGACACAGCAGTTAATTCCTCTGAAAGCAGTGTGAATCTGTTGCTGAGGAAACACTAAAAATGTGATGCCAATGCTGACAGTAGTTTGACTGTCCCCTACAGTAAGATAAGGGGTGTAATAATTTCCTAGTAAAATCCAGTTCCTGTGTTAATGCAGATTCTTAGACAGGCATTTAAGTGTGGTCTCAGCAGCAAAGTTGCTGAACGATCATTTCTCCCTCTGATTATCATTTAGTTTTGGTTACTGAACTTTCCTTCTGCCACACAGCCTTTTTAACAAACTGCTCATTTTTCATGCTGGTGTTAGTATCTGCATTTGTTTTCACTGGTTTTTGTCCATTGTCTAATAATTTAACTCACCAGAGAAACAACTCATGATTATTTTTTTATTGTCACATCAAATACAGAGAATCTTTGCAGTGAGGTTCTCTTATGAATCAAAATCATTTCTGTACGTGGAAGCACTATTTGTCTGTTTTTTGCTACAGCCTCAAAAGTAAACAGCTTAGCTTGCTAGTGTAGCTTTTGATGATCAGTTCCAAACCCCTTTGTTTTGTTGTCTACTAGCTGTGAACAGAACCTTCTGCTCTGCTAAATTCTGAGTTGCTTGTGTCCGTTAGCTCTGGAGAATGCCTTCCTCCTTCACTGCTGGAAGTGTAGCTAAACGTAACTTGGCTTGCACCTCGTGCTAAATGAATGCTGTCACTGCTGGTTTGTGGCTGAGCCTACACCAGGCGATGAGAAATGAGAAAACAGAAGCATCAAACTCCAACTGAAATGTATTTGCATTTCCTTTTGTATCAGAACCCAAGGACTTGACACAATGTCAGCCAGGTTACCTGTCCAGGCTCTGGCTTCATTTAGCATGTGTCCTGAACTTCCTGCTGCCCTGTAAGCTTCATCCTAATGGGCAATTAGTAATTTGGAAATCTGGTGGCTGCATTTTATGAAGGGAAACTTTCCAGATTCTGCTAGTGTTTAGAATACTATGTTACGTGTCTTCTCTCTCCCCGTTGTAAGAAATTTTCATGTCTCAACTGCTTTCCTTCTGACTTCAAAGCTACACTCTTTCCATTAAGACATTGGCTGATGTCTCAGTCTGTCTTTATTTCTTCTATCAGGTACCTGGCAGAGTGGATAGTAAATGGGTATCCATCAGAAAATGTCTGGCCCTTGGATCTGAAGCGTTTTGGAACCCTTCAGAGCAGTCGCACTTTCCTCCGTCACCGTGTGATGGAAGTCATGCGTAAGTGAGGTCTCTGCGTTCAGCTCTGGCCAGGCTGTCCAAGATTTTCCCCTACACTGTCTCTCCTCTGCCATCACTCTGAGAAACATTTTCCTTTTTCCTGATCTCCTGCTTGGCAATACAGCCCCTTCCCAGGAGAAAGGAAAGGATGCCATTTTTTTTTGTATGCCAGCATTCTTACTAACTTTTCTAAGAAAATGCTGTTGGTACCTTGCTCTCTGCTATTTCCGTGCTTTGCCTCTGATATAGGGATATTTGTAGGTATCTGTAGGACTCCAGCCTAAAAAAGCAATGCCAAGGTCTTAACTGGAAATGTTATGATTGTTATTCCTTGCACATCATTACAGTGTGGAAATACCACCACTTCCAACTTATGGCTGGGTGACCTAGTTATCTTGCATAATTCAGGAAGTCTTCGTAGACACACTGCTTTCTCCTGTCAAAGTTTGCGATAAATACCTTGCAGAATAGATTAGAGATGCCATTTTTCTTGTCTAAAGCCATGCTGTGTTTCCTCCTTTTGTTTGAACATCTGTCATATTGTCTGAATATTGTGGATGACTTCTTTTCAAGTTTGAAATAGAAGTACGAAGTGCTCCACAAGTTGCATAACAGGAACAATTATTTGAATACCAAATCTAAACTAAAAACATATGTTCGGATGAAAGCAGAGAAGTTGGGTAAACCTCTTAGCCCTGCTATATCTGGGGAATAAAAACCTTATGCGGCTTTGACCTTCTTCCCAGAAAAATCACTTTATACTCTGGGCATTATTCTGCTATTGCTTTCCCATACAAACCTCCATTCTGATAGCTACAAAATCCCTCTAGTTTTTACAGACTGAGCAATGTATTCCATTTTTGAAGTGTTATGTTCCCATTCTAATCTAGTCTTCCCTATACCCGCTCTCTCAGGAGTACCAATTTGAGATATTGCCAACAAATTCATTAAATTGTTAGCTATGCGGCAGAAATGATGGAAGTGTTCAGTAAGAGATATTTGGCTTATCTTCAATTTTAGGCAGTTTCTGACCTAGGCAGAATCTTAACATTTTTAAAAGTACTATAAAGTAGTCAAACATCCTTAAGTTATTACTCTCCACTGTTAACTGAGGAGAATGCTCACTGTTTATTAGGGTAACTTGTTTTCTAAATGAAAATATTCTATACTAGCTGAACAAATACAGAAGCCATTTGGAAAAGCTTCCATGATTACAAAAGGCTGAATTGCCAGTATTTAGGAAGGCAAATTAGATGGTCCCTGTAGCTATGGGCTGCCTACCCCAGCATTAACATTGTCAAAATATCTGATACAGTGCACTGCCAGGGAAGAATCCTGCATAATTAATGCCAGTCAGCATGACTTCATGAAAAATAGAGTTTTTGTTATCTTGCAGAATTGTCAGGAGACCATAAGTATCTATAAATATAAGTGTTCTGTGCTAACATTGTTACTCTGATTTTGAAGAGCTATAAATGGATCAAAATGGATTTGTGGATTTTCAAAAACAGGAAAAGGAAGGTTGAAGCTGTTTTGAGGGAATTTTATTAATGGTTCAGATATTAGTAACTACTGATAATCTGGAAGAAAAGTTTAGATAAAGATAATCACTTTGCCTAATAAAGTATCTTTATGACCATTGCAGCCCTCATGTGTGATCTGAAAGTTCCCCGCTGGGACTTCCAGACTGGGAGGCAGCTGCGCACTTCACCACTGTACGACCGCCTGGATGCACAGGGAGCCAGGTGGATGGAGAAGCATGGATTTGAGAGAGTCAAGTATTTTGTCCCGCCTGGGAGTGGTGAGATGCTATTTTCCTCTGCCTAGTGCTTCCTGATTGGTCTTGATGTAAGATCTTAATTCATCTAGTTTATGAATTTTTCCTTTGATTTTTCTTTGTATTAGATCTGCTGGATTTGGATCACAGCAAAACCTTTTACAAACCAGACTGGTTTGATATTGTGGGTTCTGAAGTCAAGTGCTGTAAGGAAGCAGTTTGTGTTATTGACATGTCGTCTTTTACCAAGTTTGAAATAAGTGTAAGTACCTAGGAAGGGACCACCTGGTAAAGGTGACCTTTAGTTTATTATTGCCTGCCTTTGCAAAAAACTCTGTGTGCTATTGAGGATAGATAGAAGTCGTCACACTGTATGGCTAAATTCAGGTTGTACCAAAGTATTTAGCACAGATTGGGTTTTGTCTGTCAAGGGCCCAGTTTATAGAAATATCTGCTCAGTCTATACATAGAATTTGACCTCCAGCACTGTGCCACTGTTGTATTCTGTTAGGCTTGAGACATCAGTGCCACAATCATCACAAATTGAAATAATTTAGGCCAGGATGTTGATGCGATCTTAAGCTGCCCCAGTGGATTTGTTTTGCTCAGGCAGCTTGTCTGACTTTCTCTTCCTTTTGATTCATGTAGTCCACTGGAGACCAGGCCTTGGAGAGTCTGCAGTATCTCTTCTCGAATGACCTGGATGTGCCAGTTGGGCATGTTGTGCATACAGGAATGCTTAATGAGAAAGGAGGGTATGAGAATGACTGCAGCATAGCCCGACTCAGCAAGCGCAGGTGGGTGTGCAGACAGCATCTTTAGCCATCACTCTTTGGGTGTTTGAGCCTTTAAGGACTTCTTCATGAAGGTTATAAACTTTCATCACCATCCTGAACTAAAAAGTCTCACTTCTCCACTAGTATTCCTAATTCAGTAACTCAAGCAAAAGGGAGCTTCTGAACTCACAAATATTGGGGAAAATAAGCCTTTTTCTGGGATTACAGATGAACATAGATTTCCTCAAAAATTTAGACCTTCAGATGTTTAATCTCTTAATTGAGATACAAATTGTTTTTAGCAGTCACTGGAGTTTATTAATTTAGGTAACTATTTAAAGTGCAAACTAACTCCTGACCAATGTCAGTATTGGAATTGTGCATTGAAAATATTACTTTTTGATAATTTCAATTTTCATTGCAGTATATGTACTCTAATTCTCAGTTCTGCAGTCTTTTATCATTCTTCTTGTGCTCTCTCATGCAAACTGACATGATCACAGGATTTTACCCTTAGCCTCACCAGTTTGGGCTCTCTTTGGCATCTGATTAAAAGCTTTCTTGTTTTTAGAAACTTCATGGCCATGTCCCAGCTGAGTGTTGGATTTATTTTTCTGGATGGTTTTCTATGTGTGTTTTCATTGTATTGGTGTGAAAGCATTTTGTTGCTTCTCTTTCAGTTAGAAAATCCTTTTCTTTCTCTTCCACTTCTGCCTACGTTCATGTATTGCTTGAAAGTATTGTCCTTCTCTGCGTGGAACCAGTAGTTTCTCTCCTTGCCTAGTGGTTTCTACAGATGTTGATGTACTTTAACTCACAGTTTGTATCAGACACACACACAAGCAGCTCATTTTCCCATATAAAGTGGAGTTCTGTTTTTGGAAACTGTTAGTAATAGCCACCACTGTGTGTTAAAAGACTGTTTTAGAACAAGAAATTGTTGTGTGAACCATCTCTACTCTGAGAGTAGAGAGACTCACTGGTGGTGAAGAGCCCCAAGTCCCTTCTGCACGCCAGTTGTGACCTTTGAGATACTCTGTCACCTTTCTGCAGAACTCCCTGTGTTCCACATCTGGTCACTTCTTGTTGCCAGACCACTGGTAATGCTTGAAGTGGGGGATTTCTTTTCATGACAGATGTGAGAGCATTAATCCAGAGACTTTAGCTGTGGTTTTCACAAACCAGCTTGTTTTGGTCTCCTGTTTGCTTGGAAACTGCTGAATAGCTCGAGTAGTTGATGAATGAAGAATGAACTGGTTCACTTTGTGGTTTTTCTTTCATTGTTTCTTGGGTTTGATTTGTCTGTTCCAGCTTCTTCATGATTTCCCCCACTGACCAACAAGTTCATTGCTGGACCTGGCTGAAGAACCGCCTGCCCGATGACAGCAACCTGGTCCTGGAGGATGTGACCTGGAAGTACACAGGTAAGAAATCACCGAAAGCAGACCTCCTCAGACAGCTCAAAATCACAAATGGTGTCTTGTGCTACATGCCAGTTAATTATTTAAAGTGCCTGGAGTTGCGATTTACTCTCCTTTCCAAATATTTGGATGAAAACAGCAGTTTTCAGAGACTTTTTTTCTGGCAAGCCATGAGATAGAGGATAGCATTCTTTTACTGTGGACTATCAGGAGAGAGTTTAATGACTCTCTTCTCTGTTCTTAAATGTAAACATACCTATTAGTTCAGTAGGACTACAGAAATTGGAGCAGCACGTTAGACACAAGGCAAGAGTTCTACAGTCTCATCCTCATGCTGTTTTGTTCCCCTCTTTAGCTCTCAATCTGATTGGCCCCCGTGCTGTGGATGTCTTGTCAGAGTTGTCCTATGCCCCAATGACTGCAGAACACTTCCCCTCTCTCTTTTGCAAGGTGAGTGACTGTGCTTCTGTCCTCACTCTGCTAGGTTTTTCAAAGTATGCGTGAAAAGAGGGGAAAAATGTTTTGGATAACTGGAGGAGAATTGAGATTTACAGGAAGATTTACTGCAGTTACTGAGCTAGGTTGGTAAAGAACTCACTAGGCTCACTTGTCTTTGGGTTCTGTTTGCTAAATATATAGGTGAATGTGCATTTGTTTTCAGTATTCCTCTCCCTGTAGACTTGTCATCATTTGATATCTTGACATGTTTCATATAATCAATTACAAAGCTGTCAGAGGGGCAGCTAGGATTGGGGACTCTGACATCATTGTCTCCTGTCAACCTGTTAATAGCAGACAGTTGCTATTCAACTTCTGTTCTTCTGTCTTGTATTTAGAATACAACCTGTGTCCTGACCTAGTTCCAGGGCTTATTGCCAAGAAATGACTAACAAGTTTGGATAATGTGACATCACTATTTGAATTTGGACATTTAAATTTGTTGCAAGTGTGTGTGGGTGGCGAAGGGCAGAGAGGGCTGGGCAGTGTGGATGTGTTGCGCATTGTGCTCCTTCTAGATCTCTGTGCTGTGTTCCAGTTTGGATGATTTCACCCCCTCTGATTCTGCAGGAGATGAGCGTGGGCTATGCTAATGGCATCCGTGTGATGAGTATCACTCACACAGGAGAACCTGGCTTCATGCTTTATATCCCCATAGAGGTAAGAGTGCACTGTAGCCTGAGCTAATTAAAGCAGTTGCTTGCATGCATAAATCGGAAACATTTTCCAAGTTGGCTCCAGGTGATGAGATGTCTGATTTGCACCACGGGGAAGCTGCCTGCAGGCACCAGGGGGAGTTTCACTGCTTAATATTGCATTCCAGTGGGGCAGAGCTCTTGTGCTTCAGTGGCAGGGGACAGTGACATTCCTGGTAGTGACAGATGCTGCTGTTCTCTCCTGGTGCCAGTGTGTGTTTCACCCTTCCGTTGCAGTACGCCCTTCACGTGTACAACGAGGTGATGAACATGGGGCAGAAGTACGGGATTCGCAATGCTGGTTATTACGCGCTCCGCAGCCTGCGCATTGAGAAGTTCTTTGCATTCTGGGGCCAGGATCTGGATGCTTTTACTACTCCTATGGAGTGTGGACGCGAGTTCCAGGTCAAGCTGGATAAGGTACACCACCTTCTGCACTGGTGTTGGTGGGAGAGCAGAACTGGACTGAAAGGCTGCCAGCCAAGCAGATGCATGTGTTTTTATGGAGCTGTGTGCAGTAGCTGTAACATATATTCTTGTACTTCAGAAGGCTGCTAGAAATACAAAAATGTTCTGTCTTTCTCCTTCCTGGGCAGCATTCCCAGTGACCTGAGCTTTATGTGTGCGGTGCCCAATGTGGCAGTGCTCGCTCTGTACCTTACAGATGCTCAGAATTCTTGCTTCTCCAAGCAGTTTTCCCAATCTGATGAAGCAAAAGCCAGCCTGTGCAACAAGTGATATTTAATGGTGTTAAGTATGAGGCTAGGCACCAATAATAGGTGTTCTCTATTTTTAATAAAACAGAGGAGTTCATAGAACAGTATAGAGTTATATCATGCTTTTGTGGTAGCAGGTGCTGTTGCTATCACTGTCCTGTTTTCTTTCTTCCATCTTTGCATGAGCCAAAACAAATGCTTTTGTCAATTCAAGGAAAGAATGTAGTGACTAAGGACACTAATTTCATATTAGTTACAGTTTGCCTCTGGTTTATAAAGAAGGGCAGACTTCTGGAACAAGAAAAATGGCAAAAACTGGAATGGAGATGTGGTTTTTACTAGAGTGAAAATTAGAATGATTTTTTAAAAAGCAGCTTCACAAAAATTTCTGTCTTATAACATCTGGAGCAACAAATATGGCAGAAAAGCTATCTGAGCTGGGCTTCTTATGTATGGAGGCAACTCATTTTGATAGGGCATAAGTTCCAAGCGTAAATTGTCCTTGTTGGCAACCTGGTCTGCTGCAGCTCAGCAGCTGCCACAGTTCATGTCCCTCATACCAGCTGATGCTCCCTTTTCCCCACAGGGAATGGAGTTTCTTGGCCAGGAAGCGCTGTGGGAACAGAAGCAGAACGGGGTGTACAAGCGCTTTACCATGTTCATTCTTGAGGACCATGACACGGATATGGACCTCTGGCCCTGGTGGGGGGAGCCAATTTTCCGCAACGGCCGCTACGTGGGCAAGACCACCAGCAGTGCCTACAGCTACACCCTGGAGCGCCACGTCTGCCTCGGCTTCGTGCACCACTTTGATGAGAAGACGGGAGAAGAGCTGGTGGTGACGACAGACTTCATCAACCAGGGAGAGTACGAGATCGACATTGCCGGGCAGCGCTTCCAGGCCAAAGCCAAGCTCTATCCCTTCAGCTCCCTCTTCACACAGCGGCGCCGCAAGGATGAGGTGGAACTGAGTGGCTACCAGAGGGAGTAGTGCTGAGCAGACTAGACCTGCCCCTTGTCCCAAGCTGGAGTCTTCTCCCACCATCTTCCAGCCCTTTCTCCTCACCTCATATATATTTCTTTCTTTTCCTTTCTTGTCTTGCAACTTTTAAACTTTTTCCAGTGTGTTACATTTTGTATATTTTAAATCTTTAATTTTCAAGCTTTCCCAACCCTGTCTGTCTCCTTCAACCTTTGCCAGGCTCCCCTGTGCCCCAGTGGATGAAGCACAGTGCTGAACATTCAGGGATGCCTGCATAGGAGTGAATCCCACCAAAGGCCCTGGCCTTCTAGTGATGGGAAGGGTTGGGCTGATCCCCTGAAGACTGCACCCTTCCTCTCTCCTCTCCAGCATAAGGCGTGGGACAGCAGGTCTTTGCTGCCTGTGGTTCAGATGATGGCTGACCTCACCCTGCTCTCCACATACCATGTTGTAGAGGGGTTGGTGTGTCAATGCACACAGCAATAGAACGATCAGCTACCTCACTGGCATGAGACAAAGCATTGTGTGAGCACAGCCTAGAGACAGGTTTTGGTGTTGTCCAGCCTGTCACTGCCCTCCTTTGTCCACCATTTCGGTTTTTCCCTAGCAGGGAGTAGATTTAACATCGGAGTATCGAGATGACAGTAGCATTGGTAAGTGCGTTGTTGGTGGGATTGGATTTTTGTGTGGGGTCACTGAAACTAAATGGCCTTCTATAAATATAGTCAAAGATCAACATGTGCATTTCACTTCTATAAAGGAATGTTGTTTTTTCTTTTTTATTAGCAAGAATACTGATTTCTAACAAGGATAGATGTTAGTGTTTAATGTTAAATAGCAGTGTTGAAATGCTGCTTCTGTTTAAGCTGCACAATATACAGTCTCTTTGGGGATTGTCTTTCACTGTTTGTGACTTGGTCAAACTCATCTGGCAAGGTTCATGGAGAACTTGTGTTGGTTTGGGGAACTTGAGCAGCAGGAGGGGATACTATCTTGTAGTTTCAGCTGCCTGTGATGATTTTGAAATTTTAGGAAAAGACATTTGTCTCACCTGTGGTGTGAGAAACACTGGGTTTTCTACTGTGGTGAGAAAATGTCTCAGCGGCTCCTGCTAGACTCAAGAATTTGTCTTCTGTTTTCCTCCTCAAATCTGTTGCACTTCTTTATCTCTCAGTAGTACCTCAGCTGAAGGGATTGAATAAGGGAGTGAAAAGAGCATGGTAGTGGGATTATAAATTGCTTTCCTTCAGCATTGCTTTTTGCATCTGGCTTCTCATACAGATGCTCCAGATGGTGCAGCTGGAAATTCACCCCTTCTTCAGGTGTAAAAATATGCCAGTTCAGTCACTGATGGTAAATGGTAAAGAAATGGGGGAATGCTGAATTGCCTTTTGCGCATTTGCATCCTCTTCATGATTTGAGCACAATCAAAAACTAAGACTCTTTTCATTTACTTGAAAAAGATCTGTTAAATGTTTTCCCTGCCTCTGATACCACATACTCCTCATGATCTTTCTGCTTCAGCATCTGTTTTGGACTTCACACACAACCTTGCACTGATGTCTGCCCCGTTAGCTGTGTTGAACACTTTCTCTATGGTCTAAAACCTTTTTTGGGCACTTTATTTTCCAGTTAAATGATGAGCATCAGTAATGTAAATATGAGCTCAAAACCTTCCCTGGTTCTTGTTTTAAGTTTGTTTTCTGCTGCTTTAGTTGCTTAAAGCTGTATCTTCAGTTGGGTTTGTGGCTGCCACTTCAGGAAACTGTAAGGGAATTTAGGATTTGAGCATATGGTGTAGTAGGTTGAATGTAGATGTCAATTCTCTGAGCATGCGTTCCTTTGTCTGTGGTGAGTTCCACTGAAGTGTGTGGCTTCTTCCAGGATTTCAAACCTAGTTCTGAATTGACATGCAAAGTTTTCCAGTTTCTGAAAAGGAGTGATGGCACTGGGGCAGCTTTTTGAGATCTCGCAGCCCAGAGTACTCTCTGTGGCTGCTGTAGGCAAGATTCCACCTGCTTGTCATTTCTTCCAAATTCCCGTTATTGCTCTCTGAACTGAAATTTTGCCTGGTGTGTTAGAATTAATTGCTTAAATGAAAGGTTCATAAAGCATCTAATAGCAGTTTAAACTCTATAATTCCTTCTTGCTCATCTTTTCTGCTTAGAGAAATACCACTATCCCATTGTTCCCATGCTGGACGTGTGTACCCAGGAGGACCTTGGTCCTTCCCCGTTGGTTTTATGGGTCACTGCTTCACCTTCCTTATCCATAGAAACAGGAATTCAACCAAAGAAAGAGTTTTGTATGTGATATTTAGGATGTGGAGTAGCCTTTCT
Organism: Chamaea fasciata; assembly: GCF_029207755.1. Taxonomy (NCBI): domain Eukaryota; kingdom Metazoa; phylum Chordata; class Aves; order Passeriformes; family Sylviidae; genus Chamaea; species Chamaea fasciata. The sequence goes on from NW_027094097.1 coordinate 9,301,532, forward strand.
GCTTAGGATTCTTAGAGCAGCCCTTCTGCTTAGAGTTTATTGACTGACTGTTGTGGCTAAGGCATGATACTCCTTCAGGAGAAGGCAAAGTATAGGGCCAAGGTGTGCTGAAGTTTGTATTGAAACTGCTGAAGAGAGATTTAAGCTTGAGCTGTTCAGTTCTCTGCAGAGTAAGAACTAGTTAAGACCAAACTGGAAAGCTGGCAGCATCATGTCCTTTACCAGCCTCTTGTTCCAGCCGCATTATATTCCTTCTTGTGATTATTTTTCCTTTTCCCTAATTTATAGGTGCCTGCTAGTTCCTCAGGCAACTTTTCATACATGTGTGTCTCTTCTCCAGCAGTTCTGACAGTAAAATTGTGTTTTATGAGCTACTTTTGTCACTATGTCTGCTAAGGTTTATTTTATGTCTGAAAGGTTTATTTTATGTCTAGATCTATTGACTTTTCCATACCAAAAATAGAGAGTGGAAATAGTTTTCCACCATGATGGTAGATATAGCAACACTTCGTGTAACGCTGTGTTTGCAGTTTGAGACTTGGATGGTTTGGTAATTGTCAGTCTTGCAGTTCATTAACGCCTACTCTGACCTTCCCTGCTATGAATTCTGTTCTTGTTTTATATCAGAACCTGAGAGATCTTTAACTGCTGTTCACGCTTAGTCGATTTAATTTCTGGTGTAGCTATTTTTAAACTTACAATGTAAAGAATAGTTTGCCTTTACCAACTCGAACACCCGTCAAGAGGACAATTGGATCACGTTTTAAAATAGTGATACTGAATTGGAGGAAGATCCTTCTAGCGTAGTGTTTTCATCTCGAGGTATTAAGCAGTGATGTAAGACTCTAATCCCTTTATCTGATGATTAAAGTAGAGTGCATAAAAAAAGAACAACTAAATGTGTTGAAGAGTTACTACCTCTAGTACACCTTCAAATTAGAAAATTAAAAATCATATCTTTGAGGCTGCTGTAGCATAGTCTTAACATCTAAGATGGTAAATAACAGGGACTGTAAAATTCTACATCCTGATTAGCATCATCAAAACTGCCTTAAAATGCTTTTGCTAAAAGAGGTAGTTTGTTCTCATTCTGCACAGTAAGACTATGAACCTTGGATTGGGAAACACAAAAATAGCATCCCCTCTCCGTGGCAGTGGAAGGAGAAATGGCCTCATTCTGTGCTGAAGCAGCAGCTGCAGGTCTGCTGTCTGCACCTCGTGTGTATCAGTCACAGGGTTGTTAGCAGTTCTCTGAGTCTTGCTGTCCGGAGTGGGAACAGCCCTGTAGATTCTGTTCATACAGGCATCTTTGGAGGGAAGGTAGCCAGTGAATCCATCTCAGTGTGCCTCCTTGGGAAGGGCTGGCTTGCCCAAGTGCCATCTGGAGTCAGGGGAACTTATGGAAGACACAGCACTTCCTTCCATTAAATGATTTTTACAGTGAGATTATATTGTCTTAACCTTGCTGTGTCCTTTCCTAGGTTCTCATGTTTTGTTAGTGCTTGAGTGAGTACTGCAAGGCTTGAGTAAAACTGGTACTAGAAAAGCGGGAGTATATTGTTCACATTTAACGGTCTGAGGATAAAATTAACGGTCTATTTCTAGAATTATGTTTTCTGTTTCAGGAGGATGTGTTACAGTTACTTTCACATCCATCTTTGCCAGACTTAGTTTCTATTTGTTTTCTCCAGTATCTAGATTTGACAGGCCTTGTTGGACAGTTTCTTATTTTTTGGCAAGGAGGGGAGGGTGTGTGAAACTTGCACTGCATCTCCACATCCCTGTGTAAGCTCGGGCTCCTCCTTGCTACTGTTGCATTTGAGTTGCCATCGATCATGTTGCTCTTCCTGTAACGCCTCCAAACTCTGCTGCTGTAGAATTTCTCATGCACAAGGTTCTTCTCTTCTACCTGATGCTTTGTCATTGGAGCCAGGTTGGTGTTAGATCTGTGTCTCTGCATCAGCTTAAGTTATTCAACTTTTAGGTTGTGCTGATACCGACATCAGAACTCCAGGTTTGTAGCTGCTGTAAATCCCATCATTTAACCCTCCCTTTTCCCTGTGCCAGAATTTTCCCACTGTCCTTAACACTTCTTTAGTCTCCTTCCTCAGGTGGCTGAGTACATTAGTTCCTGTTGCCATCAGAGAGTGAGGCTTGGCAAAATAAAAACTGGTGGAGAGATGGTGGAGTGGCTGAGCTGAGGTGAAAGGAGAGGTGCAGCAAAGGTTTGATCCTTTGCTCGTTACTCAACTCCTTAAGCCCACCCTTGGAGAGATGATCAGCCTCAATTCCCAGCTCAGGGAGTATCTACCTCTGCAGCCTTGATGCTGGACAACTAGGAGCCATGGCTCTAGGTGAAGCTGGGACAGCATTAGTGCTTGTTTCCCAGCACACATTTGCCCCTCTCATTGGGATGAAGGAAATGGTTCTGCACAGGAGAAGTGGGGACTGTGGGGACTCTGTGCACTTGATTGCCTGGAACACTTTTGTCTCCCTGCCACATTCTTGTAGCTGTAAAGGTATAGCACTGACATCACCAGCCTCATCCTTCCAACACATTTGATCCAGAATGGTGACATTTTGGGAAGAGATCTGTAAAAATGAGATAGTTCCCGTGTCAGGGGAATGGGGAGTTGCTTGCAAGGGCAGAAGTAATTTTTAAAGAAAAACACAACTCTTGGCTGCTGATAATGGTGAGCAAAATGTTCACAACTTTCATATTTGTCTTCCCAAATGAGTCTATTATAATACTGGGTCAGAATAATTTCCGCCTATTTCAGGATGCTTTCCTGTTTTAAACCAACTTTTCCTTTATTGATTGTTTGGATTTCTATTAAAAAAATAAAAAAGGGATGCAGTCACGGAACAAAACTCGGCAAAGGCGGGAGTTGGTGTCATCTGATGACTTCAAGCTGTCACTAAAAAGCATTTGAAAATTTTCTTTGCACTTTAAACTTTCCTGAAGTATTATGGCTGTAGCAGTGTGCTTATAGCCCTTGGCATGAGTAGTCTTTGCATTTGAGAAAGGAAAAAAAGACTGAATATTTATAAATGCCTTAAAGCTTTAGGTGAGGCACTGGCTGTGCCTGCCATTTGATTTCCTTCCTGGAAAGCTGTGTGCTGTGTGCCCAGAGATGGTAATTTTGAGCAAGCACTGGGGAATGGTGGAAGTTGCTGTTGCAGTACGAGACTGGAATTTGTATGGAGCTGGGAGCCCTTGTGCCTGTTCAGCTGCTAGGCTGACACCTTCCTGTTTGTTTCCCCCTCCCAAAATGGATTTATTCACTTTTTCCTTGTGGTGTAATGGGTTTTCTTCTTTCTCTAAAGAAGCCTGGGCTGGCGTAGAGTACTCTGTGGATGTCTCGTTACATTAAAGGAAACAAAATTCTCTGCCTGAACACTTCCCTGCTGTACCAGCTGACATTTGCAGGCAGAAGTCAGAAGAAGTGGGAGGGGAGAGGATCTGCTACTGCCTGTTGTGTTTGCTGAGATGGCTCTGAGACTTCTCATCTCCCATTTGTCTCAAAGCTGGGCTGGATTACTGATGTTAGGCTGGCTTCTGGATTACAGCGCAAACCGGAGCTGCTTTGCAGGTGTGGCATGCTGGGCTGATGTTGTTAGAGATTCCACCTGCTTGGAATAAAGAATCCCAACAAAGAGGAGCAGTACATTATAATGAGGAAAGTGTTCACATTAATATTTACTGATTTGTTAATACTGGTAACAGTTGATCTTCGCACATGGATCCTCGACACCTGCTAAAAGCAGAGCAGATACTTGGGAGTTGTCAGCTATCCCAGCTAGGACCTGATCCATTTTGTGTGTGTGGAGGCAGATCTGTGCTGTTACCTTTCACCATGGCACCGCTGAGATATTTTCCATGCTAAAATTCCCTCCTTTTCCTATAGTGGGACAGATCTCACTTCTTCCCCTATAACCAGAGGCAAATTAGTATCTCTGAAGTCCTTGACAGGTTCTCCTGCATCTCCTAGTCAGGCTTGCAGCAGGATACTCATCCAAACCCCCCTTCATGCTTTGTCTCCTAAGACCAGATTTTAAAAGGACTGGGAAGATTTCTGATGCGTGCTGCTGCCAGAATTTTAACAACTGAAGTTTGAACCTGTGAAAACATTTTTCTAGTGCCTTACACTTGTGAATGTTGTGCAATGGATGTCGCTGGGGTGGGACAGAGCAAGGAGCAGTGTCAGCAGCACGGTTCCCCATCCATTGTGGCCGTTTCCCTCTGCCCGTGCAGGGCCCTGGCAAGCAGGTACCAGCAGGTTGTCTCCAGCAGCACAGGGAGGCTCTTTAATCCCTTAGTGGTGTGGGGTCAGAGAAAGTTCGTGCCAGGTACTCCTCCTTTGAGGGGAACAGTAGTCTCAGCCCTGCTGAGTTTGGATTTGGAGTGATTTAGGAGAGACAAAGCTGCTCTGATTGCCAGACCCCGTGGCAGAGGACATGGACGGTTGTTCCCAAGCGCACAAGTCAGGGTGAGTTTGCTGCTCTCCACTGAGGCCGTGTTGTCATGTATGCTGTATTTATATCATGCTTGATTTCATTTCATATTTTGGTTGGCTTAAATGTTGCTAGGTTTGTATATTAATAAAGAGGCATTTTAACTACTTCTGAATTTTGCTGTTAGTTATGCAGGACCCTTGTGTGTCAGAATCCAAATACCCCTGGTTGACTGGGTGGGATCCTGCAGGGACACAAGGCTTGTTGAAGGGTCCAGCCCCAGGAGGTGGAGTGAGTTCTAGACCTGCTGCATCACCCTGGGGAAGTCCCCTCCCTTCCTCTGCCTGTAGCCACATTCAAAATTATGTCCTTCAACAACTCGTCCATGTCACTCATTCCCTCTGCTGTGGTGGGGCTCAGGGACACGGGCTGCATGGGACCAGAGCCTCTGTTTTAGGGTCCAGGGCGGTTGGGACGTGGATGTGGGGTCAGTGTGAGCAGTGGCCTCACCAGCTGTTGGGCTTGGGCTGGAGGGGTTGTGCTGGGGCTCTAGTGTTGGTCCCCCAGGCTGGCATGGGGCCAGCCTCTGCTCCTGCCCCAGTGAGGGGGGATACTAACCACAGCTGGGGGCTGGTGCCTGAGAGGAGGGGAGAGCAGAGCATCTTCTGGGCCCAGCAACCCTCTCATTCCCTTTCCCTCCTCTCCTGACCCCACTGATGCCCAGGTTTGGATGTAGGCAAAGGCACAGTAGACAGGGCTATCAGAAGAAAACCACCAAGCAGATTTGATGCATGATTTTTATTGACTTTAAAAAAACCAGTTGGTTTAAGACAGTTGTGTGCAGAAGTACCCATGTACACAGAGGCTACGGGCCAAGCTGCCTGCCTGCTCCTAGCCCGGAGCACTGGTCTCTCCCTCTCCCAGTGGAGCAGGAGGTGGTTGGATCAGGTACTGTGTGATGCAGACAACCTCTGCCAGGTGGGCCAGCCCGGGCACCTCCTCCCTGCCTGCCCCCCTGCCCGTAGCCTGTGCCTACATCTCCTCTATGTACAGTACAGTGGTGCGCCGGCCGTGCAGCACGCGCCTGCCTGCGGCCGCCCTGCCAGGGAGACGTGAGTGGTCACAAGTCCTAGTGGGACAGCTTAAATAAAGAATAATAATATAATAATAATTAAAACAACAGAGAAAAGGGGAGTAGGGGAAGGAAGTTAGCAAAAAAAATAATACTGTCAGGGCAGCCAGGAGCCACAAGCGCATCTGACACTGGATGCCAGTACTGTGCTGCTGGAGGGTTTGGTACCTGGGTTTGGTACTCAGCGTCTCTGCTCACCCTGTGATTGTCAGGCCTGGCCCTGCTCAGCTGCAACAGGGGCTAGTCCAGTCTCATCACACTGGATTTGGCCTTTCTAGCCACCAGCATTGGGGCCTGGATGTGTCCCTCTCTCCCAGCAGCACTTTCCAGCTAAGATCCAGTGTGGTGCGAGGAAGGAAGTGGGTACAACTGCCAGATACATCGGGCACAGCCTGGTGTCGCCGATGGGAGATGGTCAAGGCACTCATTGTTGCTCATGGTTTTGTGGTTTTTAATTTCCTTCCCCATTAAAAAAACCACAAAAACATAAAATCAGCAAAAACCACCCAGGAAGGTGGAGAGCAGAGCTTGCAGCAGCCTGTGTCCTGGGGCTCGGGGCTGCCTGCACCAGGGCAGCCATACTTTTACAGACCAAACCCACCACAAAACTCAGGAGTTTAAATCCCTGTGGACAGAAAAGCTGAATTTCCCCAGCCTAGGAGCTGCTGCCTTGCCCACTCCAGATGACCCACACCCTTGTGTTTCAAAATTGCAGAGAAACCTCAAAAAAATAAAACCCTGAAAAACAACCAAACCAAAGTGAAGAAACAGGTAAGAGGTTGCTACAGAAAAGCCAGATACAAAAGGATAAAAACATCTCCAAGCCCAAAAAGCCCTACAGTGATTGTTCCTCAAATTAACTATTGCAACCAGGCAGCATGGGCAGAGCTTCCCCCGATGGGCACTGCCCCACAGCCCCTGCTCCACTCTCAGCATCAGCTGTGCAGGCAGAGGGTCCCTCTCTGGGGGACCTTTTCCATGGTTGCCTTTTTCTTGACCTTTCCAGCATCTTCTAAAAAAATCTCCCCCACACCTGATTGACCCAAAGAAAGTGGTTTTAATGACACCTCTGGGGAGGCAGTTTCTTTCAGCATCTCCCCATCCCATGTCATAGGCTGCCTGTCCAGCCCAGGAAGCCCTGAGGGCACCGACTGTACCAGGCTGGTGTAAACCAAGCGTCACCCTGGCAAACAGAGCAAAGACTTTGGGATTTCAGCTTCTCACCAGAGCTGTTTAGAGCAATGCAAAAGCACAGTTCACTCACCCACTTATCTCTGTTTTTTTCCCAGCCTGAAAGCAAAGGAAATTCTGTCTCCTTGACCCTGCTGCAACCCACAACCCCTTGAGCATCCTAACAACTGGTCATAGAGCTCAGCCAGAATGACCAGGCTGTTGCTCATGTAGGTTTCTTAGCTGCCTCCTGTACAGTCATTCCTGAAATCAGTCCTACCCTTCCCCATCCTCAGGTAGAAGAGCAGGGATGATGCACCCCAAAGTCGAGATTCCTCTTCATTTCCCTGCACAGCTGTGCCAGCAGTGGCCAGCCTGCAGCAGAGCATCAGCAATGGTCGGCTTCCTGAAGCTTCTGGCTCCCCACCATGGATCCATGTGCTGGGACCTGCCTCTGTGCCAGGAGCCTTCCCTGGAGAAACGACGGCATCGGCTGCCCCAGGGGGGTAAAAAAAATACCAAAATAAAGGAAAAAAGAAGCAGCTGGTTCCACTGGTGAGGCTGCGCAGCCATCACAGCTCCCTCAGCCCCCTCGGCCTGGACGGGATGCTCGAGGGGTTCCCCAAAGTCACGCGCCTTCGGGGCGGGGGTGTTGTCTTGTTTTAAAAAGAGCAGCATTTGGTTTGACTGTAGAGAGATGCAAGGCGGCCACCCCCACCGCCTGGTCAGTCACTGATTGTGTTTATAAATCCTTTCTCAGCTGGGTTTCTTAATAATAATAATAATAATAATTAAAAAAAAGCAAAAAGTCTCCTTTAGCTCTGAACCTGATTGGCTGCTGGAGGCACCAAATACCACCGCGGTGGCTCTGTCAGCAGTGTGGAACTGCGCTGCCCATCCGTGCTCATTGCCTGAGGCTACCAGGGAGACCCTCACCCTCTGCCCCTGCAGGCAGCAGGACCTGCTGGAGCAAGGAGCCAGAGACTCAGCCCTCAGTTTCCCCGGTAAACCTCGATCTTGCTGGTTTTGGCCAGCATGTCGATGATGTGTGCCTCAAAGTCGGCATCGTGCACCCCTGTCTTCCTGAACTCTCCGGCGTAGCGGTTGTTCTCCCAGTAGTGGTGCCAGTTCCCCCGGCTGTCAGCACCGAACCCAAAGACATTCACCTGCAGTAGCAAGGGAGGGAGTGAGCCAGAACCCCCCACCAGGCTGGGACACCCTTGTCTCAGCAACCCCTGCACTGCTGGGGTGATTTTCAAAGGTGCCCATCCCTCTGCACAGCCTTCCCACCCCTCAAGGGGGCCCATCACTGTGTCAGGCAACCAGAGTGACTGCTGCAGTTTGACCCAAAGAATCCGCCTCCTTCCTTAACCCTGCGAGGTTCAGGGCCTCAGCAAACCCACTCCATGCCAGCCAGGAGCTGAAGGAGACACCACCCACCTCATCACAGACATGGAGGGCAAAGAAGAGCACCAGCATGCCAGTGGAGGGGTAGCGCCCATGGTGTTCCGTCCAGCGGTCGTGGATGTACTTGAAGAAGGCAGGATTGTAGATCTGCACCTGGGAGGACACACCAAGGTTAGAAGAGGAGCCCCAGCCATACTCCCTTTGGCATCAGCAGCCCTTGAAGGAGCACCGGGAACCTTGGGGAAGGATGAGGTGACAGGGGCCACAGCCATACCAGTGCTCGTGGCAGTGACAGGGATGGGCCCCACGTACCTTTTCTTTGTCCACACGCAGAAAAGGCTTCACAGGTGCGTATGTGCTGGGAAAAGAGCAGAGAGGCAGGTGAGTTCTTGGTGGTCTCATGCCCCCAGTCTAGCTTGAGTTGCCAAGGGGGGCTCTTGGAGGGAGGAACAAATGAGTCCCCACTGCTCCCAGGGGAGCTGTCCTTGAGCTAGGTGAGCCACCAGCCTGGTGCTGCCAGTGCCCACTGGGTACTTACAACCTGATCTGGCCGGTGGAGAGGGCACTGGCGATCCAGAGCAGGTCCAGGGTTTTGAAGGGCACGAGCACAAAGCTGACATTGGCGGGCAGGTTCTTGGCACTCTCGGGATACATGAAGTGGTGTGTGGTGCGACCACCCACATCGCCCTCAAAGCCCACGGTGGGAGCCTGGTTCATCCTGGGGAGAGAGCCGAGAGGATGACACCACCCTCCCGATGCCCGGTGCCTTGCAGATGACACGGGTGATCCCCATGGGCTGTTAAATGCTGCCAAGCAGAAGTTTCCCACCCAGGGGAGGGGGCGAGGCTGGACTCACTCCCACTCATCCCTGTACCCGGTCGTGCCAACACCACCCCACGTCTCTGTGCTGTCCGGGTGGGCAGGTCCCTGGCAGTGCTCTCTGGGCCTCACCGCATCACAAAGTCGTGCCCGTCGATTTCCGGCCCGTAACCAGAGCCGCGTAGGTTGCCTGAGTTGCCGACCACGGCGCAGCGGCGGCAGCGGCGTGGGTCACGGGAGCGGTAGGGATCCTCGCCCGGCACGATCTGGAAGAGCTTGCTCAGGACCTCGTGGGTGTTGTGGGACTTGAACTGGGGCTGCAGCATCTGCAAGGAGGGAAGGGGGCAGGGGGGAATCAGCCAGCGTCCCCTCCTTGTGGGGGAAGAGAAATCTGTGCCCCCCTGTGCCGGAGCACACCACGCCTCTCCCGTCCCTGGGCTCACCATCCACCACCTCTGGACGTCGGGCGGTAGGTCCATGTTCTCCTTGGTCCACACTGGGGACACGGTGCCGTCATAGCGCCCATCAAACCAGTCGGTGGCCCCGGGCTCCTCGGCCGGGCAGCGGCGGCAGGAGCAGCCCCGGGGATACAGCCCCCCTTTGCTGAGCCGCTGCATGCCGGCATAGCCGGGCACCAGCTTCACCCGGTGGATGCCGCCCAGCCCGCCGGGGTCCAGGTAGGCGATGCTGTGGTGGGAGTAGGTGAAGAGGAGGGACATGACGAAGACGAGCAGGAAGGCGGTCGAGAGGAAGCAGAAGCGCAACGAGCACTTCATGGTCGTCGGGTGGCTGAGCCGGGGACGGCGCCCGCTCCGGCACAGGGCGCGGGCATAGGGCGCGGGAGGGCGTCAGCCGGCCAGCGAGGCTCCCTGCAGGAACGAGAGCTGTAACTCCCTGCGGTGGCGGTGTGGGGAGGGGGATGTAGCGCCTCCCAGGACCCACCGCACCGGGCTCCTACCTGCTGGGCTGCAGCTTTCCATCCGCGTTGTCCGGCCGCGGCGAGGGCCCCCGGTGGCTCCACGTGCCAGGCAGGGAGCATCTGCTGAGGGGTCCGGCACAGCCCGGCGCACCGGCCTCAGCCGCGGCACCGCGCCCCGGCGGCTCCTCCAGGTCCCGGCCCCGGCTGGCGCTCAGCTGCGACGGCGCTCATCATCCCCGGGGTTTAGCTGATCCGCTGGCACGCTGCCCTCAGCCGCTGGCTCGGGGACACGGCCACCACAACACCGGCCTGGAGCGGGAAGGAGGGGACGGCGGGTCAAGGGGTGGCGACACAGCCAGCAGATGGGGGGCTGCGGCCAGCGGGAGGAGGGTGCTGGGGGCTGAGGACTTTATTCCCCACTGAACGCCCCAAAATGCCTCCCAGCCCGTCAGGGCAAGGGGCCGCAGGGTACGAGCCATCCCCGAAGGGGACAAGCAGGCGCAGGGAGCTGAGATGTCCCGGCATCGCTATCCGTGCCTGGGGAACTCGCAGCAGGTCCCAGACTGTGCCCTCCCTGTCTCTGCCAGACAAAGGCTCAGCCATGAACTCGCCTCCGGAGCCAAACAAGCGGCTCCTTTCTGTAGGCTCAATTCTTCTCTATCACGCCATAAGCAGCCCCTCCAAAACCCTCTTCGCCGGCTGCCGCCGCCGCCGAGAGAGCCGGGAAACAGCCGCTCCGCAGCCTGACGGGCACCCCGGGGACGGACGCTGGCGACTTGTCCCCCCCCGGAGCGGCAGCGTCCCTTGGGGAAGGTCACTCGCTCGCTCGTGATCCCGGCGGGTAAAAATAGCCGGGGCAGAGGTGCTGGCGCCTGCGCCCGGGGAGGGGCGGGAGGAGCGGCCGAGCCCCCCGAGCAGAGGGGCGGGCAGAGCCAGACAGCGCTCCTTGGCCAAAAAAAAAAAAAAAGAAGCTGAAAATCCCCTTTTAACCCAGTCACTGAGTTGAGGCAGAATCCCAAGGGTTTGGAGACGTGACCTCCCCTCCAGGCCTTTTTGGGGAGGGCATGACCCGCCCCAAGGCAAAACCCTGCAGAGCCGTCACCTCCACGGCTCAGCTCTGGCCCCAATTAAGCCAGTGCCAAGGCCAACAGCAGTAATTAGGAGCTGGCAGGCACCGGGATGCTTCTTCCCTAGGAAAAAAACATCTTCTGGAAAACACTGGCTTGCTTTCCAGGAACAGACTGCTAAGGCCCCAAAAACTACCTTGTTGAGATGGGAGGAGAACATGGACCCCAAAGGCTCCCCCAGCCAGGAATGGACTCCTCCCTCCCAAACCATTAACCCTCTGTCAAATATTTGTTCAAGCGGGGACAGTCTTTAAAGGAAAGAGCCAAAAACCGAAGGCACATCCCAGTTCAAGTGCTTTCCTGGGCTCTGGCGGGGAATTTTAACACGCCTACATGGCACACGCATGGCCAGCAGTGACTGCAACCAGCTCCTTGGGCTGCTGCCAGTGGAAAAAGCAGGGTGGTTGTTAAACAGAGGGTTTGCATTTAGGGAGTTTGGGATAAAGCCAGAAAGAAGCTGTAACATCCCTCCTCCCCCCCTCCCCCCAGATGCAAAACGCTGGAAAGATTAATAGGTAAAAGGCAATTTTGGGGTTTTTTTTCTGCTATGATATGGCAGGGCCACCAAGCAGGATGGGCTGATCCTCCTCCCCTGCTCCCGCTGCTAAACATCCCACGGGGCTTTTTAAAGGCTAAAGGAAATGAGCTATCACGTGCTTGTGTTATTTTTGTTCCTGGTGAAAAGGGGGAAATCCATTTCCGGCTCCCCAGCCCAGCCTGGTCCTGCCTCATACATCCCAGCCCTGACACCATCTGGAGCACATTTTGTACGGCCCCCATCCTAGGGCCTCCTGGAGCTGCCCCCGACCACAGCGGGGGGGAAACCCCCCTCCAGACCAGCTCATGCGCGATAAAAGAAGCCTTAAATCCCAGCGGCTGGTTTGAGTCATCATTTTCCTAGCAGGAGCTGGCAGCTATTTCCATCTGCACTGGTCCTTACAGCCCCCAGCAGGGACAGGGCACCCACACGTACAAACATACCCCAGCAATATCCATGCCCTCCCTGCCCAATCCTAATCCAACCCGCCTCCACAAATAAAACTCCACTTGCAGGAGCTTTTTGCATCAGATTTGGATGTTTCCTTCTTAAAATAATAAGGGATTTAAGGATTTCTTCTGTGGTGAGCCAACATGGTAACTCAGCGATGCCACTAAAACCCCTTGCATCACCAAATTCATCCCCAGGATTCTGAATTGCCTCCTGAGGACCATATCCTCATCAAGCACAAGTTTCTCCTTGATTGCAGGAGATAATGAAGCAAGGCTATTAAAAGGTCCTGGCAAATTGCTCTGCTGCTTTTACAGGTGGATGGTGATGGTGTTTTCCAATCATATTACCTTTCATTTCAGGATGAATGCTGGAGTGATGTGACTGACAGCCCCAGGGCCTGGAGGATGCCTGCCCCTTCCCTGTCAGACAAAACACCATCAATGCATCCCCACTTGGCATCTTTAGGTCTCACTGGCTTTGTTTGCTCATTTCTAAGATATCCTGGGGTTGTTGGCATGAATTTCCATGCCAGTAAATGGCAGGGTGGGCAAAGGAAGGAGCCATCACTGGGATGTCACCATGTTTGGAGCAGGGAGAGAAGAGGAGTGGAGGAGCAGTGGCAGCATTGTCTGCACTGGCTGCTGCTCTTCCCAGGTATGAATGGTCTGAAAATTCCCCCAGGATTCTTTGGGAAATGCCACCCTAGGTGACCAGGTGCTACTCGTCCCATGATCCCCGTGCAGAGACATCACTTCTGCCGCCCCCAAACCATTCACTGGGTGCCAGAGCGGTGCATGGGCTCTTGCACGTGCAGGAAGGGGAAGCACACAGGGCCCCCTTGGACTGGACTGGCATCTCTGTCACGGGTGGAAAACCTGAGATTTGGAGTTGTGTTTCTTTCACAGGGAAGGAGCAGATCTAAATCAAGTCTTCTCCCACCTCCTTCAATGCCAGGCAGAAACAGCGAGTGGTGACCTATCCTTGTTTCAGGCACGAATTCAGTGAGCAGGATTACTACGAAACGTCATAAAACCATTCCGATTTCTTTTTGCCCATGGCCCAAGCGCTGCCAGAGGTTGCAGCCCCCGGGCAGAGTGCTGAGGAGCCGCTTGCCTCTGTGGGACCGTCAGCTCGCGTTAGCCTGGAACAGCGAGCGGGAATCTGCCGGGGGCGGCGCGGGAAGGGGCGATAGCCTGTCCCTCTGCATCACTGGGCTTCCAAAGCCAAAACAAGACTTGGCGAGGAAACTGCAGTTAATTAAGAAGTCCCTTCCTGCTTCACCCATCCAGAGGGATTATATTTTTCCCTTGAGTTTTTTTTTCTCCCTGGAAGCCGGATGGCAGAGGGAGTAGAGAGCAGACCTGGATAAATGCTAGCACAAGGATGTTTCTCCGTGCCATGGGCTGATGCCATGAAGAACTGATGGCCAGCAGTAGACAAGCACCAGGCATTAAGAGAAGAAGCCAATGTCACGCGTTAAGCCATCACCACAACCCGACAGCCGCGAGGACCTGGTAACTTATTCTTCATCCTTTTAATTAATCATACTCTTATCAGCCAGCTCAATCAGCTAATGGAGCCAAGTTAATTGGGTTGCCCATGTTTTAAACCCTACTCGCACCCCTGGCTGCCAATGGCAGCAGTTCCAGCCTTTCCTTGTGCCTGGCCTCCAGAGGGGTTATTTCAGGCTTATCCCTCAGCACTGGGATAGGGCCAGGAAGGAGCATGAAGCCCAAATCCCCAGCACAGAGCTGGGATGGAGCCGGTCACTCTGAGGCAATTTCCTATGGGATTTGGGGGCACAGGGGAGTGCCAGCAGTGGGAAAACAGAATGGAATGCTCCCACCCTTGCTGGTAGATGGGCCTGCAGGGACTGGTCCAGCAGCATCCCAAGCCCCTTGGCCCAGCCACAGTGGAACCCTCAGGGAACTGCACCAGCCTGAACACCCTGTGCTGCTTGATGGGGCAATGCTCCTCCCCAAAACTCACACTGACAGAAGCAACCAAGGCAGATGCCCGTCCCTGCAGCTCACACTCCCATTGGGACCACCCAGCCACATGTACCAGCCCGTGCAGCCGATGTCCCTGAGCATTCTCCAGTGCCATTTCCCCTGCCCTCTGCCAGCCATTCTGGATCTCCCCAGGCTGCCATGGGGAACAAGGGACCCTGCACTCCAAGGGTGTTGATAAGTCCAAGGCCATGCTCACAGCACAGCCTTGTTACACTCAGCGCCCTGTGCCAGGAGCAGCAGCTCCCTCCTTGAGGCAGGACAGGCAGGAAGGGGAGTGGGATTCTCCCCCCTGATCCTGAATCCCTGTAGAACTGAGAGGCAGAGATAGCCCAGCTGCTCTGCACCCCAAGCACCCACCTCAGAGCCCCCAGTCTGCACCAGCTGCCTCAGTTTGCACCTCAAGTACCATCAGCTCAGGCACCACTCAGCTGGGTACCACTGAACCCTGGGTCACGCACCACCACACCAGGCGCCACCAAGCTGGTGGCCGAGGTTTGGCCAAGCAACCCAGCAGAACAGAGGAGGCAGAGGCTGGGGCTTGTCACCCACCACTGCCTACTCCTCTCTCCCATCCTTGCCCCAGTTTCCTATGCAAAACCATCTGGTCCCATGGGGAGCCAGCTCCCCACTGCTGGCCACATTTCCATCTCATCCTCCCACAGCCACGGGCATGGGTCAGCAGGGTCTGCCTGGTCCCCGTCCCCCTTCCTGCCTGCTGCAGCAGGGCTGCACTCCACAGACACCCCTGAACCAGTCTCCCTGCAGCCTCAGCTGCCTGTGAAGACGTGGCCACACTGCAGGCAGACACGCTCCCAAGGAAGGGCAGGGCCCCTGCCCTCCTTTCACCACTAGCAGCCAGTGAGCTGCCAGCAGCAGCCTGAGCCTCCTTGCTGGCTGGGAAGCAACCATGTCCCTTCCACAACTGCTGTTGATTTTACCAGCCTGGACCCGTTATGTTCATGCCTGAAGTCTCACCAGGAAAATACGTGCAGGAGCACAGGACAGGCAGATGCTGCTCCAGGAGGTGCCGCTGCCGGTTGTGGCCCTCTGCCCAGGGGAGGCGAGCTGGGACACGGGGCCCCCTTGCACTTTCCTGTCCTCCTCCCTGGATCTCCTCTGCGCCAAGGATCGCAGGCGGTGGAAAACCAAAGGTTCTCCTCTGGCTTTCAAGGGCTGGCTGATGGGTGCTGTAACCACAGCCGCCCTCTCTGCCCCGGGGCACAACCCAAGCTGAGAACTGCACAGGCTGCAGGTGACCACCCAAAGCCACCCGGGTTTGCTCTGCCTGTGGGCAGCACTGAGAGGACATTGAACTCGTTACGGAAATTGCACATATGAGATTTCATTGCAGGGAAGTTACGAAAGGCTCCCCAGGCTGGAGGGCATCAATCCCAGCACAGTGGAGTTACAGCCAAGAACTCCCATTAAATGTAAAATTAGAGCAGTTCCACTGGTGAGAGCCCCTGACTTCTCTCCACTAGCTGGGCCTCTGCTCAGACACCTGGGGAGAAGGGGGAGCATTTACAGCTTCCTAATTAGCCCAATTACTGCTGCAGATCAAAAGTCCTTTGCTGGGGACATGGTGGCACCTGGAGCAAAGTGACTGCAGCTTGTTCTGATTTCCCAAGAGCAACTGTTGAGGGCGTTATTTTAGAGCTCAAACACTGAACTATCCATCCTGTAAGAAAAAAAAAATCTATACATCACACATGCATATATATTATATATCTATTCACTACTCATCCATGTGCAGTTTTGGGGGTATCTTTGGGAACTTTGCCTTGGAGCTGGGACCCAAATCACTTTTACTTTCCAAAAAAAAGCTTTTGGAAGACGGCAGTGGCAAAGAGCGACATGAAGCCAAGAGATACCCCGGAGCCCAGCGCAGAGCCCAGCAGGGCAGGGCAGGGCAGGGCAGGGAGAGCAGGTTCCCAGCCTCCTATCACATCCCAACCCCGCGGGGTCAGGCGGGCTTTGATAAATCCTGGCTCATGAAGAAGCATTGAAGCCGGCCAAGCCACTGGAGAGCAATTAGCAACTTGCAATCGTGCAAAAATTAAATGCAACGGGAGGAGATGAAAGCCATCGAGCTGCCGAGACCTCGGCGTGCCAAACCGGGCGGCATCCGGCGTGCCGAGCGCCCGCAGCAAAACCACCGAGCCCTCAGTGCCATCGGAGCTCTTCCCCAAAAAGCGGCAGTTTGGAGCTTGTTTGGGCACGAAAATTCAAGCGTTCCCGCAGCATGCGGCTGCCGAGGCTCTCCCTGCCGGCTCGCCCTGCCTGCCTCCGGCGCCGGCGAGGCGTGGGCGGCGAGCGGAGCGCGCCCCGCCGTTCCCAAGAACCGCCATGAGCTCCTCGGAGGAGAGGGAAGAGCTTTTGACAGGCAGCTGCCGCACACAACCGGCAGCGGGGCCGCTGTCGCTGCCAGATGGGGACAGACAGACAGACAGACAGACGGGCAAGCGCACCGGGCGGGGGGGGGTTGGCAGCGGCGGGCAAGGCACCCCCCCGCCCAACCCTGCTTGCTGAGACCGCGATCTTTGCTTCTGACAGAAGGGGAAGAAAAAAGAAGAAAGGGAAAACCAAGCCCAAAGCGTTGAGAAACTTGCCGTTGGCGCTCACCGCCTTGGCCACGATGCAGCCGGGGCGGCTGCTCAGGGCTGGGAAAAGAAGAGCCCGAGATAATGCAGGGCAAAACTGCCTTCACCAGCTCAAAGCCCACACACCTTCCCGAAGGGAGGCTCAGCGAGTTTTGGGGTTTGGTGTGATTTGGCTCCCCCCAGCCATGTTTTATGATTGTCGGCAGCAGGAGGGGACGTGGCCCTTCCTCCAGTCTGAGCTTGCACGCTGCCCAAGTGCCATCCTCCCCCCAATATTTTCCTGCTGACATAGGAAGCCCTCACTCTGTGGAAATATTTGGGAGCTTTGGAATAAGTGCTCTGACTCTGCAGCTGGAGCCTGAGCAAAACCTTGCCTTCCTCCTGTGCCAGCATCACTTAAGCCCCTGTCATATGTGGAGACCCCTTGAATCTCCAGGCCCTGAAATACGGGCACGGTATCAATCCCACTCTGACAGCCGTGCTTCAGCCAGGGAAACACCCTGAAACAATGTGACAGGCACACCGAAAAGATCTCACACCTATGCCCTCGTTAGTGTCCCCCTCCACACACACAGAAGCAGGCAAGGGACATCCCCTGCTCGGTGACACAGTTTTCTACCCTGTCCCCAGGGACGCTCAGGCTGTTTGTGAAATCCTGGCGGCCACTGCCCATGCAATGGATGCCGTGTGTCACGCAGCCATGTGTCACACTGCTGCTGAGGGACCTTACACGCACACTGGCACTGGTGGGGACTGGGGCCACTGGGGCCACTGGGGCCACCTTGCAGCCAGCCCTCCCACCCTGGTGCGCCGGCTCTGCCCTCAAGACCCCAGGGCAGACGGCTGGCGGGGAGCAGCTCCATCAGCCCCAGCCCGACACCGCTGCTAGGGCCAGCATCCTCCCCGGGGCGAGCACATCCTCCCCGGGCAGCACCCTGGAGCTGCCCCGCGGGGCTGCACACCGCGGCTGGGGCCAGCGCATCCTCCCTGGGGACAGCGCCGCAGGGCCCGGGCCAGCATTCCGGACCAGCGCAACCTCCTGGGTCTGAACCCAGTGCAACCCGGCGGATGCTCCCGGCAGCCAGCATCCAGCACCCAGAACCCGGACCTGCACCCCGGATAGGGGACAGCACATCCTCCCGGGGCGGCTCAGCACCCATTGCATCCCGGGTGGATACTCCCAGCCCCGAGACCTGCACTCAGCCCCCGGGACCAGCAACCGGGACCACCACACCGGGGATGAACGCGACGCATCCCGTGTGGGTGCTCCCCGAGGCCAGCTCCCAGCACCGGCACCAGCC
Source organism: Chamaea fasciata (assembly GCF_029207755.1). Lineage (NCBI taxonomy): Eukaryota > Metazoa > Chordata > Aves > Passeriformes > Sylviidae > Chamaea > Chamaea fasciata. The sequence goes on from NW_027094097.1 coordinate 9,319,465, forward strand.
CGCAGCAGCGGGGCAGTTCCCGGACGGGCTCCCCCGCCGCCGCCCGCTATCTCCGCCGCCTCCCCGGGACCGGCATCCCGAACCGAGCCGGGCCGCGCCCGCACCCCCCGCCTGGGGCCCGCTCTTCGCCGCGGTACCTGGCTCAGCTCCGGCATGGCCCCTCCGCCGGGCTCCCCCGGGCCCCGCCGCCACCGCCCTCCGCGCCGTGCGGAGCCGTGCCGCGCCGCGCGGGGCGGGGGGGAACGGGGCCGGCAGGCTGGGAGATGTAGTCCTGGGCCGCCCAGCGGGGCTTGTGGGACTTGTAGGAGGCGAGAGGGGCCGCCTGCGCCCACTCACCCACCGGCATCTCAGGAATCTACCCCGGTGCCCAGCCCGGGACTCACTCCGTCACAGCGGCACACCCCAGACCGGTGCCCAGCATCGGCATCCCCGGTACTCAGCCGCCAGGATCCACCCCGGTACCCACCCGGCGCATCGGCAAGCCCCTGAACACCCCTGATACCCAATGAGATACCCAGCTCGGTACCCATCCCAGTACCCACGCGGCGCACCGGCATCTCCGGTCACCGGCACCCAGTACCCATCCCCCGTTACCCACCCCGGTATCCACCCGGCGCGCCGGCATCTCCCGCTACCCTCTCTGGTACCCATTCCGGTACCCACCCGGACACTCACCGCAGTGCATCGGCACCCCTCAGTGCCCTCCCCGATCGCACCCCAGCAGCCACCGGGCACCCACCCTGACAACCCACCGGGGACCGACACCAGCGCACCCCGCCCAGGCACCCCTTCTCTCCGCAGAGAACCCTGCGAGGAACCGGACTCGTGACAGGGGTGATCCAGGGCACTTAGGGGTACGCACCGCCGCCGAAACCCATTTTAGGGCAGAAAACGTCAAACCCCCATTCTCCCTTTTGCGAGATGGGGGGAAAGGGGGAAGCAACATAGGGGTGCGCTGTGCCTTTAAGGGGTCCGTGCCTCGCTGCGCAGTGCACGCTGGGAATTGTAGTTCTTCAGCGCGGAGCGCCCCGGAGCACGTGCAGGGACTGGACTAAACGTCCCAGCAGGCCCCGCGGCGCCAGGCTGGGGGCGGAGGAGGTGCTTATGGCGGCGGAGTGGAGCGCTCTTCTCCTCACCTGCCGGCGGGGCCATGGCGGCGTGTCCGCTCTGCAGCGAGGCAAGTGGCGGGGCGGGCGCCCCTTCTCCCTCTCTGCGCGCGGCGGCGGGACCGGCTCTCAACGCCGCCGGCCTCTCGTTTGGCAGAGCTGGAGGTGCGGCGGCTGCGGGGCGGGCTGGGCCCGCGCCCCCCCGCGCTGCTCCTGGCCGTGGAGGACCCCTGGGCCCGCCTGGGCAGCGGCGGTGCCACCCTGAACGCTTTGCTGGTGGCGGCCGAGCACCTCAGCGCCCGGGCCGGATGCACGGTGAGAGGTGACAGCCTCTGGTGGGTCTGGGCAGGCTGGAAGTCGGGAGGGGACACTAGAAGTGAGTGAGCGGTGCCTGTCCCGTCCCCACTGACTGTTCCCTGCCGTTCTCTCCCAGGTGGTGACCGCTGACGTCCTGAGGGACGCCCGCATCCTCATCTTGCACATGGTGAGAGCCGACCTGCAGCCCAGCATGGGATCTCTTATTGCACCCGCTCCCTCCCGGTGACCCGCTATATTCTCTGTCCCACCAGGGCCGCGACTTCTCCTTTGACGACTGCGGCCGTGCCTTCACCTGCCTGCCTGCTGAGGAGCCCGGCGCCGCAGCCGAAGCGCTGGTCTGCAACCTGGACAGCCTGCTGGGGACCATGACACACCGGGTCTGTGCAGCCTGGGGATGGGGCCCCAGGGATGAGTTTGGCTCCTATCTAGATGGATATGACGCTGGGTTCCTGGGCTCCTTCCCTGCCATCCCTTGTCACGTGGTCCTTCTCTTGGCAGCTCTGTGTGGGCTCTCCACCTGGTGTCTGGGTCTGCAGCACTGACATGCTCCTCACTGTGCCCTCAACACCAGGTGAGTGGATATCAGCCTTGCTTCCTGCACCAAATTTGGCATGGGTCAGGGTTCCTAACAAGCAGCACGGCTGGTTCAGCCTGTGCTGTGCTCCCATGAGGGTGTGGATGCTCAGCTGTTGCTGTCATTTGCACGTCTGGGAGCATCTGTTGTGCCTGCAGTGAGGTGGCACAGCACTGTGGGCACCTCACCTGGTGTCAGTGCTGCCACTTCCACTGCTGTGGTCCGGGTTTTCAGGTAGTTGTGCCCAGTGTGAGTATATGCACTGCCCCAGTGGGCACTGGTCTCTGTCCCTTCCACCAGGGATCAACTGGAACAACTTCCAGGGCGTCCGAGTGATTGCAGTGCCCGGGAGCCCAGCCTATGCCAGGAACCATGGGGTCTACCTCACCAATGAGCAGGTTGGGGCAGCTCTCCCTTCCAGAGACATCCCTTGGAGGTGCAGGGATCCCCAGTCCTTTGATCCCTTGGGTGCTGAGGTCTCAGTGCTGCTGTGGCTGCTTGGCTTGGGGTTCCCTGAAGAGCTCACTGGAGTGGTTTTGCTCCCAGGGGCTGGTGCGTGACATCATCTACAAAGGCACAGAGGCCCAGATCCGGCAGTGTGTGGGGCCAGATGGCACTGTCCCACTGGTATGGCACAGCGCAGGTGTTGGTGACCCTGCCAGCCCCATCCCTTGTGTCACCACAGCTGCAGCCTCAGCCCTGATGTGCCTGGCAGGTCTGCGGGATTGTTTTCTTCTCCTCGGATGCTGCCGAGCAGCTTCTGGCCACCCACGTCATCCCTCCTCTGGATGCCTGCACCTACATGGGACTGGACTCAGGGGCACCACCCATCCAGGTGACAGCCCCTCTGTGGGGGACAGTACCCTTTACAACACAGGTGTCACTGCGGGGCATCTCTGTAGGGTCTGCTTGCCCTCACACTGCCAGATTTGGGTGGGAGAAGTAGTGTGAGGGAGCACCCAGTAGCAGGGTGGGGTTCAGGATGGCTGGACCTAACAAGTCCTGTCTCTCCCCAGCTGTCCCTCTTCTTCGACATTGTGCTGTGCATGGCAGGGGGGATGACAGAGGAAGATTTTGTGAAGGGTGGTGGCGATGCCAGCGTGCGGAGCGCCCGCTCTGTGCTGTGGACAGCTCTCCGTGGCTTCCCTCTTAGCATGGGTGAGTGCTTCTTCCAACTTCTAGTGGAGTGTCCCTGCCCAGGTGGTTGTAACTAGATGATCTTTAAGGTCCCTTCCAACCCCAACCATTCTATGGTTCTGTGCTGCGGTGAGTGCATATGATGTGACCCCTTCCTTGCCCCTCTTCCCTGCACGGGGAGAGACGGAGTGGTCAGGGCCTGATGGTCATCTGTGTCTCCCCACAGCTGCGGGTCCTCAGGTTTTCACTCCCCACCCTTTCAAGTGGGGATGTCCAGCCTGGCTCACATGAGTGTGAGACACACCCACTTCTTTTGTCGATGTGCTAAAAGCTCTCCTGCCCCTCCCAGCCTGCATTCCCAATGGATCCTACGGCTACATGACTGCTTCTGCCAGTGATCACATCCGCAGCCTGACTCTCCTGCCTGGCTCTGCCAGCCACCTCCGCTTCTGCAAAACAGCCCATTCCCACGTGGATGTATGTCCTTCCATCCCCAGCCTTGCTCATGAGTGTTTTTTGGGGGTTGCTCTGGGCTGTGTGCCCAGACCCTGGTCACACATGTCTCTGTGCCCTTGGCAGGAGCCCTGTCTCCTGGAGGATGGCTCTTCTGTCACCAACTGCCTGCTGGAAGGAGCTGTGCGGCTGGCAGCTGGCAGTGTCATCCAGCACTGTCACCTCCAGGTACATGAATGGGATGGGGGTGACACAGCAGCTGCCAGTGCACAGAATGGGCAGCAGGGCAATGTGTTGCTGCCTAGGATGGAGGAGCCACAGCTTTGGGGTGCCCTTCCTCTTTGGGGCCACATTTTGACTGGTGCTGGGCACCCTGTTGGCTGTCACCCTCTGCAAACAAGGGGATGAGGCTGTCACTTCTGGCCTGTCCTGAGCTGGGAACCAGGGCATACCCTCTCCTTTGGGGGCTCCATTATGGCTGTGAGCCCTGGAGGCTGTTGCCTGGCCTGAATTGCTGTAGTCTGTGTTTCTTCGATCTTGTGACAAAATTACATGCTGCCACCTGGCTTGTGCTGGCACCAGCTTGTCACTCAGGGTGGTTGTCCCATTCCAAGGTGAGGATTTGGTTCTGATTTGGGGGCCACTGTTGCTTCTTCCTCAGGGTCCCCTGGCAATTGGTCCTGGCTGCCTCCTCTCGGGCCTCAACGTGGGCTCCTCAGCAGCCCTGCGGGGCTATCCCCTGCGTGATATTGTCCTGCAGGGCCACCACATCCGGCTGCGTGACCTGCCCTGCCGCGTGTTCACTCTCACCGGCCGCCTCGACGACTGGCAGGTGCGGGGGCAGTGAGGTGGCACAAGGCTCCCAGCAAAGCCAAAGTGTGATCAGCCCCTCTGTGTCCCTGCAGAGCCCTGTGGAAAAAGCCACCTACCTGAACGTGCCCTGGGCTGAGTTTTTCCAACGAACGGGTGTACGGTAGGTGCCACGTGTCAGGATGGGACAAGAGATCCAGCTCCTGGAGGTGTCATGACCACCCCAACCCATCCCACATTCCAGCTCCCCTCATGGAAGGTGTCCTCGAGCCCCAGGGCAGTGTTGATGGTCTCTTCCCTCCGTCAGGGAAGGGGACCTTTGGGATGCCGAGACGCCGCGGAGGAGCCGCTGCCTGCTCAGCGCCCGGCTCTTCCCGGTGCTGCACGCCCGTGAGGTGCTAGGGCTGGAGGATGTGCTGTGGCTGCTGGGCCTGGCCACCGTGGCCAGTGAGCAGCTGGTGCGCTGGCGGACGGCCTGGCGTATGTCCTGGCAGGAGCTGTTGCCCTGCCTGGACACGGAAGCCGAGCTGGGCGCACGCCAGGCCCTGTTCTTCCTGCAGGGCCAGCGCAAGGTACGGCGGGTGCTGCTGGGGCGCCAGGACAGCAGCCTCCTGCCGCTTGCCCGCAGTGCTGTCCACGAGGGGTACCACGAGGCCATGCTGGGCACGCTGGATGAGGGTGAGCTGGACTTATGAGTTGCATCTCTTGTTATCAGGACTGTTCAGTGCTCCCCACCCCCTTCAGTCATCCCCCCCTATTGCAGGACCCCATGGGGGTGTGCCTGCAGGGCATCCAACAAGCCCAGGTGGGGGTTAGCTATGCAAGTCCCGCTCCCTTGGGAGAGCTTATGGCAGAAGTGGGCTAGTTGGGGTGCAGCCTGCAGCCTGGCTGTGCTTTGCAGCCTCCTTTTATTTTATTTTCTAGTTGCCTCCACAGCCAGCGACGCTGGTATTGCAGCACGGGCACTTGCCTGTATTGCTGAGGTTCTGGGCTGCATGGCACAAGGGGAAGGGGGCTTGCGGAGTGGTCCTGCTGCCAACAGGGAATGGGCCTCTGCTTTTGGGCGCCTGGAGAGCGGGGACATTGCTGGTGGTGTCCAGGAGCTGGCTGCTGAGCGGCAGAAGTGGATGAGCCGGTGAGGCTGGGGCTGGCAAGGGGCAACTGCCCCATTCCATGCACTGGTGCTGTCATGGAGATGTGGCAGTGGGCTCAGCATCTCTTATCCCAGGCCGGCTCTGCTGGTGAGAGCAGCTCGGCATTATGAGGGGGCTGAGCAGATCCTTGTCCGAAAGGCAGTGATGTCCTCATGCCAGTTCATCAGCGTGGAGCAGGTGGAGCTGCCACCCTTGGGTCAGTGGGTGCAGGTGGTGTGTCCAGCCCGCCTGGACCTCTCTGGTGAGCGCATTCCCAGAGTCAGAGGATCCTTGTCTCACCCCTGCAGTGCTGGGGGAATAGGAGTAAGGTACCCCAGGAGGCTGATGATGAGTGTTGGCAGGTGGCTGGAGTGACACACCCCCCATCACCTACGAGCACGGGGGGGCAGTGGTGGACGTGGCAGTGCTGGTGGATGGGTGCCGGCCCATTGGCGCCCGGGTGCGGCGCATCGTCCAGCCGGAGCTGCGCCTCGTCACCCTCAGCGGGACACCACAGAGCGAGGTGGTGGCAGAGCTGGTGTGCCGGGAGCTGGAGCATTTACAGGATTACTGCCAGCCGCATGCACCAGGTGAGGGGTCACCTGCCAGCCTGGCTCTGTACCTGTGATGTGCCATTGGTGCCAGGATGGCCCTTTTGGGGCCAGCGGAATGAAGGAGCAGGTAGTACAGCAGGCATCAGCTTTACTTCTTTTTGTTTTCAGGAGCCCTGCTCAAAGCTGCCTTTATCTGCACCCAGGTTGTGCAGTTCCCCTCGCAGAAACCCTTGAGGGTCCAGCTGATGGAGAGTTTCGGGGGTGGCTTTGAGGTGCATACCTGGTCGAAGCTGCCCCATGGGTCTGGCCTCGGTAGGTCTGCAGGGAAGGGGCTTGGCAGTCCCTCACTGGTGCCTGGGAGTCTTTTCCCGCTGCCAGCACCAGGATGGGGCATCCCCCTGGCTGCACCCCTGGCTGCCCTTAGGGATGCAACAGTGCCTCACTGCCCTGACGCTACCTGTGCTCCCTCCAGGCACCAGCAGCATCCTGGCAGGAGCAGTGATGACTTCCCTGTACCGAGCAGCAGGGAAGACTGCCAGCACTGAGTCCCTTGTCCATGCTGTGCTGCACCTGGAGCAGAGGCTCACAACAGGTAGAGCCTGGGGGGCAGCAGCTGACCCACAAGGTGGGGGTCCCAGCAGTAACTGATGATCCTCTGCCCTGCAGGGGGTGGTTGGCAAGACCAGGTTGGTGGGCTCGTTCCTGGCATCAAAATTGGGAGGTCAAAGGCCCAGCTGCCACTCAGAGTGGAAGTGGAGCAGATCCCAATCCCTGATGGTTTTACCCAGACCCTGAACGATCACCTGCTGCTGGTGTACACAGGGAAGACTCGCCTGGCCCGCAACCTGCTCCAGGTAATTCCTGGGTGTCACAGGCTGGCCTCTGCTCCCCCTGTGACCTTTGGTGGCATCCCCTTCACTTGTGCAGAGCTTTGCCACCCCAGAGGGAGCTGGCACCCAAAGGCCATGGATGCAGCACTACCTCCCCATGTGCTGCCAGAGGCAGTAAGACAATGACAGGGACATTCTGGCCTCTTGCAGGATGTGGTGAGAAACTGGTATGCCAGGCTGCCCTCCATTGTGCAAAATGCTGACGCGCTGGTGAGCAATGCTGAGGAGTGTGCCCAAGCCTTGAGGCAAGGTGTGAGCCCCCTTCCCTGGGCCAGGTTGACCCTTTTAGCAGCTGAAGAAACACAAACTTTCCTGGGGAAAAAGGCTGGGGGATGCAGGCTCTTGCAGCTGCAGAAGCTTCTAATCCTCCCCTGAGCCCACCCTCACCAGGCAATACCTCAAAATTCAGGCTTGAACAAAGATTTTGAGGAGGGGGTTAGACGTGCTGAATCTGATTGATTAGCAGTGTGCCATTGGTGACGGGGCTGGGGGCCATGCCTGGTCAGTGCAGTGAATTTATCTGGCTGCTGCAGAGAGGAAGCTGGAGCATTAAAGCAAGGGAATCCTCCCCCTGTGGAGGATTAAAAATAGCAACGTGACAGGGCTGGGGTTGCCTGCTCGGCTAGCAGAGCTGGGAGGAACTGGAAAAGCGAAGGCAGAATTTAGCTTGGGCTGAGCATGTTTCTGCCCTTTGGGTGAGAAACAAAGACAAGTAATTTGCAACATTCCCTCCTCTGCAGGTGACCTACTGCTCCTTGGCAAGTGCCTGGACTGCTACTGGCAGCAGAAGAAGTGCATGGCCCCGGGCTGCGAGCCGCTGGCTGTTGGGCGCATGATGGACGCTCTCCGGCCCTACGTCCATGGGCAGTGCTTGGCTGGGGCTGGCGGCGGCGGCTTCCTTTACATCTTAACCAAAGCCCCTCGGCAGAAAGAGGCTTTGCACCACATCCTGGCAGACACTGAGGTGAGCTGTGAGCCCCCCACTGTTGCAGGCAGCTTGCAGCAGCTTTATATAGAGCACGAGGAGCATCTCTCCCCACCACACAGGGGGTTTGTTTTTCCAGTGCCCTCCCTGGGACCCTGCAGGTGAGAAGGGGTCCTTTGCTGGCTCTTGCCATAACCTGTGATTCTCTTTTTCCAGGGACTGGGCAACTTCAGTATCCACAGCATTGAAGTGGACACAGGTGGTTTCTCTGTGGAGGTCGTGGAATGCGATACGACGGACGGTGCTCACTCTGGAGGGGACAGGGCTGTGTGAAAGCCCTGGCCCATTCCTGGCGGATATCCAGAACAGGTGCTGGGAAATCCCCACTGCTTTAGGGGCAGCTTCTTCAGCCAGCTCCAGCAAGTGCCCTTAGATCTCCATATGGTCTTTTTGTGCTGCTACTTGCCCCAAAAGCCAGAGCCTGGAGAAGCTGTGACAAGTTGTGCAGGCAGGCAAAACTACCGCTGCCTTGCTGGTGGGACAATTTGCTAGGGCCTGCAGCCTGGTTTTGGTGTTTCACTCCAGTTTTTACAGTACTTCAAAGGGAACCAAGCTAGCATTTGTGATGCTGCATCTAGCAGGAACCTTCCTGCTCCTCCAGTAGCAAGGACCCAAGCTGTCTGTTCAGCATGTAATGCTCCTGCACCAGGCATGCAGCTGGATGTGGAATCAAGACCCTCTCCTATCCTGAGGCACTATTTCAGCAGTGAAATAGTGAATTGTGAAAGCAAGTTACTAGTCTGTCTGAATAAAAAAGCTTGTTCTCAGCATGTGTTTGTGCCGCTCTGTCCCTAGCAGGGCTGCTCCCTCTTCACAGGATAGCAAAGGCCCAGCATTGCATGGGAAAAACTTTTCCAGGGGTGGGAATGGCAGAACCTGCATGCAAGGGCTGGTCATCCCCCCTCTATGGCCCTGGCTGAGGGAGACAGTGCAGGACTGCAGCCACAGGAGGCAGCCAGGAAAGACAAGGAAGACCTGGCACAGAGTAGAAGAGAAGTAGAGCAGAGAAGAGCTCTTGTCCTACATCTCTCCAGCTCCCTCCAGGCCCACAGCTGGACACACCACTGGAGACTGCGGCTCAACCAAGCGAGGTTTATTTACAGAGTAGCTGTACAGAGCCAGCAGGGACACAGCCCCACTTCCTACAGAGGCCTTCTAGTGATTTTCCAGGCACCTTCCAAGGAAATCACTCCTTTTCCACAGAACAGTCCCCATCACCACCAGGAGAGAGCCAGGGCTCAGCATCTGTGACTCCAGTAGCTGACCCTTAAACTAGGAGCACAGAGGGAACACAGCTGCAGCAGCAGACCCCTATTTGAGTCACACTAGCCCCCCCTGTCCTGGCCCGTGGCCTCCTGCAGGGCAGCAGAGCACAGGGAGTCAGGAGCAGACACCGGCCTCTGTTCTGAGAAATACTATCACCCTGCTCTCAGCATGAGAGATTCCTCCGGTGCCTTGTTTCTGCTCCCACAGAAAGATGGCAGGTTGTCTTGCCAGGCCCAGGAAAACACTTTGCTCCAAGGAATGTGAGCAGAAGGACAGACATCATCCCATCCCCACACCATCAAACAGCCAGCCCCAGGACAGGACCTGGGCAGGCTCTAGGACTGCAACCTTCCTGCCATTAGCTTCAGTGTGGTGCTGATCCAAGCAGTGACCAGCTACAGGCGCAGCCGCTTGATATCCTCACTGCGGAAATCAATGCGGAGAGCCAGCACCTGCCGGACCTCGGCGGGAGTGAGGCGCCAGGTGAGGGGACCTGAGTTTGGACCCCAGTAATCCAGAATCTCTGTCACCTGGAAAAAGAGGGGAGCTGTAGGAGATGACTCAGCACAGACTGCCTTCACAGGTAAGTTTGAACTCGAGCACCATCAGACATGGGGCAACTCCACATTTAAAAGGAGGATAAAAGCTGTAACCACAGTTAGTTCCCTGAAGTAGTTCTCCAGGTTCTTCACACCCCGTAGGTGAGATGACACCTGGAGGAACTCAGTAAAGCAGTGTGCAGTAAAGCTGATGTTCCCACAATTCCCCAGCAGAAGCAGACTAAGTGCAGCTCACCCTTTCCAGGTTGAGGATGGTGGCCATTTGGGAAAGACGGGCAAACTTGTCACGGATAGTCCATGTGGTGACTGTGGTGAGATAGGCTATGAGGGACCTCAGCTCCTTGTCGAACTGCAGACCACCGAGCTGTGGGCACAGAGAGAGATCTGTTAACTCTCCAAGCAGACCCAGGGGTTGTGCCAAGACACCAATTAAAATCACAGGGAGACAGGGGCAGGTCTCTGAGCAGGCAGGTCCCAGTTAGACCATTTATTTGCAGGTTTAGGCAGCTTATGTTTAGACCTGCCTTGAAACCCAGTCCCCCTATGGGTGCCATCTCCTCTCAGTCTCATCACCAAACCCTCTTTGTCCCTGTAGGTGCTGATGTAAAGATGTCCCTAAGCCGGTCACCAGTGGTTGCAGAGTTTCTTACAGGGTAGTATTTCAGGGTTGAGGAAAATATTTGCCTCTGCCTGCCCCATCCTTTACTGAGGGTTTGCAGTCAAGACAGGCTACACAGTAGAGGAGTGTTTTGCTTACCCTGCTGAAGGTGGATTTGAGCAGCACTTTCTCCAGTTCAATGGCTATGAGACTTGTCATAAGACCAGTGAGAGTATCGTAAATCACTGGAGACAGTCCAGCCTGGAAGCAGAAACCTGTGTCATTCTTGTCAGGAAAAACTGAGCAGAGGTCCCTAAAGCCCAAGGCTAGGAGAGCTTACTTACAAATAAGGACTTGCAGGCTTGGCAAGTGGGGAGCACCACAGAGGTGATCCAGGTATGTGGGGCCTGCAAGCAGGCTTTGAGAATTGCAGAAGGGGGTGACTGGATCCCTAAGTGCCCTGCAAGGCACTGGAGGACACCTCTACTTGTCAAGCAAAGAGCCGGAGGATGCCATGTGGAGGTCTGGCCAAAGCCTGGCAGGCTGCCACCTCCTTCTCTCACCTTGAACTCTGTCATCTGCTGTTCCAGATTGACAATGAACTGCTGGACCCAGGGATCATTGGCCTCATAGTCGCTGAACTCCTCCTGAGAGTGAAACGCAGAAAGGGTTGTTTACATGGCCTGAAGTAAACCACAGCCAACGGCCCAGAGGACAGGAAGGGAGGTCCCTCCTGGAGCGGCACCTCATCCCTTCCACTTTCTCATGCTCCTCTGTAGCCAAATGTCTTTTTCCAGACACGGCTGCAGAGCAAGATCTGGGTATTTTACTGATGCTCTGTGCCAAGGAAACAGCAGAAAACTGAGGGGAAGGAAAGTGGTTGCTCTGACTGGGCTGCTCAGCAGAAGATGGAGAGTGCCTAAGTACAAACAGAAGCAGAGAACACTGAGCCTCACCTCCTCGATGTTGTGGGAGACAGAGAGGAATAAGTTGATCCATGGCTTCACCTGGGGTTTGATGGCTGTGCTGTTCAGCTCATTGAGACCTTCCTGAGGGAGACAGCAAAAAGAGGAAGTGAGGCACAAAATCTTTACAAATAGGCTGTCTCGATGCTGCTTCCCATTCTCAGCTGAGGAAACTGACCCACAGCCTTGCAAAGGAAACTGAACCCAGAAGGCCCAGATCCCACATGTTTCCGGTGCCGGAAGGCTCTGAGGACACCATGACAGGAAGAGGAGGAAGGATGTTGTCCCAGAGCTGCTGTTTTGCTGACTTGTAGTGTGGTCTGAAGGGCTTGTGCTTCCCCACCCCATCCCAACACAGCTACAGATTTCATGGCAGGAGTGAGGCACATGGGGTAGAAAACACAAACTCCATTTTTCCACTCAGCACCAGCCAGGGCACTGTGACTGAACTCAACCGATGCCTCCCACCTCCACTGCAGCTTAGCTGAGTAGGAAAATTTAAAAGGAGGATAAAAGCTGTAATCACAGTTATATCCCTGAATTAATCATAACCCCAGCACATGCCATCTCCCCTGAGCAGCAGGCTGTCAGCAAAGGCTCTTCTGTCCCCTGTGATGAGAGCTCTTAGAGCCCTCTCCTGCCAGCCACCCCTCTTTGGCTCAGCACGGTGTCACGAAAGCTCACTCAGCATGAAACTATGTCGGTACCGATTCTGACTGGCATTTGATAGAAGTTTTTAACTAAAACTGGCATTTCTGAGTAGGGCCTGCTGGCAATTGTCCTTTTCTGAGGCAAATTCAGTGTGTGTGTGACTCAGGCAGGACAGCAGCTTTCTCCTCAGCCTCTGGACTGCTTTGCAGCCACTTTTAAAACCACACTAGAGTCACACTGGGGAGTTTTATTCCTTACTGATGAGCTCTTTGGTTTTGATACTGACCACAGTCCCCAAGAGGGTTTGCTGGTAGCGCTGAACTGAAAGCATCTGCCTGCCCTGAACTGCAAAGCCAAAAAAAAAAACAAAACCCCACAAAAAACAAACCAAAAAACAACTTGGCCCCTCTGTGAAGTAGAAAGGGAAACCTGGTTCAAAATATTCTCTTTTGCTTAGTTTCTTTACACATTAGATACTAGGTCTTCCTGCTTCTCTCCCTGCCAGAGACCACTGTGAAATTTTAGGACAGCAAGCCCCACCATGCCACAGGAGACTGGGTTTAGCCAGAGAGTCTTCTGCTCCATGCTGAGTATTTGCATTTGGGAAAGATGGAGAAACCTGAGAAAAGAGCAGCTCTTCTCTACCAACAGCCTGTCTTCAGCATTACTTAGTGAGGCTGTGGACAACTTGACAATGTGCTGTGCCACGAGGGAGAATGGAGGAAATGGAAATGCTATTAATATTTCTTCTCCTGAAAATGCTGAACCAACTGCAAGTCCATGCTGAGTGAAGACAAATGAAGCAACATTCCTTCTGTCTCTGCAGCTGCTTCCAGTGCTTTTTATGCAGCCGCCAGCTGGTGTGGCTGTGTAAATGGGCTGGGGCTGTTTCCATGCCTCAAAGCTGACTGATTTGCTCCCTCCTCCACCCTAACCAGCACTCCTGGAGTCAGACATGGCCTGGCCCTGGGCTGAAGTGACTCCTGCCAGAGTTATCCCTGAAGACACCAGCAGCCAGTGCTGGAAGTCAGCAGTAATTTGTAGAGACACTCACCTGCAGTAGGTCACGGAATTTGTTGGAGACAGCAGCCATGTCTGAGAGGCAGCTCTCAATCTTGGCCTGTGCTTGCTCACCCCCGAATCCTTGGCTAAGCAGTTTGCTGCAGTCACTCTGCAGGGAAGAGATCCATGAGCAAGCTGCAAATTAATAACCTGGGCAGTTTTTATCCCTTTGTGTTGCTGAGCTCTGGCTGCCCACCAGCGTGTAGGCTAGGACAGGAGCCCAATTCTTGCTCCTGCAAAGGCAGAAGCTGCCGGCTCCAGCTGCGGGGAGAAAGGACAGCAAGAAAAGAAGCCTGGGGCTGTCTAGTCTGGCACCAGAGAACTGCAGATTCTCCATGATGCCTTTGTTATTCCTGCACCAGGTTAGTTAGGCTGGAGGAACTGGTATTTCTTCTACTGTCAGTCGGAAATTGCTCTGCCAGGTCAAAATTGCTTTCCTAAGGCTGGAGGGCAAAAACCTCAGGAACTCTGGCTTATCAAAGTCCAGATGGTTTACTTAACCCGTGCCCCTGCCAAGGGAGGATATTACAAATTTGATTTAGGAAAAAACAAACAAGAATACAGACTGCACCTCCAAAGTCTTCTTTAGGGTCATGATGTTTTCACTGCAGACTTCCACATTGTTTAAGGTTACCTGAAAAAAACCCCAAACAAACCCAAGCTGGATTAAATGGAATTTCCCAGCACCTCATCCCCAAATCCACACATTTAATCCATGCCCTGCTAACGGTATGGACTGAAATGTAAGTAGTTAAGGGACAGAGTTGCTACTGTGCGATCAAAGTACTGCAGATTCACCAAGCTGCATAAAGCTAAACTCCAGCAACTGAGCACATGTGCTGAACTCCCAGCTAGCAGAGAGTTCAAGACAGTTTACTGTTTTTCCTCATCATCCTGTTCATGATGTTGCAGTGAAGCCCACTAGTTGGTGATGGACAGAAGCCATAATGTACCCCCAACTTTCTGTAAGTGTCACGAAGAACGGAGCAGGAGTGGCTGAGAGTGATGTTCTATACACTGTGTCCAGAGCAGCAGGGGAGACAGGGAAGCAAGGGCAGGAGGAATCAGCAGCCCTCCTGCCAGATGAGCTCTCCACTGTTCTCCACTGAACAGACTGTTCTCTCTACCTGCTGAAGCTGAACTAAATGTTAGTATAAGGCTAGGGTTTGCACAAACAGGGAAATGAGAGAAGATGACAGGTGAATGAGGAAATTCACCTGTCAGTGGAAGAACTGACATTTTAAGCCCTTTGCTTCATAAATGCAGAAACCTGTAACAAAGAATTCTATGAGATAAAAGAGTTCAGTCCCTCCTGCTCCCTTTGTTGCCTTCTCTCCTCATACAGACGAAGCTCCAAGGAGCCTCTTCAGCACTGACTGTTCACAACAACTTAGAGAGAGACGAGTCATGGGGAGCCAGCCCCTCTCCAGTGCTCTCGGTCTCTGCCCACAGGTCTGCTCACACCTGGTGAGAGCAGAGCCAGAGATGTTCTTCCAGTGAGGTCTTTTCCACAATTTAAAGTCTGCACAGCATCCCAGCATGGAGAAGGATGTGTTACATTGCAGACAAGAGCGACAAGTTCACTTCAGATGCTCTCTGAGGGGTCTGGAATGCTCCCTGTGCCTGTTCAAGCAAGCAGAGAGCTGCAGTTCTGCTGTTAGAAGGCAACAGAAGGATCTTGCAGACCAAGCAGAGGAGACAACTCTGCTCTGATGAAAACTCTTCAATCAGGTAAGTGAAGGAGCTGAGCTTGGGCCAGGACTTTTCTATCTGGAGGAAGGTGTGGATGAGATGCTCCCCCACCACCTCTGTTTGGAGCCTGTGAAGAACAGGATTGGAGCACACCTCAAAAGAGTACAGACTCTTCTCCAGCCTGGGAAGAATTGTCATCACAGCAGCCCAAGAGGCACTCACAGGATCACATTTGCACAGGCCTGGTGTGGAAGTTCTACTAACATGAGACGAGGCAGAAGCATCTACCAGATACCCAAAGGCAGGCCACCCACCACACCTGAACAGGTTTTCAGGTTCTCTGAACACAACAATCCCACCAGTCCTGTTCCCAAGAGTTCCCCATTGTCTTTCTCCCCACCCCAACTCACCCTACAGCAGAACAGCCACCAAACCCACCAGAAAGGACTGCTTGGCCTCATCGGTGCTTTCAATGCCTTTGGTGTCGAACTTGCCCTGCTGCAAGCTGCTGTGCATGATGTTCACAGCACTGGTCACCCCTCTCTGGAAGTCCTGGAAGGTCGTGGCTGGGAAGCCCTGCTTCAGCTTGTTGTAAAGAACCTCCCTATAGGCAAGCAGAACACACCAGCGTTTAGAGCAAGCAACAAAAACATTATTCTCTGTGCCTGGAGACAGCATTCTGTCTGAGATCTGACCTGAACAACGTAGTGCAACTTTGAAGGGGAAAAAAAGGCTGGTAAATATCTCCTGACAGCATCTGAATGCTGAAAGAAAAATATAACCACCCAGTTTCTGAGCTTTCCTGAGTATCCTGCCTGCAGCTGCCTGCTGTCTTCAGTCACAGTTCCTCACTCCCACAATGGAATGAAAAACAGCAGGACATTTTCTGTAGTCTCAGCCCAAGTTTGAGTAATGAAGTAACTCAGAGAACAACTAGGGGTGATCACGTACCCTCAAGCAGCATAGGACACCAATGCTACAAGGCAACTCCACCTCATAGGGATTTTGGGCCATGAAGTTCTTTTTTCTGTTTGTCCTACAGGTTGATCACCCCTACTGTGAGAGAAGATGTCCAGATCCAGCTTCCCACACCCTGTCACTGCTTCCTACGAGCATCTTCCATGGAGATGACAAGCCCGAGGTTCAAAGGCAAAGAACACAAGTAAGACCATCTGACAGCAACCACTGCTGGCAGAACGTGAGGTGGAGGCATATTACAACAAACCTGGTGTATCTTCATTACCTGAAGTCAGACTCCAGCTCGGTGGTGGAGTGGTTGATCATAGCACAGAGACAGTCTATGCTGGAGCTGGACAGAGCACGCCCAATGCACTTCTTCACTATATAAAACACATCATCCACCATGCTGGAGGTGAGCTGGCCCTTCTCGTAGCTGTCCATGGCAACAGCCTGCAAAGAAAGCTGTCTCAGTGCCCTGACCTCACTGAGCAGCGCAGCCCCAGCAGTGCTGAGAGACCAAAGTGCCCATCTGCCCACTTCACCCTGAGTGGAACTGTACCCTGTGTGGCTGGCACCACTTAGACTAGTTTGCAGTAGCCCACAGACCCGGAAGAGATACCTGGGCTATGTCCGAAGTCAAAGTTCAGAAACAACTACTTGCTTTACAAGGCCAAGGGAAACAAGACTTTGCCAACAACTGCAGATTTGCCACGTACATATATCCCTTCCTTGGGATGCTCACCAGAGGACTGAGGAGCACACACAGAAAAGCATCTAAGAGGTTTTCCCCTACCTTGTTGACAGTCTCCCTCATGAAGTATTCCTCCATGGTGATGTAGTAGCCAATGAGCTCTTGCATGGTGCAGCTCAGCAGACAGTTGTTGAGGAGCTTGTCCAGGTATTTTTGATGCTCTGTGGAACACAAGAGAGACGCATCAGCAGGAACCCAGGGCCAGGAGGCAGCTCCACCAGGTTCCCCCTCTGCCTGTCTCATGGGACCAAACAGACACATCTGCCAAGCCCAGCCTAGAACAAATCCCAAGCCTCAAGTGTGGAGCTGAAATTGCTGAGCTGGATTTTGCAGGTGACAAAAGTGATTTCCAGAGCTCTTCAGAGTACCAAAACCTTGAGCTTGTTTTTTCATGGCCTCCACCTTTAGGATTTGTGTCTGCGGTGACCAAATGGCTCTTCCTCTCTTTGAGGACTTTACTTTGTTATACTCTACAATCATTCTTAATGTTGGCTTCCCAGTTAGAGGGAACAACCAGTGCTGCAAACAGGTTTGCAAAGTCTAGGCTACACAATTGTCTTCCACAGAGTGCTCCCAAAGTGTCTTTGTGTCACTCTGCTCTACCACTAAGTCAGGTATATCTCAATTTCTGGCTTTGATGAGTACTGGTACTCAGGGTGTTACCTTGCTTTATCTCCTCTGAGGCCATGGCATCTCCCACCTCAAAATCAGCTATTATTCGTCTCTTGATGAACCTCAAGTAGAGCTCGCTGCGTGCATTCATCAGGGTGACTTCTGTTAAAATAGGGTCAAGCTCTCTGGAAGAAATAGCAAGAATCAAGACAGCAAGACTACAAAAGGAGAGGCACTAATTTCATTCAGTTAAGTAGTGTGTTCTCTGTTCCCTTACTATGAGATCAGTACTGCCCCTTTCCATCTGTGCCATTGAGTGGCAAAGCTCAGCAGAATAACTGCTACGTGCAAAGCATGCGCACACACGCAATCAAAATATCCCCCAAAATCATCTCCAAGGAGGTATTTTTGCAATACTGCTTTTTTCTCATAAGCTCTACTCCAAGATTTAGCAACACCTCCCCTCTTTTTCATCATAGATGTGGGTATATCCACGTTGAAATCACAGTGGTGAGGACTGCAAGACTCAAAGCAACCTGATGTAACTTCAAAATGAGCCCTGTTTTGAGTGGGAGGTTTGACTAGAGATCTTCATCAGTCCTCCCCTACCTCAGTTTTGCTACAATTCCATGAGCCCTGTTGCCAGTGTTAGAAATGCCAGGTCCCTGCCATCTCCACATATGTGTTTTTGTGCACAGATTCACGTGTTTCTCTGCAGATGATGAAGAATCTGTTTAAGCTCAGCAGCTCAGGAAATGTGAGACTAAAAAAACCAGTTACAATGCAGAACACAGTGTTCAGATCAGAGATCACTATGAAAAAAAAGAAAGACTGACACATCAGCTTTTTCATCAGTGTGCACAGAAGAATTTTACAAATCCTGCTTGAGGCCTCATGATGCACAAATGGGAGAAGGAAACATCACCTTTATTTTACATGAAAAAGAAAAGAATTAGAAAACTGGGATGCATGCAGAGTTAGTCAGAGCAAACAGTAAGTGGATATTACTGCTGAAATATTAATTATGCAGGCTCACAGACAGATTTTCCTTGAGGAACCCAAGTTTTCTTTCAAGGCATGTTTGTAAATTTTCTTTTCAGGCAGTCCCAGAAGGGCTGGGTGCACTTTCAAATGGCCTTCCTTAAGGGTTATGTAAATATTTACATTAAGAAGAAAAAGAGGGAGATTGAACTGCAGTGCTTTCATTGTCAAGAAACTGGTGGCACAGAGCTGCTGCAGCAGCAGTACAGATTAAGTTAGACTCAAAGATTTATTCCTAATTCTGCCACAAATTATCTGTCCAGGGAGCTGGTCTGTTTTGTGGGCTCCAAGGACTGTACTTTGGCCATGAAAGGGTAGTGGGCACAGGGAGTTAAAATCTCAGTCCTTCAGGTGCAGTGATATTGACAGCCCTCCAGGAATGCTTAGAATTAATGACTAAGCAAAAAAAAAAAAAAAAAAAAAAAAAAAAAAAATTCCCACGACAGAAGCTTCCTTTATAGAAGGGCAGTGAAGGGCACCTAACAATTGGATTTTATGAATTAATACCCACAAAGCTTCTGGAAGAGTGGGAGTTATCTAAATGCTAAGTAGTGTTAATAATAACTCAAGAGTGAAAGGTTAGAGAGCATAAAGAGGTTTTCTTTGTACCTTGGTTCAATCTTCTCTGCAGAAGAACTTCTCATCATGCTATTCTGGACTTGCTGGAACTGCAATTACAAAAGAAAGGGATCTTCGCTGATGACTTGGAGTTACAAGATACTCCTTGTGCTATCACCTAAGGAAGAGCTTACTCACTGGGGGTGATAGGAATGCTTTGCAGGAAGCACTGACAGAGAAGGGAACGACATAAGTTCACTTTCTCCTCCTCCAAGGCAGAGCTCATCCTGCCAGGAAGGGTGGTGGGATGGGACTTGACCAGAGGCACCAAGGTATTGTGACCATGAGACAGTAACAGCAGCCCTGTATCTAAGCAGGAACAAGACAGCAGGGAAGATGTATTGAAAGCACCCTACAGACCTGCAGAGCAAAGACTGCCCAGGGTGCTTTACCATGCTCCAAATGAATCCTTCTCTGCATCAGAAAGCACAGCTACAAGCTGAACCCCTTCAGCTATCAGGGGAAATAAGGAGTAAAGCAAGGTTTCTCTCAACACACAAGGTCAAACTCTGCTGCCTCTGTGGCAGTGGGAGCTCCACAGAACTGGATGGAGGGCACATTGGCTGCATCAGGCAGCCTCACACTGCTCTTACCTGCCTGTGATAGTCCCTCTCCTTGATGAACTTGTCCACCACCTTCTCCACCTGCCGGTCGCACTCCACCTGCAGGTGCTTGATGAGCGTGTAGAGCCTCCCTGGCCCGTAGTAGGTCTCCACAATGGGCTGGTGGGTCTCCACAATGCGAGCAATCCCTGTGGGGAGAGCAGAGAGACTCAACCAGCACTTTGCAGAGCACAGGAGAGCTACACAGGTCCACAGACCAGATCTAAAAAAGGATCATTCAGCCCACAGAGAGAGTACAAATCTCCTGGAGCAGAAGCCATCTCTCTGTCCCTAAAGAGAATTCCTGCCATGCCCTGTGTGCCAGCTGCCCTTCAGCCCAGCAAGATACAAAGTATGAAGCTTCCCCAGGACAAAGCCACACGAGCTAAATCTGGCAGGAGGCACAGCGACCACCCAAACCCAGTCCCAGCTTTCAGCACCTGCAAGGTTACTGGGAGAAATCAGCCTAGGGATGGCTCTTGAGCACACACTTGCCACAGAGAGCAAACATCAGCAAAGGCAAGAACTCCCTGGAGCAAAAGCCGATCTCTAAGGAAGTATCTCTCCAATATTGCTTTCTTCTCACAAACGCTCTACTCCAAAAGTTAGCAACACTCCTCCTCTTTTGACACTACTGCCAAGAAAGCTCTACTGGTGCCAGGCTGAGAGAGTAACTTGGCAGGGGTGCAGCCTGGAACTGGAGCAGATTTTATGGAGAAGGTGGTTAATCACTATGGGATCTCAATTACTGTCTTTGACAACATTCCCATAGAGCATTTGTATACCCTTCTCTCCGTTCCTTCTCTGCTTTCAAGCTCCCATGGTGCTTCTTGAAGAGCCATGCCTGGAGGCACCAACAACTGCTCATCCCTAAGGGATCTGATTTGTTTGTCTGAAGAAACCTTCAGGGAATACCCATTTGTTTAGAGGATGCAGAGAACAGGAAGAGTGATTCTTGGAGGAAGCAAACAAATCCTTTGCAAATCCACTTTGTGCCTGTACAAGATGTACGTAGGAAAACTTGCTTACTGTGATGCCCTCTCCTGGTTAGAATAAATCCTACTAGTTGTGTCCCTGTCCCTGGAGTGTGAAACATTTGTAGCTCAAAGGGGAATGAGGCATTTGTGAGCTAAAATTAAAAGCATTTAAATTGATGGACAGCCTCATCATGGACTATTTACAATCAGTCAGTAAGGAGGAAAGGCAGATTACCTTCGAAGAGGAGTGTCAGAGTGTCTGCAAAAATGACAGCAGCTCGACGGTCACTCATGTCTGTCCCCATCACCAGCTGCAGGTTCTCTTCTGCTTTGTTGGCCACCTGCACGACAACAGGACCAGTCAGCTGAACACCCAAAGGTTTCTTCATCCCACAGGTCCTCTATCCTTGCCCTGGAGAGCTTTTATTGGCCTTCCCAATGCAAGAGTTATTGCTGTTGTTCCTCCTTTCCTCTCTTGTGGAAAGCTCAAGGAAAGGCAGAAACTTGTTCTTCTCTTTTCCAGGCTCACTGGATGATTTTATGAAAGTGCAGAGAGCAAGACACAGAAGAAGTCAGGCAGTCCCTGGATCTGTATTCAGACACCAGAAAGCCCATCCCAGCACACAAATGCAAGGAGAGATATGAACTAAAGCCAGTGCTAATTTTTAAGGTGAACAAGCCACCACCAACATCTCCTTCCACAACAGCTGTTGACAGAGACTGGGTTTCGCTTTCCCCTGGGTGTCAGAGAGCCTGTTACCTGCTTGCAGAGGTACTCAGAGAATTTGCTCAGCCCCTCTTCATGTAAGCCTAGCAGAGGAAAGATCTTGAAGAACCGTTCCACCTGGGGCAGGTCTCCCTGCTTCATAGCTGTGTCAAATTTCTCTGTAACAATTGTCTTCAGACGCTGCTCTGCTTCCTGCAGGAGCTTCAGGTTGGCATCAATTATTCCCCCTGGTCAAAAGGACAGAAAAGAAAGGAAAAAGCGACAGCACAATGTTAGTAGTGTAACAAGGGCTACTTTTTTTTTTCCCAGGAGAGAGACCAGCACTGTGCAGCCCCATGCTGAGAAGGCAGAAGACACAGCAGAATTCCTCTACAGGCACAGACAGGTTGGTGCTTCGGAATCTAGCAATTTACTCCCTCATTTCCAGTTGCTATGTTTGGTAGCACACTGTAACACAAGAACAATTCCCCTTGACAGAGCCTTCTCCCTTACTTCTTCTCGCCTGAACGCTCTGTCCTTTGCTTAGTTAGCACCTGAAATGCTATTACAGTGGTGTGTCAGGAACTTCCTTTTCAATTAAGGATAATTCTGGTGTAATAACATGTCAAAAACATTCATCCCTAAGTCAGACTATAAAATACTAAGATCTCTGGCCAGCATTAGATCTCCTGCGTTGTCTGTTGGGCTGAGGCAATTCATGGGAAATGAGCAGCCTCTAGCTATCCATTGGAAAGGTGACTCATCAGCATCTCCTCACAAACAGTGCTTACCTTCCTTGCCCTGACGACTGAGCTCAATCACTGACTTGTCCAGAGACAGATAGCGATGGATATGAGCTGCTGCTTGTTCATAGTCTTCATTTCTCAGGGCTGTCTGAACTCCATCCATGCAGAACTTCAGGTCAAGGATGTCATCAGCTCTCTGAATGGCCTGATAGAGTCGGTTCTGCAAAAAAGGCAACCAGTAATGCTTCCAGCTCCAGGATGGACCTGGGAAAGGGAACTCTGAGAGGACAGTGTGAAGGAAAAAAAGAAACAGACTGAAGCAATACTTCTCTACACAACAAAACTACTACATCCCACACTACTTAGAAAGTGCTAAGACCAGTGGCTCCACAGGATGAACAGCATTTGTCAAAACCAAGGCTGAAGTTGGAGGCCACAGTCCTCTGTAACAAACAGGCAGAGACCAGAGACAATGCCACACATTATCTGTTTGATCTGAACAGTTGTGCTGAGTGCTGGCTTTGACAACCCTCAGCCTGTCCTCATACAAGGAACAGAACAGCCCAGATTCCTGACCTGGCTTGGGTAAGAATGGCCATCTCACTGTCCCTCAGCACTGTGTAGTTGACAAGACTGCTAGTCACCCTTTTCAGGGTATTCTACCAGGAGCTGCATGGACAGGAGGGGATGCTGGAGATCCAGCTGCTATATGGAGGAGCATCCCTGAAAGTGTTCAAGGCCAGGCTGGATGAGGCTTGGAGCAACCCGATCTAGTGAAAGGTGTCCATGCCAACAGCAGGAGAGTTGGGAATGAGATGAGCTTTAAGGTCCCTTCCAGCCCAAACCATTCTATGATTCTACTAGTCTTATACCCTGCAATATCCAGGAGCCCAGAAAGATACAGCTAAAATAAAGAACACAGCATTTTCCAGCCCAGCTGCCTACCAAAGCAGGGCATATCTGTCATGCTGTGGGCACAGAGCACAGCTTGGAGGTGACAAATTCCAACCCCCCCAGCCCCATTACCTTGGCAAGGTCAAGCTGACGGACTTTACTGCTGACATTCTCGGCCAGGTTGCAGGTGAAGGTGATCATCCCTGCCAGCTGCTGGGCATCCCCCTCGATCAGCTGCAGGTTAGGGCTGGGAACACATGGGAACTGTGAGATGCAAACATTAACCAGCTGGATGGTGTGCAAAGAGGATGGCTCTTCCTCCAAATACAGCTGGTCCTGTGGCAATACTCTCGTTTTGTTCCCTCCCTCCGGGAGCAAAGCAGGAGAAAGGAACAGACCAATTGCTTTGGAAGAGGCTGCACTGACCAACTGTGCCTTGCTGCCACACAGGCCACGAACAAGCCACTGGGCCCTTATGACATTCTCCACTTCTGAAGCAGAGGTGGAGACTGTAAACCTTTCCTCCGAGCTTCTACTAGACACAAGGCCATTTAGAATGACTTTCCAGCCTGCCTGCACAAGTTCACCCTGAAGAGGCAGTAATATCTGTTCACACCTGTAGACAGCCTGGCACAAGACACCTGATCCAACAATTGATGCCTAAACCTGGCAACCTCTGAGATGACACTTCCAAAAAGCTGCTTAGCCTACACCAAAATGTATCAGTCTGGGTGAGGGCACAGCTCTCAGTGCTGCTGAGAAGAACTGGACACGTGGGGATGAGGGTCCAGCGGGTGTTCTCTACCACAGACTGATTTGAAGTCTGACATTTTCTGAGAATGGATGTGCTTCCCCTACAACACTGAAAGGAGTATCTGGGTCATGCAGCAAGAAGGAAAGGGGGGTTGGAACACTAACCCCATGCGATGAAGAGCAACCATCTTATTCTCTATAGTGCTTTGCTGCTCCAGGAGGGCATCCAGCTCTTCCTGAACGACTTTCTGGGGGAAAGAAAAAAAAAAAAAAAAAAAAGAAAGAAAGAAAGAAAAAGATGAAGGAGGTGTTGTGTGACTTCAGCTCTCCTCCAGGCCAGCAATTTATCACAGACCCTACATCCAAGTCAAGGACACAGAACAAGGCATTACTGCTCCCAAGAGCTTCCATTTATACGACAAATAAATCCTTTCTAAGCTTTCTTTAATCCTCTAAATCTTTATGGTTTTGCCATTTGAAAGCACCGGTTTTGGAATCCTCATCACACCACTTTTAAGTCACATAATCCACAAACGCCTCCCCTGGCCGGGCTTCCAGTCACCGCATCCCAGAACCTCCAAGCTGCTCGCGACTCAGGGATCCGCGCAAGCGACACCGACCCCCGGCCGGGCCCCAGGGGCGGCAAAGTCCGTATTAAACACCTCTAGAGAGTACCCAGCAATGAGGGGCACAGTGACAGCGAGGCATCCGCTTTTAGGGGCCCCGCCGCCTCCCGTGCCCGGCCCCACACACCTCCTCCTCACACAGCCGGCTGTAGGCGGCCTCCAGGTCCGCCAGATCGGTCAGCGACTGGATCCGCTCCATGGACAGGGCGGAGGCGGCGGGGCCGCCGCTCTCCCCTGGCGGCGCCTTCGGCCCCGGCGCCGTGGCCGCCGCCATCTTAGGGCACAGCTGACGCGGTCGATGCCGCCGTGAGGCCCGTCGGGACCGCCGAAGGTGGTGCCTGAGCCTTGGCGCCGCTCAGCTCCGCCCGGCAGCGGGAGAAGCTAACGCCCCTCCAAATCTCCATGCTGGAAGACGGCTGAGGGTTTTTGAGGGGGGGCTCTTGGTGGAGGGAGCAGCTGCCGTAGCGCCGCAATCATTCCGGCACCGCTCTGGGCAACCTTCCCCACCGCGCGGCGCGGTCGGGCGCCGGACACGCAGAAAGCCCCGTGGAGAAGGCGCGGGAGGGCAGCGCGCAGGCGCGGCGCTGATGGCGGAGGAGGCCGGCGGCGCGCCCGCCTAGGCCGGAGCAGCATCCGCCGCCATCCGCACGGTGAGCACAGCTCTGCCCTCCCGGCCGCGGCTCCGTGCCCGGGGCGCGCAGCGCGGGCCGCTGGTTTGTGGAGGGGGAGCGTCGCGGACCCCTCGGGGCCTGGGCCGGGTGAGGGCGGCCGGGCCGGGCAGTGCCCTGTGGCCGGTTCCCGGGCAGAGCGCGGGCAGGGGCTGGCTCCGTGCCCTGTCGGGGCCTCGGCAAGGCTGAGGGCCGGTGTCCCCGGCCCGGGGCGGCCGGTTGTGCTGGGATTCCCTCCCGCCTCAGCCGCGGGGAGAGGAGTCGGCCCTGAGCAGCTGCGGGCGGCTGCACTCGCGTTCAATGAAACGGCCTCGTCAGGGATGTGTAACGGCGCGGGGATCCCCGGAGGGCTCCCGTAGTTGTGTTTGGTGTCTGAGCAGCTAAAGCCGTGACTGACTAGCGGTAATTACTGCAAGTCCTGCTCAGCCGCCCGGCAATAAGGAGTTCAGCTGGCGCTCGGCAGCCGGGACACCTTGGGAGATCCTTTTGCCTCGTCGCGCTAATAAATACCAAATAGCGGGGTTGGCATTCGGGCTCCTGGTGTAAAGTGATCCGTGCACATGTGGGAGGGTAGCGGTTCTGTCTGCTGGATGAAAGGGTTTGCTTTTGAGAAGTTAATTATTTTGTGTTACTTGTTGCAGAATTATCAGAGCTACAACAAGCTGAAGCAAATCCGTTGCCACCATGTTTCTGTACAACCTAACGTTGCAGCGTGCCACAGGCATTAGCTTTGCTATTCATGGCAATTTCTCAGGTAATTTTCTCATTCCTCTGCCTGTCTTAGCTTGAGGGTTTTTTGGATAGTACAAGAAAAAATGTATGTTTTACAGTTTGCTTTGGTACCTTTGGGGTTTTTTTGTTGGTACATTATCATTTGCTTTTGGGTGTTATTTGAGCTGTAGTAGCTTGTGGAAAGATGTAGAGAAGTTTGGCTTGATTGTTATTCATCTAGTTTATCTATATATTTAGTTTAGTGTTCTGACTAGTTTTCTGGTGTGTTAAAAGACATTTAAACAATGGTCGTACGTAATGTGGTGAATAAGTTTCTTTGAATTCCACCGTGATAATCCTAAAATTGGCATTTGGAAGTTTCCCCTTCTTCCCTGGTAGTGGTTGTTGAAGTTGTGCGTTGTGCTCTGTTGTTGCTGACTCGTTCTCCTGTTTTGGGCTCTTCAGGAACCAAACAACAAGAAATTGTTGTTTCCCGGGGCAAGATCCTGGAGTTGCTCCGCCCAGATCCCAACACCGGGAAGGTTCACACTCTGCTGACCGTGGAGGTGTTTGGAGTCATCCGGTCCCTGATGGCCTTTAGGCTGACAGGGGGCACCAAAGACTACATCGTGGTGGGCAGCGACTCGGGGCGCATCGTCATCCTGGAGTACCAGCCCTCCAAGAATGTCTTTGAGAAGATCCATCAGGAGACCTTTGGCAAGAGTGGATGTCGCAGAATCGTTCCTGGCCAGTACTTGGCTGTGGACCCAAAGGGCCGCGCCGTCATGATCAGTAAGTCTCTCTGTCAGCTTGTGTTCTCATTATTTTTATGTTCTGTCTTGTAGGTGTTTATTTTGGAGCAAGTTTCCGCCAGGTATACTTGGAATTGTTTCTCAGGCAGTGCTTTAGGCTGTGAGTTGTGTCAAGGAGAACGCAGGCATTCAGAATTGTTCCTTGATGCTGGTGGAATTGCACAAGTAAATTGTAATGCTGAACCAATGCAAGTTGGAAAGACACCAGTTTGCTTGGCAGTTCGCAGAGCCCTGAAGTGTGGTGTGTGGGAGAGAAGATGGGATTGCGTGTGTCTCTGCTACAGTGTAGCCAGTCAGCTCCCATGGCCTGAAATGATGTTCTGAGTTCATGTCTCTTCTCTGAGATGTCTTATGGAGACAGCCAAATGCATTTCTGATCAGGCTTCACACGTAGAAGGGTGCTGGAGAGAACTTTTTTTGCTAAGATTTAGCACAAGGTATATGGAACTCTCTCAAATTGCTGAAGGCAGCTCTGTGCAGTATTGTTGGTCGTTTATCAGTATGTCTTAGTACTGGGAATATCAATGAATAATATTGTTTCTTTTCTAACATGTTTGGTTTTCCTGGGTGAGAAAGTAGAACAGTCACAGTTGTGCCAATTATGTTGATATTTGAGTGGTATATATGTTGTGGATGCTGTGTGTCAGGCAAGGATACATTCTCTTAGTTCAAATATTTCTGTGGAAAAGTTGTCATACCAACTGGCTTTAAATAGCAGAACATCTGGATGCTTCTTTCCATCTGTCTTTTCTTCCTTGCAGTCCGTCATCTCTTGTGTGGTAAAAGGAGTAGATCTGCCTCCAGCCATTGTAGATGGAATATTGTGCCAGGTGAACGTAGCTCAGAGAGTCAGGATTTGGCTTTAAAGGGCTGAAATTGTCATTTTGTGCTTGCAATCGGAAAGACTAAAAATGAGACATTCAAGGTTAGTTGGTGGCACAGAGATAAACACCAGTGGTGAACTTCAGCTGAACTAATGCTGACATTCTCTTACCAAGTTACAACTCAGTTTTGGCCTGCAGGTACGGTCAGATCTGGTCATCAAGTGATGGGCTTAACATGCTGTTGTCCTTTCTTGCAGGTGCCATTGAAAAGCAGAAGCTGGTGTATATCCTGAACAGAGATGCTGCTGCTCGACTCACCATTTCCTCCCCTCTGGAAGCCCACAAGGCCAATACCTTGGTGTACCATGTGGTGGGAGTCGATGTGGGGTTTGAAAACCCAATGTTTGCTTGTCTGGAAATGGATTATGAGGTGAGAAGAACTTCATCTTCCTTTGCTGTCTTTTGACTTTTGTTGTTCCTATTCTGTTCTTTGTTTGTCATTGGGGAACATTGGCCGCTTCTGCTAGCTGAGACAGTGTTCATTTTTCACAAGCCTACTGGCTTTTTGTTTTGCCTTCAGCCAGAATGGGCGAGTCTTTTCTGTCTTGGTGATTCTTTTTGCTTTTCAACTGAAAATATGCCTTGTTTTCTTGGTCTGAACTTCTCTTGTGCAGCTTCTGGCAAGTCTTTTGGTCTCCATTCTGTTACTCAATACAGTTTGCTCATGCATCAGCTTTGCTTCTCCTTTTAATAATTCTTTTCAAAGACACCTCCATGTGTTCTGTTTTAGGAAGCAGACAACGATCCAACAGGCGAAGCTGCAGCCAACACACAACAGACATTGACATTTTATGAATTGGACTTGGGTTTGAACCATGTTGTCAGGAAATACAGTGAGCCCCTGGAAGAGCATGGCAACTTCCTTATAACAGGTACCGCTCACAGAGTTGTTCTTGCATGGGTCTGCTTGATTCCCATTCCCCAGGAAAACACAGTCAATACTCTTTACATCTTAGGAGTTGTTTCAATTGTAGTCTGAGTCATGAATATAAATTAATTAATTGACCTTGCAGTCAGGTAATGAGGGGTGGTTCACACCTGGAAATACACCAGTATTTATGGAAGCAGCTGTAGTTCAAGAGAATGCTCCTGAAATTAGCTGGTAGTAATGCAAAAGGACTTAGTTTTAGTTAATATGTAGGTGCTGTTGTACTCTCTTGAATGGGATTCCATCAGCTAAAGGCAGGAGATGAATCCATAAACTAAAAGCCCACTTTGAGGGGTTGGATGCAAAGCCAGTATAACACTTTCAATCAGGGAAACTGCTGCAGATTCTTCTCCAAGCACAAAAGATGCTGAGCTAGGAGAGCATCTTTGTATACTTGCCCTGTTGCATTTCCTGTAGGCAGCTGTCAGACAAACACCAAATACTGTTTTGAATCTGTTTTATGCTATCTTTTGTTACATGAGATCACAAAGTTTCATGTATGCACAGGGTGATGGAGAGTACTGGAAACTATATTGCTTTAAAGAAAACTAAGTGTTCTGCAGGCGGCGAGTCAGATCTGCGGTAAAGGCTTTTCTCCTAATAATTTTCTTTCAGTTCCTGGTGGTTCTGATGGCCCCAGCGGAGTGCTGATCTGTTCTGAAAACTATATTACATACAAAAACTTTGGTGACCAGCCTGATATCAGATGCCCAATTCCCAGGAGACGGGTGAGAAATTTTTAGGATTATGAATGCTTCAAATTTGCCTTTCAAGGTTAAAGACATCAGGAAGGTTATAAAGTAAGAAGAAAGGAGTTAAAAACACGTTGGCCTATCTACCTCACTGGCTGTGTATTATATGGGAGAGATGGCAGAGGTGGGCATAGCCTGAAGTGATGAGTGTTGTTCATGTCTCTTCTCTGAGATTTATACTGGAGATATTCCAAAGACTCTGATCAGGCAGCACTGGCAGTGCAAGATAGGATTACTTGAGATGCTGAACAGTGGCAGTTGTAGATGCAGGTGAATTCAAGAGCTGCTGTTGCATCTAAGGCTGCTTCCTCTCCCTTTGGTATTGGGATTTACATGCTTTGGCAGTGCTTTGAACAGCTGCCAAGGTGCTCTAAACCAGCTGTTTGTGGGTTACAGCCCTTTCCTGTGTTTTTGCCTTTGATACGTGAGAGTTGCCTAGAGAAGAGAGTAAAACACATGAGGTACAGACACTTAGGTACACTGTCCTGCAGCTGTATTTTCTTCTGGGGCAGAGATGTACCAAGGATGACTGCAGGTGTAATGAAGGGATGTGCTTTGTGTTCAAAATCTTCTCTTACGTACTGTGAGCTCTTAAGGCACCTGTGAAATGGAAGTACTTCAGTCAGTGAAATCACCTCTGTGCTTGTCAGTTCCACCAATGACCTTTGCTGTCTTTCCTGACAGAATGACTTGGATGACCCAGAGAGGGGTATGATTTTTGTCTGCTCTGCTACACATAAGACCAAGTCCATGTTCTTCTTCCTGGCTCAGACAGAGCAGGGAGACATCTTCAAAATTACTCTGGAGACTGATGAAGACATGGTAAGCATCACGTCAGTGCAGAAGCATTAATTGAGAGGAGTCCTTAATTACTTTCTCTAAGGTGATATGTATTTACTGTTGCAGGTTTGGCTCTGGAAGGGCACATGCTTTACATGGTTTGTAATACAGTTAACACTGGTCACAACTGTGGGTGTTACTCATAAAAAAGCACGGTGCAAGGTTTGCAAAATCCTGTGAGGATTAAGCTGCAGTCACTTGAGCATACTTAAATTGTTCCAAAGGGGATCTTTTCTTTCAAAGGTGTAAGCTGTGGTTCATGAATCTCCTGGAGAGAATTTCAGTAACTTATTCTGTGGAACTTAGCTTCCCTGGATTTCAGCAACTACCCTCTAGTGTGTTAATTGAGTATTTACATGCTGCAATCAATATTTTTTCAAGTCGAGGTAGCTAGCGTGGTACAGCTGGTCTGTGAGTGAAAATAACAGGCTTGCAGTGGCTTGCTGCTGCTTGTTTTAGTGTTCTGCTCTGGAAAGATCTCTGCTGCAGTGTGATTAGTTGGGTTTTTTAAGTAAACGATTGTAATTTCTCCATCTAAGCTTGTCATATTTGGTACAGGGGAGGATTGTGTAGCAGGCACCGAGCCTTCTAGAGTTCAAGGAGTGTTTGGACAATGATCTAACACATGGTGTGATTTTTGTGGTTGCTCTGTGCAGAGCCGGTAGTTGGACTTGATAATCCTTGTCGGTCCCTTCCAACTCGGAATACTCTATGATTCTGTGATGTTGAAGTGCCTGAAGATTGTTCTTGGATGTTTCACCAACAGCTGTTGTGACCTTATCAAATTCAGAAATTTGCTCAGGGCAGTTACTTTTCTTATGCCGGAGAATCAGTGTCTGGTGTTCAGTGAAGCAAATTTCTTTTCTCTTAGGCAGCTCACTATTTTTACAGCTTTTGTTTTCCAAATTGACTCAGTGTTACAAGAGGCAGAAAGTCTTAGAATAAAACAGACAGCCTGGCTTGTGTGTTCAAACAGTCTGTTGGATTTTGTGATTTATAACCTGGTGCCCCAAACTACTGATGTGTTAAGCCTGGCCCGCTCTTGCTTTGTTTCTTTGGAGAAGATAGCTAGGTAGATGTTTTTTATTAAATCATACACATGGAGTTCCAGTACTTTACCATCACAGTCACATCTTCTTCTGCTTTCAGGTAACAGAGATTCGACTGAAGTACTTTGACACTGTTCCTGTGGCTGCTGCCATGTGCGTGCTGAAAACAGGGTTTCTCTTTGTGGCATCTGAATTTGGAAACCAGTGAGTAAACAATTTTACATCAGTATTTTTCCCCTGAAACAGACCGGTTCTGTTCAGGCCTGAAGACTGACCCTTGAACTTACTGTGGGTAGAAGGACAACACCTCTGATTTTATGGGTAAATTAGTGCATTGTTCAGAGGGCTTAAGAAGAGCAGTTGGATTAGACAGTGAATGGGGGAATTTCCTTGTCTGAACTCAGATAAAATGATGACGTGCAGAGAACATAAGATTACTTGCTATTGCAGCAGGTTTTGGAAAAATTGAGCACTTGCTGTTTGTGTAGGGTTTATCACAAACCTAGGTGAACTATCTTTTCAATTCGTTTGGTGATTTTGAATTTTTGTGTGTATGGCCCACTCAGAAGTAAATCAGGTTTCTTATCAGTAGCTGTGTTCCTTTCCTTACTAGG
Source organism: Chamaea fasciata (assembly GCF_029207755.1). NCBI lineage: Eukaryota > Metazoa > Chordata > Aves > Passeriformes > Sylviidae > Chamaea > Chamaea fasciata. The sequence goes on from NW_027094097.1 coordinate 9,350,763, forward strand.
TGTCTACTTGAGGGCTTTCTCGTAATTCATGTTTGGGATTCTAAATACTCTAAAGGAGCATGCACACCTTGGAAGATTAGCTTAATTGTTCTGGGGTGACGGGGAGGTTTCACATGAATGAAGATTTTCCTGACTGTATCTGTAGTCAGCCACCTGAGGGAGCCCCAGCCAGTTTGCTGGACTGAATCTGAATTGAGGAAGCCATATTCAGGCTTTATTAAAAACAGGAAGTAACTCAGTATCTTTCTGTGGTTTTTTTTTTTTATCTGAAGTTTTATTTGATTTTTGTGTTATTTAGGCTTATAAAATGGAATGGGAAATGTGGTTAAAAATTAGAGGTGAGAGTACTCCAGTAAAATGGATAACTGTGGAGTTGAAGTCTTAACCATTGGCCTTGCTTTTAGCCTCAGCTGTCAGTTGGTGCTTTGGCTTTAACACAAGAATATCTGAAAGCCTGAAGGGTAAACAAAACACTGAAACTCTGAGGTGCCTTGCCAGTGACAGCTGCAGATGTGAAGGGAGGTTGTTGGGGGGTTTCTCATTTGTGGGTTTTTGTGGGTTTTTTTTTTTTTTTTTTTTTTTTTTTTTTTTTTACTTTGCAGGCCTCATATTCTTTTTAAATGTTTTGTTATCCAGAAGACAATCCTTAAAGCCAAATATTAATAACTTTATAATGTGGGGTTGGATTTCTTTCTTCCTCACTACCTGAATATCTAGTTAAGCCTTACTTAAGGCTACATGAGCCTTGCTCTGAACATGCTGACACTCTTCTTTCTGTCTTAAGTTATCTGTACCAGATAGCTCACCTGGGAGACGATGATGAGGAGCCAGAGTTTTCCTCTGCCATGCCTCTTGAGGAAGGAGATACATTCTTTTTTCAGCCACGGCCTTTGAAGAACCTGGTGCTGGTGGATGAGTTGGACAGTTTGTCTCCTATTCTGTGTTGTCAGGTATGTTGCCATCAGCAAGTTCCTGTTTACCATATATATAAGTGGAGTCACCAGCTATGTTAATCCAGGTTTCCAGAAATAGTGCTCCAAGTAAAGACTCACAGAAAGACAAATCTGCAGAGTTCTCAGACAGCTGCCTGAGATTGGTATCTGGCTTGGTAGCTTTTGATTCCTGTGGCGATAAATATGTATATCTAAACACAGGGTGTCAGCCAGTGATTCTGTGATGCTTCTCTGTTGACCATCAGACCAGTTCTTTGCAAAGAGTTTGGATAAAACTTAAAATTCTTTCAGGGCAGCAGCAGAAACACCCCCTGGCATCTCCACAGCTTTTGGTGTTTGAAAAAACATTCTTAAAGCAGTAGTGTGACATATAGATATAGTTTTACTTTCTTGTTCCATGGATGGTGTTTTGTCACTTTTTCTCCACACAGATAGCAGATTTGGCCAATGAAGACACACCCCAGTTGTATGTGGCTTGTGGTCGGGGGCCCAGGTCATCCCTGAGGGTTTTAAGACATGGACTTGAGGTAAGACATCCAGCACATGAGACGGGCAACCTGAGAGATAGGGCAGTGTGACAAAATCCTTGAAATAAAGGTGCTGATATAAGGGGATTCTCCTTTTGCTGTAGTCTGGAGAGCTACTTTCTCTTGCATCTTGAGAAATAGAAGAGTTGTACTGTTTATTCTTGCATTCTCAAAGGCTTTTTGTTTACTTGACTTCAACAAAACCTGCATTTTGTCTCTTCTCATACTTGAGTGTATTGAACTGGAACATTCCTGGTGTCTGCCAGCTGCTGCTGATCTCTGCTGGGGGTGGATGACCTTGTTTTAAAGCTGATCATCCAGAGCAATAATGTTGCCATATCTTTGCTGACCATATTTTGCCCTGTAGCACATCTGGCGTGGGCTGAGAGCATCAGAATTGGGAATTGTTAGTTTTCCTGCCCAGTTGTGGGAAAGCTTAAAAACTGCTGGTGGTTTGATTGCTTACTCTAGTAAGTCTAAACATCTGTTTGCAAAAGAACCTTCTTCCTGTTTACTCTTAGGTATCTGAAATGGCCGTCTCAGAGCTGCCTGGTAACCCCAATGCTGTATGGACTGTGAGGAGACATGTTGAAGGTATGCAGTATTTTCCTGAAGCACAGGGAGGTCATAATGTTTTTATGTGCGTTTTGTTTGTTGTTGTTTTCTGTTTTTCTGCCCAAGGAGATAGGAATGGTACTGCATGATGCTTGTGTGCCATCCCCAGAAATTGTGGCTTGAGTCAGCAGCCACCTGCTTGTCTTTAGAAGCCACCCACCCTCTGGTCCCCTCGTATTGTCACACTTCCTTTTGACAAAGAAGCAGCTGCCTGCATCTGCATCCATCACCCAGTATGCTGTGTCAGCTGTACATTTGCAGCCTGAAGCTGCTGAACTTCTCATGCATTCCCACTTCCCTTAAGTTCTTGCTCAAACATCAGCAGGCTACAGCTACTATTGTTGGAGCGTACTCACTATTCTTCATGTGTGTGTTGACAACTGCAGTAATCAGCTTTTTGTGAGAGAGTGGGATACAAATTACAGAACAAGGATGATAAATCGGCAACAGTGTCTGTGTTTTATTACTTCCTTCTGTGCATGTCTGTGAAAAAAACACTCTGGACTAGAACATACTCTATTCAAGAGCCAGCAGTGTGTAAAAGGTTGGTAATTCCAGGAAGATTAGGATTTCAGGTTGGCAGAATATACTGGATTGGGGGTTTGGTTGGTTGTTGGGTTTTTTTAATTTTGCGATCTGAAATAATAGCCCTACTGATGTACAAGAGGAAATATAGTCCCTTCTCTTGCCTTTCTCTTGGTGGTGAGAGCAGGATTGCACAGATACACCTATAAAGCTTGCAGGGAATCTGTTCTGGGTACTGGCAGTCTCAGAGATTGTTTCCCAAGCAGTGCTTTGTATAATTCTCACAAAGACTTCCCTAGGTTTATGCGCAGGGTCTAGAAGGGGCAGATTGTTGCAATAGAGGCGTTAGCCTGCCATGTTGACGTGATACCTTGTATTTAAGCAGATTAGTGTGTCTTCCAGGGAACCAGTAAACCTGTGGGAATTTCACATCCTGCAGTGGGATTTACCTTGCCACACGAGACTTGCCATGAATTCCTGTGCTCATGTCCTGAGACTCATGTACTGCCCAATGAGGGAGGAACTTTGAGCATAAAGTGCCTTCATGTCCCCCAGAAGTAAAAGGGTCAAATGTCCACAGTTCATATTAAAAAATACAGGGTTTTCTGCAAAGAGACATTCCAGCTTGTTAGAAACCTTTACTCCGACATTCTGGAAAAGAAGTTGATGATGTTTTCTCCCTCTGAGGTCTGGAGGCTTTTGACATCACCGTACAGTTTTAAAATCTTTTCTCTTGGGGTTCCAGAAGAAGATTTTGACTTTTCAGGGGGTGAAGGACCATTGACGATCTGCAGGAAGCAGACCAGTCTCTTCGCCTCCTCCTCTTTGCACCTTCCAAATTCTCCAGGTTTCAGCATGATCATCTCTATGATTTCAGAAAGGCTGGAATCTGTAGCTGTTAAGCTGTGCTACCCACTGAATTCAGTTTATAGTGCTGTGAAACTGATCCCCAAGTTCCAACTCTTGGAATTCAGAAATTATTTTAGTGGGTTTTAACCAGAAAGAGTGCAGAACTTGTTCAAACACGTATCTAAAATGCCCTTGAGGGCTCAGTTGGCAGTGTGGGGTTGCCCGGCTCTGCCTCGATGTTGCAGTGCGTGTGTGCTGCAAGGCCTCTCTAAGAAACACCCAGGTCTGCAGTCTTCAAAGCAAATACTAACCTTGGCTGGTACGTGGTGATACTCACTACCAATACCAAGCCTTTTTTTTTCTTCCACAGGTGGCTGGTGGTGGAGGTGCTGATCACCACAGGTGTGTACCTACTGCTAGGGTCTACTGTACAGTACCACAAGTTAACCGCAGAAAATCCCAACAGCATGGGGCTACATTTATGCTAAGCATTTCAGTAAATAAATTCTAGAAACTGGTGTGTAGTTGAAGATTGTTGCCTTTGAAGTTCAGTAGCTGAGGAGTAGAAAGCAGATCCCAGTCCATCTTGCAGTCTTTGGGAAGCAAAACAATCAACTGTGTCTCTGGGACAGTCAGTTCTTGCTAAAATTGGATGTGTGTGTTTTAGGGGTATTTTCAGCTCTCTTGTAGACCAAAGTTAGGCTCCCAGCTGCTTTGTACAGACTGCCAAGAGAAAAAGATCAAGTGTGCTTGGAGCATTTGTAGGTATTGTTGGCATGGGAATGTCCTGTGGTTGTGGGATTCATCTCCCTGCGAGACAGAAGTGGGTAGGATTTGCACCAAACGCTCTATTCCAGTTGAATATCTGTGGGTGTAGGTGTGTGCTCTCCTGTGTTGACAGATGGGAGCTGAGTGTCAGCATTCCCTACCTGGCACTTGCTGGAGGAGCAGTGTGCAGTGAGTCAGCGCTGCGGAGTCGCCACGCAGTAGTAAACAGAAGCCCAGGAAAATGTGCTGTCATCCCCTCAGAGTCTGTTAACTGGGAGTGATCCTGAGCTCTGACACTGCTCATCAGTTTGCTCACTGAACTCCTCTGAGCTCGTGGTGACTGCATTTGTGTTGGTGCAAATTCAGATGTCGCACAGCGTGAGAAAACTGTCAGGACTGGACTGGCATATAAGAATGGAATTCTCATGGACTAGCTCAAACTGAACCCATGACACATAATAAAAACTACAGTAGTGTAGAGTTCATGGACTAAAATGTCATGTTTTCATAACTGGTTGTGGTGTGTGCATGAAGCTGCAGAAAACTTGTAATGCATGTGTAGAAGAACGAGTCCAGCTGTGGCTCTTCAGAGTCATTAAAATGTCTCTGTTACTCACTGAAAAAGGAGCTGACTGGTGCAATTAGAATGGTAATAAGCATCTCTGAAGTCTTGTGTCTGCATACAAAATGATGTCTCTCTGTTCAAAACTCTGGGGAGCCTGATGTTTTGCTTGGGATTGTGCAGAGCTAAGTAGATACCTTTTCATATTAAAATCTATAGATCTTTTCTTTTTCTAACTGAGAACACTTCTCAGTGTGCCCTAGAGATTTAGTCCTCTTAATTTCAACTAGGCTGCTATATTTTCTAAACCAAAATTGTATTGTTTGAACCTAGATGAATGTATCTTATTCGCTGACTTAATTCGGGTAAATCAAACCCTTTATTTCACGAGCTCCAGCAGAGAGTCATTAAGCAAAATAGACTTCAAGCAAAAATGCACTTGTCACCATTATTGACACAGACTTAAAGGCATGCTCTAATATGAATGTAAGCCAATGGAAAGAAAGAGCTCAAAAAGTTACGAGTTTTTGTTTAGAGTAGGACTAAGGGAATCTGTTTTGTTTTCAGATGGGAGTTCTTTGTCCTATTCCAAATCACATGCTTAAACCTCCAGCTGGGACACAGTGGTTTATCATGAGAATTGACAGCCCCCAGGGAGGAAAGCAGCAGCTCTGAAGTAATTTGGAAAGCACCAGTGGTCTTTGAAATGGAATTCTTAGAACATCCTGTCTATGAGATATTTATGAATCAAATGCTTAGCCTGTAAAGTGCTAGGAACTCCATGATCGAGGAATTCTTGTAGACTTCTGGTGTTGAAAAATTTGTGCAAGTTTGTAGGAGAAGCTGCTGTTCAGTGTAGAAAATAAGCAGTGTGTGTGTGTCTTGCTGAACTCGATTTATCATCTGCTGTTAATGTTGGAGGAATTCTCGTGTTTAGCCAAGCATTCAAGTAGTTGGCATTACTGATGGGGTTCTCTCTGCAGATTCAGTTCTTGCTTTCGCATTCCCCCAAATGGACTGGTTCCTGTTTGTAGGGTTTTGGAGCTGTTGGAGGTTACAGACTGTGACCAGTTAATAGAGTAGTAACAGAGTTCATGCCACAGATTTCTGTTGAAATTGCTTTAGTTACACAAAACTCTTCAGTTTGATCAGAGCTGTGGTCTGTATACCAGATGTTGCAGAGCGGAATGATGGAGGGTATTTAATTTTTCACTTGCATATTTTTAACTGTATGTAAGAACTTTTTGTTATAAACGTGACACAGCAGGTTTGGCAGTGCTTCCATCTAAACAGGGTGGATGAGAAAAGGATTATTAGTTCTTGAAGCATTTGTTTTGGTTAACCCAGCTTGGGTTCTTTGGCTGCTGCATCGTGTTTTGTGGCATCCTGTTTCCATCCCAGAGAGACTCCTCTATTTTCCTTTTCTCTTAAGGTTATTAGCCACTTCTCCATGTCTCCCATGTTTGAAAATTACAGAGGATCTCTTTCAAGGGCAGAAACTGACAGCTCTCTTACACCCTCACCTCCACTAGATACACTGTGGTCCCCAAGTCTGAGCTTTGGGTTGAGTTGGGTTAAAATGAGGAATTTTCTTTTGAAGAAATAGCAGTTGCATGACAACAGCAGCAGAAGTGGAGTTGCTTCTCTGAGGCAATCTTATTTCTCTTCCAAGGCTCCTGGCTCCATTTCCCGGTAGACTTCGTTGTTCCTGTTGCTTTTGTTATTCTGTTTTAATGAGATTGTCATTTTCCTCTCTTAAGACTATTGTTTTCTGCAGAGTGAAAGCAGACAGCAGTAAACTGGGACATTTGATTTTACAGTCCTACTACCCTCTTTTCCCACAAAGTTTCCCTATTTCCCAATGAGCTCTTAAGATTATTTTGATTAGCATAGCTCCTCCATGTCCAAGCTAGAGGAGTCTCCCACGCTGCCCCTTTGGGAGAAACCAGTACTGGAGATAATAGAGTAAACACTGACCTTTACTTCTGTTGGGATAAATGACAGTATTGCAACTATCTTAAAAATGTAATTGTGTCTTGTCCCAGGAGACTCTCACAGTGTGAATGGAAGCCAGTTGAGCTTCTGGAGGAGGGTAGAGCAGGTTTAACCCTGAATTCTGCTGCAGTGCAGCCTAATTGTTTTTCTGCAGCCTTTTATTGTGTGGCTGCTAGATAGAGATTGTGGTCCTGCAACATCTGTGGTGTGGTTTCTGCAGATAGATTGCTTATGTTCAAATTTTTTGGAGTAGAGTATTTTGTTTGACTTTGTTGGGTGTTAAATATGGATTCAGCTCCTTGGGTGAGGGGGGACAATTGCCTTAAAGGCTTCGATAACTTGAGCATTCTTTGAAAAAAAAAATAGACAAGAATCTTGCTTGCCAGAATCCATCTTATTATGAATTGACTGTGGATCTGGATCATGGTTTGATCTCTGGCTCGGTCTTGCATTGTTTGGAGTCCAGCAGTGGCTGGCTTTTGGACAGCTTGTCCTAGAGCGAACTTGTGCAATACTGTCAGCAGCTGTAATTATCACAGGAATTCTGCTGAAGAGTAACTGCTAGACATTTGTCAGACTGCTGATTGTGTTGGGAAGCCTTGCATTTATTAAATCAGCACTCTTTTTTTTTTTCCTCTGTCTCCCTTGACCAGATGAATTTGATGCCTACATTATTGTGTCCTTCGTAAATGCCACACTGGTGCTGTCTATTGGAGAGACTGTAGAAGAAGTGACTGACTCTGGATTCCTGGGTACTACACCCACCTTGTCCTGCTCTCTTCTTGGTGATGATGCTTTGGTACAGGTAATGGAAAGCTGCTTCTGACACGTCCTACTGTGTCTGCCACTCTCGGCTCGCTGCACGGATGTGTTTTCTTGCAGTAGTGCAACACATGTCTAAAGATGAGGATTGGCAGAGAAGGATGCTGATTCAGTCTTTCCCTTTTTATGTCTTGCTAAGTGAAACTGGACCAGTTCAAAATGGTCCTAATCTCCTTCAGTAGTTCCTTGCTGTGGTTGAAAGATGCAGTTCTCCCAGCTGGCAAGTGTCTTCCTGCTGGTTTGGCCTGGTGCATAGCTGGTGTACGCCAGGAGCAGTTCTTGCCTTTGGCTTCTGCCGAGTCAGAACCACCAGTGAAAGGGGAGTTGTAAAGAAACGGTAAATGCAGAATTGATGTGACCTTTTTTCTTCCTTCAGGTTTATCCGGATGGGATCCGGCACATCCGAGCAGATAAGAGAGTAAATGAATGGAAGACACCAGGGAAGAAAACCATTGTAAAATGTGCTGTGAACCAAAGACAAGTAGTGATAGCACTGACTGGAGGAGAACTGGTTTACTTTGAGATGGACCCGGTATGCGTTAATGTTGTGAATGAGTTTGGAGGAGTGAGGTATGAGTTGTGCCAGGGATTGATCCTTGATCAGACCTGCAGAAAAGGATTCAGTAGCAGACCAAGCATCCTTCTAGAATGGATAGATCCAAACCCTGCGTATCTAGACCGTGTCTATCTGAGATAATTTAATGGCTGATTAAAGTCTCTCAAGCTCATAACTGAGGCTGAAAATTGTGTATTTGTACTCTTGCTCTTCTGGTTCTTCCAGTTGTAGCTGAAATAAATTGTTTAAAAATTGTGATATTGTTTACATAACAAATCCAAAGCATTGTTCAAAAACAAAGTAGCTAATTAATAAGTCATGTTTTTCGTTCTCAGTCAGGACAGCTGAATGAGTACACGGAGAGAAAGGAGATGTCAGCCGATGTCGTTTGCATGAGCCTGGCCAATGTTCCCCCTGGGGAGCAGCGTTCCCGGTTCCTTGCTGTTGGATTGGTGGACAACACTGTCAGAATTATTTCACTTGACCCTTCGGTGAGTCACTGTGCTGTTTTTGCCCTTACGTTGGTTTGAAACGTTCAGAAGAATCCTCCAGAGCTGAACTGTGTCCATCCAAACTGTCTTTCCATATTAAGGTGGGTGAGCAGGAATGGACAGCTTGCATGGCTTTTCTCTGCTCAGTGCGAGGAAATGTGGCCCTTGGTCCTTCCCTGTAACAGTACCCTGGTTTTATTGAGAATCACTTATGCCTCCAGAAGTTCAGCTGATGAGTCACAGAATAATTTTCTTCTATTGTTTATTTTGGATGGGGTTTTTGTTGGGTTTCCCCTTCTGATCTCCCTGTTTGTACCTGTACTAAAAGCAGACTCATTCTGCAAGCAAGTTGGCAGCAAACCAAACTTACTATTTGTCTACCTGCAACAGATGAAGTGTTCAAAGCTGGTTGTAGTAACCTAAATTTTGCTCAGCTCACTCCATGCTAAATAGCAGCAAATCGTGCTAGAATGGTTTGGAAGGATCCAGTTTATCTTCTCTAAAGCCCAGGCTTCTACCACTCCTGCTTACCAAAATGCATGGAGACAGAATCTGTTGTGACCCTTTCCTTTTTTTCTGTGCTGAATATTTCTTTCTGGAGATCTAAAAGGACACCTTTAAGCTCCTTAGATGGAACTTGAACCCTGTTTTGCCACGCCAAGCCTTGCTGACTGGCATCATCCCTCTGTCCTGTTTCCCCAGGATTGTTTACAGCCCCTGAGTATGCAGGCGCTGCCTGCACAGCCCGAGTCGCTGTGCATTGTGGAGATGGGTGGCACAGAGAAGCAGGACGAGCTGGGAGAAAGGGGCTCCATTGGCTTTCTGTACCTGAACATTGGACTGCAGGTGAGGGGTTCCTGCCTGGTTCTGACAGGCGTGTCTTGAGGAGCCTGTGCTTGAAAGGTTGATTGCTAAAATAGCCCTGTCATCATGCAGTGCAACACAAAGCCTGACTTCCCTCTTTGTTGCAATGTGTTTGACAACCGTGACTGGGGAATTCACTGTGTGACTTTGTAGAGGTGTGAGTTTCCCCATACATTTTTAGACTAAAGACTAGTCAAAAGACAGTTTATTATCCCAGATTTTATGTAGGACAGACTGTGCTTTTCCCATTCAAGAAGGAAGGCATATTTTAAGAAATATTTCTGGGTGAAATGTTGAGCAACACTTTAAAAACTGTCTGTAGGGCAGAGTATCAAACAAGTAACTGCCCACAAGCAGAGGCTCTGCTCTAATAACTCTGCTATTACACAGCTTTTTGTTACATCCAGTACAGACTCTCTGATCTTTGACCAAAAAATGTTGTTTTGACAATTCAACATTTAGTAAAAATAGCACAGTTCAGGTTCTTCCACACGCCTCAAGTTTGATGTCAGAATGCAAACTCTTTTTAAGAAGCATGAGTTTTTGGGTAAAACCTTTGTTCCAAGAGGGATGGCGATCTGGAATCCACCCTCAGGTTTTTATGGCTTATGTGATATGCTAAAGACCTTGGTCTGTTTTTTTATTTTCAAGGGGATCCTTTCTGCCCTGTAGGACTGTGCAGGAGCTGTGCCTTCTTTGGTATTAAAAGTGTGGCTGTAGGGTAGAGTTGTACTGACAGCTAGGAAAACAAGCAGCTAATTCTTCAGCAACTGCCTCTCAATTGTTTTGAATTATGCATATAGTAAGTTACTTCTTACCTTCAACCTGGGTTTTTTGTTCTGCTGCTGTCAAGAACGGTGTGCTGCTGCGGACCGTGCTGGACCCTGTCACTGGCGATCTCTCTGACACCAGGACCAGATACCTTGGCTCCCGGCCTGTCAAACTCTTCCGTGTCCGAATGCAAGGCCAAGAGGCGGTAAGGGAGGCGAGCTCTTGCAGGGGTGCACATCCACTGCCCAGGCACTGCATCCCAGATTTTCTTATGGGTGGGCAGGGTGGGGAAGGATCTGTGCAGCACAGCAGGATCCTGTGGGTAAGGGTGGAAAGTAGAATGACTTCATTATGGAGGTGCCTGGCTTGCAGCTTGTTCTTTCACAAACAGCCTTGTTCTTATTCCCCTTACTGCTGTGTAGTGCTGCCCTGCCTTCTCTGAACTAGGATTCATCTGACCCATAGGCTGTGTTTACAGTGTGCTTGGAGAGCTTTAAGCAGATTCTTGGACTTAGAGACACATCTTGCCTGCTTTAGTGCACAGAGAGATGGAGAGAGCTCCGTGCAGAAAACTTATCCTTGAATGCTTGTTGCAATGAATGGTTGTGTCCTTGCATGTTGGGAATAGCTCAGCCAAGGGCTGGACAGCTGCCATACATGGTTCAAGGAAAATATTTGCAAGATTTGGCATAGAAGGAAGAATGTGTTTCATCAGAAGTGCCATTTCCAGGCCTTCTGATGTGGCACTGGGGAAATCAGCCACCCCCTGCCTGACTCATTTTTGGATGACACCTTCAGAGTTGAGAAATATTGCTGATCAGCATAGGGGGCTGGATCTGGGAATTGGAGCTCTGCTGTAGTGTTAAGGTACACTGGGTGAATCTCTTGAACTTGCTCCTACCAGTTGTAACTTGGAGATGAGGAGCTTTGCAGCTCTAGCAGAGAATACCTGTAGAATAACCGAGTGCTTTTCTCCTTTGAGATCAGCTGTTGTCACTCAGGCAGAAGCTAAGGTTGCACTGAAACTCATTTAGCCAAATACATAAAGCTGTAAAGTTTGGAAGTCAATCTGCTTCCTTTGTTTCTTGTAATTTGATTTAGGCTAGTGATGGTTTTCAGTAAATTTCACTTAGTGTGCTATAGCATTTGGATTGTGATGAAGCAGTGAATACTTATTTTAAAAGACCTGTTCCCATTAGAACAAGCTATTAAAAAAAATGTGACAGTATTGTTCATCTTGGCTTTTACAGGTCATAGTTTTAGTGCATCTCCTTTGGAGTATTTGTTGTCTTGATAGTGCTTTTAAGTTCCTTTTCATGCCATATGCGATTTCCAGAGAAAGCTGAAAGTAAGAAATGTCTCCCCAGGTATGCTCTGATCTGGGTGGGGTACACCCACAAGAGTTCAGTTGTTGCAGTGGGGAAGAGTTGGACGCTGTACATCCATTCCTGTTGCATAAAGTCAGCTTGCCTCCATTCCCAGACCTAACAAATTTGCTGCCTGTCTTTCCCAGGTGCTGGCCATGTCAAGCCGTTCCTGGCTTAGTTATTCCTATCAGTCCCGCTTCCACCTGACTCCCCTGTCTTACGAAACACTGGAGTTTGCATCTGGTTTTGCTTCTGAGCAGTGCCCTGAGGGCATTGTGGCCATCTCCACAAACACATTGAGGTAAGCACCAGGAGGGAAACACAAATGCTTCCAGGCTGGGATGCCGGGTAGGTGAAGCAGTGGTGAATTCCACCTGACATTCAAAAGGAAGGAGGTAAAGTGACTTAACTTCAAAAAGATTTTTGTATTATGGATATTGATGTGGATAGTGACCCACTTGGATGGGTTTCAGAAAACAGACTATTTAAGGAAAGTTATGCTGTCATAAAGAAATGGGTGTGCTGCTCAGATTTATATTTTCTAGCTTTTTAAAATAAGTGTATTTCAAGTTATTCTTCAACTCTCTGATCCTGAGAGAGGGAAGTTTTTAATAAATGTGGACCTGTTATATATTAGGATCTTGTGGTTTGTGATCTGAATTGGCTGTTTTGCAGGAAATGAGCCGCGTGATTTCAGAAACCAGAGACATGACAGGGATGCGTTTGTTGCCTTTTTAAAAGTTCAGCTGAGATACTAAAAAGATAAATGAAAATAATGGACCACAAATTCAGATGCTGTGCTGTATGCACTTGAACAGGCACTTTTTTCATATCTGTCCTCATTGAAATATTACAGCATTCATTGCTTTTAAAGGAGCCATTCTTTCTGGAAAGACTTGTGGTTTTTAGACACCAAATGCCAGAAGAACTGGCATTTCAGCTGGCAAGTCACAGGAAGAAAGAGCTGGCATTGCCTTTTTCATACTCTTTAACTGAAGTGCCTTTGAGGAGCATTTGATTGTATGTCAAAGTCAGTGTCACATTTAGATTCAGATGATGTGTTCTCCAAACGTGCACTTTCCTTCTCCCATGTGCCTTTTGTTCCACTTGGCATAGACTTGCTTCAGCACCAGTCAGAATGCACCCTGGGACAGCAAGAGCCCTCAAAGACCTTGTGCAGCAGCACACACACCTGTCTCACACACCATGGGCTCCCATTTTAGGATGTTAGTATTGCTCTGCTCTCTGGAGCTGTTTGCTAGTTGCTGTCTGGCCTGAGAAAGGTGCTGCTCCTCTCTAGCACTAGCCAGTTTCACAAAGAAAAAGTTCTGTTCCAGTTTTGTTCTCTTGGACAGCTGTTTTCAGACCATGTTCAACACGTCGCATCTTTGTCCCCCAGGATTTTGGCACTGGAGAAGCTGGGAGCAGTCTTCAACCAGGTTGCCTTCCCGTTGCAGTACACACCCCGAAAATTTGTCATTCACCCAGAGAGCAACAACCTGATCATCATTGAGACAGACCACAATGCTTACACTGAGGCCACCAAGGCACAGAGGAAGCAGCAAATGGCTGAGGTAATTGGGGTGGGGGACAGGTACACCCACCTGTTCCCAGAGGGGACTTCTGCAGCTGAAGTGCTCCCTGCTCATTAGTTCCCAGCTGCTGTTACCTGCAAGGCTTTCTGCCCTGTGTGAATGCTGGGGCTGGAAGAGGAGTGGTGATCTGCCTCAAAACACAAATTTCAGCAGAATGCACCACTTCACAGTGTTCCTTCCTTTGTGTGTTGCTAGGGCATATTTCAAGAACCACCCTAGTGGAGGACAGTCCTGCTTGTGTAACACCGTTCTGTGGGGTTTCTGTGGTTGGTTGAGGATGCTTGCATTTCAGTGGGTTGCTTATTTTCTTCTCAGGATTGTTTCCAGGGTTGTTGATTTGAAGAAACAGCTCCCCAGTCAACTGTCCCTTGGGCAAGACAGAGCTGACACAGCTCTGAGCTGTAGAGGCTCCCTAGGGAATAAGCTCAGGGTGGGTGGAAGCTTTTGGGACTTAATGGGTTTTATGTCTTCACCTGCAGTAGCTTGCCCCAGAATACTTGGGTTTAGGCAAAATAGGGAGGTTGTATTCTATGCAGAGCATCAGCATGCTGGGAAAGGAAATCACTGAGCTGTTCTTTTCTCCTGTCCTTTAATACCATAGGAAATGGTGGAGGCTGCAGGTGAGGATGAGAGGGAGCTGGCTGCAGAGATGGCTGCAGCCTTTCTGAACGAGAATCTTCCCGAGTCCATCTTCGGTGCTCCCAAGGCAGGGAATGGTCAGTGGGCCTCTGTTATCAGAGTGATGAACCCCATCCAGGGAAATACATTAGATCTGGTCCAGCTGGAGCAGAATGAAGCTGCTTTCAGGTAAGAAGCATTGCCAGATACAGCAGGAGGAGTCCCTGCTTGTGATGAGTCTTAGGTGTTTTTTTCCTTTTGCTTATCTGTTACCGAGCTGAAACCCAGATGGAACATGTTTTCAAGAGACTGGCTTGAAATTCCAGAAGTGATTTGTCTTGCCTTTCCTTCCAACCCTGACCTTGTCTGCATGTGGCAGTGAGAGCTGGTGGTGCTCCCGATGTGGTTGCTGGACCTCAGGGCTTAAAGAACAACGGAGGGGTGTAAATGACAGATAAAAGAGCTGGGAACAAGACCGTGTGCTGTTATCTCTCACTTTTCCTTCTCATCCAGATAAACTGAGGATAGATTAAATGAAAAGGGAAGTGTTAGAGGACTGGAGGGGAAAACCAACACAATAACCATGAAGATTAGCAAGTGCCTCAGCAAGTGAAGTAGAGTTAGGTCATGTTAGTCCAAAAGGCTGACCTGCCATTTCCAACCCGCCTGAGCTATTTACTGAGCAGGAAATAACACTGGAAGATGGGGAAAGTTATTTGTGCGTGTCCCAGTGGGAACAGCCTTTGAAAAACAGCTTCTAGTAGAATTTTGCCCTTTGCTAGGCAGTGTCTAGCCTGTGAAAGTGTAAAGTAACACTGGGCATTGTGAAAACAAAATGCTTTGGGCATATGTGACAGCTGGAACACATATGGGGAGTATGGAAGAAGGAGCAAATCTATGTTAAACATTTATACAAGGAGGAAAAACAACCTCTTAAAAGGAAATGTCAGTGTTGAATGGTTGGACTCTCAAATCTCTGCTGGGCAGGTGCAGGTTGTGCTGTAGGGTTTCCAGTCTGGGTGTGCAGCAGTAGTGATGTCCTGGTGTGTCCTGTCGTTTCCAGCGTGGCTGTGTGCCGGTTCTCCAACACTGGTGATGAGTGGTATGTGCTGGTGGGAGTCGCCAAGGACCTGATTCTGAACCCACGCTCAGTTGCTGGTGGGTTTGTCTACACATACAAGCTGGTGAATAGTGGTGAGAAGCTGGAGTTTCTGCACAAGGTGAGGGGAGTGATGGGGTCATTTCTGGCCTGAGTGTTGGAGTACCTCTTACTTGCCTGAGTGCTGCAGTGATATTGTAGTACTTGGTGCATCCTGGGCAAGATTATCATGCTGGGGTTACACACTGGAAGCAGCCTTGGAGAAAATTAGCTGCATCCTACAAAATCATTTGATACATCATTTGCAGAGCTGAGGACTAAACACAGATCTTGCAAGAGTCCCAATTTTACCCATCTAATTGGGTAAATTGGAAAGGAGCAGTGTTTTTCATGCCCCTGTTAGGGAGGGGAGGGAAATGGCTCTGTTTGTTTTCTGGAATATGAGCTCAGAGAGCTGCTTAAGCGCTTGTTTACAGAGCAAATTTGTACTTGGGTCACTTGAACCCTGATACTAAGACTATCAGTCCTTGGCTGACCATGTGCAGCTGGTGTGAGCTGTCATCTTCCTTGGATGCTGTTTGATTGTGTAGAAATGATTAGTGAGCAACTTGTTTGATAGGTCTCAGGGGCTTCAGCAAAGGTTTCAGCAGAAAAGTTACTGTTCTTCCCACATGCTTCCAGCATGGCTGAGATTTGAGCAGATGAACACATAGAAAGGAATGTTGTGGCTTACTCACTTCCTAGAGTCCTGATGCAGGGAGTGGGCTCTGTCCTGGACCGTGGCCTTTTCTGGTGCCACTGAACACCCACTGAGAAGCTGATAGAGCTGAAGTTGTGAAATAAACTTCGATTAGCCAGTGCAGCCAAGCTAGGAATGCTGTAAATGGAAGCTCTTAACATGTTCACCTTCTCTGCTGTGACTGATCATTTTGGATTGATTAGTGGTGGGAGATTTTTCAGACAGTAACCCTGTCTAAGTTACTGAAATTGTGGACACACTGTAGTTGTTCATATTTAACAACTTCTTTGGTGGCAATATCAGATGGCTGAATTACATTCATGCCTTGCTTGAAAGCAGTCTGGGTAGATTTAGGCAAAGTCTCAAGTTTTTCTGTTGGAGGTAAACCAAAACTAAGAACTGAGGGAACCAGACCTTTGTCTTCTTTTGCTGCCTGCCCAGTATGGGCTTCTTACAGAAGTCCTGTGTCAGCAGTGTGTTGTGTGTGAGTGCCCATGGCTCTCTTGGCTCTATGTGTGACTTCTGGTGCTGTCTGCCTGCAAAGGACTGACCTGTTGCCTGTCCTGTAGAAAAAGAGTCTTATTAGCCTTTTACATTGAAAGCCTTGGTACAGGCCGGTGAACTTCCATTAGCTGAATCTGGTCTGAAGGTTTATGTAACGTTAGCTCTCTTAATGAGAATTTCACAGTCTTCCTCTTCCCTCTCTAGACCCCTGTGGAGGAGGTCCCTGCAGCCATTGCTCCATTCCAAGGCAGAGTCTTAATTGGAGTTGGAAAGCTCCTGCGTGTATATGACCTGGGCAAGAAGAAACTGCTTCGGAAATGTGAGAATAAGGTACTGCCTTCGGTCACTGACCAGAGCTGTCCATTTAGAATGAGTGATATTTTGCAGAAAGAGTGAAACACGGGGTTTAGCTGCTACTCCAGCCCAAGTGTGTCTGTTTATTTGGTCATCAGAGCTGTGTGTTTGCCTTGCTGGTTGCATCTATCCAGAATAGTGCTGGACTAGACTGGGCTGTTGTGCTGCCCCTCTGCATCCCCCCAACACACCATTTACTTAACACCATTCTGACAGTGGTGTTGCAAGTTCCTTTTTGTCCCAGCTCAGTGCAGGCTGTTAATGACTGTGTGCCGGGGTCTGTAGAGACTGTTCCTTTGGGTGCTGCAACTGTGAGAGGTTCTTAGCGAGACAGAAGATCATCACTGGAAATGTTTCATTAGTTTGGGTGATCAGAAGCTGGAGGGTGCGTTTGACCACCACGTCAGATGCCCAGAATGTTGAAAAGGGAATTTTCTCCTTGAAGTAGATGGTCCTTCTTGCTGAACATCTCTGGTACTTTAGGAAAAGAAATAGCAGAGCGTGATTTTCTAACTCTTAATTGCCTGCTCCTCCCTCTCTCGTGCAAGCTGCAGAACCTGTGCCAGTAGCTCATTACTGCACAAAAGAGCTCCAGCGAGCTAACAGACTGGGAATTTGTAGGGGAACTTTTTTTTTGTTGTATGGTTTTGTTAGGTTTTTTTATTCCCCTAAAACATGACTCACATGAAAAATTGAAGCTTTTCTTCTTGGGCCTTCCATGACCACATAGCGAAGAGACATGGAAGCAATGCCTGCTTGTAAGGATGCCCTAGCATCTCCAATCATGGGCTCACCAGCAGCACATGTTTTCTGGACAGTGTTCCTACAGGGAGGGAAGGCTGTGAATGCCATATGGTGCATGTTAGGTTGCCCTGTATTGATGGTGTATTTAGCGTGGGATTATAGTATGGCAGAAATGAGGGGTAGTTTTGGAGGAAATGATGGGAAGTGGGGAATGAGCCGTCATTCACAGGGGGAAATAGTGTTTCAGCTGGTGTAGGGTTATGCTTCGCTGTTTGAAACACTCAGGTTTTGTCCTTTCTCTCAAAAGCACATTGCCAACTACATCTGTGGGATCCAAACCATTGGGCACAGAGTGATTGTCTCAGACGTTCAGGAGAGTTTCATCTGGGTGCGTTACAAAAGAAATGAGAACCAGCTCATTATCTTTGCTGATGACACTTACCCTCGGTGGGTCACTACAGCAACGCTCCTGGATTACGACACTGTGGCTGGAGCAGACAAGTTTGGTAACATCTGTGTGGTGAGTGTGCCTTGCTGAAGTCTGGGCTTTTTAGACATATTTTCCCTTAAAACATCCATGATTTATCTTAAAAGAATGATAATCTGTCATTAGCTGGAGACAACGCCCTGTACCATTGACTTGTTTTCATGGGGTGACTGTCATCATAGTGGGCTGCAGTTTATCTGTTTGTTAAAGGAAGCAAATAAGTTAAAGGATCAGAGAGTCATAAACATGTTTCTGAAGTGTCCAGTAATTCGTGTTTATATTGCCTCAAAACTTACTGTCAATAAGCCTTGAAGGAAGCTTGTTGCTGTGAAAGGGCCCATGAGTACTTGAGTCAGGGTTATCACTCTTACTTTTTCTGACTAAACCTCATCGCTGGCATTTAGCTTTCTCTGTCACTTCCTCTTCACAGTTGGCTTTGTCAGCCAGCACTTCCCCACTTGGCTGGATTTCAGCAGGGGAGGAGGAAAGAATAGATGGTCTTTCTGGCAGAGCTTTGATCTCTTTCTGAAGCGTGCTCGGGTGCTTTGGAGTGCAGAGTTCAGCAAGTGTCAGATGCTGTGCCTGCAGGATTTGGCCAACACACACAAATCAGTCCTCTTGAGTTTTCCTGCCCCACATCCATCAAACTGTTTCCTTAGTGGAAACCACCTTCAGATCAGTTTGACTGTACCTCCCAGGGTGACCTGCAAGTGCCAGACCAGGCAGAGGCTGGTTGTGAGGCCCTGCCTGTGTTCCTGAGTGATGGGCTATTGGACTTGATACCACAGTTGTTATATAACTATAAAGGCTGTTTTGGAGAGGCACCTGTGTGATTCTGCTGTAAGTGTGAAGTGGTTCTTGCACAGTCCACAAAAGCAGCCTTTCAGACAGCACAAGGGTTCTCCAGAGATAATCTGCTGCTTCTCTGCAGCTTGCTGATTCTTCCTTCCTCTTTCAACACAGGTGAGATTGCCTCCCAACACCAATGATGAGGTAGATGAGGATCCCACAGGCAACAAAGCTCTCTGGGACAGGGGCCTGCTTAATGGAGCATCACAGAAGGTAATACTTTGTGGGAAGCACGTGGTTATTGTAGGAAAAGAATGCACTGCTTTTCTGTGAAGGACTTTGCAGTGTTGTCCAGGAGATGTATTGGCTGCTCTGCTTCTACACAATCTGCTGTGTTGTGGGTTATCTGTTTACACTGTTGCTGCAAGCCAAATTTCTGAAATCACAGCTGAAGCCTATTTGGTGTGTTTGATGGAGGCAGCTCATTTTCTTTTGCTGTTTCTCTCATTACTTGCATCCGTTTGTCCAGCTGAGTTTTGCCATCTGGTCACAGGTGGAAGGCACTTCCTCTCTAGAAAGGCATTTCAGAACTAGCAGTTGGCTGAATTTATTCTGCTTTCCTCTCTCAAGCCCTTTGATGCTTTTATATAAGCTGAAGAAAAAACATGCTTCTGTGTTTGCCTTTCAGGCTGAAGTGATTATGAATTATCACGTGGGAGAAACGGTGCTTTCCTTGCAGAAGACCACACTGATTCCAGGAGGCTCTGAATCTCTTGTTTATACCACCCTATCAGGGGGGATAGGAATCTTGGTCCCTTTTACTTCCCATGAGGTAAGCAAGCTCAAGCATCAGGCTGCAGTCTTGCTGCTTTTTGTGCGCCCATCTGCAGCCAGTATATTATATGTGCTGCATTCCCTGGAGGGCTCCACAGTGGCTGAAAACCTGAGCTACAGGAGAGCCTGTGGTTCCAGTGCAGAACGGAAGAGAAGGAGTTTGCTGAGTCCTGCACTGGTTCTCTAAAGAGTTGAAAGCATTCCTTGTTGCACTGTTGTTCTGAATCTGTGCTTTCAAGGACCTTTGTGTGATTCAATGTCTGAGGAGGGAGGAGTCCTTTGGCATGCTTTGTGTAGCCTCTAAACTGTTGATCAGGCAGTGATGTTTCAAGCCCTGAGGAGGTACTCTGTTCTCTATTTGCCGTGGCCTCTTGGAGCAGTGGATGGCAAGACATTCCCTGTTGGAGCTGCAGCTCCGTGCTGCACAGCTGCTCTGTGCCTCATTTCCTGGGAGGCAGATCCTGACCAGGGTGGCTGCTTAGCTCTGCTGTGGGTGCTTCCCAAGTAGAAACAGTGAAGGAGTAGCCGTGACTTTGGCTGCCATGTGCAGGGCTGCTCTGGCAGAGTCTGTTAATCACCCAACCACAGAATGGTTTGGATTGGAAGGGATATTTAAGGAGCATCTCATCCTACCCCAAATGGCCATGTAATGGCAGTGTTTCTGCCAGTGCAGGAGCACCTTCTGATGGGTGTTGTCTTGCCTTGCTGGCAGTGCTGATGTGTACCAAACTGTTCACTTATCAATCCTTTATCTCCCCAGGATCATGACTTCTTCCAGCATGTGGAAATGCACTTACGGTCTGAGCACCCTCCTCTCTGTGGGCGAGACCATCTCAGTTTCCGCTCCTACTACTTCCCCGTGAAGGTAAGCCCTGAGCATGTGGAATCACCTGGTCACGGGGTGCAGAGGGTTGCCTTGGGCCACTGAGGTGCCTTGAGGCTGGCAGAAGCAAGGCAAGGTTATTATAGTCTTGAGCCAAGGCAAGGGTAGTGTTCAGTGGGGAGAACTGAGGTACCGTCAGTAATGGCTTGTGTAGTGCCTGTGGCAGCTGGCTCTTGAGCAGCACTCTGTAAGGAGAACAATACTTAGCACTTAATCCATGTCCGTTTTGGTTTCTGAACTCTTGTAATGAGCCTCCTGAGGGCTGGTCCTAAGACCCAAGCCCAGAGGTGCTGTAGCTGCACTTCTCCACTTCCCACAGCATCTCCATTTTCCACCAGGAGAAGAAGCATTACGTAGCTGTTGGTGTGGCTGGGTCAAACTGAGTGCTGCCCTGGGTTATGTTTTTTCCACCACCACTGGAAAGGGAAATCTAAGTTCAGAAACAGCTGTTCCTGCCTCTTTCTGCTTTTGAGGAACTGTTAGAAGCTGTGAACTGCTAAATGCTCTGACCAGACGGATCCCAGTAGTAGCTACTATCAGAGTAACGAGTGTGGAGTCAGCCAGAACAGTGTCTCAGCAGATGAAGCTTTCTAGGTGCACAGGGTGATGGTCTGGATAAGCTTGATGCTGATTTGCAGCATACACAGCCTCAAATACTGCTCCCATTTGATTGAAGCTGCCTTTGTCATCACTCACAGCTTCCCCCAGCCTTCCTAGTGCAGGGCTCAGACCCAGGCAGATCTCTCTTCCTTTCCCTTGTCTGATTCTTCAGCTGCACCCAGACCTTTTGGGTTTCTGTTTCGTTAATCAAGCTGGCCGGTAATTAATGTGATACTAACTGCTGCTATTCAGCAGATGAGGTCACCAAGTACGGTCTTGTTTCCAGGACAGGATTAAGAAACTCCTGGGAACAAACTGTTTGTGGCCGTTTTCCCCTGTTTAGGCAGGGTTCAGTGCCTCTGTGTGGTTTCGATTCTGTTCTCTCCTCTTTGCCCCTGCAGAATGTGATTGATGGGGACCTGTGTGAGCAGTTCAATTCCATGGAGCCCAACAAACAGAAGAATGTGGCCGAGGAGCTGGACCGGACCCCACCCGAGGTGTCCAAGAAGCTGGAAGACATCCGCACGCGTTACGCTTTCTGAGTGGCAGCTGGCAGGGGCAGAAATGCTGGTGGCTCCTCTGGGTGTTCTTCCAGGCACCGCTGGGAGGAGGAATGTGTGCTTTTCCCCCCCCTTTTTCAAATATTGGTTTGGTCCTCTTGGTTTATGTTTCGAAGTAATGTGACTCCAGTAAATACAGTATCAGCTATTAGGTTTCCCAACACGTCCCGCTGCCTATGTGAAGGCTCCTGACATTCCAGCTTCTGGCCAGAGCAGTTCTCTCTTGGGAAGTGCCCAAGGCAGGATGCCAGCTGACCCTCAGCCCCATCTCCTTGTCCTCCCTTTCAGATGGGGGAGTCCCAGGATGTCTTGCTGAAAGTTCTGTAGGGCAAATCCAGCCGAGTCTTTGTTGGGCCAGGTGGGGTTTGTGATTTCCCAGCGTTTTAGAAAAGGAAAGGAAAGAGCTGTGGCATGATTCAGGATTACCAGGCTCCTCTTGTAGTAGCCAGTGGTGAGCTGCTCTGTGCTTATACTAGTCCAGGGAGCAGCCAATGGGAAGCCGGCTGTGTGGAGGGTGTAACTGTCACACTTGTCTTGAACGTTGTCTTCTGAATTGCAAGGGGGTTTTTTGGACTTGCATTTCTGACTGTTTTCCCTGTAAATAGAGTTTTGTACAATGTTGACTCTCTTGGGGGTGGGGAAGAGCGAGGCCTGAGTCTGGGACTTAATTTGTTTCATAATAACTTTGGCAAGAGAGTGTCTCCAAGCTGTGACTGTGAGCAGCACATGAAGAATAAAAGCCTGTTTTTTCACTACCCTGGCGCTCTTCTCCTTCGTGGCAGCTGCTGCTGACCTGAGCAGGAGGGGAGGAGGAGGAATACAGAAATGTGCACACCCTGAGCCCTGTGCTCCTGAAGGCCCCTCACTGCCCCCCTGCCCTGCCTGGAGCTGCTCCCCTGCTGCTTGATCTGCCCTGAGGCACACACAAAGCCGGCTGTGGAGAGAGGGAACTCTCATTTCTGCAGCCGTTCCGAAGCATGGCTGCACACTGGGGCTCCTGTGTTGCCCAGTGTAGCAGCTGCAGCTCTGGGAGGAGCAGCTAGCAGCCACGAGGGCTGGGGAAAGGTCTGTGTCCCAGAGGCTTGGTAGCTGGCTTCAGAGGCTCCCGGTTGGAGTGCACCCACACAACAAGTGCTTCCTGGTTCTGCTGGGTTGCTCCCTGCTTTCTCCTGCTGGTGGGGACTGACTTAGAGCCCGTGACATCCCGATAAGGATGCTGTTCCTACTTGGGGCTTGGAGAGGCAGGTGGTCCTTGATGCCTGTGCACCCTTTGAACAGCTTTCACATTCTCTGGTGCATGTAGTGTGTGGGGTGAGGGCAAACACACCCTCCTGCCTTTGTCCTTTGCACCCTCTCCCATCCTGCATTGTATCGGCCTCGCAGGCCTGCCTGTCAGGGGCTTACAAGGCCGGGCTGCGCCCTTTGGCTCTGACATGTTACGTGGAGCCCCACCCGTACTCTGACGGCAGAGCGAAGGGCTTTGTTCTCCCGTCCCTAGCCTGAGTGGGGGCGGCTGTGTCAAGGGAGGGGCGAAGGGGAGCTGAGCTTTGTGGGGTCCAGCTTCTGGGTTGCCATGGACTTCAAAGTGGACTTCCCTGTGCTCCCTGTCCCTTGTCCTCCCTGAGGGAGTGATACTTTGGATCAGAGAGCACTTCCAGCAGAGCTCCAGTGACACTTGGTATTTGTCATGCTGCTGTCCAGAAAGTGAAAGTGGGAGAGGGGGCGTCTTGAGATGTTCCCAAACTCGTTCCAAGCACAAGGTTTTACTTCCCTGGCTGTGCCTGGTGAATAACCTGCTTCCAGTAAAAGGCAAAGCCTGGGAGGGACCCATTCCCAGCCATAAGGCGCCCGTGGCTTGTGGGGAGCTGCCTGAGCCCCCAGCTCCCCTTCTCTGGGACAATGAAAGATTCTCTGTGAGACTTCCCCCCCTGCAGCCACAGGGGTCTGAGGTCCTGCTGCCGTGTGGGAGCAGAACTCCTGGGGCTGTGCACTGGAAGCTGTTTGCCTTGGGCTCATCCCAGCACTGATTTCCAGCCAGGGAGAGCAAACCGCCCCCAGCACAGTGCTGCGCAGTTCCGCACTTTCTTTTCCTCGCCCCATCCCAGCTGCCAGGCTGATGCATACGTGGGCAGGGAATGCTATTAAATGGCTTCCTCCAGCGACTGCAGCAGCTGCGGGCAAAATCCCTGCGGACACCTGAGTGAGGAGCCGGAGCAGTTCCTTCCCTGCTTAGAGCTGAGCATCTTCTCCCCAACAAGTGCTGGGAGAGAGGCAAGGGCTGTGCCCAAGACTGGCCAGGACCAGGGGAAGCTTGGCAGGAGCACGGCAGTGGCCCTGACTCCATGCCAGGGGAATCCCAGTGTGCTCTCACAGGCAGAATTACATTCCTTCCCACGCGTTTCCCTGGGAGCACTGACCCACTCTTTGATAGCCAGTGTTTCTTGCTGACCCTTTGGATGCTCAGCAGCCCTGAGCACAGAAACAGTGGCTCTTCCAAGGGGCTCTTCAGCGTGATGTGGGGGAGGACAATGTCCCATGTCCCATGTCCCCTGCTCCTGGCAGGAGCTCAGCCCTGAAGCATCCTGAGGGGATGATATGGACTTGGGCCAGAGGGAGCAGAGTCCTGCAGGCCTGGAGCCAGCCAAGAATACCTCAGCCCCTCTGAGATCAGTGCTGCAGTGCAGCCCTCCCTCGGGTGCATGCTGGGAAGGCACTGGGCTGACTCCCACTTTGATTGCCCCAAACCGTGCCCATGGGTGCTCAGCCCAGTAAATGCCCTGGGACACCGGGCCAGGAAAGCCCAGCACCCTGGGGGTGTGCCATTGCTGGCAGAGCAGAGCGCCCTGGGGAACCTAGGGCTGTGCAGAGTGGTCAGCTGGGCACCCCAGGGGCCATGTGGGCACCTGACTGGGTTGGGTGGGCACCTTGCAGGGATGGCTCAGCACCCTGAGGAGTGGAAGAGGCATGCACCATAGTCGGACCTGCGCTCAGGGGCACCTTGCTGGTGCAGTGAAGCACCCCGAGGAGTGGGGAGGGACCCAGCAGGATGAGCCAAGCATCCTGGGGACACTCAATTGGATGTGCTGAGCACATTGGGGGTACCTGGCTAGGTGAAACTGAGCAGCTGAGCATCCCGCGACACCCAGCCTGGGTTCGCTGAGCAGCCCCGGGGGCGCCTGCCTGGAACAGCAAAGCACCCCGATGTGCAGGGAGGTACCCACGAGGGTTAGCCAAGCACCCCGGGGACATCCCAGCCTAGGCTACCTGCGTATCCTGGGGACAGCCACGCGGCTGGGGTAGCCGAGCGCCCGCGGCGGGGCAGGGCCGGACTCTCCCCGGACCGTGCGGGGCGGTCGCTCGGTCCCCTCTCCCCGCCCGGCCCCCGGCCGCCGCCCCGCCCGCTCCCCGCGCCGCCGCCCCCCGCCCGCCTCCCGGGAAGCGCGGGCACGGCCCCGCCGCCGCCGCCGCCCGCGGGTGGACGCGTCCCGCGCCCGCGGCCCCGCGCGCCGCGCCAGGTGGGTCCGCGGAGCCTCGCGCGGGGGGCGCGGGGGGCGGCCGGGCTCCCACGGCCCCGCTCGGGGGCGCGACCCGGCCGTGTTTGCCTGGGGGCATATTGCAGGGACACGGCACGGAGGTCCCTTCACTAGGGATTGTGGGTGGCACCCCTTCGCGCCGGGACGCTGCACGGCGCCTTGGCGTGGGGGCACGGCGCGGCACACGGCACGGCTGCTTTCCCTTGGGACATGGCATCGCGTGGGGACACGGCGTGGCCCCCCTGGCACCGCACATGGTGTGGGGACGCAGATGGGGCCCCTTGTGTGCTGGGATATGGCACGGACACAACACACCCTACTTCGCAAGGGGACACGCTGTGGAAGATGTGGCACAAGGACGTGCTATGGTCTCCTTCCACAGCGTGGGGGCATGGCAGAGCACCCCTCACAGGGGTGTAGGGACACGACGCCTCTGTGTGGGGACCCGGCATGCGGTGGCTTGGCCATTTCACCAGCCCCATCCCCCAGCGCTCCTCGGCTGAGGCCGGACTAACTCATCGCTGGGATAACGGGGTTGGGTTGATCTCCCTCCTCCCGTGGAAATCCCCTGAGGGTGTCATCAGGGAAGCCCTGGTAGCCCTGCCCCAAACGGGACAGAGGCATACACGGCTCCACGGCCACCCACAGTCTTTTGGCCACTGGAGGCCCACGAGAGGCTGTCCCTTCCCCGCCGCCCCCAGGGCTCGGAGCGGGTGTCCTGCCCTGGGGCTGCAGCCGGGGCTCTCTTCCCCCAGATTCCCTCTTGCAGTCTGGGGGTGCTCCTGCACCCCTGCAAACACATCCCTGTGACGGCCCCGGGACCTGCTGCCTCCTGCCACCAGCTGGAGAGGAGAAGCCAGCGGGGACTGCCGGGAAGGGGGACTAACCCCCCATCCATGGCAGGGAACAACTGTCCGGGGCTACCGGAGAGCAGCCAGTGCCCGGAGCCTACACCTGTCCCTTGTCCCCATACCATCCACGCCACTGCCCTGGAGGCTCCCGGTGAGCCCCAGCCATGTAGGCACAGCCTGGGGCTCCACTGACGGCCACCATCAACATGCAGCAGGGCTACGCTGCCGTCCTATGTGAGTACAGCTGGGGGACAGGGGGGATGGCCTCAGGAGTCACCTCAGTGGGTGTCCCTGAGGGGGCTGATGCCGCTGGCTTTGGCTGCCCAGGTGTCCTGGCTGTGCTGGGGCTGGAGGCCGCGGCGCCGGGCGAATGCGAGCTCACCCGCCTGCTCCAGGACAAGTTGCAGTACGAGATGCGCCTGCAGTACATGGTAACCCCAGCTTTGGGAGGTGGGGGGGCACATGTGGCATCGCAGGATCCCGATTTGCTCCAGGGGGGCCATGGTGGGGGGACAGCACCCACTGATCTACAGTGGCCAGGTGCTGGGTGCTGTGTTTTTTACCAGGGACAATTTGTGCCAAATTGTGCCCAGAGCTACTTCTGCTGGGGGCCGGCCACATCAAAGGCCTTTTGCACCTGCTCCCTGGTGTCATGCTGAAGCTGGCAAGGATGTGCCCATTACTTTGCCCCTTGCCAGCCCCCCTGCTCTTCCTTGCCTTTCCAGAAACACTACTTTCCCATCGACTACACAGTCCAGGTCCAGTACGAAGAGGTGCTGAGGCCGTCCAACATCACCCGCCTGGTAAGAGGGTGGCAGGGGAGAGTCCCGTGATGGGAGCGCTCCAGGGACCCACGGGGGCTGCATGGCTCTCACCCTCTTGCCCTTTAGCGCAACGGGACAGTGTCGGAGGCAGCACTGCGGTACCTCTGGTTCCATGTCAGCTCCCAGGCGGTGCTGCGGATCCGTGAGGTGCTGCCAGAGAAGCACCCATCCTGGAAATACACCCAGGAACTCTGCCAGCTCTTCGATGCCCTGGGTGAGGAGTACAGCAAGTACCGGCAGGTGAGGATCTCCCCGGCACCCCAGCCCAGCCGCAGGTCACACCCTCGTGTGCTGGGAGGACACGCACTGAGCCACGAGCACCGGGAGGGGACTGCACGGGCATGGACGCTTTACCTGCGTGTGGGTCCCGTGAAAGGACTGACGGGGACGGGCTGTAAAGGACAGAGGCTGGGAGCGGGGTGCAGGGGCCTGGGGCAGTGCCCACGCGAGGCTGCACATCTGGCATTGGTGGTTCAGTGGTAGAATTCTCGCCTGCCACGCGGGAGGCCCGGGTTCGATTCCCGGCCAATGCAACAGTTGCTTCTTTTTCTTGCCTGCAACCCGTCCCCCTTGGGGGACCGTCAGACCTGGGGAGGGGAGAACGAGACTGTCACACACACCGACCTCCGTCACGGGGTGACACTACCACGGCTGGCGGTTGTGGGGCATCAGGCAGAAGATGCCCATGAATTCATCCCTGTTTTCCCGGTGACGGTCCTGCCTCTCTGCTCAAGCCTCTTGTGCCTCGATGGAGCAGCTGAACCCTGAGGCAGCTGCATTTGGGTGCTGGGTGTAGGTGACCTGTCACGGCTGGGTCCCCAGTGTGAAGCCAAAGTGTGGCTGGGTTGTCCTGTGCCACGGGGCAGGTTCTGCAGCCCCTCTGAGGAGAGAGGGAGCCTTGCTCGGTTGTCATCAGAGGGTTAACTCAGAAGGCTGCTGGTAGCCTCTCCTTGCACCTTGTAGGTGGTGATGTGAGGCAGCGGGAAGAGGGGTTCCCGTGGGCTGGAGCCGCGGTGTCAGAGCTGTGTTGGGGTGCAGTGTGGGGGTGTTCAGAGCTGACAGGGCCTGTCCCTGCAGCTCGCAGCCGGCTGGGTTAGGGAGTGTGGGGGAGGGCTGTGGGGATTTGCACATCTGGCATTGGTGGTTCAGTGGTAGAATTCTCGCCTGCCACGCGGGAGGCCCGGGTTCGATTCCCGGCCAATGCAACAGCTGTATCCTTTTGCACCCTCCTGTTCTTTGGCGGCTGCCAGGGTGCTCATGGAGTGGCTCAGAGGTTCTCCCCTGCGGACCTCCCGTGGGTGCTCCCTTGGGCATCTCTGTGGCGTGCTCCCTCTGCATCTGCTCTCCGGGCTGACTCTGTAATTTGTGTGGGTGCTCAGGCCCCGAGGGTGGCAACAGCCCTGCCTGCAGTGAGTATCATTGGCTTGGTACCACTGGGGAGCAGGAAGAGAAGATGGTTTTGGTGAATGACAGCTCGGCTGGGTGGCAGGGAGAGACACTGGCTCAGTGACACCGAGGGGTGCTATGCCAGTGACAGTGAAGGTTTAGGTGCTGGCTCCTGTCAAGGGTGCCCAGGCCATGGAGGCAGATGGCAGCTGTGGGTAGTTCCACATCTGGCATATATGGCTCAGTGGGACAATTATTGTGCTCCCTTCTCAAAACCCAAGGTTTAGTTTCTTGTCAGTGCAGCCCAGTGTCCTGCCTTTCAACTCTGCAGCCCCCACCCTCTTCACCTGACTTAGACTTCATGCAGCCATGGGTTGCTTGTGTCTGGGAGGTGCTGCTGCACCCCAAGGCAGTTGTATCTGGATGCTGGATGTGGGTGGCCTGTCACAGCTGGGTCCCCAGTGTGAAGCCGAAGTGTGGCTTGGTTGTCCTGTGCCACGGGGCAGGTTCTGCAGCCCCTCTGAAGAGAGAGGAAGCTTTGCTGAGTTGTCTCATCAGAGGGTTAACTCAGAAGGCTGCCGACAGCCCCTCCTTATGGATGAGGCAGCAGAAGAGGCGCTGCCGTGGGCTGGAATCGCGGTGTCAGAGCTGTGTGTTGGGGTCCTCTGTGTGTGTGTCTGTGTGTGTGTGTGTGCACATCTGTGTTTCTGTGCCTGTGTGTGTGGTGTGTTCGCAGCCAGCAGTGCCTGCCCACGTTGCACTTTCTCGGCTGTATTTGGGACATGAGGCCGTGTGGAGTGCGTTGGGATGCTCTTCACATCTGGCATTGGTGGTTCAGTGGTAGAATTCTCGCCTGCCACGCGGGAGGCCCGGGTTCGATTCCCGGCCAATGCAACGAGTATGTTTTTTGCACCCAGTGTCTCTGGGGGGACCACGGGGATTGCCCTGGGTGCCTGGAGGGATTACACAACTCTCCGGCACATCCCTTCCCCTATGTGGATGTGAGAAGTGTCATTGACGGTGGAAGAAAGCCAGGGCACCTTGGTGACCCGCCGGGGGACTTGGTGACGGAGGGGCACCCTGCCCTATGGGCAATGACTGTCCATGGCTCACTGACAGCGGTGGCAGTCACAGGGGTCTTTGGCTCAGTGGCAGTGAAGCCTTCATGAGTCTGGGGGGTGCTGCCATATCCAAAAGGTGGCTGTGTTTGGGTACTGGCTGTGGGTCCCTGTCATGGCTGGGTCCCCAGTGTGAAGCCAAAGTGTGGCTGGGTTGTCCTGTGCCACGGGGCAGGTTCTGCAGCCCCTCTGAGGAGAGAGGGAGCCTTGCTCGGTTGTCATCAGAGGGTTAACTCAGAAGGCTGCTGATAGCCTCTCCTTGCACCTTGTAGGTGGTGATGTGAGGCAGCGGGAAAAGGGATTCCCGTGGGCTGGAGCCGCGGTGTCAGAGCTGTGTTGGGGTGCAGTGTGGGGGTGTTCAGAGCTGACAGGGCCTGTCCCTGCAGCTCGCAGCCGGCTGGGTTAGGGAGTGTGGGGGAGGGCTGTGGGGGATTGCACATCTGGCATTGGTGGTTCAGTGGTAGAATTCTCGCCTGCCACGCGGGAGGCCCGGGTTCGATTCCCGGCCAATGCAACAGCTGTATCTTTTTGCACCCTCCTGTCCCCTGGGGGACCTTGGTGACATCCTGGTGATTTGTCCCTGCAGACAGATGTGGAGACGGTGGTGGCCGATCTGGTGAAGCTGATCCACAGCGCGGGCGCTGAGAGCCGGAGCAAGGCTGTGCGCCCCAAGGCACTCTTGGACAACTGCCTCAAGGTCATGCGGATGCTCTATGGGGTGCCCTGTGAGTTGGGGATCAGCTTGGGGGGCCCGACCTTTGGGAACGCAGGTGCCACACAGGGGGGCTCTGTCCCACACCATGTCACCTGTTCCCTCTGTTCAGGTCGGTGGGAGTCCACCTAACCCTGTGGAAGACCCCTTACTCGACACCTCCTTGACCTGGAGCTTCGGATGCTGCCTCTGCTCTGCTCCTCCCAGAGCCCCATGGGGGGTTCCCAAGGAAGGTGCAAAGGTGGGACAAATGCCACTCCTTCCAGGACCAAACACAACCCCTTCCAGAACTGTGGGACCATTTATGGCTGTGGAATCTTGTCCATCTGAAACGTCTGGCACCCTTTGCATGGGTGTGGGGTCAGACACAGCCCCCTGTGGCAGGCAGCTGTTGGGGGGACACACAGTCCTTGCCCACAGGGCAGGTGAAGGCATCACCCTGTTTCTCTCAATTTGTATTTTTTCCTCAGCTTTCATTAAACACCAGTTAATTCTCTAGCATTGCAGCTCAGCTTCCGACTGGGTCCTGGGAACCTCCAGCCTTACCCAAAATAAAGGACCAGCAAACAGAACCCCACTGCCTCCTCTGCCTCCTCTTTTGGGGTATCAGCCACCCCCCTCACCGCTGTGGGGGAGACACTCACTGATAAACGGACTCCTGCAAAGCCGCCTCCGTCAGCCCCAGCTGCTTCCCTGGCAAGGAAACATCTGGATTTGTTTGTTGTGCTTGGCGGCGCAGTGCAGGCGGCACACTGGAGGGACTGGGGCTGCCTGGCTGCCTCCTCCTTTTACAGCTCAGCTAATTACCTTCATCAGCTATTAGAGACCTTAATTGGTGTATTCTTGGCTTAGGCTCATGAGTCCATGGGCATTGCAGCATGAGTGGAGGAACGTCTTCCTCTTCCTCCTCTTCCTCCTCCTCCTCCTCCTCCTCCTCCTCCTCCTTTTTCTCCTCCCCTCATGCCTAGTGATGATTCCTGTTTATATAAAGCCCATGCAGAGCTCATACAAAACCCACCAGTGATGATCCACTGCTTGATAAGAGCTTTAACTAGAGCAACCCTCTCTCCCATCCCTGCTGGCTCTAACAGAGCCCCCTGTGTGGTCCAGGGACCCACCTGGGGCTGCCTCAGCCCTTGGGGCTGAGCCCCAACCTCCATCTCCCTCGTGTCAAGGGAATGATCCTTCATCCTCCTCCACTGTGGGAAAACTGAAGCTGTCCCTACAAAATGACCCCTGCCAAGCTTCCCAGAGCATCCCCACAGCAATGAGCTTGCCCAAACCCTACCTGTCCAGCCCTCTTGAGATACTGTGTGTTTTCTTCTAATCCCTCTTTTGAGAGATGGCTTCAAAAAAGTCAGCTGAGAGCCTCTACAGGAATGCACTCACAAGATCGAGAATGGGAGCCTGTTTACAGTATCTTCTGGTGTACCATGAGGGATGGTTTCAGGGAGGGTCAGCCCAGGACGCCCTGCCCAGGTCTCAAAAGACATCTTTAGGCATGTGCTGAGACTTGGGAGATCTCCCGCTGTGAAACTCCCCTGCTGCTGGAATAGGAAGAACTTTTGCTGGCCTTGAACCAGCAAGAAAAATGCCTGGCAGCATCTTTGGGGTGGGCATGGAAAGGTCAGCTGTTTTGGGTGTGGGCAGACTCAGCAGGACAAGGGCTGAGTTTGGGAGCTGTCCGGGATGTCCCCATAAGCAGTATGGCTTATTGCCCTAGAGTGAGGATACCCAGGGGATTCTCCTGGCCCCAGGGGATGCCTTGGATTCAGGACCACATTGGGAGCATCCTTATGTTGCCCTGGCCCAAATCAGCATCCCAGGCCAGGGGGGCAGCAAATCCAACTCATCCTCCAACCTGTGCATCCCCGTTTTTATTCCTCTGCCCATCTCTCCCTCCCTCCCCGAATCAGAGTGAGCCTGGAAATGGCAATTAATTCACTTTAATTAATTATTTAAGCTCAGTGGGCAGATGCTGCTCTCACCAGGGCAGCCTCTGCCCTCTCCAGTCCCAGAAGGTGCCGTTGCTGGTGGCTGACAGCTGGGCCAGCAGCTGCAGGACGCCCCGCACGCTCTCCTCCACCGTCACCGGGCCCTGTCACACCCAAGGGAAGGGAAAAAGTGAGCCAAAATTCTCCATCCCAACACCCCCAGTCCCACCTATGGTATGGTGGAATGCCAGCTTCATCTAGGTTGGTTTGGGAGCAGCTGGAGATGCTCCAGCAGCCAAGTGATGCAGCTTTGCACAAATTGATTGCCCCTCATTTGAGTGCTGAAAGGATGGAGGTTAATTTTTTCACTCCTAATTAAAAAGTGACTCGTTTGTCAGCCAGAGCAAGGTAAGGGACAGCCAAGTGCAGAACTGGGGTGCCCTCTGCTGACACACCACCAGGACGGAAAAGGAAATTAAAAATAGGGAGGAAATTGGATGGTTTGAGGGGAAAGGCTGGAATTGTCCCCTTGATGTGGTGGCACAGCCACTGTGGGACCAAGGGACTGCACAGATGTGGGTGCCCAGGGAATCCCTTCCCATGATCAGGAAGGGATGTTCATGGTAAAGAGATTTCCATGGGAAGAAATGCCCTATGAAGTGATGTCCATGGGAAGGGATGTCTATGGGAAGGAGCATTTCTGGGAAGGGATTTTGTGAAAGGATGACCCTGAGATGGAATGTTCATAGGAAGCGGTGGCCTTGGGAAGGGATGCTCCAGGGAAAGGATGCCCCCAGGAATGGATACCTGTGGGACCATGCTGAGCTAGGATGGCCATGCACCTCCCATCACTCACCATCCCCGGTTCTAAGGGAGGTGTCACATGCCCAGGATCCACAGACACGCAGAGGATCCCGCTGCTCCCGTACTCCAGGGCCAGGCATTTGGTGAGCATGTTCAGAGCAGCCTGGAAGGATAAATTCCCCTCCTTACCATCATGACCTGGCAATGCCATGGCCAGTGGTGGGGGGAATCCCAGAGGAGGTGATCCCCAAATTCCTCCCTGTTGTATTGCACCAATTAGTTCACCTCCCCATCCTCCCAGTGGCAGTACCTTGCTGCAGCGGTAGCAGATGTCCTGCCTCTCTTCCCAAGCCTCTGCAACCTCGATGGAGCCCAGGATGCTGGAGATGTTGATGATGGCAGCTCTGCTGCAGCTCATCTCACGCTGCCCTTTGGCCTCAGCTGCCTCCTTCAGCAGGGGCAGGAAGGCCTGCAGGGGATGGGATCTCAGGCATCACCATCCTCTCTATTCCCAGTGTCTGGGGCAGGGGTTGCCTGTGTCCTCACCTGGGTTGTCTGCAGGGGCCCGATGGTGTTGGTGGTGTAGACGAGGCTCATGTTCTCTGCTGTCTCGGTGGCCAAGGTGCTGCGGCGGGTCGTGCTGGTGTTGTTAATCAGGAGGTTGAGGCCAGCACTTCCCACCTCCTCCCTCACCTTTGCCACTGCTGCCTTGATGCTGTTGGGGTCTGTCACATCTGCAAGGGGACAGGAGGGTTTGGGGACAGGCCGGTGGCCATGACCCAGGCAAGATGCTGTAGGACATGGCACCAGGCAACTCCCAGCCACGGAGCATCCTCCTGGTCCCATCAGTGACCTGGTTGAACTAAGCCAAACCAAGGGATCCACCTGCTTGGTGGCATTTCCTGGAGCCACCCACGGTTGCAATTAAATCCTAAGATGCTTCATCCCATTCCCGCCCCAGCACTTACCTAGAGGCAGGATCATGACGTTGGGAAAGCCCAAAGCCACTTCGTTGACAGCCTAGGTGGAGAAAGCAGAGGGAGGGGGTCACGTGGGGGGTGACACCTGCACCGTGCCGGGGTGGGAGGAGGGTGGCCCCTCATGTCACGGCCGACAGGTTACAACAGGACCCAGTGGGAGCAATTTGAGATGAGTCGCTGCTTCTCTGCATCTGGCTGAGCCCGGCAGCTCCAAAGCTCCCAGCAGCCCCCCCTGCACCCCCCATCATGCACATACCTGTGCCAAGAGAGGCAAAAAATTTAAATACATACACATTTAATACATACATAGGTATTTTTAGTATTTTTAGTATTTAATACACATATATGTATTTTTGTTTCATATCTGTATCTCTCTATATAGATGTATCTATATATATTCACATGTATTTTTCCACGCCATTCATCGCGCAGGATGCCGGCACTCAGCCTCCCAATTCCAGTTTCGATTGTGGCATCCCCCAGGCACCCATCCCAGAGCTGACTCCCTCCTGTCCCCCCCGCGCCGGCGCCCTCCCTACCTTGCCCTGGGGGTCCAGGCAAGCAGCGAAGAGGTGCCCGGGTGGGCTGGGCTGCTCCAGCAACCCCTTCAGCAGCCCCAGGCCCAGCCCCCCATCACAGCCGGTCAGCAGGACACTGCCCACGTTGAGCCCCTCCATCCCCACTGCTCTCCACAGCCGGTTGCGCTGCCCCAGCGAGGTTTGGCAATCGGCCTCGATAATCCGGGAGGTGGCAACGCTGCGGGTGCTGCCGGGATGGGTGGAGGTAGGGGGCACCGCCTGCACCCCCTCTTCTGGAGGGGATGGGGCAGCAGGGTGCTCCTCTGCATCCCAGGGTCACCCATCACCTTGATCATAGGGTTGTTGCACTCCTCCACATCCCAAAACATCCAGCCCCCTCAAGTCATGGGAACCCCAAAGGGGTAATGGTACCTTCCCGCCTCTTCCCCATTACTGGGGTGACCCCAGAGAACCACAGGAGCACAGGCAAGGCTATTAATTACAGTACAACCTTTATTAATACTGGAATCTTCACAGTGCATTCGTTACTTGTAGCAGTGACTATGGAAAATGGGGGAGGGGGGGGAAAGGGGAATTACCACCAGAAAAAAAAAAGAAAAAAAAAAAAGAAAAAAGAAAAGACGGAATGAAAGAAAAAGAAACGTGGCAGAGGGACAGGGAAAAAGGGAGCGGCGGCAGAGGCGGGAACACGAGGGGGAAAAATAAATTAAAAAAAAAGAAAAGAATAAGGACCGAGTTAACAACAGCACCAGAAAAGTTACTTCAGTCGAAAGACAGGTCAGTTTTTTTTCTTTTCCAAAGAATTTTTGTTTTCTGTACAAAATAAGAGACCCCCCCCTCCCTCAAACCCAAACATTTGTCACTTGGCCTCAGCGGTTCTGGGCAGAAGGGGAAAGGGGGAGAACTAAATTGTTATTCCTAAAGGGGAGGGCTGAGGGGCTGCGATGCAACAGACAGCAGGGTGGCGGGGGGCTATGTACAGCGGGGGGGCCGGGGGGTTGTGCTTTCCTCCAGCCGCCGGCAGAAATCAGCTGCTTTGCCTGGGGGGTCCAAGTCAAACCTCCTGTGCCTGGACCCACCTCTGAGCGGACCTTGCACAGGGTCTGTGGGCGCTGAGGGAGAATGAGTGGGCTTGCAGGGGGCCCCAAGTGATCCTTGTGAGGGGGGCAAAGTGGAGGTTCAGCATCCTCAGTCCCTGCGCCCCGGTGTCCCCCACAAGACAGAGGGGATCGCAGTGCCCCTACCCCCAGCCCCCCCACCCTCTCACATGTCCCCCACTTCTTCTTCCCCTCCTGCACCCCCAGCCCATTACTTCTGCCCCCTGGAATGAGGCTGAGCTGTGCTGGCCCCAGGCAGGCAGCTGGGGGGAATGGGACCAGGGCCCCCCACTCCTGGTGCTCCTGGTGCTCCATGGCTGCCACAGCCCTGCTGGCACCGTCCTCTCCTGCTGCGGCTGGGGCCATCCGCCTGCGCCCGGGGGAAAGAAAACAGAGGAGAGGGAAAGCGGGAGGGGAAAAGGAAAAGAGAAACAAAGGGAAAGAGGGGGAAAAAAAGGAAAGGAAAAAAGAGGAAAATAGAAGGGAGGAAAAAAAGAGCTAGAAAGGAAAAGAAAAAGAGGACAAGAAGAGGAAAATAAGAAAAAAAGGGAAAATAAAGAAAATAAGAAAAGAAGGACAAGTGACATAGAAGAACAAAAGAAAAAAGCAGAAAAAATAGGAGAAAGGAGAAAATGAGAAAAAGAGCAGAGAGAAGGCCAAAGAGAGCAAGTGAAGGAGGGATGTAGGGAGAGGGCAGGGCAGGAGGAGACAGAGGGGCAGGAAGCAGGGGGCACCAGGGAGGGACGGGACAGCGGGTGCCGGCGGGTGGGGGTTCCCGGGGAGGGGCGGCTGTTGCCCCCGGGGGTCCATTGGGCACGTCCCCGCTGGCCGGGGCGTCATCACGATATCCGCGGGGCCGACCTGTCATTGGTGACGGTCCTGCGCAGGCGCACCCCGCGCCGGATGGCCACCAGCATGTCTTCGGCCGGGGGGTCCATGGAGGCCGCGGGGGGCGGCGCGGGGGTCTCCTCGCTGGGGCCGGACCCCACGAGGGCGGTGGGGAAGGGGAACTGGCCTTCCCCCAGGGCGTGGGCGCCGGCCACCAGCTCCCCAATCTTCTCCACCAAACTGTGCCGGTTGGCAGCCAACTGTTGGTCCTCCTCTTCCTCAGCGGAGAGGTGCTGGGCGGCCCCGGGGTAGACAGAGATCTCCATGGCACCGCCACCCCAGGCAGTGTTGGGAAGGCTCAGCCTCTTGGGCGAAGCTTTGGCAAAATCCAGGGGGTTCGGAGAGGCATCATCAGCATAGAAGACGCACTCTTCACTGCCCACCCGCGTAGGCCCAGCATAGCCAGGGGAGTCGGGCACTGTGGGGGTCTTCACGGGGACGATGGGGGGTCGGATGGGGATGGGGCCAGCATTGGAGAGCGTACGGCGGACCGAGGGTTTGGTGGAGGGCGTGCGGCGGATGGTGGCCACCCCCGGGGTGGTGCCGGCCGGTAGGTTGGTGCCGGTGGGCAGCCCAGCGGTGGAGGCGGGACGCTTGGTCTGGATCATCCGCCGGTAGTTCTGGGCGATGTTGCTGTTGCGTGGGATGGTGGAGGACTTGTCGAACTCACTCTGCGGGTCACACTCCACGTCACCGTTCACCGAGTAGCAGTCGTAGTCGGAGCCTGCGGAGGGAGCAGCACCATCAGTGTGGCTGGGGAGGCGGAGGGGAGCCAAGCCCAACCATGCCATCAAGGCCAGCCCCTGCCACCTCCACTGCAGCACAACAACCACCAAATTCAACTGCCGTGATCGTCACACAACCACTACTGTCCCAATCATTGCTGGCACAACATGCTCACCATCAAAACCAAACATCACCACTGGAAGGAAACCTCAATCACCCCAACCATCACACTGAAATCACAACCAAACCCAGCTGTCACCATCAAAACCACCCCAGCCACAGCCATGACAACATGATTACAGCCAATCTCCACTGTCACCACCACGTGCTCATAACTGGCTCAGCCATTATCACGCCAATATCATGACAGACGTGGTTACTTGACCTCCAACTACTGACTCTGTTGCCATCACCTATCATCTGCCACACCTCCACCTGTACTCAACCTCTGCACACAGACACACCACTGCAAACCATAACCTGTTATAGCACTTCCTAGCACAACTGCACTCACCGAGTCGCAGCTAACACCCAAATAACCAGGAAAAGCTGTGGCTATTTGTGGTACCCCGCCAGCCCCTTCACAGCACGACCACAGCCCAATGCTATGACACCCAGAGCACACAAATGTGCGCCAGGACCACCAAGACCTCTGCTGTGCACTCCCCGACTCCAAGTGCTGTTTCAGTTGGTCCCAGGTACCGCGGTGCCACTACCTTGGGAAGGGATGGTGTCCTCAGAGCAGGAGGGGGTGGTAGTCTGCGTGCTGTAGCCACTGGAGTACTGCAGCGAGTCCCGGCTGCTCTTCTGGTGCTCCAAGCTCAGCCCACGGGTCAAGACCATGGCCAGGTCGCTGGCGGCAGGAGACACCTCCTCTCCATGCTGCTGGGGCAAGAGGCACTATCAGCACCCTGGTTCCTCCTTGGGGAGCCCCCAGGAGCCCCCCACCTCTGTGCCCTCCCTGCTGCAGCCGGTACCTTGGCGGCAATTGTAGCCGGCGACATCCGGGGCCTGGGAGTGTCCTCAGCACCGATGCCCGGGTACCCCCCAGCAGGAGAGCCCATCTCGGCTTCCCGCAGGTGCTCCACGCGGTCCTTGCGCCGCTGCAGGGTAGGGACCACCGGCTGGTCATAGGGGCTGGCCTTGGACCAGTCCTGCAATGGGCAAGGCATGCGGTTCATGCTGGTGACACTGGGACTAGGAGTGTGGCAGGAGGGGTCTCAAGCTGATGTCCCCTGTGTCAAGCCACCAC
Source organism: Chamaea fasciata (assembly GCF_029207755.1). Lineage (NCBI taxonomy): Eukaryota > Metazoa > Chordata > Aves > Passeriformes > Sylviidae > Chamaea > Chamaea fasciata. The sequence continues at coordinate 9,388,878 of NW_027094097.1, forward strand.
GGGTGCTGCTCAGGATGCTCTGCCCCATGCAGGAATGGAGGGGAGGGTCTGGGGCTTGAACACCATGAAGTGAGGGGGGAACCACGTGTGAAATGCAACCCTGGTGGGATGGCAAGGACTAACCGAGGTGGGGGAGCTGCACTCGCTAACTGACTGGCAGGTTTCGGATGCCTCTGAGGACGCCGAGCTGGAGGACTTCTGCTGTGCCGTGACGAGCCGAGAGCCGGAAGGTGAGAGAAGAGGCAGTTAGCTAACAAAGCCAGAGCCATGACCCCAGTTAGAGCAGCACCCACAGCTCCTCTGGCTGAGCAAGGCCCCCAGCCCTCCTCCCCTCTGGCCGTGGATGCAGGATGGCGAGCAGGATGCAACCTTGGCAGTGGGGTCAGGAACTGAGATGATGCATTGCCCCAACCCTTCCTCTTTCTCACCCCAAGCCATGCAAAGCCAACACGTATTTTGGGGAGTGGGGACCTTGCCGGGTTGGTGATGCCAGGTTAGCATGGACAGGAGGGAATGGCAACTCCCTGGGGATCCTGCAGCATCCTTGGTACTGGGTATGGTGCAGCATGAAGGGGAAGCTTTGCTCCATGCTGCCTGGTTCTGACTAGCACAAACTGGGTATTATGGGCCTGCATAATTGGGAAACACCTTGTTCTTCAGGCACAGGGAGAGGGATACCTGTGCCCCATCCCTGGCAGAATTCATGGATGGGGTTTCTCTGCTCTGTGGCCCAGGATGCCCCCAAGTATGTCAGGTCCCCTCAATATTCCCAGTATTTATTTCCCATGATGCCAACACATATGGAAATACTTCTGAGAGTGGGTCTCATCACCTCTGCACTGGACCCTTGCGCAGCACCCAGCACCACCCACCCATTCTACGGAAGAGGAAACTGAGGCATGGAGGCTGGCAGCGTGGACCACCCTCCCTGTACCTGGCTGGTGATGTCCGAGGGCATGGGGGAAGGTGGTTTGGAATAAGCGGCGTCCTGGGAGATGAAGCCGGAGTCGTGGGAGGAGACGCTGGAGAGGCGGGTGGCGGCGGCAGGGGGCTGCGCCAGGCTGCGGTAGCGATAGGTGGAACTGGGTGAGCAGGTCTGAGCCCCGCCGGGCCACGCCATGCCACCCTTGGCACTGCTAACGCTGCTGGGGGGGCGCCGGGGGGACGGGGACACGCCGGTGGGGAGGACAAAGGAAGGAAAAGAGAATTTAAGACAGGGGTTTGGAGGTGACAGGATGGCCAGCGCCCTGCCACACACCCCAGCCTGGGGAAACTGAGGTATGTAGTCCTCCTGGGGGTGTCCCTTTGCCTCCTGGGGTGGCCCTGTGGCAGGGAACGGGCTGGGGGACATGACAGAGGTGGTATGCTTGCCCCCAGACACCCATGCACAGCATACATTGTCCTCAGACCCCAGATGATGTGTCAGGCCCCCATCCTCCCCCATAGCTCCACCAGCCCTGCCCAGCACACCAAGACAAATTCCTCCATATTAATGGGAGCCACTTGCCCATACGGACACGAGAAGGTGGACATGCACCTTGTGAGCATCCCCAAAGGTCGTAAGCATCATTAACCCACTGAGGTTAATGAAGAGGGCTGGATTTCCTGGCTGTGGTTGGGTGTGGAGCCCACCTCACCATACCTGCACATGCTGGATTTGCGGGAGCTGGAGCTGCTGGGTGAGGACGGGGGCGTCTGGTAGGACCAGCTGTAGTCAGAGCCCTTCAGGTCCTTGATCACCTGCAGGAAAGATGGGATCTAAGTCCCCCCAAAGATGCTCCTCTTCTCCTCTGACCCCTGGCTCGCCCCTACTGACCTGCTCACTGGCGGGGGGCAACTTGTGGGGCTCAGCGGTGAGCACCACCAGGTCCTCAATGATGCCCTGCAGGTGGGTGATCTCACCCAGCATGGTGAGCTCCCCGTTCTGAGGGGAGACAAGAGAGAGCATCAGCACCCACTGGGCAGAAGCAACAACGCCTGACCCTCCCAGCCCCCAACACTCACCACCACAGGCTGCAGGAAGGTGATGAAGGTGCAGAAGCGGCCCCGCTCCTCGATGAGGGCTTTGCGGACCGCCTGCTTCTCCGTCTCCTCCAGCAGCAGGTACATGTCATTGACGTCCTGCAGGGCGTTGTCCAGCTGGGGCTGCAGGTCCCCCTTCCCTGTGACATGGGGCACTGTCAGTGCTGGGCTCCCCTGACACCCTCCCCAGTCTGCTGGCGGTGCCACTGCCAAGCCAAGGCCATTCCCCCAGCTTGGGGACATCACCCCATCCTCACATTCCAGCAGATACCATATGTCTCCCACTGTGTCCATATCCTTGGAAGGTCCAGGAGCACCCTCACCCCACGGCAGCCCTGGGCAGGGGGCTCCTCTGCCATCGCATCCCATCCCTGGCACTTGGGACCAGAGGACCCCTTGGGCTGCCATATGGTGGGGCTGGCATCGCCTCAGGATAAGGGGTGCAGGCTAAGCTAAGCTAAAAGCAGGGTGAGGGTGGGAACAGGGAGCGGATGGATGGATGGATGGATGGACAGACAGACAGAGGCTGGGGAGATTGGGGGGAGTAGATGAGGAAGCAGAGAGGGAGGCCGGTGGTGGGGGGCAGCAGTTCACTTACCAAGTAGCTCTACAGGAAGGATGTGGAGGGGAGGGAAGAGAGAAGGAGACAGAGAAAACGTGTGAAAAGAGGCCGAAGGCTGGGGCGCATGCCCCGCCTCCCCGCCACCCCTGGGGCCGTGCCAGCACCTCCCTTTCTACGGGGGGGCAGCAGGACCCCTCTAGTGCCCACCCCCCAGTTGGCAGTGCCACAGCCAGGATACCCGCCCTGGCTGGGGGTGCTGCAGAGAGGCTGGGGGGGGCACCCCCCAGGAGACCCCCACTCACCTTTGCGAGCCTTTTTCTGGAGCTTGAGGGTGTCAGAGGACTTTTTCTTGATCTCATGGCGTGCTCGCTTGTACTCTGGGGGTGCAGAAGTGCTGTCAGAGGGGACCCCTGCCCAGCAGCGCAGCCACCCTGCACAGATCCATCCCATCTGCCCCGTACCTTTCGCATGGTCCTTGTCCAGCTGGTTGGCAGTCTTCTTCCAGTCCTCAATCCTGTCCTGCAAGGGGTTTATCAGGCTCTCCATGAGGGCGCTGGAGCAGGGAGAGAGAAGCAGAGAGTGTGGGAGAGTGCCAGAGCCTGAGGGGAGCCATTCCCCCATGCCATGCCCAGCCAACATTCAGCATCCCCTTCTTCAGCAAGGGATGAGCCTGTTCAGGCTGTGTCACCAACGCCTGCGGGTTTGGAGGCAAAGCTGATCCTGGTCCTGCTTACTTGGTGAACTGCCGGAGCTTGGCCTCGATGCTGCGGTGCCGCATGCACATCCGGGTCAGCGCTGAGCCAATGTCCCTTGTGGCACCTGGTGGGGAGCAAAGTGCTGCTGACACAGGGCAGGGACACCCCCACACCAGTCCCAGCCCAGTTTGTACAGTGGGAGCAGGGTGGCTCGTGACAGGGACGATCAGCACTGGGATGCACTGGGCATTGGGGACACTTAACACTTATCCCATGATAAATTCACAAAATAAATAAATCATCATCCACTAACTAATACATGAAACACTAAATATCTCTTCTGGAGGCTTTGAAATTAGAACCCATTCCCATTTTTTCCTGGTTTGTCTTAAATTTGGCACTGGGGGCCCAGGGGAGGGAAGGGATGAGGTACCCTGGCTTAGTTCCAGGCAGTCAGCTCTGTCCCACACCTCCAGGCACAATCCCCAGTGGACAAAAAAGGAGTCCAAACTCCTCGGGGGGGATATTTGCAAACAGCAGATAGCATCCTTTTTAGATGAAACCGCTGTTAACGCTGAAGCCTAAGGATGGCCACATGGTGGCAGTGCTGTTGCCAAATCCCAGGAAAAACGGCAATTAAAAATCCTTGGGAGCAGACTAAGGAGTGACATTCAGCATTTCTCTCCACTAAAAAAGCCTCCAAAAACACCTCCCTCCCTTTTGCAGGAGTTTTGGATGCCACTCAGTCCCCCAGTGCTATGAAAATAGGGGAACCCATGGGCCAGAGCCTTCTCCTGCACTGGGGTAGTCTCCTAATCCAACTCCTAATGCTCTTATCCCAGCTCCTGCTGCTTCTAATCCGATTCTCATGCACTGTGCGCAAGGCCAGCAGCAAGCCCCCAGCCAGTGCCTCAGTTTCCCCACGGCACTGCTCTGGCTTCCACCCTTTCAAAAAGCCCTGCAGGTGTAGCAACACTGCAGGGTGACATTGACTCCTGTGGTGCTGGCTCCCAGCTGTCCCCAGCACTGCCCCTGTGCCTCCTCCTTGCTTTGGCTGCCTGGGCAGGCAGGGAGCTGGGGGAGCCCTAATCCCCCCGGTGCAGTGGGCTAGTGGGTTTGGAGGCAAAGCTGATCCTGGCTCAAGCTGCTGCCTCCACCTCCTCCTCCTCCTCCTCCTCGCGTGGCTCCAGATGGCCTGGATGCCGCCAGTCTGCAAACCAGCCCAGGACCATCTGCTTGGCAGAAGCCAAGCGGTGGGAAGTGGCTCCTCGTTGCCAGCGGGCACCCGGACAGGGTCTGGGGATCCTTCCCCCTCATTCCCCAACAGTATGGGGGACCCCACGTGCAACCTTGGCTCTTCAGTCACTTCTCTCGTGAGTTGGGGTTTGTCCCCAAAACAAGTGAGCTTGGACTCCTTAATCTCCCTCCAGCTAATTCCCCTTCCCTGGACACCCCTGGAGTAGCCAGGACCCTCCCCCGGAACTTCCCAGATAGGTGCCAGGGACAAGGAAGGGGGATTGTGCATTCTGGGGGGCCGAGATGGGTGCGGGAGACAATAGTGTGGGGCTGAAGGTCCCAGCCCCACCAGAAAATGTGGCTAAGCACCCATGGGTGGTGAGGAGCAGCACCCACATGGGTGCCCACCTCCTTCCCCCTCCCCACTCCATCTTTCCAATGCTGCTTCCCAGAGAATGCTCCACCTATGCGTGGGAAGAGGTTGGACATCTCTCTGTGGATGGGGAAGCTGCTGCTTGAAGTCCACCCCAGAAATGTGGGCAGGGGACACCCCAGAGGGGACAGTCACCACCTGTCCCCCTGTCCAGACAAGCCTGGGGACACCCACCCCCAGGAGAGGGGACCCTACCTCGGGTGTTGGTGGCCATGTCGGCCACTTTCTGGAAGGCATCCAGGAAGGCAACTGCGGCCAGCACCGTGGTCCTGAGGCAGAGAGAGCGAGGAGGGACACACTCAGTGGGTGCAGGACACACTGGGATGTGCCGATGAGGAGGGGGGCTCCCCATGTCCCACCCCCTCTGTGGTCACTCACCTGAGCTGGGAGTGCAGCTTGGTGGCCTTCGAGTTGAAATCCTCCCATATGGGGTAGGAGCTCTGCAAGGAGCAAAGGTGATGGTGAGAGACAGGGCCCCTCATCCCCTGCACTGCTTCTCCAGTCAGTGCAGGTCCCCCCTTCACCGGTGCAGAGAGACAGCGCAGCTCAGTAGCTTCTCTGATGGCTAATAAAGGCTGAGCACAACTCTTTTCCCCCCTGCTTTTTTCCCTTTCCAGTCTGGTCACCCAAACTTACAGACCATGGGAACCTCAGGATTCTGAGTGATCTCTTCCTCATGGGGGTCAAGGTAGGTTATAGGTTTGGAAATTTAAGCGCATGAAATGAAAAATCTTTAAGACTCTGGCCAGCAGTAGAATAGACACCCCCATCACCCGCAGCTTCCCAACAAAGCACTGATGGCCAAACCCACCCTCATGGAGAGCTCCAGTCCCACAGATGGGAGCCCCAGTCCTCAGCTCCCGAGCCCAAAGACCGACAGGGCAGCAGGGGAGGTTGGGGTCCCTGAAGCCATGAATGGGGCATTTGTGTGGGGACAGGGCCAGAGCACAGGTGCTTGGGAGGCCATCCCAGTGCTGTCCCAATGAGGCCACTCTGATGCCATCCTGACAAGGCCATCTGTGCAAGACCAGTCCCACTGCCCTTGTGCCGAGGCTATTCCAGAGCTGTCTCGGTGCAACCAATCCAGTGAAGTCATCCCAGGGTAGTCCCAGTGCCACCATCCCAGTGAGGCCATCCCAGGGCTGTGCTGCTGCCACCATCCCAGCGCCACTGTTTCAACAAGACTCTCTGTGCTGTCCCAGTAAAGCCAGTCGCAGGAGACCGTGCTGGTGCCATTCCAGTGAGGACTCTCTCAGTAATGCCAGCTGCAGTGCCATCCCAGCAAGGCTGATCCTGATCCACTATACAGCGAGGCTATCCCAGTGTCACCACCCCAGCAAGGCCAGTCCATGTTGTCCTGGTGAGGTTAATCCTGGTGCTGTCTTGACAAGGCCATCCAACCCAGCGCCAGCCTTGCACGGCCAGTACCAGTGCCATCTTTCTAGTGAAGCTATCCAGGTGCCACCATGCTGGCAAGGCCATTCCAATGCTGTCCCAGTGAAGCTGGTCCCAGGGCTACTATCCCAGCAAAGCCATCCCAGCAGGGCCAGTTGTGGTGTCTTCATCCTAGTGAAGCCATGCCGGTGCTGCTATCCTAGCAAGGTCAATCCTGGTCCTGTTGTCCCAATGACAAAATCCTGGTGCTATCCTGGTGTTGCCATCCGAGCAGTGACAGGCATCTGTAAACTCCCCTAGGGCAGCCACCAGGCTGGAACATGTACATCACCACACATCCCCATGGGCACTATGGCTTGGTGGCAGCTTTGGGGACAACGTTTGCACTGAGGGGACATGGGACCAGCCCAGCACTGTTTTTTGGGACCACGAAAGCCCCTATTTCCTCATGAGTCAGCAAAGGAAGGGTTTGAGGGTGCCACTTCACACACCACTTGTGGCAGTGACCCCCTGGTTGCTGGTCTCCAGGGACTCTCATTGCCAGAGGGCTGGGCCACCATTCCTGGGCCATTGTCCCCAGGCCACCTTCCTTGGCCACCCAGGGCAGAGCAAGTGAGGCTCCCCTGTAGAAGGGAGCAGGCAGTGATGCCCCCAAATCCCTGTGATGCCAGGCATGAGGAGGATGGGGAAGAGGACAATGGGGACAAGGACATGCCAAGGTCATTCAGGGACACCGAACATGCGAGGACAGGCAACAGGAATGAAGCCAGCTTAGGGACTGTCACCAACAAACAAATTCTCCCCAAAGGCATCTATCACCAAAATAAGGTCCTTTTGCCCTGTGATCAGCACAAGGGTCCCAGCCATAGGACCATAAGCATGTCACTGCCCTTCAATGCTGGCCGTTCTTCAAGCATAGAGTTATTTGTCCCCCAGTGCCCGTGCCAGGACACCCACGTGGCTGGAAGATGGGGACAGCACACCCTCAGGTGCCACTGGCAGTTGGCTGAGCCCCAGCTGTAGCGTGGTGGGGTTTTCCTTCTTTTTCATCATTTTTCTTTCATCTTTCCCACCTTCAAATGGCATGAAACTGAATCCCGTCCAGTCTCCTGGGGTGAGGGGTTCCCAGTCCAACCGCATCCGGATGGTGCCGGGCATGTCAGTGGGAAATGACAGTTCTGGGCTGGCTTATCCCTTCTGAAGCTTCAGCAGGGGAATGGGGAAACTGAGGCAGGGGCTGCCCCCACCTCCCCCGTGGGAGTGTAGGACTCAGCCAGGCAGCCTGGAGAGGGTGGCTGGGGTAAAGGCTTTTGGGGGAGGGAGCTGACCACCCCAGCACCCGTTTCCCACCAGCCCTGGATCCCACTGCCCTGGGGAGAGTTGGGAGAGCTCTCCCTGGAGCTTTTCTCCCAGCCTGAGGCAGAGTCCGGCTGCAGAGCCACCACTGCTCCTCGAAGGGGTTAATCTTCCCAGCAAGGCTTTTATATTTTTTTTTTTATCCCCCCTCCCCTGCTTTGGGAATGACAGCATTGTCTGGACGGGTCTGCAGCATGAAGAGGGGAAGAGGAGGAGGAGGAGGAGGAGGAAGAGAGCTTTTACCTCCCAAAAATGACTAGGGCTAAACCCACCGCTAGAGTTGGCTGTGGGAATTTCAGCCCCCTGAGATGAAGAAACATGGCTAGTCCCCTCCTCACCACTCAGCTCTAGTCAGAAATGCCCCCCCAGCATTTTTAATTTATTTTTTTGAAATGAAAACAAACAAACAAAAAGATTTTTTTAGACATAGCCCCATCCTGCTCCCAGGGAGGGTGGAGGCAATATCCTCTTCCCGGGTTAGGAAATGGGATCAAGGAGCTGGGGGACATTTTTGTTCCACTGGTGTCAACCCCACTGGGTCCAGCAGAAATCCAGGCTGGGCATGGGGTGGTGGGGGCAGGGACAACATGATGCCTGAAATGGATGGCAATGCCTGGTGTGGGGCCAAGGATACCCGGCGAGGGGCAGTGATGCCTGGTCCGTGTCACCCGACAAGGGGCTCCGGCACCGGGAGATGGATACAGGGCTGACACGGAGCCAGGATCCCCAGTATGGGCTCCAATGCCCAATGCAGGGCCCCGATGCACATTATGGGGCCGATGTGGGGCTCTGGCAGCCAGTGTGACACCTCGATGCTCAACATGGTGCTCCGATACCCAGTGAAGGATAACAGGGCAGATATATGGCTGCAACACCCAGAATGGGGCTCCAGTAGCCAGTGACGGATCTGGGGATGATGTGGGGCTGCGATCCCCAGGATGGAGCTCCAATATCCAACGGTGGTTATAGAGACGATGGGGGGCTGCGATCTCCAGGGCTCCGATGCCCAACACAGAGCTCCGATGCCCAGTAAGGGGCTGATGTGGGGCTCTGGCAGCCCGTGCCGGGCTCCGACAGCCGATGTGGGACCCCGACTCTCACTGTGAGGCTGCTGTTCGGGCTCCGATACCCGATGCGGGGTTCCAATCCCCATCTCGTGGCTGGGCAGCAGAGCCTCGGTACCCACCGCGGGACTGGCAGCGGCGGCGGCAGCGCGGGGGCTGCCTGGGGAAGCCGGGTGATGGGGGAATCGTGCGGGGGGAGCGCTGTCACGACAGCAAAAGCGGGGTGCGGGGGGGGAATCCCCTACCTTCATATCGTTGATGATGGCTTGGAAGAGGCCGCCGAGGGCTCCGCACTCCTTCTCCGCCGTCTCCATCGCGGCGCTGCGGCAGCCCGGGGCGGGCGGCGCCGCCGGGGGAGGCCGCGGCGGCGGGCCAGGCTCAGCGGCGGCGGGGGGCGGGCGGCGCCCGGGCGGCGGCGGCGGCGGCGGGGGGGGCACAGTGGCGGAGCGGCGGCGGAGCCGGGCGGGGCATCGCCCCCCTGCCTCTTTCCCTCCCTCCCTCTCGCCCTCCGCGGGTGCTGCGCGGACCCGCCGCCCCCTGGCAGCGGCGCGGAGCGGGGCGCGGAGCGGAGCGGGGCGCGGGGAGCTCCGGCCCGGGGCGGTGGCGGAGGCGGGGCGGGGCGGGTGCTGCGCGGCACATGCGCCGCCCGCCGCGGGGCCGGGGGCTGCGGGCGGCGGGGGGGATGATCGGGGTCAGCCCCAGGGATGCTCCGGGAGCCGCTGCGGGTAACCCGGAGGACGCGCAGGGATGACGGAGCGGGAGGCAGCCCCGGCGGTTCTCGGGGATGCTCTTGTGGGGGCGATCGGGGAGCAACACCGGGTGCCCCAGGACTACAGCGGAGGGAAACCCGAGGGATACCTGGAGATGCGGCACTGGTGGGGGCAGCACCGGGGCTTGTTCCCGTGGCGGCGTAGGAACTCCCAGGGATTATCTTGGGGTGCCGGGTGAGGAGCAGGAGAGCCCCAGGGAGTTTGTGAGGACACTGCCCTTGGAGATGCCATGGGATGCCCGTGGGCAGTCCCAGACCTCTGGAGGCGCCGGGGGGGATGCTGCCTCTCCCCAAGGGGTGTTTGACCCCCATTGCCTTCCTGACCTTCCAAGATGTGCTGGAGGGTGAAGTCCCTCCGCAGTAGTTACAGACAGCTCTGAAATGTGCACTCGATTATCATGGAGCCATGGGAAATGCATGGCCTGTCAGCAAACCCTTCCCACAGCCATCCCAAGGCCCCAGTCCCAGCCCCCTGGGATCTGGGGGTGCCAGGCTGAGCTCCAACAAACCTCCCTACCCCTTGCACTGCAATGACGCTCAGCTGGGGCAAGGGTTTCAGCCTAGGCCACCTATTCCCCCTCCTGCCAGAAAAGTAGTCTTGAGCCTATGCTGATGATGCCCACACTGCTCTGGACGGTGTTGGTCAAGAGCCACCCATAAGGAAACAATTATGGCTCAGCACTCCAGCAGCCGGCTGGAATTTCTCTCCATAAACCCAGTCCCTCAGTGTAGAAAGAGGCTGCTCAGCAGCAATGAGCTCGGCAGGAGTGAGGCAGAGCCCACCCAGCCCACACCAACAGTGACCCAGGGGGTCCAGCAATCGGTAGCCCCCAGCACCCTGAGAAACCAGCCGGCTTGAGAAGCCACTGCTCACACATCTTGGAGGGCTGGCTGTTAAAATTAACCCGCCGTGACTGGGTCTGGAAAGCCCTTTCCCGGGAATGACAAGAATGTCTTTATCCTGGCCAAAGCAGCGCCGGTATGGGGCTGTTTGGGGAACCCACTGCCAGAGACAGTCTTCCCTGTAAACAGGCCAGAAGCCATAAAAACTCAACGAATTCCTCTAATCCCCCTTTTCCTGGGATCAAGTGAGGGCCTGAAACATGCAGGGGATGCAATGGTGTCTCCCAAACCACAGCAGCCTGGCACGTGCTGGGGTCCCTCGGTGCCACAGGACAGGATGAAGGCAACACTGGCGGCTGCTCAGGGCCAGGAAAATGCCTGTCACTGTGCTGCGGTTTCGTGACCGTGGCCTGGAAGAATTTCAGTGGTGTTTTTTTTCCCTGCTGGGAAGAAGAGCAGGCGGAGAAGTCCTGCTTGCTGGCGAGCCAACGTGGCAGGGCTGGGCCAGCCCGGGGCACAGGGTCAAGCAAAATGCTCCATGCCATCCCCTGCCCTTGCTGGGTTTTTGGCTCCACTTGTGAACTATGATGGGAAGCCCAGCAACAAGGAAATGGGCTGTTCTGCATTGCTTGTTTATTTTATCATGGGGAGCTTAATGCAGGAACAAGGAATGAAGTCTGGGGTTAGGTCACTGGTCCCCATGTCCCCCCGTGCCGGCTGGGAGTTGAAACTGTGCAGTTGTCCCTGCCAAGAGCTGGGGACTCAGACAGGATGTGTGAATGCAGGGAGGGGGCTGAGTGTCAGGAACAGGAGCGTCTCCCCGAGTGAGATGCCACTGGTCACCTCCAGCAGGGCCTTGGAACCAGAGGGTGGAAGTCAGGGTGGTGAGAGGTGGCTGGCAGCCCCGCGTGCTTGCTTTCCAGGGCGGAAGGCCAGGGGTTGCTCCCGTCTTCCCTTCCCCTCTTCTGGTGCTGCTGGCAGCAGGCTGGGCACTCAGCTGACAGTCACGGGGAAGGCATTAGCAAAGCAAAGGGGAGTTTCCTCGCCCCATTGCAAGAGAAGACGAGGTGCTTTACCCTGGCCCCTTCCTCGAGCAACCCTTCCCCATGTCCCCCCAGCACCCACAGCAGAGGCTGGGCACAGCCTGAGGGTCCCCCCTCGTCCACATGCACAGTGGCGGGGAAAAGCAGCCCTGTGCTGAGCGCTTGCCCGTCTCCATTAAACCCACCAGATCCTCTGGTGGCCAGCAACTGGTGTGCCTGTTCCCTGGTCTGTGTCCCCTGGTCCCTGCCCCAGCAACTGTGCACACCCGCGGCAGCCGCAGGGGTGCTCAGAGGACCACCCGCCGATCCAGCTGCTCTGCCCGCCCAGCTCGCTGGTGTCTTGCTTCCAGGTGCTTGTTTTGGACCTTCTCAAAGTGCTGCAGCAGCTCTGTGTAGTCGATGTTGGAGGCTGCTGTTCTCTTGAGGCTGGTGCTGGGCTTGGTGTTGTCCCTGCAGGGTGGGAAGAGAGCGTGAAGGTGCAAAGGGGATGGGGATGTTTGGCACTGTGAGCATCCAGCACTGGCAGCACCAAAAGCTTGTCCTGAAGAAGCTGAGCTCAGCAAATCCTAGTCATGCTGGTGCCTCATAAAATACCCTCAAAGACATATTTTCTTCCTCCAAAGGTGTGAGACAGAGCCGAAGACAAGGGAAGGGACAAGTGAAATCTGCACCTTGGCCCCACATGGGAGGTTTACTTCCTCTGACACATACTCCCCTCTATCCCAACCCATGGCAGTCAAAAGCAGAGATAAGGATGAGATAAGGATGCCAGGGCCATGTGCCTCAGTTTCTGTGTCTGGTTTTTTTGGGCAAGCGGGGACAGTCTCCAGGGATGAGCCCCCATGGCTGGGGCCTCCAAATGCAGGCTCCCTAGGGTTCCAGCCATGAATACTCACCCCTGTGCTGTCCTCATGCAAGGAAGGAGGAGACACCAACCATAAGATGTCCATGGGAAGATGGCAGGCAGCTCTGGTGGCCCTGGTATGTCCCTGGGGAGGGGGCAGCTGGGACTGGCCAGTTATGAAAGCCGGCTTCGGTGTTTGAAGGAATGTAGGTCAGAGTTAATCAGATGCTCAGGCCGTCTGACAGCTCGAAAAACCCCCACTGCTAGGGTTAGTGGGGAGAAAAAAGGAGGGGGAAGCACACGCAGCCCCCTCTCCACCCCCCCAATTAAGTATCAGTGCTGGGTTGTGGGTAGGAGCTCAGCGCCGGAGGCCATGAGGGATAAAAGCCATCCCAGGGAAGCAGTTAAAAGCCAAGGAGCGACAACAGCAGCGGGGGGTTAATTCAGAAACCTGCCCATCTTGGGCTTTTTTTGTTCCCAGGGCTTCACCAAGGCAGAGCCAGTTTTATCATCAAGCCCCCTCACTACTCATTAGCCAAGGGTTGGAAAGCAAATCCCACTGGCAGTACCCCCAGGCAGGGAGCGTGAAGATCTCAGCTGATCCCCAGGGAGATGCCGCCCTTGCACATCTCACGGATCCCCACAGGCCAGGAGTGGGAATGGAGCAGCCATCCAGAGGCATTAGCAGGGTGCCAGGCTCCTTCTGGGTGCTGTGAAGGCTATCCAGGCTGCAGGGGGGATGCTTTGGGAGCCCCCCCAGCTGCTGGAGTCTTTCTCCATAAACCTCCTTCCCAGCTCTGCTCGTTTCCATAGCGACCCCACAAGTGAAATTTTCCATCCCGGATGCCAAATGCCTGTGGATGAGGCACAGCCCTCCCAGGGTTACCAAATATAGACACAAAAAACCCCCCGAGCCAACACTCCCGGCCATGGGGACAAGGAGTAGCCACGGCCGCAACGGAGCTGTGGGGTGAAAGCCAGAGCATAGGGCTGAGCCTGGGATCGGGGCTGAGCCTGGAATGGCAGGGATGCTCAGCTGTGGGGGAACAGCTGATCCAGCCCCGACGCTGATGCCGGTCCGTCCCCCAGCACTTACGTGGTCTGCATGAGCTCTGGGTTGGGCACGCACTGGAGGCGGTGGGAGAGGAGCTGGAAGGCGCTGCTCTGGGGCAGCAGCATCAGCAGGCCATAGAGAGCCTTGATCAGGTAGGGGTTGCTCTTCACATCCAGCAGCTGCAGGCGGAGATCTGGAAGAGGACAGAAGAGGATGGGAAGGCCAGGAAAATGCATTTCATCTCCAGTTGCAAAAGCAGGTTCCTCCCACCCCCTCTGATAGTCTTGGAGAGGCTCTAAGCCTCTGCCAGCCAGCCAAGGGACACTTGATGGCACCTCTCTCCCCTTTCATTAACCCATTCATCTTAGTGTCCCACATCGTCCAAAAGTCCCTCTCCTTGACCAGTCACCCTGGGGGCAACTGGCTCCCCAGCCTGCCACTCCTGATACCACTCGCCCCTGAGGCTGTCCATGCTGTCTGCCTGAGAACACACATGCAACACGGGATTGCTCCTCAGCTTCTGCAGATTTAGCAGAAATACCCACCCTGAAGCATCACATCCAGAGGGCTGGGTGACACCCTCCTGGGGACTCTCTGGAGAGGACAAGGAATCCCCTCTGCTTAGTTCTGAGGGTTACTTGTGCTGGGCCTCAGTTCTGCTCAGTAGAGGCAAAACCACCTTCTGGCTCCATCCCTTGCTGTGCTCATGGCAGAAGAGCCTTCTGGAGCCCTAAATACAACTGAAGGGGCAGCCCAGGAGATGGGCAAGGTCTCAGCATCTCACCTCCTGGCTGTCACTCGTAACTCTGGTGTCTCCCAGTGAAGGGAGCCATCACCAGGGATGCCACTTTATTGGGAACATGTCTGTCCCCTACCCTGAGATGTGTGGACTAAGGTGAGTGGGCTGCGGAACCCTCAATGAATAATTTTGGGGCATGCAAAACTACCACAGACACGTGGGTGCCTCACAGTCATCCTGGCGATACGGGATAGGGTCTACAGGAGGAAGCATGACTGAGGGTCTCTACCGCTCAGCTGCTCTAAACCTTTTCCCTTAAATTTTCCCCAGTATTATCCTGGACCTACATAGGTGCACCACAAAGTCCCTTCCAGGACACTTCCCAACAACCTCAGTGCCCTGCTACACCTTCAATGAGAAGCCCAGGGGCAGCAAATTGACATAATGAGAAATCCCCCACAGCCACAGGTCACCCTGCCACATCCCCTGCCACCATCCTGGCTCCCAGTGTCACACCCCTGAGCCCCTGGTCAGGCACTGCTGCATTACCCAAAGGGGGACCCACACTGCTGGATACTGGAGAAAACATCAGCTATTTTTTTAGGGCTTAATTCTTCATTTCTAGGAGAAAAACACCCCTTTTTTCTTGCTAAAGGCCCCAGCAGCACACACAATGCCACCCTGTGCATCCAAGGGTGGCACAGAGGGTTCCCCCATCCGACGCCCTCCTCGTGCACCCCTGGAGATGCTCAGTGTGATCCAGGCCCCCTCCCCCCCTCCCTTCCCCCATTCCTTTTGTTGGATGCCAGTGCCGCTCGCTCCTTTAACCTATATCTGGGGGGCAGCGCTGCCCGCCCCCCCGTGCTGCCAGCGTGCCCTTTTCCCGGCGGGCAGCTCCAGCGCTGGGCAAACCTCCCGGCAAGAAGTCTCATAACTTCTGCTCTATTTATTCGTGCGGCGGCTGCCGCCTGCGATGGAGGCGCGGGGAGGGGGAGCACCGCGCGCCGCCCCTTCCCCACCCGGGGTTTCCTCCTTACACGTGAATATGGGGCACTCGATGAGCTGCACCAGCTTGTCCACCTCGGTGAGGAAATCCGCGGTGACCTCCAAATCCCCGCTGGATGTGGCTGTTAAGGATGTTACCTTGGAAAAAGGTGGCCGGGCAGCAGCAGATGGCTCGCGCGGGTGATGCCTGGTGTGGGCCACGGCTTTGCCAAAGCCTCCCTGCATCCACAGCTCCCGTGGGATGCGAGCGGGCAGGGGACAGGCAGGGCTTGCACGCAGGCAGGGCTGAAGGGTCTGTAGGGCAACCAAAGGATTACAGAGAGAGACAAGCAGATGAGCAGGCAGGCACAGGGGAAGAGGCAGGCTGCCCAAAAAGCTGAGAGCAGGCAGGATGAGTGTTCAGGGGAGGATGCTTGCTTTTACCCTCCCAGCCCATGGGGATGGTGCATCTCCCAGAAGGAATGCTGGTGTGCCCTGGGAAGGGAAGTTGAGTGTGTTATTGAGCTTCTTTGTTTGGAAAACTACTCAGGGAGGCTTGGGGTTTGCTGGCACATGAAAATAATCATTCTGCTGCAGGCAGATGGTGAGCTCACCAGGGATTGTGCCATGCTGGGCACTGCCTGCTCCTCACCAGGCCAGGAGGCCAAAACCTTCATCTTCCTGGGAGGAAGAGGATGTTGAGGAGCCTCCCCTCCTGGTCAGGGGAAGGTCAAAGCTCAGACAGTGCATGCCTTCCTCTCTTTTCACCACAAAGAAAGGGATGACACCAGGGGAAGGGAGCTGGCACATACCCAGCACAGGCTGCCCTGCCCTGCTAATGATGGGCTGCAGGCAGGAGGCTGGGCTGGCCTGCGGGGTGACCTTGGTTGCCACAGAGGGACTAAGGGCCAGCTCAGGCCCCACCCTGGCAGAAAATTCCCAAAGGATACAACTTTTGAATGAGGTCGTAGGCATGCTTATAGTTCTGGGTAAGGAAGCAGAGGGACACAGTTGTCACAGGGTTGTGACACCAGGACCGGTACAGGCAGCAGAAGAGGTTACGGCTTTCCTGGGGAAAGAGAGAACCATTGGGGTTTGGTCACCACTGGGAGCATGGACATGGCATGGAGAGTCCCAGGTACCCAACACCAGCCCGCCAGGCTGGCAAGAGCCACCAAAACACAAAGGGACATTTCTGGAGCCACCAAGTCCACCTGGTACTGGCATGAGCCTCAGCCTCAGGAGATGGAGATCAGGTGGGCTTTGGGGTGACAGCATGACAAGGTGGCCCTCAGGGCCACCATGTCCACCACAGGATGAGGGGCTGGAGGATGATGCTGTCCCACCCAAGGGGACACCCCTGCATCACTGGTTTTCAGCAGAAGGAGGAGGCGAAATCTTCCTCCTCTCCATCCTTGGATGTCACTGATGCTGGTGGCAACTGCTCAGCAAATCCTGGGGGCATGCTCCTGGGAGGGACAGTTGAGGGACTGCAAAACTCTCCTCCTGCTGTCACCTGTCCCATGGCCCATGAGGGGGCAGACGGAGGGAGGCAGCAGCTGCTTGAGGGCTCAGTAAGTCCATTCCCATTCCAGGGAGAAAAGCAAGAGTTGGGCAGAATTGGTCACATCCTCCAAGCCCATCCTCAGCTCCTGAAGGGTGGATGAATAAAGAAGCTGCCCGAGTTCCAACCCTGGGACCTACCAGGCAGGGACTGAGCAGCACAGGACAGACTCCCAGGTGGCTGCCAGGTCCCCACCACCCCCATTATGTCCCCTCCAGCTGCTAAGCCTGCTCCTGCAGCCCATACCGGGGTCTTCAGGTCCTTTAGTTGGTTTCTCAGCTGGAAGAGCTCAGAGGACGTCAGCAGGATGGTATTGAGGGTGTGGACCATGGTAGAGGCGAATTTGAGGTCCTCCTCCCTAAGCAGTATATCTGCCATGGAGTGAAAGATGTTCTCTGCATTCAGAAGTAGACAAAGCTGCCTGCGTATCACACAGGAGAGAAAGCAGGGGGGAAGGATAGTTAATGAGCACAATCAAGACTCTGATGTGAGCCCACTTCTCCAGGGAGGACCAGGGAGGAGATCTGGGTGCATCAGTGGTTGGGTGAGTGTAGTGGCACCAGAAGGGAGATGCTGTGGGGCAATACCAGGCTCTGCATTTGGAGGATGCAGTTATTCACACCAGGACAAGAACAAAAAAAACAGAGCTGGGTGAAGACATGCCCCTGGTCGCATTACTTTGGATCCCCCTGGTCATAATGCTTTGGGACTTTTCTGGCACCCACGGCTATGGCTCGTACCATCTCAACCCTTCCTATGACCTCCCTCAGGAGGTATTGGTGTCACTTTCCAGCCTGACCAGTGTAGTGAGTGTGCAGCAGCACCATTGCAGATGGCATGTGACGGCCCAGTCAGACCAGCATCCTACTGACACTGGGGAACATCCCAGTGAGTGTGCCTAGTGGGGTGAAGCAATTCCTCCCAGCATTGTGCAACCCAGCAGCCCTGGAGCCAGAGGCTGCTCTTTGAACTCCTCCATGCTCTCCAGCTGCCACGAGATCCTGTGCTGAGTGGCTGCAGAGATCCAGCTGGTGAAGCTGGAAGATGTCTCTGCTCCACTGGATATCCTGTCAGCAGTGTTCTCCCCAAAACAGTGTAACCAGCACTGCGGCCCACGCTGATCTGCCTGGCTGGGTCACAGCAGGAATGTCCTGCTTAACAAACCTTGAGGCATTCCCAAGATTTTCAACATTTTTTAGTCCAGAAACAAAAAAAACCCCACCAGATTTTTTTTCTCCCACGTTTGTTTGGATTTGGGCATTTCCTGTTTTTCTCCGGGCTCCTGCCTTCCTGGGCAGTTTGTCTGAGGACACCTGAAATGCTGCCCAGTACCAGCTCAGATCCCTAGTGTGGGGATTGGAGAGACACAGGGAAGCCCAGCTGGCTCCCCAGAATACTAGTTTCTCCTAAAACTGGGATGCTCCCTGCCTCACAACATTTCCCCATGGCCTGATAGGGAACCCTGCCACCAAGGCATCCCCCCAGAGCAACTCCGCTTTCCCCCAGCTCCTACCAAGCACAGTTAAACCAGATAATCTTAGCGGGATTCAGATTTCCCCCTGGAGGCATCTCTGAGAGGATTAAGAGGCAAAACAAGGAGCGACTGCTTGGGCTGCTGGGTGGGAGGCGTTCACTAGCTGCCTGGTTTGGCCAGGGGGTAGGAGGTGCACCTGAACTTCCCCTGCCTGAAAGTCATGTTTTCACCTCCTGGGGTAAGGAGGAGCAAGGATATGAGTTTCTAGCCCCTGTTCCCGTTAGGACAGACCAGAGGAAGACTACTTGGCTACAGTTAGACTCCAAAGACCATATCCTAAAGCCTGGTGGTTTAGGGATGCAGGAGGAGAATGAAGAAACAGATCTTCCCTCCTAATATGCGGAGGAAGAAACCCCCCATCTTTCTCCCACCTCTCTGTCCTGCCAAATAATCCCTTCCCTACTCACCCAGCCCTGGCTGCTCTCCATCGGCAGCTCCCGCATCCCGCGTGGCTGCTGCCGGACAATGAGATGCTCTGTGCGGGATTTTATGTAACCCAACCCGGCGATCGCCCTGGACCCCACTAAAATGGAACGGGCTGTGATAAATAAGCTCATTTATCCCAATTATTCTTACGTAACCGGCTGCATTCATGGGGATGAAAACGCTTCCCTGATTTCTCGCTGCTTGGACGCGGGCTGGCTGGAGGAGGGAGAGCGGTGGGAAAGTGAAGCATGGAGGGAGGAGGCTTTTAGTCCAACCTGATGGAGCCAAAAGCAAATCAATAGCTCAGCATTGCAGGCAGGATCCAGTCACTGCCAGCTGCAGTAAAGCAAGCCCAGCCTGGGCAGGACCAAGCCCACCCCAGGAGTAAGGTGGCTCCATGTTACCCTTCTCCAGCAAGAGGGGGACAACTGGATGCCCCATCCTTGCCAAGCTTCCTCCAGTAGCTGTGCTGGGCACTTGAACCATGAAGTGGGATGGTTTAATGTGTCCAAAGAAAGAATGGGCTCTCCAGGGACAAACATTGGGATAGTTTTAGTCTCAACAGTGAAATGGTCAGTGTGCCAGTACAGCTCGGACTGGCTGCAATGCTCATGGCTGATAGGGAGCTGGTGTTTTACACCTTTCAGGCAAGAAGACTACAGCAAAAGCTTAAACAAGAAAAATAGTGCCAGGGAGCACTGAGGACAATACAGTGACCTCCAAGGCTCCCCCAGGACAAAAAGGATGCCTTTCAGGCTCCCCCTCTGCCAGTCCTCCATGGAAAAGGAAGGCTCTCCCTTTCCATAAATAGGAGCTCTGCCATTTGGCTGGTGAATGCTGTGCTCACAGTGAGCAGGGGGCTGAATGTGAGCTGCTTTTTAATTTCAGGCCTGGTTTTGATTAGTGGGGAAGGCTTGGGATTCTCCCCCCTCCTTTCAGTGGCATTGGGGAACTGGAAGCTGTTGGGGTATTAGAGAAGTAGCTGTGTGGAGACTGTCCCTCTGCTTCAAAGCTGTGTCACCTCACAGGGATGCTGTCCCGCTTGGGCACCAGCCCTTCCAGCTGCCGCCGGGATCTCTGGGATCCACCAGCAGAATGAGTTTGCCAGTGCACAGCATCCCCCAATGGCACTGGTAGAGACTTCAAACTCCTGTCCATGAAGTCCCTTGGTTGGCATATCTCAAAAGCAGACCCCAAAGGAGGGAACAACTGGCTGGTCCTGCAGCTGCTGACCTCCATGACAGGACCCAGCAGCTGAGGCCAACTGCCAGCACCAGGGGGCTGCTGGTGGGGTGGGAGGGTCCCCAGGAGCCCATTCCCTGGGAGGCTTTGATGGCATGAGGGGAATGCCAGGCTGGCTGGGATGAGGCAGGGAAAGGGGCTAAACAGAGGACAGATGGCTTCAACTGAGATGCCAGTGGAGTGGCTGTGGAAGGGAACAAGGCAGAGGGGACAGAGAGTGGGAGCCATACCCCTTGTATGTACACATCATAAATATATCCTGCATATATACATCCTATAAATATGTGTATATATATATATACACACCCCTTAAATACATATATCTCCCCATATACACATGATGTGATGATGGAAGGAACTGGCTAATCCCCCTGAAGCATCATTCCAGCAAGATGCCTCTCCCTAGAGCTCTCCCTGCATCCCTGTGGGTGATGTGCATCCCCTTGCCCATGGGGATCCAGGGAGTCCCCAAGGATCTCCTGGCATGGAGGAAGAGGGCAAGAAGTGTCTCCAGGGAGGCAGGAGCTGCAGAGCATCATGGCACATACTGGTTATATTACACAGCCGGAAGCGCAGGCACATGGCGATAATGAAATGTGGTATTCAGGCCATTAAAATTTAACTCCTTAAATTAAAAGGGTTATTCAAGCCTTTCCGATGGAGCCAAGGAATGTGGCTGCAGGCAGATGGGAGGCAGCATCCACCTGCAGCATGACGATGGGGGACACCTCCTAAGGGACCCAGCAGGTCACCTCCAGCTCCTGCTGCAGTCACAGGACCCTGCCTGCCCCCTTGCCTGAGAGGCCGGCCAAGGGAAGAGCCACAGAGGTCACCATAAGCTTTGCATGCCCATGTCACCCTGGGGTCCCACTGTGTCTGATGTAGCAGCCACCTAAGTGCCAGCACAGCAATGTCAATCACAATGAATTCCCATTATGCAAATGGTCGGTGGGGTGGGATGAGGTATGGGAACAAGTAGAACAGCGATCGTACAGGGGCAGGGAGCTGCCGCAGGGCAGAGTGCTGGAGCCCAGAGGATGCTGGCGAGATGGGGTGGCTTTAGAGCCACATGTCCAATTAAGGACAAGCCCCGGCGTCCCTCCCAGCCCTCTTGCTTTGACAACTCGATGCCTGGAAACCGGCTAATCTAAACATCATCATTTCAGGGAGCTGTCAAGAGTTCCCATCCTGCCTGCTCGTCCCTTTAACCACTTCAGCCCCGTCCCCTGCCCTGAGCCACCCTGCAGGAACAGGGTGGAGGAGGCTCAGGCCAGATCAATGCTTACTCAAAGAGGGTGAACATTTGTTTTTCCCTAAAATCTAAAAAAAGCGAGATCCAGTCTCACTGCAGAACCATCTCCTCCTCTGGGAACCGTCTGGAAAAAAAAATCTGGGGGGAAACACTGGTCCTGTCCTATTGCCTGGTCATGCTGAGCACCATCCCGCTGTGTTCAATTAAGCAGGTGTTTCTTCATTAAGCACCAGTGATTTGCTTTATTAGCTCTGGGCTAATAGACACGGGGCCCCAGCAGGGAGAGGATCATGTCTCGTTCCACTTCCAGCAACTGGGACAGAGTCTGAGCTGTGGAAGGAGCTGGCTGAGACCTAGGAGTGATGCTCTGAGGGATTCTGCTCCACTTTTCTGTTCCTGGGTCTCAGAACAACTTCCACAGCTGTGAGGAGGGCAGAGCGCCTCCATACTTCCTCCCAACCCTCCTCTTCCTCTTCTCCCTTCCTCTCTCCTCCCAAAGGCTTTCCCCCACCGTTCCTCCACACTCCAGGCTCCCCAGCAGATGCCCTGGCTTAACCCGCCTAACCAGGGAATCCACAGCCTCTGTGATACCCACTGCCCATCCCCATCCCCCTGGAATTCTCCTGCCAAGAAAAGCCACATTCCCAGCCCGGCCCAGCAGCTGGGATCCTTTAGGAATTTGCAGAGGAAGCATAGATAAAATTAGGATAGGAAGAGGAGAAGGAGAAGAGATCAAATGGGGAAGGCAGGAGGATGTCATTGTCCCATCCTTTCCCTCCATACCAACAAAGAAAATCCCAGTCCTCCATTTTAATCCCCTCCCTTTCCTGAATCAAGGCTCCAGAGCTGCTCCTCTGGGCAAGGGAAACCATGGCAACTCCAGCAGCTCCTGCTTTACAAAATTCATGGCGTTTTATGTAAGGGATTTTGAAGGGTTAGTGATGTTTAGGAGCAGGGGAGCTCCTTCTGCAGGAGGCAGGTCTGGGGAAGAGAAGGACCCTCATCAGCTTTGGTTTCTTGGAATGGTTGTCAAGCTCCCTGGGGAAACTCGGTGAAAGCTGCAGACCAGAGATGTGCATATCCTGGGAAGAGGTGTGTGGATTCTGGGAAGGAGATGTGTAGATCTCAGAAAGCCGGAGGAGACAAGCCCTGCGATGCCTTCGCTTGAAAAGGGAAAGGTGGAGAGTGTTTCACTGCAAACAAGAAAACCCTCCCACGGAGCGTCTGCTTGGCAGCAGCCGTCAGTGTGACAACTGCCGAAGGAGCTGTGGTGCCAGCTCAGCGCTGGGCTGCGGCTGCCTCAGCGTCAGGCACTCCCCAGGGATCCCTGGGGATCCCCCGAGCAACCAAGATGGATGCCTGAGAGGAACACACCACAAATGTACATTAGTATTTCAGGCCAGCTTCAACTGGTGAAACAGCATCTTGATCCCACAAAGCCTCATCCTGTCGCTTCTGCTTCTCCTGATGCTGCCCCTGGACATCAGGCCACTGGGAGGTCCCTGTCCTGGCTGGCAGGATGGTTTCCCCACTGCCCACTTAAGCTGATAGTCCAGCCTGAAACTGGGCACATTCATCCTGACTTGTGGTGAACCCAGCCTTGTTCCCACCTTGGACATGCCTGGAGAAGAGTGCCCTTCAACAAGATCACCTCGAGTTCTCCAAGCAGATATTCAACACCTCTGGACATTCTTATGATCAATGAGATACCCACAGGTCTGTACCAAACAGGAGAGGGAAACAGGGCTGTAGCAAGGAGAAGGAAGAGTAGTATCCTTTGGAATGGGCCAGAAACTAAAAGACAACTAAATTTGGAAACCTGATGGTCCACTCAGCCCAAGGTATGGCCCAACTTTTAGCATAACACTGATGAACATGACAGCTCCTCCCAGGTGAATCCCACTAGACAGACAACCAGCATCATTCTACAGCTGCCCAAGCTGGTATGTGCCAGGAGTTTCCTTGAGGAAACTTTATAGTGACTTATGGATAAAGCTATCCTGCCCATAGAATTCTAGAATGGTTTGGCTTGGAAGGGACCTTAAAAGCTATCTCATTGCTACCTCCCGGCCATGGGCAAGGACACCTTTCACTAGATCAGACTGCTCCAAGCCCCATCCAACCTGACCTTGAGCACCTTCACTGATGAGTCACTGATGATCTGCAAAGCTTACAAAATCCTGTAGGAACATCTGAGCATTTACAAAAGGCTCACCTGAAAAACAGGCAAACCAGCCCTTCCAAACCCTCCAGGAAAGCAAAAAAATTACCTCCCCGAAGCACTTCTTTTCCAACTTTTAAACTTGCCAGTGACTCGATGGCAAAATGGATGGCAAATCCAAGTCTTGCCCTGGGCTCTTGGGGCTTCAAGCCCCAGGCAGGAGGCACCAGCAGCAGCATTAGAGCATGTGCCTGGCTATAGCCACTACCCCAGCTGAGAGGAACAACTCATGCTCAACTGAGCCCTCCAGACGCTGTTCCCAGAGGGGCACTTACACCGGGCACTGATGTTTTCAGGCAAGCTGTTTGGAAGGGGAGGAAGGGTAGGGGCTGGCTTGGGAGTGGGGGAGAACAGTAGAGCAGCAGCAGATCCTTCCTTCGAGACGTCCGCTTCCCTTTCAGGCTGACAGCTGTGGCCTAATTTTCAAGAAAACTGACAAGCGCCTTATTTCTCTCCCTATAATTTCTCATCACTGTAAATAAAATAGGTTAAAGGAGTGGGTACAAAGCTGTGGCAACAGGAGCTGGGAGACGTTGATCCTGTTCAGGGTGTGCACAGCTTGTACAGACATGGGAGCTGCAGTCCTTGCTCACCCATCCCCATCACTTTGCTTTAGGATGAAGAAATTAAAATGTTTTTGTTCCTAAATGCATGGCCAAGGAGCAGGTTGCTGTCCTAGAGGTGGATGAGCCTTTGGATACTCATGTAGGGAAGGCAAATTTCAGGGAAAATTGTCCTGCTGGCTATCTCTAGACCTCTGAAAGCAGGGATAGAATATGGCAGGAATACACTCTGTGTTTGAGGGTGAAGCTTTCCACAAGGAAAGAAAAAAAGGACTGGGAAGAGGTGGTAGCGTCCCATGGCTCAGGGATAAGTGTACCCGGGGGTGGGAGGTGAAGCTGCCTTGTCTCTTTTGCCAACAACTCAAGCACATCCTGGAGCTCAGGGAAGGAGGTGCCTGTAACTTAGTGAGCCCTGCTGCACTTCCTACTCAAGTGTCAGCTGAAAAAATACCAAATTTACGCCATGGTTTAGATACCACAGATGCTATTTCAGCTTTAGTGCCAGGCTTGCCTCCATGCCCGCTGCCTCTCAGCATTGCATTGGAACACGATGCCTGCCCTGCCTTCTGAGCTAGGATCCCTGGAGGGCTCCCAAGAAGGGATGCAGCCAAGGAATCTTGCTCCCTCAAACCCTCCAAGGCTCATAGATGCATGAGAGGAGAGCAGAGGGATGCTCCCTGCTTGCCAGGACCCTAAGAGCACCCAGTGCTATGAGGGGACCAGCTTCAGGTGCAGCTGAACACAAGGAGCAGCTCAAGCACCAAGGGAAGGAGCACTGAATGGCAGGAACTCCAACCAAGGTGGCTCTTGCACAGCTCTATGCTTTCAGTGGGGAGTTAAAGATGTCCCATCCAGAGATACTTTATCTGAGGACATCCCATCCTGGGAGCAGAGTGCCCAGCTGGACCTTCTGGCTGAAGTGAGCTCTTTCCAGTTTTTAACTGAGTGTGCCCTGTGCCTGGGGCATAACAGAGCAAGATCCCCTGGAAGACAAGTGGGGGGAAAACCACTGTTACTCAGCCTGATTTCCTGTCCTAGCTCTTCCCTTCACAAAGATGAATAAACTGAGTTGTCACAGCTGCAGAACCAGAAAAGGAAGCACCATCAGAACACCCGAGCCCCAACAAACAGGACCAGACAGGTTAAGTAGCTTCCCTGTGATGAGGGTCCTCACCCCATCAGCCAGGCAAAGAAAATTTGGGAGACACTTTGGAAGCTGCTTGTGCTGAATTGAAGAACATGACAGTCAGCAAGCAGGGAAGCTGTGGGCTCCTCTCCCCACTGTCCAGTTTGCCTTCTCCCAGCTCCCTCCTTCTTTTCCTGCTTTCCCACAGCATTCCTGCTGTGATCCTAGGGAAAGTGCTGGGAGGAAGCAGATATCCCTACCTGGGGACCTGCCCTTTGAAGGAACTCGGCTATTTTGTAAGGATTTTCCTCTCCTATGCACATTTCCCCTTCCTCCCCTCCACCCTTTCACTGACCCAAATTAGTCCCAGCCCACGCCGGCACTGCCGCTCACATGTGGTTCCCATTTTTCTACAGGAAAACCTATCAAATCCTTCCAAGCAACTCCAAGTACGGCTGGTCCTGGAGCAGCTTTGGTGTGTTAGCACAGCAAATTCATTTCCAGGACCTGGTGCACGCCAGCTCATCCAGTCCCTGCAGCTCAGTGGAGGCATCTGTCCTTCCCTGGGGGTACAGTCCCAGGAGGGAGCTGGCCAGGGCAGGCCCAGCTCATGCTCTCCCAGCAAGGATAATCCTTTAACAGGGCAACCAGGCTCCTCCCTTGTGAAGGTCACGCTGTTGGTGACTGCTGGTGCATGGTGACTCCAGAGCCAACCTCTACCCTGGGGGAAACTGGGATTTCCCCCTTTGGCTCCTACTTCATGGGGCTGGGAGGGTATCAGAGAGTCTAGAGTGATGCCCCAGAGCCTCACTGAATTAAAACCCCAATGATCACATGCTCCTGTGGGCTTGTGGAGCTCACTGTGCGATGTAAAAGAGGCAATTTGAGAGTTGGGGGCTTTTGGAGATACTGTGGCATTTCTGGCTTCATTCCAAAATACTATAGGAGCATGAGGAGAGCCCAGAGGATGTTCATGGTGCAAGCCTGGTGCAGAGGGAGAACGCAGGAAAGCAGAGCCTGTTTGCTACCACATCACTGTAGCACTGTTCCGGATCTCCAGGCATGGGGTTTTACATGGCAAGCTGGGGAGAGGGGGTTTTGGGGAGCAGGGAGAGTTAAAGGGAGGCATAAAGGAATGGGCTGGAGATGAGAGAGAAGAACTGGGCATGTTCACCACGCTGCTCCATCACCCTGTGCCTGGCTGGGGCCTTGGCCGGGAGGGAGTCCCTCTTTCTGCTTTGCAAATGGACAAAAAAAACCAAACTAAAAAGCTTTCTCCGGTTCCTCCTCTCCGCGAGGCACGAGGAGGGGGATGGCGAGTGCACAGTTCATTAAAGCCGGAGGGCAGGCGGCCAGCGAGCATCCTGGCAGGCAGAGCAGTGGATTTTCGCAGGCTCACTGCCTCCCGACACAGAAGCTTCCCTTGTAGCACTCACAGCTGTTTGGATTTTACCCGAGTTCATATCACAGTTTATCAAAGAGGCTCCATTTTTTTTCCCCTTCTTTTTTTTTTTTGCACTTTGCTGAGTACAAGCCAAACGGTTCCTGCAAAAACAAACGCAGGTTTTGTTCTGCATTGCAGTGGCACGGAGGGTGGGAGAGAGGAAGAGGTGACACGTGTCCCCCCTCCAGCCCTGATTCACTTGTAGAGGGATTTTCAGGGCATGGGTTTGGCAATGGGAGCTGGAGGGGGCACAGTGGCATCAGCACGTCCATAGGAAGAAGCAGGATTTGGTCCTGCATCCCAGCACTGGGTGTCTCCAGATCACCGGGAGGTGTTGGGGCGTTGGCCAGGGAAAATGTGTGTCCAGAGGAGCTCAAGAACATCCAGGCCTGGGAGGAGGGTTTTGGTCAGCCCCAGCTCCTGAGCCTCTTCCAGTGAGGGGCTGGGAAGAGAGGACAGCACAGCAGAAGGACAAGGTTAGGGATGAGGTGGGAGCCAGGATAGGGCTGGGGGAACACTGGCTCACTGCAGTATAGAAGCATCCTGTGGTTGTGGCACTCCCTCCCGACAGCCCTGCTCACTGGGATGCTGGCAGCCCTTCCCTTCCCTTCCCTTCCCTTCCCTTCCCTTCCCTTCCCTTCCCTTCCCTTCCCTTCCCTTCCCTTCCCTTCCCTTCCCTTCCCTTCCCTTCCCTTCCCTTCCCTTCCCTTCCCTTCCCTTCCCTTCCCTTCCCTTCCCTTCCCTTCCCTTCCCTTCCCTTCCCTCTCTCTCCCAGACAGAGAGCATGGCCCTGGGAATGCCAGGCAGGCCAGTGAAAAGTGATTTAATATGCACCTCACTGCTGGTCTGCCCAGAGCATCAGATGGATGCCTGTGCTCCACACTCCTCCAGCCCTCATCTCCCCTCCTCTCTGATTCCTCATCCTGGTTAGCAGGTTCAAACTCACTTTGTGTCTTTTTCACTACTTTTTGTGAAGAAACTGATGTTGTACAATCAGCCCCAGCCTCTGAGAGGCAGAAGACCCTGTCATGCCCAAAAAGAGGGACTGGCCACCCCAGCCCCAAGGGCATCATGCACAGCCCTTCATGCACCCAGTGTGACCTGCCAGTGTTTGTCCTTGGCTCTGCCTTCTTTGTTATCCAGCTCTCCACTGGCCTCATCCCAGCAGGGCTTTGAGATCTCAAGAACAGTCAGAATTTCCAGCCAGGTGAACTTTTCCCGTCTGCTGGAACTATAAAACCTGTGGCCCCATCACGAGACTTGGGATTTTCCAGCTCTCCAGCTAATGCCATAAATTGGCTGGACAACCTTATATGCTCCAGCCTATGTTCTCCACAGTGGACGGAGAACCAGCCAGCCCCCCTGGCCAGCCCCCAGGGGGTTCAAGAATACCCCCAAAGGCCAAGGACCACCTCCAGTCAATTGGACAAGTCCCACCAGGTGCATCACATGGGAGGTGGTTGAAAAGTCATGTCAGGGCTCCTTCCAAGCAGCTTAACCTCAGAAAGCACCCTGTGAGAAGGTGCCAGGCGATGGGGAGATTTGTTTAACAGCTCTATAAAACAAGCTGAGACAACCCCTTCGTGCAGCCCGCCCGGGGAGCAAAGTGCTGACTCAGGCATCCTCTCTGCCTCAGGGTGCCACTGCTCTGCAAGAAAATGGCCTTGATGGGCTTCAAAGTTAAGCCCTGCACTTCAAAGCATCCACACACGACATGCATAGGGATGCTTCCAGCCACTCAAGCACATCCTGTACCCTGGAGGGTTCATCTGCTTGGGCAAGGTACATCAGCCATGAATGTCTGAGCTGTTCCATCTCAGAGAGCAGCAAAAAGCCAGCTGCTTTGGTGCTTGGCTTGACTTAGCCAGCTGACCTGGCTCCTGGAGCTCAGACTGACCCTGGGGACAGCACAGGAACTGCACAACCAGCCCTGGGGAGGTAGAAGAGGGGAAAAAGACAGCTCCTTGCAAGGACAGCCAGCCCTATCCTCACACAGTGCTCTGAGCAACAACACTGATGTCCAAGCAGTAGGGCTTAACCTCTCCCTTAATCCCCCCATCCCATAGCGCTGGTACCAAACAAGAGGCATTAAATCCAGCCTGTAAATCTCAGTGTGAGCTGAAAAGCTCCGTGCCGCTCTGCTGCCTGCCTCCTGACCGGCCAAGCAACTTTCCCTCCACAGGGCTCCTGCCTGGAGGACAGCCGTGCTGCTCCAAGGACCCATGTGATGCTTTGGAAGCTCCTCCGCATTTTTCTGCTGCTCCAAGAGGTCAGCAGCTGAATGGGAATATTTGCTTCTTGCTTAAGGGCTCTGGTGAATCCAGGACAGACACGTGCCAGCCAGGGCAATTAGTGAGAAGGGTGGAAGGCCTCAGATCTGTTTATCGAGGTGGGAGGTAACACTGATGCTCCTGCCTCTGACACCCATTGGGAGCAACCTCTAAGTGCAAACATGCCTGGCCTGAGAGGAGAAGGCAGCACTTGGTATTTTTAGTTTTGAAGGCAGACTAATTTTACTGGCTTCCAGCCTAAAAAAGGTCACAAGTGACAGTAAGAGAGAACTGACCCCCAAAGGAACCTTGTCGGCTGCAATGCAGAAAATTGATGCCAAGCCAAAAAAAAAAAAATTTGGAAGAGATCATGGGAGCAGGTTTCCCTCCTTCCTCCAGGGCAGAGGGGTAGGACAGCATGAGACTCCGTGGGATTCGTACCACTGGAATCCCCTTGACAAATCCTTTGCCCGGACATTCATAAGGCATCTAAACAGCTTTGAAGAGCCCTCTCCTGGATGTTACTCTTCCTTTCTCACAGATCATAGATGACAGGGAGTTGAAAGGGACTCACAAGGAAGTCCAGCTCCTCCTGCTGGGGCTCAGCTCAGCATGTGAGCTCCACCATAGCCATAGGCTTTCTCTCTGTGAGGTCCCCTTGGGCTGAGGGGATCCTAATCCTAAAACCCTTGGCACAGATGAGGCATCACACCATGGTGTGGTGTGGCACTCGGGAAGGCAGCAGACCGATCCATCTCTTTGATGCATGAACAGAGGGACCCTGGCAGAGGGACCATGTGCCAGTGTTGGGTTATCCCCCAGCCTGGTGGTCACAGGCAAAGGAGAAGAAAAGAGATACTTCCTTATGAATGACAGAAGTTTTTGGAGCAGTTTCCCTGTTATTTTGAAGGAAGTCTGTGTTTCCACTTAGCTCCACCCTGTCTTCTCTGGCAAAGCCTCTCGAGGTACCTACCTTGGGACTGAGGTTACTGATGGTGAGACCACTCATCACAGCCCCTACCTCTGCCTGAGCCAGGCTTGGAGGGTGAATTCTGCCAGCGAGGCCTGCAGGTACTTCTCCCACCCATCTCCCAGCAGGCTCTGGAGCAGTTCTATATGTATTGGGGACCACAGGTCCTTACAGAGCAAGAGATGGTCCCACCTCCTGCAGAGACCACTGGTCAAACCCCACTTCCATCCTCAAGCACTCAACGTACTATAACCTCTGTCTCTGGGACTCCGAGGACATATCAGGAGAGCGACTAAAGTCCTTTCAGAGCCAGCAAACTTGAGTTGGATTAGATATGAACTACCTTTAGTCACAGACCCCCTACGTGATCTCACGGACCTTTGAATCTGCCCACCAGCAACGTGACAGGGAAAACTGCTGTGCTGTGCTTGAATAAAACCCTTGTTCCCCATTTCCCTTTCCTGTGAACACTAATCCTTCAGCTGGAAATCATTGCCTAAACGTAACAGGTCTATTTTCCTTCCCTGTTTCAGTGTTCCCAGGCCAGCCTGGGAAAGAGGCAGCAGCGGTCCTGGACCACACTTCTGCTGATGCTGTCCCAGTCTCTCAAGCATCCCCCCTGAGCTCTCCAGCTCAGGATGAAACATCACCAGCATCTCTAAAGTCAAACATGAGGCTGGCTTCTCACCCTGCTGTGCAAAACAGCTGAGCTGGCTTGTGGACAGGGGAGGGATGTAACGTGGGAACGCGCATACGGCTTCAATTTGAAAAGTGGCTAAAAATAGCTCCATGAGGCTCCCACGTTCACTGAGTCTCTCCGGCAAGAGATCAATCTTTGCCAGAGAGTCCTGTAAAAGTTTTTCTTCTCTTTCCTCATCTTGCTTTTTCTGGAAGCAGCAGAGATGTAGTTTACACCAGTCTTTTACCCATCATCAGTAGGTTTCAGAATTAATCACTGGTACCTGTGGGCATGGCTCACCCTCCCAGAACCACTACTTAGGCTCCAGTCCTCCATCTATCCCGTACAGTAGCGTGACTTGACAAAGGACAGAGTCATCTATTTTTTAATAGTTTTTTTTGCTTTACCAGATTTTTTGGGGCATGAGTCACTGTAGAAAGCCTTGGCTTGCTGAGCTGCTGTG
Source organism: Chamaea fasciata (assembly GCF_029207755.1). NCBI lineage: Eukaryota > Metazoa > Chordata > Aves > Passeriformes > Sylviidae > Chamaea > Chamaea fasciata. Next base: position 9,419,671 of record NW_027094097.1, read on the forward strand.
AGCCAGTCCCACCGCACCTCTGGCTGGCTGCTGGGAAAGCTGGGCCTGCCAGCCAAGGCTTCTCCTGCCAGCGCCGGAGGGAATAAGTTGGAGGTGACTGCAGTACAGGAGAGCTGTTAAATGGGACTCTGCCCAGGCTCACTGCCACTCTGGTCACCCTGCTTCCCTAACACAGCATGAGGTCGCTTCCCTGCCAAGGGTGGCTTATCCTAGGGGCTGTGCTGACTGGGGAGAGGAGAGTGGACACTGTGAGCAGGATAATGTCTCTGGGATAAATTCAGACTTGGGAAAAAACTGCTGCCCAAGCAGATACAGCTCCACACCCACCTCAGCTTAGCAAATTTTGGGAGCTCTGCATGCTGTATTTTCCCACTGCAGTGATGAGACCCCCTCATCAATACCTGGCATAACCCCGTGCCTTTGGAGAGATGGCTCTCTTCTCCCATAGAAGCATGGCTTGCATCTCATGCTCTCCCCATTCACTCCCTGTTCATTTTGATGTCGTATCCCTGAAAGCAAGGGGGGAAAACCCAGGGTCCTGCCAGCGGCTTCCACCAGCCTCCTCACTGATTTCTCCAACTTGCCTTGACCATTAAGCCTGTTATTTCCCAGCGAGCTGAGGAATGGATATCCCTTGCACCAGATTTTATTGCAATAAAGATGACCCTCTGACAGCTGCCACGACACTTGGCATTCCAGCCTTCAGAACATTTGGCTCTCCAGCCTCTGCCACAGCTTCTTAAAAGGCTGAAGCAAAATCTACCAGCTCTATGCATTGAAACACATGGCTTTGGATGGGCAAGCAACTTGCCAAGCCGGCTGGAGGGATTCACTCAGCTTGGCACTCCGAGGGCAAGCCTGGCTTCATGCTCCGGCTGGTCTAGTTGTTTCTTAACGAAACAGGCTCTGACAACACTGTTTAATAAGGAGCCACTTTGCCTCCGGGGATGGGAGAGAGAAATATGGTGCCTTGACATGTGAAAGGCAAATCTTGTTCACTCCAAAACCGTTTGTTGGAGAGCGAGGGAAGCTCGAGGAAATGGTTTTGGCTCTGAGCAAATGCAGTACTTGGGCTGCTTGACTCTGCCATTCCTGTCCCACCCATCCCAGGGCTGCTCAGGGGCATCAGTGAGGTGGGGTGGTCTGACCTGATGATGAAGGCTCCTCTGGTTTCCAGGAGTTTCCGTTCACTGCTGAAGCGCTTGAGCAGGTTGATCATGAACTTGTAGAAGTAGGAGTTCATAGTGGGAGTGGAGGGTGAGCACTCCAGGCCTTTTGTACCTGGGGAGGCAAGGGGAGAGCAAATCAGAGCTGCCAGGGCCCTGCTGCCAAAGCCTTGGTGAGAGTGCAGACACCCAAAATACAGACACAGCACTGAGAAGATGAGAGCAGGGGCATGGAAAGAATTTCAAGGCTCATATAACCACATCTGTTTGGTTCAAGCAGAGTCAGCCCAGTCTCATCTCTCTCCAGCCCAAGGGAAAGCATCTTATGGTGGTCGCAGCCCTGGAAGCAGCACCTGGGGTTAAAATGAGATTTTTGGGAGTTCATCCCAGAGCTTCAGTAGCTGCTAGAAGAAGGAGCGCCTAAGGCTCTAAATTGAGCCAATCCCATCTCCTCAGATATGGCATCTCATCCCAAAACCACCAGATTGCTGGTGAGTTGAAGAGCCTATAATCCAAGCCCATAAGCCACAAATGCCCTGAGCCCAGTGTGCATGTAGTGGCAGACACACACATTCAGGCCATGGCACAGACTCTGGTTTACACTTGGTGATGTGATTTTCCCTGAGCAGGAGCCGCTTGGTGTAAGTGTCATATACTGTGTGTTCCAGGGCAAGCCTAAAGTACTGGTCAAACCACAGCAGAGCTGTGGGCTTAAGGATTGTGCTGGTCTGAGACTCTTGGCAGGGAGGGCAGGGAAAGGGGCAGTTCCCAGCTCAGGGAAATATCCCTTCCAAACACAAGAGCAGGGAGCTGGCAGGTAAAGATTGCTTTTCCCACAGCGAAACCCCAGGGGAGATGGTTTATTTAGCAGGACAGTGCTCAAAGCAAATGTTTGGAGAGAGCATTTCAAAAGCGACTTTGCAACAAGGGGAGCTCTCTCCCTTAATTTCTCCTTTGGAAAGGCCATGCCTAACTGCGGTAAGAAGGGAAGCCAGCACACACAAGCACCCCAGGGCTATTTCCCACCCACTATTTCCATCAGATAACCAAAGGAAACCTGAGCAGTTTGATTTATGGATGTTGTCTGCTTCTACGGACACTCAGCGGACCATGGAGCAGCCAATTAAAGATGCAATTAAGCTGCCAAAGCCCAGGAAAGCTGATGGAAAAGCTGCTGGTCTGTTTCTATCCTGCCTCTCCGAATGATACACAAGAGATACACACAGGGCAGCTTCTCCAAGTTTGGATTTAGCATCTAAGAGAACATACAGAGCCCATGAAAAAGGAAAATGAAATACGAGGTCATTCTGACCAAAACCCGGTGTCCTCTTCCTGTTGGAGCTGTGTGTTCACCCACCCCTTGGTATATTTGTAACCCCAAGCCAGGCTTTGAAGCAGGCAGCTCCCAAGCACAAGTGTTCACCATCGCATCATGTTTCCCCTCAGCTGCAGGGAAGATGATCTGGGCAAATGAAAAAAAAAAAAAAGGGACCCAGCTGAGCCAATGTGCTCCAAAACAAAGGTGTGTTTGTTCGAAGGCAGGGAGTACCCGGCGTGAAAATACAGCCATGCCCCACGTGTCGTCACTACAGCTGCTCAGCACTGGGAGTAGAGCAGCAAAGGGAGCAGAGACACGGTCTGGAGGTGAAACGGGGCACCTCTGCCTTCCCACTGCACCTGCCTGCAGCTCAGCCTCGAACCTCCAGGCAGAGCCTGGGAAGGCAGGTGAAGACCAGGCAGAAGCTGTCTTTCAAAGCTGAAAAAGTGGTATGTTGGCCCATGCAGCAACTTCGAGGCATCCAAACCTGGCTGCAGCACAACATGAGCTAGCAGCAGGTAGGATATCCCACCTTCCACCATTAACAATGCTCCAGTGCTGTAGCTTGTCTGGGGAAGGTCTGATCTTGGAGTTTCTCCCTTCCCATAAATACTTTCCCTGAGCCCCACAGCAGCATCAATGGCACAGTGTTCCCTCCACAAAGCAAAGCCAGCTTTGTGCCTCACAGTCACCTTGCATGCCTTCCAGCCAAACCTTACATATCCTAAAAACACATCCAAAAGAAAAAACAGGAGGAGGCAGCAATTTTTCTCCTCCCTGACAAGACCAGCACTTCTGCTGTGCACAGGACAAAGCCCAGGAGCTGTATGGCTGCAAGGCAGACCAGCCACAAGCACCTTCAGATATGTGCTCTGAAATGGTGCAGCATCTCCTGCATCTTCAACTGGAGACTGGGAACGACCTGCTGCATCAGCTGAGTATCCAAAAGTCAGAATTGCCTTGGAGATCAGATCCCAGCTATAGTCTGCAGGACCATCAGTACTGCTATTTTCTTCCACCAACTGGTTCCTGAACCTTAGACCCTTCTGCCCAGCCTGGGAGCAAGGAAGGACTGTGATACAGAGATGGTAAAAACCAGTCTGTGCCCTGCTTTTCTGAGAAGAAAGCATAGAAAGTGAGTCTACCCATTCCATGGAGCCTCTTCGCCATCCTCTGCCTTTGGGAGCACTGAGACTGAACCCCAGGGGGATCATTTCTCCATCCTTTGCCCACCCGGTGCACAGCATCTATGCCTGCATGTCCCTAAGGAAGGTTTCCACTGTGGCACACCATGCCAGAGAAGCCTTGCCAGTGCTCTCTAGGGCTAATGCTAGGAGTGAGAAACCAGTGTGTAGGAGTCTGCCAGGCTGTAAAAGGCTCAACCAAACCTCAGATGGAATTTAAACAGGGAATACTTCTTCCAAGCAGGCAATGCAGTTCTTTTCCAAAGCCTCCCAATCCTCCAAACGTCCTGTTTGCTCTGTTTACAGGATGTCTAAGAAGTGGCTGGCACCTTGTGTGCCATGGTATAACCCTTCCTGGCGTAGCCCAGAGCTCAGCTCACTGCCCTGCGGGTTACAGCTCAGCACAGTGGCATTCCCAGCCTGACAGAACTGTAGGAGCAGCTTGTCAAGTGTTTCTCTGAAGCACGAGAGACAAGCAGGAAGAAGTGTTAAGAAAACTGTGGCATAATTAATTGAAACTTGCACCTCTCCCCCTTCCCCTGAAGCAAGACTTTGCAGATCTGTAACCTGCCAGATCTGCTGTTAACGTAGCTGGGGCTGGTGGCACGTCACGGCTCTCCTGCCTTTTTTTTTTTTTTTTTTTTAATCTGGGGTGGAGGAGGGAGCTGGAAGAAGAAAGATCTGTGCTCAGAGGCATGATGAAACTCAGTCCAGACATCCACTAGAATAGGAACAAATGGGAATTTTGGGCTCAGCACACTGAAACATGATGAAAGGTAGTTGAGAATTGCAGCTCTATGGCTGCAGTGAGTTCACAGCAGCCTGGGTCCTTATAATTGAATCACAGAAGGGACCTTAAAGCTCATCTAGTTCCAACCCCCCTGCCATGGGCAGGGACACCTTCCCCTAGACCACGTTGCTCAGAGCTGCATCCAGTCTGGCCTAGAACACTTCCATGGATGGGACAGCCACAGCCTTCTCTTGGCAACCTGTGCCAGTAACTCATCACCTTCACAATAAAGAATTTCTTCCTAATATCTAAACTAAACATATTCTCTGTCAGTTTCTGCCAGTTTTACACCATTATCCCTTGTCCTGTCAATGACTACAGCAACCTTTTGCAGCCCAGGACCCCAGGCTAATAAATCCTTTCCCTGGATTCCCTTCAGAGACAGGGGTAGAGCCAGGGACACAAGCGGGCTTCTTGGCTCATCTAAGTCAATACCAACATCTGTTCCCCCAGCCATGGGTGCCAGCTCGAGCGGAGCACAGTGAATGTCGGCAAACCCCCAGTGCATCCCTGAGCGCTCACCAGCGGCTCATGCTGTTCCCACTGCTTGCGTGGCCACACTATAAATCAACTGAGACAGGCAATTAGGGATCTATATTAAGGCCCTTATAAATATATATTGGACATCACCCTGGAACATTCAGGCTGTCTGGCTGCTTGATGGGCTGAGCTATGTCGAGACCTACAGTATCCAAAGTGTCCCCACATTGCTCCGGGTGAGCCTGGCAGACTCTGACACGAACTTGGATTTTCCTATCTCAGCCACAAAGTTCTGAACTTCACCCTGGCATAAAACATAACTTCTATTAATTTACTATAATTGGTTTCAAACCAGTCTTAATTAAAACCGGTGTGGACTTGCTTAACTCCATTGAAACCAAACTGAAATAAGATTGGAGCAGAATTGATTCCTTTCCGAAGCGAGCTAAAGCTGGGTAAGCTGGTTAAAGAGTATCCACAAGGGTATTTGCGGTGGTTTAGCTAAAATGATTTACCGCAATCTCTAATTGAAGCAATTTCAGCTCGGATATAGGGAGGGTAAGCTAAGAGTTGGCGAGGCCAAGCATCCTTCCCACCCGAGTGCTTTCCCCAAGGCATCATGTTTCCAGCTCAGCCCAGAGAACGATCTCTCTCTGCTCCTCTGGGAGCAACAGGGATAAACCCGGCAGCAGCCGGAGCTGGTCTGTGAGCCTTCAACCCGCCTGAGCGCCAGCGGCGTGGGAGTCGGCACTGCCAGATGGTGCTGGGCGAAACCCCGGGCAGCGACGTGGGAATCTGTGCAGCATCTCCCCCCGGCAGCCTTCCCCAGGATGTTTTGAATTTTAGCTTTTGCAAACACGGAGTGGCGAAGCCTCGCAGAGCAGGATAAAAATAGAGCCGTAAAAAAGGCAAATCCTCCCCTCCTCCTCCCAGAAAGCCGGCGCAGGGCGTAGCTGGAAACAGATGTGAACATGTCGGCAGCTCAGCTGGGCTCTGGAAAACCTCCACTCTCCCCTCTCCAGAGCACAGGATGCTGCTGACGAAATAAACCCATCAAAATTCTGGATTGCACGGCCAGGGGCTGTGCTCAGCCTGGTTTTGCCTGGGCACACATGGATGTTTCTCCCCTTCCTACCTGGCTGAAGAGCCATGGGTTTGTAATTCCTGAGACTTCAACATCTCAACAGAAACGGGGTCCCAGATAGGTTGGGGGACGTACTTTGACGCCAAATGAGGCTTTTGCTGCTTCTGGTTCTCCCCACCTAATGCAGGGTCTGTGCTCATGGCTGCTTTGGAGGAAGGCAGCAGGCAATGATAATCCTGATGGCTTTCCTAGGAAGGTTAGCCGTTCGCTACTGCCTCATTTTTCTTTGCTAAGGTAAATCAATAAGCAAAAACGCAGCAGGGGTATAGATCTGCCATTGCTGAGGAGCACAAAGGACCCAGCAGAGCTGCAAACCAGGAACGGTTAAGCTTCATGGTGAGCTTAAGAGTGGGTTGAGGCTTCCGCGTGGAAAGGTGGAACATATGGAAGATGACCTGCAGGAATGAGCAGATACGGGCTTTGCTGGGCCATTTCCATACCAATATTCATTCTTCTAGTTTGTTTTTCACCTCATTGCTCACCTCATCCAACAAATTCCTCACAACATCTTGGGGAAACTGAGGCAATCCAGTAAAATAACTCCAAGGGAGGGCTTGGCTAAGAGTGATTTATCTACACCATCAACTTCTCCTTTGTTCACCACGACAAATCAGTAATCTCAGCTGTTATTTGGGAATCCCCAGGCTTTCTGGCTGGCTGTATGCTGTGACCATCTCAGGAGGGATGGATACCTGGAGGCACGCCAGGCGAGTTAACACTACATCTGGATGGTCTCTCCTGGGGTTTTCCACGGCATCCCAGCTCCACTATTACACTGCATCCAGGAAAACAAACACATCACCCTTTCCTTCAAATTCCTCTCCTCTCCAGGAGGCAGAAGAACGTTTTTGACTGTCAATCCTCCTGAACAGCTTCACGCCGGTAGGAAAAGAGATACCACAGACACCAACCATCAGGAACCAGTCTCCGCTGAGCTCAGAGCACTCAGGAACAGCCCTCTTTTCTCTTGCCTGCTTGGCTCCTGTGCTCCCTGCTGTCACACTCCTGATCCTGCAAAACCTTTTGGAAACTGGTTCATTTCAAGAGCAAGTGTTTGGTGGTGTGATGTCAGCTGCCTCATTGCCTTTTGTGGGGAGGATGAGTAAGGAAGGGTTTCACTTTTATCCTTCTCTAACATTGGAAATAGCAGTTAAGCCATCTGACAGGAGGCCACCTTCTCTTTTCCACCTTTCATGGACCTCCTGCACACTACAGACTCTCACCTGAAATTTGCAGAGGCTGCCCTAACATTTTACAGACTGTCTGGAGGTGGGACCTTGTCACACGCTGTGACTTCTGCAGATCTCTGATTACACAATTGAAGCAACAGACAACGAAAAGGGAGTGGTTTGACAGCACTGAGAACAAAATCCCCCCCAAGATATGTTGAAAGCAAAGCCCTAACACAGAGTATCTCCACTCTGGAATGTTGCATGTTCTCCAGGAGGGGGATACAGCAAGACTGAACTCAACAGACTGCATTTCTCAGGGACTTCTAGCAGTCTCCTCCAGAGTAATCCACTGACTCCTGGGATAACCATGGTCTGCCAGTGGAAAACAATGACCTCAGGCACATTAGTGAATCCACATATGGAGACAGACTCCCAGCAAACATCCTATAGGGTGAGGTGCTCAGAGGGTACAGCACTGTCCCCACCACCTCCGGCAGGAAGCCAGGCGGGACAGACCGGACCAAACTGGAGAGGAAACAAAGGGCTGTAACTGCTTCACCTTACAAAGCTGTGCAGAAAGGAAGGAAGAGATGTGTGCAGGAGTTAGCCTGTGCAAGGCAGCAGTTGGTCTGGCATCCTTTTGGAATAAGCTTTTGTCTCTTGTGCTGAGCAGAGCTGTAGACCAGGCTGGAGGGCTTCCACCTATGGTATCATGGAATGGTTTGGGTTGGAAGGGACATTTAAAGGCCATTTAGTCCAACCCCCTTGCCGTGGGCAGGGACACCTCCCACTAAGACCAGGCTGCTCAGAGTCCCATCCAACTTGGCCTTGAACACTTCCAGGGATGGCACTCCACATCCTCTCTGGGCAACCTCTTCCAGTGCCTCGCCATCCTCACAATGAAGAATTTCTTCCCAATATTTAATCTAAAATTATTCTCTTTCAGCTTGAAGCCATTTCCCCTTGTCCTGTCTCTCCATGCCTTTCTCTCCAAAGTCCCTGTCCAGGTTTTCTGGAGCTCTTTCAGGCACTGGAAGAGGCTCTAAGGTCTCCCTGGAACCTTCTCCAGGCTGAACAAGCTCAACTCCCAGTCTGTCTCCTTAGCAGAGCTGCTCCAGCCTCTGATCATCTCTGTGACCTCCTCTGCGCTTGCTATGACAGGTCCATGTCCTTCCTGTGCTGAGGACCCCAGATCTGGATGCAGTCTTCCAGATGGGGTCTCACCAGAGTGGAGTAAAGGCACAGAATCACCTCCCTTGACCTGCTGACCTCACTGACAACCACTGCTACCTGTCATCTGCTACTTGTCTCAACTTCTATAGGCCTGGAAAAGACAAAGCAAGCAGCTAGATTCCCATTGCACTGACCAGACTGGCATTTGCACCATCACTCCAAAAACTGGGAAGCTCTTGGGCACAGCCCTGCAGGCCTTGTCCCTGGAAAAGTGGGCAGAAGGTACCGAGGAGACACTCCTGGAAGCCAACACCAACCACCCTCTCCCAGGGCAGTTGAGGCAGGTCGGGAGGAGATGTTGGGTCTCCTCGGCAGTGCTGAGCTGGGCTGGCCCCAGCTCATTGTGCTTGGAGAAGGCGTCGAGGGCAGCTGACCTTACGTAACCGGAGAACAAAGCAGCTAAATAAAAACTGGAGCTGGGAACAGGCTGCGGAAGTGGGACACGGCTTTCCTGACTAATCAACCAGCATCTGAAGGAAACCAAACTCAATGGCAGGGAAACAACTGCATAAACACATCCCGAGGGAAGAAAGGGAGAGAGAGGAAGCGTGGGGAAGACCATGGGGGCACTGGCCCCTTCCACCTCCACTCCTGCCCTTACTGCTTGGCTAGCAAAGCCTGGAGCGCCAAGACAGAGAGCACAGCAGGAAATCGGCCAAGAGCACAAGGATTTCAAAGAGTGACCTTGCTTGTTTACCTGCAAAGCCACCAACTGCACATTTGGAACGGCCTCTGGGATAGGAGAGGATTGGGGCTGGGACAGCTCAGCAGCTCTCCTCCCACTTCCGGCATCAATGGCAACTCAGTTTGAAGTGGATGAAGGCAATGGAGAGAGTTAACCCTAGGGAGAAGTGCTGGAACCCTGCAGCCCCCACTCTAATGGGCAACAGCATCCATCCTACTGCCAGTACAGCACTGTCTGAACCACAGCACCCTAGGGAACCATCCCATGTATCTGAGTACAAAACTAGGACTCCAGATAGGGGTACCCTCTCTCTTTGGGGCCAGTACCTCAAGATTTTTGCCTGGGAAGGACAGAGTTTTGGCTCACTTGCTCTCATCATCTGGAACCATGCTCAGACATGGCAATTTCCACTGGCCACCGTCCTGATCCAAAAAGCCTTCCCTACAAGCAATCCTCTGACAAAAGGAGTATTTTTCAGGAGCCTCTGATTTTCCAGGCATAATCCAGGAAGGTCCTGGCCCAGCTGTGACCCTCAAAATTTCCCTGGGGAAGCTCCCCAGCAGCCCACTTAGTTTCAGCCTTGGGTGGTAAAAGCCAGACGGGACTGGGGTCATGATAAATGTCCAAGGCCAACGAACCAGCTTCTTTTTCCCTCCCCAAAAACAGCTGCCTTTGGTTAAAAGCCAATGACCTACAAAGCTCAGCCCCAAATAAATTATTAGGAAACAATATTCTGATATACTATAGGGAAGAGGAAAGTAAGTGAGGAAGCTAGAGCCCACTAGGACCCGTGTGGGGGCAAGTTGTCCCACTTTGGGACAACGGGAGCTCTGGCTCCAGCAAATCTAGTCCAGGAGGGGAGAGCCAGACTCTTTTTAAAGGTTACACTTGAGTTAGTGAAGCCAAGTTGCTCTTCCAGATAGCTAACAGGGGCCACGGCAGTCGTTAGGATCCACGCCATCCAGCCTGCTATTTTTAGATCATCCAGAAGGAAGGAAACCTCAGACTACCATCAGTGTGAGCTGAACTGCAGCTCCTCGGCTGCTTGGCCAGCACTGAGCCGCTCCACCCAGGCAGTCTTGACTTCTGACAGTGGGAGGATGGATGAGATTTGCAGAGGGCTTGGGGAGGTCACCAGCTCTGCAGCCCTCACCTCTCCATTGCAGAGATAAAGCTGCCAGCAGGAAACAGGTAGATCTGAAAAAAAAAATCCCACCCTGAACAGCCCAAGACCTGAGCAGGTTGCTTGTGCAGACATTTATAAGACCAGGGAGGGGCAAGTGTTCCAGGATCTTCAGAGAAAACAAAGCCTGGGGATGGGAAAGTAAACCCTCTCTCCCTGGTGGTGATTTTGCAAGGCCCTGTGGCTGCATCCTGCACAGGGAGAGGCAGCCTTGGCTCAGTGCTCGGGTTGCAATCCAAAGCTCACATGAAATGTGCTTTTGGCTGGGACGACCTGGCCTGGGGAGTACAACAGGGAGGCCCTTAAATAGCAGCGGAGGAGGAGAAGGAGCAGCCAAGCAACTGTAAAGCATGAACCACAGACAAGAGAAGGTGAAAAAAATTTCCCCATGTGCTGGGATAATTAATGAAGGGTTGGGTTTTTTTTTGAATCTCTCAAGTCCCCAGAAAATAGGATCCTCCCTCTTATCTCCCTCCTGAGGTTTTGCCAGACACACAGAGAAACATGACAGTTCATAGCCAATGTGGGCAGCCTGGCACAGGGATCCCTCTGCAGATCTATGGATATTTTGGAGACCTGGGATTGCAGCCAGCATCTCATCCTAGGGCTCTGAGGGCTTTTACAAGGAGAAAAGAGGCTGGAACCCAAGGTCCCATAAAAAATAGGACAACAATGACATCTCTCCACACTGGCCTCTGGGGCATCCTGCTGCTAAACTGAGCCCTAAATCCCTAAAACATAAACTAGGGGACAGCATAGCAAAAATAAAAGCAGCGCCCTGGCCTGTGCCATGGCAGACTTGATCCCCATACTGTGCTGGGTGGGGTTGAAGACATTGATTCACTACAGTAAAAGAAGCTTCTCCTTTTGTTTGAGCAAACCTGACTGGTGCCATGGAACACGGAGAGAGCCCAGGAGCAGGGAGGCATGGAACTGTGGCACAGGGGCACTCACTGGAGGAGCTCAGCTGGCCAGCCCTGGCTGGGACATGAAGCTCCACTGGGCCAGGTCGCACATCGGAGCCATCAGAGGGACCATGACCCTCCTCTGTCTGTCCTGCTGGGGAAGAAGCGATCTCAGCCAGCAATTCCAGGTCCTTCAGGATAACCTGTGGAGAGAGGGATGGTGCAGGGTGAGCTTTGCTTTCCAAATCCACATAGAGGGGAAGCAAATACCAAATCCCAGCACACTGAGAAAGGTATAGTAAAAGAGGGCTACCTACAAAACTTGAAGTGGAAATTTCAAATGTTTGCTGAGGGGTGGGGCAGGAAAGACAAAGGAAAAAAACCCCACCAGTTTCTGCTCTGAGAGTCCCAAGGAAGCATATGAAATAAAACCAAATTTACACAACCAGGAATAGAGCTTGCTTTCCCTTGTCCCACTTTGTGGAAATCTGGGTTTTGTGTTGCCTTCATAACCACAGATTTGGGACAACCCTAGCAAGAGAACAGGGCTGTTCTGGGGACACACAACAGCCAGCTCCCCTCTGCAAGGCAGCATCCAGGGAAGGCTCAGCTCAGGATGTCAAGGCAGAGCTGCCATTCTGATTTCATAGCTCTTTTTTTCCAGAAGTCACCAAATTGGTCTATATATAGCATTTCTGGAGAAGTTATTACTGGGTGGGTTTTTTTTTCCATCCTCAACCCTTCTCAAGTCTCAGGCTATTTTGGGTCCCCCTTCATTCACACGTCCTTGGGTCAAGATGTTTCATCAGCCATCCCTGATGCTCTAAGTGCAGCAGGGCTGTGCAGAGCAAAAAGGCTGCCACAGAGGGTCGACTGCCATATCTTTATTCCTCAACATCTCGCAGAGACCATCCCAACCACCCTCTGCCCACCAGCACAGTATCCCAGGCTTTCCCTGTATTCTCACAATGCATCTTTCTGAAGAGCTGCAGTTATACAGGAATTTTAGTTTCTGAGCTAATACAGAAAACCCCTCCCTCTGGAAAAACAAAAAGCCAATTATGTCTTTTTTTAAAAATCATTCTAGAAAACATGACCCCTGAAAATCAGAAAGAGGAGCCCATGGGTTTTTCTTTTGCACAGATATCTTAAGCTGAGTGCATTTTTGGGCCTTTTTTTTAATAATTAAGGCTGATTTTCAAGCCCCCAGCAGCCTCAGAGCAGGCAGTGTGGGGTCTAGGTTGTGTATGGTGTAGAGACAGTGGTGAGGAAGCAGCCTGCCACAGGCACCACAAGGCTCCAGCAGGTTTGGAAGACCCTGTGCCTACAAACATGATTAAGTCTCAACCCACAGCTCCCAATGGCAGGAAAAGAAAAAGACAACAACTTGTACTGCTGTCCCTGAAGAATACGGCACCTCCGTGATGCTGTCAAGGCTGGGAGCTCATTGTCAGCATGCAAGGACCCTGCCATCACCAGCCTTCATCCTCATCCAGGGAGAGGAGTCTGTGGTCCCTGGCAGAGGGGAGACCTTGGTCCTCCCTCCCTGCCTGGATTTCAAGCATCTGTGGCTCACACAGAGTGATGCTGGCTGTGTTTTGCTTTCAAGCAGAAGATGTCCCTGAGCAGAGCTCAGGATGCCTGGTCTCCTGAAGCACTATGTAGATTCTCTAGTGGCTAATCATGTGACTCAGCTCAACTTGCAGGCTTTGAACAGGCACCAACTTGGGTCTCAGGCTCTCACAATGGGGAAATAACACCCGTAAAGGTTTCCAAGTCATGTTGGCTGAAACTGGCAAAGGGACTCAGGGCTTGGCTACGAGGGCTGGCAGTCAGGCAAGAGCCGGGACTCTCATTCATGTGGTGCATTTTGACAAACCAAACACAGCCAGGAGCTGAAGCCATGTGTGGTTCATGTACAGCATGACCTAGCTACTCGTGACTGCCTTCCTCCCGCACTCACTGCTGCCTGGTGCCCCCACCCAGCCACATCATCCAGCTTAGTTTTCACCAGCAGCTCCCACGGCTTTAGGCTAGGCAAAAATCAACCCTGCTGCCTCCCAAAGCTTTTAGAGTCATGACTTGAGGTCAGATCCTTAATCCAGCCTCTCAGAGATGTGTGATGAGCTCCATCTCTGAGATCCTGCTCTGGCCAGGGTAGCCAGGGCAGCAGTGACCAGCACCACTGGAGGGTATGCATGGACCTCTCAAGCTTTGGAGAGGTTAAGGGGTATCCCCCCTGTGTAGGTTACAGGCAGGAGGTGGAAAAAGCAGCATAGGCTGAATTTTGCAGCTGAAAAAAAATGGAGGAAATAACAAGCAGGAGGGATTGGTACACGAGCACTGGGAGGAAGAGCAGGCAGCCGCCAAGACCTGGGGTTTTCCAGCCGTGGGAAAGAGGCAGGAAGCTCCAGCTCCCGCTGCTCCTTCCCTGCATGCTCCGGAGAGGGTGCCCAGCTGGGGACAGGGGAAAGGCAGGAGTGCTTGATATGCACTGCACATCCCTGTGCTAAGCAAAGCTGGAGCTGGCGGCTGGCTTTGTGCGAGCCAGGAGGCTGTAAGAAAGCAATATCCTGCCATTGCCATGGCAACGACTGGCTGCGCCAGGAGCGAGCTGGTCCCATCCGTCAGGGACCCAGAGGCTGGACCTGACAGCGCTGGAGCATGAGGGCCAGAGCCTTCCCAGATGCCAGGTGAAGGTATGATCCTGACAGCCAGCCTGGAGGATCAAGCCCCAAGGGCATTTTCCTGATCTCGTGGGGATTTCTGGGAAGGTTTCCCAGTGGTGATGAGATGTAGGACAGTGTGCCCTGCTCTGGGCAAATGTGTGCTGGTTAGTGTATCTAGGAAGGAGCAGGAAAAGAAGCATCATGATGGATGGGGAGACCTGTCCAGTGTCTCAAGCCATTTTCAGCAAAGGGATGAAGAGCAACATGGAAGAGGATGAGCTCTGGGTGGCCGGGGAATGAGAAGCAGGTTTTCAGACAGTTATAAATAAGCAGCTATTTCTCCTCTCTGAGAACAGGCAAGATTTCTCCCTGCATTGCCTTCAGAGCATGGATTTTGAGGGCAAACACAACTGTCAGCTTCTCCAGATCTAGGTCAGGTTAATTTGCCGCTTGTTCTGGTTGAACGGAGCCGAGAGCAGCTCTGCCGGCAGCGGCACGGGGGAAAGCAGCCCCCGGATGGTGTGTGCCGGATGGGATGCACCTCCCTGTGTGTGCAAAGACGTGCCTTGGTGCTCCTGGAAGAGGGGGAGCATTTGCTTCTTGTCAGAACACTGGGCTGGCCCCAGCCCAAGGCAGAGGAAGGGGAGGCGACCCCAAATGTGCTGCAGACCCCTGGGAGTGAGACTTAGCATCCACAGCACATGATGACTACCAGGGCACCACAGCAGGCTGCAGCAGCAGCTCCTGGGACACATGCAGTGGGCAAGGATATGGACTGGCTCATCAAGGTGTTGTCCTTGCTGGTGTTTACAGATAAGCTGGGAAAAAAAGGAATAAATTAAAATGCCTGTGTGCAGCAGGGAGATGTTTCTGGGTGGCCTTGGATGTCCTAGCGGACATCTAATATTCCCCGGGCAATGAAATGGGGCACTCAACATCAGGATACTCTTGCCAAGAAGAAGATGGGAATTCAGCTGAAGCAAGATATTACCAAGACAGAAAACAAGAACATTAAGGGCAGCAAAGCACTTCAAAGGGGCCTAAGAATCTGGGAGGCTGCAGAACACCCCATGGCATTTCCAGGATAGGCAAAGCAGGTGGTGGAGAGACACAGTGGTAACAAGGAAAAGCCAAGGATGCTGCTCCTTCTCCACAACATAAATGCAGCCCCATTTGTCTTACATTTTTCCTCCTTCCAACTCTTTTAGCTGTAGCCAGGAAAGGAGGTGAGCATGGGCAGGCAGTCCTGGAGCCAGGAATGGCCTGGAGTGAGGCTGGCCAAGTCCCAGACACACACAGTATGAAAAGCAAACTTGCATTCTCCTGGCCTCCACCAGCTTTAAAGACAGAAAAAGAATAGAAAACCCACTATTAATCTTCCCACACCAATTTAACCAAACCTCTTTTCAGGTCTCTGACACAGCAATCCTCTGATCTTGCCAACATCTACTTTTTTTGCCTTCCCAGGAGAGGATGGGGAGCAGAGGGAAGGCAGAAGGCCTGGAGGCTTCTCCTCTCCTCCCCTCCCCAGGCAAATCTTGCCGGGTCACACTGACACGTGCACACAGCACCAGCAAATACAGCTGGCAGTGGGGGAAGGCACTTGGTAATAGAGCTACAGCCATCCCAAAATAAGCTGGAACCTGAAAATTCCCTGTCCATCCTCCCGCTTTTGTAAATCCCTCACGGTCCCTGCTGCTGGGGATGTGAGGGCCAGGCCTGCAGCGCCCAACACTGTCACAGCTCAGAGCACCTCTTTAAATGTGTTTAATTAGTGCACAGGGAGCTTAACATGCCACCTGATGCCAGTCAGGGCAGGATGCCAAGCAGGTATTTCATAGAATCATAGAATCCCAGAATATGCTGAGTTGGAAGAGACTCACAAGGATCACTGAGTCATGGAATCCTTAAGGTTGAAATAAAAAAAATCAAAGATCACTGAGTCTAACCACCATGCTCACAACCAAGCCATGTCCAAGTACCACAAGTGCTATTTTTTCATGCATTGAAGGGCAGGGAAGGAGACAACACCAGTCCACCTGGTGGGATGGAGGCCTGTAACAGCCCTGGAGTATCCCTGCAGGCCATGCTACGGGAAGCTGGATGCCTGCAAACCCTTCAAACTCAACACCCACTGTCCCAGAACTTATGACAGGCAAAGAGTGCTTTTATTCGCTGTCTCCCACCCACTGCCTCCCTCAGCATGCAGGGAACCAGGCACCCAAAGCCCAACTCAGCAAATCTTGCACCCTACATCCCTATCCCACCCTAGACCCTCTCCGAGTCAGCTCCCCAGGACAGAGATTGCCTGTCCTCTATGGCAGACAGGTTTACTGTGGTTTTCGTCTGCTCCATAACTTCACCCAGGAATGCTACAAGCACCACCTCAAGCCCAGATTGCCAGTTTACCCCACTTGTTCATTGTACGTATAAACTGCATATGGATATGTATGCATAAGTTGGGAAATTGCCGTCTGAAACTGGGGTTAAGCCAAGAAGCTCCCTATGGATCATATTCCCCACAAAGAAACTTCCTGTTTCTGCAGGATACAGCACACAGATTATTGTTCAACCAGGTAGTTTTGAGTCCTCTGGGAAAGCATCACCCCACTTCTGCTTACAGGCTGCTTCCACTTATGGCAAACCAGCTAACTGCATTTTCCACTATCTGACTGGATTTATACACATTTCTCTATACCTCATTTCAGTCCCAAGCTCACCCTCAGGGTAACTTCCCTCTTGAAAACCAGTCACCTCCTTACTTCAGTACCTCATATCTTCGAGTCTCCCTCTGGAGAAGCTTTACCAACAAAAAAAGTTTAAATAAAGCCAGGCATACATGTATTACAGTTCTTCTATTTGCAGTCTTTAGCTTACACCCTCTGCTTTGCATCAGGTCACAATATTTTGGCTCTGGCAGATGAAAGGCCAGGAGCTGGAGGACAATGGCTTCAAACCCAACAGAGCAAAGCTCCAAACCAAGCCACACTAAGACAGCTATTTGCATGGGCACAAGCTTTTGTTCAGCTTCATTGTAGTGGGATTGGGTGCGATAGGAGAAGTTCGCCAGGATTTTGTGTGACAGCAGAGCTCAGAGCAGGGCAGAGACCTGGCCTTGAAACCCGGCAGTGCTGCAGCAGGACACTGCAACAGGACATGCAAAAGAAAATGATGACTATCAGTATACCACCATCCCAGGGTTTTCTTTTCTTCCAGTTTAATACTGGAAACCCAAAAGAGGGCAGAACGTTTTGGCTTCTTGTGAGAAGTTGGCTTGAGGGTCATGTAGAGGTTCATACACATCATAGAATCACATAATGGTTTGGGTTGGAAAGAATCTTTAAAGCCTATCTGGTTCCAAATCCCCTGCCATGGGCAGGGATACCTTCTGCTAGATAAGGTTGCTCAGAGCCCCATCCAACCTGAACGCTTCCATGGATGGGGCAGACACAGCTGCTCTGGGCAACCTGTGCCAGTGTCTCACCATCCTCACATGGAAGAATTTCTTCTCAGTAACCTATCTAAACCTGCCCTCTGAAGTCAGTGGCAGCCCAGGCTCAGTTCACTCTCTACAGAAGGTCATCAACTCTTCTGAAGCAAGTATTCTGTACTCAAAGCCTTGCCCAGCCACTGCACAATGAGCAGGTTTTCACGATAGCAGAGTTGAGGAAGCCAGAGTCTATCCTGCTTCACATCAGACACCAGCTCCACCTCATGCGTCATTCCTGCATGACTCAGACAAAAGTCCCAGCACAACTTTCAACTCCCAACAAGATTGAGGGGAGCAGATAAGCAAACAGGAACACGTTCAGCCATAGAGAAACCACTCAATTTTGGAGCCGGAAAAAGGGAAACAAAGCAAAGAAACAAACTGAGTAGCGTAACTGCTTTACAGTTTTCTCAGAGATGCCTCAGCTCCCGTTGTGTACACTTCAGCTCAGTGCCTGGATCCATTCAGAATCCAGGGAACTGAAAGATTACATCCAAAGCTGCCTTTGCACCATGAATGTGCAGAAGGAAGCAATTTGAAGAACATGTTTTCTTTTCAGTAGTGCCTATCAACAGTGGTGCCTTTAGCCTGCAAGTGGAAAGGTCCCACTCACTGCTCCCAAATAGCATTTCCTAACTTTTCATCTTTCCTAACATCAGTTTTTCAACCAGGGCAGCCACACTCCTACAGATGAACAGAGCAGACAGTGTAGAAAAACCCACTCCCAGCAGGATCAGGTTACATCTTGTAAGGAAGTTTTCAAGCACACCAAATTTTAAGCAGGGCTCTTATAGATTGCCTTCAAAAGCAGGTCTCAAACGCAGGACGGAACACTCTGTCGGGGAAGCACAGGAAACAGCATGAGGTGATGCACTGCAGCAGCACAGCATCTGACAGCCAGGAATCCTGGATCCTGACTTGTCCACATATCAAAGGGAACTGCCCGTTTCAGCTTTGCTCCAGCTTCTCTGTGATGCCTTTGTGAATCTTAACTAGATCTCTTGACCATTTCTTTACTTTGGCACAGGAGAATTGGGTAGGAAGGGGAATAGGAGAGATGGCAGAGATGACTCAGGACACTGCAGATGCATCATGAGATGCTGGTCCCTGCTCATCACAGTGGAGGTGGTGCAACACCCTGTGCTAATTGAATGACAAAAACAGGCGTGAGAACCTAAGGGGCATAAACCTGGCTCCATCCAGCGTGAGTCCTTCTTTGCTTTGGGCTTATTTATGGCAAGTGCAGAGAGAGACCAAGAGCAGCTCAGTAAGACAAGACCTTAAAAATCTGGTGCCTGGGTACAGTCTTTCAGCCTGATACACACACTAGCACTGACCCTCCAAAGTCAGATTGTACTTTGGTGATGAGCTGGTGACAAACAACTGCTTCAGGGCACATCAGCAGAGTGACAGGTAACCTCCAAACTGTGTAAAGTGACCAAGGGAACTCCAGGCACTACAGAAAGATGTTCAACCTTGCTGGGAATAAAAATGATACTGACACTGCTGCCCAGCAGGTTCCCATGGGGAGGATGGCAGCATCACAGGACAAAGAGCACAAAAACCCTCTGAAGATATGTGTACACCTCGTGCTACACCCCACAATGTGCACAGCCCTATCTAGAAAGAGGAGGGACATGCTTCCTCATCAGAGCTGATGTGTAGCTCACATAGGCCCTCATGCTGACCAGGGATCTCCAGGCCATTATCCAGGAGCTTCTGGGGGGGGTCACAGTCTGCAGGTGACGTGGGACAATGTGACTGTGCACACAAATATTGCACTGGCTAAGCAAGCACCCCACATCCCCTTTCCTAACAGGCACTGACATAGCAGGTTAGTTAGGTCAGAGTGTCCTCATCATTCCCAAAAATGTCCAGCTCAAAACCCCCCTACTATTTCAGTCGTTTCTATTTCCTCTGCAGAAAGCAGCAAATCTGGTTGACAGCCAGCTGAGTGGTGGTGTTTAATGGATTGACTCTTCTATGGATTTCCTTAAAAAAAAAGCCACCTCCAAACATTTAAATAAATAGAAGCCAGGATTAAATAAATCAGCTTAAAATTACTTTTGAGCCATTCCCAGTTATGTCACATGGAGGAAATGCATCACCAGGGTCCTTTCTTCACTGTTTTTTTTCAAATATTAATAAGGAGTGTAATTGCAACATGACTCACTGAGATCTCCTGCCAAGCTGGAGAGACTATCTGCAAGATGCAGGCTTTCTAGAGCGTTGCAAAGGCAGATGTGTGCTTGGGGACTCTTTTGGAAAGGTTTGCATTGTAAGCAGCAGGGGATGGAAAATGGCCAGGCAATTGCTTGCCTTTGCAAGTCATTCCCTCGTTTGCTCATTCCCTTCCCTCCTCTCTTTACGATCCACTCGCACATGGGAATTATTGCAGGATTGGGGTTTGGTGCTCTGAGCATGAAAGGCACAGCATAGCCTGTGATTTTTATTCCATGGGGAAGGTCTGAGATGAGAAACCAGCCAGGATCATTTGTAGTTCCAGGCAAGAGGATCCAGCTGATGGTGGAAGCTGAACCAGTGCCTGGGCCAGCTGTGGCCCATGCTGCTGGCCTCCCACCCAAGCACTAAAATGCTCCAGGGAACAACTTAGAGAGAGGTAAGACAACAACTACACCAAAATTGAGATGACTGGAACCAGAGAACAGGGGCGAAGAAGCAAGACAAGGAAACAGGAAAATGGTGCAGCACCTTGGGAGACGGGAAATGAAGAGCAACAGCAGAGAAAGCTGGCTAAGTTTGCTGCCTGATTATCTTTGCTCACTTCCAAGCTGAGTGGTTCCCAGCCCTTGATGCCACTGGGCATCTATTGCAGGCCTACCAGAAAATGCTGCTGCTACCCTCCACGCAGTGGGTCCTGCTTAAACGCCTCACGAATATGGATTTGGCAGTGTCAGCTTGGACAAAATCCCCCTTGCATCTTTACAGAGGTTGTTGCAAGGCACCTGAATTACCACTCAACAAGGATCTTACCATAACCCCAGTCCCATGGGTGAAGCCCCATCTGCCTTTCCAGGCAGGCAAAAATGATTCTTAGGAGCTGGCTTTGAAGGATCAACTCTCCGAGATGGGAGAACAATGCTTATACATCAGAGAACCCCAAGACGGCAGGATTTTCAGCTGGGCAAGTACCTGCAGGCTCTGCATCAGGTCTTCTTCAGTTAGGCCAAAAGGGTAAAACCCCTCAGTGCCAACACTGGCAAAGCCTCACAAAATACCTCAGTTCCACCAAAAACCGAAAGTCCAGCTAGATGTGGAGACAGTAAGGTTTCAGTTTTTTGCAGCACCTACCTCATCCGACTCATCTGAGAGGGTCCTCAGCAAGATGGGAAAGAGGCTGTCAGTGTGTCGGAACATCTGGAAGCAGAAGGATGGGTGGCATCAGTCCTACAGTCCTGGTCATGCCCAGCCACAGGACACTTGCCCTGAGGGAGGCTGCCAAGAGCTTCACCAGCATTTTCCATCTGAGCTGGAGAGCTCTTTTTACTCAAGCTATGCGGTATCTGGCAGCCAAAGCCTTCTCAGAAAAGGCAGGTGGACACACATTTACAAAACTACCAAGACAATGACAATTTGCACTGCTATCAAGGCAATGGAACAGGCTGTGAGCTGACACGCTCAGTTGAATGCTGAGTCCCCAACTTACCTTACGAGGAGTCTTGATGTACAAGTGGTAAAGCCATTTCAGGACTGCAATTCTGGTCATCATCCCAATGGATGTATCACTAAGGTGGTAGTCCAGCACCTGAACTATTCCATCCAGGTTCAGGGTCACCTGTATCCTTTCGCAGCTGTATGGAAAGCAGAGAGGCTCGTTCAGCGCTGTAACATCCAACTCATTCCTCCTACGGTGGGGAAGTCTACAACACTCCAGAGGCTGCATCAAACACCTCTGTTCAAACTCTCACTAAATCAGGTTGCTAGTCCAGTTAGGCCTTCAACATTTCCAGAAATGGGCCATCTACAACTTCTCTGCAAAACCTATTCCAGTGCCTCACCATCCTGAGTAGAGTTTCTTCCTAACATCTAATCTAAATCTCTCCTAGTTCAAAACTGTTCCCCATTGTCACATCACTGCCTACCTATGTAAATCGTCACTCTCCTTTTCTATAATGCTTTGAAAGCAACAGAAATCTTTGGTGCTTTAAGGGTTATCACTTTACCCAGAACAGCTGATACCTACGCATGGGAAGGCACCACTCTAAATGACAACAGTAGCATGGCTGTGTGAGAAACTGGTCCACAGTGCAATTGCCAGATTTGGGGTTCCAAGATTAGAGATCCATAAAATGCACTCAGAATCCACCTCAAGGTTGACCAGCTCAAACAGCTTCAGAGAACATTAACTCATATGTACTCAAACTCCAAACTGATGAAGGCATCCAGGATCCTGATGATTTGTCTTGAGAACTGCAGATGATGCCCTGTCTGGCAGAGTTTGGGATGCAGCTCTTTGCTACAACCCTGCCTTGAGACGTTCATCTTGCTTCCCAAAAGACATCCCAAAAGATCAGGCAAACCCTTCATCATAAACAAGAGATGAAAGGAAGTAATTCCCTTAGTTCGCCAGGACATTGTCTCTGTTAGAAATTGCTCTTAGCTCTTGGTCCCCCAGTTTTTCTTGCAGATAGCTGGGACCTGCATTGGGACAGGTGACCCTAACACAGAAATCATCATGATACAGTATTTTTATGTCCTGACTGTGATCCTGAAATCTACCTGATGGTTTTCCATCTCCTTGACAGCAAGAATATGGAGGTATCTGTCCCAGGAGACTCATTTAAGGAGAGATGATGGTTGGAGAAGACCACCAAGGGGAGGCTGCACTCAAGAGCCATGTCACACCTCTCATACCCAAGCTACTGAATTATTCAAGGCTGGACCAGGCTCTTGCTGATTTTTCTAGTGTGCACAGAGCTGCTGTGCATCTTGTTTGATAAGAAATCCTAAGGGGCAGATTTCTCACGGTATAATTTGCAAGTAGAGCTGTGGCTTAATAGGATTTGATCTTCCCCAGGACACACGTTGTAAGGGCGAAACGAGGAGGCTGCAGCCCCTCAGAGCCCTGTGGGGATCTGACTGCTTGATCTGCCTCACGTAACAGATGCTAGGGGCTGCAAATTGCATTTCACTTTGATGTTGAAAACAACAGCCGAGGGCCAAATGCTCAGACACACGGAACTGAGAGGAAGGAGGGACCCAGAGTATAAGAGTTTGGGAGAGATGTCCAAGGGAGCAGCATTCCAGTTCATTTAATCCAGGCTGAATGAGCACTGTATTTGGTTTTCCTGCAAAACCATCTCCCACGGCAGCTGCATAGCCTGCCATGTTCCCAGTACAGGGCTTCATATGGAAGAGGAGAATGAAACCTTTACCTGGTAACACCTCCACACCAAATACATGCATTGCTTACACAGGATGGAGACAAAGAAACCTCAGGGTAATGCATGTTTTCAGAGGCAAGAGGCCAAAAGGACACCACAGAGAATTAGTGCCTGAAGCTGGGCACTTTGGAGGTGGCTTTGACGCTGTCCCATCCCACCAGCTCCATGCTGCTGTGAGGTAAGCGGGCAGGAAGCAGGGTGCCATGGGTTACCACAGCACTGTTGTCTGCTGATGCTGGACTTCTAATAGCACAGTAGAAACTTGCTTCTACAAGTTCCCAATCTGATTTGTGACAAAATCATTAGTGAAAACCCCTTTTCCATCACAGCTTGTGATGCAGTACCTGGGTAGAGCCTGGGTGGCTCAAGCCAAAACCCACCTGAGCGGACCCCAGGAGGTGGCTGGGAGCAACGGGCTGGCCTGGAGCCAGGCAGCCCCCAGCCACGCCATGTACCACTGCCCTGTGGCTCCACTGGGCTCAGCTCCCACTAGGAGGGATTGCAGCTGGGAAAAGCTCCTCATGGGCTACCCTCTGTCCACAGCTGCTGAGATAAACCTTTTAGGGGGCTTGCTGGTGGAGAAGCAGATCCTTTAGTCAGCACAAAACCCAGGCACCGCCATGAAAGGTGAGACGTCTGATGAACATTTGAAAAATATCTGATGAACGTGGAAGATTGGGCTAAAAACCTCTGAGATAGAGTGACAGCAGACTACGATGGGTTACCCCCTTTCCAGGGGTTATGGCAGCAGCTGAGCGCTGCTGCAGCTCCAGAGCCGGGCTCGCAGCTCAGCCTGGCTCTCCCTAATCCCCAGGCAGGAGGGGGCGGGAGCAGCAGTAATGGCATTGCGTTAATGTGATCCTCTGGGCCTGCCACGCCGGCTCCCAGCGCCGGCATCTGTGGCAGGGCAGATGTCAGATGCAATCACTTCCATCTAACCCACTACCCCAGATTCTCCTCCCGAGCATGAGCATGGCCCTAGCACCGCCCCCGCTGTTCGCCTGTGACAGTGAGAACATGTTTTTAGGGCAAATTGAGCAAGGATGGGGGCTGTGCCAGGCTCTCACCTCTGGATACTGGGAGTCTTTGCTCAAGCTCAGTGGTGGGGCAGGAGACTCATCCCCCAGCACATCCCCCCATCTCAGAAAGCACCCTCCAGCACAGGAATTGACCTTACTTTCCCACTACACTCAGCCCACAGTATTGTTCTTCACTCCATGACCTTTTATCAACCCATTTTCTCACTTCTCCCCTTTCTTCAAGGGCTTCTGCCATCTCTCTTCTCAGCAGTCGCCTTCTCTCTGCCCATGCCTGAGCTGTCATCTTTCTCCTGGCCTCCTGCCTGGCCAGCTGCTTTCCTGACCCCATTTTCAGACAAGGTTAAGGTCCAGGCCAGGCTCTAGCCTTTAGGCAAGCCCAGCAAAATGGCCTTGCCAAGGGTGGAACTATCCAGGTTCTTTCATTGTCGTCCAAGTCACAAGGGCAGCTCCCATACAGGCTGGCAGCTGCGCTGCTCAATGGGCTTGAGCCACTGGCCAGGAGGAAAATAGCTCCTCTCTGCTATTGGTCCCACAAGCTGTCACTTTCTTGTCCTTCAGCGCTCTCATTTCAGTGCTCTTGGCTTCCTTCTGCTTACTGTAGTTTCCAAGATCTCCCAGGGAAGCCATGAGGCCAAGGTCTAGGTAGAGGCATCCAGTCCAACAAGCTGTAGATCACTGTGACAAGGGCTGGGGCAGTGTGCCTGAGGTTCCCCTCCAGCTCACCCACCCAAGTATGAAGTGGAAGCAGCAAAGAGAAGCCATCTCCTCTCTCCAGGCTGGAGAGAGGGGCCAGGGAAGAGCCATGCTGGACCTAAAAGCTGTGCAAGACAAGCTGCTGGAGAACGGGATTCCAAGGCAGGCTTGGTGCCTCAGTTTAAAGCAAGCCATCATGCTGCCTTCAGCCAACCATCCCCTGGGTGCTGCAGAGCACCCAACAACATTCCCATCCTCCACCAAAGTATTCCCACCTCCATGAGCTCCCCAGCTGCACCTTCAAGGTGCATCAAGCTCTGGGCATGGGCAGCTTCCAGCATGAGACAAGCAGCAGCTATTTTAGCTTTGTAGTAAGCACTAACTACCACATTTAAAAGCCTGGGTTAAATGCAGGCTTGGGAAGTTCAGCCACGTGGCACCCACTTACCCTTTCTGCAGAGCAACACATGACTTTACATGTCCGTATGTTGCTGACCACCACCTAAAGCATGAAGCCTTCCCTGCATCAAGAAGTACCACAAAGGCTCTTCTTGGAGATTTCATGTCCCTTATCCAGTTTGGTGAGGGACTCTGATCCCATCAGCCTTGTCCCATCATGGAGACAGCCTAACAGTGACTGCTTCCAGCTGTGCCTGACCCTCTGCCCAGGAGAACCATCAGGAAATTGTCTCAAACTGTCCAGGTCTTGTTTTGAAACACCAATGCAGTTACAAGAGCCTAAAAATCCCTTTCCAGCTGTTTTGGTCCCCTGATGCAGGAAAGACATCTGGATCTTCTCCTGTGGCAGCTCAGACCGACGGAAGGAAGCCCGGGCTCTGCTCCAGCAGCCATGCTTCCACCTCCCCTTCCTAATCCAGACTCACACCAGCTAAAACAGCAGCAGCATGCTCAGCCAGGCCAAGAGTAGGATCCAGTGCCTCTGAAATGTGGTTCTGGTCCACTTCCAGTGACAGTTTTTGCAGAAGCTAGAAGTGGGGCCCCCCCATCTGGATGGGGAACCCCAAAACCCCTCCAGCCCTGCATAGCCAGGCTCACCCAGCAGCCAGATTCTGTCTTGGCACAGACATGGTCTCCATTTCTTAGTGGATGCCACCAGGATACTCCCTGCAAGTAAAGCTGGCAAATGCTTGGGAAGCATTTTTGGAGCACGTTGTAGGAGCAAGGGGGGGGTGCATGTGTCACTTTGTGGCCACAGGAATGTGCCCAGCATCCATGCATTGAACATTCAGGCCTTGTCATCTTCCTGGATGGCATCTTCCCAGAACACGGCCCTCTGCAGACGCCAGGCTATGATCTCCTCTGCCCCCATTGACCAAGGTCCTCCCTTCCCTGCTGCTGCAGCACTGTCCCTCTGCAGCCAGCTGGGGAGGGCAGGGGAAGGGGGCGTGAGAGCTGCATGCTTGGCCCTCGGCCATGCTCCATCACTTGCTCACTGGGGGAGGCTGGGGGAAGCAGGGGGGTAGGGGAACGAACAAAAACAGAAGCAAAGAGTGACTTCATCTTAAAAGGCAGCTGCAACTTCCTCTGTTTGCAGGCTTTCCAGCTTTTCCCAGCAACGCAATGGCTTCCTGCAGTCCTGCCTTGACACCCAGTGGGCATTCAGCGTGCCAGCAGCTGCTGCTCCCCGGCGTGAATTATGGCTGCTAATGGCCACGGGTGCCAGCTCCCGCCTTCCTCCAGCTCCAGAGCCAAGCCAGACAGCCTGAGTGATGGATGGAGCACCAGGCAGATGTCCAGGGCTCCCGTCAGCCACACACAGCCCAACCCCCAATCCCAGGTCAGTCCCCCACAACAAATGCCTTGGTGAAAATGTTTCAGGTCCCAACACTGGACAAGCAGAGAGGTCACACAGGGCAGGTAAACCCAATGGTAAAGCCTGGAGTTTCCTGTTGAAAAGGGCTTAGGAGGGCTCTGCAAAACCAGGTCTCTTAAGAGATATGGAGGGTCTTGCCTTCTCTCCCAGATGGTTTTCCCTGGTGCTTGAATTGCTGTCAGAACATTTCAGCTCAAGCAGCTGTTAACCTTTCAGCTCTCAGTGACACTGGCACAAGTCATCCCAGCTCTCCTTGCTTCTGTCCCTCCAGTTTTCACTTCCTCTCTACCTCATGTGCAAGATCTTCAGCACAGAGCTATGGCTATCACTTGTCCTCCTGACTCAATGCCTTCTTCTTTTTCTTTCCCCACCCCGTTCCCCATTTCAGCCCTATGCACATCCACTTCTGCACTTGCTAAACTTCAAGGGTTGAGCAGGGTCAGGACATAGCAACCACAAAAAGAACCCCAGGGAAAATCATTTAACTGCCATAAACCAACATTTAGGTGCAAATGAAATTACCTCTACTTCAAAGAGAGAAAAAAATTAAGGGCATCATTAAGACCAAGGAGTAGCTGGGCTGTGCAGAAATGCAAAAAAGGAACAGAGAGTACAGACCATCAACCTGAAAAGCTGACGCTTGCACTGCTCTGGGATGTATTGTGATGGGCATCATGCTGGTAGGATGCAGCTAAAGCAAGGCATCCTATTTTGGGGATCATAACAACAAATAAAAATAAGCATCAGCATAATGAAAGTGTTGGAAATCACCACCTCTGAGTAAAGGAACTGCAGGCAGCAGGAGGAAAGCAAAGCTATTAGAACAGATGGATTTGTCCCCCAGTTCAGATAGCTGGATGGGAAGAAAGGTATTTGCAGGAGAGATCGTGTTGGGCACAGAATTGGTGCAGGGCTGACAAGTGTCACAAAAGGCTGGCAGGAGGCCAAGACCTGTGCAGCCCTAGGTCCAGCCCCATAGACCTGCGCTGTAGTAGGCTGCCAAGACAGCAGCATGGAACAGGGTCAGTCTCTTCAGGGAAGAAACACCTCAGCTCATCATAAAATCAAGACATTTTGGTGGATATACATGAGAGAAGCAGTCAGCTCCTAGAGCATTCCCAGTCATCAACCCTACTGAGACTCAAGAGCCCAGCTGCCTCCCAGCCCAGAATCTGTCAGTCATCGTCTGTACTGCGAGAAGCCTTCCCTTCTAAAGCCCCTCTGAAGAAACAAACAGACCCTACCTGGTTACTGTGAAGACACCACTGTTGCTGGAGTCACCAGATGCATCCAGAGAACCTGGGGGCAGAAAAATAGGAAACACAGCTAGTGGGGTGAAGGGGAAGATAGACAGCAGGACTTGGAGGCTGGAAACCTGCATGACCTTCTGCAAAGACATCACTAGTCATTGTCTGAGGGTCCAGGGACCCAAGGGATCCCCTCTGCCTGCAGTGAGCATTTTACACTCCTTGTCAAGCCCTTCTCTGCTGCCAGACAAGCTGGTACAGAACTACATTTACCCAGCAAAATGCAGATGAACACAGCTTCAGACCTCTGCCTCAAACTGGGTCCCCTCCTCTGTAACAGAGACCCAGACACATCATGCTAAAGGTTTCAACCATTGCCAAAGAAGTATCTCAGAACTGCAGAGCTGCCTTTGACTCTCTTGATTTCAATACCTAAATACATCACATGTGCAGTGAAGGTAGAATCCAACTCAGGACAACTCCACTTGGCCAGAGACTGACTCTATGTGAAAGCCAAGTGACTCAAACAGCTTTGCAACCTCTGCTCTGTGCTAAAACTGGGTCTTACAAGCACGGTGACAAAGCATGACAAGATGAACTTGACTCTTTGTGCCCCCTTGTGCCAACAGCCTCTACTCACACAAGCAACATCACCGCATCAGCACACCCAAGGAGCAGAGCTGAGTTTCTCATAGGAAGGCATCACAATTTGATCTGATCCTGTCTGCTTCAAGGTGCAATTTGACACCAGAGGGGCGGAGAATAAAGCAATTAACATTTCTGTTGATATTTTAAAGCTCTCCTGTGATAGATTTTAAAACAAGAAGGTATTCTTGGGAAATAAGGAATAATAGAGTTTTTGCCGCTGTGTAACAGCAGTAATTTTTCCTGTTTTATCTCCTCTAGTAAAAAAACCTGTACAGAGTTAGGTAATGAAAGTTTTTGCACCTTTATTGAAGACTAAGATGCTCATTTAGACTGATATTTTGAGGTGCCTGGATCCACGTTACGGATAGAAACCAGAAAAAAAAAGGAGGAAAAAGAAGATTGCATTGGCCGGGAATCGAACCCGGGCCTCCCGCGTGGCAGGCGAGAATTCTACCACTGAACCACCAATGCTGCCATGTCGGCTGCCCCCGCACCTGCGGCCTGCTCCTGCCACCCCAACTGCTGCCCGCGCCCCACTGCCACCCACCCACGTTCCTGCTGCCACCCACACCCTGCCCCGGCAGCTCCCCGCTTCCCCGCCTGCCACTGCTGCTGTCAGACAGGGAAATCCTTCAGTCCTAATCCCATCCTCCTGCTCCCTCTCATGGCAGGATTTTCCAAAAGCCACTGGTGGGCGTGATACAGGAGAGCACTGAGCTGAAGGTGCAGCTTTAGAAGAACCCAAATGAGCCCTTTTGATTTAAACATTAACACATATTTCACACACCTGGACAACAAATATGTGTTGTGCCAGAAGAAACGTTTAATCATGCCAGGACAACAGCATCCAAGGGATGTTGGAGGGCTAACACCACTGCTGTTCCCAAGTATTGACTCATGGGGACCACTTAGATTCTTTCCACTTCAACCCTCTTTCAGGTCTCCCATCTCACTTGCAAACTTCCCTCTTTTATGTTCTGGAAATTTTAGGACTGGGACAATACCTGCCAGATGGTCTGGAGAGTACCATGAATCTGGAAAGGATCCAAAATTCTTCACCTTTCTGTTCTCTACCCTTCCCCTCCACACATATCCTCCATGCACGTGTTGATGCTCTCCCAGAACTAACACAGCTCTCTGAGCTCTTCTTTTGTCTGCCCCCAAAACCAGAAATTTTCTTTTTCAGGTCAACTTCATGACTAAGTTAAAGGGGAGCATGGTGAGAGGATGGGGATGATCACCAGGGCAGCAACGCAGCACCACTCAGGCTCCAGGTCAGAGCAATGACCCTCTCATGGAGCCTGCAACAAGTGTGTCTGTCTCAGCAGAGGATCACCTGTGCAACAGGTCTCCAAATATTCAAGAACAGAGGTGCCATGCACTCTGAGCTGCTTCAGGACACCAAACCAACTCAGAGAACATTCCCTTGACCTTCCTTACACTTCTACTAGCCCAGACCAACTGGGACTCACCAGTGGTCACTGACTCTGGCTTGGAGAGGGACTCCTCCGAGGTGGGCTCTGCTGGTATTGTCATTGACGGCTTGGCCTCATCCATTTCATCATCCTCTGGGATGACCAGCTTCATCAAGCTCTGGTTGCACACGTTCGCCACCTCCTTGATGTCTGAGTGAAGGCAGTGTAAGGAACACGCAGTCCCACACATGGGCAGGTGCTGGCCATGGAGAAACCACTGCAGCCCCACCAGAGCTGCCCCAGCCCAGCTACTGCAAGCCCCCTCACATCCAAAAGGCCGGTGTGGGTGTTAGCACTTGGTGGGAGAACTTTTCCTGGACCTGCACCCCAAGGGCAGGAAACTGGAATAGGTGCTTCCCTGTGGGTTAGCTCTAGCAGGAATGGAATGGGAGCAGGTCTGAGTTACAAGGATACTCTTCTTGCGATCGTCATAGGAGAGACACGGCAGGACAGCGGTCAGGATCCCGGAGGAGTAAGGCAGCATCACCCGGCCAGCCAGCTGGATGAACTCTCGCATCCAGCACATGGCTGTCAGCTGGATCAGGTCATCTGGAACACATGGCACATGCAAAGGTGAGGGAAAGGGCAGCACTGGCTCCACAGGCCAAGGACCACCTGCAAGCAAGGAGCTGTCTCCGCTCCATCTGGAGAGACCCTCATCTGAGACAGTTTAGTCCCAGAGATCAGTACGACCTGATCAACTCACCTCCAGTGAGCTTGAGATTAAACACAATCAATAGGTTTCAGTTAACCCAGTTCAATCCATAATGCAGATTTCCTCCTTTACATGTACTCTGCAAGCTTCCCAATGCATAAGGACATTTTTCAGTCACCCATTGCAGCTGTGTGTCTGGGTCAAGCATCATTCCTAGAGCTGAGGTTTTAACAACCTCCCTAAATTCTGGAAAAGGCACCACTACCACCACACTGCTGATCCAAGGCCAGATTTTATGCTTAAACAGTGTTAATTCATTAGGAGTCAATTTAATCAAGAGCAGCCAATCTCAGTCTATCTATACTTTTCTACCTCCCAGAAAACCCACTCCCATTACGCAACATTTAAAGAGCACAATAAGCAGAACTTGGGAACAAGATCCTTCTCAAGAAACACATCCAGCTGCAGCTGTAACCCTCTGCCACTGCCTTCGTAGCAGATCCACAGGAGCTATAGTGCAGCACTGGCACAAAGACCACAGACATCCTTAAATCTCTGACCTGTGCACTAAGTGCCACCCGAGGTTACAGTAACACCTTAAGGAGATCCTCCTAGAAGTGATGGATATACACAGGTGCCAAATATTTTTTTGGCCCCGCCACTTTGGAGGATGCAGACCTGTGTGGTGGCTGAGGGATCTGCAGTACAAAAGCAGTTGTGCCAACTACAGGAGAGCTGCCTGTTCCCTCCTTTCAGTGGGATTTCCACGAACAGTGACAAAGAAGAGACAAGCAGCTGAGCTGGTGCCTGCTGGA
The DNA here is from genome assembly GCF_029207755.1 of Chamaea fasciata. Taxonomy (NCBI): domain Eukaryota; kingdom Metazoa; phylum Chordata; class Aves; order Passeriformes; family Sylviidae; genus Chamaea; species Chamaea fasciata. The sequence continues at coordinate 9,450,902 of NW_027094097.1, forward strand.
AAACTCCTGGCCTGAATCTACAGTCGGCATCACAAACCAGGAGGCTGGTGCTATTGCCTGGTCCTGTGCACTCACCTGCTGCCTGGCAGTGGATCACCAGGATATTGGCCATTTCCGCAAACTTCACACTGGAGGGATTCTTCTTGATCTCTTTGAGGAACTCCCCAAGAGCCACCTCACACCTGTGGAGAGGCAGAGCAGCTGGTCAGCACTAGGTCACCTTGGACAGAGCAATTAGCGAGAACTTATGGAGACTATCTTCTCCAGGTGCACACGGAAGGATGCTGGTGGCACAGCAGAAGCGTCTCTGCACAGAGACAGGGGCAAGAAAGATGAGGCCGAGAAAATCACCCTGCTCCACAGCAGATACTGCACACAGGACACACAGTGCAAGGACAGAGGTGATGGCAGCCCAGAGCCCCCCACAGCTTCCACAACTCCCCCACAGCCACCCAGGTTCTGTGGCTCTCCTCTCTGATGAGGAGCAGTGGGGCAGGTGATACCCAAAGCTTTCAGTGCTTGTTCCTTGACATGTGGATGCTAGGAAAAAAAAAGATACAGTGACAATCCAGAAAGGCTTTGCAGCAGGATAGACCTAGGCCAGTCTCACAACTTACTTATGCCCTACAAAACCAGTCCAGTCACTCTCTCCCAGCACAAAATTCCAAGATCCTTTGAACTCCCTGAAAACATGCAGACATTCCTGCGCTTCAAAATGCCTCTGTCTTGGGATCAGCAGTGTATCTGTAGAGAAAGGTCCCAATCCTTGCTCCTCCTCTCCACCCAGGAGATGCCTTGCCAAGAAAGGCTCTCATGCTGCAAGTTTCTTCAGAGAGCTCATGCCTATCCCAGAACCACACGAGCCTCTGTGGCTCTGAAGTTGGGTGCTGGGAAAGCAACAACTCAACCAAGCCAAAACAGTCAGTCTCCAGTACAGAGCATGGCAACCTCCATGGCCATGGGATGGGGGAGGCCCTTGCCAAGGACACTCTGATCCACTGCCCAAGCCAATCCGTCTCCCACCACACACATGGAGGTTCATTGCAGGTACACACAGGAGTTGAAAAACCAATAGAAAAGTGAAGGACGAACAGTGAATGTGACACAGCCCTCACAACCAGCCAGCCTCCGCACTCACATTTTCCGTATCTCCTTGCTGTTGTCTCCCAGGATCTGGAAAAGTCCATCCAGTATTTCTGGCAGGTAATCCAAGAGGTTGATATCAGGCACGGACTCTAAGACCAGGATCTACATCAGGGAGGAATATGAAAGAAGAAGTGAGTTTTCAAGAAGCCGACTAACATCACTGGCCCAAATCTGTGAGGATGCTGAGGAACTCAGAGCTGAGCTTTGTGGGATAGGGGGAAGGAAGAGGACACTGTGGAGTCGCCCATCTTGGGAAGCAGCTGAACTAGCACAGCAAGCAATCAGCCTGCAGCAGTACATTTCCAATCACAGCGCTGCAAAACAAAGCAGAGACTCATGCCAAGACTTGCTAGGCAGACCTGGGATGGCAACAGTATGGCTAAAAGAGAGAGCACAGGGGAACACATCTCCCCAGACTCCAGTCAGGCACCAAGAGCTCCTGCTTTGCACAGAAGGGAGAGAGCAAGTGGAGGTCCCTTGCCTCCTGGAGAGCAACATCTCTCCATCAACTCTGCATTACGGAAAGCAGTCTAGCACTGTCCCTTGGGAGACTGTAAACTCTAGAGCACAGTATGTCTGTTCATACAAGCAACACTTTCCAAGTGCACTTTCTAACTTGGTGTGGAATGTCCTGAACAGGTTGGCAGAAGCGCAGTGCCATATTCCTGCCACTGCAACAAGGTGACAGGGAGCGGGCCTTTTAAAGAACCAAGTAAAAAACTCTGCTGATCTAAAAACCTGCCTAAATAAATCCAGGTGCCTGAACTCACGCATCACCGTGGATATCTGCAGTTTGCCTGGACATGGGAAGCTGATAGGACACAATGCCCTGGAGTTCAGACTGGCAGGCACACACGGCACCCCATGTACCTACCCAGGATATGATGAACTGGCGGGCGTATTGGTTGTTGGAGTAAATCCTCTCACGCAGCAGTGGGATGAAGCCCACCAGGTCGAACTGGTTGCTCTCTGTCACGATATCCTGCAGAGCCCAATGAGAGGGTGTTAGAACAACTGCCAGCATGTGCCCATGCAGCAACCCTAACCCAGCCTTTTTAAGCCATGTGACAGGAAAAAGATGACAAGCATGAGTCTCCAGGTCAGGAGACCTGGGGAGAAGGAATCATGCAGTTCATCCAGGCAATGAGCTGGCAATCCCCCTCAGGCAGAGACTAATGCTGAGCAGGACCCGGAGAGGGATGCTCCCGCCTGCTGTGTGCCAGCCTGGCTGAACAGGAAGATGGGAAGCTTCTCTGATTCATGCCTCAGTGCTGTGCTGCACACACGAGCAAGCACTTCTGATGTAGCCACGTGGATTGGGGTGGGAGAGTCTCTTGACTTCCCTCTACAGCTCTTTCCACACGCTTGGTGGGTTTTGCTGCATAGCCTGGTGCAGTGGAGCAGATCTCTCAACAGGAAGGTTTGCAGCAGGAGACTGGGTTAACTGCTGTGAAAATAAGGAGCAAGGGCAGGACCTGGTAGGAAGCGGCTCACCCCTGAACAGCAGCAGAAAAGGAACTGTGAAGTCTGTGGCAGTAAAAGCATGTCAGCAGGCAGAACAGGAACAGGAACCAAGCCCATACCCTGCAGCAGCAGCTCCACTCACATTATGACTCCCTTAGGCAAGGGAGGGAGAGCAGAGGAACAGCCAGCGCTCCTGCTGCCTGGCACAGCACCGCAACCCTCAGACTCAAACCTTGCTTCCACCAGCTCCCACGAGCTGAATGCTCTGACATGGCACTGTAATAACCCACCAGCCCCTCCATCCAGCTGCCTGAGAAGGCCACCAGAGTCTTGACTGAAGAGGCTGCAGCCAGTGAGAGAAATGCTTTGACAGCAGCCACAGGACTGTGATGGGATGGCTTTAGCAGCTGCAGCCTCAGGGACTGACATGTCCCCAGCCAGGACATGGCTCCAGCTTGCAGCAAGGACTCTCAGATGGAGAGCAAAACTACCTTGAGGAGCCGATCAAGGAGCTCGGAGCCACTTTTGACATTTGGGTCAGGATCAGCAGCCAGCTGTGAAAGACAGAAACAAAGAGACATTGCAACAGTAGCTCCCAGGCCTGCTCCCTGCTCTGCAGCACAGCCCCCAGTAGGCTCACAGGACTGTTACTACTCTCCTTTGACAATACAGGGACAGACATACATAAGTCCCTTTATCTCCAGCTTCTCATTAGGCTCCAAAAAGTTTTCCTGAGAGACTTCTTAAGGGGGAGATCAAGCACACATCACCTCCCCCAGCTATGTAGATTTTCATGGGCCAGCAGTCACACTCTCAAAGAAGAGAGAAATGCAGGTTACCATGAAAATCTGTAAAGGCAGACACACACAGACAAAGTTTTGACGCTACAGACCCAACAAAGCCAAAGTGCTGCAGAGCCACCTTGCCTGCAGCAGGTCTCTCAGCCTCATTTTCTAATACCATTCAACAAGGAGCAGGAGAATACATCCTGGAGGTGAGGACAGAGAACAAGATATCTTACAGTCAACTTCATACCCACAGTATCAGTGGCTACTGTGTAGAAACTGCTCATTTTGCTGATTCTTGTGGGTCCCTTCCAACTCAGAATATTCTGTGATTCTGTCCTTCAGACCTGTCTGGGTCAAAGTAAACCAGTTTGCTTGGAAAAGAAAACCTTGGACAACTTGGTTTGACTTGGAGATGATGAGGACTAGTCCTCAAAACGCACATGGAAGTTAAGAGGAAGCTTCTTACCTTGCTGAGGCCATCAAAGAGCACGTTGAAGTGTGGGAGGACAGAGCCCCTGGCCACCTTGACAATGTTATAGAGAGCCTCACAGGCATAGTACCGCAGTCGACTGTCAGCATCATTGAAACACGTCAGCACCGGCTCGATCAGCTCCTTCAGGTACAGGCCAGAGTCCTGGGGGGCACAAGGAGACTGGTTACCTGAGCACCATGCCATAGAGAGTGGAAAGAGACGGCACTGCCCTGAAACATACTGCAAAATACTCAGGCCTGGGATGGCTTTAGTGCACCTATGCTGGGCAGGATTTACTAATGAATTTTGAATGTTATTACTGAATTTTGATATTCAGGTACAGTGAGAGGCAATCAGGTTTGCTTGGCATCTGCCTCATCTCCTGCCTGCAGGGCAGAGGGAGCCAGGGATGGATTTCTGTGTGGGCCACTGTCAGCAGTGCACAGCAGGAGATGGAAGAGCTGAAACTCTTGTCAACTCTTTCAACATAAACTAGCACCCAACCTGCTGAGACTAGTCCTACTGCTGGAGACTGAAGAGAGACAGAAGCCCTTTAACCACGCCTAGGCAGCTGTCAAGATGCAACACTGGCCAGAAAGTGCTCCTGGGCCCACAAGGTGTGGCTGGGTGTTGTGGGAAAACTCCAACACAAGGCAGTTGTAGGCTGCAGTGCAGGGAGGGAGGTGGCGAGCTGCAGGGCCACCAGCCCGACTCTTCCCACCACACTGACACAAGAGGAGCTGCTGTTCTCTCACCACAACCTGCACAAGCCAAAACATCCATCATACCTACCTTGCCCAGGGCAATGGAGCAAGCAGCAAGGCCAATGAGTCCCCCTTTCCGGCTGTGGGGATGCTGGGAGAGTGCAAACTCCTGTGACAGGATCTGGATCACGTGTTTGATCTGGGATGTGTTGTTCTGAGCCACAAACTCTCGCACCAGCCTGGGGAGAGGAGGGGGAGGCACACAGGGAGGTTTAGGTTCTGCCTGATACAAATGCTGAGGGGCTTGGTGATAGAGACAGGGACTTTTAGCCACAACAAGCACCAGAGAAAGCAGCACTGAAACAGGAAATGCTGAAGGAACCCAAAAGTGAAACCAGAATCCTCTCCTCCTCCCTACTCACAACCAACAGCAGCTCCCTGCCCTCCTGCTGCTCCAGCCTGCAGCTTCCTATACTGTTCAAACTCTCAGCTCAGGATGTAGGCTCTCAAGGGCCAACCCAGGGCAGCTGTGTGCTTGAAGAAGTTAGCAGGTCTTCAAACACCCCCTCCAACAGGGCAGGTTATCCAGGTCATTTACCTCCAGTACTGCACAGGATGTGAGCTCAGCATGCACCCAGAGTGTTGGTGGCTTGGCAGTGAATTGCTGCCCACCAGGCCTACACACAGTGCCATGGTTTTTAACCCTTCCAGACACCCATACAGTGCTTCAGATAATATCCCATATATTTAACTCTACTGCTAACAGTGTATTTCAATATATTCTTAAACGGCCCAAGATTTAACAAAAAGCCAACATAGTTTCCATACACAATCCCTGCTTCTTCCCAGGTGCTTGCAGCTCAGTATCCAGAGATAATTAACACATAAGCTGTGGATGAAGAGACTCATATCCCTGCTCCTGCCTACAGAACTGCTTCCAGGTCCTAGCTAGCCCTCCCAGCTCTTCAGCCTCAGTTTCCTGTTGGCAGATCCCTTGGCCAGGCAGGGAGGTACAGGCAGCTGTGCAGGCAGCTGTGCAGGCAGCTGTGCAGGCAGCTGGAGCATTGGTGGTTCAGTGGTAGAATTCTCGCCTGCCACGCGGGAGGCCCGGGTTCGATTCCCGGCCAATGCAGTGCTCTTTTCCTCCTTTTTGCCTGCATTTCTATCCATAATGCAGACTTAGGCACCTTGAAAACTCTGCCAAATAATCATCTTTACCTTAACTGTCAAAAAAGGTACAAAAGCTTTCACTGCCTAACTCTATAAAGAGTTTCTTTGGCACTGTATGAATCTTGCACTCCCAAACAGATGCCACTGGCCAGTCAGGCACTTTATAATCCAGGAAAACCATTGCAGAAGACGTTTATGAACATTTCCTCCCCAAAATTACAAACACCGGCTCTGCTCTGATCTTGCTCTGCACAAAGCAGCTGCTCCCATTTGCCCTGAGGACATCAGGCAGCCCCTCCCTCACTCTCCAAAGCCAAGTTCTCCAACAGTTACAGCCCGATCCACATCCAGAGACTGCTGCTTTAGGGATAATGGCTCCATTTCCAGTCCTGCTCCAAGAAGAGAAACACACTGAGCTCGAGCAAGACAGACCATTGGGGTGATCATTTTACTGCCTACATTTCAGAGATACAGCTTTGTTTAAACAGGAGCAAGTTTACAGACTTCCTTCATGAGTTTAAATGACTCAAGATTTAATTAATGAGGAAAAAAGGGCAGCATCAGAGCCTGCAAGCAGCAGGAGCTGCTCCTGCATTATCAGCTGAAGGAGGAGGCTCCTGAGTAAAGAGGCAGCAAGTACCTCCTGGCCTGATGCCATGGACATGGAAGTGATGCTGCTGGAGCCATTATATGAAGGGTTTTAGATGAACTCAACCTGTGAAATCTGTAGAAAAGGTTGGCCCCTGTCTTTCTCCTCCTCATACTCTTCCCAAGTTGTACTTCCAGCTTGATCAGATGAACTGCCTGACCCCAAAGCAGACTTTGGTTGGTGTAAGGTCAGCACAAACCCTTAATCCTGGGGCAGAGTAAGCTGGAGCAGAGCTGCTTGAGTAAGGCACAGAGTACCACCACTGACAATGCAGCAAAGGGGTTACTGAAGTAGCCTGGAGGCTGGAGTTATGAGGACACTGCAAGAATCCCGCCCTGCAACACTTCAATCCACCCACAATAAATTATTCCTACAACAAAGAGAGAAAACTAAACACACCAAACAGCAGAAGGGGCTCACTGGGTTGGGTTTTAACAGAGCACATCCTCACCCCTGTCCCAGGTGCCATTTTTCTCTGCTGACCTCTCACGCAGCACCCTCCGTGTTTGAGGCAGGCAGTTCCCACACCACATCCCTCACTGAACTCTCAGCAGAGCGATTCCACCCCCACATCACTGACTGCCCCGAGTGCCTGACTGCTCCCCTTGCAGGCTCACCATGCCCACATCTCCCACCCAAAACTCACCCACCAGCTTTGGACCATCAGTCCCAGGCCTGTGCTGGGCTGCACCCCGAGGTGATGTTTCAGATCGCCTGCAGGAGCTGAGCTCTCAGGCAATGCCCAGAGAGGACACAGTCCTTCCCAGGGAAAGCTGTGCCCAAGCACAGCACCCAGAACAGCACAGCGAGGGTGAAAAGACAGGCAGGGAACACATAGAAGCAACACCAGAGGGGCATGGCCACACCAGAAAGTGCCTGCAGATCTTTGCCTGGGATGCTCTGAAAGGAAGGCCCCAGACCTGCTGGAACAGCAGCTGTGCAAGAAGAACCACGGCAACACCCGATGGCCGGGGGTGACAGTAACACTTCCCATCTCTCTAGACAAGATCCAGCACGAGTTAAGTTTGGGTGAGCTCTCAGAGGAGAGGCAAGATAGCACCGTGACTCTGAACGTGTCGCAGCAGAACAGGCAGTACCTCTCCCAAGAATTCCTACAGTGATGCCACTCATGTATTCACCTCGCACAGGGCTGTGCAACTGCACCGGGCACCCACCGTCAGAATGAGCCTCCTGTCAGGGGCTCTTGGGATGCGCCTGGAGCCAGGGGCTGCTCGCTGGCACCCAGCAGCTGACACACTCGGGGATAAGTTTCAGTGCCCGGTGGAATGGGGCCGGGAGATAGGGAGCAGGTCTGGGAGAGATCACTCCTGCCCGAGCACCGCCCACGGCGCTGTCCCCGACAGGGGACAGGTGACACTCTGTCACCTTAGCCCCTTCCCGGGGCCGCCGGGACCGCCGGGTGCCAGCCCAGTGCTCCGGACGTCGCGGGCTGACCGCCACCCCCGCAGTGCCCAGCTTCCACCGGGCAGCCGGGCCGCTCCCTCCCGCCGCCCGGTGTACGGCTGGACCCACCCAAGCATCACGGGCCGGCTCCCGCCACCCCGGGGCCGCAGGGAGCCCCAGCACTGCAACACCTCTCCCGCCCTTCCCGGGGCGCCGCGCCGGGCTCCCTGACCCCAGCACCGGGGCCGCCCACACCGGCACCGCCCTCATTCCCGCTGCCCTCCCGGTTCCCGGCAGCTCCCGCCGCTCACTTCTCTATCTCTAGGGCCGCCACCTTCCTCTTCTCGTAGAGTTTGTCGGTGAGCGCCCGCACCACGCCGGGCGTCAGCGGCGACAGGTCCCGCTCCGCGTTCATGGCCCCGCCGCCGCCACCGGCGGCCACGTGACCCCGACCGGGACGCGCGGACACGTGACCCCGGGGGGCGGCGCGCACACGTGACCACGCCCCGCCGCACAGCGCCCCCGCGCGGCGCGGAGACACGCCGCACCCCCGGCTCATTAAGCCCTGGGGTCATTAACAGGAGCGTCGGTAGGGAGAGACGCCTTCCCCCGGACAGCCCGAGGGGGGACACTCCCGGTCCTGGTCACAGGTTTATGTCTAAGAGGATTTAGAAGCACTTAACCATTGATTAATTTAATATTTACAAAGTGATCCGACAGACTTTGCTGTAACTGCAACAGTCACTCAATTACCTATAAAGTGTTTAAATTAAACTCACACATGCACTCTCACAGACACGCAGGTTAATGTTGTTAAACGTCCCCAGCTATGCCTATTAAAAATTTCCCTCAAGTGCCAGTGAAATACTTGGATTGAATGCCTTGGTGTACCTCAGAAGGGGAGGGTTGAGCCTCAAGACGTTGGGGATATTGGCTCAGGCTGCAGCACTTCAGCTTGTGGCACAGATTGTCTGTGTATGGCTAAATTCTCTCCTGCCCAAAAGATTGCCCGTCTTGTGCCAGCATTATCTGGCCACCTCACACACACTTCACAGAGTGCCTTTTGAAGGTGAATGACACATCTGATTTTGAGGTGCCTGTGAAGTCCTTGGCACATCCAGCATGGATGTGTTGTACCTAGGAACAACCAGGGAGTCCAGACTAAATAGGAATTACTAGCAAGGGCAGGGTTGACAGCAAAACAGATGAATGTGGTGAGCAGCTGTGCCAGGAATCTGCACCTCACTGTGATTTATCTGAGGTTTGACAGAGAAAAGTAAGAACACAAGATGCCACTTCCCATACCATGGAGCCTTGTCTGTGGGGCTGATGCCCAGCTCTCATTCTATCTGCTTCCAGCCAGCTCCTGGCATATAGAAAGCTGACCTAAGAGGGATTTTGGCTTCTGCTGGCAGGCTATCGGCTCAAGGGCTAACTTTGTTCATGTGGGTACCTTCCCACATGCAGCAAAGACCTCAGAGAGTCCACTGATGATGTGATAATCCCACACAACTAAACCTACCATGTCTAGAAGAACAGAAAAGCTTGCAACTTGCTATGAGGAAACCCTGCAAAGAGTCCATAAGAAAAGCCTGGGGGACAGAAAGCCCAAGGAGGAGAACCGTGTCTAACATTTGGCTGCTGCTTGGCCACGTCAAGAGCGGGGCACGCTTTCCCTCTCTGCATGATCACAGTTCATAGCTAATGAATTTACCTTCTCCACAGAAGTCCTCAAAATAAACTGAGAAAAGGAAACAATGACACAAGTGTGAATACAGGATGGCATGTGGATTGCCACCACAGTGCCACTGGTCCAGCACTGAGAACCCAGCATATCTCCCCACTACAAACACAGCATTTAACACAAAGGTCAAGTAAAATCAGACAGAAAAAAAACCTACTGAAAGTAATGAGCAGAATTTGATTAAACCACAACCAAGTTTAATTAAAATGTAGTAAACAGGGATCAAATACTATCTAATGAAACTGGGACATCACACATGCCCCTGAGAACAAAATGTGAGTTGAGAGACAGGGCAGAAAAGCCTCCACCACCTTTCCTGTGTTGTATTTAGCTGAAGAGGACAGACTGGTCAGAAAATCACATTTCCAAGAAAAACTCCCTTCCTGGACAGCAGAAGTCTATAATTTGCTTATGAAGAATTTCTGAGACCCATTCCCAGGTCTGCTATTTTTTGGGGGAACCTTTCCTTTTGGGGGACCTATTCTTTTGGGGGACCTGTCCTTCCTGGACAGGTATGATGCCATCATTACGAAGGGCCAGAGGGAGTTTCTCTGAATCACCAGCAGGTGCCTCTTGAAGCAAAGGGTCCTCTCTAACATTATGAAGGCCTGGGCACAGGACCCTCACCCAAGGCAGATGCCCCCTCTCCACTGATACTGAAGGTCAGGCTTTTGGCTTTAGTTCTATGTGGCTGCAGGAGAGGCACAGAAATAATTTCAGCTGGCACAAACCCAGTTCCCACTGGGCAAGCAATGCAGCAAAACACCCACTGTGTTTTCCCTGGCAGGTGCTCCTGTACCCCACAACAAAGGCCCCCCTCACCCCTCTCCCTCCCAGTTGATTTAGGGCTATTCAAAAGAGGAATCTGCTTCAAAGAGACAGAGCCTTCCAGAATAACACTTTAAAATCATTTCACTTAATTGAATCATGCAGTACAGCAGGTAAATAATGAGGCACCAGATGAGACATGGCAAATCCCCTGGCTGCAGTGATATGAGACATATGCAACAAGCAAAAGCACAGCATGAAAACAGTACAAAAGCAAGAAGGCAAAAATAAATCAACACTACCATCAGTAAAGATTATTTCCAAGGACATTAAAAAAGAAATTGCTTATTAGGGCAGAAAGCTGACTTCCCTCGTTCCAATTCAGCCACTAAAGGGTTGGGGAAGGCCAGGTCAGAGTTCCACTACAGAGGTCCCAGGGCAGAGCAACAGGGCTTCTCTTGGATACGGGCTCCAATCACTCCGCTAGCACAAAATAGCTTAATATACTCCAGGGAATCACCCAGGATCACCTCATTTTACAGAAACAAGGAGGAAATCATGACTGCTGACTTGCTGGCACAGAAACTGCTTCATCTAAGCCCTTGTCCATGGAAAGCCCCAGCTCAGCTGTGGCACCTCTAAAACACATCCAATTGGCTATCTAATGTTTCCCTGTCTTTGTAGTCATTTAGACAGGCTGAACTATCATCCTGATTTTTCTGCTCTGCTCTGTCTAATAGCAGCTACTGCCTCTCAGATCATCTCATGCTAAGCACTCTGACATTGTTCTTACAGATTAAAAAACAATCTTATGTCTAAACCCACCCTCACATACTTTACAAAGTGCCTCAGAAAGGGTGGGGAGGGCATTCAAGTTTGCTCAGCCACAGTGACCTGCTCTCCCACCTGCAGACACATTTCCAGCTGGGCCTTATGAAATCCCAACAAGTTTTTTTGTGTGGCCCTTCTTGATGCACAGCACCTTCATGAGCAGACCCTGGAATGCAGAGAAAAGTTGCCAAAAGCAGGTGGAGGGAGGTGGAGGAGAAGGAGCAGGGCTGTTAGCTCTGCTCGGAGGTCCCTGTTATCTTCTGCCAAATTAGATTAGGCTTTAATTGCAACCTAAAGGGGAAATCTAATTTTGATGCTAGAACAATGCTTATATTTTACAATAACAGAGAAATAAGCACATTCCAGTGAAGTCTGTGAGGAATTAATTTCCTCTGGGGCCACTTGTTGGCCGCTTGCCTGTTTCTCTGTATTCCCATACTTTAGAACCAATTGAGGGTTTTGGAAATGGGAATGCTGAATCAGTGTTCAGCTTTTAATCACCCCGTCTCCCCCTCAATTGGTGTTGCTGGACCTGAGCCTGCAGGCACTTGCTCCTCCTGATGCTGAGTCACCTGAGTCTGCTGAGTTGGTGGCAGCTGAGGGTCCCGAGCATCTGGCAGGAGAGCAGCCTCTGCTCCAAAGGGTTTGGCATGGCCCCGCTGCTGCCTCTTTCCTGCTGGGGATGCTATGACAGCTCCCTGTCCTGCTCTGCATGTTAATTAAGCAGTAATGTATTTTCTCTGGGTCCCTCAGCAGCCACCATGTGATTGTGCATGGCAGAGCTGCAAATGAAGATGGTCTCCAAGCTATTAACACCTCAAATTGCTCATCAAGAGCCCGGCAGAAGGGCAGCATGTCAGATATTATTTCTGGTCCACATTAAGCACCGTTGGTATTGTAAGTGATCAGAATAAACTAATTCAGTCTGACACCAAGGGAATCAGGTATCAAGACTCGGGAAGGTGAGATCAGTAGAACTGAAACATCCCTACATCTAACCTTGCTGGAGCCCATCAGCAGAGCCTCCCAGCATCCGTCAGACACACACTTTTATTTTGGCCAGGTGTGAGAGATGGTTTTTTCCCTGCCTGGACAAGACTCCTGTGTGCTTAGATTTTTTTTTTCTTCCAACTGTTCAAGCCATTCTTTCCTCTTCACTCTTTAGTCACTGAAATGTCTTCCAGAGAAATTTTCTTTCCAGTAGAATAAATTAAGTTCTGGCCCCCCAGCTTCTCTTTCTGTGGCATTACCATAATATGGGCCTTGGCCAGTGGTGGTTCCATCATGGAGACACCTGGTATTGGCTCTGTCAGACATCAGGGAGGCTTCTGGCAGCTTCTCACAGAAGCCACCCCTGTAGCCCCCCCATGCTACCAAAATGTTGCCATGCAACCCAGTACGTGTCAACCTTTCACTAATCTGTAATACTGCTCAGATTTTATCATTTGGCCTGCCACTATGTTTGTGTCAGAGGGGAACCTGCAGAGAAATCACAGTGGGAATTGCATTTCCTGTAATTACATTACATCCTCACTGCTGGATAAAGTCTGCCTAAAAATGTTGTTGTAACTGCAGGTATATTTCTATTTTTAATGCCAATTTTTTTTTTTTTTCTTTTTAATGACATTTGAAATTAAGTTATTTTCTCCATGGGAGCTCTGGAGGGCTAGGGGTATTTTGACAACCCAGAAACATTCAATCAAAATAGTTTAAAAACTGAAGAGGATCTTTAGGCAGGCTGATGTATAGGCTGGGATTTCTGTTTGCCCCTTTAACCCTTTCATTGTAAATTCAGTTCCACACCCGAGAGATGGGTCATTTGTTGTTTTGCATTCTCCTTGGGAACTGACCCTATTTCCTTCCCCCGAGTTTGAGCTAACCCATGAAATCTAAGGCAGTCTCATGACTTTTCTGAAAGAGATAAGCTAAACTATTTTAAAATCATCTTTTCAAAAGCCTTTCTATATAGAAAAGCCTTCCCTGCAGGGAAGGAAACTCAAGAAAGAAAGGGAAAGAACGCACGTGCCTGGTGTACTGTTATTTTGCCAGGCACTTTTGAATTTTTTTTTGTGTAAAACTCTCTTGAAGTGGCCTGTACATCATCAGGCTCCTGATGTGGAGGCACCAAGTACAGGGGCATCAAAGTAATGCAAGGATGAGCACACATACTGTGCCCCATGTCCCTGACTGGGATTCTTTTTCCTCACCTGTTAGGCTGTGGTTTTCCAGTGCCATCTCCTGCTGCCAGCACATGGTGCTTTTTTTGATGTGTGCTAAAAGCAACAGTCTCTTCTGCAGCCTTTTCCCTTTTTATGGACAGATACAACACACAGAACTGTCCCAGCAGCTTCAAGAAGATGACCATCACTGTCTCCCACTTGGAGAGAGAGGCGCATTTCTTATTTGAGGATGATGGCAAAGCAGAAATGTTCTTTTGGGACTGCTCCAGCATGAGGCAGAATCCAAATCAGAAGCAGGCAGAGGATGGGCAGATAGGGCAGGCACTTTAGAAGTGCCCAGACACTGCTCCTGCTCACTGAATACTCTTTGCAGGTTTTTTTTTTTGTAGGGACTGGTGCAGGAGCTGAGCATTTGGACAGTCCCCACTTCCATTGGCCTCTTGGAAGGCAAATTCATCTGCTGCATCAAGGAGAACCTGGAGCTGGTGGTCTTCTGCCTGGACTGCCAAGAGGTGCGTGTGGAGCTGGGGACCAGCCCCCAGGAGCTGTGTTTTGGTAGCTGCTTCTGCACTGATCACTCATCCCACGGGCACTCTGAGACTCTGTGACAAAAGGAAAAGGTTTTACTCTGGTTTCAGAGGCACAGATGGAGCAGCTCCAACGTGCATTCAGTAGCGAGGCTGGTGTGACCATCCTCCTGTCTCTACAGGACAGACAGCAGGACCCTGGTCCTGAGAAACCACATCCCACTGTGAAAATTAAAAGGTAAAACTACATCTGTAAAATGTTAACCAAGGAAGCCAAAAAGAAAGCCTGGGTAGTGTTCCAGGGACCACATATGTAAGAAAAATTAGTTACATGAACAGGACCTAGCATTGGTGAAAGAAAGCCAGGCGTATAAGCTGGATGTCACTGTGAGATATGAATATACTGAAATATCTTTAGAAGAGGCTGCGATGGAAGAGGTGAGGAAATACCAACACCTCAAAAAACAAATTCACGAACTAACAAATACAGCAGACATTGTGCTTACAGATTAAAAACCAGTCTCACCTCTAAAAACACCCTCACTTAATTCACAAAGTGGCTCAGGAAGGGCAGGGAGGGCATTTAGAACGGCTCAGCCGCAGGGACCTGCTCTCTCACCCACAGCCCCAGCACAGAAGCGGGCCGTGCAAAGCCCAGGCTGCGATCCGGGGTCCCACACGGGCACGCCATGCCCCGGGCACAGCAGCTGAACTCTTGATTCCGCAGCGGGCCGAGCCGAGCCGGGCAGGGCAGGGCAGGGCAGGGCAGGGCCGGGCCGGGCCGGGCAGGGCAGGGCAGGGCAGGGCAGGGCCGGGCCGGGCCGGGCAGGGCAGGGCAGGGCAGGGCAGGGCCGGGCCGGGCCGGGCAGGGCAGGGCAGGGCAGGGCAGGGCCGGGCAGGGCCGAGCCGGGCCGGGCAGGGCCGGGCAGGGCGAAGCTGTGACAGGCCCCTGAGGGCCCGCACAAAGGCCGCCCGCCGGCGCTGCAGTGGCGGCGCTCGGCCACACGGGCGCGCCCTCAGCCCGGCCCGGCGCGCTCCGGCTCTGAGGGCAGCGGCCGGGCGGGGCCGGGGCCGGGCGGGGCCGCGCACCGCGGGCACCGGGCAAAGCCTCCGGCCGGCTCACAGCCGCCACAGAGGCGGCTGAGCTTGCTCGCTTGAACACAGGAACACGCAGCACAGGGGCTCTTACACAGTGTCAGCCACGCTGTTAAATGCCAGGATGCAAGCCAGAAACTTACTTTCGCCCCGGGAAAGGGATTCCTTTGGAAGGCATTTGCACAGTGGGAGAAATGAACACGCAGGTGGAACAGCACTTGCATTATCTGTGTATTATTTATTGTCTCTCTCCCCACGACGCTGTGACACAGCAGATGTTTCTTCACCTCTGGAGTGAGTCCAGAGGAGGCCACCAAGTTGATCAGAAGGATGGAACATCTCTCCCATGAGGAAAGGCTGGGAGAATTGGAATCGTTGAGCCTGGAAAAGAGAAGGCTTTGAGGTGACCTAATTGCAGCCTTCCAGTACCTGAAGGGAATTAACAGGAAAGATGGCGCAAGACTATTTACAAGAGCATGTAGTGACAGGATAAGGGGGGAGGCTTTAAACTGAGAGGGAGTAGGTTTAGATATTAGGAAAAAATTCTTCCCTGTGAGGGTGGTGAGGCACTGGCACGGGCTGCCCACGGAAGCTGTAGATGTCCCACTTGTTTCTAAGATGTCCTGTGACCTAGGGCTGATTTTAAAAGAAACCTCCTCAGAAACAGAGATGTCTTGCACTTCATAGCAGAACAATCCAGGCCAAGGCTGGGAATGCAAGGAGGAAGGCAAGGAGCAGAGAGCATCTCCTCTGCCTGCAGAGAGAACTCATCCCAAAAGAGAGGGGCCAAAGGGCTGTTTAACTGCTTCCACCAGCACTGTGGAGCTGATACAAAGCCTCCTGACAGAAGCAGGGCAGCCTGGAGCTGGAGGGACTGACTACAAACTGTCAACCCCTCTGTGCCACTCTGACCCAACCCAGCCACTCCTCACATGAGACAAAATGCATCCAGGAATTAATGTGGGAATTTAATGGGAGCACAGGTGGATTGACATCAGGGAGAAAGGAATCTTTCCTACGAGGGCCAGGACAACTCTAAGACAACTACTGGTCCCAGCCTCTGAGATGTTACAAAAAAAAAAGAAAAAAAAAAGTCTCAGCCTGTGTGGTGGTTTCTGAGCCTGCTGGGGACACAGCTTTACACCACTTCCCACACCCACCTCCCAAAATAGAGCAGATAGAAATCACACTGCTTCTGCAAACCACATGTGAAGAGTCACATGGAATGACACGACCCTGCCAGCTCAGGCTGTGTAAGAACCACCAACATCAGGACAGAAAGGTAATGATAGCCCTGAGGTCCCTGCCAGCACTGAGGGCACCAGATGCCACCACCCCCCTTCCACATTAAATGCAAGAGTTTGATGGAACATCCTGAGTTGGAAAGGACCCACAAGGATCATGAAGACCAACTCCTGGACACTCAGTCGTGCTGATACTGCTTCCTTACAGCATTGCACCACATGTGCAGCATCCTTGGCCAGGCCCTCAGGGACCACCCATTAGGATCAGCCAGGGCACTATGAAAACCACCCTCCCAACAAAGCACCAACTCTTTCCAGGTGATCCCAGGACAAAGAACCAGAGACCACACAACCAGGAGGTATTTAAATGGCCTTATATGATGCACTTTGAATTTCTCCTCCAGGCAATCAGATGCAGATTAAAAGGGCACTTTGGAGCAAGCCATGGACAGCTCAAGGATGTCTGCAAGATTTGATTTTTGAGTTCGCTGAGAGTCTTAAGCTCCTGCTGAAACCCACACACCACAACTGTACCATGACTCTCAAGAAAAAAGTCAGAGAAGGGTCTGAGGCCCCTCAGGCTTCATCCAACATGGCTCATGCCTCTTCCAGAGTATTCCTATGGGATGTAACTCATCCAATTTTTCCGGGTGCAGGTGCTAAAGCTCCTCAGCCACTTGGTCCAAGGTGAGCTGGACTAGGGCCAGCCACAATCAGCACTGCAGGCTGGCACAGCAAGTCCTCACACAGATTCATCCTTAGGCAGCCATACTTCCCTCTCGTGACAAGTTATGACCCTGGAAGTAGTCTCCACTGACTTTACTCTGGTTATTCCGACTTGCACTGACTGTACAGATGACAGAAGCCATTAAATCTTCTTCTTCATGCTTTGCACAGCAGCCAGGGGATTTATAAGCATCAGGTGAGCTCTTGATTCTCTATGAGACAGAAAAATGCTTCTCCATCAGACTCCAGCCAAAGGTCCTTCTGAACAAATCAGTAGCTCTAACATAAATACAATTTGCAGTCTTTGTTCAAAACTAAACAAGCCCCAACAGCTGTAATTTGGAGGTGCTATTTAAAGAAATCTGCACCAACTACAATCTTAGCAGCTACTTCAAAAATCAGCTCTGCAAACAGATGACTATTGACTCCTGTAATGGAGAGCAAAGGAGGAGAGATGTGTTCCAGCTGTCTCTGTGGCCAGGATCTGGATATCCGCCATTTTAAGATGTCTTCATAGGGGCAAGTGCTGAGAGCTTGAAAACACAAAGAATATGGATGCAAAAATACTATGTTAACAATATTAGGAAGCAGTGGGAAGCCAAAGAACTGGTTGAGCATAACTACCTGAGAGCACCAGGCTGCTCCTGGTTAGATCTGACAGGCAAGCAGAAGGCTTCCAGCCATGGAAAGAAAGAGATTCTCAATCTGTCCTCTTAGGGCAAAGGCTACAGGAGAGGGAACCTGGATCTCAAAAGCTGAACCCTGAGGACAAGCTCACAGCATGGCTGGCGGGTTCCCTACCTGCCAGTATTGCTGTCCTTCCATGGGGCCAAGAGCAGGGTGAGAAAAGGAGGGAGCTGAAATGATGGAGCACGTCCTTAAGTCCTCGCCTAAGAGGAAACGTTCCCGCTCGCCTGAACCACTTCTGCCGAACCCCAGAAGGTGTCTCCACAGGCCCGTGCTGGTGCGGCACATCCCGGGCAGGCAGCGAAGCCCCAGCCCAGTGCACCCTCCAAGTGGGATTCTGCAGCAGGTCACTACGGGCCACGGAAGGAGTAGGTAAAGCTGCAACGATAATGAGCACAAAATGAAAAGCAAACCAAAAAAAGCTCCAGTTTCATATACTTCCTAGGGTCGAATCCCAAAATAAATCAGACACTGAAGCTCCACCCTGCTGAGTATGCCGGCATTGCCATCTATCTCCTGCCCAGAAGGTGCAGGCATCCTCACCCTGGCAGAAATCAGATTAAGGGTGTGCGGGACTTTTACCCCATGTAAAAGCTGAGCTAACATTGCTGCTGAGTTACTGTAAAAGGTCACTCACATGGTACATCAGAATTCCTCCCTGCTTTACCTAGAGCAAGGCAGGCATACTCCCAGGATGTGCTCACAGTCTAGTGGTTCCACAGAGCTCCTGGAGATGGGAAGAGGGATGACCAGATAGGATTGACCTGATCCAAGTGACACTGGGGACAGCTGGGGACAAGTGGGTGGTGACAGAGGCCAGCAGGCAGGAAAGAGGTGACAGTTACCAGTGAGGGGGAACATGCAAAGCAAGCTCCCAGCTGGAAACATTTCCTGTGGAGGAGAAGGATGACTCTCCCGAGGGCAGAGCCACTGAAAAGGCAGCTTTGAGTCAGGCACTGTTGAAAATCCATGGCATGGCATCTGGGCCCAGAGGACCCCCGGGGTGCCCGACCCCCTGGAACTCCTACCTCCCTCTGCTACATGAAGCACAAAGTGGAGAGTAAATCAATCCTTGCTCTATCCCACACCACTGATTCTGGGATGGGCATCTCTATGGCTGCCCTGCTCTTTGCTGAACCCCATTCAATCTCCCTGGAAGTTGAAGCCCTCCCCTTGCTCGGCTCCTGGCTGCCTCCCTGTCCCAGTCAGGGCATGCAGATGAGTGGTGACATATCCCTAACATCCCGAAGTCCTCATACCTTAACCCAACTGCTACTAGTTCTCTGAGTTGGCAAAGACAATACACAGCAATCTGTCAGAGTTCAAGCAGCATCTGGATGATGCTCCTTGTCATGAGATTTAGTTTTAGGTTGTGCTCCCTGTCTAGGAACCACCCTGGGCTAGAAGGAATCAGCACAAAAATCCCTGGTGCAGAGTTACATCTAAAAACATGTAAAAATTTGGCACCTGGATTCAAATTTACCACGAGGGGCTTAAGCCTCTTCTTCTAAGAGTTTAAAAATTTTTCATTTACCCTCTGAAGACAGGGAGGTACCAGAAACGAGCACAGCCATACTAGAAATGGCACTTTTTGGCAGAGCTGTGCCAGGGGTTCAGATGGATTTTCTCTGTGGGAAAGCTGTTTGATGCACAGCTTGCAGGAAGCAGGAAAAGAATGAAAGGTGAGAAAAGATGGAAAAATTAAGAGAAATTATGTCTATGAGATTATGCCAACTTACCCATCACTGACACATGCAGTTACAGGTGTTCCCACCAACAAATCAAAAAGAAACATCAATGTTTTGTTTCATAAACAATATAGCTCTGTAGAAACCGGCCTTGAGCCTCTTGCACCTCCTGCCCAGAGGGAATCCATGCAGGAGCCATCCAGGCAGCTCTGGCAGAATGGCTTGGTTAGGAAGAGGGATGCTCTTCGCAGAGCCTGTATACCTTGGGCTCCCTACTGTGAGCCTTGGCTAATGAAGATCTGCAGAAGGCAAGGGAAGAAGTCTGGCTACTCCCCAGATTTGCAGCTGAACAGCGCTGGCAGAGCAAGAAGTCACCTTCCAGCCAGCACTGGCTGACTGACTCCAAAATCAAAAGGCAATCCCCACCTAACCCCTGCCCAGTTTGATCCAGGCATAGATGACACATGAACATCTCCAAAAAGCTTGGTCCTGATAGCGCAGTACAAAGACAGGGAGATAGTTAAACACCTGCCAGCACTTGGGATGTGCAGTGCTTTCCCCCCAAACAATGTTTTCTCCTTCACCTCCTGTACCCTCAATTCACCCCTCCAAAACTCAGTCCAGTGAGGAATGACAGCTCTTAGGTTCTGTCACTCTCATACAAAGGAGGCAGCTGAGGCTCCCCAGACCCAAGTCTAAGAGTTAAAGGGACTCTCATGCAGCTATTCTGGGCTCCAACTTCCATTGCAATGTCTCAAGTCAAAGTCCTCCAGATGTGTGACAGTGGGTAGAAGCCCTGAGGCAGAAGGAGCTGCCTCAAATGTGCTGCAGTGCTCTCAGAGCCCAACCAGAAAGTGCCATGCCCAGGCCTGAAGGCAGGCTGGCTGACTTGCCAGCCAGAGAGCTGGGAAAAGAGCAGCAGCATGCTGGAAGAGGCAGAGAGATGGAAGGTGCATGGTGACTATCACTATGCTGGAGATAGAAAAGAAGTCCATTGAAAATTGAAATAATTTCCACATTGAAATTTTCCACAATTTTCCAATTGAAATATAGGAAATCATCACTGCCCATCTTTGTCCTGACAAAGAATCACTGTCCCACGTCTCATCTCCAGCTTTGTGTCTCTATACAGTTTTGGTAACAATACACAGTCACTGACAATCCTCTCCTTGGTGAGCATCTTAGTTACTTTGCATTCTATCTGAATGAAGCAAGTAGCAAATTTCCAAGTCTCCCTTTCTGTGGGAGAGGCATGGGGGATAAATCCATCAGAAATGCATTTATCCCCCATGCCTCTGTGCCAAGTGTCTCTCTGCCTGTGAGTAGAGATACTCTCTGCAAGCTGTTCACGGCAGTCACAAGGCCAATCCAGAGGTAATCCCTGCCCAGCACCCAGCACTTGCTCCAAGAGCCTTCAGTTCTGAGAAATAGGAAACAACTTCTCTGTTACACCAAGCAAACCACTGTTCTGTGGCTGCCAAACCTCCCGCAGCTGAGGGACACATCAGGAGCATCTTTCCCTTACAACTCAGTCTTCCTTTTCTAAGTTACCCAGGGGATTTAAGCAGGGAAATAGCACCTCTGGGGCCACCAAAGCCCGAAACATAGGGCTCTAAGGAGCTGAGAGCACCAGGAGCAAGAAGGGAGTGTGCACTACTGTCACTCATCTGACACTCCCCAGCACCAGAGGCATGGGGGATAAATGCATTTCTGATGGATGTTCCCAATGTTCTTGCCTCTCCCTGCCAGTGGCTGACAGAGCACTGCTGTCAGATTTCTGCCTTGCACTCTTTTTCACTGTCTGCATTTTCCATTTCTTCCTTGTTATAAAAACAACAAAGCAAAATCCCATCAACTGTAACACAGAACTGGGGTTTTTTGGTCAGCACCAAGGCTGGGATCTGGCTTGCAGGGTCCCTGCAGTGATACCTGCCTGGAGACATGCAATGAGAGATGAGAGAGACAGAAGAATACACTAATGCTGTAGGAAGAACCACTTGGGAGGAGAAAGGGTCCTGTTCAAAACAAATTTTGGCCAAGAAAATCCTAAATGGAAAAAAATAATTTTTCTACACGTTTAGTTCAACAAATAATTTCCCCAAAGAATCTACTGGCAATTCATTACCCTGGATCGGTAGCAAGACGTTCCCACTGTCCAGAGATGTCAGATCAACACATGAAGGTGATTTGACATGTGCCACGGAGGTGCAGAGCTCCCTGCTGATCCCTGCTGGCACATGGACTGCTCAATGCCTATTAGCTCTATCCCAGGGAGGGAATACATCTTGCACAGAGGGGACAAAAAAATGATGCAAGAACACCAATGATCAATGCAAATGACAAGGCACAGGTCCTGAATAAAGGATGAAAGCTCTAGAGAGAAGCTACCTTTGGGGTTGAGCCTTTTGCAGCCTCTGTCACAGGTCTCTAAGAATATCTTTGTATATCCTTTGTACTGAATGTCTTCCTTTTGAGGGGAAACCCAAAGAAAGCTGAGGAGCTGGCTACTGCCCTTAGAAAGGGGACAAATAAGTCTTTCAATTTTTTGAAGGTAAAAAATAGGGCAAAATGCTTGAATTGGACTCCGGATTTAGTATCTCCTGTGGGGACACCGTGGAGATCCATTTCAATGCTACAGAAAACCTCTTGGTGCAAAGGCTTAACTCAGCTTTGAGCTATCAAAGATCCAAGGGTGGAGAGAGCCTGTTCTCAGTCTGTCTGTAACCCTGTAAGTGTAGACAAAGAGTAACCATAGGAAATTCATGGCTCCACTGTGTCAGAGAATGAGCATGGATTGGCATGGGTTGAGCATGTCCAACCCCACAGCCACAGCTGGACTCTGCTGCTCCTACCACTGCTCTGCTCAAAGCAGCAGCAAGGACTAGAGAGTGAGGAGGAAAAAAATAACTTGAACAGCTGAAAGAAAAAAAAAAAATCTAAGCACATAAAAATCTTGTCCAGGCAGGGAAAAAACCATCTCTCACGCCTGGCCAAAATAAAAGTGTGTGTCTGATGGATGCTGGGAGGCTCTGCTGATGGGCTCCAGCAAGGTTAGATGTAGGGATGCTTCAGTTCTACTGATCTCACCTTCCCGAGTCTTGATACCTGATTCCCTTGGTGTCAGACTGAATTAGTTTATTCTGATCACTTACAATACCAACGGTGCTTAATGTGGACCAGAAATAATATCTGACATGCTGCCCTTCTGCCGGGCTCTTGATGAGCAATTTGAGGTGTTAATAGCTTGGAGACCATCTTCATTTGCAGCTCTGCCATGCACAATCACATGGTGGCTGCTGAGGGACCCAGAGAAAATACATTACTGCTTAATTAACATGCAGAGCAGGACAGGGAGCTGTCATAGCATCCCCAGCAGGAAAGAGGCAGCAGCGGGGCCATGCCAAACCCTTTGGAGCAGAGGCTGCTCTCCTGCCAGATGCTCGGGACCCTCAGCTGCCACCAACTCCGCAGACTCAGGTGACTCAGCATCAGGAGGAGCAAGTGCCTGCAGGCTCAGGTCCAGCAACACCAATTGAGGGGGAGACGGGGTGATTAAAAGCTGAACACTGATTCAGCATTCCCATTTCCAAAACCCTCAATTGGTTCTAAAGTATGGGAATACAGAGAAACAGGCAAGCGGCCAACAAGTGGCCCCAGAGGAAATTAATTCCTCACAGACTTCACTGGAATGTGCTTATTTCTCTGTTATTGTAAAATATAAGCATTGTTCTAGCATCAAAATTAGATTTCCCCTTTAGGTTGCAATTAAAACCTAATCTAATTTGGCAGAAGATAACAGGGACCTCCGAGCAGAGCTAACAGCCCTGCTCCTTCTCCTCCACCTCCCTCCACCTGCTTTTGGCAACTTTTCTCTGCATTCCAGGGTCTGCTCATGAAGGTGCTGTGCATCAAGAAGGGCCACACAAAAAACTTGTTGAGATTTCATAAGACCCAGCTGGAAACGGGCTTCCCCAGTGCCCAGGGCTTCTCTCCTTAGCCCTCCCCAGAGCCATAGTTGACTTACAGCTCACAAGAGGCTGTGTCCTCTGAACAAAATTGTTTCTGGATGAGGTCCATTCGTTGTAACAGCAGCACTTCAATGCCCAATGGTAAACTGGGGCAGTATGGAAACACTGTTTCTTTCTGTCATGAAAACTGCTCAGCTCAGACTCCTGCACTCTGCAGAGAGGTCACAGCAGGAGGAACTGCTAGAAATGTGTTTATACAGGCGCCCCAGCATGAGTGCAGGATTGCTCTTGGGCTTGGGAAGCACAGCCCAGCCCTGGATCACCCTGCTTCCAGGGGTCTTCAGATGGGTGCTCCCCCTAACAGTTGCAGCCATCCCTAAAGCTGCAGAGCCTGATGATCTCTGTCAAACACCAAAGAGCTGCTCTGTGAAGGTGAGTGTAGGTGAACAGGCTAAAAATTCCTTTCAACAAGTTGGTCTTTGCCTCAGGCCACAGATGTCTGAGAAAGCACCTTTCCTTCTCAGGGGAAGCTTTATGGAGGTTTCACCAGCATCAAACTGGTGGAGATCGCCTATTCCCTGAACTTCCAGCCTGATCACAGCTGGTCAGTGTTATTTCCACAAGGAAAACTCAGAAACACTGTTTCATATTCCAGGTAAACAGCCTTAGTCTCTGCAAAGTACAGGAAGTACAGGACACTAGGAAGAAGAGCTTTAATCAGAGCACAAAGGTGCGCATACCTTATGGTGTTCACCTGGTGTCTGTCTGGAATGACCAGTGGTACTGGGCAGGAATTAGGCTACAGTTGGCCACCTCCACATATAGCACTTGTTCAGTGTCATTCATGATGCATCCAAAGTCCATGGCCTTGGTCTGGAGATGAAGATATAGGAAGTAGACTTCTCCCTGAACAGTGATCTCCATGAAGCACATCCTGCGAACCCTCTCTGACACCCAGCTATTCAGATTGTTCTCATAAACTGGGTTAAATTGGATGCAGAGATGAAGTTCCTCCCCTACATCCAGCATCATAGGCTGCATGGAGATGAAAAGTATTAATCACCTTTGTGATCAAGTCCCAAGGTCTGACAGCAGCAAACAGTAAATATTCAAACGTTCAAACTGAGACCCCAGCGTGGGCTTCTCAGTTCACCCTCATTTCTTTACAGTGAGGACCTGTCTGCAGGCACCACGCTCTAGTCTGAGATTCTCTCAGGGTCACATTTCACACTGCTTGGCAGCAATACAAGGAGATGGCTGCTGGAGAGTTGTGATGCATTCCAAGAGACACCTTTACTGCATGGCTTGCCCAGATCTGCTCTCCTGCTCCCCTCTCCTCATGTTTTAGAGCCAGGATGGATGTTCCCAATTCACATGAGATTTTGATTCCTTCAGCAGCTCTGCTGATTTGGTTCAGGCCAACCCATTGCTGACACTACAGAACAAACTTCTCAACTCAAGGATCTCCCAACAGAAATGTACCACCACATCCCTCTTCTTCAAACCCCACTGAGTGAGCCCACAGATGCTCACCTTGGAATCTGCAGTGAGGGGCTGCTGGTCCACATTGCAGAGACTGAAGAGGCAGGACAGCACTGGGTTGCTACAGAAACAGGAGACAAGGAAAAACAATCTCAAGTAGCCATATACCTCCTTCCCCTTCCAAAGCATTCCACATTTTTCAATCCCCATAGCACAAACAAGTCTGACAGACACGTCAGTAACATTTTCAGTGTTCAGGATCCTGCTTGGATTTGCATGCCCGGCCTCTCCCATGCCTTTATTACAGTGACCTTCACCCCACCAAAAGTGCAGAACCACCGGTGCACTTTCAAGGCTTCCCTCTCTTGATGCCCAGATAAGGTAACTGACCCTGTGAAACATTGGGGGGACCTTTCTGACAGCTGCTTCTCCTCTGGGAAGAGACAGACTTCTTGTTCACTCAAATGCTTTCAGTTCCCTTAGGCAGAGTGCTTGGCATGAGATGATCTGAGAGGCAGTAGCTGTTAGACAGAGCAGAGCAGAAAAATGAGGATGATAGTTTAGCCTGTCTAAACGACCATGAAGACAGGGCAACATTAGGTAGCCAACTGGAAGTTATTGAGATGTGCAACAGCTGAGCTGGGGCTTTCCAAGGACAAGGGCTTAGATGAAGCACTTTCTGTGTCATCAAGTCAGCAGTCATGATTTCCTTGCTTCTTGTAAAATGAGGTGATCTTGTAAGCATACTGCTTACAGAAATTTGTAGGAACCAACTAAAAAAAAAAATGAAGAAAAAAGAAAAAAATTCCTATATCAAGGGAAACAGGTGATAGAAGCATCAGTGCCAGCAAACCCTCTCTTGGAAGTGGAGGGGAAAGAATCCACGTGAAAACCTGGTTTTAAAAGAAACCTCCTCGGGAACAGAGATGTCTTGCACTTCACAGGAAAACACCCTGCTTAAGCTGGATACTCAAGACCTTTTCCTGATTTCTCATAGTTTTGCTTCCCCAAATGTCTCCCTTTGTTCCTCACTCCTCCCTCTGATATAACACCACAACCCAACTCCTCCTGAAAGCCGAAAGATTTGACAGTCATCTGTGTTGCACATGCACTGCAGGGAGCTGGGCTGCTGACCAGCCTGCTGACTATGAATCTTTCTGGACCCAAGCAAAATGGGAAGCCCACACCCGGAGATGTCAAGCTCTGACTGAAGGCGCCAGATGGCCACAGCTGAACTCTCAGATGCCATTTAGGATTTCCAAGCAAGACATTCTCACCCTGATCACTCTATTTCCTTCTCCAGCAAGACCTTTGGGCTCAGAACTGCACAGGGACAGTCCCACTGCATGCAACTGAGCAAGTCTCCCTCAAGCTACCACTGAGGCAACCCTTTCTCAGAATACCAGTATAAGCAGAAGCTTCATGCATACACTTTTCACATTCACTTCCACAAATGTGCCCAGTGGTCCTGGAGGCAGGGAATACACACCAGGGTTAGCTGGCATTTTCTCTGTAGAGTTGCATTTCCCCTGGAAAGAAAGGCACAGAGAAGAGAACGCCCTCAACCCTGCTAAAATTTCCTCTGGGCTGCTCTCAAAGGGTGCTGCAAAACCTGGCTGCCCTTGGACACCAGGGCTGGCTGAGAGACTGGGGTGAGTGGTCATGGAAATATTGGCAAAAGTCAAGTTGTCAATTATAACGATCACTGGGAATGGTTTCCCACATGGATGGACACCACACTGATCATTATAGCCGGCACACTGTGTTTTCCTCCTCCAGGACTCAGGGCTAGACCAGCCCTCTACTCATGTTTTTTTGTGGAGGAAAAGCAATGCTGCTCTCAGATACTCCCAGCCTTCACAGGGCTTTTGTTTTGCTCTTTAGTTCTCCTGAATAAAGCATTTGGGATTTGTTTAATTTACTTCCTGCCTGGCTTCTAGTTTTAAGTGTTAACTTACTTTCCCTGCCCTTCCTTTCTGCCTCAGCACACAACACTGGTAACCTCCTGTTTGCCCCAAAGGAGCAAGATTTCCGTCAGCCTGTATTTTGGGATAAGCACTGGGTTTTGGTAGCTATGGAAACACAAAAAAGCCTTAGCAACTGATGGTGGCCAGCAAGGAAAGCAACTGGTGCTGCCATGGAAACCTGTGGCCTTAAAACAGTTTCTTGAAGTCACTTGCTCCTTTTCCCAGGCAAATGTCAAGGGGCTGCAGAAGAAGCCCCAGTGGAGGGGATCTGATAGGGAAGGCTCTGCCCTTGGCAGAAGCCTCACCTGGGCAGTGCTGGAGCAGCCTTCCAGCACCATCTCCACAGTCTGGCCCGGCCTCAGGTCCATCATCAGCATAAACACAGGGCTGCAAGGTCTGGGGCTCTGGTAAGCATCTTAACTCTTGGTGCCACTGAGGGCAGGGGGACAGTGATGCTGCTGAAATACGTTGAAACCTTCTGTGGTCCAGTACAGCTGATGGATGTGTCATCCATCCTTTGTCACTTGGAACTGGTAACAGAAGGGAATGAAGCTAGAAGAGAGGCGGAGATGGAAAATGTCACGGGGTGCTGCTATTTCTATGTGGTCACTCAGTTTCAGCACTCTGGTGAGGTTCCCTGACTGCACACTCTGCAATAGAACTTCCACCCAAAAGGTTGCCCAAGCTCAAGACTTGAGCCACAGCCAAGTCTTGGCTGCCCTGGAGTTTATCCAGGGCAGAGCCAGCAAGTGCTCTGTTTGCATACAGCCAGGGAAAGTCTTCATGAAAAGCATCTTCTCAGTTGCTGCCTCATCTCAGAGGATCACCAGCTGCTTAACACTCAGAGGGTTTTTCCAAGATGCTTTCTGCAGGTCTCACTGTATCAGACACCGAGATAGCTGCAGGCAGAGGGAAGAACAGCTTTGCTGCCATTTCACCTTGCCCTTGGAAGTTGCTGCCTTGGGTGGCTTCCTCTAAAGATTCTTCTGAGAAGTTGCAGGATATAGAGACTCATCTGAGCACCACTGGTGGGGCCCTTGCCATGGCACCCCCTCAGCTCTTAAAGAGCATCCAGCCCTAATCACTCCCAACATCTCACCCTTTACCAGAACAGTGCAACTGGGTTTGTGTTTCACCAAGAGAAATAAACTGTGGGAACATTGGGTCAACATACGTTTCTCCAGTATGATGACAGCACCAAGACCAGTCTGGCTACTTGAGGGAATGCAGTGAGAACAAGAGATTAATAACTCCAGCTAGACAGAAAACAAAATGAATGTTCAATGGAAATTGATTCCTTCATGTAAAGAAACCCTAACTGCAGGCTAGTCTGGAGCTGTTATTTTACTCTCAATAAATCTGAGCATGACCAGGAAACAAATTGTTCCTGGAGCAGTTACTGGTTTTTTGAAAGGCAGAGAAAATGTGCCAGCAGAAGCGATGGTATAGAAGAAAGTAGCTCTGGAAAACTGTTCAGAACTGATGTGTACCAGCTTAGTAAAAAATGGTTTGTGTTGGAAATAGCAATGGATGAAAACCTGGAGCAACTCTGGGTAGGTGCAGAATTTGTGTCTCTGGGAACACTCAAGTGTTCCCTGGGTCCCAGCTCAGCTCACCCAGTAGTAGCTCTGTAGCTGATAGCCCTGGTAATAGCCCTAAACCTTGCAGGCGGGCACAGATGGGAAGAGGCAGAGCACGATGACACCAAGCAGATTGACACTGCCCACTCTCTTGCGTAGCCAGTTTGTAGCTGCACAGAGCACAGGACCTGCTGCACTAGGGGTCCAGCTCCCTGCAATGTCCCTGCATATATGGATGGATGGCTGGTCGGTATATATTTAACCCCCCAAAATCTATCCTAAACACCTAAAATAGGATTAACTACTATTCTTATCTAATGTTATATATACTATATTATATATAGTATATAATACAGTATATTATATTATATACTTATATACTATTCTATACTGCTACTCTTTCTACCCCAAAATTTAGGTGTTGGGAGAACTGTGGACCCTCTTTGCAGTCAAGGAAAATAACAGGCACCTTGAGAAGACAATTCTCATCCCAAGAACTCTCCAGCACAAAGCAAAGAGCACTTTGAAAAGGCTCCACTTTCTCCCGTTTACAAGAGTGTGTCTGGATTTCAGACACAGGCGGTAGGATCAGTGAAGCCCCTCCTTTGAGCTCACCTCAGTTAACAGTTTCAGTGCATCCTGCCCAACCTCCGCAAGCTTTTCCTCTCCCTTTTGGAGCTGGTCCTGCAGCCATCCTGGCTTGTCTTTGTTTTTGGCTTCTGCTGTGGAAGAGACGGTGAAGCACCAGGCAGAAGAAAAGAGCAAAGAGACAGTGGGTCTGATCTGATAAAGCACAGCCTAGCCAGGCAGCTGGGGAAGAACAAACCAAGGAGGACACAGGGCAAAGACATATTCTGCTGCTCCTCCCAGACTGCCAGGCAGAGGGGAAATAAAACAGCACCATTCATTTAGTCAAGGAGCTGCCAAGAAGCTACCACTACTGTTGTGAGATGATGCTCCATGGGGAACAGAAAAGCAAGCAATGTTATTGCAAAGAGAAATATGGTTATACTGGTAATGTAACATTTTCCAGCCAGACACTGCTGGGACATGCTGTTTTCCTCCAATTGTTAGTTGATAAAGTGAGGAAATAAATGTATTAGAACTAGAGACAATTCAGTAATAATTTAGCAACTGGTTTCCATTTCAGTGGCTTTCGAGGGTATCTAACAACTTTCAAAAGGCCATCACATGTCTCTGAGGGAATCTCTGGCTTCAGGCAGAGCCAGGACCTTGTGCACTGAAGAATATCTCGTCGGAAGGACTAAAGCTGCTCTTTGCTGTGCCCGCAGGAGGAACAGGAGCTGAGATATCTCCTTCCTGAAGAGGGGTCCCAAGTTTAGCTCTGGAATAAACACTTTGTCAGTGACAACTGTGGTGCCAGTGCCCACAGCCCAGGTGGGTATGGAGTTCATATGGCTGTTCTCAATCAACAGTTTCACCTTGTCTGGGAATTTCTTTGTGTCACCCAGGTTTGCTGTGACAATTACAAACATCTTGGGCTTAGGGGGGTTCATTCCTTTACTGAGTTCAATTCTCCAGCATGAGGGTTTCCCAGCCTGTAAGACAAGCCAAACACAACTTGGGATGGAAGACATGGACTCTGCTCTGCTGAGAGGGGCACAGAATTGGAGGACTAAAGGGAGGATACAAATCATAAAACCTTTATTACTCCAAATCTAAGCTATGGAGTCTGGCAACAGCAATTCTCCAAGAGCTTATACAACCTATATTTTACCCTCCTTTAACAGACTCACGTCATTACCCCAGTTTTGCTCAACCCAAGGGATGCTCCTCGTCACAAGAAGGTTATTCCCGCTCCAGTCTCTCTTTGGAGTGCTTGCCAAGGGAAGTTATTTACTCTCTCCTGGCTTCCCGACAGCAGAGCTGGGTCTGCACAGAGGCTTGGCCCAGAGGAAGCCAAGACTGCTCAAATCCCAGCCCAGCAGCCACACAGCTGGAGGACACTGCTGAGAGCCTGGAAAATAACACTGCAAAGCCAGCTGAACAAGACCCCAACATCAAAGTTTCCTTTCCCAAGGGACCATCAGTGCTTCTCAACAGCCCCTGAAGGGCTGTTTACATTTATCCCCCAAACAGCTGGAAAAGCAGCAAGAGGAAAATTCACCCTGCTTCTCCTTGGCCCAGGAAGGAGAGCCAGGACTCTCACACAGCACCTGATGTTTTATCCACAAACGCAAACAAGTCCACAGTGTCTGGTACATGATTTCAGCTTGTAATTTTGGAAACAAAACAGTGCTCCTTCAGGAATACCCCGAGTAACCCAGCTAACAGAGGCCTCACACCAGTGCAGATCTCTCACTCACACAATGCTCAAAGCTGGCAGAGCCAAAGCCCTCCCACACACCAGTGAAGCTTCAGCCCCACCACCTGAACTCTTCCTCAATATCTTGGGATCCCAGGGAGCGAATGGTCCCTCTGCAGGGACTTGTTTTCAATTCCCTTGGATTCTAAGACCTAAAGTTCCATTCCTTCAGGATGGGTGAGTGATTTTGAATATCTGAACAGAGCTGCAGATGCTGGGCTCTCCCAAGCTGTCCTCGGGAATGAAGAGGTTGAAGGCCATGGCGTGTCAGGGAGGTGTTAGTCAGCACCTCAAGCTGTGAGGAAAACTTAAGAAAATGACACAAATATCCATTTAGGCGTCAATTATCTCATTATTCCTGATGTGAACATCCTGGTAGGATGAAACTGTGCTTGGATTTTCTCTCTTTGTTACCTGAACTACAGCTCACCTCAGTTCCCTTTGATGCTGATCCCAGATTGCTGCCTTGGCAATGCCCAGTTTTAGCCCTGCTGAACACTACAAATTTCTCTCTCTCTGCTGGGGAGGAGCTCTCTCAGCTGCTTCAAATCAGCACCACTTCTGTCTCATTGATGAGTGTGCACCTTAACTACCATTTTCTCTGAAAATTCCATCTGTAAAATTCCCTGTTAACTCTACCAACCCTCCCACCATTTTCAAGATGTAAAAGCAGTGATTTGTCATCAAGGAGAAGCCACAGTTAAAGACACGGAAAAAGGAACTGGGAACTAGAATTTGATACAAAGCACCTTCTGCACCAGATTTGATACAAAGCACCTTCTGCACCAGAGCAGCTTCTCTGGGCAGGATCCTTATGGCATCTCCTGATTTGGGGCAACCAGACTGAACTTGTGACAACTCAGAGCCCACTCCACTGGAGGCAAGCCTGAGCCTTGCTTTGAGATCAGCAATTAGGAACCACCTCACCCAACAAACGGGACATCACACCCACGCTGCTCACTGGCTGTGATTGCTGCCCACAAAGGCTTACACCAGTTCAGCTCTGAGACTTGGTTTCCATAATGGAAAGCCAGGGAGACAGCAACACCTCGTGGGGATGTCCTGCAGAGCCAGAACACCAGCCCACAACCTGCTCTGCAGGGAATAAATGGTTTGGCTGGCCAGCTGTGTATGGAGGAGACATCTCCCACAGCCTGCTTACCAAGAGTCATTTGAACACAGATGGAGAAGAAAAACCAATTGCAGGCACAGCCCAGAGCTTCTCTGTGCCTATAAACAGTGACCACTGCCAGGTCCAACAATGACTTCAACAGAGGGGCAGGAGAGGCACAAAAAGGACAGACACAGATTTTATAATCCCAAATGCCACAGAGGTCATCAAATGCAGACAACAGTCAGCAGCACAGTTAGAAGAAACAAAGATACAAGAAACCTTAGGAATGAAATCAGATTAAGCTGGATGAATCTCCTATTACAGAACCATATTCCTGCCTGGTGCCTTTCTTATTACTTCACTTATTCAAAAGGAAACAAGAAGTGGCTCAGCGGTGATGCAGGGAAGGGAGGAAGCAGTTCAGGAAAGGTAATGAGCTTTCTTGAAAAGTCCATGAACAGCATGAAAACACAGAGGCATCCTGGGTGTAGAATGATAATGGCCCTTCAATCAATCCACAATTGATTTCACATTTAAACTGTAGATCATCTTAGTAAAAAGCCTTTTGTGAGCCTGAGATGGAGAACTGGAATCTGCATTTCAAAGGCAACGCTCTGGGTGCTCAGCCACTGGCTCTTCCAGTCGAGCTGGGCTTTTGGAGGAGAAGGAGCTGGGCTGACGTAGGAGACACAGGTGTCTGGGGCAGAGCTATTGCTAGGGCATCTAACCTGGTCAGCAATGAGGTGCCCTCACAGCACTAACTAACATCCCACACTAAATGTCAGGTGGGTAAATGATGCCCTTGCCTTCCACCAGCAACATGTGCCCAGAGTAGCTATAGATTGGTAATGACTTAAGCTCCCTTCTCCTGAAGTCCCACCATCCCATGGACCCTCCCAGACAAAGACTTTTACAGTCATTTTCCTGGCAAGGATCAGGAAGTTGGGGCAGAGAAGACTATGAAGGACACCAGAGAATAGTGGATTTTATTCTTTTGGTCCTATTCTCACAATCAAAATGCTGCCTAAGGCACCAGCAACCCTGGAGTTAACACCCTGAAGAGGCTGTTGTGGAGGAACATGAGTGACAGAGGCTCTTATGTTCAAGTGCTCCATTTCAGCAACACACAAGCCTCTCACACTCTGGTGCAAGCCCAGGGCACACTCAAAAAGGAGACGTCACCGAAATGGAGAGCAGGCACATCAAAATGGAAACTGGGTCCCATGACACAACCCCTGTGAGGACAAAGGCAGGGAAGCAGTAGCTTTGTAAAAGGGAATTGCAAAGGATTTGGGTGTTGTTAGGGCTGGGGTGGATAAAAGCTGGAGTCAGAGTGTGAGAAATGACCACTCATTTTAAAATTTTAAAGGTTTATTAAACCTCAACTAACACAATAATAAAAAGGGACAGCTCAGAGGGTGTGCCTGACTGCCAGCGGCTCATCCACAAAATGCTCTATTTTTTATACCCCTGGTGTTGCATCACCCAACTCTGCCCCCCCCCCCCCCCCCCCCAAAGTCTGCCAGTCAACTCTTCTTCACCATCCATTAGTGGAGACTGTTTTTTCGCAATTTGATTGGAAGTCAGGTGTTGTCATGCCACACCTCCCCAGAAACATGCCCTCCTCATTCCCAGCTGCCCCATGCAAGGGGCACAGGTACAGCCCTCCTTCCTCATGTCCCTGAGAAGCCTCCCAACCCAGGCTGTCTGGTGGCCACAATACAGAAGGGAGAAAGGGGACCATGGGGAGAACAGAGGGTGTCCAAACAACAAACTACAATAACATAACCATCCATCAATAAACCTTCTCTTAACATACACCCAATATCCATCCCTTAATTGCAAAAGCCAATTATCATATTACCCATCTGTAACACAGAACAACCCTGGGTTTCAAATCAACCGAGCACACTGTGCTCAGCACAGCACCCATGGCAGGTGGACAGGAGGCAGCCAAAGCAAAGCGGTCAGCAGCTGACGGGGTTTAGGGCACCACAGCAGGCAGGACAAGCCCCCGAGCTGCTGCTGATCCAGTTACGGATCCTAAACACACATCCAGAGATGCCTGTGTGCCTCAGCTTCCCCATCTGTAATGTGGTGGACACAGAGGTGTCCCTACCAAAGTGGACTGAAACTCCCAGAGGGCCGAGCCCGGATAATCAAACCCCTTTGAGTTTCCTCGGGACTTTGCCCCAATGGCCACTTGATAGAGAGAGGCAGCCTTAATCCAGTTGTCCAGAAACGGAATTTTAATAATGCAAAAATAACAAACAAAAAGGCACACACTATATTTGGAGCAAACTAAAAAAATGCTATAACAAGGAACCAAAGACAAAAGGCAGGATCCAGCGTCAGACAGGGATGTTTATGCCTCCCAGTGTGGGGAGGAGTTAAGGTGGGGTCTGAAGGAAGGGTCCAATAGGAGAAAACGATTAGGAATATTAAAATTCCTGCATGAAAAATCAACCTATGGTAACACAAAGAACTAGGAACCTTCCAGCAACAATTTGCATACTTGAACTGAGAGATCATGTGAGTAAGCCTCTTGCTTACAATACTTAAAACAGGATTTCTCAGGGCATTAGTCCAGGGTTTTCCTCTTCCCCAGGGAAACCACTCTCTACAGTGGTCTCACTGTAAGCAGCCCTCCAAGCCACAGATTCCCTGCTTTGATATTTCTTATTTGCAACTGGTGTTTCGTTCGATGGAGGACCTTTCCCAGGAGATCTTGACACACACAGTCATTTACAGGCAGGTTTTTGAGACAAGAATCTAGGGGAGCCTCAACCATCCGCTGTAGTAACAGTTCTCCACAGAGGACAGATGAAAGGACCAGCTTGTCACCAGTGCACCAGCTGTCACAGCCAAGAGCAATGGCCTAAACAACTGAACATGGGTGTCCTTAATCCAACACACCACCTCACGTTCAGCAGACAGGCTCCAAACTGCAAAAGTCACCAGCATTCACTGAAAGGAGCACTTGAAGCTGCACAAGTCTCACAGATTTTTTTCATAGTTGATGCCAATCGATGCCCACTCTGACTCTTAGTTAAAAATCAGGGATCACAGTGAATTGTACCTTCTGTTTTATTCACCAGACTGCCACTGGCTCTGCTCTACACATCTCAACAAGCAAAACCTGCCCTTGCTCAAGGAGAAAGCTGCTTATGCAATAACATCCCGTGACCAGTTTGGGGGAGGGACAGAGGAGAATAAATTATTTGATTGTAAAATGTTCCCTCTCCATTAAAAAAAGATAAAAAGAAGAAAGAAAAAAAAGCAGCACTTTCCTGCAAACAAAAAGCCAGCATAATTGTTTCTTTTCTGAGGTTAGACCTACTCACCACTCTTCTATTGCTAAGTAATAACCTTCTAGTTATTTTTTTTATCCATTTCCCTTATCCTATTGGTAAAATCAATTGCAGAGTCCTTTCATTTCTTTACTGCCTTGATCCAGTGCCTCCCAACAGCAGCAGCCCAGACACAGCCAGCTCCAAAGTTCCAGAGCATCCAGCAGCAGCTTTCCTGCCTACCCCACATTATCTCACCAGCCCATGGCTCAGATGTCATGGGACAAGTTCTCATTTGAGGATCCTTAGCTGAGGTTTATGTGCAGTCTAGCTGCTTAGGACAGCACTAAAAGTATAACTTACTCATTCACCTTTTCTCATGTAATGATAATAATAAATTGGTAGAAACAACAAGGTATCAGCATCAAAAATGCATAGAGAGCACAATCTTTTGGTAAGAAAACAACTCAGTGTGTCCTTTCCTGCTACAAACAAGCTTTTGAAAGTGTCTGGCATGATGTAGTGCTTCATTTTCCACCTCTTTCGGCTGCTCTCTCTCTTTTTTTTTTTTTTTTTTCAGACTTGACACCATTCGGATGGAGACAAATATATAGAAAATTACTTTTCTTCCTTTCTAGAAATGCTTTGTTCTTCCAAGAGCCAGAGATATACACTATGGCTGATGCGTGGTGAGGGACTGGTCAGCAAGGGAAAGCACTGCCAAGCCCTTTGAGGGAGCCAATGCTGAGCTAGGAGGATTGATGACATTCCTCTGACTCCTAGGAATAGGCAGGAGGGACTTGACTGAAAACTGTTTGCAATGGACTTGAACTCAAATGCAGCCAGTTTGTTCCATCTGCTTTTGGACAGCCTGAGCAAAAAGGTGATTTGTGCCTGGGACTGGAACAAAACCCTCTGAATATGCAGCTTTTTGACCCAGTGTTGCTTTCATGCACCAAGGGGTTTTGCAGGAAGCCTCCCAGCTGATTTCCAAGGGAGGCTGCCAAAAAGCAGAGATTAGGGTTTCAAGAATAGCAGACGCACCTTTCCTACCCCATCAAAAAGGTCCAGATTCCAAAAAACTCCCCAAGTTGGACTAATCTCACAACTGCCCAAGTTGCCAGGAATTCCACAAGTCCACAAGGCTCATTGCTGCCCCTGGAGCCACCAGGATCCACCCCAACCCTGCTGCTCACCTCGTAGCTGTGGGCTGCTCTGACAAAAACCTCGCCAGTACGCAGTTCCTAAAAGCTGAAGTGGAATGGGACCTGAGGCCTTCCCCTATGGGGAGCAGGAGCAGCCTGGTCTCACAGCCTGGGGAGAGATTTCTATTTCAGTATGGTAATTCCTTCTGCTATCCTGCATTTTCCAGGATGCCTTAATGCTAGTCCCTGGCTCTGAGCTGCCTGGGACCAGCTCCTGATGTTCCAGGAGAAGATACAGATCACTCTCTTCCCTCAGGAGATAGGATTTGGATCTGGCTTCCAATTTCTAACCCACCGCTTGGGCAAGTTTACTATTTGGCCACGAGTTTTTACTCTGAAAAAGTGTTGCTGAGTTTAAAATGATCTTTGATTTCCTTCCCATGCACTTAGAGGAGCTTTGAAATCCATTCAGTGAAGGCACAAAACTCAAAAAGAGTTTGGCATTGCTGCCTGGCTTCCAAGTAAATCAGGGTATAAGCGATAAAACAGCACAGGACTTTGTTGTCTAAGTGCTCAGCATCTCTGCTTTTCAGCATCTTGTTGACAGAATCTCCTCATGCCTTGTGAGTGGCTTTGAGCAAAAATTCCATCTGACCACATCAATAAGAGAGCTCTACAGTTTCATGACGTCACAACATAGAGGAGTGATCATTATTTGGGATTTTTGAGCACTTAAGAAAAATAATTTTGATCTCCAGTATTTGCTATGGGGAAGTTTCCAACCACTTCACTGATGGTTTTGCCAGTTGCCAAGAGCTGATCAATTCTGTAAATAACCTGACCCAGAAGTATCTGCCAAGTAATTTATGGAGGCACCTTCAGTACAAGTGGAGACCAGCAAAGCCCCTTTCCAGTGGGGCAGGAGATCCAGCTGTACAATTCACTGCACCGGGAAAAAGCTTCCAGATATCTGCAGCATGGGGCACACAGTATCTGCAAAACCTCATCCCAAGGGATTTGGGACTAGCAGACAAATGCCTGAGGAAGGCAGTAACATTTCTTGAAGGGATTAAGAAGCAGAAGTAAACAACTTGCCAGTTAAAGATGGCTGTTTTCTTCAATTATTTTTGCATTCAGGGACCATGACTCTGGGACAATTCCCACCCTGACAATCCGCTGGATCAGCTCTGATCTCTAAGGAAATGCATCATTTAAAAGACTCCTTGAGATCCTCTTCCAAGGAGCCAATGGAACAGTTAAGCTCTCCCAAGGGCCTTTCAGGGTCATTCAGGAAAAGGCTCCTTTTTCTCAACACACATAATTTGCTCTGGTTCCTCTAAGTCCCAGACCAGCTCAAGGCTTGCATGCAAGTAGTTTTCCTCTTTCTCTGTCATGAAAAAGCTGTCCTGGCACAACCCCAGGAGATTCCTGCAGCAAAGTGCTGGACAACCCCATCACCAGAGCCAAAATCCCAGAGCCAAGAGAACAGCCCTGAAAAAGGAATCCCTTGGGAACAACTTTTTAAATCCATCCTTTCCACAGCTCCCACAATTGCAGCTGGTGGGCAGCAAGACAGTTTGTTAGCACAAGCTCTGAGTAATTACTGTAGATGGCATTTGCTGAGTAAACCCTGCACAATTACTGTGTAAATAAGAAGCTGTTTCATGACATTTGTATCCATCAGTTGGAGCAGGAAGGCAAGAACAGAGCAGCTGGGTTAGGGATTGCAGCACCCTCAAGAATGGGAGCCCAGCTGCTGGAGGACCTTGGGCCTCACACCTCTTCCTCCAAGATGGGCAAACCTAGAATATTTGCTGAATGGAAATCTGGCAGCCATCTCCCACTCCTGAAAAACACCTAAGCAGCACCATGCAGAGACAGAGAGGAAGGACAAGGTAATCTGAACCATGCCATGCGCTCCGAGAATTCCCTACCCTGTGCCAGCACAGCAAAACCACCGCCTCTGAGATGGGGTCACTTGGGTGGGGCAATGACAGCTGCTCCCAGAGAAGGACTTGACAGCACTTCTGGAAGACAGGACAAGCATAAATCTTGTCAGCAGACTGCCTGGGCTCTGTTTTCCTAGGAGGGTGCTCATCCTGCTGAGCACAGCAAGGCCCACACAACACCACCCGGAGGAACCATGGACTGAGAGCCGCAAGGTGACAATTCCAGTGCAAGGAGAGAAGCAGGTGCTGGTCAGGGATGGTCCCTCTGCAGACACCCTGGGCTCAGCAGGGTGTAGCCACCTCTGGTCTGGATGCATCTGGGCAGTGGGAGGGAATCCAGGATCAGGGAGTGCATTTCTAACTTGGCTCCGACTACCTAATGAATCCATGTAAAAAGGACCCATCCTGGAGGTCAGTGGCCTGGAGGGTTTTAGTACTCATTCACTAAAGCTGTTCTGCTCTGTAGCTCTTTGGCCTTTGAGAAAAAGCTGGCAAAGCTGAGGCATGAAATCCCTGCACTGCCTGGATTGTTGTGAGATCAGTGATCCAGAGCCAGGCATCTCCAGCTTGTATGGGAGATCCCCCGGAAGCTGCAGGGACAGCACTGCCCTGCTGACCACAGACCTTTCCCAGGATTACACAGGAGCCAGTGATCTGGGAGAGTAGTTGCACCTCACTTTGACTGAGGTGAGAGAGGCAGGGGAAGGAGCAGTACCTGAGATGTTGCAGTGAACTGCTTGATTATAGACCCAGGCTTCTTGGGGCTTAAAGAACACGCTGATTTCAGCTGAACAATTTAGCCTGATCTCTCCCTCCTAAAGCAGAAGGAGATAGCAAAACACTTATCTTCAAACATCACATTTCTTGTTTTCAACCTCAGCCCTATAAGCCTTTATTTAGAGCATCAGTGAGAAGCAAGGAGTGAGCAACACTTATCAGCAATAGCGATAATAGAGTTTGGAAGCAGCTGCAAAAAATCTCTCTCAGTCCCTTACCTTTACTGGCATTTGGTAGTAGATTTAAACCAGGGATTTAAATCCCAGCCATGCTACCACTGTGTCTGTAACTGTCTGCTGCTTCCTCAGGGTCTTCTCTCTCTGCTTCTCTCCCAAAGGGTCCTGGCACTGATGCTCAGTCCCAAGAAGTCTTGTCATGCAATTTTGGAGGATCTCACTAAAGGATCTCATTGGAACTGGTTTTAAAAAAGTGCATGACTTACATTTCCTCAAACCCCAGCATTACAACTGTTTCTTAATGCACTTGTTGACATAAATACATGAACCTCTGACAACTATAATAACACTCCAAAAGGAATGAAAAATTTGGCTTACAGAAGGAAACAAAAAGAGCAGTTATTTTTTTTTATCAACAAAGTGAGGCTTTGACTCTGCTTGCTGCTGGCTATCCTCGCTACACTGTCCAAGAGTCTTGAACTGATTGGAGCCTCCAGCTCTCCTGAGGCATAAATATTAAGTAACTATAATATTGCCCATCGACTTGGCACTTGGAGCTCAAAGGACAGGCCCTCAAGGAATTAAAGAGCTGTGACATGGTAAGTCACCGGGGTGCAGCTGCATGCAATTCTGTAATGCCCAGCCTGCTTAGAGTTAATAGAATACAGGGAAAGACAGACAGAAAAAAACCCCAAAAAGTGTTTCAAACACCCACAAACCAATAAGAAGGAAAGGAAAGTTTGAAAGAATTAATTCACTTGGATTTTACTCAAAACCGAGATGAAACATGCTTGCTAGATCAGGTGTTTCTACCGAGCAAGCAGCTGGATGAAGATGAAGCCTTACTTTCCAACAACACACTGGCTTGAAGAACATCAGCTGGCAGCCCACACTCAGCACATGAGACATCAGACCCCTCAGGTCCCA
Organism: Chamaea fasciata; assembly: GCF_029207755.1. Classification (NCBI taxonomy): domain Eukaryota; kingdom Metazoa; phylum Chordata; class Aves; order Passeriformes; family Sylviidae; genus Chamaea; species Chamaea fasciata. Next base: position 9,490,890 of record NW_027094097.1, read on the forward strand.
TTGGGATGCTGCATGGACTCACTAGAATCCAGACAGTAATCTTGGATTAACAGGGATAAAAAGCATCTGGGTTGCTCTGAACAACATCAGCTCTACTACAACACCTGGAGCTTGGCTAAAACAAGCACTGAGAAGAAACATTTGGAGGATCATTTCCCCGGCTTGGCTAATTAGAGTCTAATAACTCACCAGTGCTCATCACCCAGCTGCTCACTGTGCGTTTAACAGCCCGAATTCAGTGCTCTCACCCTGGGCAGAGCCTCCCCAGCGAGGGGGATGCACTAGGCAGCTGCTTGCCTTTGCTTCAAGCTCAACAGCTGGAGGTGAATGCACACCTCAGCTCCACAGTGTTCTGCACGTCTCGTAAAGGTTCTGCCTGGGCTGAGCTGCCCAGTGGCACTGCTTGATCCTGCAGCTGCTGTGGTCTCTGCCCAGAGAGCTGCAGCCAGCCCTAGTTTGGTTCCTACACGGTGCCTTGCCAGGTCTGCCAGCACCATCAGCTACACAAACAACCTGCTGATGTGCTGGGGAAGGCCATTAATGAAGTGTCAAGAGCAGTGATGATGTTTGAGGTTGTCATCTTCTAGAGGGGTGTAAAGCAGGGGAGGAGAGCATATCCTGAGCCGTAAAACCAAAATACACAGCTGTAGTAAGAGGGAGGGGAGTTCAGCAACATGTGGAAAAGAAATGAGCCCAAATTTCAGAAATGCCACCCACATCACTCCTAAGGAAAGTGCCCATTTGCTCTGCAGAGACTCACATGCCAGACAGCAAACTGGGAGAGAAGGTATTTGAATGAGACAGACAGGAGCAGCAATGCTTGAGGGTGCCAGCTGATGCCAGGATTTGACTGTGGTCCTGCCATCAAGGCTTATGCCACCAACACATTACCAGGGACAGGCACCTTAGAGTTTGTGCTGGCTGTCAGTGTCTACCGTAAACTGAGTATCCACTTTTCTGGCACCGTGATGTTTCTTGCAAGACTTGGGGATCTTGGTGTAAAATACACAAGATTTTACACCACATCGTCCTTTAGTAGCTCTGAAGCCAAGTTCAAACAAACAAGAACAAGGTCTCAGAGCCAAATCTCTACTGGGAAACACAGAAAGCATCCCTCCTTCCACCAAGGCCAGAAAACAAACTTCTTTGAGCCTAACACAGCATTATCAGTCCTTCAGGTCAACCACCTCACAAAGTGCTGTTTGGCTGTTCCTCCTGCTGGATTGCAAGCTGATGGTACTCACCGGTCTGTTTTATGTGCTGCCATCAGATCTATTGGCCCTGTGGGCACTGGGGCAGTTTGGTTATTACTCAGAGTCTGACAGAGGCAATACATCTCCTGTTAATGGAAGCAAGTGTAATACAATTCATAAGCAAAAATAAAGCTAAGCAGGAGAGGAAGAAAATTAAAAAGAACTGTTGGCCTGATGAATATGCATCTACTAACAACGGTGCTCTGTTCTACCTGAGTGAGTTTAGCTGACTTTGGGACTTGTCAAATGCCAAGGCCAGCACATCTGTGACAGAAATATAACTGACACAGGGATCTTACCCCACTGCTTTGGAGCACAGGAACAGCAATATATCACAGAGGCAAGGAAAGGGACAGATCTGACTGGGCAGGGGACCTGGGAAGGGGGTGCAGGGCCAGAAGGCAGGGTCAAGGGTGGGAGATGTTATCCAGCTCATGCTTGACACTTGAGACAGCTCTGTCTTGCTGTGAGCTGTGTCCACGTCCTCTGGTTACTGTCTGTCTGTTACATCTGTCCTGCTCTGGTTACTGTCTACTGAGCTGTGGGTGAACAGGACTAGGATAGCAAACTTACCTGTTCCCCTACTAAGCCTTGGCAGCCAGCCAGACCGACTGCATGCCTGAGCCCTTAAAGTGACTTGCAGTAACTGTTCCAACTGCAGCAATGGATACTGGAGCCCCGCACTCATATCCTTGTTCCCAAGAAAACCAGTTAAAAATGCAAGACTCTTGATCTCCTGAGATCAAATCACCATTCTGCAGGATTCAGTGTATTTGGACAGAAACTTTTGGCAATGTATCACAGAGAGCTTCCCCGTACTGTCAGGGAAACTGAAAGCCAGGGTGTTTGACTCCAAAGGTGGAGGGTAAGAAGAAATAATCAGTTACACATAGTCTACTATTCTGTACTATTCAACCAAATTCTTTGAAGACATAACATATTCTGGAAAACTTTTGCCATTTCTCCTTTCATTACTATAATGTCAGACTATAAAGCTAGAAAATGTTAGATATTTCTCCTGGGAAATTAAAATAGGCTGTTTGAGAGGTTCCTCATATGCCTGCCTACCCACAGGAGAAAAAGAACTACTAGTCCAAAGGATATGGCTCATTACCCATCCTTACAGACTAGAGCTACATGTGTATGAGCCTTAGGACACCTCAGGAGCCAGTGCTCTGCCTGGGCTGGCATATTCTCTATAGGATGGCCATTGAGCCAGAGCACAGAAGACTGCTGTGCATGCTGACCAGGACAGAAGTAAAGCTATTCAGAGACGTGAACATGACAGTGCACCACTCTGTCAGCCTCTGCCAGACTGCCATGGGTAGGTGGCCTGAAATCCAGACAGTGGATGGATGATGAGACAGCACAAAACCTCCAGCTCTTGTTCCCTGGCTTTGCTACAGCATCCAGCGACACAATACAGGAGGGGTCAGCTCACTGTGACTCACAGCTACAGAAGTGATCTCTTTGCAACCAGAAATACATGTGGATCCTGTTTGCCCTCACTCAGCCCCTAGATGATGAGAATCTGCTGGATCCCCACCAGCCCAGATAAGAAAAAGCTGATCTTGAAAAGCTGGATACTAACAATGTTTGGCCAAATTGCTGCCTCAGTTTGGCAGAAGGGGAAAGCCATCCACAGAAAGGAAAGCAGTGCTTGGAGCGGACAGAAAAACAAGACAGAGCTGGTAACAGAAGCACTGAAATGGCACCCAAAGAGCAGCCTGTTAGTTCAGGGCACTCAGGAGAAAGGCAGTGCCAGAGCTAACATCTGCCTCTTTCCGTAAATAACTGAACCCACCACAAGCTGTGGGATGGACCAGAGCTCCCACTGGACATGGTGTCTTCTGCCAGGCATTGAAGTGCTCAGCAGTAACCTCTCCTTTGGATGAGGACCAGATCTACAGGGACAAACAATGCTGCGACCTCCTGAGCCAACCTCAGGTCCATAACCCAGCCATCTTGAAGACCACCTCCATCAGCTCCGAGTTAACACATGACACTGGAGAGTCATGACCAGGCAATGACAGGAGTGTGATGACTTGCCAAGGTCAGGGCAATGGTAACAAATCCTTGTCCTCCCTTTCCTCTGGTTTCTATTTCCAAAGAGTCAGCTCCCATGTGTCTGCAGTGTGATTTACAGCTAAGCTGTGGTGGGGACTATGCAGCAAAAACCAAGGACTTTCTCCTTTGGTAGCCACCTGGGCTTCTTGCACAGCTGCTTCTGCTGACCCATCATGTTCATTTGCAAAAATAAAACCCAATTTGAGATGCACTCGGCAAGTCAGAGTTGCATAACAGTTTGTTTCCCACAGGCTTAGATGGATGCTCAAAATGTTCGTGGTCACATGGTTATTCCAAAAATCCCTGCCTCCTCTTTTTGTTAGGATTTTCGTCAGTGACTTAACCCTATACAGACTACAGTGACTTGCTGCAGCTTCTAGACAGCAACACCTGAAAATACTGGCAGCTAGTGGCCCACATAGCAAAGTTTCTGCACAAGCCCTGCAAAGCCACCCTGCATAGAAAGCCTTTCGAAGACTACTATCCCTCCACCAGCTTCCTAATTTTTGGAAGCAATTATTTCTTCCAGATACTTGTCAAAAGGCTTTGATTTTTTATAGGGTGCTCCCAGACATCATGAGTGATAGGTGGGAGGAAGAGAGCAGCCACTGCTGGCCAGAAGGTCAGTGACAGAAAGGTCCCAGCTTTGGGGGCCTCTCCAGCAGACGGACTGGCAGCACAGGGGAAGTGTCTGTCCAAGGTAAAAGTCACAAGACCATCACCCCAAAAAAGGTTGTAGAAGTCAGTGGCAGTGGAATTTTAGATTCTGTATTTGATAAAGAGGAGAAAATACTATCATTTGATATAAAGACATCCATATGCTAGAGCAGGGGAGAGACAGACAGGACCAAAACTCCAGATGTGAAACCAGCTCTTCCACAAATAATGGCATTTAAGGAAATCAAAAGATTGATAATGCTGGACAAAACAGAAGGTAGTAGCCCACTTGTTTTCAGTCCTAGAGCAAACCATGCAACATAAAAACAGCCACTTAGGAAGGGTTTCCACTCAAGACTGGAGGTCAGGCCATGCTTTATGTCTGTCCATCATTAGATGGAGTACCAGGACTTTACTGTGGGCAGCCAGACTTCTGGAGCTCACCTTAGTGCAGTTCAGGAACACAGGGCAGGTTAAGCTAGTTGTGGAGACATGGCCCCACTCTAGTGAAAAGCAGGAGCCTGAGAAACACTACGAAATCAGCTCAGCACACCACAGGATGCTCTTAATACTCAGCTCATCAGCTCCCACTTTCTGCAATATTCCTCTGACACAAGCTTTTGGTCACATCATGCTGCTGTCAGCTACAGTGGTGTGAAACTTGCATTGCTCTGACACTGGAGGCTCTTAGCCTTAGATGGGCTATGGAAGTAACCAAGAAGAGAATATGATCCCGTTCCTTGGGAAAATAAAGGTGTTTAACCTTTTTCAAAAGAAAGCAGAGGTTATTATTCTAGGGTTTACTCAAAGATGAAAAAGGATTTTGCACTGCACAGACATTCTTCATCTCATCTCACCTTGTGCAAATACTCAGAATTTGGGCTCTGGTTGATGGAAGGACATGGGGGTTTGCTTGTATAAACAAAAAAGCAAAATATTTTCTGTCCCTGTGTGCAACAGAAAAGTCCGTTTAAACATGAACGCCTTGTGTCCAAGCTCACAAATTACGCTGGAAAGGCGACTCAGACATGGTTCAGTTCAGGTTACAGGAAGGGATTGGCATTTCCATGATTAACCTTAGGAAGAATTTGGCCTCCTTTTCACAGAAAACCCGTTCATGCTTCAGGTCAATATGTGAACTGACAGTGCTCCAACACCTTCTGTTAGTCCCTGAACACCATGTGTAAGATGTGTCCTTACCTACAATAATTGATCCCTCTAGACACTGCAAGGACACACATGGGGTGCCCTTGATGTTGAGCCCTTGCAGCAGAGCTCAGCTTGTTCAGGCTCCCGTCTCTGCCAGGAGCCCACAGGGCAGAAATGCTTTCTGCAGCCAGCACTCTGGCCTCACCAGAATCTCGATGACTTCCCTCTTGGCACACAAAGCCAGCTGAGGCAGGGATCTGTCAAGTGGCCTCATTCAGGGATGAGGAGGAAGAGGAGGAGAAGTAGGAAGGGAGATTCTCAGCCATCACTTACCTTCAGCTCAAGGCAGAAAATGTCATCGTAGGACAGCATGGGGTCTCCTTGCACCTTTGCCCTCCCACTCTGGGAAGTGCGGGTGAGAAGAGCAGAGTGTTCTCAGCAAGTGGTGTCCACTCTGCACTCCTTCACAAAATCAGACAACTTGTCCTTTTCCTGCTGACACAGCCTGGGATACTGCCTGCAGCCACAGAAGAGACAAACCCTGCGGGTTGTTTAATAAGCTAAACATTTGCATAGAGAAGTAGAAATGCAGGAGCCACAAAGCATTTCAGGGAGGAGCAGCGGCAGCTCCTCAGCAAGGAGCTGACCCTGAGCCACAGGATCCCAAATGGATCAGAGGATCACTTCTTGTTCACTAGCACAGCAGGTAGTTCTACTCCACTCTTAGAAGCTCAGGAGAGGTTTCTAAAGCCAGCAGCCCTCAAGAGAACCTCCTGGCTCAAAGCCAATGCCACAACTGAGGGAGAAACCACCAGCCATCCCACTTGGCTTTTCCTGACACTGAGCTGCTCATGGGATGTAGATAAAGATCAAGAACCACCCACTGCAGGACTTCCCTGGGAAGGCAAGAAGCCACTGAGTTTCAGCTGCAGGTTACCAGCATCACTCTTTGTTCCTTCTGTTTTGGACCTACAGGGATACGCAAACTCTATCTGCCCCGGTCTGCGCACTGACTTCCGCCAGCTCTCCCTTACTTGGTAGCTGCAGCAGAAATCACTTTAGTGTTTAAAGAGTGTTTAAAGACCACAACCAAGAGATGAGAAGGAAGCACTGCTATAGAGCAGTTGCATCTGAGCTGGCAGGTCACTGTCCCCGCTTCACGGTCCAGTCCCCTGGCCAAGAAGAACCAGCAGGTGAGAACTGGGAGGACGAGTGGAAGCTCCATATGGAGTGAATCGAGGGAGTGCTGTATAAGCAGGACAGTGATCATCACCCAGCCCAATTCAAATACAATTAGAGAGGAAATAGAGTCATGGACATTACCAGCTGCACACAGACAGAGCCTCAGGCTAACGCTGTCACCAGCACCAAAAATACTCACTGTGGCTGCTCCCTGCGGAGCGCGATCGGAAATATCTCTCCATGGCTGACCTACAGTGCCGGGCATGGGGGCAGCTCCCACCACTGGGATAAGTGACCCTCTACTCAACCTCCATCAACAGACAATAATTCCACCATGATGTCCCAGAAAATCCTGCAGGAGGGAGACAGAGCAAACTCCTGGATACACCTTCTCATGATTCAGGGATTTTTGGGTCCCCTCCTAGTGCAAGGTTCTGCACTGCCTTCTTCTCATGAAAGTCCTCTCTGCTCCAAGATCTCTGACAGCAGGCCTTGGAGCTACGACCATCCCTAAGACTGTAAGTAAGGAAGAACACCCTGGTCAAAGTCTAGGACACAAACTGGCATGAAAGCAAATTTAAGTAGAAAAAAAATCTGGCCAAACTTAGCTGTGGGGAAACCTGGTTATTTCTGAGGTGAAGGAGGATCACTCAGAGTCCAGGCAGAGACAGGCAGGTGGGAAGTAATGGAAAAAGAATGGTTCAGGGAAGTATCCAGAGAAGGCTGTGAGATTTTCTTTTAACACACTGAGCTTGCATGGAAGTCAGACACTGTGTAATTAAATAGAGAACAGTGGAAAACTAGATTTGGCCTGCAAGGCATTTCTGACCTAATTACGTTGAACTTTATTTGCTCAGAAGCCCTTAAAAAGTGCTGCAGTTTGAGGCAGTTTCCTGATCAGCTCTGGGTTCAGACTAACTCCTGTGAACCCACATCCATCCAAGTCTGAAAAGTCACACAAGGACTCCCTGAATCACCCAAGCTTTTCAGTGTCATTTCCAATCCATCCCCCTGGGCTGTGTTTCTCTACTGCCCAGAATGGGAATTTCAAAGCTTTCCCAAACACACCCTTTGAAGAAACAGCCCATCTCTCACCACCATGAAGACCCATGGTGCCCAAGCCAAATGCTCTTCCAAGCCCTGTGTGGCCCTTCCTTCCCTGCAGAACCCTCCACCTCCAAACACTCCCCAGCCTTTAAAAAATGACAGAAATTCCTCATTGTGCTGAAAATCAGGAGAGTGGAGGGCAACACAACATCCTGCAGCAGGATGGCCTCAACTATCCGGGCCAGCAAAGGCCCCTGCCCTGCACAGCATTGGAATGGAGCCTGATATCTTGTCAAAGCTGGAGTGAACTGCAGTGAGCAGCACAACAGCTGACCCACTGCACTATGTTAACTCCTGCTCCTCCGTGCAGTACCAGGTGAGGAGTGTTGACACTCCCCTCTGCCTCATGGACCCTCTGTAGCCCAGAGACCTCTGGACCTCAGTGATTTGTGGCTTCCACAAACAAGAATTTGGTCTCTGAGGAAATCCAGTCATTGCAATCAACTCTTTTTCCCCAAAACATCATCCTCTGCTGGAGTATGGATAGAACTGGAATAGGGAATGCTGAGCTGCATTACCCTAAAGCCCAGGTTCACATGCCCTGATATCTGGGATGGTTTAATCGAAAACATTTAAAAGCACTGATATTCCCTGAAGCCATATGTTAGTTTTACCCTTGGGCAAGGTATCTTACTGAAATGCATCTTTCAAACTCACCTCAGTTTCTGTTGATCCTCCTCTTCTGAGTACAAAAGCCTTCCACTGTGTAGGAAATCCAGGCACAGAAAATTCTCAAAACCTTGTGCATGCAGGCCCAAACACAGAAATGAATACAGGGTTCAACCTGAGACCTTGGAAAAGGCTTCTGGATTTAGAGACTATTAGCAAGAATGTGGATGCGTAGTTTAAGCAGAAACATGTTAAGTTAGGTAGTGGGAAGTTTTAGAGTTTAAAGTTTAAGATGTAGAAGTAGTTTTAAAGGTAATAAGAAGCTTTAAGGTGTAATTCTGTAGGATTGTGTGTCATTATATGATTGGCTAAAAAGGTCCGCATTGGGGCATGACGTGTGATACAAATTAATTAGGGACTGGTGTGAAAGTAGAAACAATCTTTGTGGCAGCAGTTTATTAGCTATTTAACCTTTAAAAGACCTTGTAACCACTGACCAGGGACTTCTGACCTATGCAGTGAAGACATTCTCACTCCTTCATGAGACTGGAGAAGGTAAGAGCAATAAATCATGCTTTAAGACATCTCTCAGTGGTCCCGTCTCTCTTAATATTCTGACACCACTGGAAGCAGGCTGTGACATAACTGGTTGTGGATGACCAGGAGAAAAGCGTCATAGCTTTTTAGCTGATTGAGCAGTTTCATGGATCAGTGCATTTATCACATCCCTACAGCTGTGTCAGGATGTCCTGGATACCACCTTAAGCACTAATTCTGGCTATGTTTGTAGAGATTTGTCCCCAAGGTGACAGTATTTACAGTGAGATTTTTCAGCTGTGCTCAGGCGGCCCACTCAGATCACAGGGAAGTCTGCATCAAAGTCATTCAGGTGACTGAGGAGTCACAGCTTGCCCAGGGTCTCCTGCAGGCGTTCCTGTCTCTCCTGATCCTTTGGTGCTGACAAGGAAGGATGCCTGGGGGCATGTGGGCAGAAAAGGGGGACCCAGAAGAACAAGTAAAGTGACAGCCCACAGCAGGAGGGGATACAAGCGAGGAAACACAACCCAATGCTCTATAACATTCGAGACAACAAGCCACTGCAAAATGAACACTTCAAAAACTATCATCATCTCCCTGTCTAAACCCATAGCCACATCAGTCTTGAAATATTTGGTATTGTTCTGATCTCAAAAACCAAGCTGAAGCACCTCAAATTAGATAAAGAAGGGCAGAAAGAAAGTTTAAAAGTACAGAGCAGCTTCTCTATGAAGACTGAATGTGATTTCTTAACCTAGAAATTGAAGAGAAGATTAGAAGACAGAAGAGGTTTCCAAAAGCATGAATGGCCTGAGATACAGGAATAAGGAAGAATTTGTCATGATTTGTCATCAAACAGGAACCCAAGGGCCTGAAAATGTGATCAGTCAGAAAAGACAAAAACGTAGCAGTACTCTTCCAGGGAATATCCCGTCCTTCAGAACACACTGCTGGGGGAGGCTGTCGAGGCTCACAGAGAGCAACTGGACTGATGCTTGGAAGATAAAACCATCAGCAGCTATTAAACAAAGATGAGATTAAAGCCTCCAGCCCAGGAAAACGCCAGCCCCAGAGCCCAGGAGGGAGGAAGCAGATGCTCTGCGTGTCTCTGCACGCTTTGCTAAACATCCCTGACTGCTGCGCTCCTGGAGAGGAGCCGGAGCTGCAGCCACCCCAACGCTCCTGGCTGCCAGCACCAAGGGCTCTGGTGAAGGCTGGAGGCTTTGCCAGAGCGCCTTGTACCACACAGGGAAGTAGTTGGCACATGCTGCATCTATAGCCCCACAAATGGCTGGACACAGGAGAGCAGGCACAGATGCCAGGGAGCCGGGAGGATGCTGCAGATCTTTCTGCCAGGCAGAGGAACTGACACAGAGAGTAGAGCTGTTGGGGTTGGCTGAGGGCAGCTGCAGACTTCATGTCTTGGGTGCCAAATTAAATGTGACATTTCATTTAAGACTCTTGGTTGTTTAATACATATGTTTAAAAAATAAATCTCTGTACAGCAATTCAGCACGAGGCATTTCACTTGACAGGGTAATGTCCACAGTGTGCAGCTTGGGATGCTCTGCTGCCATGAAAGCACATCTACTGAATCTAGATGGATCTGCCCTATCATTATTTACACAATGCGATCTTATTACGTGTTGTCAATTCTTTCATCCTTCCATAGTTTGGAAACATTTTCTACAGATGGCAGGACACAGCTCTTTCCACAACCTGGCAAAGCAATGCTTGGACTTCAAATTCAAAGCCAGACTTTTATACAACAGTAGAGCAGATGTTTTTTGGGTTGTGCAGTCCTGAACAAGGCTCTGACACATCAGAAACACCACTGTGTTTTATCCTATCATCCAGCTGCATGACTACTGACACAGGTATCTTAGCACATTGTGATCACTTTTCACTGCCTGGGAGTGAAGAAATTGAGTCCTGGGTCATCCTCTGTGGGGCCTGTAAAAAGACTGAGGGGGAATTTACAGAAAAGCTAAAACATCTCTCTGAATTCTTCTAATGCTACATGATCAGCCTGGTGCAGAAGGGAATACTGTTCAGAGCAGCACAAATTGTTCTTAAATAGAAAGACAAATTTTGTTTAGCCTGAAAGTATATCTCAATGATTGGATGAGCAAATCCTTGAACAAGAGTTCAAAATAAATTTCAGGGTTTATGAAGAACATTTTCCTAGGATTCAACAGCTGGTACTTTCCTTCATCAGCTACTGCTCTAAATATTTGAAAGCTGGTAGCCAGATTGATTAGGCAGAATAGAAATAAAACAGCCCTTGCTGCGTTTCATCTTCTGAGACAATTCTTCCTCTATCCCTGCCACTCCTCTTTGCTGGATTTGGATTTTAAATCTTTTTTAGGAATGCATGACAGTCAAATTTGCAATATTTGGCTATTACAAAAAGCAAGTTCAATTTCATTTGCCCAGCTTTTTATAAGACTGGGCCTTGCTGTCAGCTCTTCTGTGAGCACAGCTGAGTCATTCCCAGGTTACAACAAACCTCAGAGTGTCCTCATCATCAGCATTGCTGGTGTTAATGATCAGAAGCTCCCAACATGGCCCAGGCCTCAGCCAAGCACCTGCTGAACCCAGGCAGCACATTCCAAGAGGAGGGTCTCTAACCAACAGCATTGTGAGGAATCACATAAAAACTGATGGGGATGAAGTGGGAGATGGAAAGCCATGACCAGCCAGTGGTGGGTACAGGACTGCTTGTGGCTCTTCAGACAGCTCTCTGGCATGATAAAAGTCAACTCAATTCTCAGTCAGGCTCTTCACTATGCAGCCAAGTACTCCCCATTATCTCTCCTCTGCACTGTGCTAAGGAAGATCTGTGTGTGTTGCTGGACAAAAAACTCCAGCACAGGAATATCTGAGAGCCAGCATGGGAACTTTGTTCTGGCCAGCATGAAGGAGCCTTCCAGAATATACTGGAAAGGACACCAAAACCGTGGGATGATGAAAGACAGTGCTGCTGCATGGCCTTGCTGTCAGCTCTTGCTGTCAGCTCTTCTGTGAGCACAGCTGAGTCATTCCCAGGTTACAACAAACCTCAGAGTGTCCTCATCATCAGCATTGCTGGTGTTAATGATCAGAAGCTCCCAACATGGCCCAGGCCTCAGCCAAGCACCTGCTGAACCCAGGCAGCACATTCCAAGAGGAGGGTCTCTAACCAACAGCATTGTGAGGAATCACATAAAAACTGATGGGGATGAAGTGGGAGATGGAAAGCCATGACCAGCCAGTGGTGGGTACAGGACTGCTTGTGGCTCTTCAGACAGCTCTCTGGCATGATAAAAGTCAACTCAATTCTCAGTCAGGCTCTTCACTATGCAGCCAAGTACTCCCCATTATCTCTCCTCTGCACTGTGCTAAGGAAGATCTGTGTGTGTTGCTGGACAAAAAACTCCAGCACAGGAATATCTGAGAGCCAGCATGGGAACTTTGTTCTGGCCAGCATGAAGGAGCCTTCCAGAATATACTGGAAAGGACACCAAAACCGTGGGATGATGAAAGACAGTGCTGCTGCATGGCCAGGGTGCCACGGGCCATTTTTAATCTTTATTGCTGCTACAGTAATGATACACTTGGGGTACCTGCCTGGCTGAAACATTGCTTTTGGTCCATGGGGGAAACACTGCCAGACCATTAGAATGAAAGCAAAGACAGGCACAATATACCACTTAATAAATCAATCACCCTTCAAGCTGCTCTACTTCTTCTCAGCAGATGTTGATTGATCCACAAGGAGAGAATCTAATGAATGGGCAGTTCTGCCCCAAAACACATCCAGAGGTAAAGACACTTAAGAACGTATTAGTGATCACCAGGGATGATGGAGTAGGCAAGCTGTGGTCAAAGATGACCTGCAAAGATATGGAAACCACATTCTTCCAGAAATCCTTCTTGTGCTAAAAATGGGCTGTGTGGGCTCACGGGAAATCTGTTTCTGTGCATACGTGGGGATGAACAGAACAGCCCAAAGGAGAGTTTTAACTTCCAAACAACCCTCCTAGTACACAATCCCCAGTCTGTGCTCATGCAGTCAACTCTGCAGGTTGCTTTAGGAGGGATTTTGTCAGGAGGGTTGTTAGGTAGTTGTGGAGCTATAAAGCTGTGCAAAAAACCTTGAGCAAACAAAGCACAAATTTTTTTCCCCTTCATGTACCCTCAGAATGACAGACTATCTGTCTTGAGACACAGGGCCCTGGTGAGAGGGCAAAGGCCATACTCTGCTTGCAAGCAGCAACAGAACCTTATCTAAAACAGTATAAAAATCATTATTACAAGCAGTTCTAGACAAGGGGAACAAAGGCAGGAAGCAGTTGTTACCTATTAGCTCTTTTGACAGAAATGAGCACTTTGGAGACCAATTAGGCTCACCCATCAAGCTAATTAATTTGAACTATAAAATCCTATAACCAATCAGCTGGATAGGATAAAGCATTAGGTACCAAACCTGCATCTGTGGCAGCGCTGCACATATTAAGACACAAAATCAACGTATAATCGCACAAACTGCCATTTGCACCTTTTTTTTTTTGCCTACAATAACTGACTCCCTCAGCTCACTTTGAACAAACACACAAGGAACACAAAAGTTCAACAGGAAATAGCCGTGCTGCTGGAATTCTCACAAGTGAAGAAAAAGCAGAAGGAGCAACAGCCACCTGTGACTCGCAGAAAAAAAATCCCTCTGCAAAGTTTTAAAATTCCTGATAGTCCAAGGCAAAACTTGGTCTTGTAATAACTTCAGCATCAGACTGGCTTACGCATTAAAGTAACACAGGAAACAAGATCTTTTAAAACTCACAAGATAAAATAAACTCCTACCAGCTGCCAGCACCAAACAAATGGAAAAGATTACATCAGTTGGTGCACCACAATGAAGCTCTGGGGTAAAAAAGAGGCTACTCCTTGGGAAGCAGAAGGTGTCCCCAACTCTGAGCACTTAGAAGCAGCTTCTGCCAATCTGTCTGGATGAATGGAGAGTTGCATGGTGGTGGTCCATGCAGCTCAGTGGTGGCCAGCAGCAGCTCAAGGTCTGCTGCCATGAATTTAGCTCAATAGTAACTTAACACTGCTCACAGCAGCATCAGAGCCCCCTCAAACACTCACACAAGGCTGATATCAACCGGAAAAGGGGTTTTGTTTTCCCACCCTTGTATCCTGCACAACACAGGAATGACTCAGATAAATACCTAATGTGGTAGTGAGTTACTCAGGCAAGTATTGAACATCCTGCTTTCTGGCTGAAGTCAATATAAATGGAAAGCACTCAGGAACTTGAGTGATCTCAGGAATATAAAATGCAAGGCGACAAGAGCTAAACCTCAGTTAAACCCTGCAGCCTATCCACATCCATCAGGGGATTTACAAAGGAAAAAAAAAGAAAGAAAGGAAAAGGCTTGATCTAGAGACTAAATCAATAGGATTTTCATTTCATTTCTCAAACAAGTTCCTGGAAGCCACTGATTGAAACGTCAGCCTTGTCAGACAGATAACGACCCTTGGTAGGAAGGGGGTTCTTAAGGAGAAAGAACAGAGCTATGAGAAGGTGGTTGTTTTCTGCAACATCTACGCAAAACCACAGATGAGATTGGGGCAAGGCAGTAGTTTTCTCAGATGCTTTATCCTCGTGGGTAGCTGAGATGTTTACAGGTGCTGCCACATCCACACTACAGTTCCTTGTTCAGCCTCAAACAGCAATAATCAGCCAGGGCTGGGAGTTTCCTGCATGTGTACATTGACCACTAGCACACCACCAAGCCCTTGCACGGATGGCCTCACATACCAAAGGAAGCTGATTCAGCCAAACCCGTCATCAGTTCTAACTGCAGGAAGGGATTCAGCTTCACAGCACGTTTATATTCAGCTGGCAGCCCCATGCTGCTCTGCACAGCAGCTGAGCACTCACTAACAAGCTGACAATTCCCCTTGGCCCATTTGCAGTGCCGGGTTAGCCTCTACTACAGCTTCCCCTGCTGTCAGTTAAGCACACCCAGTCCTGTAGTTACTCATCACCTTCCCCAAGCCCCAGTGACTCTAATACATCCCATCAAACTCAATGCCATTCCACAGGTAACTGAAGAGCTCCACATCAGCTCTCTAATTAGCCATTTTAAAATATGCCTTTATTTTTCCTGTGGTCTCATGCGCCTCATTTTCATCAGAGATGATGTCAGGTTTTTTTCCCCTCAAGTGTTTTCCCCCAGTTCTCTGCAATGAGGCTCAAGGGTCCAACTGCCAGCAATCCCATCTGAGGATGGCTTGTGAAGAGCACAGAGAGGGTTAAGAACTATTTGCATGCACAACTTGACACTGCCTCAGGAATCTCTCTTTTCCTGCCACCTATAAACATCAGTTTAAGGGTTGCAAATGTCAGGGCACTACCTGTCCTGTGAGATTACAGCCTAGGAATAAGACAGGGAGAATGAAAGTCTTGAAGACCAAAGAATAATTATTGTTTAATTTGCAGTGTGGTTGTTTGGGGTTTTTTTACCTTGAAAACATTCCATTTTATCCTGAGAAAGGGCTTATTTTATCAGCGTTTCAATGGAAGCTGCTCTAAGAGGAGGCACAATTAAAACTCTGAATGAGTGCAAATGCAGATTAGAACAATATAGCGACATGGAAACAAGACCCAAAAGGAGGATCCCATTTACAGCCTGAAGAATTCAATCCCAGCTAAATGAAGCACCATTAACAGGAGCACATCAAGGGAGCTAAACAGGAGGTTTCTGTGTATTCACCAGTGATGCAATCTGGGACTCTGGGATGTCATCCAAGCTGGTAACTTTTTGTTTGGCCCACCAGACAAGTTCCATGTAATGTGCTGGAAATAATGATGAAAATGTTTTGGTGAGCTTTGGATTTAGCAGGAGCAATTAGGATTTGTCACCAGGTAAACAGTTCTTGGCTGAGACACAAAACTCAGTGTTTCAACGCTTAGGGAGAGCTCAAGTGAAACGCACTTCTGCCCAGCAGCTGCTGCGCTTTGGCTCTTGTACAGCCCCACTGAGAAAACAAAAGTTCTTGATCTTCGTGCTTTGCTGGTGGTCAATTTTTTACCTTAAAAACATGTTCTGTGGAGTTTGGTGATGATTAGAACAACACACACAAAAATAATGAGAACAAGTGGAGCCGTGGGCAAGCTGAACTTTATACATGTCACTAGTGACAGCTGATGAAAATGCGGCAGTTTCTGCTCATTAAGGAGCTACTGCAGCAATTAGGCCTGACCTGTTCCCATTACCACTAGCGAGAACATCCCTGCTGGCTAGTGGAGAAGCCTTGGCCCAGCCCTGTTCATGTTCTGGACCTGAGACTTTGCAGAGAGGGGAGGAAAGACAAAGCCCCACAGCCCCAGAGGTGGATTACTCTACTCCTGCCCCGATGGTGATGCCAGGATTGCTGGAGGTCTCTGCTGGGGCTTGAGGGGATCACTGCCTGGTGTGGGAAAGACGTGAAATTATTTTTCCTATTCCTTTGACAAAAATTTTGCCTGAACAGAGAAACTATGGGGGGAGTTAAGGGGAATGCCTGGCCATGCTTGAGCACTATGTTCCATCCCGCCCCCTTCCTACTCCTGTCCCTTGTCTACATATTCCTGCCCTCAGATGGCAGGATGAGAATAACATCACTCCAGGGGGTGACTTCAGAGGATGCCTGGGAAAGAACATATCTTCCCATTTTCAGATTATCAGAAGAAGCTGTAGCCAAGTTCAGGACTTAGTTGTCAGGACTGAAAAACCAAGTGCAAATCAGCCCCTGCATCTCCTACATCCCACCCCAGGCTGTACCCACCAGACACCTCTATTACGGCTGTAGCAGGAACTTGTTATGCCTCACATAGACCTGGCTCTCCAAGACCCAAAGACACAAGTTCCATGGTTAAACTTAACTCCTCTGAACTTCAGCCAACATCATGATCTGTTCCCTGAGCCCACAGATAAGAAGAGCTGCGAAGGAGACATCCCTGACACACTGTAATAGCCAAATGAAAACCACTGCCAAGAGATGGAGCTGGCAGGCTAAACTTTGGCCTCTCATCCATTAATTGCGAGCTGTTCCTTAAGATAATTCTCGTCCCATTAGATCTACCCTTTCCATGAATCACTACGGCTCCCGACAGGCAGAAAAGATAAGGTCTGATGGTTTTTTAATAGCTTATTTTCTTCTGCTTTTTAAACTATGTCCTTTTGTATGTTTGCTTTCTTGTACGGCATCTAAACTTTTACAGGCCCAGATCTCCCAGTGGTACCTTGTAAACCCCAGACACTGATTTTGTTTTGAGCAGTGTGTTTGCTCAGGTGATCTCCAGAGGTCCCTTCCAACAAAAGTTATTCTATGATTCTACCTTCTAAATCAGTTCAATTGTTTTTCACATATTCCCCAAATTTCTTATATTTCCTGTACACCTGTGCATATACCAATGGGTAGATGGTAGAGGAACAGGCATTAAAGGAGCTCAACCTTTAAGAAAGTTCCCACTGAAGAATTCATGATGACATTTTGACAAATATTTAACGCAAAATGAAAAAAAAAAAAGCAGAAACACAGGAACTTCAGAGTACTTAAAAAGAAATGAGAGTGAAAGTGGGGATGACTTAATTAGAATGAAAATGCTTCTATTCAAAGATTTAAATCATCTATTTGAAATTTAAACTGGCTTTCAAAGGTTTGCTATGAAACAGGAGAGATGACTGATGCCCTCAAATGACAAGGGAAATCAGATCAACTTTGTCTAACAGGAACAGCACAGGCTGTCCACAACACAGCTCACATGGGGCATCTCATGAGAGGACCACTGGAAAGCCACGTGCTTGTGGCCTCCCAGGTCTATTTGGCTGACAGTGGCGAGTAACCATTTCAGAAGCTGCTTGTGCTCAGGAGGGTGCAAGCCAGCTACTAACATGTTCCAGCACCCTCCAGGGAATCTGGGACAGAGAAAGCTCAAAGGTTGCATCCTGCTTAAAACACCAGAAGCAAAAGCAAACCCCACACCTCCTGCCCATTTCCAGCCATGGCTGCAGGGCAGTAGCTCCGATGCTCTGGTTCCTTTTGTTGCTCTTTCCCAACTCTGTTATCACCCAAATGTGTTTTGCACAACAAAAGTTGAGCTGCCTCAGCTCTGGGTGCTCAGCTGGTAATGAGCTGCCCAGTTACCACGGTTTTGAACCGGCAGAGTCTCCTGGGTGCTGCACTTGACCAGACAGACTGAGAAGTCCAGCTGGCCAGGAAAGTCCAGGATGGCTTGGGCACCAATGGCACGAATTGGCACAATGAACTCTTTCCTTTCAGTGATGCAGAGGAGCTGGTGGAAATAATCCTGCGGGAAAAGAAACTGTTTCAGAACAGGACATTGAAGTGCCATCCTAACAAAAGAAGGAAAACTGCTGTGTTCTATGACCCTAAGCGTAGCATTCAATAATTAGTAGTACTCTGTACCTCAATGACCTTTCATTCCAGTAGGATGACTTGGACAGGGCTGTTAACTTGCAAAGAAGAAACAAATCTATTGATTCACCTGTTTTCACAGCAGAACCTGGCAAAATTATCTGATACTTTGATTCTGAGTCACCAAAATAGAGTAATTTCAGGCAGTGGATTACAGGAATAACAGAACCTGCTTTGACCACCACTGGAGACTATTAAAGGCACCACTAAGAATCCAGCTGAGCCACAGCAGCAACTCCAGTCCCAGCAATGCTGATGGGGCTTGGCAGGGGTGCTCTGGTACATTTTCAAAAGGACTTCACCACATGCACGACCAACAGCCCAATTTTGGTGAAATACTTAACAAGCTGGAGATGGTAACTGCCTTAATGCCATGTGAGTGTGGGGTACGTGTGTATTTCCCACTCCTCCCACAACATCATAGGCTGGGGACACACACCCTGAAAAAGCCATCTGATCCATCTCCCTACACGGAACTGACTCAGCCCTAATGCCAAAATACTCTTGCCAATGTCTAACAAGTACTTAAATCAGTAAGAATTTCAGCCCTGCCCTCAGCAGCCTATTGCAGCTCTGCCCTGGACTTAGAGGGAGCTCTTCCCATGGCAGAATCTCAGTCTCCCTTTACATCTCAGCCTAGCTGTGGGGAACACGGCAGTAACTTTGCTGCCTCTTCTCTATGGTTGATGCCTTAATCACCTCTCTCTTCCAAGGTCTCTAGGAGCGACTTGGTGCCTATCTGGACAAGGGTGGGATGGAACTGCAAACAGGAAACCCTGAGGCATTCCTACAAGAGCAAACGAAACCCTGCTATTCCCAGTCACTGACTTGTTCAGGAAACAGCCAGACAGCCCTCTCCTCCAGCTGTCTGGCATTTAGGAGTAGGAAGGTGAATCAAGTCTCCGAAACCATTTCACTGTAGGGATGAGCAGATAAATCATAAGATGCGTGACATGGCATTGCTGTGCTGGCAGCATCACCTTGCCCCTGCTGAAATCAGTGGCAGAGCTGCTGCTGTAGGGCCAGGAGCCATCGCCTCCAGCAGCTCCTGTATCGATGAGTTGATAAAAGCTCTGCCTCTTATCACTCCCTTGCTGGCCTGATCTTTTCTCCTCAGTGATTTCAACTCATTTTATATTTTTATCATTGTTGAAGCAGCAAGCAGACAATTTGATTCAGGAATTGCACGTAGCAGCAAACTTCCTTTACCAGAACCAATTCAGATTCTTCCATGGCTGGGACTTCCTGCTCCCATACCCATCCTCTCCAAATCTGGAAAGGGACCTAAGGCTTCCAGAGGAGGCACAGACACACAGCTATGGCTTTAACCCAGAGCTGACACCCAGTGCCTACCAACCACCAGCTCAGCAGCAGTTGAAAAATCACCCTAACAGCTGCAGTCACATCCAAGAGACAGTAAAAGAATAAAGAAAGATTTTTTTCCCCCCTAGACATCTCAAATATTCACACTTGAAATTGCAGAAGTGCTTTTGCTTCTCCTATTTGGAAGGTAAAATACCAGGAAGGGAACGGCAGCAAACGACCTACAGGAGTGAAGATCACATTTCAGGAGAGCGTTTCATCTTCAGCAAGTCTTTCTGAATTAGCAATTTTGCACTCAATCTTGCAGCCTAAGCCCTCTAAAATAAAAGCTACAGGCAGCCCATGGGAATTTAAAGCACCTATTATCTGGGCACTTCACGTCCCAGACTGCTCAGATCCTCAGAAATTGCATTAGCAAATGGAGAATGCTATTTACCTTTTTATAGGTTGTTGTTATTTTGGCCACACTACTGTTACAAAGGCATTGTAAATCCAGTTGAAAGCTGTGTGTCTTTTTAAGCCTTGGCATCTTCTATTCAGTTATCTCTCCCTTCCAGATGTCAGGTAGACTGAGGAGGATGCAGGGAGTTCAGGTCAGTACGGGGATAAAGAGAAAAGAAACCTCAACAACTGGAGGTATCTGAGGGAAGTAAAAGGGAATTTTCAAGTCATTGTTATTGCTAAGAAGGGAGGGGATCAGCATCATTGTAAATAAGAGCCCAAGGAATGAATTCCTCCACAAGCCGGCACAGGCAGCCATTCCCAGGTCTGCAGCCAGTGTTGGGCACCGGGACTGCAGGGGAAGGGCAGTTCTCCGTGTCAGCCAAGGCAACGAGCATTTGGCCTCACACAGGCAAGCCATGGCCTTAAGGAGAACGCTGCCTCTCACCATTCAGGGCTATTCACGTTGTGTGCTGAACCCCTTTTCCAGGGCTGCTGCAGCCAGAACAAGGCTTGACCCAGAGCACTTCAGAGTGTGTGGACCTTTCAAACCCACTATGGCCCCCCAAAGTGGGACTCTGCACCAAAGTGGATGCAGTGTCAGGCCAAAAATGGGGAAACCCAAGAAGAGAGGGGTATCCCTGGCAGAGGCTTGCTGTCCCTGCTGCTGTGAACTCATGGTTCACTCAGCTTCAGAAAGCTGAATTGCCTTCCCCTGGGAGAAGAAGATTGCAAATTCTCCACTGCAGCACTGCCTTGTCTTACTAGGACACTAACTCCAGGGCACAGCCAAAACGAGTTTGAAATCTTGCTTTTACTTTGCAAACCCTAAGCAGATGGTTTAAAAACAGGTTTTTAAATGAGCCTGAGCGAGCAAGAGTGTGCAGCACTTCTATGCTTTAAAGATTATTTAAGACACAGTTTCAGGCTGCAGATTATCATGGAAATATAACTTTTGCCTTCAGACAACCCTTTCCTCAATTTCAAGGAAAATACAGATGACTGTAGAATGATTCCTCTGCTCTTACTCCCCTTTGATAAGCAAAAAGTTACAAGCTCTGGCCTTCTAAACACGACCCTTGGCATTCAAATTCGTAGCCACTGAAACGAAACCAACTGCTCATCTCAGATGTTATTTCCTTGAATTATAAAATTGTTTCATTTGGAAAAGACCTTGAAGATGGTTAAGTCCAGCTATTAACCCAGCATAGCTCTCAGGCCCTTTTCAGACTCAGGCCAATATTAATTGGTGTCCCACATCAACCTTAATGCCTGCCCAGTACACCAGACTCATGTCAGTTATCCTGCATAGCCAATCCTAAATCCTTCACTGAATTCCCTGCAGCAGACAACTTGCAATGAAAAGATCCTTGTAGCATGAGGTAATATAGTAAGTCGAGCAGGGAAAGCTCCCTGCTGAAACTGTGATATCACATAGGCTGGAAAAAAGGGCCATCAAAAAAGAAGAGAGACTGAAGGATGAGGAGAGCTCCACAGGAGAAGGGGTACCCCTGCTCCTGCCCCCTCAGCTACCAATTCACAGGCGTCTTTGAAACCATCCCTATTCTCCAGGTTCATCCTGTGCATCCATTTGCTTTCATCTTCTGTCCCTTTCCTCCCTGCAAGAGTCATCTTAAAAGTCTGTTTGGAATATCTTCTGTGTGCTACAAAACATCTAACAGGGCCGGACTCAGTTTTAAAGGAGATAATTTCAGTAATGCAGTAACTCATCGTCCTGTCATCTTTCCTATTAATCAGTGAGCAATATTTCAGTCTCCACTGAGCATCAGGAATGAATTTTGCAAACCTTACAGATTGAACTTGTATTACCTAAAAAATATTGTCTTCCTACAGTGAAAAGAACAAGAGGACAGAACAGAATAAGCTGTGCTATGATTTTATGTGCTTCCTGCTTCCTACTTCCTTTCAGAAAATCTATTAATAAGCCTGAAGGACACACAAATGTAAATATTCCTGTCTGTTGGGTATGTGCCAGTCAGTTCCATAATGGTTTCCAATTAGGCAGAGGCTGTCAGACCACAATGCAAGGACACCAGGGAACACAGGGTGGCATGAGACAACCCACGCTGCGCAACTGGAGCCATAAAACAGGAATGTGTAAATCAGAAGCAGCAAGAGAAACTAATTGGAAACGTTGCCCAGCAGAAACATTAGCATTTCATATTTATAATGCAAGTGCCAATAAACAAAGAGACACATAAGCTATTCATTTACTTTCTGACAGTCCAACTGTGATACATTCCCAAATGACTGCAAGACAGCAGGAAACTGCTCATTTGTCAAGAAAGAGCAACATGGCACGTGGCATTTCAGCCACTAACAACTCACATGGTCCTTTTATCTAGGGCTCAGCCACAGTTTTGCCTTGAATCAGCAGTGACTTCACTGAAGTCAGACACCCCAGGGAAGAACGGATTCAAAGCAAGAGAATTATATAAACCAATGGAAACATCCACGACCCTGGCATGGGGATTTGTACCTGTAGCCCAAGTCACTGGGTCATCCATAATCGCTGTGGATCATGGAGCAGCTGAGATGCAGAGGCTGTTCAAAGGAGCACTCCTAAGCCTTCCACAACTAAAACACAGATATTCTGCATGCCAGCAACTTCAAGCCCAATGCAAGTGGCTTTTCAGAACCATTTCTCAATGCCTGCCTCATTGCTAAGGGGTTTTCAAGGTGCTCTGCCCCTCCTGCCCATGCTATCGATGTGTTTCTAGCTGAGCTACAGCACTTTGGTACTTCGCTGACTCGCACTCTATCAAGTACAAGACAAAATGTTCAATTTGCACAAAACTCTGATTCTGCGGTAAAAATCCTCACATGCTCCTTGCTGAGCAGCACACAACCCTCTCCTGATGCCCTACAAAACCCCTCCAAGGAGCCCAAAGCCCAGTTCAGCGAAACTGCCAGGGGTGTCAGTGAAGCTGCGCAGAGAACCTCTCGCTGGCAGAGCTCCCTGTGCCATGCACTCACCAGCTCAAGGGCACGACAAGGGACAGCATGTGGGACATTAAGTGCCCTTGTGGGTTATCTCACCCTACTTCTATCTGTGGTGATATTCACATGTTGCTCTGCTGCCTCTCAACTCCAAATGCAGCACTTTGCCCTTCATGGGTATCAATTTACCTCTTTCACCCTGAAAATGAGCACTAATTCATACTAATAAATCACATTTTAAAGGCACCTGTGTACTTTGCAAAGCCTACCTCAGTGATATTAAGCTCTTGTGCCACTTGAGTAGTACAGAGAACTGCCCTAGGCCAGTATAATTTTTACTCTAAATTTTAACAGTGTTAAGTAATTCCTCAGTCCCTCCTAAGGAACAAGGAGCTAGGGAACATAGGGCATTTCCTCTTGAGGATTCTGTATCCTTACTGGCTGAGGATAGGACAAAGTGTTAAACTAAGTCGAAACAGCAAAGGGAAGATGGGAAATCAGCTGCACCCAAAGAGATCCTGCACCTTTGCTTTGATGCAGAAACATCAGCTGGCTCAGAGCTCCCCCCATCTTTGCCTCTCCAAACAATTCAGGTGAAGAATGGTGCTAAGAGATAGCAGGATGCTGGTGGAAAGAGTCAGCCTGCCTCTCTGTTTCCCTGCAAGGCTTCCTTCCTCCCATATCTTAAATCCTCCTGTAATAACAAGCCTCTAGATAACAACACTGAGATTAGACTTGCCAGGGCCTTGGTACTGATGTTCAAACCCCCAAGCAAAAGCACAGCATGTTTGGCACAGAGCAGTTGCGAGCTGCCAGAGCAGCCAGTGACACGCATGTAGACGCAGGCACAGCTGTGTCACTGCCCACAGGCTGTACCTGCCCTACACAAGCTCTTTCAGGCAGGTGTCCAAGTCACCTGCAGCTCACCAACCTCCGGCTGACTCAGGGCCTGTAGAGCTCAGTGTGCCTGTGCCAGGCTGGCTCCCTGCCATGGGCACAGCACCTCCTCTCCCCCGGCCTGGCAGCTGGGCCGTGGGCAGGCAGGTGTCCTCAGGGACAGCACGGCTGCAAGGCTGGGGAGCAGAAGGTCTGAAAACCTTTGATTTCCTTGATCACCTTTGTTTCAGGAAAGGCAGGGAAATGAATCCCATCTACCTGGGCAAAGCAGCTCAGCCAGAGGCAGTAGGGCAGTGCCGGGTGGGAAGGAAGAGCCGAGCAGGTCAGTCACCTGCAGTAGGATGGAGACAGAACACCTGAAGCAAGTCATCCACACATTCTACAAGCCTAAAGAACCTGCTTGCTTCTGCCTGCACATGGCCATACATCTGTGTTCCAGAGCGGGATTGTGCTACTGAAGGCAAAACGGCACTTGTTGTCCTGGGGGAAGGAAGAAATTCCCTTCTAACACACCAAGTCTGAGTGGGGTAACCCAGCTGTGGGGATACAGTTGTGTGGGTAGACCAGCAAGAGAAGACCAGATACTGTGGCCTTACTGGGAGTAAAAGAAACCTGAAGAGCAAAAAGAACACAGCAAGACAAAGAGACAACTCCCAAAACAAGGAGATGGTACAGAGAATTTAAATGGGCTGTAAAGAAGCAAGGGAGAAGAACACAACATTACCAGGAAAGGCTGAGGCAGAAGATGAGAGCAGTCAACTTGCCAAAGTGATGGAAAACCACATGACACCCCAGGCTGTGCCTATCAATTATGGGCTTCAAAGGCATTTTCTGCCTGGAGAAACATGACCAGCACTGACTCACAGTGTGGTTTCATTACTAAAAGCCAATCTCAGCTCCCCAGGGGCTCTTGCTGCCTGGTGATTGTGGCAAACTGGACTGCTGGGCATTCCTTCCTGCACCCAGGAGGACCTGCAGGCACCCTGCTGCCAGGTTCTGCCTTCTGGAATACACTCACACAGCAAAAAGACATTTTCTAGCACACAAACATCAACTTCTGAACATCTTACAAAGTCTAAAGTGATTTTGACTGACAGGCAGCTTCACTAAACTCCCATGAGGCTTGGAAAAAAATGGACATTTGTTCTGCACCACCCATCCAAGCCTGATAGTTCATAGCCAAGGCAGTCCTGAGCTCTCCAAACTCCATCTGCTACAACACTCTGGGACAAGCGACTTCCAGGGGCTAATTTCACACTGAAGGTAAACATTCTGGTCACCAAGACCCCTGGAAGATGAACACACATGGCTAAGACCTTCAGCAGAAGTCACCCAGGATGTCTCTGAGGGTGGTGAGGAGCAGCTAGAAGACAGAAAGGCAATCTGACAGCAAACAAGTGAAAAACTTCTATAGTTGAATGATTACAAAGCCTCTGTTTGGAATACACTTGGCTGTTAGCTGGATTTTTATGGAGCAGACCACCTCAGGTTACCCAACAGTCTAAGTCAGTGTGACTCAGAGGAATCTGGTAAGAAACCTTGGAGACAGAACACAATGTTGCTTCTCTCCAGGACATTACTAAAAGCTAACAAAATTAGAATACAGTAACTTCTCTGGGATTAGCATCTCTGTCTTCATGCATTTAAATATGCCAAGTATTTTCCTCAGAGCTGATTATACTTTTACACCACTGGTGTCCAATGGCTGAGATCTTACTAGCTTCAAAATTAATTCTTTTGGGGAAAAGAAATTTAACAGCTCACACATTTGTATGCCCCTTTTCAGGGCATATAAATCCCAATATGCAGCTGTACAAGTTGAATATTTTTTATTGAGAGTGTCAGAAATGTTAATGCAGATGTCCTTTTCCGCTTGAGGAAGCATGAGTAGAGCAAATTCACTGTTTGTCTGTTGGCTTGTACTTGGTAAAGACAAACATTTCATGTGCTGCATGGATACTGGAGCAGCTGAAGCCAAAAGGCTCAGTAGGAACAGAGAAACTGAGGCACATTTGAATCAGCAGAGGAAACCTGCAGCAGAAGTGCCAGAATCAGCATGGACCCCACCAATGGAATCACTTGGGCATGGACATCCATGCTGCACCTTTCCAATATTCCCAAGCTAAATGCCAGACCAGGAATGATGTACTACTCTTCAGGAGTAACTGAGGGACCAGAACTGCATCCTTCTTTGCCAAAGGGTCTCCCCTTTGCAGCTGTGTCCCTGTTGAACCCTGTTATCCCAGGATACACTTGAACTTCACTTGTTCTTTCACCTGTCACATGCCCCAGCAGCTTTTTTTGGCCCACTTGTTTGTTTCTCCCAACAGGTGGATCTGGAGAGGAGGTTAATTCACCTGCTCCTATCACTCTTCCATCTTCCCATCCAGCCTCTCTCTCATGCACACATCTTACTTTTCATCACACCACCTCTAATTACACTGTTCTTTTTTCTGCCCTTTCTCTACTTCCACTACATTTTCCTCTTATTTATCAAGAGAAGCCCTTGTGTCTAGGAAAGTGCTTTGGGAGAGAAGATTGAACTCTGCTCCTTTCCTCTCTCCTGTCTCTTCCCACCAGCTTGCTCTTGGCACAAGAGTCATTTGAGAAAACATTCCCCTGACTGAAATATGAAAGGTCTCAGTTTTCCTCTTTACAGTGGAACACAACTGCTGACATTTTTCAACTTTTCCCTTCTCAACTTTCTTGGGAAATAGCAAAACAATTGCAATTTTTTCAAGCGAAGGTAGAGACTTTCAAGAACACATTGCTCTGGAGGTAGTGTGGTTCTCCAAAGGGAAGGCAGAACATTACCTTGCCTTTAGAAAACCTGAGCAGAGGTGAATTAAGCATAGCAGGAGCCTGAAATGGCACCTAAAGGCCTCCCACTGCTTCTGCTAAATCAGCCCAATTCCAGAGCTGTTTCAAAACACATTTCCTGCAGTGCCAATGCCACTAATTATAAGTAATTCCAGCATAAAGTGTAGAGAAGACTCAACACCTGAGCTTTAAGTGCAGATTGCCAGAGGCAGCTAAATAAGCTTAGAGAGGCAGAGATTCCTGCCAGGAACCAAGATTAACCAAGGAACCACAGGACATGGTGCACACTCAAGATAAAGCATGAGGACAAGTAAAACTTTACACCCCTCAACATTCCCATCAAACCAGGGCTTTTAAGGGAAAGAAAGGGGCTAGAAAAAGTCCTTTGGGTTAGATGCCACCAACATAAGGCCAAAATCACGGGAGAATCTCCCGGGAAGATTTCCACCATCTTGCAGAACAAAGGTGCTAAGACATTTTATTGGGGATGTGCTGCAGCAGGTAACTTGCTGTGCTGCACCCCACCAGAATTACATTACTCTCCTCTTCCAGCAGTGTTAAACCTCCACATCCCAGCACTTACCTTGTCCCTGTTCCTCAGAACCAGTGGCATTTCACAGACGTCACCAGGGGTGTAGTTCTGAACACCAGCTCCGGTGGGCAAGGCTGCAGTGAGCTGTGATCCAGGCCAGCTGCTGAGAACTGGAGAGGCAAGAGAGAGCAGGGAGAGGTTCAGGTGCTGGGAGGAAGATTCTGCACTGATCCCCAGTGAAGATTCTGGGTGAGAACATCTGCCCAGCACACACTGGGTAAACAATGGCTCTTCCACCTCTGTCCCGGGCTGATCAAAAGCTGCTGGACCACACTGAGCAGGCTCAAGCCAGGCAGCTCATTTGGCAGGTGTTTCTCCAGGTTTTCTTCTCTGAAATCCCAGGCAGCACTTATCTCTGGCAGAGCTGTGTGCTAAAGGGGTCACAGAGATCCAGGGCATTGACTGACAGAGCCTTGAGTACTTCTGGAGCAAGTGAAACCCCAGAACTTACATCAGGCTCTATGGGAAACAATTTTGGGATGACCTTTACTCTGAGATAGGGTCCCACACAAGTCCAAATACTTCCCTTTTTTTTTATGTTTAGATACCAGTAAGAAAAGAACCACACCAGAGGAGTTAAAGAGAAAGTAACACAACAGTTAGGAAAAAGACAAATGAGATGGATGCTGGATGGGGATAAGGCTCAGCTCTTTTCTCAGCAGTTCTGGGAACTTGAGTAAGACTGGAGTTGGTATCTCCTTTTTCCAGGAGCTTAAAATGGCTGCTTTCTTGTATTCTATTATTGGTGTCGTATTAAATACAATTGCAGAGGCATGTCTGGAATGATACAACAGCAAATGCTTACTGAGCAGAGACATTACTTTAACAAAACCCCTCCCTGCTTTTGTCTCCCCCCTCCATCTGCACTGTTCCCACTCAAAACACACAGGCAGGTCTCCTGCATCTCCACAGGAGTCACAATTGGCTGAAGTGAGGGGCTGCAGCACTCTGCCAGCTATTTATGCATCCGTTTGAGGCATTCCCAGCCTCCTGTGCCATCCAGGGCAATCCTTAACCAGTTACAGCTCTCTTGCTGACAGTTTCCACAGCCTATCTCAGTCATCTACCCGCTGTGACGGTGCTTTAAGCTGAGCATCCCTCTAGGAAAAGCAGCCTTAAACACACCCCTCAGCAAACAGTGATCCATATAAAGCACATCCACTCCCCTCAGCCAAGGGGGAATTCCCTGTACATATGGCAGCCTGCAAAATCTAAGACCCCATCAGGGTCCCACACATTGCTCCAACACACCACAAAAGCTTTAATGCAATTAGTTTTGTTAAATCAGGAGTAATCACCACAGGCCCTCAGCCTTCAAAGGCCAATGCTGCCACTGTGGAGGGAATCCTTTAACCCTAAGCATTTGACAGTGACCACACCAAAGCTAGAGGTGGCTATTTCAGCAGAAGGATGGAAAATGGAAAGCCCATTCCCTTGTGTCCTGCCCCAGCCTTTTCTCATTAGGGATGGCAGTTACACTCCAGCAAACCCCACCAGCTTCAGCAGAGGTTTTTGTGTTGACTCAGCACAAATCGGGACTCCAGCGTCTCACCGGGGAAAAATGTTTTGTCTTTTCCCCGGCAGAAAGAACTCCACCACCAGCAGCAGTTTGAAATGACAGCAGGACCTGGACACTGAGGTATTTCGATGAGCTGGAGGGAAGCCTGTCACAAGCACACACCCACTTCAAATGTCACATCAAAGAGCAAGGAAAAGGGCAGGGAAAGGCTACCTTGTGATGGAGGTCTCGCTCTTGTCTTGAAGCTGGACAACCTGGGGCAGATTCATCTCCTGAGTGCTGGCCAGCCTCTGCTTGATGGTGAGGGACATCTCCTTCTGGAAGGCAGAGGGAGTCAGCTGAAAGGCAGGAAAAAAAAAGGCAAGAGACTCAGAAATGCCCTTGTTCAAAAAGGCTTTTCTTGTTCACTTGCTACTGATAAATAATTTGTGATCACAGCCACTAGGACAGTTCTGGAAGCCCTGGAAGTTACCTGCTGAAATATTTAACATCAGTAAATTAATGATATAGAGCAGAATGCACATGCTGTAACCACGTGGCTCTGTCCCATTAGCTTCTCCGTGATTTGATGTGACATGTTTGGGGATTTCTGCTCTTTGGGCATTTGTTTCCTCTTCAGTTTCACTGGATTGAGCTGGTGACCTTTGCAGAGAGTGGGGAGGAGTTATCAGAACTCCCCTAACTGCATCCTTGCACAACACTCACAACCCACAGCATGGAGATGTCACTGCTGGGTGAGTCCGAGGGAGCCAAGAGAGCAGTGAGTGCTGTGCCAAGGCTGAAGTGCACAGGAATGGGTCCAAGTTTCGGCGCTCTCTTTTTAATTAGCGATTGTTTTCTCTGTCTGGTCCCACAGACCCCTCCACAGAAGAACACAGAGATGTCCTTGACAGAGTCCCAGCACCAGGGCATCCTCAGTCAAGTGAGCTCCAGTCAGCAAAGGGACGTTTGTGGGTGGGGAGGAGGATTTGCCCTGACTCCACTGCTGGGATGGATCTGTGCTCCACACAGGAGATGAGACAGAACAGCTGCTTTGGAACCTGTTCTAGCTGGGACCAGCCCTGTCTCTCAAGGCTCCGTGCAGTTTGAGCTGCCCTCCTCATGCCAGGTGCCCAAGGACAGGTTAGTGAGAGCAGCACAGGTGAGCGCCCAACCTGACAGAAGGAATTACACAAAGGGGATGGAAAGCAGCACACACACTCATGGCTTCAGCTTTGCATTGTTTAAGTTGGCTCTTGTCCCTTCACTGGCTTCATTGCCCTTCTCTGGACTTGCTCCAGCACCTCAATGTCTTTCCTGAATGACGGGCCCAGAACTGGACACAGTACTCTCGCCTGTTGAGACGTGCAGAGAGATTTGATATGATCACTTCACCAAACTCAAGGGGAACATTCACTAGGTACCTTTGTACACACAGATAGAGATGTGCAAATCTCTGTGCCTGTGTGTGGGAACTGATCACGGTCTATGTGGTAAGTAATAGAGTGAACCTGGACAACGCCCTCCGCTGGGTCACTGAGGAGACCTACTCAGAAGTTTCTTTAACACTGGTGTCTCCAGGCTGTGGCATCCTTCAGAACTGGAGAACACAAGGGCTCCCCAGCTTGTTTCCCATGGGCCACAAAGACACACCAGAGCCTTGCTGGCATTTCTCACCTTTCTCTCCACCCCCCTCTCCCATAACTATTAGAACCCTATTTACTGGAATTATTAACCAAATCCTTATTAATATCCAAGCTGTCTTTTATAACTCTTCAGAATATTCTCAGGAATTCAATTCCCACCAAAAGAATCCACTTTTTGTGAGTACAGAAGGAAGGTGAACATCACTTGGCTGCCTAATTTTTCAAGAGCAGCTGACCTGATGTGACTGAGTCTGGCCCTACTAAGGACTCAGTGTTATGAACAACCTCAAACCCAGGGACACTGCTGCCACAAGTGCAGACAAAATCAGAGCACTTTTCCTGCTTTGCAAACCAAGTGTCCACCCTTTGTGCAAGAATGTTTCTGCTGATGTTTCTAAATAATGGAGCAGAGAGTTCAAGACTCTGATTTAGAACTATAGTTTCTCAAGGCTAATTTGGTTAAGTTACAAAAATTATCCAACAAATATGACTCCTTCCAGGCGTGAAATTACCACACTGCCCAAGAGCATTTCTCCATGGAAAATGAGGGCCCTAATTTTCATTTAGTAACATCCAAATTCAAGGCTTCCTATAGGCGTTGGAAGTTGTAACAGCATAAATAAAAGCATGAAACCATTGAAGGAATATGAGCAATTAGCTCAAACAGAAATGCAACATATGGGAAAGCAGGGCCACTTCAGACTTTATCCTAGTGGAAGTTCTCTAGCATCCTTATCCTACAAGATGCACAGGTAAAGAGTCATTCCCTTTCCAACCACCAGCATGACAACCACCTCTCTTTGTCTGTGTCACACAAAGTGGGTGTACAAGAAAGGGCAAGAAGAAAAGAAAAGCCCAGAAGGCTGGTTTCAAGCACTGACAAGACTCAAACATGGACAACATCTACTAAGCACTACTTAGGACTAGAAATAATGTGCCCTCCTTTCTAGAAAACTGGATCAAGGAGCTGATGCATTTTCCCACTTTTTATTTTCAGAGACTTGGGAGACTAGCCCTAAACTAAAATTATTTGCATCCTGACCTTAAGTGAAATCTCTGATCATATTCCATCCTGCGTCCTTCTGTTCCACATCATATTTTTTGTGTGTGGACTTGCTTTATACGACAAGACATTGCCTACATAAAGGCGACCGTTTCCTTTCCCTCAGGTTTTCCCCACATCCACAAACAACCCAGTAACTCTATCCCTTTATTCTCAAGGCAGTTACAGCATTATACACATAATCCACAAGGCTGTTGTTTCCTTTTGTTCTTACACAAAACATGAGAGCAGAGCACTGTCTTATGGACACCAGAACATGCTGCAGCAAGAATAATAATTTAAACCTGGAAATAACTATTTTTCAAGAGAGAAATCCAATGGGGGATAATATATTAATCTGGATTTCAGTGATTTATTACTGGGTCTTGAGAATAACTGGATTATTTCTTCCAATTTTCTAACTGCAATTTCATTTCACTTGAAATGAAGCTTGCCCATCATGCCCACCATGCTCATTTCCAGATAGTTTCTGCTCTCCACATCCCCATCCCAGTGTAGCAGCTTCCCCTACCCTGGAGAGAAGCTCTTCCCTACCCCATAGTTCCACTTCCCTAAAGCCTCCAGGGATCAGCCGCCAAGACCTGGGGAAAAGAAGCCAAACTGAGAGATCAGCCAGAATGAAACATCAACCATGACACAGCACAGCTCTAGCCTTCCACCCCATCCCATGAGGGGAGATCTCCATGTTCCCTACCTCAGTCAACTCTGATATTTAGCAGGATTTGATTAGGTTCCTGGTCTAAGGATAAGTCTGGGTGGATAAATGGGTTATAAAATTGCTGTGCAGTTTGCAGTGGTGGTGGGGGCTTCTTGCTTAGCTGTAGATGCTGGAATAAAGGGAAAATTAAGAAAGCTGAATCAGGGATGTCCTTGGTGATCTTCAGCTTGGCACCCTGTTCTGATAGATCTGGGTTTCCTCAGACATGGCAGGAATTGCGTCCCAGCCCTGGGCATATTTCTTCATTGCTTTTCTAGGTGGCACAGCTGTCCCGCACAGCTGGTTCCTGTGACTGCAACAGTATTAGAAAGTGCATCTTAAAGTGGCATTGGGTAATGCTCCACAAGCTTCAGGTAAATTAATTTTAGACTCTGCCGACAAGCCCATCACATCTTTGTTTAAGGAGTAAAGAACTTTCTACACTGAATTACAAAGCAAGAATTTAATTTGTATTTTGCTCACCCGGAGAGGACCCTGGTCATATCAATGCAAAGGACAGCAGGCAAATCTCTATGTTGCCACAGCTCTGACAATGCCTTTGGGGGTTTCCTTTGGTGTTGCACCTGGTGAATACTGTCTGATGAGCTTGTTCCAATTAATCAGGCACACATTTACACACACAGCAGCCAAGGACACCCAACTGACAAGAGCATCTCTGCTGTCAGGTAGCTTCATGCATTTTTGGCACAACAGATGCTATAAACAAAAGCTTCTCAGGAGACTCTAGGCCACAGGCAAACCCAATCCTCACATCTGCTTGGCAGGGAACAAGGAACCCTCCATTTGGAAACCAACATTCATTATTTAGGAATTTAGGAATATTTAGGAATCCTCCCCATCAGGGAGGATCTGAGCTCTGAAAAAATAACTGGCTCTCCAGCTAGGCAGCCTGTGGAGACTCACTCCAAAACATGACCTGCACAACAGCCAGTGTAAGCAAAGCTCAGTGTAAATTGGAGAGCTGGGGCAAAGAAACCTCACCTTGTACTCAAGACACAAAGACAGAAGTGCAAGCAAAGGAAGCTGAATGGTGGGGGATGCTTCCTGGCTCAAAAGGCAGAGCTTAGACACAGATGTCAAGGTGGGGCTCACCAAATCTCTCATCCCTGGTCTGAGATGCACTCACAGGGCTGCCTCCTTGTGCTCCTACCCACAGCTGCAGCACCTTAGAACCAACCTTAGAGGCTCTCAGCTGCTCAGCACAGGAGTGAATTCTGCCTGCTACAGGTAAAGAACATAGCTGGAGCCAGATTTCATGCTCAGAGGACTTGCCTCAGGTGCCTAGCAAAGGAAACTGCTGGCAGGAAAGGATATGCATGGCATTACATGGTAGAAATGACATGAAACCCACACAAGGCTTGCAAACACCTGAGCACCCAAGTGCCAAACCTGATGCTGGTACCTCAGCCCACTCTCAAACTCAACAACCCTGCTCTCACACTCAGCTGTGTCCCTGCTATTGAACTCACCATGTATTTTTCCAGCCCAAACCTTCCTCCCCTGCCAGGCAGATGGAGGGGGCCCAAGCCATTCCTTAGTCCAGCTTGACAGCCCAGACAATGTCATTTCTACATCTCCTAGACTGGTGCAAGGAGAATGCAAGTGAGAAAAAGCCTGATCCACAGGCTGGCACCTTGGATGCTCAAGAGCTATGGAAAAGCCTTGGCTGGGGAGCTCTGCTCCCTGGATGACAAAGTCTTTTAGCTAATGACTATTTAATGTGCAATGCATAAGCAGTCTCTGGAGGGGAAAAAAAAAAGGACAAGAACCATCTTTAAAGTGAAGGAAAGATTTGTTTCATGCTGTGGGCTCACAGCTACTACTGAGACTTCTTGCTCCAGGCAAGGCAGAATTAAAGGATCTGTACAGGACCTACACCCTGCTCCCAGGTGAGTGGTTTTGGCCATGACCTGTACTGGATAAATAAAAGCACCTTCACCTCTTCTCTTTGGGGCAACAGTAATAACCTCTGAACGCTGCCTGGCTCGTGAACAGTCTCCTCCATTCTGCTGACATGCAGTGATTTGTTAATGCACCTTTCAGCTGCATCCCCAAGATGGAACATGGGACATTCCCAGCATCCCTAGAACCCACCGCTCCCTTTCTGAACCATTCCTTCACTTCTGCAGCATCAACTCTCAGTGCACAGCACAGGCTGCACAATGCTGACATCTTGATCAGCTGCTTCACCTGCCAGGACATGGAGAGGTTGGGCATTGGCTGAGTCCTTGAAATGCTTCTATAAACCTCGATCCCAACCAAGATGGTTTAATCTTAGACTTCCAAAGCTTCTCAAAGTGAATGTGTGTTCATGCCCAGCTCTCACAAAGGAGCTTCAGTCTCTGGAAGACCATAAATATTAACTCAATTCAGAGACACCAAACTGGAGACAGGGAACCAGCCAAAAGCAGAAGCAGGAATACAACCACCAAGCCTGACCTTGGCTGGCTCCGGCCTCATGCTTGCTTCTCCAGTACACACACACACAATACTGGCTGCCAGAAAAGTAAATATTCTGTATTGACTGGATTGCTGCTCTAGTACTACAGCACTGGCGGTAACCCCAAGGTGTTACAAAACAAGCTTTAACTTCACTGATTATTTCCTATCCTTCAGGTATGGGCATGTCTGGAGAACCTGCTATGAGTAATTTGCACTCCCCTGAAGTAGCCTAGCCTTTTTATTTTCTCTAATTACATACAGGAGTCTCCACTCAGCTCTGCTCCCCAGCTCTCCCTCCTAAGGCCAGACAACCTGGGCACCAAAAGCCTCCCTCCATCCAGAGAAGGGACACAGCCATCAGCATTCCAGCACAGGGGTGGTCACCAGCATCCCCAACTCTGCAGGGCCACAATCACACCTTGGATCCTCTCATCCAGCCAGCCTGTGGCTCTCCTTCAGGAGCAGCAGGGCTTCCCAGCCAGCCCCAACACCACCATGGCAACAACAGGGATGTCAACAGGGGAGGAGGCAGTGGTGGTTTCCAGAGGTGACAGCAGTGGGACCAAGGGATGATCTGCACCCACCTGGTGCCCACAGAGGAGCTGCTGTGCTCCCCCTGCCCCAGGGTAGCAGAAACCAGCTGCATTTCCCCACATCTGCTGGGATGCTGGTGATGCCTGGCTGAAAGTGCCTTGTCTCAAAGTAGTTACAGCAGCTCAGGGACAGCACACAATGAACACAGCAAACACACAGAGAAACACCCTCCAGCACACCTGCAAGAACTGCAGCAAGTCCCAAGGAAGCAGAGAGGGGACACACCTGCCCACAGCCCAGGACAAAAGCAAGCCAGGCACCCCAGCATTTCAGACAAGCTACCCTTATCCATCCTAGCAGGGTGTGATCAAACCAGGCTCCAAACTCTGCTCTCTTTACAGGTGCAGGTGACTGCTAGTTTGTGCAGGGAGCTGAAATCCTTGCTCCATCCCCTGGGAAAGGCTCTTGGCATAGCTTTTCTCCTCCTGCAGAAGTAAATGAGCATACAGCTAAGGGCAACAGGCAGGCACGTTGCATTATTAACCTCTCCTTTGCTGCAGTGCTAGAAGGACTCAGAACCAGCATCCCCCAAAAACCAACCCTACTGCAGGCTCTGAGATGAGACCTCACAGCACAGGCACACTGGCTGCTGGGCACCAAAACCAGAGACCCTGGGGGGGTTGCAAGAGGCACATCAGAAACATCTCTCCTGTCATCACTACTGCACTCACCAGATCAATCCAGTTAACAGAGTTAACTGGACACTTTAGGTGTCTTGCAGAGTACACAAAGCTGCTGCAAAGGCTGCAATGAGGATCCAGAGAGAAAAGTGCTGGCAGACAGCTCACAGGATGGAAGAGGTGCAGATGGGAGCACTCCCTACCCCCATTTTAACCCATGAAGTGCTCACTTCAAGAAAGGACTGACTGCGATGCTCAATCACTTTGGATGTTATCAAAATATTTACATTCCCTACTGAATAACTGCACTGAGATCACTTACCCAGCTGCAGCCGTAAGAAGGTCCAATCACGAAGCTCCAAACAAGCAGAGTTCATATTTGTTTTCTTCTGAGAAAAAAGGAAAATAAATTTGGGTGCTTTTAGCCATATTTCCCCTCCCTTCCTCTGAGCAATACAATCACCCATTGCAAGGGAGAACATAGATT
Source organism: Chamaea fasciata (assembly GCF_029207755.1). Classification (NCBI taxonomy): domain Eukaryota; kingdom Metazoa; phylum Chordata; class Aves; order Passeriformes; family Sylviidae; genus Chamaea; species Chamaea fasciata. The sequence goes on from NW_027094097.1 coordinate 9,527,021, forward strand.
TTTTTTTTTTTTTTTTGGTAGCACAGACCTCAACACACAGTCTTGGGTTTATTTTCTCCCTTTTTATTCCCATGCTGGGAATCAATTTGGTTTTCCTCATTTTTTCCTTAATTTACATCTCACTTTCAGACCCTGAAATGCTTCTGTAGTCTTTTCTAAATCAAGACACTGTTTCAAATTCCTGCCTTTTAGCGACTCTGACATTAGCTGTGCAGTCAACTAATTTGAAAAGAATAAATTGTTTTATCTTCACTGCCTCTTAAAAGAAAGCAAAATCCTTGACCCAAACAAGTATAATGCCTCCTACATTTTCTTTTTCTTTAGTTCTATGAAATCATTTAATCCAGCCAGCTGTCTTTATGTCAATGCAAAAGAAAAGTTACAAGCCTCCGGAAGTTAATCACAGTTCAGGGGGAATCTCTGACATGGAGGTTAGGAAAGTCAGTAGCCAAGGGTGTGCCTGCCAGGAGACAGTGCCTTGGGAAGATAGGTGGGCTTTGGATGGAGGCTCAGGCCTGACTCAGCAAGGTACTGGCACAGGATCTCAGCCTCAACCAAAAAAAGGGACAGATGTCAAGGGTGACAATATCTGTGCAGATGCAAGATGATTCAGTGGTTTTTCCTGGGGCTGCATTACCTTAATCCCAACCTCCTTGGCATCCTGTTTCCTGGCAGCTAAAAACCGTCTGAGACCCCATGATTCTGAGGACAGAAACATGCAACAGCAGCACTCTGTAGGACCAGGGCTCAGTGGTCTTTCCCAGTCACAGAGGCAGAGCAGGGCTCAGTGTCTCCTCCCTCACACCCAGCTCTTCTCTGCTAGCAGGGTCCTGCCAGGGCACCCTCCATCCCACCCACCACCACAGACTGGGAGCTCCAGGCTCTCCTCTGCTCCACCCAAGACACAGAACAGCCTGCAAGCCCAAGCACAAGGCAGCTCTCTGGAAACGGACATCTCAGGCCACTAAAACCATGGCAACACCTTAGCACCCAGCATGGTCATCCCACAGTCAGCCCCAAGGACCACACCAAATGCCACAGAGAGGCCTTCCCTTCCAGCTTCCCCAGGCTAAGGAAAAACTGTGCTTAACCAGATCCACAACAGCTTGGCTGGCACATGTAGCTTCTGGCATCACCTGGCAGCTCTGTTTGCTGTAGGACATGTCTCCTTGATTCCTGGCTTTCAGAGCAAGTTGGTCATCCCCAGCCCGGCAGGCCTGGTGCCTCTGCAGGGCACTTCCAAACACCAACAGCTGTCTCTGTGATGAGAAGAAAGGGAGAGAAAGATTAGAAAACACAACAGTTGTAAGTGGGACACAGGGAAGGGACAAACCCAGCCCGTGACATGCATTTCGACCTGAACCCACAGCAGCACCTGGCATGATTAGAGTAGCTACAAAGCACCAGGCTGTTCAGAAGCAGCGCTGTGAAAGGAGTAGCTTGTTTTATTTATCATTTGAGAAGCACCAAAGGAACAAGCTGCTGTCCTTGCTGCTGCCAGCCAGCTGGTGCAGCTCCCTGCAGCACACAGGGCTCTGCTGAGAGGTGCTGGGGCAGCCTGCAGACACCAGAGCTGCTGGGCAAGGAACTTACCAACTGAAGCAGGCACCAAGAAAAAAATCAAAGCTAAATGTGGCTTTTCTTGCACTGGGCAGTTGCCTTCACAGGTCCAATACAACCACATAACATCCACAATTTCAGAGTTTGAACTCAAGCAAAATCACAAAGCATTTGGCTGGATTGCTTAAGGAGGGACTACTGGACTGCCTTTGGCTTAGCCAAATATTTGACTGCATTTGTATCCAAAAAGATTGGGAATTTTACTAAAAATCTGCCATGCAGAGGCCATTCTGAGCTGGAACATGAGCCAGGGCTTTCTGACTTTTAAACAAGGCACCGGGTATGTCCCCTAGAAGAGCTCTCTGCCCTGGAGGTGCTGTCAGACTCTAGAGCTTTTATCTGATCAAGGTCTCCATGCTGACTCCCATCGTGTCATATAGTGGCAGCGGGAGCAGAGGGACAGATTGTAATTTTCCACAGAGATGTCCAAGCTGAACTGTTAAACAAGCTCCTCAGGTTTTTCCTTTGAACCTCTTCCTATCCTTCACACATTCCAAGAAGTACCATGAATAAAAGAGACAGCAATGAAACCAGTCCCAGACATCTCCCGAGATTCTCCTTGAGGGAAACGTTCCCACTCATGAAAGACAAGCTTTGTAACAAGCATATGGCCTCAAGAGCAGAGGGGAAAACCCTTCAAAACATAAAGCAGAAGTGGAGTCACTCATGAAATTGGAGTGGTTGATTGGAAAACCTGGTCAGCTGGGTCTGTGTAGCAAACACCAAGGGCCTAAAAAAATAAATTTGTCCAACCACTGATACCATTTAAAACAACTGGGGGATTAGAAGACAAAGAGTAGACACATTTAAAAAAATCAAATCAATAAATAAATAAACTATAAAAAGTTAAAAGATAGGCACCCAAGTGGGAGCAGAAACAGCCAGGTTTGCATCTTGGTGACCATCAGCACAAGCATCTCTGAGTTCCAAGGCTGAACTTGGACAGACCCACCTGATTGGAGCTGTCAGCCTCACTGCAGAGTTTTGGTTTCCCATTATAGGAACAGCTCAAGAGGGTGCAGGTTTGATTTGAGCAGCATCTCTCTGCCAAGGATGAAAGCAAGGACCTGAGTACCCCATTTGTGACTTCCTCTCACATTGAAAAGTCTTCCTAGTGCACTCTGGCACCTGATCTCATTAAAAAGGAAGAGAGGGAACAGATGGAAACATAAAAAGAAACTGTCAGCTGCCAGCCACTGCTCCCATCCTCTCTCCATCTCTCTCCCCTCTGCGGCAGGAGCACAACCAGCAGCTCTTGCAAGGACAAGGCCAGCAGGAGATGAGGAAGATTTCAGGTGGGCAATAAACAGTAGGAATAGATGAAATATTGGTAAATAAGAGTTCCTTTTGTCAGGAAAGGCAACACACGAGAACTAAGCCGTGTCCAGGAACCCTCCTGTCCTTGCAGACAGCAAGGAGTGATGTGCTGCCTGAAACAGCCACCATGCCTGAATCCTTTCCAGCATGCCTTAACCCCAGGAACCAGCAGATTCAGGAGCAAAGTCCCAGCAAAAGATGAGCTGGAATCCCCAACAGGGCCTGTAGGAATCTCTCATTCTTCTCTCCCAGCCTGGAGTTCAGGTATTGAAGCATTCCAGGAAGCCTCAGCAGACCCAGGGGATGTCCTACAACCTAGAGCATAAGAGAAGGGACACAGAGCCACCACCCTTCTGTTTGAGGTGTTTGGTGCATGCCTGTCCCTGAGCATCCCTCCTTGGGTGCCACCACAGAAACAGCCCTGCAACTTCCCCTCTCAACACAGCACAGGGACTCCCAGGGCAAGCAGGCCACAAGAGGAAACCTTCCCCATTTCCCTGACCATCCCCAAACATTTCCCTCTTTCCCAGGGAGAGAAAAACAAAAAAGAAATTTCCCCTCCCCATGCCAGAGGCAGCACATAAGGTGGACCTTAGATGACAGTGAAGGTCACAAATTTGCACTCATCTAATTACAGTGCTGCCAGGTGTCAGGCAAAGGGACCAGTCTCAGAGGCTCAACTTTCCATATTTACCAAGGAAAAGGTAAAGTCACAAGTGGAAACAAAAAAATTGCATTCATCCCAGTGCTTGGAATGCTACAGGGAGACTGATCTATCCACTCTCTGTAATTAGCCTAATTTGAAAGCAGCCCAGTGGTTTCAGCAACATATAAAATCAGCTTTCTTAGTAGAAAATGGCATCTTTCACCAGACTAACTTGATGAGAACAAAATGTGCTACTGAAAAACTTTGTCTTGTCCATACCCTTGAGCACGGCTGGCTAGATCAACATACCTTTCAAACAAGTGCCTGCAGCAGTCCTGAAAGGCAGAGAAAACAGCATCTCAGCCTTGTGGCAGAAGTGTGATGCAGATGATACTGCACAGAAAAATTAAGGAGTAAGTTTATTATGCATCAGCTTTTCTCCAGCAACTACCTACAAGCAAGGTCTCGTCCTACAGAAGGCACAAGGTGTCTTGTCATGGAGCAAACTCCATGTTGCCTGTGGGCTTAGATGCCCAGCATGTATGCAGTCAAATTACAGCACCTGCCTCAGCCACCCGCCTAAAAACCTTGTAGAGAATTGGAAAGGTACTGACCATCCAGCTGGTGCCTTCAGCCCTCAGCATCCTCCATCACTAAAAAAATCAGAAGAGGGCAAGTAAAAAGTGTGCCCAGGCACAAGGAACCTCTAGAGGCATCCATCAGCTGAACTGCTGAGACACAAATGGCTACGGTCTCTCTTTACTACAGCCTGAAGGCAGATCCCTTTTTTTAACCCTCCCTGGTTGATGCTCCCACCTTTTTAATTAGGAACTGCATGCTAATTTCTCTCAGACAAGTTCACGGCAACTTGCTGGGCTGAACACAAAAAGATGGCTTCAGTTTAACTTTCCTATGACCACAAGACAGAGGTTTCCAAACCTGTTTGGAAACTATTCTTTTTTCCTGGCTGGTCTTTCCAGCAGTGAGAACTCCTTTAACAAATGATATCTCTGTACAGAGATGCCTGAGATTAACCAAGCCAGATACATCAAACCTTCACAAGGAATAGCTGAGCTGCAAAGGGAGTTATGAATCTCTTTAGGGAGCAGACCTGGGAATTAGCCCAGCAATGAGGCTGGTCGGGAAGCCAGTTTGTTAAATAACACTTCTCCAGGAGCAAAAGGAGCAACAGCTCTGCAGGCTGACTGGGGAAGGCTCCAGCTGCTAACAGAACACAGCTCCCTCCTCTGCTGCTCTGAGAGCCCTCCCTCCCCACACAGAGGCAGCAGATCAGACAGGAAATCTCCCCTCAGACAGGACATTTGAGGCTGTAATGGCACCTTCAGTCCCTCGGCTTTGCTCCTCTCCACTGCTCAGCAAACTTTTCTGCCTCACTGGACACACTGGTCCCTGCATGCCCTCAGCTCGAGAGGGAACCCTGGGGAGATCAGACCAGCTCCTCCACGCTTTCAAGCTCACTGGGCAGCATCTCTGTGCAATCCTCAAACCTTGCACATAAGGGCAGCCTATTTTTTCAGTCTCACTGGCAGACTGAGCTGAAAAGCAGTTGGGGAGGAACATTCACTTGGGAAAGCAGGATTTCTCCTTCCCAGCAAGTAGCATTTGCAGGGCAGAAGACAAACTGGCTGACATTTGCAGAGAGCTCTGAAGGCACATAACCCTCTGGAAATGTGCATCATCAGTCCTGCTATTCTTGGCCCAGAATAAGCCTGTTTGTCTCCCACAAAAGCTGTGAGGGAGCACAACTCTTGCACGCGTGCTGTCTCCCTGGGAACTAAATCCTGCGTTTGTCCTCCTTGACTTAAGGGTTCATTTGAGCCCACAGCAAAATTTCAAGGCCTAGAAACACCCGGCAGGAAGGGAAAAACAAAGGTCAGGTATCAAGCACAACCCCTCCTGGGGATGCACACCCAACAAGAAATCCTCTCTCACTATGCTTCATAATCTAGGTAAACAGCTGCTCTTGGAGACAGAAGCAATCCAAGGAACTTCCCAGCACATCCCTCCCAAAGCCCTGCTTGGTCCCTTGGCAGGGCAGGGGTTGCTGCCAGCATGGGCTTCCTGCCTTCCAAAAATTCCCCCTTGACATTCCCACTTGCCCCAAGTCCACCTGGCAACTTCACAGCAACAGCAGTTGTTCATCCAGTAAAATAAATTCATCTAGAAGAGAAAAGGCAGCTGGCATCTGCTCCCTGCCAGAGCCCACAGCAGACATTTCTACATGTTTTATAAGGCTTTTTCACTCCTGTTCACTCCACATAAAGCAGACGGCACAGGTGATCAGCGGGATCAGGCATAAAACCATGGAAAGATTTAGATGGAAGAGACTTCAGATGTCTCTGGTCCAAACCCTCTGCACAAACCACACAATTTCTAAGTTAAAACAGATTGTGTGGGGAGGCACCCAGCAGTGTTAGGTATCTCCCAGGATGGAGATTCCCCACCCCTCTGGCTCACAGAAGCCTTCACCTGCCTTTAAAGTGACCAGACACACATTTGTCACTACAAAACAGGCTCCAAAAGATACCATGTGCCATGATTCCGTTGTCCTTGCTCTGTAAGTTAAGCTCAGCATACAGCTTCAACACCTTTGGCTCTTGGAAAAGAAGAAAAAGGCTTCTGTTCTGGGTGTTGTTTGTTTTGAAGCAGCCATGTGCTGAACCAAAATGCCAACTGTTTCATACCGTACAGCAGAAAGGCACTGAGGTTATCTGCCCTGCACATACAAGTGCCAGAAGATGGGTAACAGACCAAGAATCCCACGGAAATAAAAGCAACCTCTTTTAGCAGCCTTTATCTTTGGTCCCTCTTCTTCATGGCCTCTTGCAGTCCAACAGCACCAAGCAGGCAATACCACGGCTATGGCATCACCACCATCTGTTTCACTGCCTGGGCAATCAGCTGAATATAAACACAGCACATCAGAGATGGGCATGCAGACAGTTGATTATACAAACCAAAGGGATCAGCCAGGAAATAGTAAAGAGAGGCCTGAGTCACAAACAGCCTGACAGAGCATGTGGTAAATGGGCTGATGAAAAGGAAAAAAAAAGAAAAGGGTTCCCAAAGCACCTAAGCCATACCACAGAGGAAAGGTCAGAAAGCAGGGAACATTCCAGAGTCAGGCCAGCTGTAAGTGAACCCAGCTCATGGCTCAGAAAAGCAGAGCTGTAACACATACTGAATGCCAAGATTTGCTCAGCTAATATATGCCAAACAGCAGCTCTATTTGTTTTCCACTAGATGAATAATCCTTTCTATCAGGATGCAATCAGGAGCCTAACTCTGATTTAGCTGGGACAGCCTTTCCTCTGATTAGGAACCTGGAAATCTCAGCTCAGCCACTCACAAGTTTCTTGCTTGCAGAGAGATTGTTTATAACAGCCCAGCAGATTAAATACAGCAAACATTCACTGCAAAAATCAAAGCAAAGCCAGAGCTGCTGCTTGCCTCTTTATATAGCTGCAGAGCATTTTAGTTGAGGGAACAGAGCAAAGGATCATTCTTTTGCTGATCCCCTAAAATTAAAATTATGCAACTGCTTTGCATCACTCATTGCCATCGAAATTTCAATGGTTAAAGGTGTTAATTTGTTTCTGGAGTCAGGGCAAAATAATGAGGACTTGCCACCTCCATATGCCTGCACTTTGGAGTTTTCCATATGTGACTTACACAACCACTGCAATGACAGCGTGCAAGACCCAAAGTCTCTCCTAACACTTGATAACTGAGCCTAGAGGGCTACAGCTCACAAAACAGCAGGGCCAAGACCTGAAACAAACACATGCCCAAGATATGGGGAAAACAGGGAGGAAGATGCAATGCTGGAAACACCAGGTTCCTGAAGCTAATAGCAGTATGGATGTTCTCTAGACAGAACATTCTGCACGCTGGATTCCCATCACTCTGTTAGTGGGGGGTCTGAATGTTTAAGGCTATCCTCTGCCTTACTAGAGGGGTCTGACTCGTACAGATATGCAGTAAAAGTTCTTAATTCACTCAACCATGGCCAAAAAAAAAAGAAGAAAAAAAAAAAAAGAAGAAAAAAAAGCAGTATCCTAATGATAAAAAGCAGACCCAAGCTGAACATGGGACCACTGTGGAAATCACTGTCAGAAATCCAGGACAGAAAAGCAAAGGTCTCTCTCCAATCTCCAACAAAAAGGAATGATTCCAAAGTGCTTCCTACCTTCTGGGTAGTAAATCAGTCACTTGCAGACCAACCAAGTCTTTGAGAAAGAGTCTGAAATCTCCACTGCAAACACCAGACAAGCTCCAGATGTCTTTAACACAGTGCTGACTGAATTATCCCCACCCACGGAATTAGCTAAACACAGTTTAACTCATTTGTCTGCTTAGTCCAGAGAACTTTTAAATCCCCACATATTGATCCAAGTTGCCAGAGGTGTTTTAACCCTTGAGATTTCAAGATGCTAAACACTGATTGAAAAAGCAATTTTAAACACACATATCTTATTTTCTTCAGTGTTTAAATGACTGTGAATGATATGCTCATCCATCCCTGCTACCAATTTTTGCTAGAAGTAGGGCTCATTCAGCTCCATTTTGCATGCAATTCCTGCTTAAAATGCTGAGCTGAATCAACAGATTCTGTCCTGGAGAAGAAAGTAGCCCTGCCCTGAACCTCTATGCATCACACTATCTTAATCTGGCTCTGCAAAATTAAGGGCAAGAAGCAGGAGAGAAACCGAATAACTAATAAATTGGCATAAACTGCTGGATTTTGAGGCCTGGTGTGCCCTTCCTAAAAGAGACATCCAAATCCACCTGGGCTTAAGGACTGTTCCTCCAAGTAGAAGAAGCAATACAGTGATCCCCCTGTTCTTCTCCTGGTTCTGGTCACCAAAAAGCTGTCCATCAGCTGATGGCCAGAAAAGCTCATATCCTAATTAAAGGCAACATTTAAAGCCCAAAGCAACAAAAATAAAGGTTCATTGGCAGCACATGGCAAGTGACAAAAATACAGAAGCTTTGAAGCTTTTAGTAACAATTCCTTGAAGGGAAAACTAAAGTTTATAGGAATCACTACTGGAAGGCTCTTAGGGGAAAGGGTTAAACACTGTCAGTTGGGAGATTTCAGCATTGCCTAGAAAATGTCAAATGCTGTCAAGGTAAGACAAAGCTCTCTGTAGTGAGGCCCGAGCAAAAGGCTCATCTCTGAGAACGCAGACTGATGGATCATCAGCCCTGTCAACAAAAAGTAGTTTATTAGCAATTGGTATAGAGCAATTTTTGAGGTTGCTGTTGCAACCTCCAGAAAAAAAGAAAAAGAAAAAAAAAAAAAAAAAAAAAAAAAAAAAAAAAAAAAAAAAAAGGTCACTTCACCAAGACATCCAGCATCTTCATCCAGTACCTACAGCCACATCTCACATCTGCAGCCCAGCCCTTGTGTCAGGAGTCCTCTCAGAACATCCAGTCAGTGCTTTCAGGCTTCCAAACCCTGGCTTTCTGGGAGCTGCACTCAAGCCACTTGAAGGGAAAAAAAGATTAAGATGTTCCTTAACTCCATCAGTAGACTTCCAGGAATTTTCTCACCTCAGAGAAAATGAAATGAGAGGAACATTTTTATTCATTTGCTCCAAAGCAAAATAAAACCAGCTACTGCACCAATAAGACAGCTATCACTGGAGTAGAGCTCTTCAAAGCCCTGAAATAAATAGCCTCGCCTCTAGCTTCCAGCTGCACTGAATTGCTTTATACCACCTTACACAAAACACAAAATTAAATGCCTCCTACAAGTTATCAAAGAAACAGCATTAAAAATGCTGTTGATGCCCACAGGATTAGGCATTAACTTCTAAATTTCCCCATCCTTTTGTCTCCAGAGCAAACCTTCAGGTTTGACTCAACCCCAGCATAAGGCTGGTCTTCTGAAATGGTAATGAAAGCACCTTCAGCAAGATCAGACAGAACACAGAACTTTCCTTCCTTATTAGTTCAAGTCCTGCTGTCTCAGACCAGCTTGATTCCCACAACAGCCACAGAGCCTGAGCAGATGAGGCAAAGCCTGGGGAAGAAAAGCAGGTGTGAAAAAGACTGACAAAGTGAGGAGCACTGGGATCTGAATGTCACACCATCCCTTCAGAAATGCCCCCATCTGGCTCCAGAACTATAGAGGCTGGTGCTCCAAGAAAGAGACACCTGGTGCTTTCTCTGCCCTTGCTTGGCACGTCAATATTTAGGCAATAGATGCCTTTACATCACCTCTAAGATATCCTTTGAAGGGAAAGAAGGAGCGGGGCAAGAGAGAGAGAGAGAGAGATGGGGAGCAATATACCTTCCAAGGAAGATGAAAAGAATCAAGGCTTCACAAAACCAATCCAGGTCCCAGACATTTTTTGTATCTTTACAGATGTTACTATACAAGGAATGGCATAACATTAAAATCCATTTCATAGGGAGAAGAAAAAAGCTTTGGAGAAGAGCACAAAGGACAGCGCTGCAAAGTCTTTCAAAGCCAGTGGAGCACACCTCCTCCTGGGGGTGGCCAGCTCTAATTGCCACATTGCTACCCAGCAATGATAGGAGGAAGGGAGTCAGGACAGCTGCAGAAAGTAAATGAGAGTTCTCAAAGGAGAAAAAAGGAAAGAGAAAATAACTAAGATCTTTTTACCATGCTATTCGTGACAAGAGCCATCAAAGCGTGAGAGTCAGTGATGGACAGCTGGGCAGAACAGTCAGGATTCAACAAAACTGTTCAGACAGGATAAAATCAGAGTGAAAATTAACATTCATCAAAAGAAGTAGTCTTTTGCTTTGCCCTAAAGATACCACTGTGTCACAAGGTAGATATCCCATTCTGCTGCCCAGATGCAAACCAAGACCACTCTTTTCCTGAGGGTGATTGCCACAGCTCTGTAGGAGGGTAAGGATTGGACACCATTTCTTCTCTAGCTGAGAAAGAGAAGTTCTCTTCTGATCTGACAGGTTCACTTTGACAGGCATCAGAGTGGGCTGTCCTGCTCACAGTCATGTATGGTAGGATGGGCAATTGTTCATGGGCTTGTCAGAGCCACAGAGGAAGCTAAATTCAAAGATCACCCGAACTTTCTTTTCTGCTTTAGTTTCATAAAGCTAAGGTTTTGAAAATATCTCTGTGACCTACCTTTTGTGCCAATGATCCCATCTTCATCAGTGTTGACTCTGTTAAGGAAATAGCAAAGGGCAGAGGAAGCCTGACTGAGGAAGTTGTTTCTCTTCTGTGGGGGGCATTTGCTCAGCCTTCCACCACTGGGAGGCAAATTATCTTCTGGTGTAAGGGCAGAGAGTTCAGCACAGCTCTGCTAGCAAAGAGCTTGGCCCAGGTCTCCCTTGTGGATTCCTGCTTTTTAACAAGCATTCCATTTTTAAGTCAGGATTTTTAAAAAGGGGGCATCCACACAGCTGAGGAGATGCCAGATTCCACTCCCTCCTGCTGCCTTCCACAGCAAACCTAACACCCAGGAAAAAGAAGACCTGGGAGTCATCAGATGTAACATCTCATTTATTTGTTACAGCTGCCCCTGTTCTTTCCCCCAAATCATTATGGGCAAAATATATGGCAATTACAGTCCCCCCTGCTGGTACATTCTCCACCAGCTTTTGAAGTGTGACTCTGAAGCAGAGCTCCATCTAAATAGAGCCAGCTTTGACATCTGCATCCCAAAGCACAGTGGGAAATGGGCAGCTCAAATCCTTAACAAAACATCAAGCAAGCCACCTAGGACATGGTGCCCTGTGCCGGCTCCCTTCACCACACCAAAGGTGACAGTGTCATTTGACAAATCACTCCTTCTTGCTTTACAGGACTCTTGTGTCACAGCACTGCCTCCAGTTTCCCATTTCCCCTACAGAGCAAGGTTACCCCAGCATTTAAACATCAGATGACAGGTTTACCTGACACTTTAGGGTCAGCTAAGGTAGAGCTCAAGCCCTGCACAATTCACAGTGCTCCTGGAAGCTGGTGGCTACTGCTCAGGTAGCTGTGCATTTAGAAAAATCCCTTTTCTGGGCACAGCCTTGTCTCACCTGCCAGAGCCCCCCCACAGTCCACTGGGTCTGAAGGCAAATTTTTCATTGCACTTCAAGTCCCAGAAGGCCAAGACTTGAAAGGGACACCCTAAAGACACAGTCAGAGCAACCCTGACTGTATTGAGGGGAAAAAATAAGTTAGATAGAACATAACACCTCTTCCAGTTAGTTTCCAGAAATCCTCAAACAAAAAAAAATTATTCCACACAATAACTTCTGCAACTTGGGGAGATAGAGCCATTTGAATCCACGTGCAAACGGTCTACAGGCTTTGAGCTGGGTGCTCTGCATTCTTCTCTCTTCATTTGACTCCTCAGCCCTAAATTCAGGTTCTGTGATAATTCCCCAAATAGTTAAACTACAGTTTCGGGCATCCCATTACCTGAGGAGAATATGATCCTGGCAGTGTGACTGACCACAATTCAATCTTTCCCATAAGAAGCAATGGGCAGAGGAACGTGTGCAGGCATTTCAGAAATGCACACAACCTAAGCCCACAGAGACAGCAGACATGGTGAGGAAGATGGATAGACAAGCAAGACCAGTGGTGTTGTCAGCTGCCAATTCAACACCTGGTAATGACAAAGTACTAAAGGAGATTCTGCTTTTAAAAAATTACGCAATTATCAAGAACTAATTGCTTATTAGTCTGAAGTTGAGTGGAAAATCCCTTTATAATGCAAAATAAACTTCATTATGTCCTGGTAACCCTGTCTGACCCATCTGCAAGCACATCATCCTTCTGAAAGATCTCAGCTGCTTCACCTGCAAGACTGAACACCGTACAAATCTGTCACAGCCAGTGGTCCTGCTGCCTCTTCCAATCCATTACATTTTCATCACCATCTTCCTGATGCCTGATGCTCACCAAGGACAATTAAGGATGAAGGATAGCAGGACAATGACAGCAGTAACCAGAGTAGGATATTAAATAACTGACAGCAGAGCTCTGAAACAGAAGGGACAGACAGTGAGGTGTTACTGTACACAAGCTTCCACAATGCAAATGCAGTATAGACAGGGCTATAATCTGCTCCCAGGCCTGGAAAACCCAATCCCCTCAGCAGCTGCACTACTTACACCTGCAAACTTTTTAATCTAAGTTTTAAGGACAGAGGAGCTTCACTTTGATCCAGATCCAGCTCAGCTCTGATCTGTGCTGCCATTCTGAGGTGTTCCCTCTGCTGTGGGGCATTTTCAGCATCAAGGCACAAAACCCTAAACCAGAACATGTACACAGGAGGTTGGGTGAGAGCATCCTGATGTCCTATTCCAAAAGTAAGTTGCAGAGCAAGGAATTCTGTCTGATCCTCAGAGAGCTTGCAATAAAAGCATTAACAATATGTGCACTACCACTTAAACTAGCTAGACGAATCCTTCCCATCCCTGCGGTCTGGTTCACCAAGAACAAAATCCCTGCTCTGGATCAACCCTTGCTCTCTTCCTTCTCCCACACTGCCAGTTCCAGGCTCAACATCACCACTCAGCAGTCATGACTTGTTTTAAAAGTGCGTTTGTTTTGAAAGTTACTTTCTATGTTTGCTGTGGTACTTTGTGCTTTCAGGCTTGTGTTTTCAAATTCTTTTTAGCAGTTACAGGCACTAACAAAAAAACCACAAAAGAGAACAAAAAGCTCTCCTAACACAAATAGCCTAGGATTTCACAAAAAGTTCAATACTGAAAGGAAGTGAGGAAGATTTAACAGACCATTCTCAGTTAAGAGTGCACAAAAATAGCACAACAGAACTGTGGAGAGTCCCATCCTAACCTGCAAAGCCCTAATTCATGCCTTGCTTTTGTTTCAACCCTCAGCTTCACATAAGGCTCAGAGTCCATCCACACATCTGTCACACCTCCCCAGCAGCAGCTTTCAGATGCATGGACCTCTTACACTTTGTTTGCCAGTCAGGCCCTATTTCAGTAACATCATTGCACCTTGCTCTGCTCTAGTAAGGGTCAAACATTAACATTTCCATTAGGCCATGCTCACAAGCCAAGACTGTACTGCAGAGGTCTGGGAAGGACTCTTCATACAGAGACAACTCCTCTGGAATTAATGCACCTTGCATCAACAATGTCTTAATATTTCAGCAGGAACCAAGACTTCATGTGATGGCCCTATTCCAAAAACTTGGGCTACTTACATCACATGCACTAGATTCAAATAAAGCAGCATTATGGTTAATTTTTTCTGCTCCATATATCTCCACAGGCATAAGAAACAGGCTTCTGAATTTGAAATGGAGTCAGAAGTTTCTGCAGAGCTTCACTTCCCAAAAAGCAAATATTTACATCCACTAGCACCAGCTGCCTCTTTTCTTTTTTCCTCCGTTTCATTTCCAGATGCATTGTTGGTACATCTGCTCTATTAATTAAAACTGATTTACACAAGACAAAATAGAATCATTATTACAAGCCTTCAGTGCAAACGAGTGACGTCTAAAATTGCACTGACATATTCCAAAATTCCCATGTCCCATTTTTGCACCTTTGCTGCCTGAAAAGTGTTTTGCTCTGTTCAAGTCCATTGGGCATTCCTATAGCTGAAAACCAAGAGATATTTCAGCCTAACCTGACTCTCCTGACTTGCTCTTAGCTCCTGCCATGAATGATTAACACAGTAGGGAGTGAGGGGAAGGCTGGTGGTGTTTGGCTGTATGTTTTCATAATCTAACCATTTTTCAGGCTCATCTTTAGGAGAGCAAGGAGTGGTGATGCAGTTTAGCTTCTGGCCTTAGCTGACCTTCCAGAGTGTAGCAAGGCATAACCCAGCCTGTGGGTTATAACACGCCTGCTAAAGCAGTGCAACAGCTCTGAGGAGCAAAGAGCTTCCCCACGGTGATCCCACAGCCACAAGTGTCCTTCTTCCTCAGAGAGTGTTACTGGCTTCACTTGGGTTTGCATGTTGTCAGTAACCCAGTGGCAACTTCAGGTCAGGAGGGCTCCTTAGCAATCCTTGCCTTTCATCATCACACTCTCTGAAAGGTGGCATCTTCCAGACACGGCTCAGAAGGGCTTGAGGTGGAAGGGGAAGAGAGGAGCACAGAGACAGCACAATTTCAATTTATGCCTCCCCTCGAAAAGATAACAGCCCCTGCCAGCTACCAAGAAGGTTCTGTCCCTGTTCTTCCAACACTTTTCTGACACTCTGCTGGCTATTCCAGCAGAACCTTCCCCTCACAGTCTCTGTAGGACACATCAGCCACAGGCACCATCTCATTCCCTGTATCTTGATCCCAGCTTCAATTTAATCTCTGCTGTGAAAAGCCACAGAAGTGGAGTCCTTAAAACTCATCTACCTTCAAGGGAAAAAGTAAATATGCAAGTTGGCTCCAAGAGCAGATGGTGTCTAAAGGAAATTATGATAATTAAGTTTCCGAGTTGTAGATTTCCAGGGGACTATTCCACTCCGGCACCAGACCTCTAGGCCAGCGCAGCAGTTAAAAGTTTCACCACACTTTATTAATTGCTAATTACTGCTTCATTACTTCCACTCATGCTCCTGAGACTGCTGCTGTCACTGTTTCCTTCAGGGGTCACTTCAAAACTGCAGAGAGTGATGTGATGAGTAAGGTCAGTTACTGAAACATAAATAGGTCTTCTCAGCTGCTGCATGTGCTCAGCCCCAAACCAGTTCTGAGGCCTGTTACACTCACTAAGCACAGTTTGTCATCAGGATCCTAGGAGAGGACTCGGAATTTGTCTAATTTACAATTGTACATTTGTAACTTCTGTTCTGGCTCCCTTTTGGTAAACCCCACTGTCCCAGCATCTAGCCTAAGGAGCAGTGGCTGTCCTGCCTGTCTCCTCTGTAATCTAGTGAGGAACTAGTCAGAGTGAATTTACATCTGAGTTTAATCCATTTCTTAAACTCTTCCCTCCAAAAAGTCTGAGCAAATCCAGTCAGAGTCTGGTCTTGAGTTTTCGCACACAGAGTAGTGATACTGCTGGGAATTGAAAGCTGGACAATATCCAGAGCTTTGAACAGGTTTCCAAGTCTGAAAATAGTTTTCCAGCAAAGAACTTTCACAAAGCTATTCACATAATTAAGAGCCAAAACCACTTATATGAATATAAATTTATGGGCTAATACTACCCTGTTTCATAATGGAAACAAAGTTAATTTGGATTTTATTCAGTGCCAGTGCTATTAACTGTGCATCTTAGGCATAACTGAACTTTTCCATAAATCTAAATTTCGTTAACACCCTGAAATCAATTACTTTGTGATTTATAGTTAAGACCATAGTGCTGACAATTATTAAACATCACCCTCCTCTGGTGTTTCCACAAAAAGTGCAAGCTCACCCTAGGTGTGGACCAACCTCTCCAGTGCTCCCAAAGGGCAAAAGTTTTTGAACTAGCTTTCCTTTAATTCCCAATACATTAGCTGGATCCAGGTCCATTCCAGTTTGTGCTAACACTCAATGCCAGTTCAAAGAGCTGCTATGTGGTTTTCAGGTGTTAACAAGCTTCTGCTGCTAAATACCACCATTTCCACCAGCTAGGAATCCTACAGCCATCCCAGCCCCAGGTGCACTAATCCCAAACACATCCTGTGCTACTGATCTACTCCATGCAGGGCTCTACCTGCTGTCTGCACAGCTGGTAGCATGGTTTGCTCCAGCTGCATGGCTGGGTACCATCAGCATTGTTGCAGTAGTGAAGGCAGGGAGCTGCTCAGAGGGCTCACACAATTCTGATGACCCCACACTCCTCTGTCAGAGCACACCATTATTTGTGGGGACGTGCAGCTATTCAGCAGCCACCTTGGAATTAGGTTTAATTGTGACCCCAAGACAGGTTTCATTACATTTCAACTCAATGGTGTTGAGTTGTGCTCTGTCATCAACCTGGGGCAGTCAAGTGATTATAAAGCAAGTATTTAATCACCTTAACCCTCTAGAGACTTAAATTAAGGCACTTCACCACAGTCCCTTTATTCCTTAGTCTTAATTGAAGTTTCATTACCCACTGGCTACAGGGTCATTGTTTTGAGGCACAGGTACCTGACAGTTGAGGACCTGGGGCTACCTCGGCATGAGCTTTCATTTTTATCAGGCAGCATTTGCTCATTCATCTCTGATACCCAGATAATGATCTCTGGCTTCAGCAACAAATAAGTTTTGAATATTGATTCACTTTCACCCTGCTATCCCCCAATCTAAACAAATCAATTCACCAGCAAGTGACAGGCACTTCTCCCTGCTATCCCCCAATTTAGATAAATCAATTCTTTAACAAGCAAGTCATCCCCATTTAGAAAAGCACTATGAAGATACGCTTCAATAAATCTGTTCAAGTTTCCCACAGAGGAAAAAATATTATTTTAATATACAATTTCATCTTATTGTATTAATAAAAGGAGCCATTTACTGTGGTGCTCTACTGCAAATTGTATTACAGGTAAAATTTCATCTCCCCAGTCTCCATGGGGGACACAGAGGACCTGACACAAGACAGCAAAAGGACATTTGTTAAATAGCTGTTCAGCCAGGGAGAAAGCTAATTTGCTTTGGGCTCAGTGCTTTGTCTTTGCTTTCAACATCAACTATTTAAACTCAAAAACTGCCAGGCATGCTAGTATATTAAGACCTATCAAAATTCAAATAAGATGCATAATCGAAATAATAAATAATGTAGTGTATAAATTGACTTTAAACACTGAAGAAGTTGCATATGTATCTTTTAAGGTCTGCAGCAGCAAAATGAAGACATCCATATTTTCCCTTTACTCTCCAATCTGCCGTTTCATGTCTTTAGGCACTGTTTTTATATTGTTATACTGGGAATGCAAATATTTCATAAATTTCTTTATAAGCTTGAATGCAATTCTGAGCATTTACATTTCCCTGTAATTCAGTAAAACCATAAACCCATTAAACAGTATTTCTACCAAAATCAACCTGACAATCACCATAAGCACTTCCAACCCAGACTCCTGTTTCAAGGACACTTGCAAAGTCCTTACATCCCAGAAGAACATTTTGACATTAAGAGCCAAGTCATAAGCTTCACTAAAACCAAGAAAGGCAACATTGTCATGCAGCTCAGCATCCATTCAGCTCTTCTCTTCTGCATAAAGATTTCCCCCAAAAAACACCAATTAGCTGTAAGGAAATGAAAGTATCAAAACAGGATTCATTTCCGGTGTCATCCCACACCTCTAGGACACAAAATGATCTTCCCCAGCTCTCTTATTTGATGCTTACTTCCAAAGAGAAAGGCAATGGGGAAAACACATTAGCATTAATAACTGCAATCAAAATGAGTTAGCAAGTCTCCAGACAAACTGGATAGCCAACCTAAAAACAATCACCTGGAACCCCCGGCAGCGCAGCAGAGCCAGTCCTGAGGAATAAGGCACACAGCTTTTTCTTAATCACACCACTCAGTGAAGGCAAGCAATTAGAATGAGAACATTTGGATAAGAATAAATACTACAGTGTATAACAAGCTTGTCCTGCCAGAGCAGTTGTCATAGCCAGGAGAAACTGAAGATCCTTAGAACAAAATCCTTGCTGCTAAGAGTTACAGCAACCACAGAGAAGGACAAGGACTGTAAGGCTCAGTGACAAGGCCAAGGGAGCTGTGAGCAGGCCTCCTCCACTGCTTTGACCACATCTGCAAGTGGAGTCTCTCTAAGCTGGTGAACTCCAAAGTTAGAGAGAAATGAAGACGACCGTACCTTTCACCCATGAAGGATGGATCTGAATGGCAAGATGAGAAAAGCCTGACTAAAAAAAATAAAAAAAAAAAATTAAACCTTCCCAGGCTCCCCTACTGCATTTCATTGATTTCTTCTATGTTTGGTAAAGAAACATGTAAACAGCAACACCAAAAACCTAAAATAAAAGGCTTTATTTTGTCCAAACAACATTCGTTTTCCTTTCTTTTTTTTAAAAAAAAAAAGTCTTTTAACACTTTCAACATTTGTTGATAAAATGAAAAAATACAACAGCCATGTAAATCAACATCTTTTCTTCTACTTCAAAAAATATATGCATCCTCACACCAAAAGCACACACTGATTACTTACAACACAAAAGCTTTACAGCTGTACAACCCTGAGGGTTCCCACACAAACATGAACACACTCGCGTGCACAAGAAAGGCACCACACAACTGATGAACTGTTTGTTCAGGTGGTAACACCTCAAAGCCATTATTTTAAGGATTTTTAGCACAGAAAGACTGGCAAACACCAGCAACTGCATGTTATATGAGCCTCTCATGGCTTGTGGAAGTTTGCTGCACTTAAATGTCTCCTAAAGGCTCTACTTGTTACAAGCCTAAGTGTCTACAGCCACTGGGTAATTCTTTTAGCAAATTTCATTCTTGGGAATTGAGCTCAGTTTTGGACCCATAAGAAGTCACAAGAGAGGGCTTGATGGCAATCCAAATTATTGCCTGAAGAGTAAGCAATGAACAGCCAGAGGCTGAGCACTTCTCTGGCATAAACAGCTCCATTTGATCCTTCTGTCAAGTGACTGAAGTGCATGAAGAACTGGAACTCAAGATATCAGCATTCACACAACAGCTGCAAGAATGAGATGGAGAAACCATTATCAGGCTTTGGCAAGGAAATTTTCATCTCAGTCCTCACTCACTGAAGTGCTGAAGAAGAGGCTGATATTCAAAGGCTACGAGGTGAAAATTCAGAGACTCTTGTTTAAAAGTGGTAAATGGGGACATATACCCATAACCACCACCATTTCATACCATCCAAAATGGTAAAGCAAGTTATACAGGATTTCCTCTACATCACCATTAAGAATTAAACTAAATATAAATTAAGGGATGTCAAAAGACAGTTTTTAAGGGTGGTAGCAAGAGGCTCTGAGGCTTATGCTCACTTGTCAGCCCTTGCTTCCACTGAATCAAAGATTCCATGTTATTCTGCATCCTGTAACACCCAGCTCAGTGGCCAGAAGTCAAGGTCTGGTTTTCCTTCTCCTATTTCCCACATAGAAAATATGGTGCAAGTAGGATCCTCACAGCACTGTCAATGTCACACCAATTTTGCATTAATGCTACCTTCACATTAACAATGTTTTCAACACCTTCTGCCTGCCTGTGAAACAAGGTGTAGCAGCAGCAACTCACGCAGCTCTAGAATTATTTTAAACTGGAATGTCACTAATCATTTGCTGCTGCTGAGCCTGCACAATCAGGTGGAGTTGTCTCTTTGCAACGGCCGTGTTTAAATCCCATAGAAACTCCAACAGCTTGCCCTGGAGGAGGATCTCCATGGGCACAAACTGCAGAACCTGCTGGGGAGAGTCCGTGTCCAGCAAAGAGCTCATCAGTGCATTGAGATGGTGCAGATACTCCACAACGGGCGCGGGGACGCCTCTGTAGCCCACGCAGAGCAGAGCGGCGCCGCTCCTGAGCGGCTCCCGCGAGGTCGGGCACGCGAACGTGACACTCCTGAAGCAGCAGTGCAGGATGAACACCAGGCCAGCTGTGAAGCGAGTCAGGCAGGAGAGAACAGGCAAAACCAATGCATCTCCTGCTGCCAGCTGGGCCAACGAGTGCAGAACACACTCCAAAAGCTGCTGCTGGTACTTTGGTTCTCCATCATACAGCAAAGAGAAGCTGAAAGTCAGCAACATGGCAGAGTCCACAGGCTTTATTTCCATGTTGGGCTGGCTTTCTGTGTCACAGAGGGAGGGAAAGCCCACCACAAGGCACTTGAACTGGTCACTACAACTTTCATTTAGGACTTCCTGATGGCACCTGGAAAGATCAGACACTTTTGCCAGTATGAGTTCCCCAGGAAGAACTTCACAAGAGTGACAAGGCTGCAGCACTGATCTGTTTTTTAGCCTCTGCCCACCCAACTCTTTCATAGCTTCATTAAGATTTTCTAAGACCTGAACATCACAAAATGGAGAACACTTTACCCTTGGCAATCTTTTTCCTTCCAAAATGTACCAAAAGCTACATTCAAGGTTAGAAAATGATCCTTCCAGGATGCACATGTTCCCAGCATTATTTAAACTATGTTCCTCAGCCCAGTGATAAAGATAACCCTTTGCCACTTTATCATTCCATGTCAGGGTTTCCATCATCTTCCTTTCGTTGTATGTACTAAAATATTTGTTTCTTTGCCCAAACCATTTTGCATTCATGCTGCAACCAGCCTGGGATTTCTTGACAAGCCAGTTATTTCTGCCAATGGGTTTCATGTGGAACTTTTGCATGAAGAACTCTACTGCACAGTCTCTTAACCTGTTCAGTTTCATCTGCTCTGCTTCTTCCATGTGCTCAAAAAGACGGATATTCTCAGAGATCGTCTCTACTTGGCACTTGTGGAAGAACATGCAACACTCTTCATGTGTTCTAAGGAATGATTCTGGTAGTGTATGCTGGGAGAAAAGGGCTTTGTTGATGATTTCTGTTCCAAAGTTCTGCGTCATTTTAGGAAGAAGCAGATGAAGGCTTTCTCTGCCCATATAGCGAAGACAAACCACATAGGCCTCTGAGTTTCCAGCTTTGCTGGTGGCTGGTTTGAAGACATGGACCTCCTCAAAAGAGCAGTTTAGCAGGAATAGCAAGTTGATAGAACAGTGTTCAAACAGAGTGAACATCTTCAAAACAAAGGATCCTCCAGTGCCCAGGATCATTAAAGCAGTGACTGTTTCACAGTAATGAAGGGGTGAGACAAGAGCTTCCTGCTCACCTGGATTTCCCTGGCAATCAAAGCTGCCATCAGCAGTTACCAAGTGGACTGTGGTCATACTGCTAACAAAGCTCCGAAGTCCTGTTAGATGTCTTAACGTCATCACATCCCCAGTGTTATCTGGGCCAAAGTACCACCAAGGCAACGTGTTTGCTATCAGGCGGTCATCCATGATCATCATAAGAATGTCATTGGCTTCATGGTAAGGGTTTAGAGTATTAGCTACCCAATTCCAGTGGCAAGGGACATGGTGGGACTTCAAGAAGTGGTTAAGGCTGGCTATAAAAGCTCCAGGTGCTTCACAGAGGTGGACAGAGTTCAGTTCTCCATCTTGAAGAGCTTCTTCTGGGAGAAGAGAAAAACTGCACAGGATCTCATGAAATTTGCACCATGCCTGGGTACAGAGCTCAGCATTCAGAGATTTCTTCACATGAGATATTATTTTCCCTGCTTTATTGGTAAATGAGGTGTGCCGATGCCAGTCCTCGAGGTTCTTATCACTCAGCTGGTTCTTCACTTCATTCATTGAGTCCTTCAGAGCCAGGAGTGAGTGAAATTCCACATGATCACATGTAAAAGCATTGCTGGGATCTGGCAGCTTCCATTCATCATTCACTGGCTTAGTGTAAGTAAACTTCTTCGCAAAGAGCTTCTCAATTTCAGAAAGAATTTCAGGACTGAACTTTTCAAGGTTGGTCTTCTGGTTAACATAAGGCTGCTTACATTTATCCATTCTTGGGTGGATTCACAACCTGGACAACAGCAGGGGAGAAGAAACCATGTCATTCCAATCATACCAGTACAGAAATAAGAAAAGCTTTTTATGAAAAATAAAAATGTGTCCTGCTTAACAGCTGTATTCTGGAACAGAGGTAAATGCTTCATGGAATAATGCACCAATGAGGAAAGTAAATGAGGGCTATCCTAAATAAGGTCATTATTCAATAAGGAAATCAGGAGGTTCACCAATTCAATCATCCTTCTTGCTATTTACACAGTAAGTGAAGAGTTTGCTCATGCTTGGCCCTTCACTGACTCTGAATATTCTGCTCACTGTATGGGTCTAAACACTTAAATACAAATATCTCTCTCAGCCACAAAAGAGAACATATCACAAGCTCTCCAAATTCAGCAAGTGGCCCTGAAATTTTTTCATCTGATTATGGCAGTGTTTATCTGAGAACCCAAAGTACAGAGGGTGGGGAGCCACAAGCAAAAGCAACTTTGAGAGGGAGCACAGCTGCTGCTCCTCCAATTTCCCAAGTGGGAACAACACTCCCACCTCTTCCACCAGAGCCAGGATAATGCTGGGGGAGCCCCTCATTGGCACCCTCGAGAACTGCCCCTCAGCTGAAGGGATGCTGGACAGCAGCCAGTGAGCAAAACCCCTTCTCTCTGCTCAGCATCACCACGCTCTGCCAGATGACTGCAAACCCTTATGCCTTCCTTTAATGACTGAAAAACTGTGATAAACCTGAAGTGAGAGGGCTTGGTTGCAGCTGTGGTCAATGGGAATACATGCTTGATGTTAAAGAAGAAAGTAGTGCTAAGTGTTGTTGTTGCCTTGGTAAAGGCCAACAAGTAGGAGCAGGCTCCACACAAAGCTGATGAGGCTGCTGCAATCTGCTCCACCGCTCAGCACAAAGCACACACCACACAAGTGACAGGCACTAACCAGAAATCAGCCAGCCAGCAATTTATTCCAAACTAAAATGTACATTTAAGCAAAATAATTTAATCAAAATTAACACCCGAGACAGGAAATCTCTCAGCCTATCACTTTAGCCATCCCTCAAGCCCCACTGTTCCCTCAAAAGCAAAATAGAATGACCTTAAAATGTTACATAACAACTGAGCTTGAGAAAGCATTGGATTAAAACTGAAAGAGCTGAGAAACTTTGGAAACAATGGCCACCCTCAGCACTCTAATCTTCCCCTCGAACCCCTGCCTTTCACTTTAAGGCCTTTAAACGGGCAGAATTAATTTCACTGTCTTCTATGCATTTGTGCTCTGGCTTCAATCTCATCCTTTCTTGTAGGATGTTCTGTGGAAAGAGGAAAACTGGGAACAACAGACCATTGTGTCCTGGACTAGTTTATTTCATTTTAAACACCAACTATGAATATAGGCTTCTAATTACAGCAAACCCCAGTTACTCACAGAAGAGGTTTGGGTTGGAAGAGACCTTAAAGACTATCTTGTTCCAAACCCCCTGCCATGGGTATGGATACCTTCCATTAGAACAGGCTGCTCAGAGCTCCATCCAACCTGGCCTTGGACACTTCCAGGGATGGGGAAGCCACAGCCTCTCTGGGCAACAAGTGCATTACCACCTTCACAGGGAAGAATTTCTTCCTAACATCCAATCTGAATCTCTCCTCTTTTAGTTTTAGAACTGTTCCCCCTTGCCACGCCAGTATCTGCCCGTTTAAAAAGTTACTCTCCCTCCTTCACCTGAGTCTCCTTTAAATACTGGAAGGGGCTCTAAGGTCTCCCCGGAGCGTTCTCCAAGGCTGAACAACCCCAGCTCTCTCAGCCTGTTCCAAAGGTGCTCCAGCTCCAATACTAACAAGCTCAACCCTAAAGCCAAGCTCACTCAGCGCACGGCAAGAACAGGCGAATGCCTGCATTTTCATCGTCATTTCCCGTCCCCTTTCCGGCCAGGCCCGGGCTCTGGGCTCGCCTCACCGCGCAGCTTCTCACCCATCCCCTCGCTCCGTATCCCGGCCGCCGCCTCACCCCGCCCCGGCCGCTCGTAGCGCCGCGCCCGCCCGAGGCGCCTCCCCGCTCCGCCCGCTCCCTACGCCAGGCCGCGGCTGCGGCACGGCCCGGAGCCGCTTCCGCTCCTGCCGGCGGGAGCGCGCCCAGCCCGGCCCCTCGCCCGCCGCCCGGAACGCCCTCTGCTCGGGGGCACCGCCCTGGCCCGGCCCGGCCCGGCCCGGGAGGGTTCTTGCTGCGGCGGCTTTTGCCGTCACCGCCGGGGCAGGTGATGGGTGAAGAGCAGCTGAGTCCCGCGAAGGCTGCGCAGGTCGCGCAGGCGGCGGCGCGGCTAATCGGCTCCATTTCCTAAACGGGAGCACAAGAGCGGCTGCTTCCCACGAGGAAAAGGGAGCAGAGGAGCTGCCTCTGAGCAGCGGGGCCGCCCAGCAGGACGGCATTGCTAGAAGTTATCCACGCAGCACTTACCGGGCGCTAACGCTGACAGGTTGCTCAGGAGGAGAAGAGCTTTGTTGGGATGTGTGGCCACCCGCTGGACAGGCAGGGCTGGGGCTCAGTGCCCTGTGTGTTTTCCCCCGAGGCCCTGGGCCCAGCGCCATCGCCTCGCAGCCCTGCAGAGGCCGCGGCTCAGCGCACGCTGTCTCCGGAGTCAGCGGTGATGCTCCTCCAGAGCTTGCTTTGCCCTCTCTAACCCACAAGGCGGTTACTTAAGAAGACTCTTCACATAATAACACACCTTGCTGCCCTTTCTAAATCCCCGGGAGACTTGCTACACCCAGCTTGGGTTAGCAGGAGGCAAGAGCCTTGAAATATTACCAGAGTCATAATGAGCATCACTGAGCATCCATTGCAGCATCCCTGGAAACACACACTTCAGACAGCAAAACAGTGTCTAATCTGCACACAGAAGCAGAAAGGTCAAAGCATATTCATTATTACAGTAGACAGCAGGTGCAAGTTGCTTTCGAGACTTTAAATATTGTGGGGATTTTCCTATATGCAGGTTCAGGAATGTGGCACTCCTCAGCCCTTCTGGGAACAAACAGCCAACAATGGAGCATGAGTAAGCAGAAATACTTTTGCTTTAATACCAGGCTTCCTGCTATTGATTTTTGCACTCTCACATATTCTTCATGAAGTCCTAAGCCAGAAGTAGTTTTGGAACGGAAATGCAGTGCTATCAGTACTAGGGACTCTAGAACTAATAACCTGGGAAAATTTTGCTGGAAGCCCAGTAACTGTAAAAAACCCTTTACGTGTCCATCTTAAGGATATAATAATGTATACATAGGGATCTTTCCTCCCACTCTAGGTACGTGAGAGAATGTGTATGTTAAAGTCATAACTGAGCACAGGGATCTATAACCAGGCAACTTTCCTCCCCTCTTTTAAACTGCTTGCTTGCTTTCTAAAATGAAGCAATATTATTACAAAATAGAAGGAATCTTAAGTATAGAAAAATCCCATTGCTACCTATAACCAGGAATATAGGACTAAAACTCTTTAAATCCCTTGAGGGGAAAAAAAGAGAGAACGTATTTTTCCAGCCAAGACTGTCACATTGACCCCTAATAGTGGTGTAATGAAATGGTACTTACTGACCGCCTCATCAGAAAGAAGTTATACCTTATGAGAAAGAGCTGGGGTGCAGATGGAAGATTTCTCTGTCTCAGTGCCTCTTCACCCTTTGACTGGCCTGTTCAAAAATCACCTTTACTCAACCAACATCTTTGGCTATGTAAAAGTGAAGGGAGAGCTGCGGCAAATGAGTGAAAGCAGGTGGGGAGCTGAGTGTGGAGCCGAGGTTGGTAAATTCAGGTTCTTCAGCATCTGGTCTCGTCTCTCTTGACTGTACAGGGCACACAGTAATGACATTGCTAAAATCTATCTTTAGCTCATGAGAATTTTAAGTTAGTGGGAAGGTCAAAGATATGTTACAGTCTGAAATGTTTGTGTTTGTAGTAAAAGCCTGAACAGAGCTTTCCTTTAGTTTCGGTTTTCTCTCTGATATCTCCAGTGGTGCTGTGATGTTTTGGTTGCCTTCCTTTTGTTGTTTCTGTGTATTCACACACCAGCTACAAGGTTTACACTGACTGACTTCTGTGGGTAATTAAAACATTGAGTTTAAGGGTTGATTCTTTTTAATTTCTTCTTAAACACATCACTTTTCACATGTTCTTGAGTTCTTGATTGCTTGGATAACACTACCAAGAGAACAGCTACAATTCAGCTCCTAGGGGAAAGTGGTATGTAAGCAAGACTTTATCTTTGCATTTCTACCCTGCCAGGCTTTTACTGTAGCTTGCATCTTCTCAGTGTCACACTCCCCTGGACTCCTGAAGATAAGGCTCTTCCAAATCACAGGAGAGAACAATTCATCACTGAGCACATGACAGCACAAGAGTCCTAGCTAAAATAAATGTGATTGAATAGCATGCTTAAGAAAAATGTGATGCCTTTTCTGAAATTAAACTTTTAACTCAGTATGCGAGCTTCCTCCTATGTTTTCTGAAATCTCTTCAAGTTAAAGCAGGAATTTGAGTCGACGTTTCTATCTTATGCAAAATAATCTCTCTCTTTTTTGTTTGTTTGTTTGTTCATTTTGGGTTTTTTGGTCCATGTAAGATACTTAAAATGAGAACATAGCACTTTCTTCCTGCATTAGCCCTGCATCCATGGAGCTAAGCTTTTATCAGCTGATCTACAGCTGATATTTTCCCAGTCAGACCATAACTTGTGTGCACAGCTGTGGCACCAACGGCCCCAGATGGAAGCATCTGTCTTTAAGGGAATATTGAGCAGTTAAACATAGGAAGTTAAACATCTCTTTAAGAACAAAGTAGTCTTGTTTAAGCCCCTGATTTTATTTTTCTTTTGTAGATATATGGCATAACTCTACTATGTGATGGAGCTGAGGAATATTGCTGTAGTGTTTGGGAGCTCTTTCAGTCATACCGGATGTGTGCACAAGTTGTCTGGGGAGACTGTGCTGAGCCATGGAATAAACTTCCATAGATTCCATGGGATACCTAGTACTTCTCACCCTGCTTCTAAAGATCAGTCCCACATAATTTTACACCAGATCTCACTTTAGTTTTATCTGTCACTGTTCCAGATGGAAGATATTTGTAAATTGGGGTGATATCAATGGTATGGCTGAGCAGTTGAGAGAAGGCTCTCAGTCAGACATGAGAAGAGACATCCACAGTGATTATGTGGATGATTATGATTAGATTTTTTGCTAATAGAGTATCTAAACTTTGCCAGTGTGGTATCTAAATCACATCTATCTGTTGCAATGTGATTCATGATGCTGGGACAGCTGGTTGCCCCCAATGAATGGGTTTCCATGACCTTGGGGACTGATCTGTAAGGGTCATTCTTGTTCTGCTTCTGGCTTGACTCCAAAGTCAGACAGACTTTTGTTTCACTTTCATCACCAGAGGAATTGCAGCCACTATGTGCTACAAGGAAAGTGAGTTGGGAAACTCCAGTAAACAGTGTCTGACGTAGCCAGTTAGTAAAATGACGTACAATTGTCTAACCTTTGCTTCTTTAAACAAAAATCACTGAAATGAAAGGGAAAACCTATTGATTGTTCAATAATGTGTTATTATTGCTCCACAAACAAGATAATGAGGAAGCATTGATCCTGCTGAAAAAGCACAAATACATCCTGACGGACTACAACTACAAGTGGTAGTATGTTCATCTACTGACCTCCAGAAATGAGTGTTTTCCAAAGGGGACTTTGGGGAAATGAGGACATGGTCTTGACACCTAGTGAAAGGTCTGGCATTTCACTGTGTGAAAGTATAATCAATTATTGAAGAGGAAACCAGACCACAGAGCAGGATAAACTTTGGTCCTGTGTTGTTTTGATATGCTTAAGTGGCCTTAGGGAGAAGTCATATTCTTCATATGGAGAAGCATATTGGAGCCCCAGGCCAGCAGCTGGCTGTGGTGCCAGGATATGAACTGCATTTACCTTTGTTGAATAGAGAAACATGTCTATTGTCAGGGATTCTTAGTGATACATGGAGTTGTTTGGTATTATTTAATTATCTGAGAATTGTTTTCTTTTGTGAAAGGCCTGAAAGCATTTCTTCCTTATAATTTTTGGTTCAGGTTATTTGTGTTTATTGTAGGCCTTTTTTGGTCTCTAATCCACCAGGATCTGTGGTTTCTTTTCCACTTATCCTCACTGAAGGATTGTTTCAGCCCTCCACTACACTTTCCCCTGAACTCTCTGATTTTTGCCTGCCTCAAAGCACTTCCACGTTGAAAAGCCCATCTATTCATCCCAAGCCTGACATTCTGCTGATCCCTGATTGTGCTGTTTGTTTACCTTCAGAAGGTACAACTCCATTCCCTAAAATCTCCAAATAATCCTTTTTATACTCTTTCTCTCTAAGTTCCTTGCCACAGGTGCTTTTGCTTCCACAAACTCCCACAGCCACAACCCCAGTCTTACCCTTTGCTGTTTGATACATCTCCTAGAGCTGGAAGATGAAAGTGTTGGCTGGTATTAGGACATCTCTGCTCTTCTACTGATTTCTGTGGCATCATTTATTCACAGGTTTCGTCAAGTCGCTTTCTCTTTCTGCCTGAGTCTTATAAAGATGGTGAGGTTTTACAGAGCAGGCATACAATTTGCGAGTGCTGTGGCTGCTTCCCTGCCAGTAAACATCAGAAACCCTTTACATTAACTGATCTCTGTCCTAAAAGCCTTTTCCCACCGCCCTCACAGGAGGGCTATTTAGAACTGCACATTTTGGGCAGCTGGAAGCTTTTTTCTGACGTCTGGCCCAACTGAACACGCATCTCCTCGGTTTCCTGCTGCCTGTCTTAAGTTTCTGTATCTCTCCTGCCTCCATGGCAACATTTTTTGGCTGTCATGGAAGCATTGCTTTGCTCTCATTTTGCTCAGCTAACCATGACAGGCTCTTTGAACGTCTGGTTTTCTGTTCCCCTGGCCAACCCTTTGCTGCATTCAGTGTGGTCAGAGGTCTCTTTCCTTTTGAAATATGATGAGCAAAATGCATACCACTCCAGGCAGATATTGCTAGAGATTGTTATTAAAATGATGTGTTGGGTAATAACTTGTCTGATATATAATTTGATTTTATTTACCTTTCTTGTGTCTAGTAACACTCCAGGGGCTGTCTGGCTAGCCAGTGTATGGACAATAATGAGTTTCCCAAACAAAGCCTTTCCAAATTGCTGCAAAATTCCCGAACAATTCTTGGCAGTAATTTTTTAATCAAATCTGGAACATGTGCTTTTGGTAATCAGCAGAAAAGCAAAATCTTTCCAAGCTTTAGCCATTTCACCTTCCTCCAAAACACTGAGGCACAATTCTGGCTTTTTTAAGTATGAGAGAATTGGGAGAAATGCCCCAGCTAAGTGAGCACTGCATCTGTGAGGGCATGGTAATGCCTGTAGTGCTTTGGGGGATACTTTCTTCTGGGCTAGGTGTCCCCACTGTGTGGACACTCTGTGAATATTTCTGCAGCTCAGTTCTCCTTCCCAAAAGAGTGATGTGCAGTACGTGTGAGAAGACTGCAAGATAATTTGATACTGTGATAATGTCAGCGCACAGGGAAGTGGAGACTTACCCTAAAGCATTAATTAAATGTTTTGATGAAATGCTTGCAAAATACTTCACGACGCTTCTTTAGATGGAAATTGCTGTAGGAATGTACAGCGTTGTTAGAAAATGATTTCAGGTGATTGTATCTGCATCCTGTAGCAGTTGAAGTTCTCACTATAGAGGCAGGGCTTGAATGACAGCCAAGGCAGTAAAATCAGGATTATAGATACAAATTGCTGCAGACACATACAGACAGAGACAACTGAGATTCCTTCAGGACAGAAGACTCTCAATACTTTTTTTCAGCATTATGCAACCTATTCAATACCTTCTTTTTCTAGATAAATCTGATTTGGAGTATTCCCTGCAGTCTAATTGGCATGAATGCCCTCAGTGCTCAAATTAATTTTGTCCTAGTAGGGTGAACATTTATTTTGTACTTGTCCAGCCAATGCGGCATTACAGGTTAAAACTCAAGTAATTTCTGTTGCTGTTAAATAACAGACACTGCAGAAAGATAGATAAAATGCCCCCTTTTTGATAATCCTGTTTTCCATGTAAATCTAACCTAGGAAGGAGATTGTCTTAGATGAGAGCAAATTGGGAAGAGCTCCCAGGCTGTCTGATCTCTCTTGTCTGCTTTGCAAAAAAAGAATCAGATTAATGAATGTAATCAGATTAAGGCTGAAGAAGGGAACATATCTGGGGGCACCAGAACTCTGCTGATACCAACAAACTATATGGAAAATCAACATTAAAGGCCTAACATTGCTCTGTAATGTAATTTAATGGCAGCAAGTAATGGGTTTCAAAGAAGTTCTGAGTAGTGGCAAGGGGAGCCTGGACTTCCAGAGGGCAGAAGGACTTGAGTGAGCTGGGAAGTGGCTCTAAGACCCTGGGTTTCGGTGAATTGCTTGTGGTGATGGTACTTGCAGAGTCCTCTGGCACACTGGCTCACAGGCAAGCAGTGTGGGCCCTCTTTTGGGTTAAATCTACCTAAAACCATCTCTGCTCTCAGTGTGCTGTGCTTTGTACAGAAAAACAATGCTGAAAAAAGGAGAATATACCTAGAATAGGCTGAGATCACCAAGATTCAGAAGTACAAGAATGTGAATGACAGACAGGAGACATAATTGAAAAATGAGGGGAAACATAGTAAAAACAGAGTTGCAAAGAGGGCATAGAAAGGAAAATGATTTATAGATCCTTAATGTTGATTTTCCCACTGCCTCCAGCAAACCAACCAGAGTAAGATGCACCATGCCGGTGCAGCAATGAAGTGGCAGCACCCCACCTGCTTGTCTCTGTAGAATAGGCAATTTAAGCCTTCTAAGAGAAAGTAAGAAGGAAATGGAAGTGTGAACTTAAAGGAGAAAGGGAGAAGGTCAAAAACTTGAGGGGAAAGGCCCTCATTATGGTTCCTCTTCAGGTCCATTTTCTGTTTCTTCAGTGCCAATTGTATTTTTCAAGAAATGAAACAGAATTATATTTTAAAATTCTGCTGGTTGTTGCAGACTCCCAGCCTGTGCTGGCTTTGCTGGGTTTCTGCTTTCCAGCATGAAATATATCTCTTTCTAAAAATGCCCTGTTTTTTTCTAGCTGCATTTATTACCTTGTTTGACTTTAAAGTTCTCAGACACAGTTTTCTGGGGCAGCAATGGTCTGTTTGATGCAAGGTCTTGAAGATCATAAAGGAAAGAGGAATGTAAGAAATAAGAAATCCAAGACCTGAAATGGATACTGCTCAGTTTTCTAAATTTTCATTAATGTCTGGCTGATTTGTCTAAGAATTGAGAAGTTCTAGTTGAGGTTTTGTCCCTGCTTGGGATATTTATAAATTCTACCCCTATGTGTGCGTTTTGGATCTATTAAGCTGTGAGTGCATATTGTAGATGTGGCCTTTCAGCTAGGGCGTGTAAGGTCTCTACTCATCACTGCTTTTCTTGAATTTTTTTGGCGTTCAATTGTCTTGGAAACATCTCTGGCTCTGTAAAATGTGGTTCACATCAGTTGTTGGGATCAAACACTGATGCACAAACAGATCCATATGACAAGGTTGTTTTTATATTTGTTTTCATGCACAGAAAAGCTAAAATTAAAGGGACAGATGGTGGGGTGTCTGTCTTCTTTCCTGTGTCTCCCATAATCTGCTGAACAGAGGTTTGGCATATCTCAAAGAAGTATTTCCTTTTGGGAAGGGTGAAGCAATTAAATATGAACAAAAAACCCTGAGGGGCGCTAATGGGTCATCACTCCTGGTTGCCATGAAAGAATGGGAAGGTAACGATGTGAGATATGGAACGGTCTGGTGTCAGTGGCAGGTGGTACAGGTCATCTCGCAGAGTCTGCACAGTCCCAGGGGTTAGAATTGCACAGGAGCAGGTGACTCCAGCTGGTTCCCAGGTGACAGAAGAGCTGCAAATCCAGGCAGATCCCTTGTCAACCACTGAAAAGTTGTGTGCATGCGTGTGAAATTTCTAGGCTTAATCTGCATTACAGCGTGTGTGTGTGTGCATGCGTGTAAGCTTTCTGCAGAGCTCTAGAGCATGTGTGTCATGTGGGGTGAGGCCAGAAAAGCAGATGTCCTGACCATGCCACTCCTACTCGGGGATTAGAGATGCTCAGGGGACAGCAGAGAGAAGCTGGGACACACCTCCCTGACTCACTGCCGGAGACAGCAGCAGCTTCTGCAGGTTCAATAGGCCTCTGCTCTTTAGTCAAATAAAACCCTGCAGCTCCACTTCCAGCAACCATCCCCTTCTTTTGGTTAACCAGAGAGGAGGAGGATGGCCTATGCTGAGGAAGACAGGTAAGGTGCTGTGAAATAGGGGATGCACAGATATCCAAGCTGGATGGGGGTAAAAAAAATTACATCTTTTTCCTCACCTTGTTTTCTTTCTACTGGGCACTCAATAAATGTCAGACAAAGGCTGCTCAGAAGTAAACATCTTATTATTGGAGAGAAATCTGGCCATCTGCCTGTGCAGGTGCTGGTATTATGAAATATGGCAGCAAGTAGGTGACCTTGGGAGAGGTTATGGGCCAGAAGAGGCAAATATCTCCTGTGGAGAGGCACAGACTGTGAATACGTATGGCCGTGTGCCCCCAAACATAATGCTTTAGCTGTTTATTGGGATGTGTCTGCTTTTTTACATGGATTTGCTTTCAGCCAATTTAGAGGCACAATACGGGTGGGGTTTTTTTCATGCCATAAAAGATCTGTCACCAGTGACAGTCCTGTGTTTCGCAACAGATGCGTTTCTCCAATGGATGACAGCAATCACAATAAAGGGGATTGTGTTTTCAGCTGATCCTGTGATTTAATCCAAAGCGATGCTACCGAGCACTATTATTAGGTGTGCATTGTTCGAGCAGCTAGAGGGGCCTTTGTGCTACATGCATTAATTCAAGCTGTCAAAAAGCTTGCACAGGCCTTGTGCTCATGCGTTTCCAGGCCGAACACTCTGTTTGGTGACCCACAGGTCAAACTTCCCCTTTGCTCCTGCTGAGCAGGTATCTCCCTTGCATTCAGGATTTATCAGTGCTTGCCAGTCCCTTTGATGTCATCCAGAAGGTTTCTGAAACCTAAATACTGCAAGCGGATTAATTTTGGCATTGCTGTGCTCTCAGCACTGGGGACAGCTCTGATGTGCCCAAAGCCTTTGGGTTGGACAGGGTTCTGCCAGGCCCCTGTGTGCTTCTGGAGCTCCCTTCAGGCAAGGAAACATATGCAGCACTGGAGTTTTACTTCTTTGGTTAAGAAGTATTTTAATATTTTCTGTTTAAAAGGAAAAAAAATCACTGTAACTTGGCATAGCTCAGCCAGTCCTGATGTCTTCAGCAGACATTGAATGGGTTCCATCCCACATTCCTAAAATTTCTGAGGATATAGGAATAATATCCATTCTTTAATGTTATTTTGCAATGGTTTATGCACTTTTTGAAAAAAAGTGATGAAGCAAGCAGTATTATGATCATGAGGAAGAGCAGACCCCGGTGACCTTGTTCTTTCCTCATGCCTGCCACAGGTATGTCAAAAGCTTGGGTATTACATATAAATTCTCTTGGTTCCCTTGAATTTCTAAACAAGGATTACAGTTATTCAACAGAGGAATTGGGGGGAATTGTTCATTAATGTATGTAAAGCACTTTTAAAGCTTTTGGCTGGGAGCAAGTGATAACGTAGTCAAGTGTAGTCTTTATTAATGTCACTTCCACAGCTCCTGCTTATTTCAGGAGCTCATGATACACTTAGCCAATTCAGTATGTGATGGTAAATAAACTCTCTCATTTCCAAACTTTTCCTTTGAAAAGTACTTAGCTAAGTATGACTCTTCATTTTAACCTATGTGTATGGAAGTTCTTTCTTCCCATTGGATTGCAGGTTTATGATATTTTGGGGTATTTTTGACGTCACAGTTTGTAACTAGGACTGTCAGTTTGATGTATCATATGCTGGATAAGACTTACAGTAGTAACTAGACAGCCAAGAGATTAAATGCTTACAGAAAACACTCATGCAATAACTACTGACCCTGTCAGTATAAAGAAAGAAAAAGCATAGAACTGAGAACCTTTGTTTCAATATCTGGTACGTTAGTTGGAGAAACCAGTTGTACACAGACAGTCAAATCCTTTTAGTGGCCTGAGACCTCCTGGAGTGAGGAGCACCACTTTGAAAGCTTTTCTGTCTGTCCTCTAAGACTGCTGAGTGCAGCATCACTGCATCACTAAGGTTTACACCTCTTGAAACAAAAGACTTGATAAAAAAGAACCAAAAGAAACGTTCCTGGACAGTGACTGCTTATCACCACCTGCAGTCAATTTGACATCACCTGCAGCCTCACAGTATCTGATTTTCTCACCTCTCAATAATCAGATCAACTTTTCATAGAGAGAACCGCTGCCCCTGCCTGTGTTGGTTCTCTCCAGGACCCAGTCCTCTGTCATGTACAATCATTAATTTTACTCATCAATGGTAATGATTGAGTTGCTTCCAAGAACTGCTATTAGTACCCCTGCTTTTGAGGATAGCTTCCAATCAACCTTGATATTAACTTTCACAAAGTATCTGCATTGTCCTATTGGAAACAGGATTATAGGATTATTTTGCTATTGATTGTGTTTCAAAACTGTGATTAAGGCATCTGAATACTGGGCTAGGAGGTTAAAAGTTGAACTCCCTTCCCATGAGACAGATAAAACAGGCACTGTAATGCCAACTTCTGTCCCACCTTCAGGCAATGGGGCTCTCTGCTGGGTAAGACTTTTAACCAAGGTATTTGCTGAGTCCCTCTCTTGAATCAGTCTCAAGATCTGGAGCCCAGATTCCTGATTTTTACTTGTTTTGATGGAGACTGATGTCATTGGGCCTCTTGGCTATGTCTGGACTGCAGGTGTGATCCCATGCCCACTCTGTGGGAGGGAAGAGGCTGAGTGAGATCTCCATGTTTATCCTTCTGTACTGAAGGCACGAGGTATCAAGAAGGTAGGTGGGTGTCTGACATGTGCTACCAGCCTGGATGGAAGTAGTGGGAGCTGATGGCAGTCAACACTTACAGAGATTGGCTTCTTCATCTCTGTAGATGCTGCTTGACTCATGTCTCAGAAGTTTACCTGAATCTTTACCTACTGCAGATGACAGTGTCTTCTCCTTCATCAGCACAGCATTCCAGCAGTGTTGTTCGGGTGTCTTCAGAGCTCCACACTTGGATTTCCCCATCACAGGCTGGACATCCCCATGCGCACTCATATAGGCTGGAATTTCTCAGTCTAACTGTGCTTTTGCCTTTCCTCAGTAACTCAGGAGGGACCAGAGCCCATCAGAAGCAGGAGTGGTTATGCCTTGTGACATTTCTGTGATCAGGGTATCATTAGCCATTCTTCATCTACAGAATGAAACCAGCCAAGGGGATTCAAATGATTTCCCTGTAGTCAGGGGTAAAATACATGAGATTAAAAGTGATACATCTTCAATAATAGCAGTGAAGCTTCTATCATTATAGTCTTAATGAAATTCCTTTTTCTCTGCACCTTTTCAGGACTTTTATCCTTTGAAGCTTGTTTTTGAATGGGCTGACAGTCTCACTGACCTGTTCTCCTCCTGCAGAAACAGCTACGAGGTGTATAAGGAAACAGCAGACTGGTTGCGTGCCCGTGCTGCCCAGCGGCCCAGGATCGCCATCATCTGCGGCTCTGGGCTGGGAGGTCTGGCTGATGTCTTGGATAACAAGACAGCCTTCCTGTACGAGGACATCCCTCACTTCCCGCGGAGCACGGGTGAGCACAACCCAGGGCATCAGCTCCCCACCCACCAGCAGCCTCACACAGGGATCACTCAAGTCTTCAAACCAGCCCCACACTGGTGAAATGTGTGTTCACAGTAAAAAAACCCATAAATATCATAGCACGGAAATATTTATTTATTTATTTATTTGATTTCCAGCTCCTGCTTTTGCAGTGCTTGGCCCTGCTGTAAAGCTAAAATCATCAACTAACAGATCACTCTAAAGTCAAAATCCCTGAGACCTGTAACTGACATGACACTCTGTTAATTTCCAGTGGCAGGGCACATTGGCAGATTGGTGTTTGGGGAGCTGAATGGACAGCCCTGTGTGTGCATGCAGGGACGTTTCCACTCTTACGAAGGCTACTCTTTCAGCACGGTGAGTTCTCCTGAAGGAAAATTCTCACATAGGGGAGATGTGTTGTAAAAGCTGCAGAAGTGACTGCTTGCCTTGCTATCTAGCTGCAGGATGTTAGCTCTTGTAATGAACTTACATTGCTCTTGAAATGAGTCTTTCTTAGATTTCAGATCTTCCCCCCCACAGAAAAAAAAAATAATGGGAGTTCAAACCAAGAGGTGGATGGCTTCTGCTGGGTGAAGGTGACGCTGCATAGCCACAAAAATTGGCTGACCCTGCTACTCTTACAGGGAGAAATAGTTTATCATAGAAGGAAGATTCATTTACATGCTTTAACTTAGTCCATTTAATCATGTTTTAAATCAGCAACCAGGAAACTTTGATAAGAATAATCTATTTTAATCTTCTATTGCATTTGTATAGTTTACAGCTTTTTCTCCCCCTAGGAAAAGTTCCCAGGCTACTTCAAGCTGCTATAACCTCCCAGCTAACATACTGGAATGTGTGGAGATTTATGTTACCTACCATGCATATATGTACTTTTCTGCTAGAAAACAACAATAATATTTATTTATTGGCTCTTTTTTTTATTTGGATAGCTCTGAGATTTTCCTTTTTACATTGAGGTTGTTTGCATTTGGATATAAACTGTAATTTTTGGCACCACTCAGCTTCTTATAGAGAAACAACTATTTTAAAATCACTCAGTCCAAAACTAGCTTTATCAAAATATGTTTGTCTATTAAAATTAACTAATTTCTTGAAGAAATGGTGTCCATTATTAGGCATTTTTTTCTCACAGTAGCATTTGATTGATAGCAGGTATCATCCAAATTCCTTTGTGACTCCTCAAAATCAAATGTCTTAAATTTTTTTTCTCCAGCTCCCAATTGTTCCTTAACTTTGGATTACTCTCCAAGTCCCTGTGCATAAGTAGTTACTTCAATCAGCACAGTGGTTTGATCTCTGCAAGACCTTGGCAGTGAGCAAAAACTATCTGCATGTTCTTTCTGTATCACCTTTATTTGACCTTAGTGCAACTGTAGGAAGTGTGGTCTTGGATTTTAATGCAAGATTTTGTTTCATTGCAAGATAATGTTTAATTTGTTCAAAAAGCATTAACCTTCTATTTAAATTCGAGGAATGTTTAAAATTGAATAAGGTCGTTTTGTCTCCATATGTAGACTCTTTGCATCCACAAACTGTGATATTACAAATGTAGTAGCAGTAGCTCTCTGCTGACTGTGATACTCATTGCACAAATGCTTTTGGTTCTTGCAGGTCACCTTTCCCATCAGGGTGTTCTTTCTCCTGGGGGTGGAGATCTTGATTGTCACAAATGCTGCTGGAGGACTGAATCCCCACTTCCAAGTGGGGGACATCATGTTCATAAGGGATCACATCAGCTTGTTTGGCTTGGGAGGGCAGAATCCCCTGCGTGGACCGAATGATGAGAGGTAAGAAGGCATCAGGTCCATGCTACCAGTTCATCCTTTCTTCCTTCAGCCATGGGCTGGGACTGCCAGTTGTGCCTGCTGACAAATATTTACTGAGAGGTAAAGTTTGGCTCCAGGTAACCGCAAGGAAAGAGTTACAGCAATAGCTGCCCTGCCTTCCCTTTGCTGTTGCTTACTTTTACAAACCTACAAGGAGTTTACACACAAACCCCCAGAAGGTTTTGTTTTGTACAACTAGGCTTCTGATCCTTCTCCTGACATGACCAGCTGTACCATCTGCTAAAGACACCCACTGCTCCTCTTCTTATCAGCCTCTCTCTCTGTTGGTTCCTCTTAACTGAGCAATCAGTGAACTGTGCTGTCTCCAGCCTGGGTTTAGCAACAGCCATTTCTGGTGTGATGGAATGTGTACAGCAGAGGCCAGGCAGTAAGTGGAGGGCAGAGCAAAGATGAAACCTCTAAATTTCCTGATCACCGCTGCTGTATCCAGGTCTTTAAACTGGGGTGCCTTTGTATTCACTGAAGGCATTGCTCTGATGAGAGGTGGTTGTCTTGGCAGCTTCTTCAGAGACCCTGAGATCTACAAGAGAAACCTGCTGCTGGCTGAATGGGAAATCAGGTTTCCTGTACTGGCTTGTGTAGCAGAACCTTTACCTTATGGAGAGTGCAGAGGGGAGCTTCTAACATATTCTCACCCCTGAACTCCAGTTGGCACCAGATTTGGATTTGCTTTGAGCAGGATGCTGGACTAGATGACCTCAAGGTCCCTTCCAAAATGAATTTATGATCTCAAAATCCTTCCAAGACACCATCAGACTAGTAAGGTGGAAGGCCCATCAGAAAAATGGCTGGTTTTGCAGGTCAGGCATCTGGATTGTCCTCAGATCTTTCCAGAGAGAAAGCTCTGCTGAGAGTAAGGTGGCCTGCCTGGTTTTCAGTTAGTTCCTTCCTGATGTAACAGCAGACCTGACTCTTGCTTCTGAAAGAATCTGAAAGGTGCTGGGAGCTCCCTCAGGAGAAACAATCACTGTGCTGTGATTCCATGGCAAGAGGACAGTACCCATCTGAACTGGAGCATCTTAGATTTTTGTAGGTATTGCCGTGGGTTGGAGGAAAGTGATCAAAAGCAGGGAAGCCACATGGAGTGTTTAAAGCTCTCTGGACTTGCATAATTGCTCTGGAGAAGGAGGAGAAACTCCAACCAAACAACTGCATCTGGACAATGTTCAAAGGCAGCATAGCTGCCTCATTGCCTCCCAAAAGCAGCAGCTTCTTGGTGGACTGCAGTGCTCCAGGAGCTGACTTTTGTACTGCTGACCAAGGCATCAAAATGGGCAAAAGGTCTTTATGAATCAGGTCTCAAAGTATTGCAGAGATTTAGCTGAGCAAACTCCTAAAATCCTGTCCAGCTGAGCTACCAGGAAGGATTTATCTAAGCACAACAGAGCAAAAGAAGAGGCAATGAAGTGATGTGGAAATGATATTTTTTTAATAAATTAGAGATTGGGCTTCTGCATTGCTGGCCATCCTTCAGAAAAGGGAAGCAATTTTCATGGTGATGAATACTTATTGCTTTAGACCAGAAGGGAAAGTTTGTTTTTATTTATATAATATTTAGTGTTTATGAAAACAAAATAAGCCACCTACTGCCCTAAGCATTGAGCTGGAAGAACATGTAAACAAGCAGAAGCTTTAATAGCATAAATGAGGGACCTGGTCCACTCCTACTAAATTGCATTGGTGAACACGGCTGGGAGTTTATTTTCCAGGTTTCCTCCGTGGCAACATGACAATCTTTACCATCTACTTCTGCTCTCCTTGAGTCAAGAGCAGGATTCACTCCATCAGGAGCAGGACTGGGCTGCTATTTTGTGACCTAAAGCAAGAGACCCAGTCTTGAAACAGAAGATGAAAGCAACCTAAAATATGGCCCTGGAGCTCCAAGATGTAAAGTAGCTGCCTGCTGTGATGGGCCTTAAATGTAGGGACTGATGCTCCATCACACCTGGCTCAAACCCCCACTCAGGGACAGCCTGAGGGACTCTGAGCAGCACCTGTCTGGTGGGGAATGTTTAAAACTCTTTATTACTGGGGAGAGAGACAACTGGCAATCATTTCTCGCTAGAGACAGAAGCCCTTGAAATACCATTCCAGAAGGGTTCCTGCAGTAGGGAAGTAGTGCCAGACCTTCCAACAGCCATAACCTCTGTGTGCTGACAATCTTGGGTGGATAGATCTAGCAGGAATTTCATGCCCAGGTAGGTGCCCCATTCCTGGAAACATTCAAGGTCAGGTAGGACAGGACTCTGAGCAACCTGATCTAGCTGAGGGTGACCCTGCTCACTGCATGGGTTTTGATGAGACGGCCTTTGAAGGTCCCTTCCAACCCAAATTATTCCATGATTGATGGCAGAATTACCTGATGATAAAAGTGGAATGAGAGAAACTGCATCCATGGAAGGTCAGCCCTTAACACTGTCCTTTTCTCCAGAGAATGACTATCCCTGGACTCTGACAGAGGGAGCAGTAGCGCTATCACATGGCTGTGTCCTTTATTGCCTTTCAGGTTTGGAGTGAGGTTTCCCTGCATGTCAGATGCTTATGAACAAGATCTTCGTGGCCTGGCAATGGAGAGTGCACAGGAGCTGGGATTCCTGAGCTTCACCAGGGAAGGAGTGTACTGCCTGCTGGCTGGGCCCTGCTATGAGACTGTGGCCGAGTGCCGCCTGCTGCAGGCACTGGGAGCTGATGCTGTGGGTGAGCTGCCAGGCTGGGCTGCCGGGGTTCCCTGGGCACATGCATCGAACAGTTAATTCTGCTCAAGGCTGACTTGCTTCAGTCTTTGACTCTCTAAGTCTCCTGGGGTTGGAAAAATGAGCTCTGTGTATTTCTGCTTCATTCTGCAGTGGCTTAGTGCAGCTCCTGGGAGGATCTGCAGAAAGTCCCTGTGCTTACAGCTGCGCAGGAGAGGGATCTCAGCACAACTCTGTGTTTATTTCCCAAACACAAAATCTCTCATGCTCAGATGGCTCCACTTCAGGAGGACTGAGAGGGGCCCAATAAAAATGATGTCTTTTTCTAGTATTTTTCCTCTAATTCTGACACTGTAAAGATTTTCACTGCACTTTTTCTCTACAATCCAGCCCTTCTTATGAGTCTTCTTTAGGGATGGTAATCATGGATACCTTCCCAACTATGTACAAGAAAACAAGAAAATCATAGCTGATTTCTCCAGCTATGATTCCTTCCATGACCCCTGGCTCATGGAAGTCTGTTCATTAATACCTGCAGATTCCTTGTGTGCGAGGAAAGGAGCTCGGCTCCCCTCAAAGCCATTTTTATTTGCAATAGCTTTTTTAGCCAAGGAAGAGCCAAATGACACAGCACATCAGTACTTCCTTAGCAAGTCTGCAAGCAGACTGACACATCTTGAGGAGGGAGCTTGGTGGCACAATGATCAAATGCAGGAGGTTTATTGTGCTGAGCAGAGCTGTATCTGTAGTGCTGCAGCTATTTGAGCCTTGTACATATTGCAGTCCTTAACTATTACAGAGTTCAGACACAGACCTGGGGGGAATGAGACAAGGGTGT
The DNA here is from genome assembly GCF_029207755.1 of Chamaea fasciata. Lineage (NCBI taxonomy): Eukaryota > Metazoa > Chordata > Aves > Passeriformes > Sylviidae > Chamaea > Chamaea fasciata. The sequence goes on from NW_027094097.1 coordinate 9,568,345, forward strand.
GTGCTTGGAGGTAGGATCGTGGTTTGCAGCCTTGGAGAGATCTCGTTTTGGTGTAAATCCTGGCTCATTCTGGTTCTTTCCTCTCCTCCTGTAGGCATGAGCACTGTTCCAGAGGTAATTGTAGCCAGGCATTGTGGCCTCCGAGTCCTTGGGATCTCCCTCATCACCAACAAAGTGGTGATGAGCTACAACAGCCAAGAGAAAGCCAACCACGAGGAAGTGCTGCGCATCTCGGTGGTCCGGGCTGAAGCCCTGCAGAAACTGGTCACGCACCTCCTTGGGAAGCTGGGAGAAAGCACAAATTCTCCATGACCTCCAGCCATTAACCCTTCATATCATAATGTGTGTGAACACTGCCAAGTGTTGGGGGAGAGCTTTCGGTGGGACTGTCCCCTTCTCTCCCGATTTTAAATAGACCTTTTGATCTTTGTGCTTTTTCTGATCGGGTGCAGAGGTTCACTTTGAATTTTGCCAGGATGATCCCCTCGTTAGTAGCCAGTGACCAAAACAGCTTACTGGCACTTCAACACTGGCACATTCCCAAACCCCAGTGTCAGCAGAGCCCCCGATACCATGACCTCCAGCTGTCTCTCTTGGGGCACGCTCCTGCCCCAAGTCTCTGCTCCCCATTGCACATGAGCCAGGTCAAGAGTTGGTCATGGGGCTTGGTGCCTGTTGGGCCTGCCTTGGTAGGGCCTGGTCTGGAGCCAGTGGGAGCTCACAAATAGAGTTTTGGATACATGAAACAAGCCAGGCTAAAGATGAGATCTGCCTGGAACAAGCGATGGTGCAGAGCAGGTGAATTGCAATTGATTTTACAGCTTGGAAAACCACTGCATAGCCATGGGTTGTGTGACCTTCCCCTCCCAGAAGGTCTTCCAGAAAGCCCTCTCTTTCCTCATCCTTGGCTCCTCGTGACCAGCTGCAGAGCTCTGTAGCTGTTTGCTACAATGCAGCACATCCTCAGCACCCCTCACACCTCTCTATTCTGTTTCATTGCCCAAGTTAGCGGGACATGAAAATACAGCTCAGTAAGGCATGGCTTACCTGTGCACCATGTAAACATTGCCAATCTGGAAACAGAATCCAGGTCTATCTCTCCCTGGTTTTAATCAGTTTCTGGATATCGTGGACATCAGTGGCTTCAGCACTGCAGACTTCTTTCCTGTTGGTGCCCAAAGACAGAGAGATCAGTTTGATCCCATGTTTCACATGAGCTTTGCTGCTGTCCCTGCGGCAGATTTTGGAGCACCAATGGTTTGTGGATTTTAGCAATGTGAAATTACAGGGAAAATATTCTGAAACAAGTATGATATTTTTCTGGGACTTTCTTGGTCCTCTTATGTAAAGAAATTGAACCAAGCAGTGAATAAAGGACAAACAGGAGAGGTTCTCCCTTACCAGCGTGCTGATGGTCTGTCAAGAAAGGGGGAACATTCACCAGAATGGTGCATTATTCATTGTTCCTCAAAGGTCAAGCTGAGCTGTGAATGCAGCTGGATGTGAAACAGTGACGGTAATTATTAGATAACCTTTTTTCCTTCATTTATCTTGTAGTTCTCTATAAAGCCCATCACTGTCATAGCTAAATGTTTTTAGTTGACTCAGTGGTCTGAACTGAAGACACCCAGCCGGTCATGGAGAGCTCCCAACCTGCCTTCCTAAATTTAGCTGACCAGTTGTTTACCCCTGATGCTCACCCTCCATCACAGCCTTCAGCCTTCCATGACATTTCTTCCATTTTTTTTCCAGATGGGTATTTGCTTGAAGCCTTTCATGCTGCAGTTACTGGTGTCAGCTGCAGTATCCATGGTGCAGATGTTGCCACCAGGAGGAACAGTTGTGCTGTGAATGTTTTCCATTAAATGGTAGCACTTCAGGTGTCGGGGAGATCTTGGGGTGGCCCCCTTCTCTCCTCCTGGGCAGTGTTACCTGTGGTCAGCCCTGAGAAGTATCTCCCCAGCCTGGTCTGGAGCACTTGTGGAAGGGAAGGATTCATTGTTTGTGTTTTCCTGACAGAGTCACTTGTTCAGCAGCTCCTGGCACTTGGGAGTCCTCAGAGACAGGAGCTCTTCCCATTTGGTGGGTCTGACTGTTAGGACAGTCTCTGGGACCAGCTCTGGTGGTAATCTGCAAGGGGAAAGAAGCTCCAGCTCCATCTTTCACAATGCTGTTCCCTTTCCAGATCAAGCAGGAGTGAAGTGCTTGTCAAGGGGCGCAGCACAAGCAGGGAAATATGAAAAGTGGCAGATGTGCAGAGCTAGAAGGAACCACTTCTACCTGCTCCCTTTTCAGACTTGTCCCAGTATGAGCTTGTTACAGGGCAGGGAGAGAGCAGATAATTTCCCCTGCCTAGAAAATGGTGCTTCACGTTCATCTAATTAATACTTGGTAAATACAAAGTCTCTCAAGTGGGAGTGGAAGGCAGCTGTGCAGCTCGCTGTAGCTAGCAGCAGCCAGAGTAGCTAAGGCTGGGATTTCAGCAGACTCCATTAATTAATCAGAGTCAGGCTGGGCTGGGATGTAAAGAGAAGCATCCAAAAAAACCTGCTGTTGTTCTGGTACTTCTCGGGCAGGGTTTGAGATGATGAGGAGCTTGGCAGCAGCACCTGCTTTCAGCAGGCCAGGTCTGCTCCTCTCGCCAGCTGCACCGGAGGCAGATACCATGCTCTTGCGTCTGAATACAGCTGAAATGCAACTTAAAATTGAACCTGAAAATCACCATACAGCTAAGTCTTCAGCAAATTATGTCTGTCAAAAAAAAAAAAAAAATAGCATCTGAGCCCTTAAACTGTTTGGGGCTCTTCTTTTACCTGCCAGAGTTGACTTGGATAGCCCAAACTTTGCATGAACATCTGGATTTTTGTACCTGTCAATGGAAAGAGGAAGATGCCCTGGGCACTTTGGAAAGGATCTTATTCATTTGCAGGCAAGAGGGGAAATACAAAAATTAGCACAGTGAGCTCATCTGGCTTTAGAGATACTTCTAATGCAATTTTGATTTTTTTTTTAACTGCTGATGAATTTCAAAAGTCTGACATAAGTGATGTAAAATGGGTAAGACGTGGGGAAGGAACTGTGAGGGAATTAAACCTGCTGTGATCCTGAAAACTGTGTTTTTGTTTGCTGTGCCAATGCCACTGGTTAGAAAGAAAGGAGGTGCTTAACTGCTCCCCCCACATCCAATCCCCAGGCTGAAGGATAACCCAGGGAAACCCCACAGCACCACATCCATGGGGGACCAGAAATCAAAGGTCAGGATAAGCAGGACCAACATTTGACCAGCACTAGGCACAGGTATTTCTCATGGATCCCACTAGACTGACAAACTTATGGAAAATATACCAAGAACCAAAGTACCTCAACTTAACTTCTGAGCAGCTGGAAAGTGCAGTGGGCTGTGGTAATGCCAGAGCAGCAAGTCATCTATACTGGAAGCAGGACACAGTTCCCTTGATGCTCTGCCTTTGGTTTAGTGCTTTTGGTGGTTTCTGGCAACATCCATGGCTGAAATGACAACCTCAGTTTCTTCATTCCTGTACTCTGTGCCACTTCCCTGCTTCTGAAGTCTAGGGCATTGTGATCATAAGGATAAGCTGAAAGATGCATGAAAAGCTAAGACACCTAGCAAGTGGTAAAAGAGCCCCAAATGACGTGATGGTCCTGGCTTTCTCAGTGCTGTGGTTGGCAGTGAGCCCAGGTGCTGCCTGATTAGGGAATGCCACCAGCATGGGCTGTCCTATGTGGCTGTACTTGTAGCAAAGGGACACAGGGAACACCTGTGTCAGCGCCGGGCAGAGCGGGCATAGCTTCTCCTTTACTCACTCACAGGCATGGATTTGTGAGCCAGTCTGCCTCATCCTCTGTGCCAGCCTTTTCTTTTTCCTTGCTCACCAGTCCAGAGAAGACTTTCCAGATCACAGGGTCCTGCTGTTTCCAGTCCCCTGGAGAAGACAGAGGTGTTATATTGATGCCTTCATGTGAGATTCACATAAAAGTGTGAGACCAAGAGGAGAAACCTCTGCCACAGCCCTTGGCTGGACCACATCATGAGTGTTTAAGTAGAGATCTCTGTTGTTATCTGTGAAACAACCCTGTGACCCAAAATATCTGCTGGTGTGATTCATCCTGTTTCCTTTGCAAGCCTCGGTTTCCTATTTTTTTTTTTTTTTATTACGTGAGGTTTGCCTTTTGCATTCTTTCCTATTAAAAAGTAAATCAAAAAACTTTTAAAAACCCGTGTTGTCTCAGTTCAGCAGTGAGCATATGCGTTGCCTTCCAGTTATCAAAATTCCCTTAGACATTTCTCTGTATTGAAAATCTGCAGTTGAATTAAGGGGATTCTGCTATAGTGGTATGTTGTGTGGGTTTTTTCCAAAAGCTTTAGATCTTCACTGCAAGGATTTCATTTGGAGGAAAGAACTAAACTCTCCCCTGCTGTGCTGAATGTGCGGAGCAGGGGGAAGTGGTGTGGGTCATGGCAGTGGGTTGATCTCAGTGTGTTGCTGAATTAAGTCCTGGCTTTGTAAACAGCATGATGGTCTATTCTTTCCAAAATCTGTTCAGATTGAATCATAACCTGTCCTGAGTTGGACCCACAAGGATCATCAAGTCCAATGCCTGGCACTGCATAGCATATCCCAAGAATCCCATCATGTGCCTGAGAGTGTTGTCCAAATGTTTCCTAAATTCTGTCAGGGTTGGTGCTGTGACTACTCCTCTGGGGAGCCTGTCCCAGTGCCCAGCCACCCTCTGGGTGAAGAACCTTTTCCTGATATCCAGGTGGTGGGACAGTGGTGAAGGCTGGAGGGAACCATCCAGCCTTTTCTCCTGCAGAAGGGACATCCCCAGTGTCTGGACACCCATGTGGGAGATGGCTTAGAACAGCAGCACAGCCACCATTGTTTCCTTTCCTGAAGCTTCACAGCCCTCTCTAAAAGTCTTTCTCAATCTCAGCAAATCCCTTCCTACAGCAATGAGCCCCTCTTGCCATGCCAGCTGCTTCAGAGGCAGCTTGGGGAAGCATTTCCCCAGAGAAGGGGGGAGTGCACCTGGAGCCCAAATATTGCTCCCAGGCCCCAGCTTGGAGCAACCTTGGCTCTTTGTTAGCAGAGAGGTGGGTGTCATGGAGTAGCATGGATATGATGGGCTGGTGACCCAGAGCCATCCCTGCACTGGGCTGAAGCTCTGCTCCCTGTGGAGCAGATAATGGACCAGTGTTGGTCCCTGTGCCCAATTCTCTCCCCTGCCTGGGCACAAATGGGAACACATCCCTAAACCCAGCCCTGCAGAAGCAGTGAGTGTCCCCCCTCAGCCCCCAGGAAAAATCTCCTCTGGAGGGAGTGGGACAGTAAAGCAATGGGCTCTGCTGGGGAAAATTGTGCTGCAATAATGGAAAAAAAAAAAAAAAAAAGAAGCTTTTTTTTGGACTAATCCCTGTGCCAAACCACAGGAAATGTGAATGGAATACACAGGACACCCTTCAGTGTCCCATGTGTACCTGAAGGCTGCATTGTGCAGCAGGGAGGAGGAGAAGGCCATTGCACTGCTTGGTGTCCCAGTGTGGCTCTTCTCATGGGATGCTGGCACAGGGTCTCTTCCCACGCCTGAGGTCCTGTGTCCTACCCTGCCTCAGCTCCCCACAGCCAGGTGTGGCTCCATCTCCACTGCACTGAGCTCCTCCAGGCCCCTGCCATTTGAAGGGAGCACCTCACCCCCCCTCCATGCTTCCAACCAAAAGACAAAAATAAGAGGCACCAGCACCGGGCAGGATGGGCAGTGCCCCGGATAACTCCCAGCAGCTGCCTGCTGCCAACCGCGTCCCCGCTCTGCGCACATCTGAACTTCCCTGATGCCTTCTCATCTTTAATTAAGCACTTCCATCGGCTCAGCCTTCTTGCTGGATCTGAATTATTTTTTTTCACTGTAGCCATGGCAACGCTTCCCCTGGGCAGGCTGCGCTGGAGCCAGTGACAAACCCCATGTGTGGCTGTTTTGTTTGGGCCTGGAAACTTCCCTGCTATTTGGGAAAACTTGGGAAAAGAAAATCCTGCAACGAGCTGGTGAGCAGCAAGGGAAGCCAGGGTGAGAAATATGTTCTGGGTTGAGCATCCCCTCTATCCCCCAAGGAGCCCTGCTCCAGTGCGGATGGCAGAGCCTTGATCTGAGGATTCCTTGGTTTTTCCTCCAAAAGATGGCTGCAGTGTCCAAGTTTTTTGTCCTCACTCCAGCCATGGGTGCAAGTGACAGTCCTGCTGTGGCCATTGCATGGTGCCTTGGTGGTGGTGACACAGGAACTGCAATTGCCCCGCTCCTCCTGCCAGGACCAGCAAATCATGAGCTATGAAGCTGCTATGAGGCAGGGGGACAGTGACACAGATGTGGTGACATAGGGCATGGACATAGTGACTGGGCTAGGGCTCGGTGGCACAGGAAGGGATACAGGGCCTTGGGGAAGGAATGGAGTGACAGGCAGGAGGAGGCAGCAGGGCAGAGTGACAGGGCAGGGTTAGGTGTCAGGAAAGGGGTAGGTGACATTAAGCAGCGTGGGTGATGTGGGACAAGGATAAGTGGCACAGGGCAGGAATAGGTGGCACAGTAGATGTCATGGGGCAGCATAGGTGAGAGAGTAGGGTTAGGTGACAAGGCAGGGACAAGTGTCAGGGCACGGGCTGCCGACTCCAGTGCCCAGTGCTGGTCCCAGTGTCCCAGTATCCTGGTGTCCAGGTATCGCAATGTCCTGGTATTCCGGTGTCCTAAAGTCCTGGTATGCCGATGTCCCGGTGTCCCAGTGTCTCAGTATCCTGGTGTCCCAATGTTCTTGTTTCCCGATGTTCTGGTGTCCTGATATCTCAATATCCCTCTGTCCTGATATCTGGGTATCCTTCTGTCCCGCTGTCCCTCTGTCTGGGTATCCAGGTGTCCGGGTGTCCTGGTGTCCCCCTGTCCCAGTATCTCGGTGTCCCAATGCCCGGGTGTCTCCCTGTCCCAGTGTCCCGGTGTCCCTCTGTCCGGGTGTCCCGGTGTCCCCCTGTCTGGGTGTCCCGGTGTCCGGGTGTCCCCCTATCCCAGTATCCCGGTGTCCGAGTGTCCCCCTATCCCAGTATCCCGGTGTCCCGGTGTCCGGGTGTCCCCCTGTCCCGGTATCCCGGTATCCCGATGTCTCTCTGTCCGGGTGTCCGGGTGTCCCCCTATCCCAGTATCCCGGTGTCCCGGTGTCCGGGTGTCTCCCTGTCCCGGTATCCCGATGTCTCTCTGTCCGGGTGTCCGGGTGTCCCCCTGTCCCGGTATCCCGGTATCCCGGTGTCTCTCTGTCCGGGTGTCCGGGTGTCCCCCTATCCCAGTATCCCGGTGTCCCGGTGTCCGGGTGTCCCCCTGTCCCGGTATCCCGGTATCCCGGTGTCTCTCTGTCCGGGTGTCCCCCTGTCCCGGTATCCCGGTATCCCGGTGTCTCTCTGTCCGGGTGTCCCCCTGTCCCAGTATCCCGGTATCCCGGTGTCTCTCTGTCCCGGTGTCCCCCTGTCCCGGTATCCCGGTGTCCCGGTACCCGCTGCCCCCCGTGCCGGGCCGGTGTCCCGGGGCGGCAGCGCCCTCTGGCGGCGGCGGGCGGCGCGGCGGCGGCGGATATAAAAGGCGGCTGCGGGCGGCGGCGGGATCGGGAGCGGCGGGATCGGGAGCGGGATCGGGAGCGGGATGGCCGGCCCGCAGCAGGCCCCGCACCTCCACCTGGCCGAGCTCACCGCCTCCCAGTTCCTCGACATCTGGCGGCACTTCGACGCGGACGGTCAGTCCCGGGGCGCGCGGGACACTTCGCTCCTCAAAAAACCGGCGGGGAGGGCAGCGGGCTGAGCATCCCTGGGGGCACGGGGCTGCAGGGGGGGTGGTGAAGAGTCCCTGGACATCCCGGAGGAGAGGATAGAACCTCCACCGCCGCAGCCTGGGGGTAACGGTGAGCCCCCGGGGTGATGGAGAGCCCCCGGGATGCAGAGACTCCAGGATGGAGAGTCTCCGGGGTGATGGAGAGTCTCCGGGGCGCAGCCCCGTAGGTTGAAGCTCCGGGATCGGGGAAGCGATCGGTCCCCCAGGATCTCCCCGTCGGGAAAGGACGGGGAGCCCTAGAACTGGACCCCGCTGGGAGCCCTCAGCCCATGGGACGCTGAGCCCGGGATATCCCGAGTCTCCTTGGCACGTCCCCCGGGTGCCTAGAGACCTGGGATTCGCTCGGGGCTGATGTCACCTCTGGGTGCTGCTCTGGGGGTCTTGCCCTTCCCGGGGTGCTCAGTGTCCACTCTCGGTCCCCTCCGTCTCCCCGCCTCGGGAGTGCCCCACACTTGGTACCTGGAGGAATGGGGGCAGCGCGGCCACCAGATTGGCCCCAGGGCCACCCCCTTGCCAGGGGTGACAGGGTGGGTGTCCCACGCCTGGGGCAGGCTTAGGAGCGGTCCCTCCTCGTCTGGAGTGCTTGTTCTCTGCCTGCCTGCTCCCCAACCTCACAAAACCTTTCCCTGGAGATGCTGTGGCAAAAACTGTATCCACTATGGGGATGTCACCTTCCCACGGAGTCATATCTGGGCAGGACATCCCTGTACCACTGTCAGCCCCCCCCCCAAAAAAAAGGGGGGGGGCGCAGGGAATGCAAAACCCAGCATTGTTTTGTGGGGAAACAGTTTCTTCCAGCGCTGCGATGCCGTGAAGGAGGCTCAGCCCCCTGGGAACAGCAGCCCAGGGGAAAGCTCCTGTCCTTCACTGAGTCTCCTGTTCCTGCAGGGAGGTTTGGGGACCAAAAACCTCCTGGGAACTGCGTCATGCAGCGTCCCCAACTGCGCTGCTGGAACTGGAGCTCAGCTTGCTCCTGACTGCATTTTGGGGTTCCCCCCCTGCAGCCTCACAGCATCAGGACACAGACACAGGTCCCTGTCACTGCTGGAGCTGGCACTGGAGCAGCAACCAAGGGGTTGGGAAGGTGGCACTCCAGTGGGAGTGGGCAGCTCCTGATGTGGCTGTCCAGCTGCCTCCCTGCAGCGCGTCCAACTGCGCCCTTGGATGTGCTCTGTCATCTCCAAAACACAGCGGCAGGCACGGATCCAGCTTGGCCCACGGCCCCCAGGCAGGGCAAGGCTGGCGAGCTGCGGCACGGCAGGTGCCCAGGAGAGGAGGGACTCAGGCATCGGGAAAGAAGGTGGCCTTGACAAGGACAATGCTCAGCTGCACCAGGCAGGAGCTCCAACAGCCCTGGCTGCTTCCCTGTGCCAGTGGAGGAGCCTGGGGTTCATTCCCCTGTGCATGGGACTACTTCGCCCAAGCTCATCCCTGCATTTAAACCCCTTCAATGTGGTTTCCATGCCTTGAGCTGCTTCCCCTCAAGGCTTGTCATGCCCCAGAGATGTCCCCTCGGATGTCTTTGATGTCCTCACTTTACCAGCCACAGCTGCCCCGAGGCTCCGAGGTGGAGCTGCATGGACTGGCTGTGGCTCTCCAGAGGGGATTTTCCATGACACTTCACATCCCGCTGCTCTGCGGACACGGATCAGACCTGTCCAAGCTGCTGCTTGGAGGAAGCCAAGCTACTGGCCACAGCTTTTCTCCACCTTATTCTTTATTCCCAGCTTAAACTCCTGTTGATTTTTCTTTCTTCCCCAACTGAATTCAAAGCCGCTTGGGGTTCTTCTGCACCCAGAAAAGCAAAGCCCCTGGGAAGAGTAGTTGAAAGCCAAGTACCTCAGTGGCTCACGCCAGCACCCCAATATCACCCAAGCCCCTCATCCCCTCCTGGGAAGGATGCTGCTCATCCATTGGGATGTGGTCACCAAAGAGGAAGGTACTCTGGGACTCCCCCAGTGCTTCGAGCTAGGATGTGGATGGGTTATTCCCAGCTGCTGCGTTGCAGTGGGCAGTAGATGCTGCCAGGGAGCCTGCAGGTGATAATGCCGAAGGTGGCGCAGAGCAGGGAGCTGTGGTCCAAGCCTCTGGAGGAGCACTCCTGGGGGAAATGTTCACAAGGAAGAGCTCTGGCTATCCCTCAGCCAGGCACTTCAGAGGAAAGGGCAACATCCCTCTGCTGTGTCCAGATGTTCTTGGAAGGGAGGATTTCTGGCAGGGAAGTGACACCTTGCCTGACAGCACCATGGAGTCAGTGTCTTCACTGCTGTCCCCAGCCGTGATGTGACCCTGCTGCGTCCAGGCACAGCAGCCATCCCCCAAAGCCACCAAAGGCCAGCACTATGGGAGCTGTGTGTGGCTGAGCCGTCGAGCATCCCGCAGGCAGGGCAAGGCTGTGGATACCCCGGGTTCCAGAGGAACCACATCTCAGCACAGATACTGGCAGTGAGAGGTTTGAGGTACACAGGACAGGGATATTTTGGAGCTCCTGGCCACGCAGGAGATTGGCAGTGGGGTCACCCCTTCCTGGGGCTGATCCTGCACCCAGGATGTGCCGGGTGCCTTGCCTCTGCTGCCCATTTGCCCTTGTGGCCCCCACAGGGGGTTGAGAGGAGACAGTCCTCAGTGGGAGATGCTTGCACGGGATGGCGTGCCTTTATTTAAGGAATCTGATTGAAGCATCAGATACAGAAAATGCAGCAAAGACCAAGATGAACAAAGTCTCCTGTGCCCTACAAATGAGTGCAAGGAACAAGTCCAGGGCTGTGTGTCATCTGGGCAAATTTGGGCATCACCAGTATGTGTGACATTGGCTGGTGTTTTTCTTGCTGCCATAGTAGCCTTGGAGCCACGTCCTGGTGCAGAGGGAACAAGCACAATGTCCCCTGGGAGCATCTGTCCCTCTCCTCCGGTGCTCTGACACTGTGGAAGTCTTATTGCATTTTTTTCCTTCCTCAGGAAATGGCTACATTGAAGGCAAAGAGCTGGAAAATTTCTTCCAGGAGCTGGAAAGTGCAAGAAAGGGAGCGGGTGTGGTAAGAGCATCTCCTGGTTTTGCTCCCTTCTTCCCTCCCACCCAAAGATTCACGTTCATGTCGGCCCCATCTCCTTTGGGCAACCGATGAGCGGGACTGGGGTTCCTCTGGGAGGAAACAGGAGAACACCAACAGAGGCAATGGGGAAAATTGCCTCTCCTTGCTGGCAGGACTCAAAGAAGGACAATTTGGGTGACAAGATGAAGGAGTTCATGCACAAATACGACAAAAATGCAGATGGCAAAATCGAGATGGCAGAGGTGAGCAGTGCTGGACCTGACAAACCCTGGGTTGTCCGTGTTCCACCCCCATGCTCATGTTTCCCCTCCACCATTCCATCCTGCCTGTGTTCCCCACAGCTGGCCCAGATCCTGCCCACGGAGGAGAATTTTCTGCTGTGTTTCCGCCAGCATGTGGGCTCCAGTTCAGAGTTCATGGAGGTGAGTGGGACAGGCTGTGCTGGGGGATCCCCAAGGAATTCAATCCAGCTCCATCATGGGAAAACAACTGGGAGCTTGAACTGTCCAAACCTTCCCGGGTCTCCCCAAAACTCTCGGCATTAATTCAGCACTGGGAGGCAGTGCTGGTTTAGGGAAGAGCAGGAGTGTGGTGAGTTTTCCCAGTTCTCAGCACTCCTTGGACACTTCTCAGGGCAGCCGGGTGCCTCATCCCAGCCTCCAGGCAAGGTGAGCTGCAAGGATTTGGGGCTTTTTTGTAAGAATTGCAGATGGGGAATAAAACATAGCTGGGGGTGAAAGGGAATGTGCAGCATCCTGTAGAGGAAGGAGCTTTTACAGGGAAACTGAAACCTGGGTGGAGGGGAAGGCTGAAAGAAGAGCACCCTGTGACATGGTGGCAGGGGGAGGGGGGGGGGTGTAAGCAGGCACTATTGTTTAATTGGAGAAAGCAATTAAATATTATTAAATATTAAAGCCTGGTCTTGCATACTGACATGAGGATAAAGGCGCTTGAACTCTTGGTGTGGGGCTGAACAAAAGCATCCAGCCACATGGGAGAGCAGGTGACACCAGTGGGAACTGTGAGATGGTCTCATCTCCTTTAGGGTGGTGGGGGACACTCAGCAGAAGTTTATGGGGGGGACGCACACATGTCAGGGGGGAGTGGGGGACACGAGTCCCTGCAAAGGCTGATGGCAGTCCCTCCACAGGCTTGGCGCAGGTATGACACGGATCGCAGTGGCTACATCGAAGCCAACGAGCTCAAGGTGGGCTGTGGGCATAGGGTGAGCTGGGCTGGGTCCCTGCCAGTGGGACATCCCTGCTGGGACAGCTGGGGATGGGGACAACGAGCAAAACCCTCCCCTCCTAGGGCTTCTTGTCGGACCTGCTGAAGAAGGCGAACCGGCCCTATGATGAGCCCAAGCTGCAGGAGTACACACAGACCATTGTAAGTGGCACCTGGGGCACTGTGCCCCCACTGGGGGTCTCAGCACCCCAGGGGGGTGGCATGCAGGGGAGGAGGAGGTGATGGGTGACAGGGCACTGTTTGTATCCCAACAGCTGCGGATGTTTGACATGAACGGTGATGGGAAGCTGGGTCTCTCCGAGATGTCCCGGTAAGGTCATGGGCAGCGAGAAGGAAGAGCTGGGGAAGGAAAGACACCTGAAATGCTCGTATTTCGAAAGAGTCTGCTCCAGCTTCCAGGGAAAACTGTTTTCCTCTTTAATTTACTCATGTTTCTGAGCAAAACATCACTGTGATTTAAGAAAGTGTCTTTTTCTGGCTGCTTCCCGCTCTTCCCTGCCCTTCTTGTTTTTCAGACTTTTGCCTGTGCAAGAAAACTTTCTTCTGAAGTTTCAGGTAACACAATACTACTCCCTACTGCTGATAATAACAACAAAAGCAACCCATTCCCATTGCTTGTAACTCCAACCCCTCTCTCATACCCTGGTGTCCCTTGTCACTTCCCAGGGAATGAAGCTGTCCTCGGATGAGTTCAATGCCATCTTTGCCTTCTACGACAAGGTAGGGAGCTGGCTCATGCCAAACCATCCCAAATAAATATAACTTGCCAAAAAATAACCCAAATCATGTGGGTTTGGTTGGGGCAATTCCCTGCTCTGGGGTGAGAGAACTAGGTTTACCTCTGGCTGTGCTGGGTGAAAGTCTGGGGATGCCCATGTCCAAGGGGGAACTGAGGGGCTTGTGTCCTTCCTGCTGTTGATGTCCCTACCACACTGTCCAGGATGGAAATGGCTTCATTGATGAGAATGAGCTGGATGCACTTTTGAAAGACCTGTACGAGAAGAACAAGAAAGTAAGTGGGGGCAGAGCTTGAGTGCCAGCCCCCAAGCCCCCCCAGTTCCTTCTCCCCTCTCCCAGCAGCATCTTTCCATGTCCATGCTCCATGGGGACCAGGAGTTGCTGGTCTGGGTCCTGACCCTGCATCCTCATGGGAAGCTGCACTGGAGCTGGGGGGAGTGTAATCTCAGCCTGGAGGTACTCCCCAGGGAGAAAGGGGATGCCCACCTTCTCTGCCCCCCATGCCTTGCAGGAGATGAACATCCAGCAGCTCACCAACTACAGGAAGAGCATCATGAACCTCTCCGATGGGGGCAAACTCTACCGCAAGGAACTGGAGATGGTGCTCTGCAATGAGCCCCCCATGTAGGACCCCCATACACACAGCCCACGCTCCTCCTCCCCTAAAACAAGCACAAGGGGGAGCCCCCATCACTGCAGAGCTCCCCCAACAGCTCTTGGGTTTGCTGTAGGTTGCTAAAATCCCATTTGGGGGGGGAAACTTTTTTTTTCCATCTGCCTGGTTTGTTTAATTATATGTTTGGGTTTTTTTCTTTGTGGGGGTGTTGTTTTCATTCCTTTGATCTCTTGAGTTTTTATCATTTACCAAAGAACAGTTTACTAATAAATTCAAGTACTGCTAGACTGGAGTCCCTATTTCTCAATCCCATGGTGGGCTGTGGGGTGACAGGGAGGAGGGGGACATCCCTACACTCTGATCCCACAGATGACGTGGCTGCTGGGTGGGGAAGAGAGATGGAGCATTTAGCATGGAATGAGGGTCACTGAAAATCCCTGGGGAGCAGAGTGCAGGCAGGCTGGGTGGGGACACTGTACCTCCCAGTCACCTCTCCCAGTCACCCCTCCCAGATCCTGCGAAAGTCTCTGGGACATCCCAAGGGTTGTTTCCTCCACTCCCAGTTTTGGAAACCAGTCCCATTGTGATGATGCTGGTAGAGTCCCAGTACAACCTTTCCCACTCCTGTATGATCCAGTGTGGCCCAGTTGAGGCCTGCATGGCCCAGTATGGTGCAGTGCAGTCCCTTCTGGACATGTACAGCCCAGTACAACCCTGTACAGCCCATTATGACCCAGTACAGTCCCACATAGCCCAGTATGGCCCAGTACAGCCCTGTATATCCCTCTGTGGCTCAATATATTTCAGTATGGCCCAGTACCGCACTATACAGACCTGTGTGGTGTTGTACAGTCCTATATAGCTAAGCACAGCCCAGTACAGACCTTTACAGTTCCACATAGCCCTGTACACCCCAGAATGGCACAGGGTAACCAAGTGCAGCCCAGCATGGCGCAGTACAGTCCTGCACAGTCCTGTACAGCTCCATATGGTCAAGTAGAGCCCTGTATATCCCCGAAGAGTCCCATATGGTGTGTTACAATCCTGTATAGCTCACTGTGGCCCAAGACTGCCTTATGTAGACTTGTATGGCTCCATATGGTGCAGTGCAGTCCTACACAGCTGAAGTACAGCACTGTACAGCCTAGTATGGTGAAGTACCATCCTGTATGTCCCAGTATGACCAAGCACAGCATGGTAAAAGATGGTCCAGCACAGCCTAGTATGGCCCACCATGTCCTAGTTGAGTTCTCCATATGCCAGTACAGCCTACATATATACAGCACAGTATAGTGTAGGACAGCCCAGTACAGCCAGTATGGCCTGGTACAAGATGTCCCAGTACAGCCTAGCATGGTCCACTACATCCCAGTCGAGTCCTGCATATCCCCGTACAGCCCAGCACCGCCCAACACCGCCCAGCCCAGCACAACACAGCCCAACCCAGCCCAGCCCAGCTCAGCCCAGCCCAGCCCAGCTCAGCTCAGCCGAGCCCAGCCGAGCCCAGCCGAGCCCAGCCGAGCCCAGCCCAGCCCAGCCCAGCCCAGCCCAGCCCAGCCCAGCCCAGCATCACCGCGGACCGAGCGGGCGGGCGGCTGCACTGACCGGTAGCGGCCGCCAGGGGGCAGCGCCGGCAGTGCCCGGCGCGCTGCGGCGCATGCGCGGGGCGGAGCGCTCAGCCGGCGGCCGTGGTAAGAAGTGCCCGCCCGCCGCCGTCACCGCCGCCGCTGCCGCCATGGCGCTCCTGCACAGCCGCCGGCTCCTCGCCGCCCCGCGCCTCGCCGCCGCCGCCTCCCGCGCCAGGTGAGGGCTGAGAGGTGGCTCAGCCCCTGGGGCCGCACGCCGGTGTCGGCGGAGGGGTTTTCCCGCGGCTGAGCCCCGCTCCGAGGTGGCGGTGGGGGGAGGCTGCAGGGAGCGGATCTCCCCGTGCGGCAGCGGGTGACGCCGCGCTGGGGAAGGGGGTTGCCGGGGGGACGGACCGCGCTCGGATTGGCTGGGGAGGGGGATCCTCGCCCTCTGATTGGCTGCGGCCCAGCCCGGCGCCCCCCGCCTGCCCTTGAGGCGCCGCCGTGGAGGGCGCGTAGGCACCGGGGAGCCCCGGGGAACGGGGCCGGGGGGAGCCTGTGCCTCAGCGACGGGCTGGGGACACCCTGTGCCTTCACCGATGGCTTGGGGACACCCTTTGCCTTAAGTGATCGGGCCGGGGTGTTGCTAGTGGTGTACACTGTGCTGCAGGGCACGAATGATGTGGTCGGTGAGAGGCTGGACGTGTCCCGGCCATGTGCGCTCGCAGCGCAGAAACCAACCATGTCCTGGGCTGCATCACCGGCAGCGTAGGCATCAGGTAAAGGGAGGGGATTCTGCCCCTCTGGTCTGCTCTGCTGAGACCCCCCCTGCAGCCATGCACCCACCTTTGGGACCTCAGGACAGGAAGGACGTCGACCTGTTCAAGCAAGTCCAGAGGAGGCCACGAAGATGATTAGAGGAATGGAGCACCATTTCTGTGGGGAAAGGCTGAGTGAAAGAGCTGAGGTTGTTCAGCCTGGAAGAGAGAAGGCTTCGGGATGACCTAATTGTGGTCTTCCAGTATCTAAAGGGGATACAAGAGAGCTGGAGAGGGACTTTTGACAAGGGGTGTGGAGTGGCACACCCATGGAGTGCCAGGACAAAGGGGAATGGATTTAAATTGGCAGAGAGCAGGGTTAGATTAGATATTAGGAACAAATTCTTCCCTGTGAGGGTGTTGAGGCCCTGGCACAGGTTGTCCAGAGAAACTGTGCCTGTCCCATTCCTGGAAGTGCTCAAGGCCAGGTTGGACCGGGCTTGGAGCATCCTAGTCTAGTGGAAGGTGTCCCTGTCTATGGCAGGGGTTCGGACAAGGTAATCTTTCAGGTCTCTTACAATCCAGACCATTCCAGGATTCTCTGTGCTGTGAAATGGGGCTGAGATGGTGCTGTCTGGCTGCCCTGTATAGTGGGAAAAGGCACCTCTGCACTGTGCAGTGGGCCTGCGGATCATGCACGGTGCAGCAGGTCTGCAGTTACCACACGATCCATGGAGGCTGGCTGTGCCCTCATGGATCCCAGGATCCATGGGAGTAGTGCTGGCTGTGCCTTCGGGTACAAACCCTGGCAGGAGCAGGGTGGGAGTGACCATGTTTCTGTGAGGACCAGTCCTGCACTGGCAGCTCTGGATTCTGCTGTCTCTGGTCAGCAGAGGTTTGGATAGAAGGATGCTACACAGCTGCTGGAGCTGTGTGAAAAGCCCAGAACAGTTTCCTCGAAGTACAGCTGAGCTGAGAGCCACGGGGCTGGGAACATCACTGAGACTACATGGCCAAGAAGCAGAGTGTGCAGAGGGATCTAGATGAGGCCTTGCTGCTTTCCAGAACCCTTTGATTCCTGGCCCTCACTAGTGGGGAGGTCTCTAAGGAACAGTTTCCAGCCTACATCAGAGGAGGAAAGCAGTGAGGTTTTCTTTAATCCCCATTCCAGCAGTCACTACTGCTTCTAAGCCAGGCTTCTGGCTCTTCTCGGCAGGGACTGAAGAGCAGCTGTCTAGAACTTGTGTTTGTGCCCATGGACTGTAACAGGCTGTGAAAAGTATGGAGCCTGCTGGCATAAGCTTTGCTTTTCTCAAGCTTGTTATACAGCAAACTATAAATTACTAAATTGCATTGAGGTCACCCAAGAGAGGTTGTTAAGTTTTTTAAGTAAGAAGCCTCTGTGCACACCCCCCTTTTCCTGTTCAGGAATTGTGGCTTATTATGCAACAAGGAAAGCCAAGCACTGATTAGGAGTTTCTGTTTCCTTATCTTTGGCAATATAATGTGATGCCCCAGCTGCTGCCTTTGTTATGTGCTGAGAATGCTCTTTTCTGAAAGCAGAATAAAGATGAAGAGATAGGAAATGGTTAAAACTGCTCCGTTGACACACAAATGCTAATTAGGGTGATAACTCAGTCTGCTGCTCTGATGTATCACAAGACAGCTATTTAAATACTTTTCTTGGTGTAAAGCTTACCCGAAGCTCATTGGGACAAGGAATTTGTAGGCTTGAAAGGCTCTGTAGTAGCCAGCAGCCTGTTGGCATTGTTCTTCTGTAAATATTTGCTATAGATGTGGTTTAGGTACAGCCTGACAGCCTTTGGCCCCTCTGCTCCGGCTTGCAGAACTGCTGTGGGGGCTTTGGCAAAGCTTCTGAAATCCAGTATCTTATGTGGCTGTACCTCAGGGAATGTGGGCTGGCCTCTCCACAGTGGAAACGTTCACTGGGCTTGTAAATTCTTGCTCTCCGGGCTTGGCTTGAGTCCTTAAGCACTTCTTAGGCCTGTGCACTTGAGGCGTAAGTTTCACATATATTTTTGAAAGGTGTTGCAAATTTATGCAGTTCCTGGTGCATTTTCCCACCCTCTGTCCCACTGCACTTGCAGCTGAGGGTTAAACCAGCTCAGAAGACCAGCGTGGCTGAGGAGTACTGAGACTATTTGGATACCAGCTCTGACAAGCATCTTAACTCTGACTGGGCCTTCTGTGTTGAAGCTCTGTAGCTAAAGAATGTGCTTCCTTTGACTTACACTGAGTATCCCTCGGGTAGGTCAACCCCAGCTTAAGTTTACCTCTGGTTACTTTTCTGCGCTGAATACCTCTGGCCTGGCAGAGATGCGCAGTTTATAGCTTTGACCTTTATTCAAGCCCAATGTTCTTTTAATTGCTCAAAATAAAATACAAGGCAGTGGAGGGACAACAACAATAATGTGGTAGCAGTGTCTTAGGGTTTGTGGCTTTGGACCCCTACTAGATCTCTTTTCCCCATTCCCCTTTTGGAAAGCTTTGCCTCTGTGATCTTTGGTATCCTGATGTGTTTGGACAACTCAGCCTAGACTTTTTTCTCCTGTCTCCCTGCAAGCTCACCTCCCTGGAAACACCAGAGGAGTCTTGTTTCACCTGGAAATAGTCATGTTGAGAATAGGAAATTAAGTCCTAACCATACCCTTTGGTGCCTTAAGCCAACGCAAAAACCGGATCAGAACAAAAGTACTTAACTCTCTGGAGCGCTGCAGCTTAGGTAAATGCCCGCAGGATCAGCATGAATTGCAGTATGTTAAAACTCAATGACCTGCCTAAGCCTTAGCAGGATCGGGACCTAAATACCCCATACTGTAAGCTGCTTGGGGAAAAGCCCAGCAGAAAGGTGCTGTCACCATCTCCAGAGTAGCAGCTCTTTAAAATAGATGGCCAGGCTCCTGCAGCCCTTGATACCGAAGTAATCCTAGACCAGGTAAACTGCAGAGAGACACACTACTGCACACTGTTCCTCTCCTTCCCTGCCTCTCCACTGCCAGGAACACATTGGGAGGGGTTTGTCCAAAGCCCCTGAACCTGCAGCTAGAGTTTGCTCTGGCAGTCCCTTTGACGTGCTCTGCTTGGATTGGTTCCCCAGGTCACTCCCTCCACACTAGGTGTAGCCCCTGTCCCTCTCTGGAGGGGGTGTGTTGATGGCATGACTGACTCATCCTTCTTTCCAAGCTAATCCTATACTTAAAAGGTAATTAAGACTGGTTAGTGGTCTAAAAAACATTAAGCACATCTTCCATGTTTACCTCAGGTGTCTCTACCTCTTCCTCAAACCCTGTCAAAAGGAGAAACAGGCTTTTTTTAAAATTTGCAAGTAGTGTACAGATGGGAAGAGCAGTTAGTCTGAAGAAGGCAAATGATGTTTGGGACTCCATGAAATGGAATCTACATATATGGGACAGTGCAAATTTTTTCTGTAGTGAGTAAACTTGGCCAAAATGAACCTAAAACAGGGACAGATTGGAGAGGAAAGATGATCTTGTGAATTCTGCTGATCAGTTGCTGAGCTTCCTTAACCCGCCTGGTGCCACAGATCTGTATCTGCCTACAGAGTTCTGCAGTACACACTCAGCAGGAGTTCTGGCTGGCCCTGGGCTGGCTCCAGACTGCCTGCATTGCCTGGGGCAGGGACCAGCCCCAGGACAGCATTCCCAAGTTGGGAAAGGATCTTATCAGATGAGGTAGCCTTTCCTGGGCTCCAAAGCTTAGTAAAGTTGTTATGTCTCTCTGTCTGTGTGCTTCTCCGTCAGCAATGGAGGCTTGAGTTCTGTCCTCCAGGAGATAAGCCCAATCTACTTTGTCTTGCACCCTTTGTTCCTGACTAAGCTGGGGGACCTGGGTAGGTGCCTGTGGTGAGTCAGGACACTCAGAGCTGCATGCAGTGCCTTCAGGAGGGGGCTGTGACAGCCACAGCTCTCTGCCAGGCAGGTTAAAAACACCACACTGCTGCTCCTGCGCTGTCTGCAGGCCTGCAAAGCCTGGACGTGGGACAGGGCAGAGACTGTGGCCAAAGGAAATAACAGGTTTCTTTTTATAGCATGGTCTGCTCTGCCCTTGACATTAAGAGAGCCTCTCCATCTTCAGGGTGTGCTGCCAGCAGGGCAGAGGCAGGTGGCTCCTTGTGCTGGGGGAACACAAAGCTCCTCCTGATGCAGGGAGGTTTTGTGCTTGACAGGAGGGGAAGGGTCTTCGCATCAGAGCTTGTCACTTGTCACACAGGGAAGAAACTCTGTGATTTCCTGGAAAACAGCATTTGTCTACAACACATGGGGAGGCAGAGTTTGTAGGGCAAGGAGTGGAAATATCTTTGTTCTGTCAGCCAACGTTGAGAGAAAAACAAATTAGTTTTCATGTACTAGAGTCTTTCCAGGAGTTTGGAAGAGACTCCATATTTATGCTTTGTGCAATTGCCCGAGTCTGGCCAAGGTTCCCTGGAGGGGAATAACCTGTGCAATCCCCGTGCAGGTTCTGGGCACTTGTCCAGAGCATATGAGTTCAAGGCTTCAATTTCTTGGGCTCTTTGTGGTGTTAGCACATAGGGCAAACAGGAGCATTTCAACATGCTAATTGGCTGACAGGAAGTCAGTTATCTTCAGCCACAATGAACTGAGGCTCTTTACCCATTCTGCAATGTATGATGTGACTTAAATGGTTTGGTTTTTTGGGTAATTCTCTGAACACTATTTGTACCTTTTTCAGTGGTTTTAAAGACAAGATTTCCCTTGAGGGTTTCTGTTGGTGCACATCTCTGCCCAGTTCTCAAGCCTCATGCTTAGCTTCTTGTTTCTCCCTTTAGCTCATGGTGGTCCCATGTGGAGATGGGTCCCCCCGACCCCATCCTGGGGGTGACAGAAGCTTACAAGCGCGACACCAACTCCAAGAAGATGAACCTGGGTGTGGGGGCATATCGGGATGACAACGGGAAGCCGTATGTCCTAAACTGTGTTCGCAAGGTGAGCTGGGGGGCTGGATGCTGAGCAGAGCCAGATCTAGGTGCCAGGTACCCTGAGGGAGTCAGGGAGGGGGAAGGTCACTAAGCAAGTTTTGTCTGCTGATCCTTAAAATAAGCTTTGTCTCTAACAGAGTAGGACAGTATTCCTGTATGTCTCCCCCAACAGGACTAATGCTTTTGACACATGACAGAGCTGTTAAGTAGTACAGGACAAAATAAGAAATACATGTCCTGTTCCCATTCAGGTAAATGTAACTTGTTGCTGACTTCTATGAGCCCTGCAATGCACCTGTTCTCTGAACTTCAAGGTGTTTCTTGAATAGGCTGATGTTCTTTAGGGCAGCCCACAAGGGAGAAAGGAGCTGACATTGGCCCCTTAGTGGATTAGTCTTAGAAATTCTGCTGAGCCGATGTTGCCAGTTTCTCTATAAGCCAGTTGAAAACTCCAGCCCGGGGAGCTGTGTGTGGACGTTGCCCTTGAGGGGATTATGGAGTCTTTTAGGGCTGTCGGGGTAGAAATAGGTTGTTAAATATCTGGGAGCTGACACATGCATTGATTGGCTGCACTGCCTTTTCCATGTGTCTCATCAGTGTGGGGTTTAAAGCCATCCCTTGCCCTTCCTCTCTCTGTGCAGCTGGGTCACAACCAGGGAGCCTGGATGTTGTCACAGGGATAGTTTCCTGGTGGTATGTGAATGCTGCCAGGGTCTGTGCCACTTCCAGCATGACAAGGCCCTGCAAAAGGTTTGCTACCCTACCTGGTTTGGAGATGTCCCCTATGTAGAGATAATATCTACCTCTCAGTAGCACTCAAGTCTTGTTTTCCTGCAGGGCAATTCCTCCTTGGGTAAAGTGTGTGTTCTTGTGAAGCAGTATTGACTTGTAATGGGCTGGAAGTGGTGCTCTTTTCTGGTGCCAGGTTTCCTTGGCTCCACTGTACCAACGCTATCACCCACTGAGGGCTCTGGCTGTGGGGTTTTATCTGAAATGTTTACTGCTGCCCCTTGCTTGGAATGAGCCCTGCAGAGAAACTCCTGTAAACCAACCTTTGCCCCTTTCGAGCAAGCAAATGTGCAGAGAAGTGACCTTCATCTGTCCATCATTCTCTCCATGGTGGTGCCTTCCTTGCTGAGCTTGTGTCCTCCCTTCCAGGCAGAGGCCATGATAGCATCCAAGAAGATGGATAAGGAGTACTTGCCCATCGGGGGACTAGCGGATTTCACCCGGGCTTCTGCAGAACTGGCTCTGGGGGAAAACAGTGAGGCTTTCAAGAGTGGCCGGGTAAGGAGAGGCCGGGACACAGGGGGCAGGGAGAACATGCGGTTGGTATGTGGGTGCTCAGCAAATGTGGAAGAACTGGTGGGGTATTGATGCTTCTGAGTTGTGGGCTGGCTGGGCCCAAGGATCACTGCTTCCTCTGAAGGCTGAGGTGAAACAGCCCCATCCAAGGAGGAGATTTAACTTTGCCAGGGGGCCCAGTTCCCTGCCCTGGAGCTGGAGCTGCTGACCCCTGTGGTCCCTCCAGCCCCTTGTCCCTGTTTTGGTGTGCTGCTGCCAGTGCTGACATACGTGACTGTGCTCTCCCTGTAACACAGCATGGCTACTCAGATATTGTTTTTCTTTCTTTGCAGTATGTTACTGTGCAGGGTATTTCTGGGACTGGATCTCTGCGAATTGGAGCCAACTTTTTGGTGAGTGCCTGGCCAGCAGTGGAAGGAAAGGATATATTTTGACCAGAGCTGAATTTTTAGGGTTTTCTAACTGCTTGAATGTATTCAGCCTGTTTGAACATTCTGTCTTTCTATTGATCAGCAACGATTCTTCAAAGCCAGCCGTGATGTGTATCTACCCAAACCGTCCTGGGGCAATCACACTCCCATTTTCCGTGATGCTGGCATGCAGCTTCAGGCTTATCGCTACTATGACCCCAAGACGTGCAGCCTTGACTTCTCTGGAGCCATGGATGACATTTCCGTGAGTTGCCTTCCATGCCTGGAAGTAGGGAGGTCATGTGGGGAAAAGGGTGGTGATCTTACTTTACCCTATATGTGACGATGCAGCATGAAGCTGTGTCAGGGGAGGTTTAGTCTGGATGTTAGGAAAAGGTTTTTCACCCAGAGGGTGGTTGGGCACTGAAACAGGGTCCCAACAGGGAAACAAGGTCATGGCACCAGGTCTGCCAGGGTTCAAGGAGTGTTTGAACAACTCTGGGACATAGTGTGGTTCTCAGTGTTGTCCTGTGCAGGGCCAAGGAGTTGGACTTCTTATGGGTCTATTCCAGCTTGGAATATTCTATCATTCTGTGATGCCTGAAGGCGTTAAATCGAGGCTAGAAGCCTCACAGAGCTCATCTAAGCTGTCTCATCTGTTGAGGAGAGTGCTCTGACATCACTGATGATTCATTCTCTGTAACATCTTGCTTAGAAAATTCCAGAGAAGAGCATCATCCTTCTACATGCCTGTGCTCACAATCCCACTGGAGTGGATCCCCGGCAGGAGCAATGGAAGGAGTTGGCAGCTATGGTGAAGGTAAACAATGTTTTAGGGGTCTGTGCCATTCCTGGGAAAACCACGTCTCTGGCCTTTATGGGTGGCACCTGGTTTTCACTTCACTAAAGGC
Organism: Chamaea fasciata; assembly: GCF_029207755.1. Lineage (NCBI taxonomy): Eukaryota > Metazoa > Chordata > Aves > Passeriformes > Sylviidae > Chamaea > Chamaea fasciata. Next base: position 9,591,805 of record NW_027094097.1, read on the forward strand.
TTCACCCTTCCCTGAAGCCAGGAAGGGTGTCATGTTCCTGACAGGAGCCTGCGAAATGCACCCAGAAAGCTTCTAGCTGACCATTGGGCTTTCTGCTGGCACCTTCCCAGGAAGCTGGAGTAGGGAGATCTGAAAGGAGAGCAGCAGGGTTGAAAGCATGAGCTGTGATTGCTGTAGCAGAGCACCCAGTGCTGGTGTATTAAAAATGCTGGAAGGGCTCTCACATGCCTGGTGTCTCCTTGCAAGCTTCAGCTGGAAATAGACAGAGACAGGTTCTACCTTCTCCGCCTTCCTGCTGCTCCATCAAGCCTATAGCCAGTGAAATTTAACTTGGAGATACTTGGCCTTAGTAGGGTTCTGAGAATTGGTAGATATCAAAGTTATCTCTGTGGCCTACAGAAGGGAAGATCTCCTGACTAAGGGACAGAGCATCTGGGGTATCTGCCTAGCTAACTATAGGTGATTTTCCTGGAAACTGATAAAACAGAAGACACTGAAGTAGACTATTACTGCTGAATCTACTTCTGCTTCCTGGGCCGGACTTGCACATCACATAAATGCACTGGAGGGTCTTTAGCTGCTGTTTTGATGTGTGGTGGGTAGCTGCAGGTTTTGGGCTGCTTTCCCTGTGGTGAGTGAAGAGGAATGGCTCTCTTTCTGGAGGAGGCTGCAGGTGGACAGACCGCTGGCTGCATGGCTTTTCTCAGCCTGCTGCCCTGCTCCTTGGAGGGGTGCTCAGCTTCTGTGACACTCTCTTCCATCTTTGCTCGCAGAAACGAAACCTCCTCGTGTACTTTGACATGGCCTACCAGGGCTTTGCCAGCGGGGACATCAACCGGGATGCCTGGGCTGTGCGGCATTTCATCGAGCAGGGCATCAACATCGTCCTGTCGCAGTCCTTTGCCAAGAACATGGGGCTCTATGGTGAGTAGGGCATGTGGCGAGGAAATAGTTTCATCCAGGCTGCTGGTGGGGTCCCAATACCTCCAGGGTTTAGCAGCCTGCTGCCTGTGTTCATTCTGCAGTATTGAGCAGGGATAACCCATTAGGAGCTGGTGGAGACCCTTCTAGAGAACAGGGATCCACTAAAGCTGTGTTGTGTGCCACAGTATAAGGATATAAAGCTTTCAGAGGGTGTCCAAAGAAGCCTACAAAGATGGTGAATGGTCTAAAAGAAAGCCATAAAAGGAGCACCTGAGGACACTTGGTTTGGTCAACCTGAAGAAGAGAAGACTGAGGGCAGAGCTCATCAGCTCTGAGGGCAGCAGCTTCCTCCCAAGTGGCAGCATCTGCTCTCTGTGACCAGTGACAGGACCCAAGGGAATGACATAGAACTGTGTGAGGGAGGACTTGGGCTGGATATTAGGAAAAGGTTCTTAACCTGAATGGTGATTGGGTATTGGAACAGGCTTCCAAGGGAAGTGGTCATAGCACTACGCCTGACAGAGCTTAAGGAGTGTTTGGACAATGCTGTCAGACACAGGAATGGTGGGATTCTTGGGGTTGTTCTGTGCAGGGCCAAAAACTGGACTCGATCCTTCCAACTCACGATATTCTGTGATTCTCTTAGGAGAGCGTGCGGGTGCCTTCACAGTGATCTGCAGTGATGCAGATGAAGCCAAGAGGGTCGAATCACAGCTGAAGATCCTCATCCGCCCCATGTATTCCAACCCACCCGTGAATGGAGCACGCATTGCCTCTATGATCCTGAACACCCCTGACCTACGGAAGGAGTGGTAAGAAGAAATCTGTAATGATCATGACAGTGAGGTCTCATTGTGCAGCCCTCTGCAGTGCTTACTGTGTGCTGCTGTCACAGGCAGTTCTTAGCTTCAGGAACAGTCAGAACCGTGTTTACTCTGGAGAAATCCCTGCTTATGTCCTGGCATCAGCTGGTGTCAGTTTAACCTGACACAGATACATTTTCCTTGTGTTACCAAGGAAGAAAAGACTGAAAAGGAGGGGATAAAGCTCCTGAAGGATTGAGGGCTGCAGGAGCTGCTTATCCAAGAAGCATAAAAGTCTGAGGAGGTGTAGCCATGTAGTGTGTCTCATGTGGGGGAAGTGAAAGCATAAGCACCCTGGGAATAAGACCCAGGAATGTAACCCTCATGCCCTAAGCCTGATTCCTGGTGTCAGCCTGTGCTGTTTTCCCAGTGCCAGGTCCCTCCCAGCAGCTGGCCTGGCAGAACAAAGGCTGGCAGTGTGCTGTGGCCTCGCTGGGGGCTGTGTCCTTTTGGCAGCATGACACTTGTGCCTGATCCAGGGTGCAGCAGAGATATTTTCTAGCTATGCTGCTTTGGAGCAGGATATGTCTGCCAATGCTACCCCTGCACTCTTGGTTTATCTGTAGATACTATTTTATCTCGGTTTGAGTAGTGCTGCCATGAGGCATCCTACTGACCCATGGCTTTCAGATGTGAGAAACATCTGTGTTCTGGTAGTAGTGTCCAACTGCAATGGAATAAATAAAAACAGGTCACCTTTGGGTATCAGGAGAAAGCAGCAGCTCCCCCAGCTGGAGCTACATCTTCATGCTCATCTGCATCCCCCTATGGGGCTCCTCCAGGTGGAGAGATTGATTTTCAATAGCTGGGGTGGGGAGAGCAGCACTGGTGTGTTCCAGCCCTGCTCTGAATGGTTCCTGGGTTGGCTCCTCAGGCTCACAGAGGTGAAGGGCATGGCTGACCGGATCATCAGCATGCGGACTCAGCTGGTGTCCAACCTGAAGAAAGAGGGATCCTCCCACAACTGGCAGCACATCACTGACCAGATCGGCATGTTCTGCTTCACAGGGCTGAAGCCTGAGCAGGTAAATGCAATTCCAGTGGTCTCAAAGTGTCATTTGCAGTCCTTGTCAGTATGTTTTTGACTGCAGATGCCAAAATGAACCCTTGTCAGCACTTCCTCCTCAGGAGGAACATCCTCCAAAGCCCTAAGCACTGGCACATCATGGCGACCCCGGTTTTGCTCTGTTCCCTGCTGTACTTGGGGAGGTTGAAAGTAAATGTAGCTGTCACATCTATCAAAGCAAGTCACTTGGTGCTGCTCTGAAGTGACCTTAAAGGTCAGCTCAAGTGAGGTGACTCTTCCAGCTGAACATCTGCAGTGTTGCTGCTTAAGCTGAGCAGCATCTCTCTTGGTGTGCACGGTGCTCTGCAGGTAGTGGGATGCCCTGTCTGCTGGCAGCCAGTTTGCTTTGATTTTTAGCAAGCTGGGTAAATTTGCACTTTGCTGACACAACAGAGGTTGGCCTGCAGTTTGAACTTTGCTCTTTCACCCCAGGTGGAACGGCTGATCAAGGAGTTCTCAGTCTACATGACAAAGGATGGACGCATCTCTGTGGCGGGAGTTACATCAGGCAATGTGGGTTACCTGGCTCATGCCATCCATCAAGTCACAAAGTAAAGACAAAGGGGTGCCCTGGAGCTGGTGGCTTTCCCTTCCCCAGCAATTGAAGATGGGGAGGGAAAAGAAACAAGCAGAATACTTCCAACCACAGCACTTGAAGCCGCTGCTGAATGTATCTTGTAGATGAGTTGTTGTAGAGGCCTAGTCAAATCCACCCTGTGCTGTGGAGCAGGGACATCATTGCTGGCTCCTGCACATCACAGCCGTTCTTCCCTGCTGTCCATCCTTTCTCCATCAGCCCCAGCACCTATCTATGCTGGAGGAAGCAAATGCTTAGCAATGCCATCCTACCAGTGTAGGCACCAAAGGCTTCTCCACACACATTTCTCCATGAGAAGGCTTTGTGAGGCTGTTGGCTGCTGGCCCAAGCAGCAGCAGGCAGGGAGCTGGGTGAGCTGAGTTGGAGGGCTGCTCTGGTGTGCTCCTCCAAATTCCTCAGCCAGTCCCGGCTGCCAGAAGGCTTCATCTTCCTCCATCATCCCAGCCTGGGGCTGGGCAGCACCAAAGCTGTCCTCTGACAACCAGCTCTGAGGACTTCTCACTACCAAACTCTGCTCCGTCGCTGGCTTCGCTCTTTCCATCTGGGACTCTCCTTTCAAGTGTAATTCACAGTGGCATCAGTGCGTGGGGCTGACCAGTGTCCCTCTTTTAAACCTGTCTCATACCTGGAGGTTAAACAATTTCTCACCCTTCCCTCCCCAATAAGAATCTCCTCTGAAAACTGTTCTCTGGTGGTCTCTGCCTCACCCCATCCCTGTCCTAAGCCCAGCAGTCCAGTCCTATACCTCCAGCAGCTCTCCCTGCAGTCTTCGTGTGTGTCCTAAAGCTGTAAGACAAGAGGCTGGCCGTGCAGTATCCCCCTCACGTGCAGGTATGGGGCATCCCTCTCTGTTCTGTTCAACCACATTTCTGGTGACACCAGAAAACAGAGATCTTAAAGGAAATCTGAGAGCTGATGACTCAAAAACCATTCTGTCCTAAACCGAGTGTCCCTGAGGTCCTGTCTTACTGGACTCTGATTTTTAATCCAAATAAAACTGGTGCATGACTATGTTGAGCTGGGGACTTCACCCTGTCATTGTGCAGCTGGATCCTATCTCTTCCATGCACCAAACATTCCCTCTCAGGACTGTGATAGCACAGGGGATCTTACATGACCAGTGAAACTCTCATTTCCTGAGAATCCCACATAGAAAGAGGCAGTTCCCACTGGTGGCCTCAGGAGCACAGTGTATGTGAACTGAGGTTGTCCAGGTGCGAGCTAGTGTCACAGAGCTGAAATTGAAGCCTATGGCGTTCAGTGTAGGTGCTGCTGGGGAGAGGGCAAATCCCCAAAAGCTGTCTGCCTTGGGACATGGGGCCATCCTTGGCCGCTGGCCCACGATGGAGTGGAGCCTCCCTAAGCAGAGCTGGAGGCATTACCTCTTGGGTCTGTGAGCTGTCTCCATCCACTGGCACCTCTTCCCTCTGCAGCCATACCAGAGTATTTAGCAGGGCAGTCCTCATTTTCTATTGCTGCCCAAGGCAGCCGTGTGCCCGTTGGAGCTGGGACGGGTCCGGTCTGGTGCACCCATCCCGGTCTAGTGCACGTTGTTGCCACACTTGCTGGAAGGCTGGCTCCTCCCGCCGCTCCCTGCCAGAGGGTTTCCGCTCCCACGCCGCTTGTTTACTGGCCCCATGCCCACAGCCGCTGCTTGCTGTCTTTTGTGCAATAAACCGCTTTCCATGCCGCACACGCCGTAGGTGCTGCCCCACGGTGCTGTGGGCTCCTGTGCTGTGGTCCCCGGTTCTGCGTGGCTCTGGAGCTGCCGCCTCCTGCCCTCTTACCCGCGTGGGGCCGTTCTCCTGCCCCTTCTCTGTACAATAAAAGCACCCTGGAGCACAGCCCCGTCTCTCGCACTCTTCTTGCCGCGGGTCCCTGCGGGTTCAGCCTCTGGGAAGGGCCACCCGAAGGGGGGTGTTCCCCCTTCGCTGATATTCCCCCACCTCCGGGGCTGGACTACAACCCCCGGCGTGCAGCGGGCAGGGCGGGGCCGCCGCCGCGCCGCCGCTGCCGCCGAGCTCGGCTGGGGCCGGGGCCGAAGAGAGCGGAGCAGAGGGCGCTCCCCGCCTGGTGAGTGGGGACGGGATCGGACGGACCGGGGGGACACACGCGGGGAGCCCAGCGACCGGCTAGGGCAGGAGTCTGTGCATCCCCTGCGGACGCGGGCTGACCGTCACCGGCTCCGGGCCTTGCTCCTCCGGGCGGGGGGCGCCGCCGGGGCCCGAGCGGGGCCGCGGGTCTGTCGAGTCACCCTCGGTGAAGCCCCTACTCTCGGGGTTTGTGGTTGCCAGAGTATGGCGGCGTTGCCTGGAGGAAAAGGACACCCGTCAGCATCCTCCCCCAGGCCGTGGGAGAAGCATCGACCCCCTGCAGCATCCTCGGCCGGGTGGGAACTTCAGCCCACGCGGACCCACCGGCCTGTCCCTCCACGCTCCTACCCGCGGGGCACAGGACGGCCCTTCCTCCCCTTCCCCAGAAATCTTTACAGAGGATTCATAGCACAAACACAGAGTTTAAATAGCCCAACAGCAAGGAGTGAGCTGGGCAGAACGAGTCTGTAGATGTTCTCTAGAAATAAAAACCAGATTTCCTTGGAGAGAGATTTCTCGTGGTCATGTAGATTTCTGCAAAATCCTGCCAGGTTGTGAGGGTCGATCTCCTCCAGCTTGGAGGCACGGGGATAAGATTTGGACTCTCCAACCCCCAAGGGCTGTGATGTTGGAAACACAAGATCTTCAAATCCAAAAGCTTCTGAGACATCACCTGCTGGTTGTCACCCTGGGGGTGCACTGGAAGGGGCGAGTCCTGCTTTTCCTGTTGACACAGTATTTCTGCTGCACACAGGTCATTCCTGTTGAGCCCAGCCTTGCCCTTTACTCAGGAGCACGTGCACAGCTGCTCTTGCAGAGCTTGCAGAAATTAGGTTTGGAAATCAGGAAGTGAGCCGTGACACTGGGTCTCATGCCCACACAAAGGCGAGTCCTGCTGTGAGGCTGCAGCTCCTCAGCCCCACAGCCAGGCTTCAGTCCCCCATCCGACAGAAGTTGTGTCCTTTCCCTCGATTTGAGGGACAAGAGGTGAGTTCTGCTATATCTCTGCTGGTGTCTGTGTGCTGTGACTGTGACCCCCCAAACTAAGACCCAGGAAACTCACTTGCCCTGTGCCCCCACCTGATGCCCGGGTTGTCCCTTGTTAATATAATTTCACTAACACTTAACAGTGTCATTCTTCATTCTGTTGTAGGAGTAGGGAAGTGCCTGACTCCCGTGTTGCTGCATTCCAGCCTGTCTGTTTGCTGCCCTTCCTGCCTGATGGAGCCAGCGCTGGCTGAGGACCCTCCTCGAGGTGCCTGGCTGAGCCTGGTGCAGGACCACTAGTGGCACGTGGATGGTGGCGTGTGCCACCTGAGGAGGGACAATGGCTCAGGGCACTGGGAGCATCAACAGTGACTACAAGGATTGGGAGTGGAGTGACGATGCTGGTGAACGGGCCAGGCTCCTGCAGAGCCCTAGTGTGGAGACAGTGCCCAAAAACTCAGAGAGCCAAGGAAATGGTCTGGGGACCACGTCGGCTCTGGGAGCTGTCTTCATTGTGGTCAACGCTGCCCTCGGGGCTGGGCTGCTCAACTTCCCTGCTGCCTTCAGCATGGCTGGCGGCGTGGCTGCAGGCATCACCCTGCAGATGGTGAGAGAGTGGGGAAGGGTCAGTCCCCTGTCCCACCCTGGGAGGGTGCATGGGAGGGACATGCGGTGCTCCAGAAAGGGCCTGGGGAGGACCAGACTCCTAGGAAGAAGCTCTTTTGGGTGAGGTGCACCAAAGATGCTCAGTGTACTCAGGGGTGGCTGCCTGGGGTGGCTCAGGGGACTTTGCCATGTTGTTGGCTCAGTGTTCCCTCCCTGTCTCTCTCCCATCCCAGTGCATGCTGATCTTCATCATCGGAGGCTTGGTCATCCTGGCGTACTGCTCGCAGGCCAGCAATGAGCGCACCTACCAGGAGGTTGTGTGGGCTGTCTGTGGGAAGGTGCCTGGCGTGCTGTGTGAGGTGGCCATCGCTGTCTACACCTTTGGCACCTGCATCGCCTTCCTCATCATCATTGGAGACCAGGAGGACAAGAGTAAGAGCATCCCATGGAGCAAATAATAATAACCAGTTGTTGTCCCTTCAGCTGGAAGGGCCAGCCTGACCATCTCGGTTGTCCCCACAGTCATTGCTGCTCTGGTGAAGGAGCCTGAGGAAGTTGGGAGCAGCCGCTGGTACACAGACCGCAAGTTCACCATCAGCATCACCGCCTTCCTCCTCATCCTGCCCCTCTCCATCCCCAAAGAGATTGGCTTCCAGAAATATGCCAGGTGGGTGGGAAGAGCCCTCTGGGGCTGGGAGTTGGGGTGGGCCAGCCAGCACCCACCTAAGCACAGTTGCAGAGGACAGGGATTGAAAAGCTGTAGTTCTAGTGCCATATCTGCCCACTCACCATCTGCCTTCCCATGCCTCAGTTTCTCCATCTGGGAAGCAGAGGAGCAGCTGAGCACTGTGCAGCCACAGTGTTGTACTTCAGGGCTTGTGTCCCTCCCTTCTGCATGCTGGAGGAAGCAGGGAATGCTGCTTTCAACTACATCGTCTCCTATCTTTGGAGTTGGCAATCCAGCAGAAAGGAGAGCCAGTAAGTGTCCCTAAGCCGGGTGGTCTGCAAGCCAGCCCTGTTCCACCAAGAATCTTGGTGTGACCTGGCTGGTGGAGCTGGACCAGGGGCACCAAGGAGTGTCACTGCTTCAACACTCACCTCTTTCTCCAGCCCAAAACTCAGGTCTGGCAGGTTTGCCACTTACAAAAGCATGGGATAACCCCCAAATGCAACAGAATTGTGTTGGAATCTGCTTGGGGGACAGTGGGTGACATTTCCTGGCATATACCCATGGGAAGGGAGAGCAAAAATGGATCTGATAGGCAGGAGGGGGATAGCCTGAGCTGTGCAGGGCAGAAGATGGGGGTGGAGAAGCTGGGAGGAGACCCTCCATGAAGTGAGGAGGCAGAGCACTCACAGCCTCCTATCCCCTCTCACAGCTCCCTCAGTGTGATTGGCACATGGTATGTCACAGCAGTCATTATCATCAAGTATATCTGGCCTGACAAGGAGCTGGTTCCTGTGGAGATCCCCACCAGGTGAGAGCAAGAGACACGGTGCTGTCGGTGCCATCATAGCACTGCAGAGCCAGGCAGGGCTGTGGGAGCGAAGGCTGCAAAGGCTGGGGATGAAGCTTTCATCAGTCCCATCCCTGGTCCTGGGGACTCTGCATGTTGCTGCCAGAAGCTCCCAAGTGGCTGCACCTCTGCATGTTTCAGAGGAGCAGGTGGTGAAGAGGAGGAAGAGGACTTCTTAAAGGTCCCCATGGCTCCATCACAGGTTTTGATCAGCACTGATTGGCTTTTATCTCTGATATATGCAGGCCCTGGATTCCCTGTGCAGTGCTTGTGCTCACCCAGCAACAAGGGCTGTGTCTATATTTGGAGGATTTTGGTTATTTCCTTGGCCAGCACAACCACTGTGGCTTATTCCCTTCCTCAGAGTGTATATTTTTTGATCCAGTGCAGGAATTTTATTTTATGGCAGAGCAAAGGTTAGACCAGATTTTTGCACTGTCCAATTAGATCTGTATTTTTTACTGATAGTTTTACTTTTGTGTACTCAGGTTTGGCTGTTTCTGTCTCAATGAAAGGCCCTGGTCTTCAGGGAGTACCAGGTCCCAGGAAAACCTCATTCCATGCAATGGCATCATCCTGGGTGGGGGGATGCAGTAACAGCAAAGACATTGAGCACTCCCAGCTCATCCTCCCCTGGGTCACTGGAAGGGGGTCACAGAGGATTCTGGTCTGACTGATGGGTGTTTCTCTCCTGCCAGCCCCTCCACCTGGACAGCTGTCTTCAATGCCATGCCCACCATCTGCTTTGGGTTCCAGGTAAGCCTCCAAGGGGAGCTTGGCACTCCTCTTCCATCCTGTGGTTGCTTGGGTGGCAGACTAAAACCCTGCCTGTGTGATGGTCTTGGCGTTTGGCTAAAACCCCGTCTCTGACCTGGCAGTGCCATGTGAGCAGCGTGCCCGTCTTTAACAGCATGAAGCAGCCAGAGGTGAAGACCTGGGGGGCAGTGGTGACAGCTGCCATGGTGATTGCTCTCTTCGTCTACACAGGCACTGGTAAGTGAGGGGACACTGTGTGAGTGTGGCAGAGTCCTTGGAGTGGCTGTGAGCTTCAGGAGGGCAGGGACCCCCTGGTTAGCAAGGGTCAGAGGGAAAAGGGAGGAGAGTCCATCGAACACCTCTGCAATGTGCCCAGTGCCATGTCCATCCAAGTCTGGTCCTTCAAACAGATGTTCAGGAGACTTGTCCCTGTCCCCTGCTGACTGGTCCCTTCCTGGCAGGCATCTGTGGCTTCCTAACCTTTGGAGCTGGCGTGGAGCAGGATGTCTTGATGTCCTACCCCTCCAATGACATCCCCGTTGCCCTTGCCCGGGCTTTCATCATCATCTGTGTGCTGACATCCTACCCCATCCTGCACTTCTGTGGCCGGTGAGCACTGGGAGAGGTGGGGCTGGTGTGGGAAGGAGGAGCAGCACAAGGAAACCCCTCTATCCTGGGTCTGTGCCCACAGGGCTGTCTTGGAGGGCCTCTGGCTCCGCTACACCGGGATAACAGTGGAGGAGGACGTGGTTCGGGAGCGGAGGAGACGCTTGCTTCAGACCATCAGCTGGTTCCTCCTGACACTCCTTTTGGCTCTTTTCATCCCTGATATTGGCAAAGTCATCTCTGTCATTGGGGGCTTGGCTGCCTGCTTCATCTTTGTCTTCCCAGGTAAGGGCATCCTGGCATGCTCAGGGACTGACAACGGTCTCATGGTCTTGAAGAGGGAGGGGCAGGATGGAAACACAGGGATCAGGAGATTTTTGGAGGAGGGCAAAAATACGGTGTGAGGGCAGTCGACAGCCCAACTGTTTTCGCTGGACTTGGTGCTCTGTAACAGGGAGTGCAGCTCCCTGTTTTTGGAATGTCCCAGTGGACAGTCCTCATCTGGTTCTAATGCCATCTGGTTCTTTGCCTCCCCTGCCTTTCAGGGCTCTGCCTGATTCAAGCCAAGCTCTCCGAGATCCAAGAAACCCGGGCAATCAGGTAACTGAAATGTGTCTCCCCTCTCCCCCATCCCCCTGTGGATATTGGGGTGAAGGACTCCTCTAAATATGCCCTGTCCTCCTGCATCCACAGCTGGTGGGCCCAGGTCAGCTATGGGGTGTTCATGGTCACCCTTGGAGCCTTCATCTTTGGACAGACCACTGCCAATGCCATCTTTGTGGATCTTACAGCCTGACTCCTCCAGGCTGGACTGCACTGCTGCTGCTGAGGGGATCGAGATTTCCCCTAGGACCAAAGGGAAGTGGGGAGAAAACATGTTGGTGTGTTGGGAAGATCCAAGAGAGACGTTTTGACTTGGGGCTTGGCTGAACAAGCCCTGTGGTGGTTTGTATCTCATTGTCTTAAGGCACCAGGCAGTCAGGCTTCTCTCAGCCCTGGCTCCCTGGTGAAGCCAGAGCAACACTACAAGGGGACCTGTCATCCAGGGCAAGCTCCTTCTGCCCCTCGGGGTAGACATCACTCCCTTAGACATCACTAAGGGGTCTGGTTGGGGTTTGCAAAGCCATGCTGCTCTCATCTGTGTACCCTTGTGCTGGTGGAGCTCCTCTCCACAGCTAAAACGCCTTCTCCCAACTTTGAAGAGAGAAGCAGTGTTCTACATAAAAGGAAATAGCAATCATGTTTATCAGACAGGGAGACACCCCCATAGTCCTGTGTCAATGTTTGGTTTGAACTCTGGTTTCCTGCCAGTCTCCTGCTCCTACTCTCACATCTCCCTCTGCCTGGGGGATTGCACTTTGTGTTACAAAGTGTTGCCTTCAGCCTGTTCGGGTTATTTCTTTCGAGGATCTGAATGACCCTAGGGTGGGGACATGCCAGTGCAATGTTTTCCTTGCCAGGGGTTGTTCACTCAGTAGAGAAGCTGCTCTGACTGCATCGACCTACTGAAGACACTACAACAGAGCAAAGCTCTTCTCCAGATTTACAATCCCGTTCTTCCATGTGTCCAGGAAATGGGACTGGGCCAGGTTTTAAGGGGTGCTTTTGGGATAAAGCAGTCAGTATTAATTTATTTTATATTGTTCTCTTGGTCATTTACTCTCTCTATGGCTGGTGTTGCTTTGGGCTGTCCCTCTGTTGCCTGTCTGGATGATAGTTTCATTCCTGCCTTTTCTGGGTTGAGCAGTTCCCCCAGCTGCAGATTTGGCTGGGGGCGTTACACCTTTTTTTGTTCTATCTTTGAGTTTCTTTTTATCTTGTTTGGCTTCTAAAACCCTTGGGGAGGGAGGAATTCAGGTGTAGTTGTTGATGCATCTGTGACGAGGGTTCAGCCCAGATTTGTGCAAAACCTGGCCCTGCACCTCCTGCATCTTCTGGAAGCAGCACAGGCTGTTGTGGTGGAAAGGAGAACCGTGGCTTGTGCTCCTTGACTTCTCAGCATGGCTCTGTTCCGCTGCACCCAGTGGCTGCAGGAGGGGAGACAGCACGTGGGTGCTTCCCCATGTGGAAATGTTGGGTCTTTCCCTACTAACACTGCGTGTAAATGCAGACCTCACCACTGCTGCTTGGGACAGGGAGACCCAGATGGAGGAGGAAGAAAAGCCCCAAGCACAGCAGGAATGTTTGAGGGATGCTGTGAAGGCACAGATGCCTCCTGCCTCTCCCAAGGGATCTCCAGCATCTGTGCCTTCATCTTTTGACAAAACCAGGATCCACCAGTGATGCCCCACTTGTATGGCATCAGCTATGTCCCAAGCCCCTTTGCCAGGCTCCTGCCTGGGAGCACGAGCTGGGGCTTGGGGGCCCTTTGGCATAAAGATGTCCAGCTGTCCTGGATGTGGGGAGCACAGAGCCACCTCCCATGGAGCCCAGCAGAGAGGCTCAGCAGATGCCGATGCCAAAATGCCTTCCAGTGCCCCCCCTGCATGAAGATGAAAAGGTTTGGTACCTGGTGGGTCTTGTGGCCCTGGCTTTCCTGAAGGTGTGCTAGGCATGAGAAGTCCCTTGGCCAAAGTGGAGGAGGACACAGTGTCTCATGTCACCTGGGAAACACCTAGGCTCCCTTGGTGCTCCCGCAGTGTCCCTGTGGTTGAGGGCAGGGCAGGTCTGGAGGTGCTGTGGCTGTTGTTTGCCTTACTGCTCCGGTTTACAAACACTGGCCTTTTAACATGTATTTTGTACATGCAGAAAGTGGAGGGTATTCAATAAAAGTGACATTGTGATGCGTGTGTCAGGCCACCACGAGGTGATTTCTGTGGGAGATGCTCCCTGGTGGGATGCAGGGATGAAGCCATATCCTGAAATGCCATCCCAGCTCTCCGAGCTTTGGGATGGAGGGTGAGGAGCCGGGAAGTCCCACCGCCTTCCTCAGGCCCTCAACCTCCGGGGTATCTTCGCGCCCAGGGCCGGGGGATGCCAGGGGAGGCTCTGTGGGCCCCGGTGCTGATGTGGCACCCCAATGTCGACCCCAGTTGGTCCGGCAGGCGGGTGTGGTGTGGCGAGACGGGCGGGAAGGAACTGAAGGGAGTTTCCTCTTCGGGACTGAGTCCGGCCATCCGGGTGGGTGCAAATGGAGAGAGGATTTCCTTAGCAAGGAGAACGCGCCCCTGGAGCGTGCGAGGTCCAGGCCGGGCGCTCTGACGGACCCACAGCCACCATGTTATGGGGGAACAGCGGCTGGGCCGTACCACGGCAGCGCGGGGAAGGGAACGCCAATTCATGGGTCTGTACCACGGCGCTGCGCGGGGGGGAAAACCGTTCCTGGGCTTGTACCACCGTCGGGGGGGAAGGAAACAGCGAGGCGAGGGGAAACGGGGCGGGCAGCACCACTCGGAGAGGGGCACCCCCCCGCCATGACTCCGCGCGCCCTTTGGCACCGCCCGCCACTTCCCCTTCCCGCCCCGCCCCCGCGCGGCGCCCCTCGCTCATTGGCCGGCCTCGGCAGTGCCGGTTGGCTCTCGGCGCGCACGCGCAGGCCGGGAGGGCTAATGAGCTCTGATTGGCTGAGAGAGTAGGAAGGATTTCTGCTCCTCCTGGCCAATGGCGCGCGGCTTAGGCTCCGCGCGGAGGGCGGCAGGATGCCCTCTCCCGAGGTCGCACGGCGCTGATTGGCCAGCTCCACGCGGCCCCGCGCTCTGATTGGGTGAAGGCCCCTCCGGGGGGGCGCGGCACCTCCGCGCGCATTCCGCCCCTCCGCTCCCCCGCGTCCCCCCCCCGCGAGAGGACGGGGGAGGGGAAAGGCCGCGGCGCGAGCGCGCGACCCCATCCGCCATTTTGTATCGGAACGGCGGCGGCGCGAGAGAAGCGCGCGAGCGGCCCCGGCCCGGCCCTCACGACACCGCCGAGGTGGGAGCGGCGCCCGCCCGGCCCCGGGGGGGAGGCTCTGGGTGGCTGTGGGGGCATTGCGGGCTTCGGGGCGGGGGGAGTGGCGGTGGGGACGCGGCCGGAGGCAGCGGGGCCGGGCCGGCTTGCGCTGGGGGCAGCGGGGCCGGCGGGGCCGGCTGAGGCGCTCGCCCGGCCGGGCCGCCCTCCGGGGTGTGCGAGAGGCAGCGGTGGGACCCGTGGCCCTCTCCCCCCGCACTCCTCGGTCCTGCGTCCGCCCCTGAGCGACAGAGGGACCTCGGCAAGGTCCGGGGCGGGAGCCGCGGGTGTTCCCCGTTCGGTGGCGTGGGCAGGCGGCGGCGGCAGCGTCGCGAGGTGGCGGGGAAACCGCCAGCTCTGGGGCTGTGCGCGTTTCTCCCCCTTGGCTTGTGTAACGCCGGTGGTGACAGGTGGAGCTTTGAGGACTCCGGGCCGGGCCTGCCCCGGCCGGGCTCGGCGGCCTCCCTAGGAGATCGGTGTTGTTGTGACTTGCCCGCAGAAAATACGGAAAAAGTGAGCTGTAGTAAATAATTCCGTCATATAGCCTTCTTGCAGACCACAGGAGAGAAATCCTTCTCAGTGCTGTCCTCCAGTTAAGAAAAGGCTGCCCACTAAAATGGACTTGTATAATTCTGTACTAGAAATAGCAACAGTTGGGTGTTTCGGCAGATGCTGTATCGGTACAAGAGCTTCTTTACAATACTTTTCTAACATGGTTTAGTACCATTTACTTTTTATACAGGAGGGCCAGTGAGTACTCAGAGTTTAATTTCAACAAACCACAAGCAATTTGGACTGCATTTTCGACAGAAGTGAGGTAATACTGAAAATACAGCACTAGTCTGTTGGTGGTACGTCGTATACTGAGACCGTTTCTGAATCCCACTTGTTGCACGGAAGCATGGCAGCTGCTCTCGTAAACTTTTTTTTAAGCAGGTAGCAAAACAGGTGTGACTCTGACAAGTCATTCTTAGTGTATCCAACTGATTCCTGTTTCTAAGGTAGCTACTTTGGCATTGGCTGAAATTATGGGCAGGATGAGTCCAGGTGGGGTGACTCTCTTACAAACAGGAAACAAACTTAGTTGGTAGTAGACTGGTCTGTCCTTTCCATGTTATTTTGATTCTTTCAGCTCTTTGAAGTTCACTCTTAATTGTTGCTGCTGTTGTCCTGGTGTCTCCAAACCAAACTCACAGCCAGTTTGCTGCCTGCCTGTGTCTCTTCTTTGGAGAAACACCTTGTCCTGTTTATCCTCTATGGTGTTCCTGGGTTTTTGGTTTATGCTGAAATGGCCACTCTTGGTGTTCAGCTGACTAAGTGAAGCCGTAGAAACATAACTTAGCAAAAGAGGACAGTAATGTTTTGTACTCCATGATGGGACATAACTAAATCCTGTTGGGAATTGTTACCACTGTGAATCATGGTTGAGGCCATCATTATTTTAGCCAGATTTCTCTTTTGTTCCCTAAACATCCCTGGTGTGTGAATTCTGCAGTTTCCTTTGACTTTTGAAGTAGCATTTAGCTGTTCTAAAACACATTTTGGATGGTAAAAAACCACAAAGCATTTTATAACAAGTCCCTCCTTTTCTTCCTTCCATCAGAAACTTTATTTTGCAGTGTTTGTCTGAAGGAGAACTGGGAAGTGAGAGTTTCTTGGTTTGGTTGGTGTTTTTTTTTTTTTTTTCACAGTCCAGGTTGAGATGTGAAAATGCCTGAAGCAGCCATGTCATGTTTGATGCATATCTCATGTATTTGAGGTGGATTCCAGACTGCACCTTCACTGGCCTGAGTGTATAGGTGCTTAGTTCAGCCACATTCTGTAAACTAAAGTTACTGTGTCTGATCATTTTTGTGACTTCTGGTTTACTGGAATTGGGTGCAGCTTTCCAGTGTATGGAATATTCAGGTCTGTTTCTGTTTGTAAACACCTGAATTTGAACTGGTCAAACGAATTGTGAGATTATTTTACTGTTAATATGACTTCCCCTCTGGGGTTTTTTTCTCAGTAGATTTCAAAGTGGTAGACATCCTGAAGTACATAGTATGATTCAAAACCACCTTTCTGCCTCGGATTGCTCCCAGTCTTGGCCTTCTGAGAGGTGTGGGGCTCTTCCATGTTTTGTATTTGTTCACGGGTTTAAAAAGAGGGTAAGGGACTGTTCTGGAGGGCAGGTTTAGCAGTGGTCCCTTTAGCATGCTTTATGTGATGTTTTGTGACAGGAGTTTAGATCCCAATCAGCAAACACATTGCTGTTTGTGTCACTTGATCTGTTTTATCCTCCACATGCAGAACGTGTGCCCTGAAATCATACAACTCTTGAAATTCAGTTGAATAGTTACTTCTTCAACATTCTGAAAAAAGATCCAAAGTTATCTTAAAGTAATTTTGAAATTACTTTCTTTGTAAGGGTGTTTCTGAATTTGTGAAAGACTTCAGATTTGTAAACTTCAGTATCAAGGCTTAGTTACTCTCCAGTGATTTCTGGTTTGTAGGGAGTGTCTTTGGTCACACCTGATGGGTGGTTTCATATTGGCCCTCTTTATTTTGTGATTTGGGGATTCTGGCCTGAAATTTTATTGCATTTATGTTTTAATCCAACAGAACTCTGCTCTTGAAAAAAGGTCTACTGAAAGAGATGGCACATGTTTTTTTCTGATGGGCTGTTGTTTTCCTTAGCAAGTGTTCAGGGTGTGTAATGCTGTAGAATTTGGTAAATACTTTTTACCTCTTTAAAATGGGTTGTGTTGCACAATACAGAATTGTAATATTGTAAGAGCTCCTGAGTCCTGTGCACGGTATCTTAATCCATTACTGTATCATCGGATCTGTGACTGAAAGTAGCTAATTTTGCCAGGTAATCTAAATTTTTTAAATAAACTCCCTGTTGCTGAGGCTTTACTTGTCTGAACATGGCAGATTTGTCCCATGGACTGAAACCTTCCTGAATTGTTGAGGCCAGTGTAGGGATATTCATTCCCACTAAGGATGTATGGATCTAAAAATAAAGTCTGTTTCACATAGCATTCATAGCTTCCTCAATCAGTGCTGTAGTAATTGAATTTTAGCCTTGCACTGAATGACCAAAGAGGTACCTGTGCAGTTCTGCTTTGCAGGCAAGGCTCCCTTGGTTATTCTGTACTCTCCCGATTTAGGTTGCATCGTTTGAACCTCTGAAGTGCGGTTCGTGTTGTGTCCGTGGGAGCTGTCAGGGTTTGCTGTGTGTCGGGATACACATGGTGCAAACCATATGTTTGGAACATAAGTAGGAAGCTGTTTCCTCAGCTATTGTGTTCCTTGCTTGAGTCTAGGTGTTTGCTCAGCCTCTTCCTTGAGCGGCTTCCTTGAAAGGAAAAATCCCATTTTGCCTCCAGCTTGGATTGTCCAGTGGCAGTGCCAGATTTTGCAGTTGGAAGGTGGCAAAGCTTGTTTTGCTTCCCTGCAATCAAAGCATTCTCTGCTTTTTTGGGAGACAACAGAGATGCTAATAGGAGGGTGGGATGGTCAGTGTTTGTGCTCTGCAGGGTGTTGTGTGGCAGCATGGAGGCTTGAGCCCAGCTTGAGAATTTCCGTGCTAAATCCCCTGTGTTTTAGGTGGAGTAGGTGGTGATTGCTGTGCTGTTTGCATTAAGAGGAAAAATGCCCAGAGTAATGTGGTTTTTCTTCCTAGGGGTCTGAAAGGCAAACTCTGAAATTCTTATTGCCTTAAATATTGGTCAAGTTGAAGTTTTGTGTCCTGTAGGCAGTTCAAACAGCCTGTGAGTTTTCCAGGCTGGTTGCTGTAATCTGGTGCTCTGATGGGACAGAGTTCCCCTTGTTGGCTGCTGGTTTAGTAAGTGCAAGTACTGTGCCGAGGTCTTTGTGCTTGATTTTTCACAAATGCTTTTCAGAAGCTTTATGTTGGTCGTGTATTTGTTTTGGAAGGCATGTATTTGCCAAGCCCAGTGTCATTTTCTAGGTTACTCCAAAAGAGGAATTTAAAGGTTATTAAAAATAAAAATGAATCAGGTACTGTGCTACTGAGAAATTTTTTTAAACTTTATGCCAGTCCTGCCTTCTAGATGTTCCACAGTCAGTGGCCTTTTTAATCTTTATATATAAAGGTAATGAATTCTAGCTTGTCAGAGGTACTAAAAAGAAATGGAAGTTTTGTGTAATTCTTCTCACTGCAGTTTTAGACGTGCCCTGAAATTCTTTCAGAGGCCAACTGCCTTGTCGTTGAGGAATGCTTTGAGTATTACTGCTTGAAAATTTGTTCTTTGTGAGATGTAAGTTTTATTGCATAAGAAGGATCTTGCATACCTTCATTGAGTAGTCAGGGTTTTCTATGGCATGAGGAAAGTCTGGAAGTGAGTTGATTTGATTTTTCTTACAAATAATTTACCCATATATTTGTGTAATATAATAAACTTTTTCAAAGAGCAGAGTGGTCTTCGTTGTCTTTGATAGGATTTGTTGCTCCTGACGTTTTGAAGTGTAGGCAGATGTTAAATAAGGTACGGTTCCAAGTGTAAGGAAGTGAAAACCTTTGTACAAAGGGAGATGGGAAGAAGAGTTCTGTTTGTACAGCCTGTTCAGCTGCCGGTGTGCTGCTGCAGTTGGGTGCTGGCAGGAGGGGCCCGATGTGCTGAGTGCTGCCTGAGTTCTCCCTGCGCTGGTTTCCCTCAGTGCCGGGCGGACACATCACCCCGGCCAGCCATTGCCGTGATGAGGCACAAATCGTGTGCTGGTGCTTTTCGACATGGAGCCAAGACAGCAAAGCAATAGTTTTTGTTCTGGAAAAGGGATCTTCAGACTCTTGGCATGGAGCCCAGTGACCTTTGTGTTTTGATCAGGTAGAGCTTCCAAGCAGTGACTCTGGCTTGATTCTACTTATGTTAATGCACAGTGCTGCTTCTCAGAGCAGCTTGGGGCTTCGTTTGAGGCTCCCCACACTGTTGGATATGTAGGACTTGCTTTGGGATGCAGTTTTGTCACACTGGCAATCTGTAATTTAACAGATGAAATGTCAAGTGCCAAGTTTTGTGTTGTCATAGAAATTTATTAAGCTGGCAAGCTCTGCTGTTGTAGCTCACTGGAAAGCTGTTTCAGTATAAGCCAAATGTTGGGGTTAGTTTATTGCAGTTCTTTGTGTGTTGCTCATTCACAATTGCTTATTTTGGTGTACAGGGTTGAGGCGATACTGCCTGGATGTACTTGAGGCAAAATATAGCAGAGATGGTAAAAGTGCATTTTCAGTATTAATTTATGATAAATGCTTTGAATGATTCCGACCTCTGATTGTTGCTGTGTGGTATCCTATTCATTATTCATCTCATTTTCTTTCTCATGGTGCTGAAAATCATTCTTCTGACTGAGCTGTTTGCTGGCTCTTTCAGACTGCAAAATGCAGAATCAAAAGTGGTCAGGTAGTGTAAAAACAACTGAACTTATGTTTTAAAAACTTAATAGTACTTTGTTTTCCTTGTGAACATAGTTATGTGACATTGCTACAGAACTTAAATCTAATTAAATACTGTTTTCCAGGTGCCATGTTTCAGAACAGACAAAGACAACTGAGAAAGAAGAGCTGAAGCAAGTAACACAGAAACACATACAGGCTCATTGGGGGAAAAAAACTTAACCTGTCTCTGAGGTGACTAAAGGGGAATAATGGTGATTTTGCGCCGGGCTCGGCCGCCTGCTTCCGCCCCAACCAGCAATGAATCTTGACTCGCTCTCGCTGGCCTTGTCTCAAATCAGCTACCTGGTGGACAATTTAACCAAGAAAAACTACCGAGCCAGCCAGCAGGAAATACAGCATGTAAGTAAAGTGATACAGTGCTACAAAATGCATTTTGGAAAGAGAACTGGTATTTCTCTTCTTGTTTGTATTTGTACTCTGTCCTGCTCTTGTGTATGTTACTGTTTGCTGTTTTCTGTGGTGTTGGAAATTGCAGGGTGTGTCTGATACTCCTGCTGGTTCATTTGCCAAGTCATGCGATACAGCTCAGAGCTGAGTCCAGTATTAACTTTGTAGTTGAATATCAGGATTAACTGCTGCTCCTGAAGGATGGTATGAAAAGCTTACTTCTCTAGGATAAATCTTTCCCTTTTTGGGCATTCAATAGAACACTGATTGGAAAGGGGAGGAAAACGTATAAATTCAGTGTTCAGAGCTGTTGCACTGGAAGCCTGAGTATGTTGTAATTTACCTTTGAATGCTCTCTCCTCCCTTGATGGAAGTTTTTTTTCCTCTTTCATTCAGTGACTCATGGCTTGGTCCTGAAGCCAAGCTGACTGTCTTGGCCCTGGGTTTTCAGATGGCAGACAGAGTAACTGCAAGTTGAGACCAAAATATTTGTGATTTGGGCAATAGTTCTGTTTTAATTGACCTTTTTAAAAATAGCTCTGACTTGCAGGGTGGACTGAAAAGCATTATCTGCAGAGGAGTGCTTAGGAGGAAGTGAATCCTACTGAGCTAGTTTTAAAAACTGGTTTAGTTCAGTTCCCAGCAGACAGCTGGGCCACTTAATTTTGATTTTTTTTTTCTGCAGCAGTGCAATCCCATAGTGATTTGAATCAGATTAGAAGGCCAGAAGGCTTAAGCACTGAGTTTCTGTAACATTTGATGTCTTTAGAAGTGTATTCGTAGCTTATCTTGAGGTGAGAGGAGAGTGATTTCAGCAGTATTGCCTTCTTTAAATGTAAGGTGGAATAGGCCTGTCGTAACTTTCTCCTGTTTTTGCAAGTTCAGTACTCCAGGGGCTCATTTGGGATCATGCTGTCCTTTTGATCGCAGTTAGTTTCAACAGATGGTTTTTGCAGCAAGGTGTGACTGAAGCATGACTTGATTTGGGAGAAGATACGGTTGATCTGCCATTCACTTGGAGCATAGCTCTCTAAAACAGGGAGGGGTAAGGGACTGGGACCTGGTCTCTGGAAATGTCTGGATTGTGTAGGGTTATAAAGCAGATCTAGAATTTCAAGGCTAAATTCCTAAAATCTTAATCCCTTGTTGTCTTTTATTTTTTTAATTTTTTTTTTTTTTTTAATTTCCTGCTATTGCTTTACTTTTGTGGTGGCTGGTACAATATTTTTTTTTTAGTTGAAGAGAATATGTGTGCTGTAACTGTTTTATGGTACACTGCTTGGGGTAAATTTTTGGCATGATTCACTCAATTTTACAAAGTTTCCATCTAAGCATATAGAGTTGTGGAAATTCATACTCATAGTTGTTCTTGTCTCAACTGACCAATATGACACATATATTTAGATACATCACTGGAGCATAAGAGTGGAAAGCTTAAGGAACTAATTTCTGTTTAAATGCGCTATCAGTAGTCATTTAATATAGATCATGCTTTAAAAATAAAATATAAAGTTTAAAAAACTCAAAAATATTTTACGCATTTGTCAGACACAAATTCTAAACCATGGCTTCCTCTGAAGTGATTTTTTTGTGGTCTCCTTCTCCTGAAGTTGTAAGGAGAACCTGGTTGGAAAGGGGGAAAGGGCTTTGTGGGTGAGTTTTTCTAGGAAAGCAAAACTTTGTGGATCTAGAAAAAATTCTGTCTAATCCTGTGTTTGCCCAAACACATTATGTGATAAATCCAAATACACGTGGCTCAAGCTTTATCCTAAATCACAGACTGGCTGAGGTTGGAAGGGACCTGTGGTGGTAATCTGGTCCAACCTCCTGCTCAAACAGTCACTTGGAGTGGATTGCCCAGGAGTATGTCTGGGCAGCTTTTGGGTACCAACATGGATAGAGACTCCACAGCCTTTCTGGGCAGCCCCTATCAGTGCTTGGTCACCCCTGCAGTAAAAAAAAATAGTATTTTTGATCTGATTTTATGACTGGATACACTGTCATGTAAATGTATCAAGGCTGCCAATGCGAAGGTTTTTTTCAGCTCTTTACGAAAACTGACAATTCTCATTCCCCGTTTCCTGGAAGACCTTTTTTTGTGAATGTAGTTAGAGTTGAAATATGACACACTGCACTTTTATCCTTCTCTTCCCTTCTTTCCTGTATGTTAAATTTTCAAATTATGGTCCTTTGAGAGATACCTCAGTGCAAGGGATCAATCTACTTCTGATGCAGGCAGGACGTGGGGATGGTTTTAGTATGAACAGTTTTCTTTGGCATCTATTTACTTTGATGAATTCACCTTGGTCACAGCACCAGGCAGCTCCTTAGGAAATTGATCCAGCTTTATGTCAGTGTTGTTAGCACATCCAAATCTCTGTATTTGATTGGGATTGCCTAAACAAACTGCCTGTTTTCTGAAACCTGAGCTAGGGAGTAGAATTTGCTGCCAATTCAGGTTTGCTGCCTTTTGCACCAGTTTGAGCATCTTCCTGATCCTGGGGTATGGCTGCCTTCAAAGACCCAGCTGTCACCACAGCTGGGCTGTTTACTCTGGACTGACATACCACAGGCATGTATACTATAGCCTCTGGTCAAGAAGCAGAGCTAGATTTGACTTGGAAGTTTCTTTCCAGCAGAACAAAACTTGGCAGCCACTGGAATCAGCAGGCTCTGAGGGAAAGGGAAGCATAGTGTCAGATAACAGTAGAAAAACTGAGATGAAAACAGTCAAACATCAGAGCCGGGGCGGACAGAGCCTAAAGCAGCCCTGTTTGTCTCTTTGCACAAAGAAACTACTGGCAAACAAGGACATTCACGACGGGTGAAGCAGTGGAATTGGTGGAGGCAGTCAGACCAGAGGCAGAGCTGCGGGTTTGTGCTGGCACAATTTATGTCTCTCCTGCAGCTAGAGAAGGGGAAACAGTGAGAAAAATGTTGCCAGTAAATGAAGGTTGGATTTGTTATTAGCTGCTACTGTTTGGCCAAAGAGGCAAGCTGCTCTTGATTGGCCTCACACATTTCTGACAGTGTGGATTCTATTAAAAAGGAGTAATGCTGTCCACTTGGTTGGAGTGTAAAGAAAGGAGCTAGTTCTGAAACAGTCTGCAGCTGGTTCGGATAACAAGTTAATGAGCTGGTCTAGCCAAGAGTTAAGGTAAATGGTAGGGGATTCAAACAAAGATGTAATATTTTTGAGATTTAGTAATGAGTGATAGGTGCTGTAAGTCAGCGCATGCAGAACACCCATTGCACAGGGGCTGTCCCAAGGCTGTGTTCTTGCAGAGTTAGGCACTGCACCTGTGGGAAAAAATGGGGAAAAGTGAGGCCATGGACCGTGTGGATTCTGGGCTGCTTTGGTGGCAGAATCCTGAGGGTGACTTAAAAACCCCTTTTTACTTAGCTTTATAAGAGTACCACCCCTGAAATGCGTGGCTTCTGTGTCAGTGACTTGTGTTTAGATTCTCTTTGTTTATTATTTGCAAATAGGGTTAATGATGTGGTTTCTAGGTTACTGATTTAAAGGAACATTTGTAGCAGTTTTGTTGAAACTGTAGATGATTTAACTACTTGCAGTACTGCTGTATCCATAGTACTAGTGCCAGATCCTGCTCTGTAATGACTGTTTGTTACCAAGCTGTTTTTTTGATACTTCTTTGCAGATTGTGAATAGGCACGGTCCGGAGGCAGACAGGCATTTACTACGCTGTCTATTCTCGCATGTGGATTTCAGTGGCGATGGTAAAAGCAGTGGCAAAGATTTTCATCAGGTACAGTTGGCAGCAACGCATCGGTTTATTGGTTTTGGTTGTTAAAAATCATGTGGTGGGATTTCATCCAGGTCAAGCACAAAGGCAAGTTAGAAGCAGTAGCTTCAAACAAACTTCTTTTCTGGTTATATGGCCTTTCAACTGCAACACTTTTTGCCAGTCCTCAAATCAGAAGATAGTTGTTGATCTCTGGCTTACAATCTCTTGATGTGGAAAAAAACAGGTTGCATCAGTACAAATGCTCCTTTTACCACATGCCCTGCTTTAGTTTGAAAGCCTTTCTGTGTACCTTTAGAGTTTGTTGGAATCCGTTAACTGACTTTTCTGGTGCTGACTATGTCTATTGAATGTTTTCATCTTTAGGCAATTTTGCTGCCGACTTTTTAGCTCCTAACCATGAGTCAAATACTCTGAGTTGTCTATTGCAATGTCTGAGGTTGTTTACAGAAAGCAAAACGTTGCACATATGATGAAGAATGTTTCATCACTTTGTCAGTCTTAAAAGCAAAGCAAACCTGAAGAAAGCTTGAATAAAAAGAAGATAATTGATGTTAGAGAGAATTTGGTCATTTAATTTAAGTACTCTGTTTTTGTTTTTCTGTACACAGTGCACACTAGTTTATTTTTACAGTTATGAAACTGTGAGTCTTCAAGTTATCTTGTTCTTTTCAGACTCAATTTCTGATCCAGGAGTGTGCGTCGCTGATTACAAAACCAAACTTTATCTCGACGCTGTCGTACGCCATTGACAATCCCTTGCACTATCAGAAGGTTTGTATGCTTCTTGAAGGGGATCCCAGTGTCAGAAACTGCACTGAATTGGTCTCTGGGAAACCAGCTGGTTTTCCCTTGTAGTAAAATTTTCTAAAACTTAGCTTGCCTGGTTGGTGTGGGGTTTTTTTTGTTAAACTAAGCAAGTTTGTAAATTACTCTGAATGACTGCAAACTTGATTTTAATACTTTATCTAATGTTGGTAGTTCATGGTATGTTTATGGCACCAGAACCAAAACAAATCATCAGTACTTCCGTTTCTTGCAATATGAAAGCCATGATAGTGGTGTAATAGCAGGATATATGGATGGAAGAAGCTTTTAGATGAGATGTATCCAAAAGTAGTTGGAAAGGTTTTTTGCCGTAGAAGCTTTGTGTTAACCTGCAGCAGAATAGTTACTAATATTCTAAGCTTGCAAATAGGCTCTAGATAGTCTAACATATTGCAGATGAGATTAATCCCAAAACAGCTTTCATATTATTCTTCTTACCTGTTTCAGAGTCTAAAGCCTTCACCCCATTTATTTGCCCAATTGAGTAAAGTCATCAAATTAAGCAAAGTTCAAGAGGTAGGTGAATGGTTATTTAAAAAAAAAAATTTCACTTAGCTAGTTAGAAAGGATGAGGCCCTCTTACTATGATGTTTGTTTTTGTTTGTAGGTGATTTTTGGTCTGGCTTTATTGAACTCTTTCAGCTCAGATCTGCGAGGTTTTGGTAAGTTTTCTAAAGTACTACATCAGGGGCAGCCTTTTTCAGCAGTGTGCTTTCTATATGGGTAGATGGGTGCCTGCCTGACCTGACCTTGCAATTAGTGGTGCCACTGGGAGGGGCAATAGATAACACAGTCATCTTGTGTGAAGTTAAAGGATCAGTTCTTGTATGACTGGCTTGATAATGAGTCAAATTGGGGTATTGTGATATCTTAACTTGTAGTTGTCCATTAATATTTGAACTCTCAGGTACGAGATTTCTGTTTAAATCTGAACTGTTGTGGCTTCTCAAATTAAGAGAATGGTACCTAGCTAAATGAATCTCATACTAAAGCAGAATCCCAGGCTTTGACTCTAACCTCTTCTGTTTCCAAAAGCCGCCCAGTTTATCAAACAGAAACTCCCGGATCTTTTGCGCTCTTACATTGACGCGGACGTCAGTGGAAATCAAGAAGGTGGCTTCCAAGATATTGCAATAGAGGTCCTGCACCTTCTCCTCTCCCATCTCCTCTTTGGGCAGAAGGGAGCCTTTGGGGTAGGACAGGAGCAGATTGACGCTTTCCTCAAAACATTACGTAGAGGTAAGTTCAGGAAGCCTGACTAGATGCAGACTTGGAGATGGATTTTCATGACTTGCTGTCAGTGCAGAGTGCTGAAGTGGTGGGGAGCTTGCTGACTTAGAACTTGGTAAATGTTCATAGTAAACTGACAGAAAAAATACCACTGCTCTGGTATTGGGTCCTAATGTACAGTTTTGCTTTCAATGAGCAATAATGTGATCTCGTGTTCTTGAGAAGTTTTGATAAATGAACATTTGGAAAGGGATATTCAAGTCTGTGTTTGCTTGTATGGGATGGTATTTGTGGATTTAACTAAAGCAGCTTAGTGCACTGTAGTTGAAAACCCCCTTACAGAGTAAGGAATGTACATTGCCATTTCACACAAGTTCATTTTAAGCATTGTTTTATTATATTAGATGCAGATCCATGAGGAAACACTAGCACAGTGAAGGAGGTCCTTCTGACTTAAACTCTGGTTCATTTCCTGAAAGCTACCATTGTAGTCTATTCCTTTCCAAAACCATTGTTTGGTGTAAACTTATCACACTAGGGAGGGTTTGGACTCAAGATGATAATTGAACTTAACCCACTCCTTGGTTCTGCACAGACCTAGAGGAAGCTACCGTTCATACAAGAGCAAAATATTTGTTCTAATTTTTTAAGTATAACTTCATAGTTCATATGTATTTTAATAAAGATTAGTGTGTTAGCTTGTGGAATTTCTGACACTTGGCTTTGGGATATTGGGAACTCTTCTATGAATGGCCCTGGAGGGTATGGAGATGCTGAATGTCAGCAGTGCTGTCTCAGAAAGGCCCACCCACTTTGCTGCTCTCCACTGTGAGCAGAGCCCTGATCCACAGATCTGATCTTCTCATTACTCATCTCTCTTAAACTTTGCCTCCCAGGAAGCAAAAAATGAGTATTTACTCTTTCTGTGCTCAAGTGCCTGGCTTAGTTTTGCTGTGTTTCTTAGACTCAGTAGCAGATCTTTTGTTTCCAATATTACCTGATTTGGAGGAGTAAGTTTTGCTGGACTGCTGTATTGTTTCCTGCTCTGTGCTTTTTTTGGATGACTGCTGTTAGTGACAGTCTAGTTCTAAACTTACACCAGTGCAGCTGGTGGCCTTTTGGGCAGCTGCAGAGCTGCAGTGAACCTGCATGAGCCTAGTTTAGTCTACATTCTTCTTCTCTAAGAATATCCCAGTGCCAGTAGAAAACTGAAAATGGGATGTAGGGATGCTGCATCAGTGCTCTCTTGATTTCTGCAGCAGTAGGCCAACTCTAGCACAGCCGCAGAATAATTCTGAATAGTCTTTCACATGCAGCTGGTGTTCTGGGTGTTTTGACACTGTTACTCTTGCCTTTAGATTTTCCCCAGGAGCGTTGCCCTGTGGTGCTTGCACCACTTCTATACCCTGAAAAACGGGACATTCTAATGGACAGGATCCTGCCTGATTCTGGAGGGATAGCCAAAACCATGATGGAGAGTTCTCTGGCAGATTTCATGCAAGAAGTTGGCTATGGCTTTTGTGCAAGGTTTGTAGGAAAATATAATTTTCAAGCATGTAATTTTGGGTGGTGGTGGTTTTCTTTCCTGTTTCTTTAGGTAAAAGATAAAGAACACTTTAAATACTTAAATAAGTAGAATCTCACCAAGTATTATGAGGTTGTTTATTTGAATTCTGGTTGTATTTTGCTTTCTTCTAATGTGTATTACATGCCTGTGGACACTATGTAGGATTTTATCATGGTAAGAAATGCCACATAAAAGGATTCACATTGCTTTTGAAGGTTTCATAAGAATTTGACTATCACCCTTTTGAATGTGAAAATGGAAGTGTCTGCGTAGACATAAACTCCAGCTGAATCCCACTGGAGTGTTGGAAGAACTTTGCTCTTGCAAAAGTTAGGCCTCAGAATGAAGCTAATCTGTTTTTTTGTAAGAAGCATAAGGTAGAATTAATGATTCTGTATTTCAAGAGAAGGACTATTGATTACTTTGGGGAGGTGATGAAATCTCAAAGGTGTTCAATCTCAAAGAAACATGAATTTCTTTTTAAACCAAGAAGTAAAAACACCATGTGTTGGAAGATACTGAATTATTACCTTTGTTAACACATGCATGTTAATAAAACAGTTTATATATTCTTGCTATTTAAATCTTCCTGGCCTAGTTATGAAGTGTTCACAAAATGGAAAAAAACTTGCGAAAAAAGGCTTCAGTTCTGAAGTTGAAACTCAGGCATCTGCTCTTTGTTTTCTCTCTTGTCTCCCAGGAGGCTTTTGCTGGTGCCCTGTGCTCAGGGATGCCATGGTGTGTATCAGGCTGAAGGGGAAACATTCACAGCTTACCTTTGAACAGTGCACGTCAGCATTTTGAAATGTGCATTCTCAAAGCCTTTGTTTTGCTTTTAGGTAGCAGAAAACTTGAGTCTTTGAAGCTCTGTATCACAGGTCAATAGTGGAAGTGCTTTTAACTGAGAAGAGTGCTAAACCTACCCTGTGCTTTTGCTTTGATAGAGCGTAGTCTGTGAAACATCTCTGTGACATCCCTGTCACTTCAGTATACCTGCCTTTGAACTGGAAACGTGGCACCAGTGTATTTCATGGAAGTAATTGCACACATTGTCTGCTGAATTTTTCTTCTTGATTGTCTTAGAATTTTGTTATGTTGGATCATTTGACTAACTTGATGAAAGTCTTACATTGTTCTACAGTGCAACCTGCTTTTCTTTGTTTTGTTGCATCTTAGTGTGGAAGAATGTCGCAACATAATCATGCAGTTTGGTGTTCGGGAAGTCACGGCTGCCCAGGTTGCCAGGGTTTTGGGGATGATGGCTCGAACTCATTCAGGGCTGACAGACGGTATTCCATTACAAGTGAGTGGCCTCTTGTGCTGGGGATTACATTTCAGCAGAAAAAGGAGTTAAAATGCTGGCCTCTAGGAATTTTACAATTGCTTGTATTATTCAATACTTGTACTTCTGGCTGTTCTGCTGTAGATGCCTGTAATACTTTCATGAATGAAAGATTCTCAAAGTGTTAAACTGATATAATTCCTAGTCTGAACTTCTGTTTACACCTCTCCAGTGCAGGGAGTTCTGTAACCAGTGGGTGTTGAGACTGTGTTACTTTTTTACTAGTGTTTGATTCCGTGTATTTGACTTGCAGTCAATTTCGGCTCCTGGCAGTGGGATTTGGAGTGACGGCAAAGATAAGAGTGATGGAAGCCAAGCCCATACCTGGAATGTGGAGGTTTTGATTGATGTTCTTAAAGAGCTGGTAAGTCTTGTGAGCACCTTGGTCTTTTATGTGGATAAAGCAGGACATATGTCAGTATGATTATAAACCTTTTTAGGCTCCCCAACAGTCTGAATAGCTTCGAATCTCTCTAATGTAACTGTACTTAAATGCTGGGGGTTTTTTTTCCCCTCATGAACAAGAAAATTTTGAGGAATTCTGGAAAATGGAAGCTACTTGAATGAGTGACTTGGGTGCAGTTTGAGATTCATTCCACACTGTTCCCATGTATTCCTGCATGTGTTCTCTGAGGGCTTTTGTGTTTCAGTGTATTTCTGACGGTGGAAAGTTTTGTGCATCAGACACCTTGTTTTGGAAAACTTCTTACTGTAGGCATTAGTGATGAAAATGAAAGTATTTTTGTAGCTACTCATTCCAAACCTCTTCTTTATTGCTTCTTAGGTATGCTAACACTATAGAAATAGTAAAGTTTTTCTACCACTTTATAAGCACCAGTTTTTGTAATGAACTCAGTTAAACATGAATACCATTTCCTTTGCTTGCCTTATATAGGATTTTTTCTGTATGTTCCCTCTAATGCATGCACAAGTCACTGTTTTGTCTTTATAAAAAAAAACATTGGTTTATTGGGCCATAAAATAGCTTTGTCTCTGGTGCTCACCCGTCTCTGAAATGAGTGGTTTGTGTTCCCTAATGGCCACAGTTCCCTTCAAGCTCCTTCATCAATATTGTTTCACACTGTTCCTGAAAATACAATGGATGCTTTACAAGATCTTGGAGTTCACATTGTGCAAAAGGAGGAGCAAGTTCTGCTTGCCAGCAGATCAGACCCTTCTGCCTTTTATCAGAAGGTGTGGAAGCCTAGGAAGGGAATAAATTAGTCTGCTAAGAGAGGAGCTGTATGTTTGGGTGTTTTTAAAGAATTGTTAGTTAAATGTTTGGAAGGAAAGACAGCTACTGTAGTGCTGGGGAAGAGCAATCTCACAGGGTAGTTTAAAACATTAACTTGCATCTAATTCTCACAACTGTATAAATACATCTTTTAAAACAAAACCCTTGCTTTCAGCTAAAAGTTGGATGGATGTTAAGCTGGGTACAATACTGATGAAGAGGGGTTCTTTCGAGACAGTACTGAACATTGCAATGTGCAAGGCTAACAACCCTTGTTTGGTTGCAGAACCCTAGCCTGGACTTCAAAGTAGTAACGTATGAATTGGACCATCCAGGATTTCAGATTCGTGATAGCAAGGGCCTGCATATTGTAGTTTTTGGCATCCAGAGAGGGCTGGGCATGGAGGTTTTTCCAGTTAATGCCATATACAGACCTTGGAAGCATGCAGAGGGCCAGGTATGTTTACCAACATTTTTTCACTAACTGTAGAATATATACACGGTTCCTGAATTTCTTGAATGATAAATGGAGATTAGTAGTGTGAATGTTTAGATAATCCTCATTTGAGAAGCTGGCCTGTAAGACACAAGCCTCAGGTGTGTTACAGAAGTACAGTGTGTGATTGACTGCACTGTGTGGGACATGGTCACTTGCTGTGCACTGTGGCCCTGCCTTTGGCCCCAGCAGAGTTCTGGTGTGTAATGCAGCTGAGCATAGAACAGTTGTTGCATGGCAGTGCTTTGGGGTGCTTAAACAAAAAGGCCACAACTTCATGCAAACAAGTACCCTCAGCACGTCTATACCCATCATTCTCGAATTCCAGAAGTGTGAGGTTCAGTCTTACATAAAACACACAGTGAAGCCTGGCTCATCTCAGCTGCTAAGTTGTTTTGTATCATTCTCAAAATGTGGCACTTGATAAAGTGGAAGGAACCTGAAACTCTAGTATCTAAAAGACTTCTGATATCTTTTTTTTTTATTCCAGCTCTCCTTCATCCAGCATTCCCTCATAAACCCCGACATCTTCTGTTTTGCTGACTACCCTTGCCATACTGTTGCCACAGACATCCTGAAAGCACCACCAGAGGATGACAATCGAGAAATTGCTACATGGTAATAAACCTGCTCTCAGCTGCTTTTGTACATAGATTACTTGTCTGGTCAAAGGTGGCTTTATCTTCATGCAGCCAGATTTATTGTAGCTATGTACATAGTAGATCAGCCATTAGTATTTGTGACGTGTTTCATTGGTGAAACTGTTGACAGTATCAGAACTTCCTGTGTACTTCCATAATACCTTGCTTTTGTTGGAGTCTTCAACTTCTTTGGAGAGTTTCTGCTGATGTGTTTTGGCATATCCTGCAAGCTGAAAGGAGGGGATAGAGGAGGTGGTTTGAATCTTAAATCTGTCTTTCCCAGGATGATATTAGAAACTTGCTCTACTTGTATGAAAGTAGTCCTAAAATTTAGTTATTAAATGAATGTGGCTATTGGTGAGTTATTGCATAAAGGTGACTGGTGTGACTTTCTGAGCCGACCTTTACACCCCTTTTTTGGCGTAGCCGTAGCTTATTTCAGTACAGATACTTGCATCTTTTTCAGTTGTATGGCACAGAATAGAGAATTGAAGGATGAAGAATACAAGTAAATGGGCAATGATCACTTGTCTGTAAAGCAGGCTAAACAAGTAGAGTATCTTCATTAAGTTTCACAAGTGGGGACTCTGAGGCGTTTTTAAAAGTGTTTTCCATTTCTGGAAGTATGTTTCAAGTTAAATTATCCAAGTGACCCACCTCAAGCTGAATTTCTTCAGCATCAGCTTTCAGTTCCCTCTCCTCCCTAACATAATTAGGAGCTCTTAAGATCTTGGGGGTTTTTTTTATGGTTTCTTGCAGGCTTAATTGTACATTGTAAGAGCTGCAGTGTGAGGTTGTTTGCAGTGGGAGTTGCTGTATATGTCCTTACAGTTGCTGCCATAAAATACTTGATTCCAGGATCCTGTAAACTTGCTGCTTGGTAACTTTGTGGGGGTTGTCTATTTGTTTTTTCTTCTCTTTTGTTAGGAAGAGCCTGGATTTGATTGAGTCTCTGTTACGATTGGCAGAAGTGGGGCAGTATGAACAGGTTAAGCAGCTCTTCAGTTTTCCTATCAAGCATTGCCCAGATATGCTGGTATTGGCCTTACTGCAGATCAACACGTCCTGGCATACCTTGCGCCATGAACTCATCTCCACACTCATGCCAATTTTCCTTGGCAACCATCCCAACTCAGCCATCATTTTGCACTATGCATGGCATGGACAGGTAAGTATTTTCACTGTCGTTTGTTCCTGTAACATGGAAGCTTGTTAAATGGGTTGAACAGTTACAATGATGTTTGTATTGGTTTATGAACTGGTCGGTTTAAAACCCAAGAGGTCAGTGATCCATGGTTTATGCAAAGTAATGGGATGTCTCTTCCCTGACTTGAAGGGGAAACCAAACTCTTGTGGTTTGGTTTTCAGCAATATTCACTGAGAAGATATTCCTGGAAAAGTACAGAGACCCAAGTTGAGTTAGACTTTTTAAACCTTTGGCTTTAAACAAAGTTGACCACTGTTCTATTTTAAGAAAAGGAAAAAAGAGCAAAACCGAACAACCCGAAAGAAACCCCAAAACCTTCACAACAGCATCACCAACCCCACTCCCTCAACTCTCAACCTCACATTTAAAGTGTAATAACTTGAAGTAGTAAGATGTGAGAAGGCTTAAACCAAAACAGTCTCCTTTATACTTGACAAAAAGATGAAGGCTATTCTAGACATAAAAAAACTACCTGCATGGGAAGTTTTCAGAGTCTGGATGTGTTCTGAAAACTTGGGATTAGCTGCTGACCTTTTTAAGGAGAGCTTCCATGTAGAGATACAGTAGCTGTGTATGCAAATCCCATACTTCTAATGGATGTTTTGTTTGGTGTGGCCTTCATCATTATGTGCACTGGTAGTTAAACAAGGAGAAGTCATATGAAATTTGAACCAGAGGAAGTTTCTGGGGTCGGAGGGAATCTGCATTAGCAAACGTGTTTCCCTGTTCATCTAGAGTAGAGTTAATGGCAAGAAGCTTGACCTCCAAGGTCATGCTATGAATGTTTTATATTTTCCTGATGGAAGTCTTTAAATTGAAGGATGAGGTGTAGAATAGACATGAAGTGCTTTTTGCATGAAGTCTTGAAGTGGCAGAAGAGGCAGTTTTTCCACAGGGTATGTCTCAGATCAGGGACGTGGTGCCATTCCTTGACGCTTTGCCTTTAAACAAAACCCTTGGTGCCATAAAAATCTTACTTGTGTTGTATTTTGAACTTGCCCCTGTATGAGCAAGGAGCTGGATACTGTGTTTTCCTTTTTAAGGTGTACTGAATTTTCACTTCAGGACATCATATCTGGCATAACATTTAGTAAATATTCATGTAGTCTAAAAGTGATAGAGAGGAATTGGTCCTGGACAGTGACAGGACAAGAAAGAGGTGGCATGTAGCTACCATTTGCAGTCAGCTACATCCTTTACTTGTAGCTCCTGGATCGTTTATTTTTGCATAGAAAGAGCTCAAATCAGAAGCAAATTCTGAAGCTAAAGAGTAAACATGTTTGTATGTTAAGCTTTTTAGTTGAGAAATACCATGTTGAATGTTCACATAATTGATCCTGTTCCTAGAATCATGAAGTACAACCCTAATTTAATTCTCCTCAGGGTCAGTCTCCTTCAATTCGTCAGCTTATCATGCATGCCATGGCAGAATGGTACATGAGAGGGGAGCAGTATGACCAGGCAAAATTGTCACGTATTCTTGATGTGGCACAAGACTTGAAGGTGAGTTTTGCAAAATATTGCCATTATTTTTTTCTGGTGTCTTACACAGACTTGCTCGTCTTTTAAGGAAAGCTAAGCTTAACTTGGACTAATTTAGTAAGGATTACATTGTTTAGGCACGTCTGAACTCATTTCAGAATTGGCTGCTGTCCCTCATCTTTAAAAAAAAGCCTACATTCATGTGACTTAGTAGTCTTCAGCTGAGTTGTTGTATCTGACTACAGATGCTTCCAGCCTGCCCTATTGTGAGCCCAAGGCATTTTACTTGGTATTTGCAGTGGGGTTGGTTATTGTGGCTTAGCTGACAAGTACCTTGAGAAGCAGCACAACAGAACTGCTTTCTGTGTGAATCCTGGAAGAGCTTTGTCTGTTTTAACCTTGAATACTACTGAAATGAGAACGAAGAAAGTATCAGATGTTTGTGTGAAGGTGGCAATGCTAAACATAATGGAATGGGGATTTCTTGAGAATGCTGCTACTTTTTAGATTTTATATATTGACAAAAGACTGGAAGTTGTGACTAACTTCTTTGAGGCCTTTATTGCTTCCTGAAGTTAGATGCAAAATAATTGAGTGTCTCGACATGCAAGAGCGCAAGCTGCTGTTTGAAGTCAGTTTTGTTGTAGCAATTACAGTGTTCAGCGATAACCTCTTGGAGTAGATACATTCCAGGTATCTCTGAAGTGGTTGAGGTCTGTTTGCAGGAAAATGCTAGGTTCTTTTCCTTAACTTTGTAGCAATATCAATTTCGTAGCTCTTGACCACTTGCTGGTGGTTTTTCATAGCACAGAGGAATTTAAAACTGTCAGCACAAGGTCACTTTAAAGAAGGTGAAGTTACGATTTCAAATCAGAGCTCTTGCTTATTTGTTTCACAAGCAAGCTGTAAGTGAAATTGATACTACCAATCTTTGTGGATAAAGATAGCATAGCAGCATGTCATAATAAGACTTCTTCACTAGAATGTGTATGGGAACTAGAAAGGAAAGAGAGGAGAAAGAATATCTGTGTGTCTTCACTAGTAGTCTTCTGATTTTCTTTCTTTAGGCCTTGTCAATGCTGCTAAATGGTACTCCATTTGCCTTTGTTATTGACCTTGCTGCACTTGCCTCTCGACGGGAATACCTCAAACTTGACAAATGGCTCACAGATAAAATTCGGGAGCATGGGGTAAAGCAGGATTTTTCTCTTTATTTCTACACTCTCTTCAGTGACTGACTTAAGTCACTTTAACAATTTTATAAGTAGCTTTAAAGTTATTAAGTGTCCGTGGTCTGATAGTTCAATGTTTTCACTGAACTATAGTAGCTTAGTGGAATTCTTTCCATGGTGCAATTGCCAAGTTTGAAATAGTGTCTTGGATGTAGTTTGGGAGATTAAAGCAACATTTTTTTTCTCAGGAACCTTTCATCCAGGCCTGTATGACTTTCTTAAAGAGAAGATGTCCATCTATCCTGGGTGGCCTTGCTCCAGAGAAGGATCAGCCTAAAAGTGCTCAGCTTCCTCCAGAAACCTTGGCAACTATGTTGGCCTGTCTGCAAGCTTGTGCTGGGTAAGAATTATATTGCTTATGCTGAAAGTGTAGTCTGTTTGCAGCTCACCTTCTGGCACATGGTCCTGCTGGTTTGGAATTTCACATGGAGAATGGGGTTAATGAGAGTGTATAAACTTGAAGGGATAGGTGTAGTAGTACATTTAAGTTTGCGTTGAAACTTCTGTTGTAGGCTAGATCACAAGAGCTTGAGTATTGTCTTTATCATCAAACCAGGTGAGCTGATCTTGGTGACTGGAGGCTGTCTGGTTAGTCAGATAATCAGTTGTTAATGACTGGTTAGATTGTGGTCTGTGATTCAGACAAAGGAAACCAGGCCATGGCTAGAGAATAGGACAGCATCTTGGAAAACAATGATTTTATAATGAATTTTGTGATTGTGTTAACCGAATGTTTGTGTAGTAACTGCTTTGGCACAAGGGACTCATGCTGTCCTTATGTATGGGAGAAAAGTGGAGAGTGGTGATTGTAACTGGGACTGAAACTAGACGTGTGTAACTTCTGTTGTCTTTGAGAGAGACTCAAAGTAGTCAAAGATGGAAAATATTGAACATCTTTTGCAGATCAGATTGTTTTGCCAAAGTCAAAAGAAAAGGGTTTGGATTTGAGAGCTGCTAGAGGCAGGGGTAGAATACAGAAGGGCTGATGGAAACTGAAGTTGGACAAATCAGTCTTTAGATGCTATGTACAAACATAGTAAATGTGACTGGAAATATTTGTGGTGTTGTTTCTTAATGCTGTCAGATCAATGTGGTGTTAAACTACAGCAATATTTCAGAGTTAATGAGAGGCAGTGTACTGCAGTGTGAGCCAGAGTGACTGGAAGCTGGGATGGGGCTTGTTTTGCTGCTACATTTTGGCACCATATGAGGCTAGTATGTCCAAGTGTGTGTTACCTAATCTGAGGTTTATACTTTGTTCCTTTGATTTAGCCATTGTGGTCTTGAAAGAGATAAGAAACATCTTTAAAGGTACCCAGGATGATTCATGGCTCTCACGTAGATAGTAGGAAATTATACCAACATAAATTTGGTCACAATGAGTATTGGAACTGAAAGGGAATCTGAGGTACCTGTAAGACTTTAGGAGAAGGGATTCTCCTGTTTTCTGCTGGAACCTGTGCAACTGAAGTTCAGATGCTGTTTCTGAAATAAAATGGTCTGGCACATGTTTTGGTCTGAAGAGATAGCTCTTAATTTTCAAGTCAAAGTGCATCTTTTGAGATTGTAGTTCACGAATGAACTTACATTCCTTATCTTGCATGCTGCAGTTATCTGTTTTAGAGATTTAATAGTTAACTGTAGTTTTGAATTGCATCTAATGTCATTTTGCTCTGAATTTTAATGTGTTACCGAGTTTTATTTATTCCATTAATTCCAAACGCCACTAGTTCTCTACTGGCACAATTCTCACAGCCCTTGGTTTCTTTTTATAGCTACTTTTATTCCCTTTTATACAAGAATGTGACCTACTTGCAGTCATTTTCCATTAGTTATTCTCTTTGAGCTTTAGAATGAAAAAGCTCGGATTTCTTTCATGAAGCAATTGCTTTGATTAGCTTAGGTTTCAGTCACAAATGGAAGCAGGCATTGTAAAGACCAGAAGGTTAAAATCACTGTAAATATGAAATACATTTGGGAGGGTAGTTCCACTTCATCAGCTGAAGCCTGCCATCTCCTAAATCTGTTGATTTAGGAGCCTGCTCTTTAATTAGGCTTTAGTTAGTTCTTGTTTTGTGACCTGGGAGATGCTTTTTTTTTAGCCACCAGGTCCGTGCATGTTCTAAAACTTATTTTTGGTGCAGCTTGTTTATCACTGGTGAGCACTGCAGTTGTGGCATCATGTAACAGTGAGTCTTCAGAAAGAAATAAGTGTTCCTTCTATTACTGAGTGCTTTTACAATGAAGTCAGGCTTGGTTGCAGGCACCACAGGCTGACCAACCATGTAATTTATTAACAAGCTGCTTGTGAGAAGTCCTTCCCTCGTGGAGCAGTGAGTTGAGAGGGGCAGCAGTGCCTTCTCCACACAGTCATGTCCTGCATGGTCCAAGTGTGTCAGTGTGGGGAATGGTCATTTCTTTTCAGTCCTTTTCTCAGGCAGGGAAGAGGCTTCTGTGTACCTGTGCCTCAGGAATGGAAAGCCTTGTTCCTGCTTTGTAAGAAAGTATTTGTTGGGGGGGAAAAAAAGAGTGAGGGAACATGTGATTCCAGCAAGCTGGAGCTTCCCTAACAGTGACAGGTTTGTTGCTCTAGACTCTGGTCCCTGGCTCACAGCCCACCAATCTCTTTTGCCTGAAATGAAGACTGGGGGTTCTTGTGGTTTTGGTTTTGTTGGTTTTTTGGTTGTTGGTTGTTTTTTTTTTTTCTAGAAAACCTGCAGTTCTGTACTATATAAAAATGCTGTGATGTTTACAACTTGATCCAGCAGTGTGTCTCTTGACGTGATAAAAAAGTTAACCTTCAGTCTGCCTAGATGGCGGAACAAAACATTTGTGGTTCTCTCCAAAGCACAAATGGCTTAACCAGTCACCCTAAATATCCAGCTGGGGATTGTAAGTCTGGCTTTGTCCTCATTCTGGTCTGCCGTATTATCTATCTACAGCTGGTTGGAGTTTGTTTTGCAAAAGCATGTTGTAGTATTTAAGCATTAAGACTGCAAATTTAACCCCCCAAAAAGGAGGGCAAAAGACTGAGGTTGGTAATCACACATGAACTGTAGACTTCCCTGACCCATTCCATGGCTAACTCAAGTGCTGTATGGTCTTGAAATGGCTGCTGCATCAGAAAAAATCCTGTGGTGTATTTCAGTTGGTCATGCATACCTTTGAATGTTGAGATTTCTCAGACTGTGGCATTGGGGTGAGGGCAAATACATACTGTAGATACTGAGTCTACTGTGTGCCAAGCTCAGAGCTCTGTCTTCAGGTCTGGTTGCACTTTCTGAAAAAGAAATCTCTTTAGGGCTTTTGAAGGTAGATTTCTGATTGCATTTTTGTACATTCCCCTCAAGCCCCTTTGTTTTGAAATCTTTGAAACAGGGCTCTGGTGAGAGGATGTTAAAAGAGTGTGAAGGAGCCAGTTTGTGAAACAGTTATTAACATGTCCATTGCCCTGTATAGAAAACTGGTCACCCATGCCACCTCTCCAGATGCCCATCTCTCATTTTCCCCACACTGCATAGTGTATTGCTGGCTTTGGAGAATAGCTGGAAGCCCTTACCTAATTCTGTGTGTCCCATAACAGGATACTTGCCAAAGCTCAAGGCTAATCTTCAGTTCTTCTGCTTTAATCACCAGGATGGTTCCTTTGTTCTTTTCCCCCTCATCCCAAGAGTTGAGCAGTAAAAGCTTGTGAAAATTGAGTTGAAATGAGGAATCTTCAGACAAGGTTAACAGAACAACAAAGCTGTTTTAGGGTAGTTGTACCGTTACAGGAAGAAATCTGCAGCTTTAGCTGTCTTCACCGAAAGGGTATAACTGAAGTTCAGGAAAGCGTAAATAATTGGCTGTTTTTTTCCAGAAGGAAAATGTCAGTGTTCTGTAATTATGTCTGTGTTAGGTAAGTCAGCAACAGAGCTGGCTTTCCTTCCAGTTTGGGAACCTGGCAGTCAGACATGGAATACTTTGGAAAGAGGTACTGGCTGCTCTGGATTGTGCAATAACTGTGCCTAAGTTTGAGTTTTCTGATCTTTTTTGATTATATTTTCCTTGAATAGTTGAATTTCCTGTCTCTGTTTGGGTTTAGTACCAGTGTGTGAAGCACGTCTTTCAGTCTGTAGACAGATGAGTTTTAGTGAAGCAGGTGGTGGTATTTACCTCTTCTTTTTTTGTCTGTGAGTACATGGCCCATATATCTCATCTTTTAGAGGGACTTTGTGTGTAATGAGATTCAGAATGAGAAGAACCATAAATGATGAAGTTTGGGTACAGGAAGGAGCCTTGAGGGGCAGATTTGAACAAGGGATCACAGCACCACTATCTGTGTTTTAATTCATGAGGCTAAGGTGTTATATAGTCCGTAATGTGGCCAACTGCAGATGAAGGCCCTTCCAAGAACCTGTTAGAGCCATGTAGGTACATATCCCAGCCTTCTGTCAGTCCTTACTTGCTGGGGTAACTGTAAAGGAGTTATTGAATCAGTGAAAACGAGGGAATAGGCTATTGGAGATTGTTGTAGAGCTACAGTTTGAACTTTTATATTTTAAATGTAGCTGTTTCTCTTGGGAGATGATCTAAAGCAAGTTTTTCTAGTACCGAAATGTAGCCTTTGCTGGGGTTGTTTTGCAGCTTCTTTTGTGAAATGTGGCTTCAATTTCTCTAGGAAAATCAAACCAGTTAATGGCCTTATTTTTGTGAATGTTACATGGCTTACTGTCGTGCTTCCACATCCCAGGAGCGTTTCTCAGGAGCTGTCAGAGACGATCCTCACCATGGTAGCAAACTGCAGTAATGTCATGAACAAGGCTCGACAGCCCCCACCTGGAGTCATGCCCAAAGGACGCCCGCCCAGCGCCAGCAGCTTGGATGCCATCTCTCCTGTGCAGGTAGAGCAATCCCATGCTGCATTTTCAGAAGGTGCTGTTAATTTAGTGCTAGTTCTGCTGTACTAGTTGAGGTCTTTCTGAAGGACTAAGTCAAACATCATCTGGCTCACGTAGTTTTGTGCTTGCATGTCTTGATAGCTTGCTTGTAACTAGAGGATAATGTCTGAGGGATGTAGTTCAGAACTGTCTTTCACTTCACTGATGTCTGTAAGAAGTAACTGTGAAGTATTACAGGATGGGAGCACTGAGGAGGGACAGATATTTGGTTTATTTAAAATAACTGAGGCTTTTGTTTAAAGTGCTAAAATTTACTAGGACTTCTGAGAATTAAGCACTGCCTTTGAACCTAATGTGTCTTGTTTGTAGCTTCACGGGCCAAGCCACAGTGCTAGAGCATAAGGACTTGTTATAACTGGGGCTCTTCAGCTCTCAACTGAACTGCTCTTTTAAAAACAAGGTACATTTCAGTTAATCCCTGCCACTCATCATCCCTTCCTCCTCTGGGAGCAACACATTACAGACAGGTTTTGCTTCTAGCAGTTACATTCAATGGCAGATTTTTAAGTGGTGAAAAGTATTTCACATGAAATAGTGGCAATTCAGCGTTTAAGAATGACTGAATTGTCAGTAAATTATGTAAACTAAACCCAGAGAGTGGTTTTCTTGTGAATTGTTGCTTTATTGACATTGCTTATCAGATGTACCAAATACCTTGGCAACCTGCTACAAATAACTCATATGAACAAACAGCAGCAATTTTTAGTCTGTAGTCATGTTGTCTTCTGGGTAGATAGTGCCATTTTCTGCTGTTCCTAGTCAGTTCCTTAGCTTACTGCTGTGGCAGACTGTATTGTCGTCCCTCCTATTCATGAACCAGGTCTTAATGCTTTTTATTGAAGACATCGTTCAGGTATTTAGGTGTGAAAAGTGGGCATAGTAGGGTCCTTCAGACAGTCAAAAATACTTTTGTTTGAGATGAAATAGCTTTGTACGTCTTGAGGTGGGGTCTGAGGTTGCAGACTGCAGAGCATAAACTACTTGAGTACAAAAATCTGCAAGTAGAAGTAAATGCTGCTTGTTGTAAGCATTTACTCCTGTCTTACACTTAACTACAGACTCTGGAGCAATCAAACTTTCTATAAAACCTGTGAGAGAATAGGATTTCATGGGATTGCAGAAGAAAGATAAAAGTGCATTCTGTAGACAAACTGATCTTTTGGGGTGATCTGGATGACTTCAGAATTTACAGTAACCATGCAGAAGAACTTTTTCTCAGAAATGTTTTGATACGTAGCCATCTTTGTACAAAACATGCCAAAAATCATCTGGATTGTGGTTTATGGATGTCTGTATAATCTTCCTTTCTTCATTCAGATCGACTCGCTTGCAGGAATGGCCTCTCTTA
Source organism: Chamaea fasciata (assembly GCF_029207755.1). NCBI lineage: Eukaryota > Metazoa > Chordata > Aves > Passeriformes > Sylviidae > Chamaea > Chamaea fasciata. Next base: position 9,632,907 of record NW_027094097.1, read on the forward strand.
GTTTAGGTGGCTCAGCTGCTCCTCACACCCAGAGCATGCAAGGCTTCCCTCCAAACTTGGGCTCTGCGTTCAGTACTCCTCAGTCACCAGCAAAAGCGTTCCCGCCTCTTTCCACCCAGAACCAGACAACCGGTTTCAGTGGCATCGGAGGACTCTCTTCACAGCTTCCAGGTACTGCTGTTGGGGTGGAGTGGTTTGTTTTTGACATGGCACAGCTAAGGCACTGTTACTGCTGTGGTTGGAAATACTGAATGTGACAGCCCACCCCTTAAGGGTGGATTGGGTGCCTCCTTCCCTTTAAGGGTGGGAAGTCACACTGGACAAACAGCTGTGTCATATGGGAGGGAGTTACACTCCGGTATGGAGTGAGGTGTCCTGACCCTCCTGGGTCATTGCTGAAACAGCACTTCAGAGTGTTGCAGCTGCAATAGGTAAAAGGTTTGAGTCAAGAGGATGAGTGTTTTGACAAATATAGCAGCATTATTTTAGGTTGGGACAGAGACAGAGAACCGCTTGTGTTAAAACTGCATGAGGCTATAAAGCTCTGAATTTTTGGAAATGACAAGGGCTGGGAGGAGTGGCAAGTGGATACTCTGAGGGTGCAACTGAGATGACCAATTGCTTGCTTGTAGTAAGTGGTCTTACTACAGGTTTGCTTTTCAGTAGGTGGTCTTACTACAGGTAGCCTGACTGGCATAGGAACTGGAGCTCTGGGCCTTCCTGCGGTGAACAATGACCCATTCGTGCAAAGGAAGCTGAGCACATCTGGACTGAACCAGCCTACATTCCAGCAGAGTAAGATGAAACCTTGTAAGTGGTAGTGTTGTCTGTGGCTGTGAAGTGTGACTGTGGTCTGCAGTTAATCTGTGTTTCCTTCAGGGGAAGCTTGGTTCTGTAAGTGGTAAACGTTAGAAGTGTGGCTCTTGTATTATGTTAGTCTGAAAAAGGTGCTTCTAAACTTGTGTCCTAAGAGCTTGTTGCCAAGTGGCCGTGGGGGCGTGTTTAAAAAAAAAAAACATTAGCATAAAAATGTATTGTGTTATGGATTTGCCTGAATAGTATGTTTCTGTCCTTTTTCTGCTGTGCTGTGTTTTGAACAAAAGTGTTGTCCTGCTCTTGACAGAGAATTGTATGTGCCTGGTACCAGGGTGTTTTTTGTTTTGTTCAAAACAAGGTTAAACCTGGGTAAGGTCCTATTGCAGCAGAGAACTTGACAGGTGAAGCAGTGAAATAGACTGCAACATTGGATACAAATAAGACAAACAAAAGTTGGTGGAAAGATAGTTTTTGAAAGGAATAATTTGGTTCTTAACACTAAGCCATTATCCTTAACTCATTTATGCCTCTACAGCATGCTCACAGGGAGATGTTGAAGCAGTCAAATGGTCAGGAACCACAGCCATATGCTAAACCTTCCACATTGCTGTTATGGAGGAGCTATCAAAGAAGCCGTATGCAATAACAGCAAAGTTACCTATCTCTACAGATGTACAGTGGAGGTGGCTGTAATCACCATTGGTTTATATTCTGGGTCTTGAACATACAATGTAAACTTGTTGGAAGCTCACTGGCTGGCCTGAAAGTTTGTGTGCAAGTTTGTGTGCATGTTAGTGTTGTGTAGCATGCTTTACTCTAGTCTGTTCTGCATTCAGTTATTTAGTTGTCAGCTGAGGTTAGCTTGGGATACACTGGGTTCTAGGAGTAGAGAAGTGTGAGGTTAATGCTGTCTTAGGATGCAGTTTTTTTGAATAAATATAGCATATTGAAAACAGATTTTTAAATAGCAGTTCCTGTCTACTGGGAAGGTTAAATATCTTGCTTTTCAGAAGAACTAGCAGTTCTGTATGGATTGGTGGAAGAGTTGAAAAGGACTAGATGAAATCCTGAGTGTCTGAAGTTGTCCTGAGCATGATACCTGTTCTCTTTTTTAACAGCTGACTTATCTCAGGTGTGGCCAGAGGCTAATCAGCACTTTAGCAAGGAAATAGATGATGAGGCAAACAGCTACTTCCAGCGTATTTACAACCATCCACCACACCCAACCATGTCTGTGGATGAGGTGAGTTCCCTTCCGCAGCAGTTAAGGCACCTGTCCAGAGACTTGGAGTAAAGTGGATTGTAATTATTCCTTCATGTATTAGTTTTAGTGGAAAATAATAAAGGGCTCGTGGCATTGCTTGCAGCATTGCTTTTTTGCTTAGTTGACATTGTTTTCACAGTAAAGTTTCAGTTGTTTGTTACATCAGCTTTTACTCTCTGGACTGAAGACTTCAGATGTCTAATTAACACTCCTAAAATGCTGCTAAGTGTAAAGGATTCAGTGTAGTGGGGAAGCTTTTGTGTTGAAAATAAGTGCTAAAGAGTGCCTTTAAATAGTCTGTATAAATTATCTTAAATGTATTTGGTTTAAAACTATGTAAAAATGACTACAAGATCCAGATATGTAGAAGTGTCCCAAGTTCTACCTTCTGAGCTTTTGATAGATATTTTTGTTAGTCTCTATGAGAGTAATTATTGGTCTGATGTACTTACTCTTTGAAGTACTTCAAATTTACTTTAATATATTTGCACAGTTATAAATTATGGAAGACACAACATTAATTTTCATTTTTCTAATTTGAAAGTAAGGGAGTAGGCGACCACAAAAAAGTTTTGTGTGAAGACCATCGCTAAAAGAGAACTAAAGTCTGAAGAGGAAGCTGGCTGTAGTGATGTAGTGTCTGTCTGCTGGCTAAAATGAAGCAGTTCCGTTGTGTTAGCACAGTGTACCTTAGTAGTTGCAAACACTTATGAAACATGATGGGAAAGGGTTGAAATAAAGCAAATCCATTGGTAACAATTTCCAATTTCTTTGCAGGTCTTGGAAATGCTGCAGAGGTTTAAGGATTCCAACATTAAACGGGAACGAGAAGTGTTTAACTGTATGCTGAGGAACTTGTTTGAGGAGTATCGTTTCTTTCCCCAGTACCCAGATAAAGAGCTGCACATAACAGCCTGTCTCTTCGGGGGCATCATAGAGAAAGGACTGGTTACTTATATGGCATTGGGCCTGGCCCTGCGCTATGTTCTTGAAGCCTTACGAAAGCCTTTTGCATCCAAAATGTACTATTTTGGTATTGCTGCACTAGATAGATTTAAAAATAGGTGAGTGTGGGTTTTGGTACACTTCTAATAGTGCCGCTGTTGTCTTGTGAACCTTGAACCTGCTCTAATGATGTAGTGCAAGGTTGCACATCTCAGCTTCCGGATTTCTTCAAAGATACACTGACTTGAAACAAAATTTGTGAATGTCGTAGTTAAAGGGTAACCTTTCTAAATTAAAATGTTCATTGTGATACGTGTATAAATGTGGGACAAACTGAGATGCTGAAACTACTTAGACTATAAAAATCAGTGAAGAGTTAGATGAAGTAACTAACGGTTTGTTAGAAATGGGATGAATGTAATTGCTCTTCTCAGTGCTTTTCAGTGGGGTGCCATTTGCACTGTTCGTTACTGAAGGACTGACTGGGAGCTAAGCTCTAGAACTTTGCTTTTACACAGAAAAGTATGGCTAAATAATCTCAGAAAAAGTTCTTTCTCAAAACTTCTAATGAATTGCAGATAGAGAAGATTCTGGGTGTGAGATGTGCTCTGGTTTGCTGTTTAAAATGCCAGACTACAAATTACTTACCCAGTAATCTTGTTGCAAACACTGAATATAAATGCAATTGCATACTAGGTCAGAAGTATGGAGATATAGGAAAAAGTAACTTGCTGTGAATAAATCTTGTGCTGTAAGGTTAAATGAATTCATTTTAAATAGATTTTACAACAAAAAAAATATTTTGTAGCAAATGCTTTGTTTATAGCACAGCTGCTGTAAGGAGTCCAGAAGTAATTCTGTGGTGCAGTATGAGAATGAGACACCTGATATTTGTTTCTCCCTAATACTGTTTCTGATGTGTGCTTATGCTTCTGACCAATGCATCTTTTGTCTGACAGATTGAAGGACTATCCCCAGTATTGTCAGCACTTGGCTTCTATTAGTCACTTTATACAGTTCCCACATCATTTACAGGAGGTGAGTGTGTTTGTAAGCAACACTAACTTTTTATGATGTTAAATTCTTTAGAGCAAATTTCTGTTTCCTTTGGAAAAGCAGTCTCATCTGTGGTGATTTTAGACCATGTACATCCACAGAATCAAATGCCTTTTCTTAAAGGTTTTGCTCTGGGATAGGGTAGGCAGGTGAAGCTGCCTTTCCTGCTTCCATAAATCTGTTTAGGTTGTTGATGTTGAAATAATTACCTGCATATAACTGCACGATCAACCACGATCAACATGTCCATGGTTTTAAAGTGCTTTGGTGGATTCATATTCCAGTCCCTTAAAGATCTGGAGTTTCGGTCTAAAATAGAGGTCAATCAGCTGGGTTTATGCAGTTTCATACTTAGACCAGATAAAATAATCCAGGAAAAAATTCTTTCCCTGAAGGTCTGTTAAGAGCCATGGGAATACCTTGTTGTCCAAAGGGGTGTTCATCACATGGTGTCTGCCTTGAATATGCTTTTATTGGTAGAAATACAGAAAAACTAATCCCAGTGGCAGAGCTTAAGAGCATGAGCTAAATAAGGAAAAATGTTCAGCTCCACCATTAAGGTAGAGGCTCACACCTGAAGATGCAAAGTCCAGTAGCAGACTTGGTTTCACTAACAGCTTTCAGACTGTACCCCTTAAATGGCAGTCTGATGTTTGCAGTTTCTGAGTAAGCATATAGCAGCGGGAAAGAAACTCATTTTCTACTATGGAACTATTTCAGAAGATGTAATGTCTAAAAGTTGGCTATTTCTGAACCGTGGTTTTGCTTATTAATGGTGAGCTTCAGACTATTCTGTCTAGCTGTCGAAATCCTTGCAGAAGACTTCTAACCTGCTTTTTAGCCTGCTTCTTGATACTCCCACATTGCTTTTAGTCTCTTTTTCCTCTTGTTCTGCTGTTCTAGGCCTGGGGGGACAGGAATGGAATTTTTTTAGGTAGTGCTCTGTAAAATATTAAGCATATTAGGTCTTGTGATGCTTGACATCACCTTGTTGAGGCTGGAGGCAGACCTTGAGGCTCCTCTGCAATAAGAAAGTCCGTAGTGACAAGATGTGCTTTATCAGGTATACAGTTGTATTTACAGATTCCTTTATGGCAAGACTGTCAAATATTTTAATGATTGTTAGCAAACCTTTATAGTGCTCCTGCTAAAAGTCAGCCTGTAGTTCTCTTGCTGCATGTGAAATTTTGTTTGTGCTTGTTCACCCTATTTTAGTACATAGAATATGGACAGCAATCCAGAGATCCTCCTGTGAAGATGCAGGGTTCAATCACCACCCCTGGAAGTATTGCACTTGCCCAGGCTCAGGCCCAGGCCCAGGTTCCAGCAAAAGCTCCTCTTGCTGGCCAAGTCAGCACTATAGTGACCACCTCAACCACCACCACCGTTGCAAAAACCATTACAATCACCCGACCAACTGGAGTCAGCTTCAAGAAAGATGTGCCGGTGAGCATTGTGTCATTGTGCCCTTCCCGGAGGGGCAGATGCTGCTCTGGACTGGGTACATACAGACAGAATCTGTTTTAATTTGCGTACTACAGATTTTCAGACTGTGATCTTTATTTTATATTTAAAGCATATAACCTTTTAAAATATGGCCAACATTTTTGTAGAGAGAAGGCATTTCATCATCAAACTACCTAATTACTTTGGAGTCAAGTTGAAATATGTTCTTGAGGCTGTAATTTTCAAGACAATTACAGAACCATCATTTCTGTTAATGACTTGCAACAGGACGCTTAAAATAGTTGGCAACTGCTATTCTGCTTGGTACTTAAGAACACTTACTGCACACATCTGGCCTCACAGTTCTAACTGCATTAGGTTTTCACATCTTTGGTCACTCGTGTAAACAACTCTGAAGTGCTTGTCAGAGATATTACAGGGTTGGCAGATAGATAGAATTGGCTATTGCACAGGAAGTTTTGGGGCACACTGATATTCCAGTCCCAGTGGATGCCAAGGCTGGGCAGTGCTGTTCTGTATGATGGCTGAGCACTGGAAAGTCGAGCCTGTCTTTCTGCTTGGGACTGTCTTTGAATAGCTCTCTGTAAAGGAGGCAAAAGCCAAACTCAACTGAAAGTGTTGTGAACACACCTTGTGGGGGGACAGTCATTAGTGTAGCTATTAATGTCTTTGATACCTGATTACATCATGTAGAAACTTCTTACTTTTGAGCTGTTTGTTTTCCCATTTTAAACTCCAGTCAGGACTGATACTTTTAAAACTGCATTGCTTTTTCCCTTAATTGCAATGTACCAGGTGCTGAAGCCCTGGGATCCAGACCTGCAGCTCTAAGGGACCAGGGTCACATGCTGTTGACTTCACCTGGCATCTCAGAATGAGAACCTGGTCTCAGAATGAACTTCTGGGATTTCTCCTTCCCAAATCAGCACTTAAGTGCTCCTGGAGATTCCCTGCTGTGTTAAGTGCTGCTCACTATTGTGTTGGGATTTTTCTCTGAGCTATAATTGTACACAGGCTTAAAGGCCCAAAGGGTGCCATTGCAGTGGCACCTATTATATGTGCATGTAGAGGCTTTTTCTGCAGCAGCATTCTTCTGCTATGTATTGATCATCATTTTTAGAATAAAAAAATTACTTGGCTCCTTCAGAGTGCTGCTGAAAATGAATCTGAGACAGTAGATGTCCCCTGATAAAGCTCAATTCTATTTTTGCTTGACTGAACAGAGCAAAAGTTTCTTTTGATGTCACCTCTAGGTATTATTTATGCTTAACTTCTTGTTCTCCCTCCAGCCTTCCATTAATACTACCAACATTGATACGCTGTTAGTAGCAACAGATCAAACAGAGAGGATTGTGGAACCTCCAGAGAATGTCCAGGAAAAAATTGCTTTCATCTTCAATAATCTGTCTCAGTCAAATATGACACAGAAGGCGAGTATGAAAGAATGCTAGTAAAAATAATTTTTATACTCTTAATCCTTTTTTAAATATTTGTTTTTAAGTGTGGGTTGATGATTCTACAAAATAATTCTACAAAATTCTAACTTGAAAAACTTCAAGAGGGAGCACACTGTAAAGAAATGATAAGTTCCAGCACTTTCTGCTTAAACATCGTTGGAGATAAAATTTTCCAGGAAGAGAAAACATGGGTAAAAGATGCCTGATCTTAATCTTAAATAAGCATTCACATCATAAATGCACTGGACACCATTAAATGTTGCAAGGTTAAGCTCTGGTATTTGTAGCAGAAATTAAGGGAATTTTTCTGAACTAGTTGAGGTGTACGGTCCTGCTGCCACCTGTGCTGTTGTCTTGTGGATGGATGGCATGAATTTGTAAGGTGACAACATTTACTTCCAGCTGTCTGGTAAAAAGTTGGGAAGTGAAGGAGAGGTGAATTATTATGCCTTGCTAATTCCATGATTGAGTCCTTACTGGTTGACCAGATCTTTGGATAATGAGACACCGATTTCAAGTATTTATTTTTTTGTAGAAAAACAGCCTTAGTGTTAGAAGCAATTGACTGACCATAAACTGTGTGGTGCTCAGAGCTGACCCCAGAAGGTTTTGATTATCTTCTCATCTCTTCTGTGGTGTGCTTTGTCTTTGGTTTGAGCACAGGTGGAAGAATTGAAGGAAACAGTGAAAGAAGAGTTCATGCCTTGGGTATCACAGTATCTTGTGATGAAAAGAGTCAGTATTGAGCCTAACTTTCACAGCTTATATTCAAACTTCCTTGACACACTTAAGAATCCAGAATTTAATAAAATGGTTCTGAATGAAACCTACAGAAATATCAAGGTAAGTAGTGCAAGTTTTTTAAACACAGCAAAGGAGTGTCCTGTTCTCCTCATGCTGTTTGTTTGCATGGTGCTGATCCTCAAATATAGAATATGATTCAGAAATTAATTTCTAGCTTACCAATAAACTTACAGGTTATCTTTAGGAATACTAGGATTCTTTACAGTTAGGAATGTACGGAAGGCTTAAATTGTGTAACAGGCGGGCAGATTTGCATTTGAATTCATTTGTGTAGGTGGATTTCAAATTTGTGTGAGGTTTGCAAATTATAACCCAGGGGAAAATTGCTCACGGTCTAATTGTTTTCTGTGGAGGAAAGTACAAAGATAGAAAACCACAGTCTGCTCTTTTGGCCCAAGAGGAATAGGGGGGAAAGGGTGTGTTTAGAAAATGGGGGTTGAAAAGCCAAAATTTATTGGAGGGCTAAGGTAATGTGGGTGGGAGGAGGAAGAGGTAGCCCAGGAGTGATGACCAGATGAAACAAGTTTGTAGAAGAAGCACTATTTTTAAACCTGTTGGTGGAATTTCCTGACCACCATGGGTTACGCTGTAGTGCAAAAGCATCTCCCGACTTTTGAGAATACAGCTGACTTTGCTCTGTTCAGCTGATGCTCCTCTGAAGTTGAGGAACAGAACTAACAGCAGAATATGTGTTTTATGATTTATGACATGATGACATGATTTATGTTTTGACATGACAATGAGATGGTTTCCCTGGAAGGTTAAACTGTAGCCTTCAGGTCTGTGATGAGGCAAAACACTTGGCTATGGGAGTAGTTGTAACAGTCTCCACAGAGTAATTGGTAAGGTCTGGAAAAGTGTAATCCTCTTTTTTGATCCTCTTGAAGAAAGGAATTTTGTAGTCATTACAGTGCAGATTTACAGAGTGCTGCCTTGAAATGAAAGCTGTTCAAGTACCTCTGTAATGTGACTGAAGCTCAGAACTTAATGTTCTAAAACTTTGTCTTCATTCAAATCAACTGTTGTATTTAGTTTGGAGTCTGGTTATCTTACATTTGTTGCTTGAGATGTTTTTTTTTATTCTCTGTTAGGTGCTATTGACATCAGATAAAGCTGCAGCCAACTTCTCAGACCGTTCCTTGTTAAAGAACCTTGGTCACTGGCTGGGAATGATAACGATGGCTAAAAATAAGCCCATCTTGCACACGGTGAGCTTCTGTCTTTACAGATTCTTTGGCATGAATTGGTATGCTGTTACGCAGTAGCATAGGCTATTTGGGAAATCTTAACACCTTTCTGGTGCCTCTTCTATATGCCAAGTACAGAGCATGACTCCAGAGTTCATTATTTAACACTTCTAAATATTTTTTTTTTATATCAAAAAAGTTAGTAGCTAAATTTATTTTGGCAAAAGCTTGTTAATCCATGTAAAAATGTAGATGTGTAAATCTTTGTTCAAAAAGTAACTCCTGCTTAGCAACCTGTAAAATTCAAGGGCTATCTTGACTCAGCCTTGCCTGTGTCTGAAAAGGAAGCAGTGTATTAGTGAAACTGTGTGATATATTTGCTCTTTCCTCCACCCTCATTCCCACTTCAATTGTTTTTCAGGATTTGGATGTAAAGTCGCTACTACTGGAAGCATACGTTAAGGGACAGCAGGAATTGCTTTATGTAGTGCCATTTGTTGCCAAAGTCTTAGAATCCAGTGTCAGGAGTGTGGTAAGTGTCTTTGGACAGACAGAGTTATTGCCCAAATGGCATAATATTGCAGGAAATGATCAGCTTTTGTCACAAAATGAAAACTGATTGAATTCCGTGGAGAGAAAGAAAAGGGATGTAAAAGCATGAAGCTGAAGGAGTTTTGTTTGGAGGGAAAGTACATGGCCATGCATTTTTGCAGCATAAATAGGTGGTCTTAGCTGAAATACACTGTGGTATCCTTGGGCAGAACTCTGTTGAGAAATAGAAGGATGCCATTGAAGAGGTTCTAGGGTATATTTATTCCTAGATTTTTGTTTTCATTTCTCCCACCCACTTTGATCTTGATCATTTTGTCAGTTCTACTTGATGTAGAACTGATCTTTCCAGAAGGACCATCACATTGTGTTTCCAGTTTTTCACTTAGGTTCCTAACATATTTCCAGTTATACTGAATTACTGGAATAATTACTACTAAAGTACTAAATTCAACTCTAATCACAGCTGTATAAAGGTTTCTATGGCTGTAAGCACACATAGCTGCTTGTGTTTCAAACGTTTCCAGTCCTAAATTATCCCTATGGTTCTGTAATACTGCTCTTTTCTTTCTCTTGTAGGTCTTCAGACCTCCAAACCCATGGACAATGGCCATTATGAATGTTTTAGCTGAGCTACATCAGGAACATGATCTGAAGGTAAACTTCTTGATTTTTTTCTGTAATTTTTGAATGTAAGGTTTTATTGACATACTAATCAAGAAGGATGTTGTGAAGGACTAGAGCAGTCCTTCTCACTGCTTTAGCATGGGGAGATTGCTTGGGTATTGCTTAATTTGGTAATTCCTGAATGAAACTCTTCTCCATGAGGTCAGCATCAAGATAGTTGTCTGATCCTCAGTCATGATTAGTCTCTGAAAGGGGTGGGATTAGAATGGGGAGCTTGCAAGTCAAGTGGCTCAGTAGATGTTTTGGGTATTTTCCTTGTGACGTGACCTAAACTAGAGTTGTTTTGCAGTTGAATCTGAAGTTTGAGATTGAGGTGCTCTGCAAGAATCTTGCACTAGACATCAATGAGCTGAAACCTGGAAGTCTCCTGAAAGATAAGGATCGTCTGAAAAATCTGGATGAGCAGCTGTCTGCTCCGAAGAAGGATGTGAAGCAGCCGGAAGAGCTGCCACCCATCACAACAACTAGTAAGTACATCTCATAGAACAGACGTACTAGTAAGTACATCTCACAGAACTGCACTGTTAAAGTTCAGGTAAGACAGGTTCTGCCATCACAAAATAAAATATGAAGCTACATGTGCTGTTGTAATATTCTTGAGTGCTTGGAAGCACTTCGTTTTGTAAGAAATAGGTGTACAGTTTGAAGATGGGAGGGGAATGGATGCCACATGAGGACTAATTCTTTATTGTGTGTGTAGCTACTCCTTAGACTTCCTCCTATTAACACTAAACCGAGTGCTAAAACTATCATAATAAACAGCTCTCTTAAAATGTACTGAAGCTACTTTGGAACTAATCATTAGGTAAATAGAGAATGAAAGTTGCTTGGTAAGTTTAGGAGGTTTCATGGTCGAACTGCAAAGCTTTTGTTTCTAGGTCGTTTCCTGGTTTAAATAAGAATTATATACCTGTTTAATTAGCAGTTGCTTTTCACAAAGTGTCTCAATGCAAACCTGCTTGTGTTCTTCAGCTGCTTCCACAACTCCAGCTACCAGCACCACTTGTACAGCCACAGTTCCTCCACAGCCCCAGTACAGTTATCATGACATCAACGTCTATTCTTTAGGAGGGTTGGCTCCACACATTACCTTAAATCCAACGGTAAGTTTTAGAGCTGATGTAGTTTGCTAAAAGAATTCTTTCAGCCAGGGTTGATGCAGATCTCAGCTGGTGGGAGCTATCAGAACTTAAGTATAAAAAGGAGCCTCTGAGCTCCTTTTGTCCAGTCAGCAGCTCAGCTCTTAAGTCAATCTTTGCATTGTTACTCAGCTGCGACTTGGTTAGAAAAATAATAATTTGTCCCAGTTGCAGATTTGTCAAATACTGTAATAGCTGCATGGGGAACATGATAGTACTGCACAAGATATGACAGTAAGTCATTCAGAAAATGCAGGTGTCTAGAGTAGGTGGGATTCCAGTGTACTTTCTTCTCTCACCTTTCCTAATCCCCTGCAGATTCCGCTGTTCCAAGCCCACCCGCAGCTGAAGCAGTGTGTGCGGCAGGCGATCGAGCGCGCAGTGCAAGACCTGGTCCATCCGGTGGTCGACAGATCCATCAAGATTGCCATGACCACCTGTGAGCAGATAGTCAGGAAGGACTTTGCCCTGGATTCGGAGGAGTCACGGATGCGTGTGGCCGCTCACCACATGATGAGGAACCTGACTGCCGGGATGGCCATGATTACCTGCAGGGAACCTTTGCTGATGAGCATAGCTACCAACTTGAAAAATAGCTTTGCTACTGCACTGAGGGTAAGAGCCCCATCATTTGAAGTTTGTATCCAACTTACAGGACTATAGGCATCCAGCATTGGTAAATCAGTTCTCCACAATGTAGACTTGTTAATTAATTGTGTGGCTTAACTACCATAGGAATGAATTCACTGGGTGAAAGTTTTGTGACTCTTGTGGAATTATAGTGGAAAAAAGTGTGTTGCGATTCCAGGTCAAACACTCTTAAACTGAGATGGTAGATCTTACTAAATGGCACATAAACTTCTTGACTATCTTTTTATTTCACCCCAGTGTTCTGTTCAGTTTAATCACATCATGGAAGCCTTGGAGGCTTGAACTTTCTGCAGTGTTTGAAGCAGAAAAGCTGAAGTGGGAAGGACTGAATTGATTTTGGTGATATCTTGGATTGTTTCAGCATGCATGCTTCAGGCAGATTTTATTTACTTGAACTGTTAGCAGACAGGTAGTTTAGAGTCTTCTGCACAGCTTGTTAATTCATTGAGTTTTCTAGAGGGTATTAGCAGGTCTGTTAATGAAGAAAGTTTGAGCTAAACTGTATGGAACATAAAGCCTGTGAACTGCTGACCACAACAACAGGTACCACTCAGAATTCTTGCCATCAGTGTCAGCAACAGGCACAAGAGCATAAGGATCTTGAAAAGATCAAGACACAAGCAGAGATCAAGATCCAGCAGAAATAGTGTCGTTTTAAGGAATTAATGAAAGAGTTCTTAGCAGACAAGGAAGTCCAAGTAGATGGGACAGGCTGCCTTTATAAATGTATTCAATTTCTAGTGAAAGTTTCTGCTTTGCACTCTGAAAAATTAGTGCATCTGTTCAGGGTTCTCATAAAGCAGACTCTGAGAAGGAAGGACAAAATTCTGATTCCTTATCAGAAAAGGAACCCACCGAAAAAGGCTTAGAACTGCTGTTTTGCACTGTTAGTGCTGCACCTTTATATCTTCCAATTACAACCTAGGAAGTAGGAAAACTTCTACTGTGGTGCAAAGCCTTCCTGCATTAGCATCACTCTGTGTGTGTCTGTCTAAAGCAGGCCTTTATTGCTGTGCCCTGGAGATGGGTAGGTGGAGAAGATGGAGAACTCCTGCTGTTTTGTTCCCTGTCAGAAGTCTTTACTGTCGTCTTGCCTGCATGTTTTATTCAAAGCTATGCAAAATTAAATTTAATATTGTATATTCTATGAGAAGGGAGTGTGTTCCTAAGAGTATTCTTTTTTATTGCTTGTGTTCTGTATAAGCAGTGATGCAGATTTTAAGGCTAGTTATATGCAGGGAAATTTTACATCCTTCACTGATTATTGTGATTTTCAATAGGCAGCCTCCCCACAGCAGAGGGAAATGATGGAGCAGGCAGCTGCCCAGTTAGCACAGGATAACTGTGAGCTTGCCTGCTGCTTTATCCAGAAGACAGCTGTGGAAAAGGCAGGCCCTGAGATGGACAAGAGGCTCGCAACTGTAAGTAGGGGACTGTTGTCTTTTAGAAGTATTCTATGTGCTCATACACATCCAGGTGGGTGTCTAAAATGCAGTGTGGTGTTTGTGTTTTTCCCAGGAATTTGAGCTCAGAAAGCATGCTAGGCAAGAGGGGCGTCGCTACTGCGATCCTGTTGTGTTAACGTACCAGGCTGAGCGGATGCCAGAACAGATCAGGTTAAAGGTGAGTTCTGTTCAGATGCTGCTTTTCTCTCCCTCCTGATAAGGAAAAGTGGATGGCACAGCATCAGCTGAGTAATCATATATTGTTAGTTTTGCCTAACAGTGCAGCTGCTGCTATCTTGATTAGTGTGGAAACATATAAATACATTATTCCAAAATGAGTGTTTATGTCATTTTCTCAATTCCTTGAGTCTCTATTTCTGTGCATTTCCTCTCACTGAAAGATAGCTTGTCTGTTTTGTTGTCTTTATATTTTATTTTCTTTTGTCTCCTTTATATTTTCTTCCTTTAAAGGACATAACCATGTGCTTTTAGCAGAGCATTTCTCAATATTCAATTATTTCTGTTTCTGGGAATGTGAGTTTTATTTCTAGAGCAAAATCCTCGTGTTACGAGGTGTGGCAGGAGAGATCAGACCTCAGTGCAGAGCAGCTGAATCCTATTCGATGTCTAGGCCACTCTGTTTAAGAGTAGCTACCTGTTAAACAAGCTGTCCTTATTTTTTACTGCCTCAGTGTTTATCAGTGAGTTAAATGCCTCTTCTTTTCATTGCAAAGGTTGGAGGTGTGGACCCAAAACAGCTGGCTGTTTATGAAGAGTTTGCACGCAATGTCCCTGGCTTCTTACCCACCAATGACTTAACTCAACCTACAGGATTCTTAGCTCAGCCTATGAAGGTAGAAGTTTCTGAATTAATCAGCTTGAGAGTACTATAGCCGTTTTGGAGACTGTTGCAGAACTTGTGTTTTTGTTAGAAGGACTCATAAGAGTCAAATGTTTGTATTTCTTGGAGACAATGGTTGAAAAAATGCGTTTATTCTAAAGAGAAAGTAATGGCAAAAAACTTCTATCCAATCTTAGGGGTTTGTAACCCAAATTGGGACAAATTCTGCAATTTCGGATTACTACATGTAGTTTTAGTTGCAGGGAAACATTTTATTCAAATCTCAGGTTACTTTTGCAGGAAGGTCATGGACGGCAAGTCTGAATTTTAAGATAATTACCAAGGTTTTGTATGCATACATAAGGCTTTACTGACAGAACAAGGGGGAACGGCTTCAAACTGAAAGAGTACAGGTTTAGATTAGATGTTAGGAGGAACTTTGTGCAGCTGGAAGAGGTTATCTGAAGAAGATGTAGATGGCCCATCCCTGAAGTGTTCAAAGCCAGATTGTGTGTGGCTTTGAGCAGCCTGTTCTAGTGGACTCCCTGCCCATGGCAGGACAGTTGACACAAGATAGTCTTTAAGGTCCTTCCAACCCAAACCATTCTGTGACTCTGATAGAATTACGTGCTGGTTATTTTCACAGCTTAATTTGCTCATATGTGTGTGTACTTAAAATACCAGCATAACAAACCACCGTACTGTAGAGGTCTAAATTCTGGATGCTATAATTTCTGAAGAAGAGCCAGTCAGTGAGTATTTGAGTGTCCCAAATGCAATCCATGTAAAAATCACTGATTATCACTTTCTCTTAAGCAGCAAGCTTGGGCTACAGATGATGTAGCACAGATTTATGACAAATGTATGACAGAACTGGAGCAGCACCTGCAGTCCATTCCACACACCCTGGCCATGAATCCTCAAGTTCAAGCATTGCGTAGCCTCTTGGAGGCGGTGGTAGTGGCTCGGAACTCCCGGGACGCTATTGCTGCGCTTGGACTACTGCAGAAGGTGAGTGTTGACAACTCGTCTCTGTAACAACTTGCTTAGAGTTTGTTACTTACCTGGCTCAGAGATTCTTTCTGGTGACCTTGTTTCTTCATGCATTTTGTGGGACTTGCTTGGCGAACAGTACTGAAGTGCTGTCTTTGGAAATCCAATAAGATTGGGAAGGAGCCATTGTGTTCTCTTAGGGTATTGTACACATGGTCTCTACTTCCCATCAGCAGGGAGATGTCCAGCTGCTCCTTGCAAAGCAGGGCTTCAGTACATGTGACATTTGCCTGGAAAGGCAAACATCAGAACCATGAATGCCCTTTTTCATCCTCCTTCCCCTGAGCTTTCATTGCTGCACATGATGTCATATGGTACAGAACATCCTTTTCTTCAATTTGGATCAGCTGTCCTGGCTGTGTTGCTTCCCAGCCTCTTGTCCACCCTGAGCGTACCCACTGGTGGGGGAGGCAGAGTGGGAAAGAAAAATCCTTGATCCTGTGCTAGTGCTGCTCAGCAACTGGCAGAACTGTGGTGTCTTGTCAACACTATTTCAGCACAAATCCAAAGCACAGCACCATGTAGGGTGCTGTAAAGCAAATTAACTCCATACCAGCCAGAATTTGTAGGCTGTACCAGTGGGAAGTGTTGCAGTGAGCTCTGTGAGCTGAGCTGGTATTAATGCCTGTGTAGCAGTGTGGAACAAGTGACAGACAGAGAAAAATCCACTTGAGGATAGTGTAAGGATACTGAGCTGTCTGCATGAGGATCCAAGAACAGTGCCAAAACAAAAGTAACCAAAAGCGGGAGGGAGACTCTTCATTTTTGACTATTAGTGCTTTTACCTATTGAAGGATCCAGTCCTGACTAGGACTTGACCAAAAAATTGTATTGCCTGTGTAAAACTCATCCTCCATTTGCTGTAGACTAACACAAATACATCTCTTGAGTTCTGCAGCTCTTTCTCCAACGATGTTGCTCATTTACGTCTGGCAGGTTCTGTAAATGTTTTCTCAGGTAGTTTTCCATGAGCCATGTGCAGAATTGCTTGAGGAGGCATTGTCTTAGGGAAGCTGCAGCACAGGCTAACACGGTCTGTCAGGGTATTTGGTGCACATACAGAGCTAGTGGGGCGTAGAGAAACCTGTAGGTTTGTTTGTGGTAGCATAGCTGTATAAAGTGCATGTGTAGATGCCATAGTATCTGGTAACATCTTGCACAGTCTTACCGAGAGGTCAGCATAATTACTAAATTGATTATTTTTTCATGTCTTTTGGTGATACCTCTTGCTGATGTAATGTGCAGAAGACTTGGAAGAGGACTTGTTTTTTCCTCTGCTAACAGGTTGCATCTATTCTAGGCTGTGGAGGGCTTGCTGGATGCCACCAGTGGGGCTGACGCTGACCTCCTGCTCCGCTATCGTGAGTGTCACCTGCTGGTGCTGAAGGCTCTGCAGGATGGCCGTGCCTATGGATCTCCATGGTGTAACAAACAAATAACTAGGTCAGTTACAAGACAGCAAGAACATTGGTGTAGCTTTGACCATCTTGTGGGAGTTCCCGTGTTACTCTGAATTCCCTGCCTGTTAATATTTTGCTTTGCTGTGATTTGGACAGACAAAAAATAACCAGCTTTTTTTTTGGTCAAAATTAACTAGATATTCTGATAATGTTGGTTCATCCCAGAACATGATAGGAATCTTTAATGGAATTAAGCATTACAGCATGGTCTGGGCTTTTTTTCCCCCTTATTTTGCAGAGAATATCTTTATATGCTGTCACAAGCAATGTGACATGGCATATGCCTGTAACAGAAGCTTCAGCTAGGCAGATCTGCCAATTCATCCTTGGAAGAGATGCTTCTTACGCTGAAATACTGAAGCTCTTGAAGGGCTCTTGTGACCAGTTGTGCAGAGCAATAGATGCTTGAGTGTGACTGTTCTGAACTTAAACAGTACCTTAGAGAATGCTCTAGAAGATGCTTCTTTTGAAACTGGATAGTGACTCACACTCAGTGTCGCAGTTTCTGAAGTACTAGATTTGAGTTGTTTCACTTAAACTGTGTTGTTGAAGTACACTCCTTATAAGAAGTCCAATTCTTCAGGTGCCTGATCGAATGCAGAGATGAGTACAAGTACAACGTGGAAGCTGTGGAGCTGCTAATCCGCAATCACCTTGTTAACATGCAGCAGTATGACCTCCACTTGGCTCAGGTAAAGAGAACCTGCTCTTCTAAAGGAGGAGGGATGTACTCAGTCCACTGTAAGATCTGTGGTTGAACTTTGTCTTTTTCATGTCTACAGTCCATGGAGAATGGCTTGAACTACATGGCTGTGGCATTTGCCATGCAGTTGGTAAAGATCTTGTTGGTGGATGAGAGAAGTGTTGCCCATGTAACAGAAGCAGATCTGTTTCACACCATTGAGACACTCATGAGAATTAATGCTCATTCCAGAGGAAACGCCCCAGAAGGGTAAGGCTATAGTATTGTGCAATATATTACTTTTTTTGTGCTCATTTATGATTTGCATATTATATAGGCAATGTCTCGTATCATTCAGTCATACAGCTTTAAACTTTCCCTGAGGCTGCAGTCCTTTCTTAGTTTCAACTGTCACTCTAATGTAAATGCGCTCATCTTAGTCAAAACAGAGGCAGCTGCAGCAGCATGTGAAGCTGAATGCTTAAGCAAGAAAATCTCTTCATGCACTATGCTCCAAAATTCTGTGGAACTGTGAGAAACCTGTTTGAATTCCTGCTTTATCTCAAATTTATGCAATATTATTGCCTGTTTAAATTTTATGTATCTAGCTGTCAGTATGTTAAATAGTTAATTGCAGACAATCCTGTTGGACAATCCTTTCTGTTTAGAGTTTACAGAGCAATCCTCCAGCAGTCTCACATGGCTTACGTATCCACCAGCAAACTTCCCAAACCATTTGGGTAGCAACTGTTGCCACGACACCTGGAAATACCTGTGGGACTTGCAGGTCTCCTATTCATAAGGTGGAAGCAGTTGTTGTTGAGTTTGAGAAAGAGGTGGATTAGAGCTTAGAGAACTTTGAATAGGTGTGAGAGCATCCAGCAGCTGACCGATGTCAGTGGCTGCCATTACCAACACTGCTGCTAATAGGATGTCCCAAAATCAAAGTCTTTCATCTGCGCTTGGCACGGATACACCGCCTCACTGTATGGCTTGACTTTCACTGCAGCCAAATCCAGTGCCCCAGTCAGTACTGACATATCCCTGTCTTGGAGAATTTTAGGGCTCCTGAGGTCTGCAGAAGCAGAGCTGCTTCTAGTCCCTGTGGTGTTTTGTTGCAGCACTCCCCTGTACAAATTGGAGTGGAACTTCAAAGCTTATGTGATTTCAGTGTTCCCTCTTTCATCATAAGTGTATCTGCTTTCATGACTTATTCCTGCTATTCCAGTGAGGACTAAAAGATAGAAGGTTTTAGTATCAGAAATAATTTGCTTTCTTTCAACTCTTTGACTGAGCTTCCAGTTCCTGCACCTTCTGGGGGAGGAGGAATTCTAACCCAGCTCTTGCTCTGGTCTGTTGCATTAGATTACCCCAGCTGATGGAAGTGGTCCGATCAAACTATGAAGCAATGATTGACCGTGCTCATGGAGGCCCTAATTTCATGATGCATTCAGGAATTTCCCAAGCTTCTGAGTATGATGACCCACCAGGCCTGAGGGAGAAGGCAGAATACCTGCTGAGGGAGTGGGTGAACCTCTACCATTCAGCTGCAGCAGGCCGTGACAGTACCAAAGCATTCTCTGCGTTTGTTGGACAGGTAGAGCTTTTGGAAAGAAAGGTGCTTTTTATTCAACATAAGTAGGGTGTGATGCCCTCCATTTTAAAGCAGTGTTATAACCTGTGTTAGGCATCCTTGTGAAACTTCCAGGTGTATGGCAGTTTACTGTCACAGTTCTGTCTGTTTTGGATGAAGCCCCTGTCCTCCACCAAATTATCTTCTTCAGATACTGCAGCAACAGGCTGTCACTTCAGACCATGAGTTCTGAGAAAAGTTGGGTGGAAAAAGCACTTGAGCTGAAATTGCTCGTGGAAATAGTTCTGTCATGCTCTGTAATGAGCCTTAACTGGTGTTGCTCCTTACAGGTGACAGTAAAAGCTCTGACAGCCTACAGGAGGATGTCACTAGTAGAGATTCTGGTAAACTCTTTCAGGTCATGTGGGCGAGGAATCTTTTTTCGAAATGAAATCATTAATAAGGAAAATCTTGAGACTTCATTAGCTGAAGTGATGCCTAAATTTAAACAATGTCTAAGATGCCACTCTGAAGCACCTTGACAGGTGTGGTGAACATCACATACCATCTGCTTTCTAGGTGTGATTGAGGAGGGAGATCCCCTCAGCCCAGCACATGTGGTAACTAACTCCTGTATTTGCAATCTCCCTAAAACTGCGTTCCTTGCATGCAGTTCTTTGACTGCAGCTGGGAGAAAGCCCCTGACATGGCCTTTTTGAATTGTGTTTTGTAAGTTTGTGACGCTACCACAGATACACTACAGACTTTGCAGCTACTAATGAAGCTACTAAAGAAGCTCAAGCTTCAAAGTATGCATGAAGATTGTGACTGATGCAGTGGGGTTTTTTAAATTTGATTTTAGTGTCCTTGTGTCCTGGTTATAGACAACTTTCTGTTGGTCTGACTTCTACTGCATAGAACTTTTTGAACGTTTTTAATAGATACTGTGCTAAACATACATCTTAAAGAAATATTTGACCTATTTCTGTGACCTCACTTTTTTTACTTTAAACTATGCCTCTAAAGCACACTGCAGTATAGAGCGGTCACAATACTTAGTACACTTTTGTCCCATTTCACTTTTTATCCCACTTGTTTGATTACCTTTTGTACATAGTCGATCAGTTTTGAAATAGCAATTTAAATAAATGAAAGTGCAGTGTTTATTTACAATTGTTTCCTTACAGGCCTTAGTAATGAGTTCTAAAGAAATATTCTGTAATAACTACATTAAATAAGGTTCTATTACTGAACTGAAATGACTGCCAAAGCATTGCTTCCTTCTCACAAGTTTGTAGGACAAGAAGAAGCACAGAACTTTGAAAGCAGATACCTAAATTCTTTGGGCTTTTTAGAAAAAAAGTTTCTCCAGAAATTCTAGAAGTTCTCCACATTGTCTCCAAGTTACCAGTTGTGCTGTTTTTATGGCTTTATGTCCAGTAGGAGTTTAGAAATAAGATGCTTTTTTTAAAACCCCTAAGTTTTCTGCAGTGTAATTAGTTTCATTTTGATGGTTCTGATACTGTGGCTAACAAATAAAATTAGGTCTCTGGGGTTTTTTTAATCTGTGTTATTAAAACAGCTTCCCTGTGCAAAGCAAAAAAAGCCCACCCTATCTTTCTCTGTGTGTAATACTGGTCTAAGGAAAATTTGCTTCCCAAATTCAGTTTTCTTCTGCAGGATGGGGCTGCAAAATACTGGTGATGCTGAGCTAGGAGCCAGAGTCTGCCCTTCCCAGAGCTTGCACTTCTTGTGTTCTTCATGCAAGGCTGAATTCTCATGGCAGCACTGATGCTGAAACAGGCTTTTCAGCTATGCTGATGGTTGGAAAGATTTGGTATTCAAAAGATTGTATTTGAGAATAAGTGTGTTTGCTAAAATTGTGTTGCCACCCTCAAATTGCCTTGCAAACATTAATCTCTCAGGAGAGTATGGCAAAAATTAACTGTGGCAGGCAAGGTGGGTGCTCTGTAAAGGGTGTGTTGTTTGAAATAAATTGTAACATGAACTGTCTGTGGTTACAGTGCTGATGTCTTTTCCTTTCCTGGCTAGATGCACCAGCAGGGGATCCTGAAAACAGATGACCTGATCACCCGTTTTTTCCGTCTTTGCACCGAAATGTGTGTTGAGATCAGCTATCGAGCCCTGGCCGAGCAACAGCACAATCCTGCAGCCAACCCCACTATGATTCGAGCCAAGTGCTACCACAACCTGGATGCCTTTGTTCGACTCATTGCACTGCTGGTGAAGCACTCTGGGGAGGCAACCAACACAGTCACAAAGATCAACCTCCTGAATAAGGTGGGGAATCCTCCTTGTCCTCATTGCATTTAAAGTGTGCTGTACCTTTGCTGATAAACCTGAGGTGCAGACCTTAATGTGGGCTGCTGCTGAAGAGGAGAACTTAGATGAGTTGGTCATTGATTGGAGTGAACTGTCAAGATGCCTAGTGGCTTTCTTGTTCACAAAGATTTCATCTCAAACCAATCTGAAATTCATCTTTGTGCCTCGAAATGAAAAAGTCAGCAGCTGTTGTTTTAAGGTTGTTGATTCCCAAGTGTTTACCTTCATGTTGTGAGGTTCTTGCCTTTGCTCTTACACTACTTGGTTTATGGCTGAGTGGTCTTAGGTAGTTAAGATCTTCAGATACTGCTCAGTTAGTCATTATGACTGTGGTCCAAGGGACAGGGAGAGCAAAGCATAGTGGCTGAGAATTGCTGAAACAAATTGTAATATTCATTTATTCAGTACTTCTAATAACTAGGATTTTTGGTTCTTGTTAGAATCTACTGTTTTTTGTTTTTTATTGATGGTTAAAGTATTATCTGTAGTCTGACTTGGAGAGTAATTCTTGCTGTTTCCACGTGTCCTAATCTCTTTAGGTTCTTGGTATTGTGGTGGGAGTTCTTTTGCAAGACCATGACGTTCGGCAGAGTGAATTTCAGCAACTTCCCTACCATCGCATTTTCATCATGTTGCTGTTGGAATTAAATGCTCCTGAGCATGTTCTGGAGACCATCAATTTCCAGACACTCACAGCTTTCTGGTATGTATTTGGAATTGGCCACAGTGCTCATCCTTTCTTGGTAGGATCAAGGATTTTCACTCAGAGGCTATCTGACTGTTCTTTGTGGTGGCTTAATCATTTTTGGTGTAACTGGTTCTACTGTGGACTGACCACTTGCTTGTTTTAGGGAAGATGACTGGTAAAACACAAGATGCTCAAATGCCTTTGCTTTTAGGGCTGTGTTTTTCCCTCAATGTTATGAAAAGCAGTCTTATTGCTGTGCACTTCTAACCTGCTCTAACTTTTCTTTCAGTAACACATTTCACATCCTGAGGCCTACAAAAGCTCCAGGTTTTGTTTATGCCTGGCTGGAACTGATCTCCCATCGGATATTTATTGCAAGAATGCTGGCACATACACCACAGCAGAAGGTGTGGCTGCAGTTTATCTTTTCTGAATTAAAAAGCTGACCCAGATGTTTATCTGGTGTGGTGCTGTTTCACATCTCTTGAAGTGCACTAGTAGCATGGCTGTTTTTGTTGTCTTCCATATTCACAGTAACCTAACTGCATGGAGGAGAGTCTGTGTGTCATTAACTATGGAACACAGGGTGAATTGAATTGGATAAATATGCCTTTGTCAATGTCTAGAAGAGTTGTAGCCTTCCTTCTAGGCTAAATATTGTCAGCTCAATATGGCATGTTGGGGGTTCTGGAAACACCCATGGCACAATGGTGCACAGCTGAAACCCTTGAAATGAGCTGTGCTGCACTCATTAGTTAAGCTGGCAGTTGCCAGCTCTTCCATCCAGGTTTATATTAAGATCAATCTAATTATAGTTTTGAAATTAAGGTAATTGGTCTTCATTGTATGTTTTCCACCTGCTGTTCTTTTCTTGACAGGGTTGGCCTATGTATGCCCAGTTATTGATTGATCTGTTCAAGTACTTGGCTCCTTTCCTTAGAAATGTGGAACTCACCAAACCTATGCAAATTCTTTACAAGGTAAAAAAAATGTCAACTAATAGATGCTTCCAATCAAAGTTGTCTGAAAGTAGAGGTAATCTGGCAGCAAAATAGAATTAGCTGTTTTTTTCTAACTTATATCTGAGAGTTGAATTTCAATTGTGGGGTAAGCAGGCTGTCCTCCCAGATCAGTTTCTTTCTGGTAATGTTTGCCACATGACATAGAATAATGGTTCTGCAAGCTTTTGGACAGTTTAAGCAGTTACACACCTCTCATATTTAATATTTTATTTCACAGGGCACTCTGCGTGTGTTGCTGGTCTTGTTGCATGATTTCCCAGAATTTCTTTGTGACTACCATTATGGGTTCTGTGATGTGATCCCACCTAACTGTATTCAACTAAGGAATCTGATCCTGAGTGCCTTCCCACGGAACATGAGGCTTCCAGACCCTTTCACCCCAAACCTAAAGGTAGAACTTGCTTTAAAGGAGTTTGATAATAGGAAACTTTAATGCTCAAATTACTCTCCATCCAGGTTAGTATTATCTAATTAAATCTTTGGGTATCTGCTAGGCAACTAATCCTGGAATGATTAGAAGGAAACTTTCTCATACTGCCAATGCACTGTTCTGTTGCTCTTCTCTGCCTGAGCTGTGCAGGGTGATGGGAGTGAAGCTGCAGTGCTCATTGTCACTGAAGAAGGCTGTTCTTGACTTGTGTGGATGTTTGTGCCTTTTGAAACTGCCAGACTGTCTGGAGTGTAGATTGGGAGACCCCAAAGGCAGTGGCTGAATTTCCCGGCGGCCTTCACCCCTGAATTTTTTTATCATCTCAGTTATTCAAGACATAATGTAATAAGTTTGCATGTTAGATATCAAGTTTCTTCTAAAACCTGCAAAAGTCAGATGCTGCTATTTCATTGATGGAAGGAAAAGTGATCAGCAGCAGTAGTTGATGTAATATTGTTTATAGATCTGCTTTTCAGTTTGTTCCATTGCTGATGATTTAATTGACTGGGTTTTCTGTCAACAGGTGGACATGTTAAGTGAGATTAACATTGCTCCACGAATACTCACAAACTTCACTGGAGTGATGCCACCTCAGTTCAAGAAAGACTTGGATTCCTATCTCAAAACCCGTTCTCCAGTCACCTTTTTGTCTGACTTGCGAAGCAACCTACAGGTAAGTTTGAGGTTTTTGAGGTTTCTGTGGGTGCTCAGTTTAAATAATGTGGCACAAATGATCTCACTGGTTCAGCCACCATCCATCCTTTCCTTCAGGAATTTTGTTGGTGTGTTGGCCAGATCAGGTAGTAGAAAAGCCTGTGGAAGTGCACACTCTGAATAAGTCTTTGGCCACTCCCTGATAGGATGTGTTGAAACCTTTTAGAATCTGATTAAATTTTGACTCCAAATAGATTAACTGTTACAGAAATACATGGATCCTCATGCCAATACTTCAAGGGTAAAAAAGGTCAAATTAGCTAAAGCCCAGTTCAGAATTGTGGCTGAAACCTGTTTTCAGACATCTCATGGCTTGGCTTGCAGCAGACCTGAAGTTGCACTTCCTCAGAGAATTGCTTAGACAGAAACATTCACACAAGGGGGATGGTTCAGCCAGCATCTCTGGCACTGCTGGTGAATTCACATTGCCTTACCTGATGTTTTCCTTTCGGCAGAGAGTAAAAACAAATCTGTTGTGTCAACACTTTGCTGATGTTTTTGAAGATATATATATATATATACACACCGATATATGCGCTATAATGTATGCACTATAATATATGCGTATTAACAAAGGCTAAATGCCAAATTGAATTTGTGGATGTCCCAGTGGGTTGTCTTCTGGATAATCAGTAAGATCCTTGGATGCTGTTGTTGTACATGCTGTACCTTTGAGTACTGAAGGAATATTGACTGCTAATGCTTTTCATATCTTTGCTATTAGGTATCAAATGAACCTGGCAACCGCTACAACATCCAGCTGATTAATGCACTGGTGCTCTACGTAGGTACTCAAGCTATTGCACACATTCACAACAAAGGCAGCACACCCTCCATGAGCACCATTACCCACTCGGCTCACATGGACATCTTCCAGAATTTGGCAGTAGACCTGGATACTGAAGGTGAGCTGGAAACACTGCTAGTTCATGCAATGTCACATTTACAGCAAGTGGGCCCTCAATTTAGAAAGGACATTGAGGTGCTGGAATGTGTCCAGCAAAGGGCAGCAAGGCTTGTGAAAGGTCTAGAAAACATGTCCTGTGAGAAATGGCTGAGGGAGTTTGGTTTGTTTAGTTTTGAGGAGGCTCAGGGGAACCTGAGCTCTGAAGGGTTGTTGTAGTCAAGTGGGGGTCTTCTACCATGCCTGCAGTGAGAGGACAAGAGGAAATGGCCTTAAGGTCTCACAGGGAAGACTCAGATTAGATACCAGGAAAGGTTATATTCGCTGTTAGGGTGATCTGATATTGGAATAGGCTGCCCAGGGAGGTGTTAGAGAGGTGTCTGGATCTGATGCTGAGTGATATGATCAAGTGGTTATGGGGTTACAGGAGTAGTGCTGGCTTGATGGTTGGACTTGATGGTCCTAGAGGTCTCTTCCAACCTTGATGTGATTTCACGTAGATGATAGTGAATTCACAGAAATGAATGCTACATTAGAATATTAAACTCTGAATATAGGAGCGATTTTCTAACCAAAAATTCGAAGTATTGAAGGGAATTAGAAATGCCTTCAGTAAAGAGGAATTGAATTCCTACTTTTCCATCAGCCTGGTTTGATTCGGCTTTTACGTATCTTCAGTCGGTTTTGTTTTGAGTACCTCCATAAGGCTCCCAAACATTAGTCTCAAGCACTACTGGTTGCTTCTTTCTTCCCCTTTGTGTGCAAGGGAAGCTGTGTGTGCTCAGTGTTCTCTCCTGCAGGCCGGTACCTCTTCCTGAACGCCATCGCCAACCAGCTGCGGTACCCCAACAGTCACACCCACTACTTCAGCTGCACCATGCTCTACCTGTTTGCGGAGGCCAACACAGAGGCCATCCAGGAGCAGATCACCAGGTGAGAGGGATGGCATTTAACTGGCCAACATTCATCTTTTTGCTTTCCTTCTTTCTGTATTTTTGATCTTTGAGCTCTAAGTGTTCTAACTTCTGGATTTCAGGGTTCTCTTGGAACGACTGATTGTAAATAGGCCTCATCCCTGGGGTCTCCTTATTACGTTTATTGAGCTGATAAAAAATCCAGCCTTTAAGTTCTGGAACCATGAGTTTGTTCACTGTGCTCCAGAAATTGAGAAGTGAGTATAACTTAACCACAGAATCATTAAAATGCTGTCTCTGAAGCAGTTGAACCTTGAGTTTTTGGTGCTGTCAGAGCATCCATTTGCTGCCATAAATGCACCTACCATTGCTTTGCTTCTATGTGCAGGTTGTTCCAGTCGGTTGCACAGTGCTGCATGGGGCAGAAGCAGGCCCAGCAAGTTATGGAAGGGACTGGTGCCAGTTAGATGAGCTGCATCCTGCGTTTTAAGAGTGCCAGCCTGGAGGTCCCGTCCCATCAACTGACTGAAGACTCTGTAAGGCTCCTCCTGACCTTCCCAGCCCCTTTGATTGGGTAGACACAACAGACCCTGGGTGAAAGTCTTATGTGGGCATGTTCCAAAGTTTGAAACAAATTTTTTGACTCTTGGCCAAACTTCAGAAGATGCTGTGAATATCATTTGGACTAGTGTAAATACAAGGAACAGAAACATTTGTCTGGACTTTTGGGTTTGTGCAAATTGTATAAAAGGCAGGTGGGTAACTGGTGCCTGTCCATCTTGTAATAAAGGGGCAGCTGCTGATGCCAAGCACTTGTCTGGGGCAGACCTCCTTGTCCTGACATTCCCAGACTCCCAAAGAATATTGAAAAGCCAGTAACTTATTTTTCTTTATGTGAATGGGGGACCTTTAAATCATTAAGTTGTTTAAAAAAAAGTGGATGTGTTTGGAATATGGGAATTCTGTGGAGTACAGGAGGGGTGAGGGAAGAGTTAAGGTTCAGGGTTGCTTTCTCCTCACCCTCATCGAATGCTGGTAGACAGCAAGTAGAGTGGCAGTCAGAGAACGCCTCCTTTATGTTGGAGAAGAAACAGGCCCTTTGGGTGAGGGTCAGCTGTTTTCAGTAAATAAACCAGAGACCAGGCCTATAGCTTCTCTCTTTTTTTTTTTTTTTTTTTTTTTTTTTGACAGTTGTAAATTTTGGAAGATGAGGGGTTAAATCTAGACCTTTTCCCACCCTCCCCTGTGACCACACAATATAAGTTTGTAAAAAAAAAACTAAAAAAAGGAAAAAAAAGGAAAAAATTAAACAAAACAGAAAACCCGAAGGACCAATACAGCCCATTTTGTAAGGATTTTCAATGTTTTGTAAAGTATTGGTCCACGTGTTGTATTTTGTAGCCTTTCTAGTTCTTGGGCTTTAGTTCTCCCACTCTTGTATGTATGCATACTGTAGTTACACATTAAAGTCATGACATGCAGCACGTGCCACTGTGCTTATTCTCTCCAGTTGTGTCCTGGCCAGTTGGTGTCTTCCAAAGCCTGTTCCACCCATCCAAAACCTGCAGTTTTCCAGTGTGTTTTGGGCACTGCCTGTTGAAAGCAGCCGGGTTTGTTCTCTAGCATGAGGTCAGTGGGCAGATGTAATGGCTAGACAGGGTCTTGCTTTGAAGTGGCATCAGAAAGGACAGTTGTGTGGAAACAGAAATGGCTTAGTTGGAAGTTCATGAGCAGTTTGTCTCTCACAGGAGACTGCAGTGGAAGTATACAGAGTGTAGACAGCCCATCAGTTTCATTTCTAGTGCCTTCCACCTGCTGTGATCTCCTTGCAGCAGGAATCTGCCCAGAGTTGTGGTTAGCTGTTGTAAGGGTAGGCAGCTTCAGTGTTGTTAATATTGCAAGGTCCTTTAACCTAACAGATGCTAGGAAATAGAGCTTCACTTCTTTCTTTTGACATAACATCAGCTTGCTTAAGCCAACTGCTTTAAGTTGACTGCTGTGGTGTGGGCAGACAGGTTAGGATTTCCTGCTCAGGTTTAAGGGGTTCCATGCCCAGCTTTGCATTTGCTGCATAGAGGGAAAAACTGCTCTGAGGGATCACTGAGCCAGCCGTGCCAGTGGATGGCAGCTCAGAGGGAATTCTCTTTCTGTTCCAGGCATTAGTCACATCTCTGTTAAGAAGTAGATTGTGGCTAGGTCCTACAATTTCATGGCATTTCTTTGCCAGGTCAGCAGCTGTGCTGAAACTGAGCCTTTTGAAGTTGGAACTGTGGACACAGTTTTCATTTCTTCTTTACTATACATTTTACTATGCCTCCCATTCCAATCCCAAGGACACACAGTTTTACATTATTGTCCAGAAATTGTATGGCTGTCAAAGTTGACAGCCTCCTGGACTGAGGATTCTCCCCTTCAAATGCAAACAGCTCCGGAATTCCAGCATCCAGTGGGATACAAAAAGACATCTTTTAAGGGAGTATCTTTGAAGTCTAATGCCCTAAGCCCTTGATTGGTGTCTTTTTATGTAGTTGATGCATATCTTGTATGCAAGCTTTATGGCTCTTAAATCTTGGACTAGCTGATACTTACCTGATTGTGGTTTCTTCACTGGTAGAATTGGGGTATTAAACTGACTGGCATTCCTGAAGCAAGCCAAAGCTAATAAAATATTTCAATGTTTGGCTCTAGTCCTTTTCTGGCTTCCAATTTAGCAGGGTATTGTTTTCATCTTACCAGTCTGGTGCCTGGTTTTAATTGGATTGTTACCAGTTTTGCTTCTTGTGATCTTGCAGGCATGCCAGTCACCTACATGACAGAAGTCACCTCATTTTCTATTTTCTTGAGTATCTCTTCCTCTCTGGGTCTTTTTGATCCTGTAACATAAACATTTGTGCCCCAAGGGTTTTTTTCTTCTGGTTTATGTACTTGGATCTGTCCTTTATCAAAAGTTCTTTTTGGATTTAATTTATTTAATCTTCTTCCTAATAATGGCATTGGGCATTTGGATATGTACAGAAATTTCACAACTCTTCACAATTCCAAATATGAGTGGCTGGAAGAATGACCTTATTTCCTTTTTCCCTATAGCTCCAGCTATAAATGTGCTTTGTTTACTGAAGACTCCTTTACATCTAAGTTGCTCCTCTATTAGATATCCTACCTTTTCATTCCCCAAATGTACTGTGACCAGGAGTTCTGTTGTGGATTCTTTGGAGCTCTCAGCTGCCTCTCAGTCTAAATCCCAAATGAGTGTAAGAACTCTTCCTACTTGAGGATTATCTATGCCCTGGGTTCTGTGGGCATTTGTTTCCAGTGCCTGTTCTGTAAGTTCATTGAATTTTTCCTACTAGATGAGAATTTGCCAGTTGAAATCTGATTCCCTTACATCGCCTCTTCCAATTATCACAGCAATCAACCAAATTTACCATCCCTTTTCTGATCTCTTCTCCACTTCATTGTCTTCGTTACACTTTATTTCTCTAGTGCTAAAACATGACATTCTGCTGTCATCTATCCACATTACTTCCAAGCCTCATCATTATTCTGCAATGCAAAGAACAGATTTTCCTTCCTGGCAACAAAGTAACATCAATTGCAGGATCCATTCTGAGGCTATTTTCCCCAGTTCTCTAATAGATACAAAGGCCACCACATAATCAATTTGTTAGTAAGTGAATCTCCTCCAAGCTTTCCCCATGGTCCAAAAATACAGTCTAATAGCAAAGTCCTCAAAATGCCCTTCTCCAGTGAGGTGGAACTTCCAGTGCCCATGCAGACAGTTACAAACAGTAGGTATAACAAAGTCTTGTTATACAGTGTTCAAACCTTTTATATGGTCATCACCAAGTTTGTGCATACCTAAAAAGACAAGTTTTAACCCAAACCCCAAGCTTTAACCAAGATACCAAATGTAATACTCCTCTGACATGTACATTTTCCAATATGATTTCTTTGGAGAGACACACTATACCAAAATACCAGTTTTAGCAGTGTCTCTACGAAGGATAGCAGCAGCTGTGTGAGATCCTGGTGAAATTCATTATTGTCCCACCTGGGAAACCAGAACAATCTCCCCTCAACACTGTTAAACGACCCTGTTCCCAAGCACTATAAGCAAGTCTGTAGCTGAGCTTTGTCATGAGTGCAGTTTGGGTTTTGCTTGTCTGCAATACTTCTAACTGCAGGAGCACCAACCAACCCCCTGCTCTTAAATGGGACTTCATACCCTGTTGAAGTAGAAAGCATGGGCTGGGTAAGAAAACTCATTTTTATTAAATAGAGCTTGGCCTGTCAACTGTCAAGTGTTTTGTCATGCAAAACCAAAGTGAGTTCAGGGCAGAACTGCATTAATCAGAGGGTGTGAATCAAATTCTCTGCCTGCAGCAGCTGTAGAAATGTGACAGTGCTCCTCTAGAGTAGTCTCAGGCTGACCCAGAAATACCTTTTGTGGAAATAAAAGGAAATATTTGTTATACTGAGCCTACCTGAAGACCAGCTAGATGGGCCTGTACTCTTGAAAACGTTCAACATAAAATATGTACAGATGAAGAGTTTAGTGTTGTCAGCAGGTCCAGCTGCCAGATATTTACTCTGAACCTCTCCAAGGTAAGAGCTACCAACTGGATTTCTGCCCTCTTAATCGGGACAAGGAGCAGCTCTTGCCTTCAATTTCTGATGCTGAATGAGGGAATCCTCTGCTATTCTGGCAGCATGTGTCTGCCTTCCTAGAAGAGCCATTAGGATGGCTGGGGTTTCTTATGGCCTCTGGGAAGAGGTGGTATTTGAGCTTCAGAGCTCTCATAGTACAATAAGGCCACTCCAAACCACCTTCGTGCTGTGAAGATGCTTCTTTATGTAGAGGTAGCTAAAACTCCATGTGCTGTACGAGGGCCAAGTGGACCCGTAGTCAGTCTTGCCATCTGTTCTCTCTGCTACAGAAGAGATGGCCAGAGGCTGACCTTTCCCTCAGGATCAGCCCCAGCCAGGTCCTGTCCAGGGACGCTGAGGTTTCTATTGTACCAGCTCTAGCAGCTGATGCAAGATCCTTTTCTGTCCGTAGCGCACATGCAGCGCTTGCTGCTCCCTTCGACTCAGTTTCTCATAAGCCTCCTTGTTATTTAGCAAGTCCTGCTCTGCTTTCAGGTCCGCCCCATAGGACTCCAGGGTCAGCAGCACACTGTCATAAAGGAGCTTCTTGCAAGGGGTTTTAAGTCTGGAGAGGGCCTCGTTTGAAAGAGTAGAGTTTTCCTCTTCCTCACTGTCATCTTCCCAGCCATCTTGCTCCTTATACTCCTTGAATTCTTCTTCTGACATACAGAGCACCTGTAGTGACCCAGGCAAAGGGATAAGTCATTGGCAGTGTGAGTACCTAAGGCTTTCTCCTCTGTGGAACAGAAGAGCCACACGGAGCAGGTGAGTTATTCTTCAGCTGCACTAAAGGTTAAGAGACTCAAACTGGTTCAGATACCTAAGTGCAAGTAATTGTGGGTTAGAAGAACATTAAAACAGCAAATCTGTTTTAATGTTCTTATCTGGGTATTGGCAAGTCTTGTCAAGTATCTCAGCTGTTACCTACAAAGTTGTCACAGCTTTCTAGACCAGCAGTGGCCATGGAGCCATTCAAGACTGTCTTGGTTTAGATACAAAACCCACACAAAGACAAATACGTGAGTACACATGAATGGCTACTTCAGGAGAGGAAGATGACTTAACAGCACCAGGGAACTGGGCAGCCACACCCCCTACCACTGTTCACACAGGATTGTTAGTGCCAAACTGCCTTCAGGTGCTTGTCCCTTTCACTGAGCCATTCTGCACTGCTGATTTGCCCAGCTGCACTCTGTGCTCCCTTTTGCAGTTCTTCCCCCACCTGGCCATTTTTACCTTGAGGGTCACGGACAGCTCTTCCTCTGTCAGCACCTCATCCCAGCCAAGCACAAAGGCACCTTCCTCCCCCACCATCTCCAGCTGGCACAAGAAGTCCCACTGCTCTGAGACCAGCTGCTGCTGAGCTTCACTTTTGGCACCTGTTTTGAAGAGAGCAGAGCTGTGAACACAGCCGGGGATGGCAGTGGAGGGGGAACGGTGAATGAAGAGGGAGAACAGGAGGCAGAAAACCAAGGCACAGCCCCACCCCCTGAAATGCTGTGGAACAAGCTCATTTTTCATGTCATCCCTGTTTAAGAGATCCCTGCCCCATCCTCCCAGAGGGGCTGGGGTGCCACTCACGCTGCAGAGCCGCCCTGCGCAGTGTCACCATCTGGATGTCGGCCGTGTCGTGGGTGTTGCCGGGGTAGGGCTCAGCGAAGCCGTACATGTGCAGCAGCTGCCAGTTGGCCATCTGCCCATACGTGTTGAAGATCTCCTGTCCCTTCCCCACGGGCTGCGTTGTGACCATCCTCAAACATTGCTGCAAGCAGGGAAAGGAGAGCGTCTGAGCTGTGCTGCTCTGACTACTCAACAAGGGCTTTCAGAGAGTTCAGATGACCCTGAGTTCCTCCTAACAAACACCAAACATGCAGCAGGGCTTTGTATTAACGAGATCCAGGCCAGACTTGCTGCCATGGGCTGAGACCTCACCCTGCTGTGCCCCCACTCCCAAAGGTCTTACTAAAATAGAACCAAGATGTGACAATTCCTGGCGCAGCAGCTTTGGACTCACAGGAGAGTATTCCAGGTTGGCATTGTGGTTGGCCACATGATTCAAAATATCTGCTACAGGCACCATCATGGGAGGATTTGGCCCCTTCTCATCTTCCTCCTCCTCCTCCAAAGGTTCCTGAAAGCTAAGACAAGCCAGTAGTACACATGGCTGCACAGTGCAACCTTCACCTTACACTTTGTTTCTTGTGCAACTGCAACCTCTAACATAGCCTGTACTCCTACTTGTCCGTGATCCTTGCCTGGAGCCAAGCCCTCACTTCTCACCTGTAAGCCATGACAAATGCCACCAGCTCCTTATACAACTCCAGCGTGTGCAGTTTGGGGTCAAAGATGTCGGGGTGGGTCTCCATGAAAGGCAGGATGATGGAGTTGTACTCCAGGTCGATGTTAGCTAGATCCTTGTCCACAGCTTCTGGGATGCCTGTGCCCTGCAGGAGCCTTGTTCGCTCTTCTTGAGGCCTGTTGCAAGAAAAACAGGTTCTTCCTCTCTCTCTGCTAAGGCCAAGGCTCTATAAACTCCTTCCTCCTTAAAATCCTCAGCTCCTTATTCTCTATCTCTCTCTGTAATAGAACTCCAGGAGGGTCCTTCAGGCTCCTGCCACTGCCAGCACAGGGCTAGAACACAGAGGGCTGGGGTCCCCCCGCAGGACCACATCCCTTCCCAGGACAACACGCAGCAGGCCCTGGCCTGTGCCTGTCTTCAGCCCCCTTGCTTTCACCTTACCAGAACATGGGGTGGTCCAGGCTCCGGAAGTCCTGCCAGAGGGAGAAATACGGCTGCCAGTGGGAGTTGCTGGCTGTGTACTCGTGGAGCAAGGCCAGCAGGAGAGGGACCCAACCAGACTGGCTCTGCAGGGACTCCTGGGCTACAGAACCAGACAGGATGGAGAAAACCTAAGTTGTTCTGTGTTTCAGAACCAATACCTGATATGACAATCCTCCGTGCCTGTCTTCAGCCTGGAGACAGGGGCTGAGCTTTTATTCTGGTTTGTCTTGGGTTTGTCCTGAGCTGAACCAGGACCCAGAAATTGCTTCTCTGGAGTTATGGATGAGCTCTCCCAGGACCCACGGCCTTGCCCTCCTCAGCCTGAGGCTCTGTGTCCCTTCAGGAACCAAGGAACTTCTAATCAATGCTTCAAGGACAGCAGCATAGTGTGGGTGCCTGTCACTTAGAAGTTGGAGATGTTGCATTGATGGACTTTTCTCCCTGTTGAGCACAGCTCTTAAGGAAGTGAGGGGATGCCCAGCCCTCCCCTTTCCTAGCTGGTGTCAAACAGCCCTACAGCATCCTGTGCAAATCAGAAACGTTCCCGGGGCTTTACTACAGACCCATTTATTCCTTTAAAAGGCACAGCAGACGCGAGTGACACAAGAAGCTTGCACTCACCTTCCTGCAAGAGTGCGTGGATGGAGGTGGTGTGCTGGGACAGCAGCGCCGTGCGAGGAATAGTGAACAGCACCTCTCCCGCCTGCAGCTCCTCGGCGGCCAACATCCCGTACCCCGCCACCGCGCCCTCCCTGCTCAGGCGGACCTGGGGCCGAAGGGAGCGGTGAGGGGCAGAGCCAAGAGACCAGGGCGGACCTAAGGCATGCCCGGGCCGGTCCGCTGTGCCTCACCTTGGGGTTCAGCTCCACCCCGGCCTCCCCGCACCATGCCAGGAACCCGGAGAGGGGGTCGGCACTACTCTTCCCCTGGGCGTCGCTCTCGACCGCCGCCTGCGGATGGAAACATGGGGTGAAGGGGAAGGAGCCATGAGGCCGATGGCGGATCCCATCAGCGCCGCCGTCCCTAGAGCCGGCGTGTCTCCAGCTCCCCGGGAGCCCCCGGCTTTCCCCGCACCTTGAACCTCTTGGGCGCCGACGCCATGACGCTGCCAACACGTGGTCGGGCCCTTCCGGGTAGGCGGGGTCTCCGCCCCCATGGGCCGGGCTAACGGCGGCCAAAAAGGGTCAGAAAGGACTGGGGGAAGCAGCGGCGTAAACGCGCCTGGGAGCCTCCTGCTCCCGGAGACTCAGTCGCTTTCTGTAGGGTGCGGCCTCCGATCAACTCCCTGAAGGGTCTGAGGTGCTTACGGTGCCTCTCCGTGGGATCCAGGGACCACCACGTGTCTTTCTGCGGGTGTGTCCGCCCCGGGGCCGGTGCACCTCGGGGGGTTGCGGTGCCTCCGTGGCTGCCGTGGGGCCCTGCACCGGTGCGGTCACGGTTCCAGACATGGGTTAAAGCAGTGGGCTCTAATTAATCAGGGTCATTAAGCTTGTGCTCTTGTTCAGTCGACACTACACACAGTTCCACCGAACGTACGGGCTCTGATCTCCCCGCCAGGGCCGTCCCGAGGCCGCCGTTCCCCCGGCTCATTAGTACTGTCCCCAGCCCCAGCAGAGTGGGGCTGATGCCATCACTGGCTGCTCTAATGAAGCCAATTAGTTCGCACGGGGTGTTTGAAGAGGCCCCACGGGGCTCTCTGCGAGCTGTCCCTGGGGCTCCCCCACCCCGTCTGCAATTGGGGTCGGCTTTAATCTTCTCCGGTTCCTTCCGAGCTGAGCAAGGCTGGAGTGGCAGGGTGGGTTCCCTATGGGGCAAAAAGGTCCCGTCCTGAAGAATGGGGAGGAAGGGCAATAGAAGATGTGGGGTGGCACCTGTAGGTTCCCATCCAGGCTCGGTATATGCAACTCAACTCCCCGCAGCCGCCTCTCTCCTGCTTTAACGCGGCTCCCGCAAAAGCGCCGCTGGGACTCGGATTCGAACCGAGGCTGCTGCAGCCACAGAACAGAGCTCGGGCCCCTGTGCGGCCACAGCCACCGCTGCTGCTCCTGTCCCCCGGCGGGACCCTCCTGCCTCCCTCGGGGAGCAGAGGAGGTTTTACAGCCGCACCCGCAGCATCCTGCTCCCCTCCCCGCCTGCGCATCCCTGCGGCACCGGCATCTTCCCAGGGCGCATCCCTGCGCCTGATCAGCGCCCAGGGAGATTCCCAGAAGTCGGGTTTTCAGACTGACCTGCGCTGGCAGCCTCGTTGGGGTGGTGTGGGAGTGGGAAATATCAAAGTGGTTCCCCACATTGTCCCTGCAATGTTGCAGGAAAGCGGGGTCCCCCCCAGGCTGTGACAGGCAGGCCCCCCAGCATCCTAATGTGAGCCTGGATAGCTCAGTTGGGAGAGCATCAGACTTTTAATCTGAGGGTCCAGGGTTCAAGCCCCTGTTCAGGTGGATACTTTATCCTTTAAGATAAAGAAAGGGCACCTGTCTTTTCTCCTGTGGACAGGAGCAGCATCCCCTCCTGCTGCTGGGGGCCCCATGGGGGCTGCAGGGTCCTCAGGGCACCCGCCTCCATCTTTTCCTATCACCAGCTCCCCAAGCTGTTCCGAGCTGGCTCCATCCCACCCGAGACCCACACAGCATTGCTCTGTTCTTCCAACCACCCAGTACTCAGAGATCTCATTTTGGATGGGTAAGGACAGGCAAGGGAGCTATCGGGGGTACACTTGAAAGGAGGGAGAAGGAGGATGGATAGAAAAAGAAGAGGAACAGCAAGGTGGAGGGAAGGAAGTCTGGGCTGGGTTTGAAACTGGGGGCTCAGGGGTGGCTTCAGGCTGAGAGTGGCGAAAGCTATTGGGGGCACCCTGGTGCTGAGTGCAGTTGACTCTCATGGGGATGTGCAGCACCCTCCACCTGCTTTCTGGCATGCCCAGGCCTTCTCTCACCTTTGGGTGTTCATCATCCCTGTCCTTACTCCCATCTGTGGCTGCCCTGAGCTCCATTCTGGGCCCCTGCCCACCTCAGCTCAGGCAGATGCTCCCTTACAGCCACCCCTGGCCCCCTAAGGGACAGTGATGTTTTTGCAATGACACTGCACCTGCATCAACCCACGAGTTTATTTTATTGTCCTGACAAACTTTGCTTCCCAGCGGCTCCGATCCTTCCACGCACATGTGCCGCGGCTCAGGCCGAGCTCCGGCCCACGCCTCCGTCGTCATTCATTTCTTGCCAGCAAGAAAACAAAGAGATAATAAATAGGAAGCTTATTTGCAGGGAGGGCCCAGAGGACGGCCTGGGGTCACGGGCCAGGCTGTGCCTGGCCCCGGCCGGGGCTGACGGGGGGGCTGCAGGCAGGACAGCCCAGCCCCGGGCCATGCACATTGTGGGGCTGGGGCACTGGGGGGGTCTGGGGGGAATATAGCAATCTCTATTTCATTACATTAAAATAGACTATTTAAAAAAATTATTTCTAGTAGTTAAAAAAGTGTCATGGTCCATCCCATTCCGGAAGGGTCATGGAGCTGTCCCAGAGGTTTTGGGACACACTGGCCAGTGCAGAGATGGACCCCAGTCTGCTTCACCCTAGGCAGGCCTGTCTGGGGGATGGTCTGTGACAGCGGGTTCCAGGGGTGGGTGCTGGCAGGGTGGCCACCACGGGTGACAAAGCAGGGCACTGTGCCCACCTGCTAGCCCCACAGCCACCACAGACCAAAGGCAGGGGAGTGGGCACCCTCCCAGACCCCACAGCGGGGCCAGTCCCGGGGCCTTAAATGACATGGCAGCAGTTGAACTGCCCCAGTGATAGGAGGCTGTCCTTGGAGCCCGGCCGGAGTTTGAAGGCCAGGGCTTTCTCACAGAGCGGGAACTGCAGGAGCCTGTCCCGCAGGCTGCCTCCCTTGCTCTTGCCCGGGTCCAGCTTGATCACACTCTCTGCGCCCCCTTCAGGGCCTGAACTCTCCACCGACTGCTGGGCCGGGTTGATCTGTTCCCCCTGCCCTGGGGACGTGTCTGCAGGACTTGGGAGGGTAGCAGGAGTTGTCTCTGCCCCCAGTACCGGGGGAACTCCAGCCGAGCTGCTCTGGGGTGACAGGACAGCTCCCCTTTCCTTGGAGAACTCTGCTGAGGAGCCCCCAGGCTCTGTGTCCTCCTCCCTCCTTGGATGCTCAGCTCCATTTCCCCGCAGCACCGGGGGACTCCGGCCCCCGCTGACTCCCTTCCCAGCCCAGGCCGCCCCCGAGCGCCCGCCCCGGCCCCCCAGCTCCACCCCCGGCCCCCAGACCTCCCCGCGGCCGGGCGGGCGGTGGGCGCGCAGGAAGGCTCTCATCTGCTCCTGGTTCAGAGAGCTGCTCTTCCTCTCCACTGCGCTGGGTCTCTCCTCCTCCTCCTCGTCCTCCTCTTCCTCCTCACAGATCTGCTGCAGGGCCGGGGTGCTCTTGGTGATGGTGGTGTCAACGGCAGGGACCTTCAGCAGGGTGCCGGTGGGCTGCCGGCCGCCAATGTCCCCTCCTGGGGGCAGCCGGGAGCCCCCGGTGAGGCCGCCTGTCTCCGTGAAGGGCAGGAGGCTGCCGGCGCTGCCCACAGAGCCAAACGTGTCTGACAAGTTGGGCCTGAGGAAGGGGAGAGAAGTGTCAGTACCCCCAGCTGGGCATCACAAGGAAAAGGACAGGGAACCGGCCAGACCCTGCACTGGGGACCCAGGACGGTGGGGAGGGGTCCCCAGGAGAGGGGGCAGTAGGAGGGCTCACCTGCTCTGTACCTCCTTGGCCAGGTTGTAAACGAGACTGAGGCGGTGGCCCTGCTTCTCCTGCTTCTCCCGCAGCATCCTCTCGGCCAGCAGGAAATACGTGGCCGTGATGTGGTTGTAGCGGTCGGCCTCCAGCGCCCTGTGTGGGGCCGAGGGAGTTGCATCAGCACACAAAGGGACATGCTTGGAGGGACCCCCAGAGCCCTTCACTGGGGCTCCCACCCCTGCACCCCGTCACTCACTCCTGGATAGTGTCCCGATCCGCGATGTTCCCGCACATCATGGCCTGGAGGATGATCTCGTGCTCCTCCTCAGACACGCGCTTGTGGGAGGTGAGGGGCAGCAGGGAGCGGCTGGCAGGGGACGGGTCCACCCCCTGCAGCCACGTGTGGCCCTCGATCTGCTCCAGGGACGCTCGTTGCTTCGGGTCCCGCTGCAGCATCCTGGAGATGAGACTGAGGGGAAGGAGTGACGTTGCAACCCTGCAGCCCTATGTGAACCCCAAAGCAAGCAGCTTTGCCTGCTCTCCCCACCTCAGCTCCCAGGCATCTGCCAAGGCTGGGGCACCCACCCCGGGGACAGCAAGATGGGGTCTGGGGGGTACAGCGAGGGGGTGGTGCTCACTCAGCGCACTGTGCCGAGACGTGCGGGGGGACGGTGTAGCGGCAGTCCATGATCATGGTGAGGGTTTCGCTGTCGTTGGCCTCCTGGAAGGGGGGGTGGCCACACACCAGCATGTAGAGGATTACTCCCAGGCTCCAGATGTCTGCAAGAAGCAGCAGCAGCAGCAGTTCAGGTTGCACTCACCATGGCCCAGGAGATTCCCCACCCCAGGGACCCTGGGAGGGGCTGCTCCACCAGCCCCCAGTGCTGCTCCAGCAGAGACCCGTGCTCACTGGGATGTTCCTTGGAGGTAACCGCTCCCAGGTCTTGCCCCGTGGACAGGGGGACCACACTCCCACCAAGGCAGGGAAGGACCTTCCCATCCCCACATCCAACCAGGTCTCAAGGGACTTCACCAAAGTAGTTGAGGTGTTATCACCTTGCCCAGGCAGGGACAGGAATGCCAGCCCTGAGCTCTGCCCCCCTCCCTGCTCCCCCCAGTCACACACCCACCCACGGCACTGTTTCATGTCATTCCTCAGCTTCCTGATTCCCAAACCCCACCACAACCATCCTGGCCCTGGGCTGTGCTTTAGGAGACACTACAGCAATCAGAGAGGGGCATAGCACCGATCTGGGCTCTCCAGCTGCATGAGGATCAGCTGGAGCAGGATCGCTGCCCTATCCTGGGGACAGGGCTGGAGCCAGAAGCATCTTCACTGGCTCCTCCTGCCCAGAACACAAATTCCTGCAGATGTGCGGGTTTAGGATGCTGAGCACGCCCTGGGGCGCTCTGTTAATACCTTCAGCTGCTTAAGTCAAGTGTTTGAAAATTTCTCATCTGCGTCGGTTCTCTCCTTTCATTTCCCTTTGCAGCGCCACCAGCTTATTTTTCTACCGCCTCCATAAGCTCTCCCTGTTCTCAACTCAGGATCCGCCTTTCCCTGAGCCAACGCTGAGCTTTTGCCTTTAAGGGCTCATGTTTTGCTCTGCTAAATCCTCCTGCCCTAATTCCAGCCAGCCAGCCAGCTCAGATCCTGCTTCCCTCCCACATCCCCTCTGTCACAGCAGAGCGTCTCAGAGCCCCCAGCTCAGCTCCCTGTGCCCTGGGACAGTCTCCCCAGACCCCTGCACCCGGGCCAGGGGAGGAGGAGCACTGGGAGCCATGGGGAGGAAGTGGTTTTCAGGGCGGGGATGGAGCAAAGGAAACTTTCAGAGCTCCTCCACCCAAACAGCAGCATCCCGAGCAGATTTCCTTCCGGCCTCACCCTGCCAAATAACCACCAGTGCCAGATTGCTGGCAGCTGTATCCTCACACTGCTTCTCCTGGCGGCTGCCACGCCAGGCTCACAGCCTACTTGGGCTTTTTCCCCTCTCCAGCAACCGTCACTCTGTGGAATCTCTGTGGATGCCAGGATGGTCTCTGCTGGGAGAACCCTGCTGTGCCAGGGCAGGGCTGGGCAGCCAAGCACCCAAGGGACTGGCTTGCTCCTTGCAGGGACAGCAGTCCCAACGTGTGCTCCTAGTGTAAGGGGCCAAGTGGAAGGTGGTATTCAGCTGGCAGGACCGTGCTCCAGACAAGGGACAGGAGGGAGGCAAGTCCCCAGGGCACCCCACAGCCCTTACCAACAGCCGGGGCATCGTACTCATCCCCAAGCAGGATCTCTGGTGCTGAGTAAGCCAGGGAGCCACAGCTCGTGGTGAGCATCTTGCCGGGCTGGAAGCGGTTGCTGAAGCCAAAGTCAGTGAGTTTGACCACCCCTTGCTCCTGGAAGAAGACAACGTTCTCGGGCTTGAGGTCACGGTGCACCACGTGGAGCTTGTGGCAATAGGAGATGGCATGGACAATCTGGGCAAAGTAGTGCTTGGCCCGTGGCTCGGCCAGGCCGCCCTCGTGCCGCATGATGTGGTCAAACATGTCCCCACCGTCGCCCAGCTCCAGAATGAGGTAGAGCTTGGCGTGGGTGTCGATGACCTCGTAGAGGCGCACCACGTTGGGGTGCTGCACCAGCTTCATGCAGCGCACCTCCTGCAGGAGCTGCCCCGCCGCCTCCCCTGCCAGCTTGCTCTTGTCGATCACCTTCACAGCCACACGCTGCCCGGTGAAGACGTGCCGGGCCAGCTTCACCACGGCAAAGTGGCCCTTGCCCAGCGTGCGCTCCAGGTCATACAGCCCCGCGATCTTGCCCTCGCCGCAGCCCTGTGCCCCGGCCATGGCGATGTCGTCAGGTGGGGACACGCATCAGGCACTGTGTGATGGAGGAGATGCCGAGCAATGTGGGGTGAGGGACAGGGTGCTCCCAAATACCAGTTCCCCCAGCACCACTGACACCAGCACTGCCAGGACATCAGGTCCCCAGCAGCCTGGGCACCCCTGACACTCCACCTCACAGTCCCCATCCCAGGACCTAGACCCCTATCTGTATCCCTGTCTCCAGTTCCTAATACTTTGAAGATCTCAGTACTTCCATCTTCCATCTCCTGAGTATCCTAGGGCACCCCACAATTGCCACGTCTAGATCCTCAGCATCTTAAGCACTCCAACACCCTCCTTTCAGTTCCCAGCACCCTGGACATCCCAATAGATCCCTCTACTTCCCAGAACCCCAGGACATCCTGATACCCTCTCCTCCAGGTGTCCAGAACTGCAGCACTCTGGGCACCCCAATAACACCAACCTCCAGGCATTCAGCATCCTGGCTACCCCAGTACGCTCACCTCCACTCCCTAGCACCTCTGGGCACCGCCATATCTCCATCTCCAGTCCCCAGCACTCCGGACCACCCCCATAACTCCAACCTTCAGGTCTCCAGCACCCCTGTCACTCCCGTATCCCCATCTCCAATCCCCAACATCCGCGCAACCACCAAGCCCTCACCTCCAGACCTCAGCACCCTGAGCACCCCCACGCTCCCCCTCCAGCGCCCCGGGCACCCCGATACCCACCCCGGCCCCTGTCACCCGGTGCGCCCCAGCGGAGCCGCACTCACCGGGGCGCGGAGCCGCGACCGCCGGGGCTGCGGTGCCCGAGCGCGCCCGCCCCGCTGACGTCAGGGCGGCTCCGGGATCGCGCCTTAAAGGGCCCGGCCCGGCGGGCTGAGGCCGGGGCGATGTTCATCGCACCGCCTGAGAGGCAGCTCCCGCGGCCCGGCTCGTTACTGCATGTTTGGTGTAGCGGGGACTCGGATGGCCTTAGCAGTAACGAGGGCTGGTGATGAGCTAAATGAGCCGCCCACCTGCCTGGATGCTTCCAGGAGGAGAGGGAGAGCCCCCAGCCCGGGCTTGTCTCCGCAGGGTCCCGCCGTTGGGGGCTCCTGCCCGGGATGCCCGCTCACGGGCGTCTCTGCTGTGCCACTGACCCACTCCATCACTCGCTCCCACCCTCGCTGGAGCCTGAACCATTGAGCCGGGAGCGCAGCCCTGGCCCCCCTTTCCCCCTCGCTTTAAGCCGTCTTTTCCTGGAAGCGGTCCGGCGAGCGGCCGGCCGCCTCATTTAGCTCGTTACTGGCCATGGGGATGCGCACAAAGCAGATGTTGCTCCTGCAGATTAAAAAGCTCTCAGCGCGGCCGCCCTCGTTCCCGCTAATGCCTTCCCAGAAGTCCTGGCCCGCGGCTGCAAACAGGCCCTAATGAGCTGTGCCGAGGGCTCCGTGCGGGGGCTGGTGTCAGCGGGGACTGGGGCAGCGTGGACTGCGGGCCTGGAGTCCCCAGGGCTGAGGAATGGAGGAGCTGGGACTGGATGGGACACTCGGCACCCACCTGGGCCTTGGGAATGGAAAGGGCTGCCAAACCTGCCTCTCGGCCAAGATGAATCTGTCCGGGCATGTGGGGTGCAGGAGACACCCGGGTGCTGTGGCAGGGGATCCTGACTGGGTGTTGTGCACTGGGGGTCCCAGATGGCTGGTGAGTGTTTCCAGCAGCCACTTGCTGGAGAAAATAACACATGGCAGATAAGCACACCACTGGTCCTGTGATCACTGGTCCTGGCCAGCTTGTCCCTCAAACATAGCAGGAGTCAGATCATGCCAGGACAGGGGATGTAGGAGCAGAGGAAGGCTGCAAAGAGCTCCAGAGGTCATGTTGCAGCCAGGAGCAGAGGCTCAGACTGCTGGGGATGTGCTGGGAGGCCTGGGGAGTCCTCCTGGTCTAGGAACAGCCTGGTGAGGGCAGAGCCTGGGCTGTCAGCCTTCCCTGCTGGGTATGTCAGAGCCTGCTGAACCCTTCCTATTATGTTTCATTCCCCCAGTTCCTTGCAGGGCTGAAGCCACTCAAGGCCAAAGGAGCCTGGCAGGTTTTCCAAACGAGGCATGAGTAAGAGATGCAGTTAGCACAGGTGGAAGCTGGGACAATCTGCAGATGGTATGTGGTCAGGAGCTGGAGGACTTCTGGAGGCTCTGCACTATGAGTGGATGCTTGCCAGGAGATAGATAGGCAACATCCCCTTTGAAAATCAGTCAAGCTTGGCATGGGTTTGTTGAGGAGACTGTAGCCATGTTATTTTCTGTATTTGGGAACTAGGAGATGTCCTCAGGCTGCAGCCTTGGTGCTGGAAAGGGAAGTGGGCTAGAAAGGGAAGTGGGCTGCAGGGACAGTGGGGATCGCTTCCAAGAAACCTGGGAGTTTGGAGCTAACAGGGATCTGTTCCTTCCTGCAGCTGTGCAAGGCACAAAGCAGGAGTCCCCCCTCCCATGCATCACCCCACTGACTGCTTCTCTACCCAGACAAAGCCCTTTTTCCAGAGGCTCCCACCTACCTGGTAGTTAGTGAAGTCATGTGGCTGCAGCACTTAATTAATAAAAAGCCAATATAAATCCCAGTAAACATGTGGGGAGGAGGACACTGGGACCGAGAACGGTAGTGGCACTTCCAGCAAGCTCAGTGGAGCAACGGACAGCAATCCCCCTATCTGCTCATAGAGGTCAGTGCTTACCACGGGAAGGGTCTTGGGAGCGTGTGGGACGTGACACCCATGGCTGTGGGGCTCCCCACAGTGCAGAGGGGTCTCTCCCAGCAAAGAGCTGGGTGGTTTTGTGGGATGGGGAGATGAGGAGTGGCCAGCGTTGGGCTGCTGAAGCCAGGCTTGGAACCCCAAGGCTGCCCAAGCAGCAGGCACAGGGTTTCCCAGGATTTGGCTGACAGCAGCAACTGGGATACCACCTCCTGGTCCCTTTCCTTTTGCTCCCTAAGAGGTCACCTACTTTTTAAAGCCTTCAGGCCCCCAAGGCCCACAGCCTGACCCTGCAGCTTCTCCTGTCCCCCAGCTATGTGTGCTGTGGTCCATCTCCCTGCCCAGCAGGCAGATTCTAGTGGCACTTCCAGGCTCAGAGCCCGGCAGGAGCTGTGTCAGACGTTCTGGTCACACACTGCACCTCAATGGTCTGGTGGCTGCTGTATGTGGGGCAGAACCTGAATTGCTGCAAAAAAGATCAAATCTTAGTCCATTCTCCGCTGGTCACCCCTTTCTGTGGGGAGATCATGAATGTGTTCACATGTGAAGTGCCCCACAGCACGAGAAAGCTCTGGGGGCTCCTGCTCCCAGGTGCCAGTGGGTCCAAAAAAAGGCTCTCAAGTCCAAGGGAACAATCAGCTGGGAGTGGTGGCTGTGCTGGCAGAGGCTGCCCCTCACTGACACGGCACTTCTCGGGGTGGTGGGGGGTGATGGCAATGGAGGGGACAGGACAGGCTGCCAGCAGGTGGGCTGATGCTGGCCAGGCCCCTCTGCACAGGTTATCCCCCAGGACCATGCTGAACGTGCTGCTGCTGTGCTGTGGGCTGCTGCAGGGGATCCAAGCTGTCCTGGATCTCAGGAGTGCTGACCTGAG
This sequence comes from Chamaea fasciata, assembly GCF_029207755.1. Classification (NCBI taxonomy): domain Eukaryota; kingdom Metazoa; phylum Chordata; class Aves; order Passeriformes; family Sylviidae; genus Chamaea; species Chamaea fasciata. The sequence goes on from NW_027094097.1 coordinate 9,677,583, forward strand.
CTGTGGCCACCTGCAGAAGGCGAGCAGTGGGCTGGAGGGGGTGGACAGGGCCCGCCACACCAGCCTGCAGCGGAGGGTGAAGGAGGTGTCCACGGAGCCGGCAGGTGAGTCCTGTGACGCCTGCTCTTCACTCACCCACACCAGCTGCTCGCTGGAAAACCCACAGCCCCAAAACTGAACTGGGGAGCCCACACCCAGAGTTAGGGGATTACCTTAAAGCAGCACAGCTTCTCCTGGCCCTGACTAGTGAGAGCAACCTGGCAGCCCACAGGGAGTGGAGTCTTTGTTTTGTTTTGTTTTGTTTTTTTTTGTGGGGACACACGAGCAAAGGGAGAAGATTCAGAGCTCCTTGTCCAGCCTCTCTGTATCTCACAGGAGCTCTCCCAAGGCTGGGCTTTGAGCAGATGGCCCTGGGGGTCCAAGAAGCTGATGGTGACCTTGTGCAGAGAGGCAGCCTGCTGGAACCACAGGTATGGCTCCCTGAACTTTCTTACAGACACCCCTAAGAGCAGAGCAGCCTCAGGCCACAGCAGCCTTCTCTGTGTCCCTGGGGCTGGGGGGTTTGGAGCCCAGCACGGTACTGCCTGAGATGGGACTATCTGTCCATCACCTGAGGAGCTGGGACAAGCTGAGGCTGCCCAGACCTGCAAGGGGCTCCAGCACTCAAGGCAGAGTGGTCCAAACCTGTGCTCCTGTAATCCATTTAATTAACCTCAAGTGCAGCCCAGGAAGCCTCTGCAGAGCAGGAGCTTGCAGGGCAGTGCCCTGTGTTGCCTGGCTCAGCCCCTGGTGCCTCTGTTTGGGCAGAAGGCACAGCACCATTTGCTAAAGCCCAGGCTGAACTTCAAAATAAGTGTGTGCAGAAGGACCTTGAGACACCGTGGATGAGGCAGCAATGCCTGCAGTGTCCACAGGGCTCAGCAATGATTTCCAACACAAAACAGAGCCCGGAGCTGAACACGACAGAAGCCTCTGCTGCTGGCAATGCCAGGTTTCAGCAGCCACTCCTGGCTCTCTCCCATGCAGTTCTTTATTGCTGGCACAGTGGTCCCGGACCAGCTCTTCCCCTACTCTTCCTCCTCTCTCCCCTGCAGGCATCATCCACAGAACTGCAAGCTGAGGGCCGTGAGGAGCGCTCCCCCCGCCGTTGCGTCCGTCTCCTGGAGTCCTGCCTGGGCCACCAGGTCCCCTGCTGTGACCCCTGTGCCACCTGCTACTGCCGCTTCTTCAACGCCTTTTGCTACTGCAGGAAAATCAGCACCAACTTCCCCTGCGGCAAGAACTAGCACCCGTGGGGCTGCCAGCTCCTCGCCCCTGTGTGTGCCCCCTCCTCCTCTGCAGCTCCAATAAAGCAGCCCTTTGCAAAAGCCACTGCAGGGTGGGGATGGTGTGATGTGTCCGCTCGGGCTCTCAGGGAAGGGGGTGCAGCAAGGTGAGGGTGGCCCGTGCACAGCTGGGCAAGGTGTCCACACAACCACACTCCAGAACACATCTGCATCAATCCAGATGTGCCTTTCCCGGCTACATAAAATGGTGTTTCAACAGCAGGAGTATCCCAGGTGATGTTCTGGCTATGCCGCTGTTCCCCACAAAATCGGGTTCATACCCTGGGCCGAGCTGACAGTGACACGCTCCAGAGAAACATCGATTGTTTATTTCAGAGTTGCCCCAGCCTGGGTGCTTGGTGTTATTCCGCAAATCTAGCACACCCCACCGGACTTACCCTGGCATTATTTACTCTGAGAAGTTCAGGGTTAGTAATTTCCCGAGCACAGCCCCACTGTTGAGACTGGTTAGTAATTTCCATAGAAATCACGTAACTCCAGGTAACTTCTACTCATGCTCAGGGAAGGGGTCTTCACCTGGGCAGGGTCTTTTTGACCCGCAGCATGATTTTTAGTGTTACAGTGAAGATAGTTTAGCTCTAGGATACCTGGAGCACGAGTATTTCACCAGCTTAACAATGTACATATAGACAGATATGAACATCTTGACTGACTACATCCTTAAAGCTTGTTCCAGGATATTGAGTGAGGGGTGCTGGCTGCTGCCTGTTCCACTGATTAGGCGTCCTTTCTTCCTGATAAGGCTTGAAATATACAGAGGTCTTACATCAAAGAACATCCCTGCCTTAAGATAACCTTGACATATCCCACATTTTGCAACACCTCTACATGAAACAAAATTATTTCATTTTTTTTCAGAGCAGCTGCTGGCAAACCCTTTTAACTACCGAGGTATTTCCTGACTAGTAAAAGTGGTGTCTGGACAGTAGGCGACACTGCGAACTTTACGTGTGTATCCTTCTTCTGCCTGTATCGCTCACGGTGGCTTAGGTGAAGTGAAGGGGAGCCTCTCGCTCGGCGCTGGGCGGCCGGAGTAGGGACACGGCGGACACGGCGGGCACGGCGTCATGGCGGCCGCCATCGCCTCAGGCCGGTCCCGCCCGCAATGGCTGCCGGGAAGGGGCCGCGGCCACGTGACCCCCGCGGGTCACGTGAGGCGGCGGGCGGTAGCGCTGCCGTCTGGTCGCTGCCGCCATGTCGTGTTTCCCGGAGCTCTATTTTAACGTGGATAACGGGTACCTGGAAGGGCTGGTACGCGGCTTTAAAGCGGGTGTACTCCGGCAAGGTGACTACGTGAATCTGGTGCAGTGCGAGAGCCTGGAGGGTGAGTAGCGGTAGAGGCCTGAGGCAAGCGGGAGCAGCCCCCCCCCTCCCCGCCATCCTGAGGGGAATGTCCGGGCTGTGGGCTGAGGGGAGATGCTGGGGGGCTGTGGGGAGGCAGTGGGGGAAAGAGCCGATAGCGGCCATTGAGACGCTGTTCCCTCTTCACCCCATGGCTGAGGACGCAGTCGATGTCCCGTCCTGTCCCCCCGCCCCGCCTCAGCTGACTCAGTTTCCCGGCCAGCCCGGCCGTGTGATTGCAGCAGCTGGTACAGTGGTGTGAGGGAACTTGGGCTCCCACTGCTTTCATGAAGTGGCCGTGTAGCAGTGCCCTGTGAATTTTGGGAGCCTGGGGGGTTTTGACAGGCGTTGCTGGTGAGAAGTGTTTGTGCCTTCACTCCCTAAAGGGCAGGAAGCCTTTTAAGGCCTGGAATAAGGTTACGGGTATAATCTAGGCTCCCTGATCTCCATTATTAGTTTTTAAGGAGATCAGGTCACCTAGAAAAGTACCTGCTGCTATTGAAGGATCGCTAGTGGAAAAAAGTCTAGTGCACATCGGAGTAAATTCCCCAGTGAATTACCTGTTGCCTGTGATCTTGAGATCTTTTGAGGCTAATTCTGATTTGCAGCCATCATCTTTTTTTCTAGGTCAGTGTGTACAAACTTGCAGAACTTGAGTTTTGTTGTTTTTGTTTTGTTTTTTTTTTTACAATGAGGGTGGTGAAAGACTGGCACAGGTTGCCAGCGAGGTGGTGGATGCCCCACTCTTGAAAACGTTCAAGGCCAGGTTGAATGGAGCCCTAAAGAGCCTGGTTTAGTTGAAGATATCCCTGCTCACTGCAGGCAGTTGGACTGCATGACCTTTGAAGGTCCATTCCAACCCAGCTATTCTCTAGATCACCTGTGGTCAGCTCATCATCTTAATTACTTTGTGCTAAAGTGTTGCTGTGATCAGTGACCTGCTTAGCAGTTTGGTGTACAGAACCTGGATCACAAATCACAAAGATTAAAACCAGGCCTGTCTTGAAATAAACTGGAAACACACCTATCCGGAGATGTTGGCTGTTTTGATCAGTGGAACTATAATTATTGGATCATTCTTTCTTCTAAAAAAATGACTTAGGCATCAGTTTTATGTAGACAATCCTTGCTGAGTGGTTGATTGACACTGACAGTTTAGATGAATCCCTGGCCAGCTGAACCCTGGATGCAAGTTACCTGGAGCTGCTCACTCCAGGTAACAGTAGAATGGGAACAGAGTGCCCTGTAGTGCCCCAGTCTCTACCTTAAAAACTCCCAGTGTATTTTTACTTAGGACAGAAGCTCCTTTTCCACTTTTCTTTTTTTGCAGCTCTTTGCTTGCAGCAGTTCCTGTCATTCCTGCCATGGAGCCCAGGGTCTAAAGAGAGCAGTGGGAATGACTTCTGCTTTCTTGGTAGTCACAAGTCTAAGCATGCCCTGAACTGTGACTTTTCCACCTTTCCCGCAGATAACTTCCTCTTTGGAGTCTTTCTGTGCTTGGAGCTTCTCTTTTCTCTCCATTTCTTGGTTTCTGAACCAACCTGCATAAACCTAGTTCTCCCTCGGAGTGGTGTTGGCTGCATTTGGAGTGAGTCACGTTGGAGTTCCCGCATGTTTGTCATGGTGTGTCTGCTGTTCTGTCCCCAGCAGCTCTCTGGGGGTGGTCACTGCTGTGCTCAGAACCTGAAGGCTCTTCCAAATTCACTGCCAATCTCGTTCCTCCTTCACTTGACTCGCTGTGCCCCTGCTTAATGTGCTTTTGGAGAGGGATTTTTCTTCAAAGGAGCATTGTTCTATATATTTACATAGGTCACTGATCAAACCATTTCCTTCTTCTGCCCTTTTAGTCTTGATTTTCCCATTTCAGTACTTGTTTTCTGTGCTCCACCGACTTTTAACATGTTTCTTTCTCTCCCAGATGCTCGTCTGCACTAAGTTCAGGCAGTGGCTGGTGTATTGGAAGCCAGAATAAGTACTGGGGCATAAATTACTGGTACACTCTTCCCTGTTCTCTGTTTTGTCTTTGCTGCTGCCTCTCACGTGTCTGGCTCTGCAGTTAGTCCCAGTCCTGGAGCAAGTGATTGCCTTGGCTGTAGAGAAAGCCTGAAGGACCAAGGCTGTTCTGGGTCTGGCCCTGGGAATTGAGTATCTGGCTGCTTGGAGGACATTGTGCTTCCAGGTCTGAAATGCTGCTTCCTCTGGTGTGCCCAGATCAGTCTGGAAGCATAAAGGAATTGCCTTGTCTGCTTCAGGACTTAGCCTGGCCGTTCAGTGCTGCTGGAAGGGAGGAAATCATGGTTTTCTGCGTGATCCCCTGTTGCCTCTGCTTGTCTGATCACAAGCTAACCTTATCCAAGCTCTCCCCGGTTGAGTCAGAAGCAGAGAGCTAAATGGGCTGTCTGTTGTCAGGCAGGCTCCTGGGCTGGCCTTGAGAAATGCAGAGAAACATGTCCAGGATTGAGGGTGTGTATGTGAGAATTGTTTTGGTTTAAGCTTTCTCTGAAACCCTTTAGAAATAACACGTTTAATCCCTTCTTTCAGCTCCAAAAGTCCTGGTGCTCTGGTTGTTTCTCAGCCGAGGCCCTGTGCAGTACACACGAGCTGGGAGCGTTTGGAACCTGCCTGGCGGTCGCTGTTGTATCCAGTTCCTGCTTCTGACACAAGGTGTCAGTGAAGGACCTGGAGCTGCTTTCCTCCGCTCCAGTGCTGTGAGCATGGATCTGTGCTTGAGTGGAGTCTGTTTGAGGCAACCAAACTTAGGAGTCACCCAGATTTCTACTGTCAAAAGACTGGTGAGTCATCTACAGCTGCTCAAGCTGTGGTGGCCTGTCAGAGTTCTGATATTCTGTCAGGAAAATGAGAAGCTGTTGATGCAGTTGAACAGTGGTGATGCTTTTAAGCAGCAGAGTTCAGTCTGAGAATGTAGATTATCAACTGGCTTTACAGTTGGTGAGCAAAACTCCCTCCTGCAAAAAGCATGCAGAGCCCAAGAAGTGCTCAAAAGCATCTTGAACCAGGAATGTCTTTAGCCTTAGGTCAGTGTTCATGAGCCCCCTATTGCCACTACTTCTTCTTGCTTCTAGCAGCAGTGTAGAAAGCTGCTTTCTTTCTGACCTGCCAGTGTTGTAGAGGTGACTGGTGGGTGAAATCCAGCAGCAGGATGTGTCCCTTCTAGCTGGGTGATGAGGCTGAGGGGTGGCAGGGGGTTGGCCCAAGCTTGTGGGCCTCTTTTGGGAGAGGCCTTCCAGAGACTTTACATCTCAGCACCACCACTCTGTGGGTGCTCGTGCCTCTGTCCATGCATTTGGCACAGCTGGGAACTGGGAGGCCACAGAAACAGTGGTGTGCACCTGGAAGAGTGGGATCTGTCCATGGAGTTTGTCTTCTGTACCCCAGGCTGTGTGCAGTGTATGTTTTTGTTTTCATTGTCTCAAGGATCTTTTTTCTCCCCTGCAAGCTGCCATTGCTTTGAGGTGTTCAGCACATCTCCTTTCACTGAGAGAAGAGCAGGGAAGGGTATGCTACCTGTCTCTTTTCCATTTAATCATTGTGGTCCTGTAATTCAGGCCCCAAGAAGGCTGGATCTGGGCTTCTCTTTCAGCATAACCACATGGGCAGCGTGTCCTCTCTTGTATAGGGATGTTGCAGAGCTCCAGACTGACTTCAGGAATGCTTTTGGTGGAGCTCATGGTATTCTGTGTGAAGGAGGAACAGCATAAATCCTTTCCTGTGCAGTTCCTTTATTGTACTACCAAGCAAGGAGAGGCCACTTGATGGTCCCGAGGTGTGACCGTGCTGAGATCCATCCTGAGCTCTGAGAATGGTTCAGTCTGAACTCGGGGTTCAGCAGAAGCCAGGGGTTAATGTGGTGGGTGCCTTTCATTGTCATTCCCACAATGATGATTTGTCACTCAGCTGACCCCTGTGTGCTCGGGCTGTGCAGCAGGACTGGCCCCTGGCCCCAAGAGCTTTCTCCTGCCAGAGGGGGCAGAGTCTGCAGGCAAGGTGAGACCTGAGGAAAGTACAGACCATTCCTGTCCTCTGAATGCTGACTTCTCGTGCAGCAACAGAACAGGGTTCAAAATGCTGTCCTGCTAATCTCGATGCTTTGTCCTGCATCCTGTATGGGTGTAACCCCTGGGCTGTGGCTGTTTCATCAACTGTCCTGTTAAAACAAGCTCCAAGAAAACATTATTTATTGGAAGAATGATGGCACTTCCATAGCCTGCTAGATCATGGTGGCAAACAAACACTGTGGTCACTGGCTTCCTGCAGGGTTCAGCAGAGGCTCTTTGCTGTTTGTTCTGGCCTCCTTTACCAGGCAGAGACCTGCTTCATAACTTCTCCTAGTTAAACTTCAAGCAGCAGCTGAGGTCAGCTTCTCAGTACTGGTGCAGCTTCAGCCCTTGTTTGGGTCCTACCCCTTGTTAGATGATGATGGTGTCTGGGTTTCCTGGCAGGTATTGCTGATCAGCAGCCTGTCAGTGCTTTCATCTTGTTTTTTCTTAGCTGTTGGCTCCTGCAGCATGAGACTGTTTGCTGCCCTGTTTGTTTTAGTTTCTGAGTGACTTGTTGCCTCTCCCTTAACACTTGCACTAGGTGCTGGGCTGATGTCCTGCACTGGGCTTCTGAGGTTACAGAGTGTCTTAGAGCAGTCTGCTTTTGGAGGGGCAAAAAGGCTTACTGGGGATGCAGGCAGATGAGGAGGGGTTACCTTGCCTTTTGGACAGATTAGGAAGGGACAGCCTAGTTGAGGAGCTTCTCATGGAACATGACCTGGCTGTGCTGGGTGTGAAGCTTTGAGTGGAGTGAGTTCAGTCCCAGGAAGGGATGGGCTAGAAACACAGGCTGCTCTTTGGTGCTGAGGCCATCTCAAACTTGTGAAAAGTCAAAGGTGAGACACTGATGGAGGAAAGAGCCAAGGATGATGCTTCTCTCTGCCTACCTGTGGCTCAGATGAATTTGCTGGCTGACAACAGAGAATAGGTAGCACATCACTGCTGGTGGTGTGCAGTCATAGGGAAAGGTCTTATATTCTGCAGGGAACGAAAGGTCTCTGAGTTCTTCTTGAGCAACGTTTCAGAGAATCAGCTTCTGGAGTGTCTGAGATGGCTATAAACACACCAAACAAACAGCAACAAGGCAAATGATAATGGCTGCAGTCTCCTGAAGGGAGGCGTGGGCGATGTGGCTCATCTGCAGACTGCTGTGTAATCCCTCGGCTGCTTTATTGCCTCCAGCCTAGGAGATGGCAAATGATATTTTAATTTCTGATACAGGCGGTGATGGCCCCAGGTGGGGGACGATGTTGGGGTTACAGCAGATCATTTTTGTGAAAGCATCAGTTCAGCTCAGAAGTTGCAGAAGCTGATTCTGTGCCTGTGCGTGAGAAGACAGATCAGTCCTTGCCTGGAAGTGCTGAGCCCCTAACTTGATTCAGAGCTCTGCAATGCAGTTACAGCAGGAAAGAAGGAAGGGTTGGAAGTCTGAGCTGATGGGGCCATGGATCACTCTGTCTGAGCAGGGCTTACAAGAAAGGCTTTGACTGACAGATGTCTGACAGACTAATGGCTTGGTTCCTTGTTATGTCAAAGCAAATTTGCAGGAGAGGATAGTTGCATTAGTGTGGAAATAAAGTCTCTTGTGAAGATGTCATCTGAAATGTCAAGGTGTTGGCACAACAGTATGTTGAATTAAGCACTGGCTGTGTTTGTGGCTCATGTACAGGCAGCTGCATGAAAACCAGAGGGCCTGATCTGAGAGTAGATGGGAGGTGGCTGTAAGTACATGTCATGGTAATCCCAAGCACTGCTCTACCCAGTTGAAAAAGGCTGTCATTCTGACAAATGGTTGTGTTCTTGCATGAGACAGCTTTCTGGGAGCAGTGACCTGGCCATAATTTCCTAGGTTTTGCGGGGGAGGAGAGAGAACAAAAGTGTTGTGGTCACCCAAGTGCTCCCTTGCCAAATGCTGGCTCAGTCTGTTACATAAAGTGTGTGAACCTTTTGGAAAAGTTCCAAAACAGGCAAATGTATCTCTTAAGATCAATCATTGGGTAGAGGCTCTGTGCTGTTGCTGGTCGATGTGTGGAGGAGCTCATCAGGAGGAGCTGGGCTCTAGGTACAGGTCTCTCTCCTTTTCAGCAGCGGCTGGGGAAGAGGCACTGCAGAAGCCTTGCAGCCAGTGTCTTATCGACATGCAGTGTGTGGGATCTCTGGCAGCTGCCCCTGCCACAGTGCTGCTCTTGCTGCCAGAGGCCAACTCCAGCTCTGTCTAAGCTTGTGTCAGGAACCTGAGCTTCTGGAGAGCCTGGGGCTTGCTCAGCAGTGGGTCCTTTATTAGCCACCATGCTACTGGGGCAGCTCTTTTGGCAGCAGATTTTTGAAACCACGGGATTAGTTTGCTCTCATCTGAGAAGCTTGACATGTGAATAGTCCTATTAAAAGTTCCCAAACCCTCTTGGCTGAGGCTTGGTGACTGGCCCAGCAGCTGGAGGAGGACAGGCTAGTGTAAAGCACTGATACACCGTGGGATGCACTGAGTCAGGGTTCATAAATCCGGTCCAATTTTTGGAAAATATGTTCCGTTTTGTCTGCTTGGATGCTGAAAGATTCAGAAAAGTTTAGTCCTACAGTTTGTGGCTGGCCTTCCTTGCAAAAATGGATTCCAAGTGTTATATAAACATGGCCTTTATTCCAGTTGCAACATAATGTGCTGGCTCTGGTGCTGTGGAGTTGGGGGGACAACCCCTTCATGGAGCAGGGCAAAATGTTCTGGCCAAGCAGCTCATGGGAACTTGCTCAGAGCTGTTGGAGAGCCTGCAAGGCACAATGTGCAGCTTGTGTGCCTCTGGTCTAGATGCAGTACAGCTCTGACTTCCTGGAAATACAGAAAACTTCTTTTTGTGTCACTGAGTCCATGGCATCAAGTGACATGATAGCAAAGCAGCTGCTTGCAACCTCAAAAGCAGAGTTTCAGGTTGTGATGACAGCAAAACAAACTGATGGTGCTGGACTTGAGGAAACAAGCTTTGGCAGCTTCCCTACTGAAGGCAGATCTGGGAGGGATATGCGATAGCTGCTTCCTCTCCAAGGTCCTGTATGCTGCAAAACAACATCACATGCCTTGTTGGGCAGCCTTAGCTTCCATTAGAGCTCTGCACAGCTGCAGGAAACTGCAAGTAGGAGGTATATGGATGCAACTACTGCAGTTCCCTGTGCCTTCTCTTGCAATCTGAACTTGTGGGTATAATACTCGTACCAGGACCTTTTCTCTCATATTTATTGAACAAATTAATTGATCAGTTTTGTTCCATGTTTTCTCCAGTTTCTGCTATAAGCAAACTAATAAAGTCCTGATTTGTCAGGAACTTAATTTCCACTCAGACTCCAAAGTTCATAATTCAAGGGCTTTAAAAACAGGGACAAAAAATCATTAAGGTGTAGTTCAGTAGATTTCCCATCTATCTTTGCTTTCAGAAATCAAGCAATTGCAGAACAGAACACCTTTTGCCCACAGGGTGCTGCCCATGAACTGGGCTTCTTGAAGACTTTAGGAAGTGATTACTATGAATAGTAGTCCTGTGCAGGCTGTGTGGAGGTGAGGGACGCTCCAGGTTCTGGCACGATCTGGTGTTTGACTCTGTGGCAAGGTTCATGTTGCAGACTTGGTGGAGTTACCTGGGCAATGTCTTCTCCCTTGCAAGTGTGAGCATAAGTTGACCATGATTTGGTAGAATAAACCACAGCTGTTCAGCTGCAGACTAACCTGAAGAACAGAGATCTAGGTTACATCTCTGCTTTGCTTCGGCCTTGATGTGTGTAGCTGGATGGGGAGCTCTCTTTGCTGCATCCAGGATTCATAGAATTATTGAATGGTTTGGGTTGGAAGGGTCCTTAGAGACCATCTTGTTCCAAACCCCCTTCCATAGGCAGGGACACCTTCCACTTGACCAGATTGCTCCAAACCCTGTCCCATCTGGCCTTGAAAAATTCCAGGGATGGGCAATCCACAACTTCTCTGGGCAACCTGTGCCAGTGCCTCACCACTGTCCTCCCAGGGAAGAATGTCTTCCTGATATCCAATCTAAACTTAGTCTCTTTCAGTTTGAAGCCATTACCCTTGTCCTGTCATTCCATGGCCTTGTTAAAAGTACCTCTCTAGCAACAGCCCCTTCAGGTACTGAAAGGCTGCAATAAAGTCTCCCTAGAGCCTTTTCCTCTCTTGGCTGAACAATTCCAGTCCTCTCAGCCTATCCTCATTGAAGAGGTGCTCTGTCCCTCTAATTATCTTTTAGCCTCTTCTGGACCTTTTCCCAACAATTTGATGTCCTTCCTGTGCTGAGGACCCCAGAGGTGGATGCAGTGCTGCAGGTGGGGTCTCACCAGAGCTGACTAGAGGAGCAGAATCCCCTCCTTTCTGCAAGTGCCCCTAAAACTCTCATGTAAAACACTGAGAAACATGACAAACTGGGTGGTATTTCAGTCTCTGGCCTTTGTTTTCCTTCCTTATAAACTCCATCTGTTCTCTGCAACTCTGAGCAGTGGGAGTATCTTTGTAACTACTGAGTACTGGGTCAAAATCATCTTTGCTAGACCTCCTTGGAAACACCCGGAAGAGTCAATTGGCTTGGAAGCCGTTTGACCCCTGATCCCTGGGGCTGAGAACAGTATCATGCTGCGCAAGCTCAGGTTGGAGCCAGAGGAGGAGCTCCATGGCTGGGTGTAATGTCAAAAGATCAAACTCCTCAAACCAGGCTGAGTGCTTGCTCTGACCTCAGTGCTGTGGATGCTTGTGCCATAATGCTGAGGACTCGTATGGCTCAGTGGAAGGGAAAGGCAGCCTCAGTAATGCTGCTTCAGGAAAAACAGGGAGAAATGTCTTTTTTTTTTTTTGTTTTCTCTGGATGGTGTGTTCACATCTGGTTTGACTCAACTCTTCCAGCTCCTCTCCTTACCCCATAAAGGCCTTGAATTCCTGGGAGGATGCTTGCCTAACTGGCCCTCTGAGGTGAAGCTGAAGGGAGATGAACATTGTGTACCAATGCAACTAGTAGAGCTTTGAGGAGTAGGATTGTATGACGTTCCTTAGTTCTGGATTCAGTTTTTCCACAGAGACACTTAAATGCTTTTGGCTCAAACAGAGCTTTTATCTTGACAGAACTCAGCGTGTTGTGGTTGCTTGTTGGCCAGGACTGCAGCTTGGTTGGGCACCTGACCTGCAGGCAGGGGTAACAGAGGAAACAAAGGTTTTCCTCTGCTTGAAACTGGAGAAGGAGGAGACTTCTGAGCATGTTCTTCCATCTTGGGCAGGGATTGCCTACCCTGTGAGTTGGATTTAAATGGCCTTCATCTTCACTAGCCCCTCTTTACCTATTAGTGCTTGAATTCTGTTTACCACCACAGTTAGCAGAGCTGCTTTGATAATGTAAGACCAAGATGGTTTATAGTTTCTAGGTTGCTGTTTCTGTCTTTTTGGCTTTGAAAGCTTTACAAATGCCTGCACATCGCTAGTATCTGGGGTGACTTGCTGTGTGTGCAGTTAGGTTCTTGGTTGTGATTTTTTCAGAGGAGCCTGCAACCAGAGCCCTTTTGGCTAACCCTTTTGGCTAGCCCTTTAGGAGTGCTTAAGTTATTTGGGTTTTTTCTCCCCCTAGATTTCTAGCAAGTACCTCTTAGAAAATCCGTAAGCTTCCACCTTGACCTAGCAGAGTGAACAGCTGGCACCAGTGTGTGCGCTCAGTTACACAGATGGTGTCACAGTTTTTTCTTTAAGATGAGGCAAGGCTGATATGGTGAAACACTGATCTTCTCCTGCATTTGGGTTGTCCATGATAAAACTGGGCACAAATATAAGCGAATGACTTAACACATGGGTTTTGTCGAGGTGATGATTCAGAGAAGAGAGTGCTTAGACAAGTGCTGAGCAACAGCTTTCTTGGCAGCGCTGAACCCCCCCCCCCCCAAACCCAGCCCAAAACCCTCTAGGGTGGAATTATTTCTTTTTCAGACTTGAAACTGCACCTCCAGAGCACAGACTATGGGAACTTCCTGGCCAATGAAGCCTCCCCGCTCACTGTGTCCGTCATTGACGACAAGCTGAAGGAGAAGATGGTGGTGGAGTTCCGTCACATGAGGAACCATGCCTATGAGCCCCTGGCAAGTTTTCTGGACTTCATCACGTGAGTACCAGCTGGTCATGAACAGAATCTGAAATGCTGGTCTTCTTCCAGACTTGAGAGCTCTCAGACCAGCTTTCTATTCTCAGCCCTGTGCCTGTTGTGTTTTATGCAACTTCTTGAATGAAACGGGTGTGGTTGTATCTGGAGGTCTCAAAGCATGGTATCACTGTGTTGTTAAAGACTTCTGTTCCCAGGGAGCATGTGCTCCATTGCTACAGCTGCTTGGCTGCCTTCCATTGCAGTCTGGATTCAGTCTCTTAGAGGTACCATTTATCTTTGTCCCTTGTGTTAAGCATTCTTGGTTTTTTAAAACTGTGGTCCTGCTGCAAGACATAGGTATGCCATGCATGTGCACTACAGCAGTTGCCTGCTAGTTCTGAGCCACTGAGGTTGATCAGCCTTCATCAGGGCTGATGTGTTTCTCCTGTCCTACCCCAGGAGCTGAAGGCCTTCCTCTGGCCCCATCACAGAATGGTTCATGGAGTTGAGCTGGCCAGAAATTGAACAGCTTTTCCTTTTTGGGGTTAACCTTTGACTGGTTTGTTTTTCTTAGACAGCTCAGTGGGATCCAGAAAATGCCAGCCCTAGGGGAAGGCAGGGCCTGGAATGCACAGCAGGGAAACCTAGGGCTGCAGCAGCCTCAGCACGTCTCTGTCAGTTGATGGAAACGCATGGGGCTTCCACAGCAGGTTCAGCTGATGTGAAAAGCTTGAAATAGTCCAGCAGTCTTGAGGTATCTTCTCCCAGAAGTTTTGCGCAACCCTATGCTTCCCAGTGTGCTGCTCTTGTTTCGTTCAGTAACAGAATGGAATTGTTAGTGGCAGGTGGATATTGCTTGTCCTAGCTTGCATCTGAAACATGGAAGTAAAATTGACTTTTTTCTTTTCCTTAGTCTATATTCCTGTAAGCTGTAGTTTGGCTTGCAAACTGCACAGCCAATGGTCTCCTCTAACCGCCAAGGAGATGCCTCAGGGACAAAAGTGAGTTTCTGGTTCAGTAAAATGTGACTTTAACTTGCATTTCTGAGAAGGAGATCATACTCTGTTCTCGAGTGGGATGGTTAATGTATCACCTCTGGTACAGTGAGCCTGTGCTCATCACAAGCGCTCTGGTAAGGGATATTATCTTGCATTTTTTGGCAGTTGTCTGTTCTCCTGCTTACCAGATACAAGTTTTTGAATGATGGCAGGCTGATGTAGAAAGACCTTTGTGGTTGCTGGAAAAATTTTAAATTTTCATCTATCTGTGGCATCTCCTGCATTTGCAAATATTGAGTATACACCCGTCTCTCTGCCACGTGCCTTTGTGTTCACTCCTTTCTGTGTCTGGGTGCTACTGCTATCTCACTTTCTAACCCAGTGGCTCATATCTGTTATGATAGATAACAGATATTATCTCTTTTTCTGTGTCAGTGTGTTAAAGCGGTCTCCTAAGCCTTTTCTTTTTTCTAAGGAATAGTTTTTACTTATAAGCTTTTCAGTAAAATTTCTGGAGTTTTCATGTTTGGACCCAAATATGGAGCAAAACGTTACTAAACTCCCATTTTGCAGCAGCGTTTGCAATGAATGAAGCAATTTCTAGTTCATCATCTTAGTTGTATGAAACAATCTCTTCTATTCTCTCAAACTTAAATTAACTCTTAAAACACCTCTTTGCCATCTTGAATTTTCTGTCAAGACATCAGTGCTGTTTGAGCTTGGCAGTATTAGGTGGGTGGTCCTCCACTGTTGCTTTTCCTTTGCTGTGTTACAGGTTTTATGAAAATGTCTCCATTGAATTATCATATTAATCACTAATGCTTCTGTCATATCTGTTTAAAGGCAATAGTTTGGGCAGCACAGCAGTATCTTGCAGACTTTAAAACTTTGCTGTTGACTAACAGTCTCGCTTTAAAAACCAGTGTGTGAAAAACATGAACTGAATGGTCTCAGACCACACCTACCTTGGTTACACACTGCCTGACTTGGTAAGAAGGCTGTGGATGGCCATGGAAATCCAGTTCCCTCTTACTTCAGTCCTCTTAATCTTTATCCAGTGTCTACATCCACTTCAAGTTTTGCAGAAGACCTTAAACATCTTGTGTAATCAGAAAGGCTGGTTGGTTCTTACCAGCTGTTGGAATCACTTTTTAAATCTGATATTCTGCCCTCAACTTGATTTAACTTTGATCTTGTTCTGCTTCTGTCATTCTGATGTTCGATGAGTTCTCTGCAGCAAAACACGATTCTGTGCAGATACCTCTATCTCTTGCTACTGCATAATCTCTTTTTGAATGTATTGTTCAGCACAGAATGTTCCTTCCTCAAGTTGTCTTTACTCTTATCTCTTTTTTTCCTTTTTACCCACAAGATTTGCTTTAATGCCACTGTCTGCAGTGCTGCCTAGAGGAAGGCAAAAGGTGAAGCAGGAAAAAGCTGTTTTCCCATATGGAATGTCTGCACTCTCTTGTAGAGTCTTTTGTGCAAGGAGGTCAAGTGTTCAGGTGGGTTTTGTCATGGTTGTGCTGCACCACTGATGGAGGGGTCTCCTCTGGGTCTGCATTCATCACTCCAGTGGGGTATTGTTGAAGCAGAGGTGTTACCTCTTTGCTTTTACCAGCTTTCACTGGTCCAAGGTGGGAGTCTCTGTCAGGGTATTAGAATCTCTAATAACTTGTAATGACTCTACAGACAGGTTAAAACTGAAGATACAGTGAACCACCAGGACTTTGGAGAGGGGGCTGCTTTTGCCCAGTGGGTCTTAGTATCTTCCCTTGATAAACCTAGTATTTTGGTGACAGGCCTAGTAGAAAGGAGGGTAGACTAGATGTGACTTCTTGGGTTGCCTTTCAGACTGTCTTCCCTGAAAGTGTCCCTTGAGTTGTCATAGGTCTTGGTTTGGGGCAGAGGACAGAAATTTCAGTGATTTTGTCTGCTGGCAGTGTAAAACCTCCCATGTGTGTCTCAAGTAGTTGGAGTGGAGAACAGCTCTCTTCGGGGCTGGTAGCACATTCTTGTGCCAGTGATTTTCATGTAGCTCAGGCTTGTATGGAGGCTGCACCCTAAAAGTGTTCAGCCAAAGGATGTTGGCAGTGCTGGGGATTTTGTGCTTGTGCACCCAGAGGTACTGTGTCTGCCTGCCTGGGGGACACTGGGACAAGCCTTTACCCTCTTGATTTTTTAATTCTGGGTGCACACGCAGATAGGGGGTGATTTATCTTTGCCTTTTGAACATGACTGTTTCCTACTCCTTTCTTTCATGGTAGTTAATGAAACTTGAGCAGGAAATGATAAAGACTGCTCCTGGTAGACTGCTCAAGGCAATTGAGGCACCAGGTGGTCAGAGGAAGAAATTGTACTCAACTGGATGTATCTGTGTGCTAATAGTATACAGGCTGAAGTGAAATAAAAAATAGTAGAAAGATGTGGAAAGTTTGAGCAGAGCTGGCTTGTGCAGGAGGAAAGCTTGAGTTCACCGAGACCTCTTTTGAGTTGTAAACAGAGATTTTTAACATTGAGTGGGATTGTAGGAGGTGTGTCTGGCTCAAATTGGAAGGAAATGCTTTGTAGCATGTCCAGTTCAGTTTTGAAACTCACTGCTACTTGGATGTGTTTGTATGTACTTACCTTTTTGGCCTTCTTAGGACTCCTGGATAACGTCACATAAGACGGGCACATTGGGGCCTGTTAACACTCATTGATAGTGCCCAGGTTGTACGTGGCTGATGCCAGGAGGTGGATCAAGCATTTAAAAAACAGTCAAACTTTCTCATTCCTGAATGTCCTGCTGAACCTTTGAGTGGATCATCGGGTGGCTGCTGTGCTTGTTTTTTGAGGCTGCTCCAGTCTGACCCAGGACACATTGCTGAGATCTGGGGAAATGTCCAACTGTGGGAGCAGCACCAACTCTCCAGGAGCCATGCCGTTTTTCCCAGGTGGAATGATACCATGTCATTTCACTTGCCTTTTAGAAGCAGCCCCTGCAATAAGTGAGGGCAGGGCAAGGAGAAGCAGCAGTAGGGGCAGTGCAGGGGCTCTGCAGCGGAGGGTGTGTGTTCCATGTCCCGCTCCAGGGAGGGGAGGCCGCGCTGCCGGTTGCTTGCCGGAAGGTGGCACTCCAGCGCCGTGCTGCCTGTCCCCAGGTGCACAGAGAGCGAGGGTGAGGATGGTCACCTGGGGAGGTGGGCAGGAGTTAGCCTCTGTCCTGACTGTAGGAGAAAGGACAGTGTTTAAAAGCATGTGAACAAAACTGACCCCAGAACGCGGCTAGGCAGCAGCCCCAGAGTAAGGTCTTTGATCCCCAAGTCACTTGCTGACACTGATTTTTTTTTTTTTTGTCCTGTTGTGCTCCTCTCCTGGCACTGCGCTGACTCTTTCCTGGCGCTGGTTCTCTCCAGGAACTCTTCTGTGGCAAGTGTTGTGTTCTTAGTACCAAAATAAGGGAAATCAGCCAACTTCCTCAATTTGTTTTTTCAAGTGGTGGCTGTAGCTGGCAGCCTCTGCCACTGCAAGCAGAAAGCTCGATTGCTGAGCCTGCTGCAGTCTCCATAACACACCTGCTAGCTCTGCATCTTGCACACAGCTCCTTGCTGGAAGTCTGCTGGTCTTTCAGCCAGCCATAGTAGGTTCTGAGTGATAGGCACAAATTCTCTGTTAACATCTCTGCTCCAATACAAACAATGGACTGTTTGGCTGAGGGAATGCAGTGATGTTCTGTAGGGCAGTAACAAACAGGTATTAAGTGTTCTTGAAACAGCAAAAGCCACTTCCTGAATTCAACAAGCGCATATTGACTTGTGGGATGGAAGTGGGTTTTAGGTTCTTCTTAGTGATGTGCTGCCTTGCCTTTCTGTACAAGCTTTGTTCTTTGTGTTAGGCTGACACGGTGCCATGGCCTGTCTCTCCTTCCTTCCAGTGTTCATGTATATGGTTTAGATAGGAACAACATTATGATTAAGAATCCTGACTCTAGCCTGCTGTAGCCTGATGAGATTGTCAGCTTTAGTATTTTTCCCGTGGCAGGGAAAAGGGTTTAGTGGGTTTTTTGGGTTGGTTTGTTTGATTTTGTTGTATGATGGTTTTTTGTTTGGGATTTGTTTTGGATTTTTTTCTCTCCCCCTTTCTACAGCACAGTTTCTTTCCTGCTTTGGGAAGTCTGGCTTCGCAGCAGACCAGTGTCAGGGCCTTGGCAGCTGTTGGGCCCTTTGCTGTGAGGGTTCAAACTGATGGGCAGGGAAGGGCTTGGTCTGTGGGGGAGCTGCTGGTAACTGTGGACTCTGAATGTGCTGTGGGAGTGAGGGCTAGCTGGGTCTAAATACATTTTCCAAATCCGTGATCAAGCCTGTCATTAGAGGACAGACTAGGTCATCTTTTTTCTTTATCTTACCAGCCTGCAAGGGCTGGGAACCAGGTTCTTTTTCTGCCCCGAGGATGCAGCTGGGAACTTGGCTTTCAGTATGTTTTTGTGGTCACAAGATGTGTTTTTGATGAGGCTGCATGTATGTACCTTTTTCCCTTGTGTGTGCCTTTTCTTAGCTGAGACTTCCCTCTGTTACCTTCTCCCTGACCCAGTCCTGCTCTGCCTCTCTCCTGCACTGGATAGATCTAGTTTCTGCTGCACAACTTTGAGTTCAATTTTAATTTTGCAGCAGTGGTTTTTCTGGAGCCAAATTGTTTCAATTGCTACTTAAGCTGAAGAGCACTAATCCTCTTCTTTGGAGTAGGAAGTTGCCTGTCTTCATTCTAAAAGTACTGGAGTGTGCATCCTGGCATAACTGTGGAGGTTACAAAATATGACTGCATCCTTTTGAAATCCTTTCTTACAAAAGGAAAAAATCCTCCAAAATGCTTTATATTAGGTGTGGTTCATTGAGACGAGTCTGGCAATCTGAAGGATCTTTCCTACTGCTGCTGCATTTAAAATTACACTATACTATTTCCGTCAGGTTCCTTGGTGGTACGGGGGTTAGGAAGCAAAAATTACCGTAGTGGCTGGGGATTCTGCAATAAAAGGTTTAAGGGCCTTTTCTAGCAGAGATTGTTTTGGCAGAGCAGCACAGGTTTCTGACAAACAGCTTCCCTGTTTGCAGGGAGTGCAAAGTTGAACTGATAAGCCAAGTTCTTGGAGGGATTATGCAATATTCAAAATAAGAGGGCATGTAGGTAATGGTCTGGAAATGATCAGAGGCTTGTGTCCTCTGGATGATGGCATCAGAGCTGCATCTGTCCACCTGCATTCCCAAAGGATGCTGATTTCATACTTGTTTCCCAGAAACCATTGTCTGTGATGATGGACTGGGTTTCATGGTGGTGGCTGTGGGAGTCATGATGTGACTGCAGGTGCCCTCATTAGAAAGGGGATCTTTGAAAGGTGTGTTTCACTTTATATTACCTTAAAAGGATGTGTTTTTCCCGATGCCCGAAAAATATTTCATTTGGCCAGTGCATTTGAATGGGAGCAACCTAATTGTTCTCGTATGAAGCAGCAGTTCTTCACAGTGTGTTAACACGTTGCCTGGCAAACAGTGAGCTGTGGTAGTGATCAGAAAAGCTAACAAAATGTTACTGGTGGCAGTAAAGATGCAGCAAATAGCGAGTGATGAGCTCCAGATGTCAGCCCGTGTGTCACTAAGATAAGTCTTCGGTGAAACTCTGCAGAGTCTTGAGAAGGGGCTCTTGCATGCAGGCTCTGGGGGATTAGGTGAGTGTGCTCTCACTCAGCAGTTCTGTTCACATCTACCATGCTTCACTCCTTGACTGAAACCATTCCCAAGGTCTTTCATGCTTGACCTTAACAGCTTTTATTTTCCTTTTACCTTTTTGTGGATTTGCTTCACCCAATGGTCTAGACGGGCAAGTTCAGCCCAGAGAAGGTCTGGAGGCCATGGGCACTGCTTCTGAAGGCTTGCTGGGGGCATTTTGGGTCCTAGTCCCCTCTCCCAGGTCCATTCTGTAAGCTAGTTTGAAGCCTAACAAATACTTGTGTAGAGCTTTGCATAAGTACCACAATATTCAGAGGCTGAGCTAAATCTGATACAGTTTGCTGCATGTCAAATGGGATGATGGATTTTCTTGTCTTCTGCTGGCAGCAGGTCTGCATGCACAGAGACATTCTGCACATTGACTGGGTCCAGACCACACATTCACTGAGAAGCAGGTAAACTCATTCAGGTTTCTTAGCTACTAGAGACAGTTTGGGGGGTAATGTGAACAGTGCAGCCTTTCCTCTTATTTTATGTCCATGAAATGTTTTGGGGTTTGTGCTTTAAAGGTAAGATAGGAAAAACTTTATGCAAGTTTGGCTTCTGCAGCTGGTCCCTGTGAAAGCAGCGTGATTACATGGTTTTCGTCAATATTTAAAATTTAATTAGGGCTCAAGTCTGCTCAACATGGTGCTGAGTGCCAGGGCTCAGCTTTGCATATTAGCCTCGTGTTTCTCAAGCTTCGAGGCATCAAGTTTAGGTAGCCAGAGATTCTTGCGCCAGGCAGTAAGGTGTTCAGAACATTCCCTGGTGTTTCAAGTGGTTTTTACAGATTAGGAACACTGAGTCAAATTCATAAAGCCTTAAAATAAAAAGCTACTTCTTGTAGCGCTTTTCTTGTTAGTCTTTAATGCAGCTAACACTGTATCACTGCATGTAAGTTAACAGATGATTCCAGTGGAAAACTGAGGTCAGTATCCCAAGAGACTTAGACTAGAGGATGGTAGAAATCATGTGGAGATACAGCTAAATATAGATTAATGCTGAGAACATTCCTGGATACTTGGTTTTGAAAGGCTGCCACAGCCTCTGTAGTACTGTGAAGTTTTAACTCTGCTCTCAAATGGTCTTGTTGATCTAAGTTTAGCAGAGCACCCACTTAATGGCTGAGTGCCCTTGGTTTGTGGTGGCAACCATGAAATTCTCATCTTTCTCTTCGGCAGGTCCACGAATGTAACACTTAGGTATGGTTTGTGTTGGTGTGCCTCTAGGAAGGACAGTGTGCAAAGATAGGGAGAGACCAGCAAGGACACTTTGAGCAGAGGCCCTCACACCCTGCATCTGCTCTTGCTGCTCCCTGGGCTGTTTGAGCTTCAGCTGCAGATGAGAGGTGGACCTGCTGCTGATTTGACATGTGCTAATAGGAGCTGAAAAACTGATTCAAGGATTTGACTCTGTTCATATCCATTGTCTGTTACTCAAACAACTCTCAGTGAGCCACTGAGATCTTCCTGATGTGCAACATTCCTCTCCTTTCCAGATCAGGACATCTGTGCAGTTATTTACTAATGATCTTAAGCCAACCCCACAGATACAAACATCTCAGCTGTTGGCACTATTCTTAGCGTCAGCCACTGCTCTTTTGGGCTTTGAAGTTTGTGTGTTGCTTTCCCCTGTGACTGCTTAACATTTGGAGCTTGAGAGAGGTGTGACAAGTGGCTCTGTGCACCAGCACAGTATCCAGTGGGATATAGATGAATTTGTGTATTTATGCACAAACCCAAGGAAGCAGTGGTACAACCAGCCTGAAACATTTCCCATAAGTTACTTCTCTCGACATCCCCTGAGTATATGAACTGAACAAGCTACAAGAAGGCAGCACTAGATGCTAAAGTGACTATAGTCAAAACAACTTCATTATCTTTTAAAGCTGTCTCTAAAATTCATGCCAAGTTCAGAGCACTGCTCCGATCCCACTGGAAATTTCCCTTTTTCATCCCAAAATAAATACATGCTTCTATAGTAATCTGAGTAACTGCCCAATGCAGTCACATAGGAACTTTGGCCTTGCTCGCAGTAGTCTGAGTTAACGTCTAATGCTGGTTTTGGAAAGCATTAAAGCTGCCTGAGCAAGGCAATTTCTTAACCCATCCCGACAAAACCCCAGCTATGCACCTCTGCATTGGCCCGCTGCTGTCTGTTGGCTGTGACATGGAGGGCTGTCCTCATGATCCCTTGCAGAGCAGCTGTTAAGCTGCAGTTTTGGCTCTACTTTTGGAGGATCCCTGAGAATCTCAGGTCATGCAATGTTCCATCATTATTCATGCTTTGTGACCACTTGCAGTATTGTTAACGGATTTTTTAGTATCCTGGAACAGAAAGCAATAAAAGACCAACCTATCTGCTGTATAACAATGACTCTTTATGATTAGATTAGATTAGTAAGTGGGGGAAGGAGAAGCTGTAACTGTTTTGGGGTCATTGCCTTGCAGGGCTGTGTCTGAGTGCCTTGAGGCCAAGTTGTGAATACCCTGTGTGATGAGTGTTCATGCTTTTCATGTGCTCCCTTTGCTAAAACAGCCTTTCCAAATATTCAGAGGGCTACTGCAGTCTTTCTTGCATAGCTCCTTTATCCGTGTCTGTACTTAAGCTACGCCAGAAGGAGGAAACATACATTGTCCAAGTACTTGCACATGGCTTTTGCTCCACTCCTGCCTGATTCTGCTCTATGGCTACCCATGGGTGACTATGGCAGGATTTAGCTTCTGGGGGCTGGCTCTCACCTCTTCTCTATGAGGGGTCTCTACTGTATCTGCCTGAGACCATACCTCCAAAACTAGCAGTGAGAATGAACTCTGGCCTGCTGCTGCTGGAAGGAAGGTTTCCCCCAGCAACCCCCCTCTTTTGGCTTCTCTAGGCATATCCTAGCCTGACTTCGTTCTTGTTTTCTGAGTGTCACCCAGTGCATATTCTGCCGTGGGAGTTGCTGTAGGAGCAAAGATAGTGGCTCCAGTTGTCTTGGACTTCAGGAAGCTGTAAATCATCATCTCTTCCCTGTTCTGGATGATGCTGAGGGTATTTCTATGTTTGCTGACTCTTTTCTGTCCTTTAACAAAAAATTATACTCTCCTGTGAGATGTTACTGACACTTCTCAGTATTGACTAAAATTGTGTTTCTGTGAATGTGAATTTCTGGAATATACCACACCTTGTTCAGTGGGTGACAGGAAGAGTTATGCCTGGTGTAACTGTGCGTGTCAAACTTGGCTGATTTTATCCCCATGTCCCTGGGTGAGCAGAAAGCAGCTCAAAGCAGGAGTGTAAAACATGTTTGTGTGCAAGAGAGTTTTGCTATGAAGAGACCATCCAAGTGGGCTGAAGTAAGACTTCATGATGTTGCAAGTGACAAACTACTTCTATTTTCTCATGTGTCCCAGAACCTGGTCCTCTTACTAGCTGCACTGAGAGCTAGTGAAGGTTAAAATGCTCTTGGAGGAGTCTGAGCAGGCATTAACCATGAGAGATGAAACATTTGAAGCTGGTCAGAACCTTACAGGAGATGAGGAAGATGACAACAGAAGTTGCTCTATTACACAAGTAGTTGGAGGTTCTTGGAAACACTGCTGCCACTGTACTTAGTCTATTTCTTTGGGCCTGGGAGAAAACACCAGCATATCCAGGACCTCTGCTGTGGTCTTGGGACAGCTTTGCTGATGGAGGCAGATGGAGCGTTGTCGAAACCTGATACAGCAATGTGACTGTTGCCTCTTCCACAGATGAGGCTTTTCCAGCTGCCCTGGCACTGGAAGACTTGCCTTGTAGCCATGAGTGGCTAAGCTGTGTCTGGTCTTATCGGGATGAAGTAGGGACTGAATGTGAATAATAATGGTCTGGTCTTGCTTGGAGTAAGTGGAACTATTGTGAAGGATTATGTAGTGCTGCTGGTGTCTGCCTGGCCTTGGCAGGTACAAGAAGACCTTTGTCCTGCTGTATCTCCCTTGTTATTGTGAAGGTTTGAAATGCTGTCAGAAGGGAAATTTGAATGAGAATTCCCCTTATGTATCACAAATATTAACTCTTCCTGTGAGGATGAATCCTTTGAGAGCGAGATTTAAGGAGGTAATGTAATCTTCAAAACAGTTGGTGCCTCCTTGGCATTTGGGCTATAGACCCTGCATTTCCCAGACCTCCCTGTAGGATGAGGAAACAGTCAAGTTAAGGGGTATAAACTGAACAAGGAGGGCCATGCTTTGCTCTCTGGCACTGGAAGCCAGCTGGGTTGTCTTTCCTGAGACCATCAGTCCAAAAGCAGGAGCTTCTGTGTGTGAAGAGAGACAGATTTTGGCAGCTCTCCTGAAACCTGGCTTTGGCTTTTGTGCTGAGCTGGACTGGGAAGGCATGAATGAGCTTGGTGGGACTCCAGTAAGCTGCTCTGAAGACCTGAGAGCAGTAGGGCTCCAGACATTTCTCCTCAGTTCCTTTTTTGTACAGCTGACTTTGGCCAGGCTCCTTGCAAATACCTTGTGGAGAGTGGTATTTGTAGTAAACTGGGGATAGGAAGGAGGTGTGCTGACATACATGACTGTATTTCCTTACCTATTCCTTCGCTCTAGGCTGAGTTAAAGTAACAAATTTGGTCTTGTCGTATATTGTTGCCTTGCTTTGTTGAGAGAAGTGCTGCCTATGGTCTTTCCTTAGAGCTACTGTGTTGCACTAAGGAAACTTGCATGTTGAGGGCAGATGGTGGAGCTGGGAAGTGATCTTCTGTATCCTTGTTCTGGCCACCTCATGGAGAAGCATCTGTGTTAGGGTGCAGATGCTTTTATTTACCAGGAACCAGCTGCTTACTGCAAGGGACTTACCTCAGTTCTCATAAACAGGCCCTTCTTGCTGTCCTGGAGATTGCAATCATCTCCATGGTGAGAGCTGCACAAACAGGAGGGAGGATAATGACCTTGTGGATTAAAGGGCGAAAGGAGGTTTCCTAGTACGTGAAGCTTATGCTGATTGCCCTGGTTCTAGATTGAACCAGGAAAGGTAGGCTGCAAAAACAGAAGGGTGCTCTGCAAAAATCATAGGGCCGGGAGATGCATTACTCAGCCTTGCAGTGTAGAGGAAAAAAAGCAGCACCTGTTTGTGGAACTAAGGTGTGGATTTGATTTGTTCATGGACGTGCCCTTTGAGCATATTTGAGAGGCAGTAAGCCCATCTAATAAAAACTAGCAAAATCTGCCTTTAACTGGTTCTGCTTACCTGCCTTTGATGTGGTTACCTGTGCTCTTTGTTAGCTTGGAGATCCAAAGACCAGCAGCATCCCAGTGTGTGTCTGGCAAACATCACCAGAGCCTTGCCATGCCTGTCTTTGCCTCTGTCCCAGAATGCTGGCCTTAAGTTCCCTTTCTTCAGTACTCAAGTACCTGTGGGGAGCCTCTCTGTTGAGAGCTTCAACTCCCGATGTGCATAGCTCCTTCTGCCATTCTAGTTCAGGCCTGATCTCATTTGTTTAGAAGCAGCTCTTGCCAAGGAGCTTCTTCAGGTCTTTTCCATCATCTAACTTCTTAGAGTTCTAGCAGTGAGATCAAGGGAGTGTAAAATGCCACATACCCTGCTCTTCAGCATCTGTGCCTCCCTGTGCTACTGAGGGATATGTGCAAAGGAAACTTCTGCTGACTAAAAAAATGCCTCATCTCATATGATGTTTTTCAGGTTCTCAGCTTGGTTGGCTTGTGGCTTAGCTGGTGGTGAAGATGCCTAGAGTATCACTGCTGTTCTTGCTGGGGACACTTGGTATTCATGTGATGCCTTGATCCTCTGCTTGAACCTTCTACTTGGAGAAGGCTACCAGCCTTTCATGTGTCCCCAGTCTTTAGGCCAGCTGTGTCTCTCTTCTCTGGCTGGACTGGGAGTACTGGGAGGTGTTCTTTCTCCTCTGCTCAGTGGAGGCCTCACCTGCCATGCTATGCCCAGTTCTGTACTTCTCAGTGCAGGAGAAAAATGGACATACTAGAGAGAAGGGGCACAAAGGGCTTGTGTTGGTGGAACTTATGCCAAATGCTGTGATTCCAGATTGAATATTCCATTGCTGCAGTGCCAAAGACTGAGTTTGCTAATTCTGAACAACATAAGTGGAGAACTTCGTTTCGGGCGTCATAACTTGGGCTAATGCGAACAAGTTTGTAGCTTTTGGTGTAGAGGTGTGATAAACCTTGTGTATAGTTTTGTGAGGGTGTGAGTGAAGGTTGTGCCAAAGCTTCCAGTCCTGTTGTTTTTGGAATGGAGTGAGGCGGCAGAAATGTGACCCTTCCTCCTTTCACTTGCCAAGATGGAGCAGTGTTGCTGGCACTGAAACTGGAGCCAGGCTCCTCTTGGAGGTGTCTGGGGTTAGAATGAGAGACAGTAGGCAAATGACCATGGGGGAATGTCAGGAAAAGCCTTTTCATTGGAAGTGTGGTTGGATGCTGAAGCACAGCCCTGGAGAGGTTGTGAGATACACATCCTTGCAGGTAATTCAAAGTTCCTTTGAACATTCAGAAGTCTTTTTGCCTGAACAGCTAGAACTGGCCCTGCCTGGAGCAGGGTATGCAGCCAGAGACCTCCAGAAGTCCGTTCCAATCTAATGCTCTTCAGTGGTAGGTGGTACCCAGATGGTGTGGTTCAGCTGTGGCATAAATCACACCCTGGGGTTATGCCTGACTGCCTTTTCCTAGGCTGGCATGATAAACAGACACTAAGGAGGTGCCTTAGTACTTCTTTGTGGGAAGCGTGCATCTTTCTGGAGATGTTCACAAGATGATCTGTGCCTGTTGCTGGGTTTCATGTTATGTATATTGTTTCAGTCTTCCTCTTTCATTCATTCAGGTACAGCTACATGATTGACAATGTCATTCTGCTGATCACTGGGACTCTGCACCAGCGTTCCATCTCCGAACTGGTGCCCAAGTGCCATCCTCTGGGAAGTTTTGAGCAGATGGAAGCTGTGAACATTGCTCAGACACCTGCAGAGCTCTACAATGCAATCTTGGTGGACACTCCCCTGGGTGAGTGGAGCTGTTCAAAATACCTCTCAGCTGTGTGTGGTGGAACAGATGTCCCTTTCTCCCCCAGTCTAACTATCTCCAGCTAAGCCTGCGTTGTGCTCCAGGAAGACAAAGTGGTGGATAATGCACAGCTGTGGCTGTACTGCCTGTGGTGGCTGGGCTTCAGTTCAGGTCTATGCCTGTCCTATGCCATCATTTCCTCTGGAGGACCAGCTGGCTCCCTGTACTCTTCAATCAGTGTCCAGGCCAGCACAGTGGTAGGGCAGACTGCTGGACAGTTTGGTTTTTGTGAGCCAGGCCTCGAGTCTCCTTAGTGAAGGGCTGTTGGGTCTTCTGCAGGAATGAATCACTTGATTTCCAGGACTTTTAGTTTGACTGTTGGGTAATTTCTTGTATGCAGTTTTTATAGATAATTATAGAGATCTGCACATGCCCAGTCTTGTTCTGAGACTACTAAAATTAGCAGTAGTTAAATAGAAGCCCTTTATGTAAACAAAAAACAAACCCAAACAACCACAGCAAAACAAAGAAATACCCAAAAGCCTTTTAAAACTCATTGTATAGCAGCATCCTGGACTGAGATATATTGTCTCAGGGCTACAGGCTTGTTCAGGAGACACATAATGCTAAAACCAAATGTCTTACGAAGAGCTAGTCAGACAGATCTGTTCTTTAAAGATAAAAGGTGTAGGAAGTGGTTCTGGAGAAAATATGGAAGTCTTTGCAGTAGTAGGGGAGGTAGTCACAGGTGACTTGCTAGTTTAGCATCTGTGGGCAAAAACGTAATGAGATATGCCTGAGTCAGTGATTAGTCATTCTTTTGGGGTTGCTAGAAAGAACAAAACACTCTAAGTCATCATACAGTCTTTGATAGAAATAGTTGGGTTTGGAACTGAAAGTGCTTTTGTAAATGCTCTGTGTAATAAGGGGGCAAATGAAGTAGCTGTCATGGAAAAATTACTTGTGCCCAGTAAAGAAGGGAGAATGTACCTCAAGAGATCTGGGTTGCAAAGGCAGGGCAACAACACAGCAGGAGAACTGAGGCACTGCATGAGTTGAGCCCACTGTAAGGATGATGTGTGGGAAGAAAATCCTCCTCACAAGTAAGTGGGAATCTTCCCATTTTGGCAAGGAGATAGAACAGAATATTTCAGAGATATTATCTCTCAGAAACGTTAAAGTTTCCAGCAGAATATGGATTGAAAATGTCCCGTGTCAGTGTTGAGGTGCTTCTGGACATCATGGCTGGCAATTGAGGGTCTTTGCCTCTTGTGTTCATGTACTTGTGCATGAGTTGATTTTGCCTGCTTCAGCCCTGCTTGGGCTGGCTTCTCCAGACCTTTGCCCCGGCCATGCCCTTGGGGCTGTATACCAAGCAGTGTGGCATTTCTTCAGCAGGGGAACATAGGGAGTAGCTGTGTTGCCTAAACAAGCAGGCATGCAGGCTTCAGTTGTTTAACTTGCACTCTTTCCAGTGACCACACGCAAAGAAACAGCAGCTCTATCTTCTAAAAGGACTTGAGGAGCTACGTGGCTTGGTGGGAATGCCTAACCCCAAATGGCTTTCATAGGTTAACAGGGCAAAGTGAGACTTGCTCTAAGCCTAATTTGGGATATTGGAGGGCCAAGAATTGAAATAGCAGTGTACTCATTCCTCAGCTACTCCGAAGTAGCCACTGCTTAGCTATCCAGGCTGGCCAGCGCATCCTGCAGTAAAAACCAGTCCTGGCACACTCTGTTTGCATTTTTGCCAACCATCGGGAGCAGCGTTCCCCTGGCCACGTGGCATTGTGCTCTGGTGCTGCGAAGAGACTTCTGGGGAGGTTAACCTCTGTTCAGGACCCTCCAGACCCACACTGTGGCTGCTGTCCTTCCAGGCAGCTCATGCAATAAAAGCGGTGCAGGCCAGAGGTGTGAGCCTACATTGCAGCTGGTTTGTTGCCCAGAGCAGAGCACTGGTCAGTTCTCAGCATGACTGTGGTGTCTGTTACACACAGCTGCACTGTGTAAGTTGAGACAGATCGGATTTCTCTTTGTAGCAAATTCAGGGAAGTTGGTTACTGAGTGAGAGTTGGAGTCAGGAAGTCCTGTCAATGGGTTTTATTGTACCACTCGTTTACTAGCAAGAACACAGCAGCAGCATTACACTACACTGTAGATGTACAAGACTCATCTGTATCTGCAGCTTGCAGCACTTGTTTGGTCTGAAATCTGTGTTCTTTAACTGGCAACAACTTCTCCAACTCCCTCCCAGAGGTATTCTGGGAAAGTATGTAGGGCTGAGTATCCTACAAAGTCCTACTAATTTATTCTGTCTCCTGTTACTAACTTTCAGCTAGAGAAATAAAAGCCCTTGGAAGAAATGCAAAATGAGACTGGTAGACTTGACCAGGAGAAACAATTCCTGACTCCAGCCGTGACCAGTGTCATGGGCTATATGAGCTGTGGCATCACCATGCCGTCTTAATCCCTACTAAGATATTGTAGAAGGAGGGAGAAGCATCAGCTCAGTGTGTCTCACAGGTGCTGAAGCATACCTGGCGTGCTGTAGGAGGCAGTTCAAAGCTACCTTGTCACCTCCAAGTGCCTGCATCTGGGAACAGTTTGGGGATTGCTTAATTTTGAATACAGGCTTCTCTATCACTGATACTGGGGGCTAGAGCTGAGGATTTCTGCTGGGAAAAGGCTGTTAACAAAAGCATAGGACTAAAGGGTGAAGAAAGATTTTCATATGAGAAACCCAAAAATTATTATGGCCTAAGGAACCATGGTGGAGCCTGAGGTTTTGAGTCATGACAATTTGGCTGCTGAACATAAGGGCCAGGCCTAGGAGGGACAAGCTTAACACAGGGTGTGCTTCTGCCTGGTATTGTTGAGGAGTCTGGAAAGTGCTGAGCATGGGTCTGGTTAGGGCAATGCTAACTCTGTCTCTGGCTCTGTTTCAGCTGCTTTCTTCCAAGACTGCATATCTGAACAGGACCTGGATGAAATGAATATCGAAATAATTCGAAACACCCTTTATAAGGTAAATGAGTCACAGAATTGCAGAATGGATTAGGTTGGAAAGGTCCACAGTGGGTCATGTGGTTCAACCTCCCTGCTCAAGCAGGGCTATCCCAGAGCACATGGCACAGTATTGTGTCCAGATGGTTCTGGATTATCTCCAGTGAGGGAGGCTCCACACCCTCTCTGGGCAAACAATTCCAGTGGATGGTCACCCACACAGTAAAAAAGTTCTTCCTCGTATTTAGCTGGAACTTCTTGTGCATCAATTTCTGCCTGTTGCCTCTTGTCCTAGTGCTAGAGTCTCTGAGAAAGGAAGGAGATGTAAACTTTCCTGTTTATTCCTGACATGGTGATTAAACATGGCCAAAACCAAGTTGCATCCATTGGAAAGTAAAGATAGCACTCCTGGAGGGGCCTGACATCCAATCATCCAGCTCTGCTGAGTCAGGGCACCAGAGCTAGGCAGAGAGGAGGATTTTCTTGGAGTTTTTAAGAGTCTGTGCAAGAGATTTTGCAGAGGTTGTGTCTTTGAATTTACTCATGCCCCAGGCAGGCAGGATAAGTCTGCTCCCTCACCACGCGGGTTCAGAGGCATAGTTAACTGAATTCACAGTGACTAATCTTAAGCTTGTTTGAAGGACCCCCTCCCATTGACTTCGCTCCCTGTCTTGAGCCCTTCCCAACAACCTTCCAACTGTCTGCTCAGGCCTGCTGTGGTTGGGGTTAGATGTTCTTGGTGGAGCAGTGTAAAAGGTGCAAGCTGGAGAGAGTGTTGGCATAGGGATGTGGAGGGGCTAAGGATCTCCTTGTCCTGAGTTGTCATCTCCTCTGCAGGCCCTGTCTGGTTTTAGCTGGCAATGTCAAAGCGTGTGTTTATGTGCAGGCTGTGGCTATCACTCCATCTCAACTCTCTGGATCAGGGGTGGGATGTAGATTTTATCTGTCAATCTTGTTTTGGCTGGTCACAGCCAGCCTGCAGTCGGTGTGACCTCTTCTTCCCAAGGAAGCTGTGGCCTGTTTGGAGAGGCAGAGAGCAGGTCAGGCGTGAAGGGAAGAAGGCGAAGGGAGGGAAAAGGAGCCGTGTGTCAGCAGTCATGCCCAGCTGCCTGTGGCCTCTGGCATGTACTGGTCTTTGCTGTAACAGGGAGGGACACGTGTGTGCATAAACACCACAGCCTTGCAGGGCACAGGCCTCGGTCTTAACGTGATGCAGGAGGGGGACGGCAGGCACCAGAGTGGGCACAGGAAGAATTGGTTGGGAGGGAGGTGGGATGTATCCCCTTGGATCCCAGATGCTATGTCCTTTCCCATGTCCTTTTTAAGGCTCAATACTGCTTTGTAGTCTGCTCTTCTTACCCACAAATGGAAATGTAGGTGCCTGTAATGCCTCAATGTATGCTGGCACTGGTTCTTGCTAAAGTGCAGCCCCTAGGGAATACAGGGGCTCTGTCCGTAACAAATCACAGGGATGAAGGAGTGGAAAAGGTGATTGCTGCTTGCAGACTCTACTTGAAGCTCTCTCTCTCCCCAGGGACTGGAAAATGTATAATAACTATGTAAATTGAGGGAAATCAAATCAGGTCTGAAATCTGCTCAGAGAGCTACTCTGAAAAACACAACAGGCCTGGGACAGATGCCTGCGTCCATGTGGAGTTGGCATGGGAAGGGGAAGTGCTATCTCCCAGACATACTGGAGGTTTTTTTTAAGGAATCTGTGAGCATGTTGACAGAAGGTTTGAGCAGGATTCATAGGAGGAAGGCTATTACAAAGGCTTCTTGTTAGCAGTGAAGGTTCTCAGATGGAAATATGATTAAAATGGGGAAAGAGGTTAAAAAATGGTCAATGCTTAGTGTAGAGTGCAGTCAGCAGCCAAGTCTTGCAATGGAAGTGTGCTGGCACTGTTATCTTTAGTGCTGGCTTTGTTATCTTCAGGGCTTACTCCCTTTGTTCCATCTCTTGTTCAAGTGAAGCCAGCTGACTGTTGGCCTTTGCTTGTGACTTTTTTGTAGGAACGAGTAGAAGGAGCTTTGTGACTGGACAATATAACAAAGCAGATAAATCAGTGTGGATAAATGTGGAGTGGTGTATGGGAGAGGCCAGGAGGGAACCCTAAGTCTGCTTGTACAGTGAGGATCTCCTTGTCCCTTCCTACTACTAAATGGAATCTGGGGTAGTGATAGACCCAAGCCATTGTCTCTCTACAAAGTAACATGTTCCTATCAGTAGAAAAGAACTGTATGAATATCACTGTGCTACTGCATCCATCTGTAAAGTGTGTTTGACCTGGATACTATCCCATTCCACTCATCTCAGAGTGTGAACAGCAGAACAGGAGATGGTGCTAAGGCAGACACATTTAGAGGCTTGGTATGATGACTTCTATACGGAAAATTACAGAAAAAAAAACTATAGAAAAAGGCTGGGATTCCTCACCTGGCAGAGGAGGGTGGTATCCGCAGCTCACATTGGAAAAGTCAGTGTGGATGGACAGGCCACAGGCCTGTCTTCAGTCTGACTTTGAGGACAGATGCGAACAGGAGGCAGAGGGGGGTGGGAAAGGGAAGACCCACTGAGGATCATTAAAGGCAAAGACACCTCTGTTCCTGGGGTAAGGGCTTCAGGATGCTGGAGTGTTTCTGTCAGTTGCTGTCACTGGAAGGGCACCCAATGCAACTGTTAGCAGACTGTTTCCACATTGTCTGTGATATTGGATCCCCATTCACTGCTGGATATTTGAACTCACCTCTGTTTGCTTCTAAAGCCTTCGGTTTGAGCATGAGCTGGTAAGAGCAGAGGTAGTGACTGAATCTCTTCTCCATGTTCCCTTTCCTGTCAGCCTCAAATGACGTCCATTATCTATGTTCTTATTCCTGTGGTAACTCTGCAGACTGATGCTCTGTGCTCTCCTCCACCTAAGCAATGACAAGTGCTGGAGAGGCTTTCTTTGATGAGTGATGTTCACCCAGCACTATCCTCTTGCACTCTGTGGTAACAAATACTTACAGAACACAGTAATCCAGGTGCTTTCCTAGTGCAGGGGCTGAGGGTGTCCAACCTGTACATTCTTGGTCTATCTTCAGTCCTAGAGTTGTTGTGATAAAGCAGAGATTTGTGGTGTCTCTGCATCCTTTTATTCCATCCCTTTGAAGTGATTCTGGTTGCAGCTCACTGCCCAGGGAGGTGTTTTATTACTTGATCACTTCTTCTGAGAACATTTTTGCTGAATGATACTTTAAGCCATCCGCAGCCTTCTTAGGCTTCCCCTGGGAGACACTGTCATCTTCCAGATGGATTACGGAACATCTCCACAAAGGATTATGTTTCCTGGAGGCAGCGTAGCTCTGCCTGGCCATATGTTTTCTGCAGTGCTCCAGTTGGGATAGAGACCAAGTGGCCGCAGTGTGAAAAGAGAATTAGAGAGAATGGCTGGTTTCTTTCACAGATGTCCTGTCTCATCTCTAGACTCTGCTTACGCAGCGCTACTTTCTGAGTGTAGGCCTTGCAGCTATGGTTGTGTGGCTTGGCATGTTTGTGGAGGCCAGAACAGGGTCAGGAAACCACGTGAGACTTCAGTAAATGAGTTAGGCGACTCAGAGGAGAAAAATAGGCTTTAACCTTACTGCCTGGGGATCTTGCCCACAGTAAGCTCATGCAGTCACTTGAACAAACCCAACCACAACCCTTCATGTCTCTAGCTTCTGGGGAAAGCACTGTCCTTGTGTGGGCAAGTTCACATGGGGCCAGAGTGCCTGTGCTGGGTTGTGTCTGGGAGCCTCCCTGCTTGCTGTCTGTCCTCTGCTGAAGGGCCCTGTGGGAAGTAGATGAAGCTGTGTAGAAGAATGCTCATCTGCCCTCTCTCTCCCAGGCTTACCTGGAATCCTTCTACAAGTTCTGCAAGACGCTGGGAGGTACCACAGCAGATGCCATGTGCCCAATCCTGGAGGTAGGTTTGGAAACTCCATAGCTAGATGGTATTACAGTGACAGTCATCACTCCCTGCTCAGGCCCAGCTTGTCTGCCAGTTAGGCATTCGCCAGTTAGTGTTGAGCATCCCTATGCCCACTTGACCTGCTCTGCTCACTGGGAGACCTGGGGAAGGCTACCTGCCTAGGACTTTAGGGCTTTGGTTCCCCAGGAACTGATACATTTGTTGCCTCTGTGCCAATATATTTATCCTCTCCCTTGGATAACAAGTAGGAGAGCTACCAGAACTGTTAGGGTCATAGCCTGTCTCCATGCCAAGGCTTGCTGTGAGACGGGCAGGACTCAGGAGCAGTAGGTGAGAGACACTCCTTGACTTGGGCAGGATTTGGCTTGTGCCCGGGATGGGGATTTCCTCACCTAAGTGCTCCCCAGGTACTGGGCATACTGGGAGCCTGCACTTGTAGCCTTCCCTGGCTGATCCCTGGAGACCTGTACACATCCCAGCAGCCTCCTCATGCTGCCCTCTGATGTGGCTGTGTGCAGAGCAGCACTGATATCTGCCAGCCTCTGGTAAAGATACTGCGTCATGAGCCACTCTTTTCCCGCAGTTTGAAGCTGACCGGAGAGCCTTCATTATCACCATCAACTCATTTGGTACTGAGTTGTCCAAGGAGGACCGAGCCAAGCTGTTCCCACACTGTGGCAAACTCTACCCTGAGGGCCTGGCTCAGCTTGCCAGGGCAGATGATTACGAGCAAGTCAAAAACGTTGCTGACTACTACCCTGTGAGTGCTCTGGGATGAGGGTCATGGGGATTGGTACAAAAACCTGCTCTGCATCAGAGCTTCTTGGAGATCTGGAGGAACTCGTGGCTTGACAGGCTGGGGAGGGAGGTGCCAGTCTTCTCTGATGCTGTTAGACCTGTGCTCTGCTTGGCCAGGACTTGGCTTGCCTGAGATGTCGTTGGATTGTTAGTCATGGCTGTCATTTCAGTGGTGATTGGGAGACAATGTTCCCTGTCCAAGGGTGTGGGATCTGCCCTTAGCACCAAACCCTTGAAGTGCTGATGTGGCAGCAATGACGGGCTGTCCTTGCCTGATTTGGGAATGGAAATGTGTCTTCAGTGAGGAGTGGTGTTGCCCCACTCCCTGAGCTCTGGTTCAGTTGAATGTGAGGTGCTGACCTGGTGTTTGAATTTGTGTGTGTTCAGGCCACTTTGTGCATGGCTGGGGACCTGTTTGTAGTCAGAGAGCTCAGTGTCCCCTTAGTGAGAAGCCCATGTTTGTGGCCCAAACACTCCAGTCTGAGCATGGAGGGGTCGGTACCTGATGCCTCTTTTCCTGTGGCTCAAAGCAACTATACACCTTTGAGAATTGCACGTTTCAGAGAAGGGGCAGGACTCTTGTTTTCTCTGTCCTCTGACTTGACAGAGTGGCTGGAGTATCTGTGACACAGGAGGACCTCAAGTGCTGCTGAGCTTGGGTACAGGGTATATCCTCATGTAATACCTTCCTGCAGGAGTACAAGCTGCTGTTTGAAGGGGCTGGCAGCAACCCTGGAGACAAAACCCTTGAAGACCGGTTCTTTGAGCACGAGGTGAGTGAGCCCCGAGATGCTTCTTGATATGTGTCATTTACAAAGCTCCAGGTGTCAGGAAGCTGGTCTGCTGCCCTGTCAGCAGTGCTGTGGATGAACAGGGTTTGGGGGAAGGAGAAGCATGCTTTCCCTCTGCTCCTGCATGAGAACGGGGGCCTGGCATAGTGTTTGGCATGTTGTCTCACCCAAACAGTTTAGAGCAGTGTAGGGAGGCGTGTTTGGGGCTGCTAATGGATGTTTGGTCCATCACTAGAAAACCAGAGTGTAATTACATGGAAAATAAGGACATTCATGGTACCTGAGTTTTATTTCCCCCTTCAAATGCCAGAGCCTGTCCTGAGCCATGTGCTGTAGGTTAGAGCTGTCCTGAACACCTCGAGAGATGCAGAACAGGATAACTTGTGCTGAGCCTTCCAGCCTGCTGGGAAGTCATGAGCCCTTCCAAGCAGCTCCACACTTGCCTTGACCAACTCCTCCTACTTGAGGTGAACAAATGACATGTCCTCCTCTGGGCTTTCCCCAGGTAAAGCTGAACAAGCTGGCCTTCCTGAACCAATTCCACTTTGGAGTCTTCTACGCCTTCGTGAAGCTGAAGGAGCAGGAGTGCCGCAACATTGTGTGGATCGCAGAGTGCATCGCCCAGCGGCACAGGACCAAGATCGACAACTACATTCCCATCTTCTAACTGCTCTGCTCCTGTCCAACCCGCCCACCCCTGGAGCCCAGAGGGACCCTTAACTCCCTGAGCTGTCCCTTGCCCAGACTCCAGGGATGTACCATCTGTGGAACTGGATCAAATGAGCAAACTGTACAGTTGCTAGTTAAATTATTCACAAGCTGAAGTTTGAGTTGTGTGTACTGTGAGACAGCCTGAGGGACCAGTGGTCCAGGCTTAGTCCTGTGCAGCAGGAGGGCCTCCTGTTGTGTATGCAGTAGTCCCAGTGTTCCTGTACTAATCGCTGTGTGTGCTTACACTCATAGAGCAAACTTGAGCTGTGGGGGGCTGCCTCTGAGGGGGTCCCACTGCTGCAGAGGAACAGGTCGGGTCTGCTATGGCTGGGGGGCCCTCTGTCAGTGCTTTGCACGTCTCCTACTCAGTGTTGTTCCTGTGAGATGTAGTTAGAATGTGGTTTGTAGCGTAGCCCATGCTGCTGTGCAATCCCTGCATCCCCTTGTAGTGAACCCTGACCTGGGAGAGACCAAGCAACCCTGGCCAGGACTGGAATGGAGCCTGTGGGAATGTGAGGGCAGAGCCAGAGTGCTTGTGGAGCACATTCCTCCCACTCTGGCAGTGTTTGCACTTGTGCAGCCTCTCTGTGTCTGCAGAAGCAGCTCTCATCAGTCTCCCTGCTGCCCTGGACTGGGCTCCATAAGCTGGCTGAGCTCCTTCCTCAGAGCTGTGGCGACCCACAGCTTGCAGTTTACTGTCACAACCATGCAAGAGCTGGAGCTTCTCTGGGCTCTGTGGATGGTGGTGGACCCCTGCACCCCTCCAGGGTAGACATCCAGGTTTCTCCCCTGCCGAGGGTGAGTTGGCACTGCCATGGAGCTGTATGGCACAGCTGGCCAGGGGACAGAGCAGCCTTAGTCACCCTGGTGGGGCAGGGATGTCCCAGGCCTTGCCCATCTGGGGTGGGAGCCAAACCCTGGGCATGGTGTGGCAGGCCTGCTGCTCTGTCCTGGCTAGCTCCTACTTGCACTTGAGTTCTGGGAGATGTCCAATGGCAGCAGACAAGCCTTGCTGGAGGGAAACACGCTGGATGCTGCTGGGACAAAGTTTCAAGGGAGAGTGGCTCTGTCCCAGCTTGTGCTGTGGTCACCTCTGCAGTTTCTTTTCCTGTGATCCCCTCCTCTCTACACCAATAAATATCTGCCTACTGCACTGTGCTCTCTTGCCTACTTGAGCACCTGCTCCCACAGCCCCAGGTGGAGACTCCATCAGTCACAGGGCAGCTGGTAGTTGTGGTAGTGGAACCTGGTGTGGTTCCTGTGTGAGTTGAGACATTTGTTTCTACCACAGGCATGGTGGTGGTACCACCCCAAGAGACCCAGGGTACTCCATCCAGCCCTAGCCATGACAGTGCCTGATCTGTGGGTGCAGCTGGCTGCTGAGCTAGGGGGTGCCGGTGCGTGGGGCACTGTCACTGCTTCCATCCTTGCCCCAGCAGGGCTACAGAGTCAGAGCAAAGCAAAAGAAAACCTTTGGTATAGGGCTCGGGAGGAGCAGGGAGTGGGCACAAATCCTTCCTGGCAGGCTGACCCCTTTTCTGGGAGTACCTATGGCACCTTCTGCATGTGAGGCTCCTGCCACAGTGCTTGATGTGGTACCAGCCATGACCCAGCTCAGCTCTGACCACAGGCTGAACATCCCTGAGCAGCATTGCAGCACTGCACTGCGGAAGGAGACAGCCAGAACCTGCTGGAATGTCAAGAATGGATTTATTTAAAAAGTGACAATCACATAGGTCATCTCATGAAGAGTTCTGCAGCACTGGCAGCCTGGTCTCGGCCCCTGCACTCGTCGGGAGCATGTGGAGTGTGTACTGAGTGGCAGGGAGGCGGTGGCTGCAGGGTCCCAGCCCTGACCCAGCCAAGAGGGGATGGAGACAAACAGCTCTGCGAGCAGTAAGGAAGGTGGTGGGTGGTTGAGGAGGTACATCCCAGCCTGTGGTGCAGAGCTGCTGAGTCAGGCAGGGATGGGCCTCTTGGAGGGTGCATGGTTACAAAAAATACAAAACCAAGGTCTCTAGAAAATGTTGATTCTTGCACAATAGAAAATAGATCTACCTGATTTTGGAAAGAAATTTGGTTTTTAACGTCTAGCGCTGATTGTTCCCCCACAGTGCAGGAGGGCGGTGCCTTTGGCTTTGCACACGCTCGGGGCTGGTGTGCCTGGAGAGCCTGGGAGAGGGCCATGTGCAGGCCACGTGCAGGCCACGGTCAGGCCTTCTTCACATCGTTGTGGTGCTCTTGCCGCAGCGCTCGGGGCAGCTTGGGGTTGATGAAGAATCCTTTCAAGAACAAGTCTCGGACAAAATAGGGCAGGTAGCGGTGTATGAAATACATGATCCCAAGGCCCTGCCCTGGGTAGTAGCGCACGGCTGGGTTGGCAGCTAGAAGCCCGTCCGTGATGCTGTTCACCACCGCGCTGAGGTCCTCCACCGCCACCTTCATGAACTGGGTGAACTGCTGGTTGATCTCTTCCACATAGTCCTCACCATAGGCCTGCAGCAGCTCCTGGGGCAGACTGGCCAATAGTTTCTGCTTCTGCAGGTTCCAGAAGGCAGGGTCACACGTCGTCCCTGCAAGGAAACAGGCCCTGTGAGCTGTGTGGGCCCCCCACTCCAATCCCCCTGCCATGGGTACCAGCAGCCCCAGTCACCTTCCAGCCTCACAGGAAGGTCCAGCTGAGACCCTGGCAAAGATTGCCATGAGGGAAGCACAGTAGTAGCACCATAGTGGCTCTTGGTAGCCTGAGATTGGACCAGTGGTCTTAGACCCTGCCTGCAGTGGGGATGCTGCTACCATAAATGTGTCTGAGCTGTTTTGACCAGCACGAGTGGTATGGGATCTGCTGGCAGGACTTGATCCAGATGCTGTTTCCAATCCAGCAGAGCCCAACAGCCAGAGGATAGCCACTGCTCCCATATGGCTGGAGATGCTCAGAAGCTACATGCTTTCACCACCAGCTGCTCATCCCATTGCTTCATCTTCTGCCTCCCTGGGATATCTGTCCTTTGCCCACAGACACAGACAGGGAGCAGGCACTAACCCTCTTACCTGTTTTATAGTAACCGGGCAGGATGAGGCTGACTTTGATGCCCCAGGGCTGGAGCTCACTGCGGAAGGTGTCCATGAGCAGGCTGAGGGCTGCCTTCGAGGCCCCATAGGCTGCCAGGCAGGGGAAGGGCATGTCACCTGGCATGAGTGAAAGAATGAGTGAGCCAGTGCTCCAGCAGGGACAGAGGAGAGCAGGTGGGAAGAGCAGGGCTTGTGTAGGGCTGTGTTCCTGGCCCCTGCTCAAGGAAATGGCTTAGGGTTTGTTTTGCTGAGAAAACAACTGAAATTAGCTTCAAATTAATGTTTTAAGGGGGGGGGGGGGGAAGTGGTGAGAGAAGAGAAAATTGATT
Organism: Chamaea fasciata; assembly: GCF_029207755.1. Lineage (NCBI taxonomy): Eukaryota > Metazoa > Chordata > Aves > Passeriformes > Sylviidae > Chamaea > Chamaea fasciata. The sequence goes on from NW_027094097.1 coordinate 9,716,823, forward strand.
TTGTTTCCTGTCCAGCTAAAGCTTGGGATTGTCATCCGCAGTGGAGGATTAATGTGTTTTAATGGGCAAAATAAAGGGCAGGGGAGAGGAAACTGGTTTTCCCACCCTGGCCAGGGCTCTCATCCCCAATGGAGGCACATAGTGGCTGCACTGGGGTTGCCCATGCTGCCTGTGACCAGGCTGTCACCAGCCCCCATGTCTCCCCATGTCTTGGTGGCTGCTGTGGGGTTCAGCAATGCTGCCAGATCATCCTACAGCTCCTGGTGCCAGTTGGCTGAGGAAGTTGGAGTGCCTGGGGGATCGGAACTGCACCACACCATGGGGGTGCTCAAGGCATGCCTGGGCTGAGGGTGCCAGGGGTGCCACGCTGGAGAGAGACTGCTCACCTGCAGGGCTGCTCACGGTCACAATGCGGCCACTGGCAGAGCGGAGCAGGGGCAGCAGCCCCTTGGTGAGCTCCAGGGAGCCAAAGAAGTTCACCTCCATGCAGCTGCGGAACTTGCCCAGCGGCGAGAGCTCAGCGTCAGCGATGGTGTCATTGAACCCGGCGTTGTTCACTAGGCCCCAGAGTCCTGTGGGAATGGGGTGCCTGAAGAGGTGACCTGAATGGGGAAGCCCCACCCTGGGATTCCCAGCTGCTCCCCAGGCTGATGGGGGTCCTGCAAGGGAATTGTGGGGTGCCCCAGGACAAGAAGAGAGCTTGGCAAAGGCTGTTGGCACAAGTGGCTGCAGGGACGCAGCCCACTCTGGGGACACGTGAAGGTTTGGCACTGCCATGCTGGCTGCAGGCTGAGGTCCCAGGGAGTTCTGTGGGGTTGCCAAAGATTCCTCCTACCTGTGCTGTTGGTGTGGGCCTGGATGTGCTGCAGGACACGCTGGATGTCCTCCGTCTTGGTCAGGTCCATCTGCAGCAGTGTTAGCCTCGGCGAGCAGCTCTGGCGCAGCTCTTGGGCACCAGGACTCTGCAGGTCCAGCACGCTGGCAAACACCCGAAAGCCCATGATGTCCAAGTGCCGGGCTGTTGCCTGCCCAAAGCCCGAGTCACATCCTGAAAGAGAGCAAGAGCCTTGCAGTGGCCAGTGATAGCCACTGTCTGTCCCCAGCCCCCAAAGATCCCCTAGCTCTGCCTCTCCGTCACCAGGAACCAAACATCTACCCCCATCAGTTTCCCTTGCCGGAGGACCACCTCGACTCCCCACCCCGCTGTAGCTCCTGGCTCACCAGGATGTGACCTTGACCTGGGGCATTCGCAGGGCACGGAGCTGCTGTTTTCTCTCTCTTGCGGGAGGAAGAAAACACTCCCTTTATCTGCAACTCCCATCGCCCCGAGCACCTCCCTGGTTTAAGGTGCAGGTAAACCCGCAGGCACCAGCAACACACCGGAACAGCCCAGAGCCCTGCAGCGATACGGGGCCATCAACCCTCAAAATAGCCTCTAAAAGCTTCATCAAGCACCATTCAGAGCTGGCATAAGGCTCCGTGGGAGACTTTTGCCGAATGCTTTTTGCCTCCCCCGAAAGTGGTCAAGAGGCAGTGGTTGCCTGGCTGGGGCATGAAGAGATTAAAAAGGGTGAGGGAGAAAAAAAAGATTCTGGTCTGCTCCTGCTATCCTGCATCCTTCAAGGGATCATCCAAACAGGATGGACGACTCGGGAGAGTACTGGTGCTCCGTGCCCAGTCCCAGCCTCATCTCCATCTCAGCTCAAACAGGGGCACCACAGGTGACACTGTCACGCACAAAGCCACCATTGGGGTGCTGGGGGACAGCCCGGGCGGGAGCTGGCCGTTGCAGAGTGGTGACAAGGCCAGTGGCCATGGTGGAGCGGCCAGGATGCAAACAAACAGCGACAGCAAGGTACAGGCTGTTCCCGGGGCCGATGGCAGCACTGATAGCTCAGGGAGTCTGTGCCACAACCACTGCCCAGTCACATTAACCATTAACAGGGGAGCGCTGCAGGGGCAGCCCCATGGCCCTGCACCCTCCTGCCCAGCACCTTTGGGTACTCCTGAGGACATCCCTGAAAACAGACCCTGTATGGCACCTGGGAACAGGGGCCCTGGGGACTGTCATCCTGTGAGATTCAGCACCCCTCCACCAGCCTTTGCCGGGAGAGGGTGGGGCTGGGCACAGGGACTGGCTGCCTCAGTCTTCCATACCTCCAGGCTGGGATCGGGCATTTACAGTCTTGGAGTGTCAGCTAAGCGTCAGTTTAGTGTCTCTGTCCCAGGCCCGAGCTCAGTTTTACTCTACTGCTGCGTCAGCAGAGGCCAGAGTGATAACACGGCCTGGAGGTGCTGAACTGGCAGGAAGGGGCTGCAGGGACCTCCCTTTCCCCCACAACACCCATCATGGCTATGTGCCAAGTTGGCTCAGCATTGCCCCAGCATCACCCCCGGCACCCTGGTCCACACGGCATGCTGAAGGTGCTGCCGGCACAGCACATCCACCTCTCCCCTCCCCGGAATGGTACATGCTGCCAGCAGACAAACAGATAAGGTGCATTTCACCTTTCAGAGCAGTGTGGGAGAAAACTGCAATAAAGATAAGGTTTAAAAATAAAAGCGCTTGTGGCCACAGCTTCACTGTGACACAGCTGACAGGAGGGTTACCTGCGCTGCTCCCATGCAGCTAGCAAGAAAATCTTCCAGTCCAAACATGAAGCTTCCTATCACCAGCTCTCAAAACCCTGGGAAACATCCCAAAAAACTGAGCGCCAGGTTTGCCAGCCTCTTACAAGCAAATCTGGCAAGAAGGGAGCAAACACGGCCACATGCTGTCCAAGTCAGGCAGAGTTTGTTTTGCCTTAGAGGAGCAGGGCAGTCAGAGGGTTTGTTTCGGAAGTTCTAATTTATTCACACACATACCAAAAAAAAACTCCTGGGAGGCTGGCGGGAGGCCCAGGGCCAGGAGGTTGAGGATGCGCTGGTGTTATTTAAGGTCTCCGCCGCTGCTCAGCTTCCCATCCGCTGTGCTCAGGCATGGCCAAGAGTGCAGGGAGGGACAATGAACCCCCTGGGCCCATAACACGTGGCCCCAAAGCATGGCAGCTTGCCCAGGGCTATGTTCACTCCCCATGGCCACCAGCACATGAGCTGCTGGCCACGCTGGAGCTGGCGCAGGAGCCATTGCCGCTGGCCCGACCCCGCCGGGAGCGCTGGAGCCGTCCAGTCTGTGCAGCCCCAGCAAGGCTGGCGCTGGGCTTGCTGCCCTCCCAGGATGCTGCATCACGAGGAGATGCCGGCGCCAGTTCCCCCCGCCCCAGCTCCCAGCTTGCCAACTGGTTTCACAGTCGTGCTGGAGGGAGGGACGTGGTCAGATCAAGCACAGGAGCCCAGGACTGGGAGCGCAGCAGAGGAGAGCAGGTACTTTGAAGCCCCTCCATCACATCCTCACGGACCCTGGGCCAGCAGACAGAGGCTTTTGCTGCAGCAGGAGCAGAGCAAAGCCTGACTGCAGGTTGCAAAATCCAGCAGCCCTTCACAGGCTCAGCAAGCCGGGACAAACTCCTGAACCAGGGGCCGGACAGCCATTTTCCAGAGCAGCGGGTCAGCAACAATTCCTGAGGACTTTGCAGAAGCTCCAGACATTTCAGCGGCTCCCCAAAGAGCGAGACGCAAGCTTCCGCTAGAATTTTGGCATGACAAGCCCCAAATTTACTTATCTTGAGCAAGCAAAAACGTTTGGCCTCCAGCATCATCATAAGGGGTGCCCTCCTGCTCACTTGGGGAGGGCAAAGAGGACTGACCCCACAGCATCTTGCATCCATTGTCCAGAGTTGCTCCTCACCAGTGACAGCAGAGCCACCACCGGGGCTGAGGTGTGCCAGCTGGGCAGCTCCCAGCCAGCCTGCACCGCTCGTGCTTCCTCACTGCCTGGAGCCAGCTGAAGCTGCAGTCCCGGTTTGATGTGGACGCATTTTTTCAGGTGAGTCAGGCATGGCACGCTCTGACATTTTACTGTCTCAGGTATTCACCCTGCTTTCCTGCACCAGCACCAAGGCCACCATCCACAGACATGCTCAAAATTAGTGCTACAGGTTTCTAATTGGAGCAGAGAGGGTCAATTAAACGGCTGCGACCCGGGAGCTGCTGAACCACGACCCTGCCCCCACTGCTGGCACGGTACATGATGGAGGGCTGGTGGCACAGGTCTGCGGTGCTCACCACAACACAACCTAGGACTGACCTCCCTTCCCAAGCTACGGGCTGAGAGCCTTCATCCATGAGCTGTGCAGCCTTATTCTGGAGCTGTGAAACTGCAAGCTGGGCATCTTAAGCTCTGAGCTACAAGCCAAGCATCTTCATCCTCAAGCCATGAGCTATGTACATCCTCATCCTCAGGCCATGAGCTGTGAATCCTCATCCCTGAGTCATAAACTGAACATCCTCATCCCACAGCTACAAGTTGTGCATCCTCATCCCTGAACCATGCACAACAGGTGAGGACCAACAAAAACTTAAGCAGTGAGAAGCACAGCTTGGCTGAAGAATTCCCATGTGGCTGCAAAACTGCCCAGGGCCTGGTAGGTACAGCAGCAGACCCTGGTGTGGAAGCTGAAGAGGGGTTACCCCAGGGCTGAGCACCCCTGTGATGCACCAGCTCGGCCACAGTCACCCTAGCAGTGTGGTCAGTCAGCAGCCCTAGGGGCTGTGCTCCAGGCACTTGGCAGCAAGGGAACTGGAGGCACCCCTTGAGGGTGCTTCATCTTTACCAACTGGGAGCTTGCCAGCTGCGTTGGGCACTCAGAAGGGCATCACCCTGTCCACCCCCATTAGCTCTGCAGGCCCTTGCCTGGGTGCCCCCTGCTGCTCTCCAAATCCCAGGACATCAATCCCACCTCCCCAAAGAGCTTTAGGGCTTTGTGTCCCACCACCCTGTCTGAGAGGCCTTGCCAAGGTGAAGCTGTCACTAGGCTCAAGGACACCATAAACAGGGGGAGCTGGGGCACCAAGGCCGAATGGATTAACATGTTGAGTGAGCCACTCTTTCCATTGGCTCAACCTCAAACCCTGCCTGGGATGCCAAGCTAAACGTGGCCTTCTGGCTCTGGCAGGATTCACTGCCACCATGGATCCAGCTTCTCTGGGCATGGTATGGGATTTAGCCAGGCAGCACTGAGGGAGGCTCAGCTGGGTGCCTGAGCAGGCACTGATCCCAACTCAGCTGTTCATCTCAGCTCCATCCTGGGAGTGTGGGCACCTCATGGATGCAGAAGCCCAGGACGAAGTGGCTCCAACTGGGGATGGTGCCATCAGAGGGGATGGCAGTCCCCCAAAGGAACTCAAGGAGGAGGTCCTTGCACAGTGCAGGTCCAGGTGGGATAAAATGCCCAGCAAAATCCTGTGTGGGCAGGCGAAGGCTCTGTGGCCAACACCTTCCGGATGCTGCACACTTTGGAGCAAGGAGTGATAAAGGGTGATGTCAGCCCTCGGCAAGAGGGAACAAATTCTTGGCAGGGCACAGGAGAGGGAGGGGAAGGCAGGAGCACCTGTCCCCACAGCAGCTGGGCCTCCACAACCACATGCCAGTCCTGGCCTCCCCAGCCAGGCATCAGCCACCATCTGCCCACACCCAAGGTACTGCTGGGGGAGTGGGGCTGGGAAGGGCCCACAGCCACCAACCTATCCAGTGTCATCACTGTCCACAGGAAATGCCACCCTACCCAGTGGCTTGCATGGCATGCCACATCCCCACTCCCCATGGGAGCAGCCCTCATGCCCAGGCACAGGCAGACAGGGCTGGGGTGGCAGCAACCCTGGTGATGCTGCTGCTGGTCCTCAGCACTGCAGTTCAGGAAGCCACAAGCCTAATTAAATTAAATTAAAGCCAGAAGATACCTTTAGGGATGACCCAAATCCCATCCCTAAATCCCTATGAGTGGATAATACAGACGCCCCCCGCCCAAGCAGTCTGGGTGGGCATCCCTGCAAAGCCTCAGCCTCCTGAGGACCTGAGCCAAGGGGGGCGCACACTGCCCCTGCTCCCCTAGGACCACCCCTCTGCATGACACAGTCAGCACAGGCAGCTGGAGGGAGATTGCTGATGGCTCCCACAGCCCAGGATAGACACATCCCTCCAACAGGTCCTGTGGGTCAGAGCAGGGTCAGACAAACCCTCAGCTCCAAAAGGAGACCCATGACAGAAGGCAAAGCTCGGAATGCCCGCGGCAGGGAGAACATGGGTGACCTACCCCTCCCTGTGCTGAGGACAACAGCCAGATGGTATGAATTACAATGGATTAGTCAAGTGTTCCTGGGGCCTCTCAGTCATCACCTCCACCCGGGAAGTTATCTCTTCCTTTACAAAGAGAAGGGGGGAAATCTGATTTTCTGCCCAGACAACCAACGCAACCAGGCAGAGATGACAAGGAGCCCCCGGGCCAGTGCGAATGCACCCACAGCTTCTGGATTAAAGGCCATTTCTCAGGAGTTTTACTGGTGCATCCGTATTGGGGACTCGATGTCACTAAAGCAGCTGGGCAATAAAAAAAGTGTCAGACACCACAGCCCTCCCCATCACGGTCACTAAAAGCCATCCAGACGCCTTATCCCCCACCAAAGCTGCGAGCAGCATCTGCTGTTCGCCACCGGTGGGGAACATAAACGCAGATCCTCATAAACGCAGGATCTTGTTAGTGCCTGGGACAGCAGGACAGGAATGAGCCCAGCCACCCCCCCGCAATGCACAGCCAGTGCCTGGTGGGATGCTCAAAGAGGTTACAACCTGGGAATTAACCCTGCCCTGGCACGGCAGTGATGCTGCTGCCGGTGAGCACTGACCCTGGGCTCACAAGCTGAAGGGCGGGGGGAGGAAGTGCCACCTCCAGCATTGCTGTAGCACTTCGCAGAAAGAGAGCACAGGAATTTCCTAGAAGCAGCCGCTCACCACAGCCCGGGGCTGGATGGCATCTTCCGGCAGCTGCTGTCTCCACCGAGGGGAGATCCTCTCCCCAAAAGGAGCGGTGAGGCTCTCACAGTCAAGAATTTGATCTTCCAGCAGGCAGGGATAAGCAAGAGAAGATAGCAGTACAGACATCACCTGGCACAGGCTGTATATCAGAGCTAACCTGGGATGGACGGATGTCCTTCTGAGAAGAGGAAGTTCTGAAGAGCTGTGGCAATATCTGGGTTAATAATAATAATAATCTTCAAAGGGGACACAGTGAACTGGGAACATGGAGCCAACAAGCCTCAAAAGCCATCCATCAGGAAGAGCTGTCACTGGGAAGGACACCCATGGCCCAGAGACAACTCAACTAGATCACTCAAGATCAGTGCCAATGGCAAGCTGGCACTGGTAACACGTCCACCTGGGCTCTCGGAGAGGGAGGGGCTGGGTAGGAACCAGGGTGAGAAGCCAGAAAGCTCCACCATCTCTGTCTGGAATGTGACAGTGAAGATGCTCCTAGGGAATAAGGTGGTGGCAATAAAGCCATGGCTGGGGCACCTGCTAGTGGGCACCTCTAGTCTGCAAAAGGACTCTCCAGAGACTCCCAGCAGGCTGGAGAACTACCCCATATCCATCTCTCCTGTGTGCTAACAGGCAAGGAGAGACATCAGGTCATGCCTAAGGTCTGCTACAGGCAGGGCTAAGGGAAGAGCAGCTCTTCTACATGGACCACCATGAGCCATCAGCACCCAGGGAGATCTCAGGGAAGGTGTTTCTAGCCAGGACAGCAAAGCACCATGGCCAAGGCATGATCAGGAGAACCTCTAATCATGTGGTGGGACAGGTCAGCCATGGGAGAGCTTTGAAGTGCCACCCAGACAGCACTGTGGACAAGTCACAAGTGATGCCAGCGGGGATAAAGCCATGCTGGGACAGTTCTGACCAAGGCAGAGGGTCAGAGCAAGCCCACCACGTTAAGCATCTCAGAATTTGCAGCACCCCAATAAGGCTATGGCAGTTTCAATGGAGCGCTGCCAGTTCAGGGGTATTTTGCTGATGAGATATTTCTTTGCTTGTAAGATGCCATCTCATCACTCTCCTGTCACAAGAGTAAACTCCCACCACATGCCACAAACCCAAGCAAGCAGAAGTGCAAGCCCTGCCCATTCCCACATCATGATGGTCTCTACAGCTGCACCAACTATTTTCTTTTGCAGCTTCCAAATCCATGTGAAGCGGGGGACTTTTTTTTTTTTTTTTTAGAAACAGAGCAAAACACTTGAGCAAACACCAACTGAGCTTCTGCCAAGACAGCTTTTGAAATACACTGAGCTGTTTAAGCCCCTGTGCTCAGAGTTGTGCCTCATGACGACCTCAAGCCACCTGCCCTTTCCACACACAGCTCAAGTTGTCCCCTCCTTACTCTTCACCTGCAGCTCTCACCAGCTCTTCAGAGTTAGAGTTTGAGTATCATAAGACTACTTTGGTGCATTTTCCCCAAAATACATAAAGGTGGCCTTCCAGTCTGATGTGCCTGGACATAGTTGTGCTGACCCAGGCAATGCCAGGGCAACGCCCACACATGCCCTTCAGCTTAGGCATAACAGCTGAAAGAGGGGGACAGAATTCATCCTGGGATGGCTGCACACCCCATGTTGCGGCTTATTCCCACCTGGTAACCAGGACCCTAGAGAGGAACAAACATTGGTCACAGTGGGTTACTCATGGCAGAATGAGGCCCTGGTAACCCAGAGAAGCTGCAGCTGCCCCATCCCTGGAAGTGTTCAGGGCCAGGTGGGATGTGGCTTGGAGCAACCTGGTCTAGTAGAAGGTGTCCCTGCCCATGGCAGGGGAACAAGATGGTCTTTAAAGTCTTTTCCAACCCAAACCATTCAGAGCTTCTATGATTCTGAGAGGCCAGACTTTTGAAGCTGCCACAGAAGACATCAGGGCAGGTACCTGAGCTTTCCAGTCCATCCCTTCTCTCTTTTCCCAGCCTGCCTGGGAGTCACTCGCCATCTGGCTCCATGGGGTCAACCACCCAGCATGAGGAAGTGCTGCCGAAAAGCTTGTAAAGCCAAAAACTGCTTTTCAAGATTACAGCCTTAGAGCCAGCAAATCCCAGGACAGCGCTATGTGTGACAGGGAAGCCAGCTCCCGAGGGGGAAGCTGATAAAGCTCAGGGGCTGGCAGCTCTCCAGGGGAGAAGGAAGCAGAAGTGATACATTGCACATGCAAGCACACACAAGCTGAGACAGAAGAATGGGAGATGGTGGATATGTCACCGGCACTGAGGGGTGCAGGGAAGGAGGTAACAGACACATGCTGGGGAGGTTAAAAATAAAAGGTCCTAAACTATACCTGTAGCAATGCACTGATAGCATGAGGGCAATTTTTCTACCTTATCATAGGAAACTTGAGCATTTTCCACTTTATTATAGAACAGTTAGGTTGGAAGGGACCTTATAGGGTCATCCAGTTCCAACACCCCTGCCGTGGGCAGGTTCACCTTCCACTGGCCCAGATTGCACCAAGACCCATCCAACTTGGCCTTGGAGGGTCCACAGCAGTACCTCAGATCTGAGATGACAGGAGGGACAGCAGGAGGTGAAGAGGTACAAAAGCCCTGCAGCTTTTCCTCCTGGGAAAAAATACCCCAAAAACCTCCAGCTGGAGTTTTAGACCAGCACTGAAAGAAGACTGTGGGGAAAAGGCAGAGATTTGGTGGAAACACCTTGAAGAGCCCCGCTCAAACAAAACCCTGGCTGGGCAAGTCCACCAACCCTGTGCTGTGCTCCCAGTAGTAAAAGCAGCAATTGGCTCTTCTGTAACCAGATCCTGGCTTGAGGGGAGCTAGACTCAACAGTGGGTAACCCAATCCCAGACCTCATTAAAAATGTGCTGCTCATTGGACTAGAGGGCAGCAACTGCCTACACTTCTCTCCTTCCGAAAGCATCCGTTCCCATCTGACAATCTCATTTCAGCAGGGAAGTCTTTGCTTTGTTGCTCTCATGTCCCCGCATAACCCTGAGGCTAATCAAGCCAGCTTGGGTTTCTCTACCAGCTCCAGTCTCCCACAGTATGAAACCTCAATGCATTTTCTCCTGATTAGCTGTGCTCATCATTTTTGGTGAACGGTGCTAAAAACTCCCACCTTAGCAGGTCTGTGTCATTAGTAGGCTTCAAAAGTGCTTATTTTATAGATAAGTGAGAAAAAACCGAGCGTATCTATCCACATGCCTGCGGTGAGCAGGGGTAGGTATCTATTTCTGAAAAAAACTCACGTGGGAAAGAAGAATCCTAAATCCATGGAGGGCTGCTGACAAAGCTGGGGGAGAGCTTCAGCCCTGCAGATGGAGGCAGAAAAAGCAGCTTTTCTGCTCTGTTCCCAAAAGCCAGCAGCAAACCCTATTACTAGAGTTAAATGTTGCAATTTTTTTTACTTCAAGTATACCAGGAATTGCTTGTACACCAGGGCTGGAGTTTAGGTGTTTGATTTTGGTCCTGTCCCACCCCTCAGCCTGGAGGCAGCAGCTGCCTCTGCTGTTAATTTTTAATAGATTCTGGAAAAATCAGAGCAATTTCAGGGAATAAGCTGATTTCCAGCCTTCACTTATAGAATCACAAAATGGTTTGGTTTGGCAGGGACCTGAAAGATCACCTAGTTCCAAGCCCTGCACTTAGGCTGGGGAAAGATCCCAGGTACCTCTGAGCTGGATCACTGGCTCCAGAAGCAGAGTAGAAGTCACCTAAAGAGAGCTGCAGCACTTTTGCACAGAGAATTTCTCACGGCAAAGCTGCTGGCAGGCTCAGCACCAAACACGGGCTGTGAGCGTGCTGTGCAGGTGCTCCAGCCATGCCGTGGTGCTGAGGTGCCCATCCCAGAGCCAGCCCTGAATCCTTGACCCCGACATTTCCCAGTCACCTTGTTTAGCTGGGAAATAGATCTAAGAAAACATCAAAGTCCAGACGGGAGCAACGCTGCTTTTTTACCACACAAAGTGATTTACCTTCGTGGCAGAAAGCAGGAGTCCCAACATCTGGATTGAATCACTCAGTCCTGCCACAGCCAGCAGATGCTTCAACATCTGTGGAGTCCATGGGAAACAATGAAGCACTGCAAGTTGCAAAGCCTGTTAACCTTGAACATGATCTGAAGCTCTGACCCATTTCAGATTGTTAATGGGGCATGCAGTTGTAACAAGAATGCTTCACCAGGAAAACCACACTTTGCCTGCAGCCAGGAAGGAGAAGGGAGGAGGACAGAGCAGGTTTGGGTCTGAGCAGCCTGACTTACCAACCAATTTTGCTCACAGAGATGATCTGTTCTAAGACAGACCAATCTGCAGGTGCTCCTAGCTTCCTTCATAGGCTGCACCAAGGAAGAGCAAGGATACAAGAGACCCAGACTGCTTCTCTCAGGCAGCCATCCTGATGTTTTGGGGTTATTGGAGAGCTACTTCAGGTACCACCATTATAGACAGAACAACAATTCACTATTTTCAACTTTGCATCCAAGCTGAAGTGTATAAACCAATACCTTGTAACAAAACTCCTGTCCTCCCTCTGCTCTGGCAAAGCCCTGCAGGCAGGCAGACTTTATGGGCTGGTTTGCATTTTGTGCTTTCCAAGGATCTGCAGTAAATCGGGCAATTGGCTACTGTCCAAAGAACCACCCCACACAGACACACATGGCAGAGCTACACAACAGCAAGAGGCTGCTCCACCTGCTCAGTGGAGCCCTGGGATACTCCTGACCATCCCTCCACCACTTCCAGGCACCCAGTTGTGTTGGATGGTTTGAATAGACTCACTGAATCCCACAGGCATCTGCTAAGACCACAGGAAACAAAGGATGGTCTAGGTTCATGTCTAAATGGACCCAGTCAAAGCCCGACCTTGCACAAAGCACTGCCAGCCAGAATCTGAAGAGGCCCAGAAATGGCAGCTCATCACCTTCCTCCAAGACTGCTCTCACAGACCATCACCCCTGCCCAGGCTCCAGAGGTTGGACTGCTTTTTGTATCAATTCCCAGTGGGAGGAAGTATGGGATACAACACCCCTCCTCTTTGCTCACACAGCTCCGAGGAGTCCAGTGTCCCTAAGAACACCCAGCAGTGCTGTTTCACATTTGGGAAGGGGGATGCACACACAAACCAGCTGTTTGATGTTCAGAGCAAGCAGCTCTCAGCCACTGGCACTACTGGCCCACAGGTACCAGCCAGCAGCACCAGCACCCTGGAGTGCCCTGTCACACACTGTGGTGAGGGATGCCAGTGTCGGCTGCCTTGCAGCTTCCCAGTGCTGAATCAGGCTCTGAAAAGGCAGCTGCCCATACCAACCCTGCCCACATTGCAGATATGTTGGGGTCCCTGTGGTTTTCCAAGTTTGGCCAAAGCCTGTGCCAGGTGTGGGCTCATCTTTAAGGCAAGAGCAGGCTCAGGACAGCAAACCAAGGGAGGCATAGAGATGGCTGCTCTCTCCCTCCCAGCTCAGGCCAAGCAGCTGATCTCCACTCCCCTCCTCATCCCCACCATCCTCCTGGGGCTGACCTCTCCCAGCCCCTGGCTGCACAGGAGGGCATTCTCCTCCTCCCTGAAAACAGCTGTTACATCCCCTAGGAAGACAGGATTAACAGTTTCCTCACCCTCTGCCCCCAGCCAGGCTGCATCCACTGGAGCAATACTCCTGGAGAAGCTGGGCAATTGGGATGCAGAACAAAAGCCCCAAGGTCACAGCCCCAGATAAACATAGGACTGCAGGGACTAGTGACCACTTATTTTGCTAGCCCAGGGGATGCAACATGGGAAAGCACAGCATCCCTCGCTCCCCTCTAGCAGCAGGCAGCTGCCTATCCCTGCTCCAGCCAAATCCCAGTCCCACGTGCAACAGTCAAAATGCAAACCTGCAACAGATGGGAAACGCCACAACTTCCCAGTCCCTGCTGCTACCACAGGGTCAGCAGCTTTGCTCTGCAGCAGCTCTGCTATTTTCCCACTGAGTTGTACAGTTAGTTTTCCTTCAATCCCTCCCATAACTAAGTTTTATTTAGCCAGCAATGTCTGGACCAGCACATGGGGCTGGGGCATCACATGCAGAGCTCAACTTAGGGTTGTTCCCAGGGAGAGTGGACAGCTGGAAGAGCTGAAACTCATCACCTGTGAGATAGAACAGCACTGCAGCCACCTTACCTTGCCCCAGACAAGCATCACCAAACCTGCTGCAGGATTAGGGCAGCGGCCAAGATGTGTATACGAGGAAATGATGCCCAAAGATTTTCAGGCTGAGACCTGCACTGCTCCATAGGGAGTGGACTTTGTGCCATTTCTCAGTTGATCTGCAAGGTCCAGCACAACACACAGCACAGCAGATGTTCTGTCCCTGACCTCACACACCTTCAATGAGGCCCAGCATTGCCAGTCCTCTATGCCCATGCTGCTTGCTCTGTCAGGCTTTGCTTCCCATTGGCAAGAGGAGGAAGGTCAGGCTGCCTTTCTCCCAGAGCTGATCCTTCCCGTCTGCTCCCGCAGGAGACATGAGGAGCTACTCAATACCTAGTTGCCTGGAATTAATCCGTAAAAGAATCAGGCTAATTACTATGCAAATACTCAAGTGAGGGATGCCATCCCCAGCAGAACAGCCCTCGCATCTGCCCCTTGGCAGGCACTTGCTGGAGCAGCAGTACGGAAACGCTGATCCCGCACTGCGGGCTGCACCTCGAACCTGTAAAACCACAAAGTATTTACAGCCAAGAGCAAACACATCAGAGCTGCAGAGGTGCCACCTCAACACACTGGGGCAAGAACACCTTGTTCCAGTCACTGACTCACTAATTATACAGGCAATGCCAGGGAGCCAGGGCTGCCAGAGCCGGTGTGCCACAGGGCACCTGTGAGCACATGGGTGTCAGACGTCCTCCCCAGGCAGCCCTACCCTGCTGCAGCTTTGACCTTCACTCAGTTGAATCATTCAGACATCCACCGCCTTGCTCCTCTGATCTTCCTCCTCTAGAGAGGATTCCCACTGGTGCCACAGGACCCTTCAAGCTGAAAGGGGGATCTGGGCCTTGCCTTAATCTTCCAGGAAACAAGCAAACTGCCTTCTCCAGCTTCAGCACCTCCAAGCCCAGCCCAGACATCCCCACCAGGATGCAGGCACCTGTCCTTGGGAGCACTGCCAAGGTCATGCCCACAAGTTTTCCCTCCTCCCTGCATCCACGCAGGGCCAGCAGCACCTTCCAGGCACACCTGGAGCAAAAACCACCCCAGTTCCAGCACTTCCTCCTCATCTCTCCACTGCCATTGCCTCACAGCAAAGCACTGCTGAGCCGAGCCTGGCTCTTATACTCCAGTTCCACTGCCAGGAGGAAGGAGTGAGAAACCATATATATACCAAGATATCCTGAAGAGCTTCAGCCTGCAAGCCAGAGCTGTGCAAAATTTGGGAGCATAGCACATTCTCTAAGGAACTCAGGACCACAGAGGAGCTCTGGACCAGGCAGCCCAAAGAGGAGGCAGGCAGCAGCTGGGCAGCATTTCCCGAGGATACCCACACAGTGGAGGACCTTGTCGCCAGCAGCTCCCTGGATGGAGCTCTGGATGAAGCAGTGATGCTCAGTGCTGGGTAGCCAGCTCTGTTGAAGCCTCTAGAGATACTGGGAGAACCTTTCCAAGAACAAGTACAACTCCAGAGGGGAGGAAGGGAAGGGGAGGAGAGGGAAGCCCTTGGGCCAGCTGACGGGGTCCCAAGCCAGCACTCCGGCTCTGTTCCATCTAATCTCGGGGCTTCCAGAGGAAGCGGCTCTCGGCATCGTGCTGCAACTAGTGGTCAACACTCGAGGGGCCGTTGCAACTCCCTGCTTCGCGGGGCAGATACAGCCTGGCCGGTTCTGCTTGGACGTGGAAGAGGCAGAAGGATGCGCTGGCAGCGCTGGTTGGTCCCCAGCGGGACCCCACTGACAGCAGCGTTCTGGTGCCTGCGGGACACCCCACTCCGCTCCCCGCCGAGCCCAGGCGGTGCCGTCGGGGCGTAGAGGCCGTGTCCCCGCACTCACCTGTGACAAGGACGGCTCTGCCCGCCACCGGCAGCAGCCCGCGGGGCGCCGCCCGCCACAGCAGCAGCCCGGCGGCGGCGGCGGCCAGGGCCAGCCCTAGGGGCAGCGGCAGCCAGGCGCGGCACAGGCTCTGCAGCGCGGCCAGCAGCGCCAGCGGCAGCACCAGCCCCCGGCCCAGCGGCGGCCCCAGCCCCCGGCCCGGCCCCGGCGCCCGCCGCGCCGCCCGCAGCGCCAGGCTGCCGGCCAGCGCCGCCCACAGCGCGCCGTGCGCCCAGCGCTCCAGCCCCGGCTCCATCCCGGTCCCGATCCCGGGCCCGGCACGGCCCCGCCGCTGCCGCTCGCCCGCCCCGCCGCGCCCGTTTATACCCGCCCGGCGGGGGAGCGGGGCGGGGCGGGACCGGCCGCCGCCAATGGGAGACGGGCGGGACGGGAGCGCCGGGCACCGGGAGCGCCGGGCACCGGGAGCGCCGGGCACCGGGAGCGGCGCTGACACCGGCAGCCGGGGAGGGGGGAAGGCGGAGCACCTTGGTACCCACAGCTCGGCACGGCTCGGCTCGGCGTGGCTTGGCGCGGAACTGCGCGGCAAGGCTCGGGACATCGTGCTGCCTGGGTAGGCACGGCTCGGCTCGGTACAGTTTGGCTTGGCTCAGTCCTGCTCAGGATGTTGTGCTGCCTAGGTAGGTGCGTTCAGTGTCGCATAGTCTGGTATGGCTCGGCTCAGCTCGGCTCAGCTCAGCTAGGGACATGATGCCACCCAAGGAGATTCAGCTCAGCACAGCTTGGGGCACTTTGTCAGCTCAGTAGACATGGCTCATCTCGGGTCAGCACAGCTTAGCTCAGCTCAGCCCTGCTCAGGACATTTTGCCACCTAAGTAAGTAGGCACGATTCAGCTTGGTCCAGCTTGGCACAGCTCAGCTCCAAACAGCTCAGGACACCATGCCACCTCAATATGCACAGATCAGCTCAGCATGGCTCAGGATGGCTCAGGACATGACACCACCCAGACAGGCACAGCTCAGCTCAGCACAGACCAAGACATGATGATGTGCCAGATAGTCACCATTTGGCTTGGCTTGGCTTGGCCCACCTGAGCTCAAGACACTGTGCCACCTCAGTAGGCACAATTCAGCTCAGCTTGGCATGGCTCATCATGGCTCAGTCTTGCTTGGGACATGATGCCACCCAGTTAAGGCACAACTCAGTTTGGCACAGTTTGGCTTGGCCCAGCTCAGCTCAGCTGAGCCCTGCTCAGTACATTGTGGCACCTCAGTAGGCATGATTCATCTTGGCACAGTTCGGTTCGGCTCAGCTTGGAACATTATTCCACCTAGACAGGTGCAATTCATCTCAGCTCAGCTCAGCTCGGTTCAGCACAGCCCAGGACAGCTTGGGACACCCAGGTAGACACAGCTTGGTTTGGCTTGGCTTAGCACAGCTTGGAATGTCATGCCATGTACAGGACGGCTCAGGTCATCTTGGTACAACTCAGGACAAGATACCACCTAGGCAGGCACAGCTCAGCTTGACACAGCTTGGCTTGGCTTGGCTCAGCATGTCTTGAGACATCATGCTACCTAAAAGGCACAGCTTAACTCAACAGAGCTTGGCATGGCTCAGCATGACTCAGCTCAGCACGGCTTGGGACATCATGCCACCTAGGTAGACACAGCTCAGCTTGACTCAGCTCAGCTCGGATCAGCTCAGCTTGACACAGGGCAGCTCATCCCACTTCAGAATGCTTCAACTTGGTTCAGTATGGCTTGGTTATGTGGCACCCACAGCACAGCTTGGCTCAGCTTGGTTCGGCACGGCTCAGCTTGGTTTGGCACAGCTCAGCTCAGCTTTGTTTGGCACAGCTCAGCCCACCATGACACCTAGGTAAGCACAGTTCAGCTCAGTTTGGTCCAACTCAGCTCAGCTCAGCTTGGTTTTGCCTGGCACAGCCTGGCTCAGTGCCTGTCCAGGCAGAGCTTCCTGGCAGGAAGTGGCATTGCATCCAGGAGCGCTTAGCAGGAGGGAGGCTGCCGAGCCAAAACTAGTGCCACCAGCACCCACGCCCCACTGGGACAGGGGGAACACAGGGCATGGCCACCGTCAGGGCCACCCCTTGGTTGGGACTCCCTGCACAGGGCAGTGCCCTCAGACCCTGCTGGAGGAGCACGAAGAGAGCACTGGGCTGCCCAGGTCCTGGTGCCTTGGCCAGCCATGCTCTGTTCCTCAGTACCCAGGGCAGGCTGGTGAGGTGTGAATCTCTCCCAGCTGCTCCCTGTGACTTGGGGCCAATGACTCCAGGGGGATCCCAAACCATTTCTCAGCACCCAGAGCGGGCAGCACTCTGCCACTCACCTACCTGGTGTTATTCTGGGGCTGTAGCAGGGCAAGCCATGCTGGGAGGTCAGGTCCTGGCTTGCCCCAGTGAAGCTTGGGGAAGCCCTGCCACATAGTGCTGGGTCCCAGGCCTGTGCCACCTCCAGCAGCTGCTGGCAGGAGCTCCCTGCACCACCTGGCTGGGGGGCAAAGTCCTCTCCTTCCCAGGTTAATTACACAGGGTAATTGCCGCCGCTGGGCTCGCTTTATTAAGTACATGCTTTAATATTTCACCAAGTCTCCGTACTCGGTGATCCTTCGTGCGTCCCTGCCGTGGGCCTGACTCTTGGCACTCTCTGCCTGGGCTCTCACGTGCCATCATCAACACCACTTTCCCTTCCTGGTGGAGCCAGGCCCCGCCAGCTGTGCTGCCATCAGCACTGGCTGCCCCACCAGACCCCCGAGCCCTGTTGAGGTGGTAGCACGTGCCAGGGATGCCTGTGCCATCCTTATTGGAAACAGCCTCCCTGGTACTGCCAGAAAAACATATTTCATCAGTGGGGATGGCAACAGCTGCAGAAGTACAGTGTGGAACAGGCTGGGGTGGTTTGGCTGGGGTGTGGTGGTGTCACCCAGCTGAGTTATAAGTGCTCAAGGGAATGTTGGGAATCCAGCAAGGTAGAGGAGGAGGAGGGATGCTCCCAACAGCATGGCCGCGGGCTCTCCCACAGGAATCTGCTTGCTTGCAGCCCTGGGCTACTGAACCTGGTGAAAACAATAGAGGTGGCCACAATATAGAGCCTCAGGGAACTTGGGCTCTGAAGAGGACCCAGTTAAACCTCACCACACATCACTTCACTGGGGCTTGAAAAATCTTGTTGGAGAAAGGTTGTTTTCCATGAGAGGCCATCCCTTACTGTGCTGGCCCAGCTGGAGGTGCTGGGGCACACAGGGAGTGGGGTCAGGGATATGGTGCTTTGCACGGACAGACAGAATGTAGAGTCTGTACCCATGTTGGTGTTTCACAGAGGGTAGATGTGGCCATTCCCAAATTGTAACATGAATTTCCACAACTCCTTGAGATCTGGGTTGGATGTCCATCCATCCATCCATCCATCCATCCATCCATCCATCCATCCATCCATCCCTTCCAGATCTCCTCACACATGGTCTTGGGATGCCCTTCTGGTGGGACACCTCAAGATGGGTTTGTAGATAGTCGTGGTGTTACTTGTCACACGAGTCAGGGCTTTCTGTGGGTTTTCTCACCACAGGTCCCATGTGGTGGAGCTGGACCAGCAGCACTGTTTGCTGTCTCTGGCCGCTCCCCAGCTTTCCCCCAAAAGGCTGATGTGCAGTCAGGGTGGCTGGTGGCTCTTCCCTTGAAGACAGTGCCTGGCCTTGTTCATCTGCCCATTGCCCAACCCCGAGGGTGCCTCCCAGCTGTGCTGTGCTGTTGGGAAACACTGGTGCTAGCCCCATTACCTTTTGACCTACTTGAGCTCTTCCGTACCCGTGTACCCGTTCTGCTAATTACAGCTCATCTTTCACAGGGGAAGCGGGGCTGGTTCAACCACAGCCACCTCCCACACCTTTCCTGGGGCTGCTCAAGCAGGTCCCTGGGAGGGGGGACACACACACCACATCTGCCTATGCTCCCCTTGCCCTAGGCTGTTTCTCCAGCTCCTGGAGCCTCCCATGACTAACAGGTTTTGAGATAATTGTTCTACTCCCTAATCTGATCTGCAGAAGATTCATGACATTGTTTTCAAAGTGCCATAAGCCATTTCCAGGGGCTCTAAGCCCATGAGGGTTGTGATTCATCCACATGCTGCTGCCATAGGTACTTAATCTTCTTCAAAACAGCAAGTCCTTCTTCCAGGGCTATTATCTCCTCAGGAAACACCACCCAAGCAAGCGCCTAACAGGGCACTTTTGCCTGTTCAGTGCTGATGGATATTTGTGCCAGCTCTTGCTTCCTCACACATGCCACGAGGTACAGTCCTTCCCTGGGAGCAGTTGTCTCAGGAGAGGGGACCACGGAGAGGAAGCCTCCTTCAATATCACTTGGGGGCTGGGTACCCACCATAGACTGTCAAACCCACAGGAAGGGGGATGCTGCACTAAAGCATAGCAGCCTCCTTGTCTCCCACATAACGTCCTCAAAGAGCCCTTGAATGGACAGGGGTTCACCCTTCACAGTGAAGATGTGAGACACTGGAGCCCATTGGCATCTGGGGCTGGAGACAGTTCAGAGGTGACAAAGGCTGTTGCACCACCTGGAATTAACTCTCATTTCCCCCCAAAGCATCTTGCAGGAGACAAGATTGATTACTCCTGGCACCAAATATTTGTGTCCTCCTACTGAACTTGTGAAGTTCTCTTGGTTCTGGTTGAACTTTGCTGCTGTAGCAGGAACTCTGTCATTGTGGTATTCTCTGGGGAGCGCAGATCCACAGGTGGCTGTGATTCAGCTAAGCCAGGTTCAGCTCCAGGAACCCTTTACTGCACCCAACAACATCCCTGTGATCCTTTCCCAAACTTAAGGCATGGGAAACTGAGTCTAAAAAAGTCCAGCCTGGAGGCATTTCCCATGGCACCACCAACCTCCTCCACAGCCTCCATGGAGCCACCTTAGCTCTCTGTTCTGGGACCTTCTTCCTCTTCTTCCCCAGCATTTTCCGTTCCTTGTTTCCAGCTTAATTGACAAAGTCCTTTCTTTGGTCTTTCCTTATATTTGGAAGCTGTAAATCACAGGTGACCATTGGTGCCCATTGTCTGCTGCATCTGATGCCATGTTTGTGGAATCAGCCTGAGATGCAGGTTTTGACCCTCCATCTGTAGTGGGTTTCCACACACCTCTGCTGGATGATGGGCACAGCCCAAACCTTTCCCCAGTGGCTGGGCAGGGCCTCCTTGCTCCCGGGGTGCTGTGGCTGGAGCAGCTCCTTTGCAGAGTACCAGAGCTGCTCCCCAGGATAGCCTTGCTGGCAGCACGGAGCATCCAGCCAAGTGCTGACCCTGGGTCTGGCTCTTTCCAAACCCCCTTGTCTTTGGAACATTCCTGCCTCTGACTTGTTTTTTCAGGTTGTGCACAATCCTGAGATATTTACACAACACAGCTCCATTTCCAGATGCATTCATGGCTTAGAGAGGTTTCACCTTCTGCCCTGGTGAGGACCTTATGTCACTGTGTCTTCACAACCTTTGCCAGCCAGGCTTTCTGCACCATGGTTCTTCAAACCAGAGCTGATTTTGGGCTGCAGCCTTACTCCTTCAGTGTGGCAATGGAGCAGTGATACTCTCAATTTATTCCATCTCCCCTAATACTTAGTGTTCTCCTGGGTCATGTGTGGTACCCATGGCAGGCTTGCTTTGCCAGCCCAACATCAACCTCCCGCCTCCCACCTCTCCCACGCTCATCACAGAGTCTGTATCTCAACACTGGGGTGATGGGGACGGGAAATGCGTCTCCCCCTTAGCCACAAGTCAGATGCCAGGGGAAGCTGACAGGGCCATGCTCCAGGTGACATCTGCTCCCTCTGCTCCTAGGGAAGGGGGCAGTAGGTCACAGCAGCTGTGACCTGGTTCCCATCCTACGCCTCCATCCTGCTGGGGAAGGTGGTTGCAGAATGGAGCATGTTGTCTGAAGTTGCTCAAGAGGGTTGAGGCCAGGAAGTAGAGTAGGTGTCCTCCAGCTGAGGCAGGAGGAGGAATTTTTGGGGGGGTAGATGATCACAATGCTTCTGGAAGATGGCCAGGGTGCACCAGTATTTGCAAGAAGTGCTCAAGATGTCTCTGCCCTGGGAAGAGAAGAGAGGTTGTGCTGTTACTGATGGGAACTGTACTTCTCACACAAGGTGGTGGGGGTTTATGGCAACCACAAGGCCAGGACCATGGGCAATCCCCCATCCTGAGCTTGGGGGTGGCAGTGGGGACATGCCCATGTAGCATGAAGCTGGAGCCAAGCTCAGAGTGTGGCAGCAAACAGGACCCTGTGCTGGGACAATCCAATGGAAAAGACGGAATGGAGAATGCAGGGAACATCTATCACAGTAAGGGTGGAAGCTACAGAAAAAGGTAAATGCAACATAAAGTGGAACCAGCCTCATTCCTGCTGTCCCCTGCTTCTCCCCGCTGCCTGGAACGGGGCCAGGGCAGGATGGGGGCCAGGGACAAGCCCTGGAGACACAGCTGATCATAGGGGACAGGAGCCTGTCGCTGCCGGCCAGACAAACAGCCAGGACCAAGGACGCGGCTGTCATTCAGCAGGAGACTTGAAAGACGCAGGCTGTGTGGCTGGGGAGGGGGAGCGGGGTGCGGCCCCGCCGGGTGCCAGGCAGGGGAGAACAACAAACTGAAGGCCAGCGGAGAGTCCCTGAAGAATGGCGGGGCACGGGGCGTCCTTTCGGGACATGAAGCGTCCTTTCGGGTGGCCTCGCAGTGCGTGTGGCCACCGTGCCCCCTCGTGGCAGCAAGACACAGCTCGTGGTCCCGGGCTGGTGTGGGCAGGAGGTGCGCAGGGATGGAGGCAGGGATGGAGATGGAGGAAGGAATGGAGGTGCTGGGTGCCATGGGGTGCCCTGGCAGGATCACTTCATCCCGCCTCAAGAAGTCCAGTGGGGGTGCAGCACCCCAACCCTATCTCTGTTGATGCTGCCTGAGGCCACACGTGCCCCAGGTCCCCACCAAGCCTCATGTGACCGCCCCAAAATCCCCTCAGCTTGCAAAGGTGCCTCCAGCATCCTGCCACCCCCTCTCCTTCTCAGGGGTCACCCCTGCCGGACATATTTTTGGCATAAACCACTTGTTCTGTGGCCAAGCCAAGCACTTCAGCCGCCGCTCAAGGGCAGCATGTGCCCAGGGCCAGGCTGGGAATCCTGGAAATAACACCAAGGCTGAAAAAATAAAAAGGTGGAAAAACCCAAACACATTCCCCTGCACCGTGCCTCAGTTTCCCCCCAGAAAGCCTTCAGCAGTAACAGTCCTGGGGCTGTCACATGTAATGTCATTTTAGGTACATGGAGTAGGTGCAGGGGGTCAAGAAGGTGCTTTCTCACCCCTTTCTCCTTCCTCCTGTGGCTCAGTGTTGCCTACCATAACCTCTTTGTCCTGTCTTTGCAGCCCCAAGTCAAGCACTCAGAGGACAGGAAAGCCAGACTGCGTCTTGAGGCACTTCTGGGACACTTGCAGCTCTCAGTGTGGCATCTTGCTGCTTTCAGGGCCACTCAGGAAGATCTCAGACATAATGCAAGCTGAGGCAGGCTGGCATGTCCACCCTCGTGGGAGAGAAACAACCCTGGCCAGAGATAGCCAGGAGGAAAAAGCTGCCCTGCCCGGTGGAGTTTTTCTTCATTCCTTGAAAGCCACAGAGACCTGCTGTGCGGGATTCAGGGCTGGAGGCAGCGCCAGGGCAGCGTCGAGGTGGAGCTGTCATGACAGATGACATGACACCATTCCTGAGTGCCTCTGCCACAGGTGACAGTGCCCAAAGCACCGCAGCTGGCAGAGAGGGATGCTCAGAAATGATACCTGCTGTGAGAAGCATCGCAGTCAGCACCCAGTGTGGGGTTTAATCAGTGTCTGGCATGGCATGAGCCACACTGAGACAGGAGGTGGCAGGAACGTCTCCCAGGCTCCCATAGGGAGAGGCAGATGCTGTCCCTGGTGCATTTACAGGAACAGGCAGCCTGTCTTTGCCAAGCACAGGTATTTCTGAGGCTGGCAGCTGGGGGACACATGGCTGCTATGCCCTTGACCTGCTCCGAGAGGGGAACAACCACGCTGCCTCTGAGTCTGGGTCTTGGTCTAGCTAAACCCCCCAGGAGAGGTTTGTAAAGGAGGGGTGAGGAGTGAGACAATTTTATTGTGCTGTGGCCTTGTGCTCGAGCGACTGCTCCTGTCCTTGAGTGTGCAGCCTTGAGCCTGGCAGCAGTCCTTGCTCCTTCTAGAAAAGTTCCCCCAGCTGTCCCAGTACAGAGGGGATCACGCTGTCCCCAGAGGGACAATGGTGCCTACAAGCCACAGGGCCGGCTGCGTGCTTGCCCCAGGGCACAGGGTTGGAGATGTGGGAGAAGGGATACTGGCTTGGGCAAGGAAGGAGTTTCACATCATTCTGGCCTCTCAGGTACAGGAACAAGAGACACTGGCAGCATATCAGATCATTTTATTGCCACAGCAGCCATGGGCCAGACCCAGTTCCCAGAGGGGGTCTGGGTCCAGCCCCTTGACCCCTCTAATACTGTTGAGAAGATGAACCCTGAGCCTCCAAACATGAGTGCTGAGCATCTTCCATCCCTGTCGCCATGGAGCAGCTCCGGGGCATCACTCCCATCCTGCTGCCTGCACCTCCGGGAGCTGGAGGCCAGCAGGGAAGAGTGAGGTGAGGCCAAGGGTGTGGAGCGTGCCTGTCCTGGAACTGCAGGGGCTGCCACCACGTCCTGCCCTGGGGCTGCTGGCAGTGGGGAGCAAGAGCCCCCTCGGCCCCCTCAAACCTCCATGCCAGGCGCCCGCCCCAGGCCCAGCGCCTGCATCAGGTCATCGCTGAGCCCGCTCTTCAGCGTCCGCCGCACTGCAGGAACAGGAGAGGTGGCACTGCAGCACATCCAGCACTGGGTGACAGAGTCCCCACGCGCTGGGGGCCTGCCCAGGCAGGGCCAGGGTAATGGGGTAGCATGGAGTTGTCTCAGGGTACGTCCTGTCTGGTGGGCTCAGCATGGCAGGTCATGGGTGGTTCTTGGGGAAGGGGCCAGAGAGGACACGGGAACAAGGACTAAAAGGACAAGGCATGGGGACAGAGCACAGAGACATGGAGATAGAACAGACCACAGCAACAGGGACAAAGATGAGAAAGAGTACGGGGATTGGGCAGAGCCTGGGAAGAGAGATGGGACAGGGCATGGCAACAAAGAGATGGGAAAGAGTAAGGTGACAGGGACACAGAGCTGGGAAAAAGCATCTGAGCAGGGACACAGACATGGGTTAGGGACACAGAGATGGGACAGAGTACAGGAGCAGAGCATGGGGACAGAGATAGAACAGGGCACAAGGACACAGGGACTTACAGGACTTTCTATTGCCACGGGACCTCCTTCTCTCCTTGTTGGGGCAGGGTCGGGGGTTGGCATTGTGAGTCACCGATTTCACCAGCTGGTCCATGATTTCATCTGAAGCATCATCGGGCGAGCTGGGAACGTCCTCCTGGGCTGGAGAGCCCTGGCTTGGGGTGCCATGCCCTGTTCCTGCATGGGGACAACAAGGATGCTGGCACCAGCTGTTCCCAGCCAGCTGGGCATGCCTGGAGCTCCTTTGCCATCCTGCTCCTACCCTGGCTGGCTCGGCTGCGGCGGGAAGGGATATCTGTGGGGGAGGTCAGCACAATCTTCATGCTCTCGTGACCCGCTTCCATCTGCTCCTTGGGGCTGCTGGACACCACGGCAGGCGGCAGAACTGCCTCGGCAATGCCGGAGAACTTCTCAGTCTGCAACGGGAGGAGAGGATGGTGCTGGGGACACGAGGAGCGTCGCCTCCTGGTGGCACCCAGCCGAGTGTCCCTGTGATTGTCCCGGTACCTCGGTGATGAGCCGTCCCCGGGTCTTGCTGCGCTCGCGGTGGGCGGCACGTTTCTTCTGCTGCTGCAGGACGCGCTCCCGGCAGGTGCGGTACTCCAGGGCGAACTCCCGCAGCAGTTTGCAGATGGACGTCACCTTCACGTCCCGCGCCGCGCTCGCTGGGTACCCCAGGTACAGCAGGAAGGAGTGAAACCTATGGGAACATCAGTCACAGAGGGCCACCAGCAGGACTGCAAGTTTCCTGCCCACGTTTCCTGCCCTGTCCTGCTTGTGTCCCCAAGCCACCAACCTGTTGAGGACACGCCTGTGCACCACCTTCAGGACGACGATGCGCTGGGTGCTGTCCTTGAGGAATTCTGTTAGCTTGGTCTTCAGCACTGGCTTGGTCTCATGCTTGGCGATCACCTTCAAGTTGTGCCAGGAGGCCCTGCACCTCCGCTCCAGCTGCACCAGGCTGTTGGCCAGCTCTTCAAAGTCAACCTGGAAGAGTGAGATGTCAGTCCTTGGCCATGCTGGCGAAGCTGGGCAGCCACAGGATCCATGCCCTCCCACTGCCCAGGTGTCACCTGCCTTGCCTCACCTTGGCGGAGCGGGTGATGGAGGCAATTTCTGAGTAGAGGTCAGTGGTTTCTGGGAACTTCTCTACCACCATCTGGCAGAGATGGTAGAGCAGGGACTGCCGGTGCACTGTGTCCTTCACTTCTGAGACCTTCTCCAGGTAGCCAAGCTCAAAGCCTCTGCTCTGAAACCCAATGGACTCAGCAGGGACTCTCCTCCCTATTCCAGCAGACCTCCAGTCTGCAGATCCACTAGGTCCCCACCAGCACCTCCCAGCTCCCCACAGACCCTTCTAGGTGCCCACACACCACGGCTGGTCCTCACCCAGCTCCTCACCTGGGAACCATTCAAGAAGTTGCCCATGGCCAGCAGTGTGGCCAAGATGCACTTGAATGTGTGATTTCTGGCCAGCTGCTCCATGCCTACCTTCAGATCAAAGAGCGGCTCTGCGATCTCCTGGGTGAGGGGAGAAGCAGGTGAGATCCCTTGGCCACTCTCTCCCTTGGGAGCTTCAGCATTCACCCATGAGGACAACCACCTCCTGATCAATCCAAGGCCATGCTTGCCTTGGGGACCTGCAGCCCATCCCCAGCCAGGATGGCACCTCCCATGTTTGGATATGACTGTTCCTCACCAGAAACATGCTTGGCTCAGTGCTGGGGTGTCAGCAGTGGGAAGGCAGAGGGGACGTGGGGTTCATGGCTCTGTACCTGCTCCAGGCTCTCATAGTCCAGCTTGAAGGCCCAGAGCTGGAGCCTGGCAGTGAGGTCACTGATGGAAGACAGAGAGAGCAGGAACTGCTCTGCAGAGCCCAAAGGCACATCAGGATTGGCCAACTGGGCCTCCTGGATCTTCTGTTTTTCCTCCTCAGTTGGGACCATGGTTAGGATTTTCTGGAGCAGGGAAAGAGGGATATGTCAGACCTCATACATGGGATGTGCCACCCCAGGCATCATGGCATGAACATCTCCCAGCCTGGGGGAATGGACTTTAGAGGAGTTGAGCTTGCTTCTCTTGTGCTCACCTCAATCCCTTCCTTACTGACTGCAAACTCATCGAAGTTGAGCACGGCTGTCTTGATTATATGGATGGGCGGCAGGACAGTGAGGCCAATGTTGATGGCATTGCTCCTCTTGGGGTCCAACACCACCACCACCTTCTTCCCATCCATGGCTTTCTGCAAAGAGGACAGGATGGATGGGGACAGCCAGGCAAAGGCCTCACCTTCATGAATTTATGAACACGGGGAACCAAACACAGACCAGGCAGTGAGCCAAACCAAATATGTGCACTGCCCATAATCATCCCCACTGAGCCTCCAGGCTTCTGGTGCCCATCCTTGACATAGGGTAGAGGTGACAGTGCATGCTGAGGATCCCCACAGGAACCCACAGGCTTCCTCCCACCCCACAAGTCCCCTTGGCCAACGGGTGCCCACTGGTACCTTTGAGGCTGGCGCTTCCTTTGACCGTGACTCAAAGAGATGCTCCAGTTTGGCAGCGTTGACCTCGACGTTCTGCAGGGATGCCCAGAGTGTCCCTTGGCCAAACCTGCCAGGCCCCACAGTGCCATCCAGCTGCTTCAGCTCCTTCCAGAAGAGCTTCACTGTCCTCTTCTTCTTGGCCTGGGAGGGGCCATCTGTTGTTGAGGGACTTGGCAGCCCTGGTGGGAGTGGGCAGCCAGGGATTGCAGGAGGTGGAGGTGGTGGGCAACCAGGGAGAGCAGGAGGTGGAGGTGGTGGTGGTGGGCAACCAGGGAGAGCAGGAGGTGGAGGTGGTGGTGGTGGGCAACCAGGGAGAGCAGGAGGTGGAGGTGGTGGTGGTGGGCAACCAGGGAGAGCAGGAGGTGGAGGTGGAGGTGGTGGGCAACCAGGGAGGGCAGGAGGTGGAGGTGGTGGGGGTGGGCAACCAGGGAGGGCAGGAGGTGGAGGGGGAGCCATGAAAGTTCCAGCACTCATTGCTTCAATGCCAGGATGGAGGAAAGACCCATTGGTCATTGTCCCTGAGTCCAGGATGTCAAAATCTTCTTCTTCCCCCAAATCAGTGAAGTCCAGGTCCTTGATCTTCAGCAGCACGGGGATGGTCTCCAGGCGCTCCCATGTCAGCTCTGTGTCCTTTTTGATGGGCATCATCCCAGTGTTCTCCAGCTTCTGTGTGTGGGTCTCGTCATCTATGCTGGACATGGCACGTACCAGCTTGGCATGAGCACTGGCTACTGGCCCGTCTGGAGCCCTGGCACGGAGCCGGGCACTCTCCTGCTCCTGACTGCTACTTCCCTTGGTGTCCATCTCCACCTCACCCTGGATCTGGGGGGATAAAGGCATTTCATGGAACACCTTCTCCCTCCCCGACTCTGAGGAGCCCTTGGCATAGAGCATGTCCAGCATAAACTTGGTGTCAGAGGAGATGGCGCTGCAGGAGTCAGTGGCGTCAGATCGAGCCAAACGAGACCCTGCAGGGAGAGAGGAAGAAGCTGGGACAATCTGCTTGGATGGGGCAGGTGGTGCTGGGCTCCACGTGGAGTTGGAGCCTGCTCTGCAGTGGGGTGTGCTCAGATGCTGGCATTTTGAGTAAGGAGGTACCATCAGCTCCTCCAAGGCTCTGGGTGTCACAGATAGAGGCATGGGATGGGGACTGAGGGGCCACTAATCCCCACTCCAGGGACCCAGATGAGCTGGGAACACAAAACCTGGCAGCACCTACTTATGCTGGTTGGCTCTGTCCTGGAATCAGAGGTGCCGTGGTCTCTTTCCCATGCAAGAGCAGTAGGATGTTCCAGTGTGGTATCGCTGAGGACATCAAGCCGTCCCTTGGCCATGGAAGAGATCTTCTCCTTCTGGGCTGCAGCCAGGTTCTCCAAAAAGCGAGCTCTGCAAGATGGGGTGGATGTTGACTGGGAGCAAGGCAGGGATGGGGACAACAGGGACAACCGACAAACCACACCATGCCACACTGCACAACCAGTCCTACAGCACAGAAACCCCCTGCACTGGCCACACCGCATCGGGGACACCAAGGATTCAACCTCCTCTCAGCCCTGCAGAGAGGTGATGGCCCCACAGCTGTGCCAACAGAGTGCTGCTGTCACCAGATGGTGCCAACAGACCTGGTGCTCACTGCAACCCTCATCCAAAAGCTGCAAAACCCAGGAGGGTACCAAAGCAGAGACTCAAGGGCACACTCCTGCTCCTCATGCCCTGTGTGGCAGGAGCCCAGATCCCTCTAGCCAGGTACCAGTCCAAGGAAGCGCATGCCTGGAGACACACGCATGCCTCTACTTACTCAAACTTCTTCAAAATAGGCTTGTCCCCATGCAAGGAGGGGGCATCCTCCCGCCTGAGGGAAAACAGGGGTTAGCCCCCACTGCTGGCAAACCCCCGGGGCTCTTGCGTCCTGCACACACCCACCTGGTAACCCTGCAGCATGGAACCCTTGCCCCATGGCCCCAGGGTTCACAGGGAGGCAGGAGAGCCCTGGCAAGTCCCTTCCTGCCCAGGCACCACGTGGCATCGTGTGCTGGAGAGATGGGACATTGTCTCCTGCACCAGGTCAGGACACCTGGAGTGGGTTGTTCCACCCCCAGCAAGGACACCTCACCCCAAAGCAGGGATCAGAGGGTGCCACATCCTGTGGGGTGATGGGGGAGCAGGTTGGGGTCCCACAGGTAGGACTTGAAGGGGAGAGGCAAGGGATGGGGGCAGCAAGATGGGTGCAAGTGCCTGCTCCCCCCAGAGCATCATAGGATAGGGCAAGGGAGAATTAATAGGACATTCAGCTGAAAGAGAGTAGGTTTATATTGGATATTAGGAAGAAATTCTTCCCTGTGAGGGTGGTGAGACACTGGCATGGGTTTTCCAGAGAAGCTGTGGATGCCCCATCCCTGTAAGACAAGGCTCGCTGCTTTGAGCAACCTGGTCTAGTGGAAGCATTGGTACTAAAGGGTTTTTAAGGTCCCTTTCAACCCAAACTGTTCCAGGATCCTATGATTCTATGATTCTGTGATCATGCTGGGAGGGAGCACACACATGCAGAGCGCAGGCACTTACCAGACAGGGGCAGTTTGGTGCAGCCTGCAAAGGAAAGACAGAAAGAGTGGGCAGAGGAGAGGGCAAGCGTGGGCAGAGAGGAGAATAAGGAGGAGCTGGAGCAGAGCTGTGCATGCCCGAAGGATGCCGTGGAGCCCCTGGCTGGACCCTTTGATCCCTGCTGCCCCCTCATACATCTCTCCAGCTCCAGAGCCCTCCCAGACTGCTTCCCCTGGGGGAAAGGCAGAGTGTGCCCTGGGATGGACACACCTCATGCTCCTGGGAGCCCATCTTGCTGCCCTGAGGAACCTCCATGCACCCAGCCCCTCCTGGCTCCTTACTTGTAGACGCTGCGCTCTCCTGGGCCCGGGGGCTGCTCCTTCTCAGCCGGGGGGGAGGCCAGGGCCAGCCGCACGCTGGAAGTGCTGTTGTAGATGCTGGTAGGACAGGGTCTGGAAGAAGTTGACAGAGACTGAGAGCAGATCTCACAGGACTGCTCTCCACCCTGGCACCAGCAATGCATCCAAGTGCTGCTTACGCAGCATCTCGGTGTCTTCACCATCCCAGGAGCATCCCCACCGCAGAACACCTCCAGCTGCACTTACTCTGCTGGGCTGCTTGGTGCAGGGACAGGCAGGATGTCCTCAGCTGGGGGCTCCTTTGGAGTGCCAGGGGACCCCAGCAATGGCTGGGCATTGGCACTGAAATCCTGGGAGCCACCCTGGGAACGCCAACCACGCCGGCCCTCATCTGTCCTCCTCCGCTCTTTGCGTCCCCCTGGGGGAGGCTCTTCCACATCATCCTCCAGCTTGAGAGCACTCTGTGAAGGGACCAGGGCCATGGCATGGGAACAGCAGCATCCCTGCCACCCCATGCACTCACCCTCCCTGCTGGAGGCAGGTGCCACATGCGCAGATCCTGCTGGAGCCCCGCTCACCTCATAGAGTGTGAACTGCTGTTTCAAGTCAAGGTCAGTGCCTTTGCTGCCCAGGTACTGCTGCACCACCTGCTCCATGCCCTGCTGCTCCAGGCAGTCGGTCACGTCGTAGAAGGTGTCCTGGTCTGGGAGGGCTGCCAGCGTCTGGGCGGAATCAGAGGGATGCTGCTGGCACTGGGGTGACCCACACTGAGCCCCAGTAGTGTGGCACCACGGGGACACCCCCACAGACCTTGTTGATCAGTGTCATGGTGAACACCAATAGCTCTGTGTCAGCCCCGTTGCGCTGCTCCAGGATGGCCATTAGGTTGGACCACGGACAGGCACCTGGGAAGAGAGGCATGAACAGGTGACACGCAGGCCGGGAGGGGACACTGCCCCCAGCAGGGACCTCGCAGGAGGCTGGAGCGGCACTCACCTCTCGCCTGGTCCACGGCATTGACGGCGCGGATGAGCAGCAAGGCGTTGGGCTCTGTGTACTCCACAAACACCAGGAGCAGCTTCAGTGCTGTCTTCACCACCAGGCGAAACTGGGACAAGGGATGGCAGCTGAGACAGCAGCAGCAGTGACAAGGGCCTGCCAGTGTGCTGCTGAGGCACTGTGGGGTGGCTGTGCCCATGCCCCAGGACTGGGAGCTTTGCCGTAGGGCCAGGGACCTGCAGCTGTGTGGCTGATGGCCAAGAGGCACCGGGAAGGGACCTGGAGCAGGAGTGTCTTACTCAAGCTCTGTGCCTGGGAATTGGTCACATCAGGATGGGGAGATCCTGAGTGACTTTCAGATGGCTGGGAGCAGGACCCAACACTAGCAAGGAACCAGAGTACCAAGCCCAAAAGCAGTGAAGTACATCCTCCGAGCGATGGTGCAAGGGGACAGCCAGAAGCAGGAAAGGGGGTGCAGTGGAGGGCACAGGCAGCCCCCCAAGAGCAACAGGCACTCACTGGGCTTCCTGACAGCGTGTACAGCCACTGGACGGTCTCGTTGTGGTTGATGACACCCTGCATCCCATCCACGAAGAGCATGATCTGGCTCAAGGCTGCAAAGCAGAGAGAGGGCAGGCCGATGGTGCGGCAGGCGGGGGCTGGGAATTCCCATCCCTGCACAGCATCACTGCAGCAAGGGCAATGTCTGGCTGCTGGGAAGGCAGAGTAGCCCTGGGAGACCTTCTGTCTCGCCCACCCTGAGTGCCAGCCTTCCTCCCTGGGGATAAGCATAGAATCCTGGAATGCTTTGGGTTGAAAGGGACCTTAAAGACCCATTCCAACTCGCCTGCCACAGGAAGGGACACCTTCCATTAGACCAGGTTGCATCAAAGACCCATCCAACCTGGCCTTGAACACTTCCAGGGATGGAGTATCCACCACTTCTTTAGGCAACCTGCTCCAGAGGTTTGCCCTGTGCCCAAATACCAACCCCGGAGGATGTAATTCTGGTAGTTCTGGTCGGCCTCTGCCCCCACTTTGATCAGGCATGTCAACCCCTCCAGGTTCACGAACTCTGGCACCAGGTCCTTGTCCTCCTGTGGGGAGAAGGCCAAGTGTTACTGCAGTGTGGGGTGGGCAGCCAGCCCTGGGGGAGCCCCTGCCCCAGCCTGCACCAGCATCACCTCACCTGGAAGAGCTGCTTCAGGGAGAAGAGGGACCTCCGCAACTCCGGCCCCTGCGAGTTGTACAGCTTCTCTGGGAGGAAAGGAGAGATGTGCTGTGAGTGGCTCACTGCTGAACTGGGGCTTCCAAATGCCCCCAGCTTCCTGGGAAAGCCCCGCATCCTGATTTATCCTGATCCCTGTGCCATCACCCCAGCATTGCCCCAGCTGTGGGACACGCTGGCCGGAAGCAGCTGCTGCTCCACAGCTACGTATTTCAGCCCTCCCACTTTCCTTTCCTTTTTTTTTTTTTTTTCCCTCTTTTTCTGACCAGCAATGACACAAATATCCCCTCTGGTTTCCTGTGCAGAACCTAAACAGGAACACAGGCAGGAGGTTGAGCTACTTTTAGCCATCCCTCCCTGGGCACAGCCATGCCATGGTTCCAGAAATCCCAGCAGCCCCAGAGCTTGGGAAAAACCACAGGATGGGGATAGGAAGGCCAGTAGTGTGACACAGGTTGCTCGGGGACAGGACTGTCACTGGGCTGGAGACTATGTGCTTATGGGGGTGGTGCCTGCAGGCAGGAGCCAGTGTGGAGCAGCTGGGGCATTGGGAAGCGGGAAAACACCATGAAGACACCAAAGCCATTGGGAGCCAGCACTTCCCACATGCAAAAATTGAGTTAACCACGTATCCCAACTTATTTGGGTCAGGCATAGAGCTGTAACAAGCTAAAAACAAGATGTCCAAGTAGTCCTCCAGACGTGCCCTGTAAAACAGTGTCCTGGCAGCCTCCCCCACTCGCTTATCAGCTTGTCAGAGAGCTGAGAGGGAAGGCAGAGCTGCTGGGAGGAAAAGCAGAAGAGCTCAGGGTTCAGACAGAGCCTGGGAACTGCTGGCAAAGAGCATGAGCATGACCCTGACCCTGAGCTTCCTGCCCCTTCCTGCATGGTTCAGCTGCAGCCTTGCCCAGCCAGCTGATGCCCATCTGGCATCACTCTGCTTAGTGCTTGTTTTCCCGCTGCCAAAGACAAAAAAAAGGCTTGAGACTCCTGAATATTTTGCAAGACCTCAGAGCAAGCTGCCTGAACCATGGCAGCACTTTCTGCTGCGCAAGAGCCCTTTGTTTATGTCTTCACAGCTATATTTAGAGGTGGCCTGAATGACCCAGAATAACTGCAGTGGGTGGTGGGCTCCCAGCCCAAGAGGCAAAAGTCCTGATCTCTGAGGATGGAGGGGATTAACCCAGCGGGTAGGCCATGAGGACCACGTCCCCTGGTCTGTGGGAGGGGTTATGGGGTGGAAGCAGCACTCTCAATCACAAAAACCCTGGCCAAAACTCACTGCAGAGGCCAAACCTCCACCATCGAGGGCAGTGGAGCTGCTGGACCAGCCTGGAGGAGGGAGCAGCCCCGACTCACCAATGATGGCGTGGACTCGGACGGAGAGCTGTGTGCGCAGGATCAGGGTCGGCCGTCTCCCCTTCCTAAGGTGGAGGAAAATGCAGTGTGAGTGCCTGCAGGGGGATCACCACAGCCCCTGGCTCCTTGCCTACGGTGTTCACAAACACACATATGGGGTCCCTGTGTCCCCACAGGACTCAGGTACCCCATGTGCCTCACCTGACCTCCTCATAGAAACCCTCCAGATCATCCTTCTGTTCCAGCAGGGACAAGTCAAGGTCCAGGTAGTGTCCAGAGGGTGAGACCTGCAGCGTGCAGTCCTCCAGCTAGGGATGCAGACAGCCAGGATGAGCACCCATGCCCACCACAGCCAGAATGGCTCCCAGAGTATTCCCAGGTCACCCTCCTGCCCACACCGAACTCAGCTGGCAGACACACCCTGGAGTCGGGTGGCATGTCCCACCTGTGCCCAGGCACTGGCACTGCAGGGAGATGCCCCAGCACCTTCTGCCTCAGCCTGGCGCTGATTGTGGAAAAACATGGAGCCCCAGGCTGGAAAAGGCTGAGTGAGGGCCACCATGGAGCTCCCTGGCAATCCCTGGGTGGGAACGATGGTAGAGGTTGATTGGCTCCCTGGGGCTCCACTTAGTCAGCAGGGCTGCGACTGGGGCAGGATCCGTCTCCTCCCAGGGCTGGCAAATTGCCCCCGCCTGCAGGGACTGGGTCTGAGGGAACTGTCAGGCACCCAGCCCAGCCAGGGACACCCCAAAGCAGGGCAAAGCCCTGGGATGTGCCCTGGCTGACACACCCTTTGACTCAACCCAGAGACATGTGGCATCTTCCATCAGGATTTGGATAAGCACAGCCCTGAGACAAGGCTGGGGCAAGGGCATCTTCCCAGAGAGTCCATTCATAGTGACCATGATGTACAGCCAGTGGGCACAGCACCCACAAAGTCCATGAGGCACCCTGGAGCCAGCAGCACCCCACAGTACCCAGGCATGTCTTCTGGGATGTGGCAATTCACCCTCGAGGCACGAGTAGAAGCAGAGGGAGGGCAGTGCCAGCACCCTGCCTTCCCTGCACATCTGGATCTGTTCCTAAAGCGTTTGCAACTCCCCTGCCCCACCCTCTCCCTGCTCACCCCACCTCCGAGGAACAGATCTGCACGGCAGGAACTGCAGACTGGGGATAAAACCCCATTACTAAAGCAGCTCGTGGTGCAAACAAGAGCAAGCAGCACAAGCAGCAATAGGAGAGAGAAGGAGGAATCCATCAGCCATCCAAACCCCACCTCAATTTCAGCCCCAAATTGCAAAAGCTCCGAGCACAGTCCTGTGGCTGAGGAGCTCAGATGGGAACAGTCGCAGCTCCTCTGCCTTTCCCATCAATGTCTTTCCCCACTGTGGCCCTGGAGACCCCACAGCAATACTGGGTATGGCTCCTGCATCTCACTGGGATTCCTTTCCATTACATTCCCGTGTCCTTGCATCCCAACATTGTGCATGAGCTCACTCATATGAATTCACTGTGAGTGTGTTGTTAATACCAGGCAATAAAGTAGAATGCCACATGCATTGAAGTAATTAATACAGACCACGCCTCGGGATAACGGGCAATTTGGCAGGGCACTGTTGTTGGGCTGGATGTTGATATGTCTGACTCTACCTCCCGTGGACACTGGCCACGCCAGCCAGCCATGGCAATGTGGAGCAAACACAGGCTGCTGGCACTGCGCAGGCACTCCTGGCTGCCAGCTCTGCCTTCACAGCGTGAGTCCCTAACATTGACCCCACACAGGATTTGCTCACTGGGGAATGCTTCAATTCCTCCACTGGGACAGGCTGTCCTGTATCCCTGCATCTACCTGGGCATCCCTGCATCCACCCAGCCAATCCTGAATACTCCTGGGCATCCACCCAGACATCTCTGTATCCTGGCCACCCCTGCATCCACAGAGGCATCTCTGCCAGCCTCTTGGGCATCCCCTCAGGCATCCCTGCATCCACCCAGGCACTCAAAGACAGCAAAGAGCAAACCACCCCCAGTACAAGAGCCTTGCCTTCTCTGGGCTGCCACAGCCCCAGCAAGCCAGAGTTAAACATCCCCAGCTCCTTTGGGGGTGGTGACATGTCCCATCTGGCGGGGGGAGGCCAAGCCCCTGGGACGTGACCCCGTGTATTTCCTGTGTGAGCTTGGCAACATTTCCCACTAGGGATGCTCCTGGGGATGGAGAGAGGCTGTCCCAGGCTCCTGTTGCCCTGCCAAAAATCCTGGGCAGCACTTCCACGCCAGGAAGCAGCAACTGCCCCAGGGCCAGGGGTTATTCAGACAAGGGGTTTATACCCTGTAGGACCAAGCAGGAATCTCAGTGTCATGCTGCTGGAAGCAGCAAGCTGGGGTCACAGGTTACTGACAGCCCCCAGTGCAGGGTGGCTCTCATTCATCTGTCTCCTGCCTGGTAAACCATTAAAAACTGAGCCAGACTTTGAGGGCAATGGGGACTTGAGAGCAAAGCAGAGCTGGGAGAGGAAAGTGTCCCACACTCACACATCCAGCCTGCAGCTCCTGGGAGTCCCAGCCACCCTGCAGCAGGGTGGATGTCCTTCACCAACTCATGGGGAGGTTTTGGTGTCTTGCGGAGGACACAATGCTGGTGCCAGCCCTGACGTGGAACAAGGACCCACGACCTCGGAAAAGTTTGGTGTTGAATGCCCCATCCCTGGAAGTGTTCGAGGCCAGGCTGGATGGGACTTGGAACAAGAGGTCTAAAGGAAGGTGCTCCTGCCCATGGCAGCAGGGTGGAACAAGATAATCCCTTTAAGATCCCTTCAAATCCAAACCATTCAAGCATTCAATGGGGGTGCGATGGAAACCTCCCCACCTCCAATATGGAGACATCATCCATGCACAGAACTCACACCACCCACCACAGCATCACATTTTCCTGCTCACCCCTATCACAGCATCCCCACATGGAAGGATGCTCTAAGGCCAGGCAGTGAATATCCTCTTTATCTGCCAGCAAAGGAAACACCTTTACCCCCTTTCTAACACTTTCTTTTTGCAGTAACAACAATTTCCCAACATTGCTGCAGCTCTTATAGAAAGGCTATGGGGAAATTACAGAGAAAATATATTATTCGAATATAGTAGGCAGCAGTTAAACACAAGGCACTGACAAGTCAGAAAGCCCTGGCATCAGCAGCTGCTGCTCATCCTCCCAAAACACACAGGGGCTGGCAGTTTATAGTGTTACACCAGCCACAGGACCAGCCACAGGACCAACCCCAACCCTAACACCAGCCAACCACATTCACCACAATTTGGTTGCAGGGTTAAGAGGGGTGTTGAGGTGCTTATTCGCTCCTGCATGATGGATGGCAGCAAGTGGATGAGAACACTGCCACTGCCTTATCACGGGGGCAGGGAATAATGCCCAAGCCAGGAGAGATCTCTGGAGGTCACACAGAGTTGGACCAGAAGTGCAAACTTGCTTCCCTCTCAAAGCTTCTCCAGCTGGGCTCATTGCTCATTGACAGGTCTCCTGTTGCTCATCAACAGACCTGTGGCAGTGGGAGGACCCCAGTCCTGGGCAGCAGTTGGTGTCCTGGAAAAGCCATGGCATGAATGCCTGGCTGCAGCTCCCTTCCCAGGATCCATGCAAGGATGGTGTTGGGGGCTGGAGGAGTGCTCGGGCCTGCTGAGCACCAACACCCAGCATCACTGACGACCCCTCCTCCCTGCTTTCATGCCTTCCAGAGGTTAAGTGGGGCAAAGACCCTCACCAAAGCTCTCCTCAAGCCTGTTAGGAAACAGAGGGCAGCAGGGCTGTGGGATGGGGATTGCGCACTTCACACACAGAGATTGCCCCACCAGGACGCCTGTTGAGCACAAGAGCTCTCAGTAAGCTTATGGCACTGAGGCCAGCGACCTGTTTGCTCTTCCCAGATTTCCGGGGGAGGAAGAAGAATGCAAAACATCAGTTTTACAATTGTTTGGAAAAATCCCCAGATTCAAAGGTGAGATAGTGTAGTGCTCAAGGGAGGCAAGGGAGTGCAGGGGCCTTTGGGGACTTAAAGGACAGCCAAAAAAATCTGCCCTGTCAAAACCTGCCTGCAGAGGTTCAGAAAACACCCACGCCCTGCCCAAGCATCACCCAAGGGTACTAGAAAAATGCTGGAAAGCGGGAGAAGATAGTATCAGCCTGGAGGCAAACAATGCAGCAGCAGCAAACAAAGCAGGAAGGTATTTCCAAGCACAAACACACTTCCCGGACAGCATGAAAAAGCCATCAGTGACAGGTCGTGCTCACGGAGAGGAAGCACCAAGGGTCCAAGGGTGTCATGGGGCAGGACAGACTATTGAAGGCAGTGATGCTTGCAACAGAAACCTCTTGCTCTTCATCTCTAAGCTGTTCCCAGCACAGGGAGCTGCTTAGCTGGGCCCAGCAAGGGTAGGACTCAGCTGCTCTCCCATGGCACGTCATCCCCTGGGTGCCTTCGGTTCAATCTTCCTCCAACGATGAGGGTACCCCAGCCCAGCTCCCTCCTGGCTGCTGCATCCTCTTCCAGTGCTCTGCAGGTCCAGGTAAGCTGCCCAGCAGGACTAACCTGGCACCACGCATCCCCAGCTGAATTTTTTTTTACAGCCAGTTCCTTGGGAAAAATCTGACTGTTCATTTACTAATTTTAGGGCGGTGACTAATGGAGCTGAGTGCTACCTGGCACAAAAGGCACCAGGGGAGGCCTTGGCTGGTCATGCCAGGGGAACGGCATCTGCATGGCTGCAAGGGTGCCAGCTCTGAATTTCGACTGAACTGGGTGGTTCAGGAGACCGACCTCACTCCACAGGCTGTAAATCCCTGTGCAGGAGGCTCCCAGTGAACACATTTACTCACGCAAAGCAGTCAGCATCCCAGCTTGTCAGGTGGGACATTCTGCAGCCCTTGCTGCCTCAGAGAGTGCTATGTGGTAAAGGCAGCATGGTTTATAACCTATATAATCCAGAAATCTGGTTTATGAACCCAGAACAGGATCCAGACTGTTCACCTGTGATTTCATTGAGAGTCATGGGATTATACAGGGAAACTACAGGAAAAAAATATCCAGAGCTTGGCTGAGGCAGAGAACAGAGCCTGAAATCCCAGGATCAACACACTTCTGCTGGGCACAGGACCTCCTAGCAATGCTCCTGCCCTCGGGAACGCAGTGTCCAGCCTCCCCTCCCCCTCCCACTGCCCCGTGCCACCATGGCAGCACTCCGGGCTGGCGATCCCGTTACAGCCAGCTCCTGCCCAGGGAGCACAGCACACGCCTGAAATTTGAGTTTGCTCCATTCGTCATGTCTCCAGGCTGTTTGTTCCCAAACAAACTCCCTTTACTCACTGCCTAAAAATCCCATGACGGTGACAACATGAGACGCTGCCTCTTTGCTCCAAGAAATATGAAAAGGGGAATAAATGGGAGGGGTTTTCTTTTGGTGCAGACAAAGGTCTCAAAGTGATCCCTTCTCCCCTGGAAGGTCAGCAAGCTCAGTGTCAGGCACATCGAGCTGATTTTCCCCCTCCTGCTGCCCCATCTCTCTGCTCCGGCTCTGACTCCAAAATCCCCCAGACAGCCGGGGGTCCTGCCTCCCTTCCCTGCACTCCTATAGTGCTGCAAGATGGACATGCTCAGCTAATGCCAAGCTCTGCTGGTGCCCACATTCCTAAGGGAGAAAACAAGCCTGTCCCCATCATGAGAAGGATGCTCCGAGAGCAGCACGCCCACAGGAGATACCCAGGGAGGGTACCCTGTCTCCCCTGTCTCCTCCACTTCCCAGCCCGAGACAGACTTGAGGACACACAAACAAGACACGGTGCCTCGCTTCACATTCGGCCTCCTGCCTTCCTCCCAGCTGAAGGAAATTGCTCAGCATGGATTTCCGTACTGTTCTCTGGTGACAAAGCTGCTGCCGGGTCCGGTGAGATGAGGGGCTGGCGAGGAGCTGCAGGGGCTGGTGGCCCTCCGCCCCCATCATCACCTCCCCAGGTTCTAGATGCCGCAGAAAGCAGGAACACTGGAAGGGTCCCAGGTGGAGAAGGTGTGCTCTGCCCATGGTTGGCGGTGTGGAAGTGCGAGGCCGGTGGGGAA
This sequence comes from Chamaea fasciata, assembly GCF_029207755.1. Taxonomy (NCBI): domain Eukaryota; kingdom Metazoa; phylum Chordata; class Aves; order Passeriformes; family Sylviidae; genus Chamaea; species Chamaea fasciata. The sequence goes on from NW_027094097.1 coordinate 9,756,289, forward strand.
CACGCTGCCTGGCTCAGCCCCGACGACACGGGATGGACGCCTGCCCTCATTCTGCTTCCCCCTGCGAGGGTTCCTGCTTGCTCTGAGCAGCACATCCTCTTCCTCCCGCCGACTCATTCGGGGCCGGCCGAGGCTGGCATCTCCGGCAGGGGCTCACAAATCCCGCCGTGACTCACACCGGGAGCGCTGCCCGGGATCCACCGTCCGACCCCTCGGGCCCCGGTCCCCTCTAGCCAGCAATCCCCACCCCGTCTCCCGCACGGTGCTTTCCCCGCCGTCCCCGTCCCTGCTCACCGGGAGTGGGGCCGCGACCAGGCGGTGAAGCGCGGGCAGCTGCGCCCCCAGGGCCAGCGCCTCCTCCAAGGCGTAAACCGGGGCTCGTCGGGGCTCCGGGAAGCTGCCGAAGGCGAAGGGATCTGCGTCCTCCAGGTACTGCACCCGGCATGGCACGGTCGCCTCCGCCGCCTCCACCACCGCCATACCGCCGCCGCCGCCGCCGCCGCGGCCCCGTGCGACACCGCGGGCGGGACGGGCACGGCCTCGGCCCGGCCCTCCGCCCCCCCTTCGTCCGGGAGAGGCGGCTCGGTGCTCGGCGCGCCCTCCCGCGGGCGTCCGGAAAGGATGCTCCAGGCACCGGGATGCTCCAGGCTCTGGGGGGCTCCACTGGAACGCTCCAGGCCTCGGAGGAATGCTCTGAGTTCTGCCGGGCTCTGCCAGATGCCCCAGTAACGAGAATCTCCAGATCCCAGGTTGCTCTGGCGTCGGGGGTGCTCCAGGCTTTGTGGGGCACCACTGGGATGCTTTGGGATGCTCCAGGCTTCATGAGGTTCCAGGCTGCTCCGGGGGGCCAGGTGGGTCTGCTCGCCCCAGGTGAGCTGGAGCACGGATGGGCCACTGGGCTCAATCTCCCCATCCTGGGGCACGGAGGAAGCAGCACAGGACGAACTTCCTGGATGCAGGGGTTTTGTGGTGCTACCCTGGAAGCGGGGCATTCTGAGCTCAAACTGCAAAGCAAAGCTTGTGTAAAACCCATTTCACTTTCTTTTTGACAGATTACCCGGACAATGACAATGATCAGATGTGATGGAGTGGTGTGCAGGGAGCTTTCCCCTCGCTGCTGTCTCCAGCCTGCATTCCCCAGCCATCGCCTTCTGCTGGCAAACATTTGTAGCACATTTGTACTCAGGCAGAGAGATGGGAAAAGGTGATGCCACCGAGGCTCTCAGGGAAGTCTCCTGTGGCCCATTCCTACCTGGCCAGTGGGCTCAGCCTGGCACTCAGCATCTGAGAGTGCCCATGCCATAGGCACTGCCAGCCAGAAGTCTTGCTCTGGCTCAGGCATCCTCTCCTATCCTCCAGGGACATGTGGACACAGGTCAGAGCTCCATGGAGCACTCTGCCAGAATCCCTTCTTGTCCCCTGCCCAGCATCCCATCTCCCTGGGCAGTTTGGGCATGGCTTGCTACCCACCCAGGACATGGGGTGCTGGATCTCCTGGATTGGGAGCCTCAGGGATGGGGTGTGGGAGATGAGGCACCTCCCAAGGCATGGGGGTTGGCCTCGTCAGTAAACAGGAGATTTTAGGATTATCTGAGAGGGGCTGAGGAGGTAAAGGGGAGACAGAAATTTTGGGGGCCCCCCATGGGTGTTCCCGGGCTGGTGCTCAGGCAGCACCTGGGGCAGGGGTGTATGGTTTCAGCTGGGAAGGGGCTGGCTGGGAGGGGGATTGGATGTGGAGGAAGACTGGGAATTTGGTGGGTGCATGAGTACTAAGCCAGGGTAGGGAGACTCAGACAAAGCAGAGGCACGGGGGGAGGGCATGGGGGACTCGGGTGATGCGGGTGGCACTGGGACAGTTGCAGAGAGCACTGAGACGGGGGCAGGGGACTAGCATGGGGCAGGGGGCTCCGGGAGGCTGCAGATGAGCTGGGATGGAGGGGGGCACGCAAGGGGTGAGCAGGGTGGTGCTGGGGTCCGGGGCAGGTGCTAGGGCCTGGGGCAGTACCGGGGCGGGCCGGTGCCGGTCGGGGCGGGGAGCGGCGGGCGGGGCCCGCGGCGTGGGGCGCGGGGGCCGTCCCGGCGCATCCCCACGTGCGCGTGACGCGGGCGGGGGCCGGGACCGGGACCGCGGCGGAGCGGAGCGGCGGGAGCGGCGGGGCCATGCACCCCCCGGCGGCCTCCCCCGGCCCCGCCGCCCCGGCGGGAGCCGAGCTGCTGCGGTGGCAGTGGCGGGAGGTGCAGGCGCCCTGCCTGGTGGCCGCCTGGATCCTGGTCGCCAGCCTGGCCAAGATCGGTGAGTGTCCCCATGTCCCCACCCGCTCCGGTCCCCCGGGAGCAGCCGTGCCCACCCGCGGGCAGGCAGGGGGAATGCGGCATTCCCGGCGGGCGCGGGGGCACCCGGGACGAGGGGTGTCACCGTACGCCGGAACACGGGTCATGGGGACAAATCCGGCTGGTCACTCTTCTCAGCTGGGTTGCAGAGGTCGGGGACCGCCCTACATTCTCCGTGCCCTGCCGTGGGATGATGTGCGGTGACGGGGTGAAGGTACCAGCCGAAGGAAAAGGTGGGGGCCCAGGATGTTTTTTCCTGCGAGGGATGGATGGATAGATGGGTGGGCACAGAGGATGGATGGTTCATGAGAGGAGAAGCCCCGAAGGATGTCCCGTGTTCCCAAAGGCTAGAACAGTACCTGCCTTTGGCAGGTCTGGAAGCCATTGTTCCCCCAGAGCCCTGGGAAAAGGCTCGGTGGTGCCAGTGCCAGGCAGGATGTGCCCCCAGCAGCCTGGGGATGGCAGGTGCCTGCAGTCTCCACCGGTGGGTCACTCCAGATTGGGTTGGCCTTGGACTCTTGCGCTCCCCAGCACAGGACCACGCAGCTGGGGGAGGCTCTGCTGTGAGAGGCTGCGTGGGAAGGCACAATGAGGGTGTGTGTGAGCTGTGCAGGGCTGGGCTCCCCACCGGCATCCAGGGTGCTGGGGAGGGGATACCCATGTGTGGGTGCCAAGCAGGGGTACCCAGAGGGCTGGTCCCTCACAGTGCCCCTGCCTGCTGTGCTGGCTCCAGGGGATGAGACTGTGACCTTGAGCCAGGTTTTCTCCTCAGGGACCCCGCTGTGGGCACAGCCCCCGTGGTGGGGGCACAGACACCCTCTTAGTTTCAAGTTGGATCAAGAAATGTGGGTTCAGAGTTAGGCAGGGGGATCTCGGATCAGCCAGGGACATGCAGCAGCACTCATTACACAGGGGACAGCTACAGCTATGACCACCAGCTGGCCTCTTCCTGTCCCAGGCATCATTGTAGATCTTCCGTTCCTCTCCTTCCTTACCTTCTCGCAGGAGGGACCTAAAGCCTCGTGAGGAATGAATTAAAAGGTATCATGAGTTTAAAAATACGACACTCTGCTGTAGCTGTGCCACCTCCAGCTGCCGAGTGCGTCCCTCCTACCTGCAGAAGATCAGAGAGAAAATTCCCTTCCCTGGCTGTTATTTTCTCCTCTCCAACCTCCCCCCGGAACTGCTCCCTGTGCAGGTTTCCATTGACGTGCTCCCCTCGGCCACCCTGAATTTTGTGTGGGTGGGTGCAGGGGGGCCTGAGCTGAGATCATTCCCAGATCTGCCACATTCTTCCAGGCCTGAGACTGATGGCCACTCTCCTTCTCTGTCTGTGAGACACGACCCTGATGACTGATAGCTTCAGGCTGCCAGTAGTGTGTCTGTTGGCTCCAATGGATACTCAGGTCCAATGGAGCCAATAGCAACACCCAGACCTGGAAGCACTGCTGCAGGCTGCACCCTGCCGTGGGTGCCCCCAGAGATGGCACGTGCAGTCCCCAGGGTGCACAGGAGTCCCCAGAGGAGATGAACCAGCGATGGAAGATTTTGGGGAGCGGAGAGGGCAGTGCCAGCTGTGGCAGCTGTGGACGCTGGGCGTAGGCTGGCGCAGAGGATCCGTTGTGGTTGTGGTGCTCACAGCCCTGTGACTGCAGGGGAGGAAGCGGCCCCACGCCCGGGTGATGGGGAAATGACACTGTGGGCTCTGTTCTCAGAGGCAGTCACGATGCTGGGGTGACCCAAGCCAGCAAACACCCGAGGCAGGGAAAAACTGGCTTGGGTGTTGCCTTCCTGCACAGCAAGGCATCATCCGGGCTTTGCTGCCTTTTCCACCCACAGTCAGATCACAGGATGTGGGGAATACAGAGGTGATGAGCATTGCCCCAAACATTCTCCTTACACATAGCTGCCCCACGGGCAGGAGTTTGCCAGCAGACAGATGTTTTTCTATGCAGCAGCATTGCCATGGGTTGCAACCATCTCTCCTTGCACCATCACCTCTGTCCCCAGCTGCTCATGTCTTGGTTTAGGTGTTCTGCCATTTCCCAAGCTCTGGAGGAGCAGAGCAGGTTTTGGCCCTGAGTTATTTCAATCACAAATCCTTTATTATGGATGCCTGAGTATGGATTATGTCTCTGAAGTTAATTCACATGTGGCTAAGTTACTGTTGCTGTGGGAACCTTTAGTGCTGAAATCCTTGACTAGTGTGTATAAAATTAGAGCTCGTTCCGTCTGTCCCCACTGGCTGCTCCCTGTGACACAGGGGAGCTCATGTGCTGCTGTTTCCTGGGGAGGGTGGCAGCTTTCTCCATCAGCCAGGAGATTTTTGGACATGCATGGTCTTCCCCACTGATGCTTCTCCTTTATTTGACTAAGTTTCTGGCTTGGTGAAAACAATCATAGAACCATAGAATGGTTTTAGTTGGAAGGGACTTCAGAGATTATCTTTTTCCAACTATCCTTCCATGGGCAGAGACACCTGTCACTAGATCAGGTTGCTCAATGCCCCATCCAACCTGGCCTTGAACACCATCCATCCATGATAGAAGGCAGCCAGGACTCATGTCGCCACAACATCCCTGCACGCTTTCCTGGGTCCCTCCAGCCAGCCAGGACATAGCTCCACAGCATGGGGAATGCAGATGGGTTGCCAAAGCAGAGAGCAGGGATCTTGGCAATGTTCCTGAGAATGCAGAAAGGGGCTGGACGCCTCGTTCCCTTCTTGAAAACTTCAGAGCTTTGTTCCCGTGGGTGGGAAGCGGCTTCACAGCCTGCTGCAGGCGCTGAGTGAGCACCATTCGTCCACCGGTGAAGGCAGCTTGTGTGGGGTGAACAGGGCTCTGCAGTGACTTGTGCGGTCATTTCGCAGGAATTTGGCCTGGATGAAGCCCGGCTGGCTTTTCCTCAGTCTGTGAGTCTGCTTGGAGGGCTGTAGTGTCCATATCACCACAGTTTCCGGGGCTGTATTGCAGCCCGTAGCAGTGAGCAGAGGTGACTGGGGCTGAGCGGGGGGAGTGCCCCAGGCTCTGTGGCTGGGGGGGTCACTGGTAGAGCTATGGCAGAGGCTTGGCCTAGGTGCACTTTACAATTGAGGTGCTTTGTGGTGGAGCTGCAGATCACACTGCCCCTGCGCTCACTGCTCTGCCCCTGATGGCTGCAGCAGTGCTCCTGCTGTATTATGGCAGGGAGCCAGTGCTGGGGCATGGATGGGGCTTACTGTGCCAAGCAGCAACCTCTTGAGATCCTCAGCTAAAGGAAGAGTGGCCCTTCGCCTGCACATTGGGTGGTGGGCTCAAAGATGTTGTCTCTGGTTGTGAACCAGATCTTAGTCATTGAATTATCTCCTCTAATTCAAAGCTCAGCTGTGGTGAAGGCAAGAAAATTACCTAAGAGGTACTGGGAAAGGAGAAAGGAAGAACATCAGGAGGCCACAACCTCAATTCTTTGGCTGTCCACATCTCAGGGACACTGGGACCTATCCCAGAAGGATAGAGCAGGACCAGGACAGGTTCAGAGGAAAATGACAAGGGCATAGAGACACGGAAAACTACTGATGAAGCACTGACTGTTCCTGGGCTCCTCTCCAGGTCTACGCCACAGGAGACAGCACCCTGGGCTAGGCAGGCGTTATTGTCTGTCCATTGGGCTTCCAAAGGAGGGAAGCATCTGAGTGATCCAGGGTTGGCGCACAACAATAGCACAACTTTCCTTCTGGAGGGGTAGCTTGGCACAAGCAATGGGCACCTTTAGTCCTGCGAAAGGGTTTTAGGGTCTGGGTTTTGGGGTTGGCAGCAGGACTGGACTTGCAGCCAAGTGATGGCTCAGAGCCTACCCTGATGTCCCTTGTAGCTGCTGGGTGCACACGGACAGAGGTGGCTCTCTGAGTGCCTGGAGGAACCCTCTCCCCAGGAGATTTCTTCATCTGATGGAGAAGTCATGTGACAGAGCTGGGCTGGATGTCACAAGTGATGGCAGAACTCAGTGATGGGGGGACAAAATCACTGTGACCCTCAATAGCCTTTCCCCAAGCAATGCCCTTTTGGAGGGGGAGCAAAATTACAGCACCTTGAGCAAGTGAGGAGAAACCTCCAGGGGTGGGGGGTTGCCTGCCTGGCAGCTGGACTGATTTAGGATTACACAGGACACCCTGATGTGGGGGACAAGGGTGCCTGGAGGGACGAATTCCCTGTGCTGGCCGGTGTGGCATCCTGCTGGCCTGTGCATGAGCACAGGCTCACTGCCACATTACTGATGGATGAATACCAGGGCATCCTCTGCTTGCTTTAGAAAATACATCCTGTTCCATGGCAGCTTAAGATTTGGCTCAAACCTTGCATGGAATAAAATGATTATTCCAAGCATCTCTAAATCTGCAGCTCCCGAGTGCCTGTGTTTCTGCATGCAGGTAGGTTAGCTGGTGCTGAGGGTGGTTGTGCTCGGGCATGGCTTGTGCTGCAGTGGTTTGCATGCTGCTCTGGCTGCTTGCTCAGACGGATGCAAACAAGGTCACCCTCTCACCAGGGCTGAGCATCCTCGTCTCCGAGTGGGGTAACGTGTCCCGGTGTACCAGGATTTCTTCACTTGAACAGCAGCCAGCAGTGCTCGTGACACTGCGAACGTGCTCACTGCCTGCTTTAAACCTTTAAGTGCAGATACCAGAAGCCAAGAAAAGTAAAATGCCTGTCTGATTTGGTTATTAGACAGTGGCTGAGAT